>NC_089251.1:177060955-178310955 GCF_963930625.1 Muntiacus reevesi
AGTTATGACCAACCTAGATAGCATATTAAAAAGCAGAGACATTACTTTGCCAACAAAGGTTCATCTAGTCAAGGCTATGGTTTTTCCAGTGGTCATGTATGGATGTGAGAGTTGGACTATAAAGAAAGCTGAGTGCCGAAGAATTAATGCTTTTGAACTGTGGTGTTGGAGAAGACTCTTGAGAGTCCCTTGGACTGCAAGGAGATCCAACCAGTCCATCCTAAAGGAGATCAGTCCTGGGTGTTCATTGGAAGGACTGATGCTGAGGCTGAAACTCAAATACTATGGCCACCTGATGTGAAGAGCTGACTCCTTAGAAAAGATCCTGATGCTGGGAAGGATTGAAGGCAGGCGGAGAAGTGGATGACAGTGGATAAACTCCAGGAGTTGGTGAAGGACAGGGAAGCCTAGCGTGCTGTAGTCCATGGGATCGCAAAGAGTCAGACATGACTGAGCAACTGAATTGAACTGATGCCCAAACAATTACTCTTAATAGTTACAACTGAACTGATTACTATAATAAGCATCCTTATAATTTGGATTATGGTGGTTCACACCTATTTCTTTATTGGTGAACCTGGCAAGGATTCCTTGATTGCCCAGAATATAATACTAGTAAATACTAGTAAATTATATTCATGTGTAAGGCTTGTCTCTGTTAATAAGCCAGCCAGTGAGAAGACACATGAAACAATCAGAGAAAGTCATAAAACAATAAGATGTGCTGAGTTTAATATAATTTTCCCTTTGAAAATCTTCTACTACCACCTGTACACATACCTGCTCCTGAATTCCCATAGACTATTTTTCTCCTCTTGTTTCATTCTTATATATGTTGATTTTTCTGTAGATACTTCCTTTACCTTCTATTTATTCTGTCTAGTTAAGTGAGGTATAAGATCTCATCAAAGTGGATCAGCACTACACTGCTCACCCAGTAATAGACCCTCAGTGAATATGCTGGGAATCAGCAGATATATAAAGAATGATGGAGTTATGCCTTTAGTTCCTGTTTCTTTTTCGGATGTTTTCAGGAGGCAGAAAGAGAGAGAGAAGGTGCCAATTCTGGTCCTGGCTCTGAGCAAACTGTAAGCCCACATGTATGGTGACTGAGTATTTTACAAAACAGTATGTAGATTGAGATTTTTAAAAGTCCTGTGTCATTATTTCCTTCTTCTATACTCCATGGTGGAATATGTAAGAACATCACTCAGATAACAGTGAAAATAAAGGACTGGGGACTCAAACCATATCCTTAAATATCCCAATACGACTTACTATTATAGCAACTAAAATTCTGGGCCTCCCTGGTGCCTCAGTGGTAAAGAATCCAGCTGCCAGTGCAGGAGACTCGGCTTCAAACCCTGGTCAGGAAAATGCCCTGGAGAAGAAAATGGCAACCCACTCCAGTATTTTTGCAGGGAAAAATCCTAGAACAGAGGAGCCTGGCAGGCTACCGTCCATGGGGTCCCAAAAAGTCGGACACGACTTAGTGACTGAGCATGAGCACCTAAAATTCTAATTAAAGTCTAACAAGTAAAATAAATAAATAAATAAATAAATAACTATAGTCCCTGCCTTTCCCTGTTTTTTTTTTTCTTTTTACACACTGTAGGAAATATACCATGTTACTTAAAAACATTATGACACTAGACTTTTATTTTTGATTTGGACCATTAAATCCTTTTCTGTTTTGGTGTTACCACAGTTAAGACCATTTAAATACAGACTTGCTCTTGGAGTTTATGAGAGAGAGGTGTGATGACTGCAAATATGCCAATATTCCTGCTCTGGCTTGAGATCTCTGGTGATGGAATCAAACCTAGCCCCCGTGGCCTAAGGTCAACCTGATTATAGGCTAGGAATGCCCAGGATAGTGCTCAAGAGCAAAAGGTGCTGCCAGGCAGGCCATGCAGACTGTCTCTGGGTGGAATCTGGATAGGGAAATTAGAGAGATAGCCAATGGGTGGGTAGTGAAAAGAACAGAAATATAAAAAGACAAGCAGAAACCAAAGAAAGGAACATAGTCACACATACACAAAGTCACATAGTCGCTGGACCACAGAACAACTGTGGACCTTCAAACACAACTGTTCCTGTTCTGTGTTTCTTGGACAGTTGAATCACTCTTCATGCCACTCATCTCATTGTAACCCCATTGCTGGAGGTGGCTATAATCTCCTGACCAGCGCAGGGCTTAAACCAACACACTCTTTCCTATTGTCATTCACTGTTGTTCTTGACTCTCAGATCTGATAAAAACTTACAAGTGCCCCGCAGTGGATACTTGACAT
Source organism: Muntiacus reevesi (assembly GCF_963930625.1). Classification (NCBI taxonomy): domain Eukaryota; kingdom Metazoa; phylum Chordata; class Mammalia; order Artiodactyla; family Cervidae; genus Muntiacus; species Muntiacus reevesi. The sequence continues at coordinate 177,063,250 of NC_089251.1, forward strand.
CTATTCCCATCTGCAGCCTTCTTTATTTATAGAAAACCAAGATGTGAAAAGGGATTGCCTAGGAGGCTTCCAAGTTTTCTGGTTCCTAAGAAAAAGCTACAGAAAGATACATTCTCCTTTTCTTCTGGTTGCTGGCTTGTCTGAGAAGGAAGTTGACACTGAGGGAAGCAAAAAAGAGGGAGGACAGACTGGGTGCCTGGTGACATGCCTAAGCCATTAAACCAATGTAAAGCCAACTCTCCTCCTAGACTTGCCAATATTCAAGATAAAAAATCTTTTATGTTTAAACCCTTTTGAGTTGGATTTCTATTACCATGTAAAATATGTAGTTGGAGTTCGGCATTTCTCCTTTTTATTGGTTGAAGATTTCTTAAAAATAAGATGATGGGAACATTTGGGGTAGGGAGAAGGGTACCACTGGATTTTTCCTACGATGGAGAAAATTCTCAACAGCTGACCCTGGCATCCTATCTCCAGACCTGACACTTCATCCCCACTGTGCCAAGAAAGAAAAGTCAGTCCTCTGGTCCATAGCACGTCCTTCGGCCTGAGGCTCCAGGGCAAGCACCAGAGTTGGAGGCCTAAAGTACAAGAAGCCCTCAGAGGACCAATGTCCACCCACCACATCTCTCCTGGTTCCTGGTCATCCACTTAGATCTTCAACCCTGGGACTCAAAGTAGGGATGTTAAATTCAAGTGACATAAGAGCCCAGAGAAAGGGGACATTTCAAGGTCTCTCTGTCATGTACACTTCAGTGTGAATGATTTTGTGATGTTTTCTTCAAATTGAGTTTTCCTATGGGAGAGAGAAAAACCAAAAAGGAGAAGGGGAAGGAAATAAAGTTTCTGGTAAAGGCAAAGTTTTAGTCTAATAGGGGCGACATAAAAAAAACAAATGCACAGATTGAGTGGCTTCAGTTCAGTTCAGTTCAGTCGCTCAGTCGTGTCCGACTCTTTGCAACCCCATGAATTGCAGCACGCCAGGCCTCCCTGTCCATCACCAACTCCCGGGGTTCACTCAAACTCATGCCCATAGAGTCGGTGATGCCATCCAGCCATCTCAGCCTCTGTCATCCCCTTCTCCTCCTGACCCCAACCCCTCCCAGCATCAGGGTCTTTTCCAATGAGTCAGCTCTTCACATGAGGTGGCCAAAGTATTAGAGTTTCAGCTTCAGCATCAGTCATTCCAATGAACACCCAGGACTGATCTCCTGTAGGATGGACTGGTTGGATCTCCTTGCGTGGCTTAGACATCTTAAATTTAATCTGTCACAGTTCTAGAGGCAAGAAGTCAGTAGGTTTCCTTTCTTATGAGGTCTCTCTCCTTGCCTGGGAGATACCTGCCTTTTCCTGCGTCCACACACGGTTGTTACTCTGTGCATGTGGCCCCTCTTGTCTCTTTACACATCCAAATTTTCTCTTCCTCCAAGGACACCAATCACATTGGATTAGGGCCCACCCTAAGGGCCTCATTTTAATTTACTTGCCTCTTTAAAGGTCCAGTCTCTAAATACAGTCGCATCCTGAGGTTGTGGAAGTTACAGCTTCAACACATGAATGGGGTGGGGGTGAGGCAGGCACAGTGCAGCCCACAGCAGGGATGGGGTTTGTGATACCAGTGAAAAAATTCTTCTGGGCACCGAGAGACCGCTGGTTCCCTGGAACACTTAGGAAATCTGTGCACATGTGGTAGGTGAGGGCCCAGGGGAACTGGCCCAAGGACCCTCAGTGGTGGCCTTGCCCAGGCAGAGCTCAAAAGGCTGCGCATTTCTCACTGTCCGTGCTGTTCCCTGCATGCCCATCTCCCTGGTCCTTCCAAAATGGAATCAGCCTCCTGGTTCAGAACCGCATGAGTTACTATAAATTCATGGTTTTTAACAACAGACACCGACAGGCTTGCTGGATTTTCACACATGTTTAAAAGCCATGGGCTTATTCCCCGACTGGCCAGAATGCTGAATGCCATTAAAAATATCAGAGTCTGAGGACGCCCATGGTCAAAGTCAAACAGGTTTTATCTCCACATGCTGGGCAGTGCTGCTTCCCTGAATATTTATCAAAGCAGACAAGCAACATTCAATCACATGGATCTCCTCGTCTGAAAATCTCTCTTCTGTGCCAGCAACCAGGTGGGATTTCTACCAAAGATTCCTCTTGCACAACAGGCTGACCTTGAACTCCATGCATTTTAGGAAAAGCAGTGGGGTGTCTCTTGTTGACCAACCAGAGTAAACATTTCCAAAACCCGTCGCCGTCTGTCACACTGGGACTCCAGGTGCTGTCTCGTGGAAAACTGGCAATTAGTCATACATGAAAACAGAGCAGGAGGAGAGCTGTGTTTCTAGTGATTATTTTCCAATTTCGGAACACTTAATGTTATCATCTATATTATATTTGCTGAGTTGCATTTTTTCCTCTTGTGTTTCCCATTGTGTTTACTTCCTAGCCTAACTGGGCTTGGTACACACAGGAAATCTCTGCCTGTCAGCCTCAGGTGGTAGAAAGGAGGAGATGCCCTCAAGAGCAGCAGGGAGCTGGGTTCGAGGCAGGCAGCCATTCGTGGGCGTCCTGCAGGCTCTGTCTTCCTCTTCTCCAACTCTGCTTCACACAGTCTTTCTGCAGGTCCATCTGACACTATGCTGTGGCCACATATGTAGCCTCCTGGCAGCACCCTCCCCCTGCCCCAATCCCAGCTTCTTTGCCATCATGAGATGTTTGAACATCTGGTGACAAATTTACCATGATGCTGGGCTTTCAAAATGATCCGCAACTTCATTTGCAAGGAGCCAGTTTTCAGAATGATTCTTTCTGGCTAGCTCCACATTAACGTCTCCAGAGGTTTCTCTGTCTATTCCCAGTGCACGTGCTGGGAGGGAAGATAAAGCCTGAATGTATCCCTGTGCCTCCAGGGACGCATTGTGTCTCCCCTAGCCTCTCCAGCTTTCTGTGAGTGAGCAATGGGATAAGGACGTTCCAACTGATGTCTCTAGACCGGGAGAAAGAGCACCCTCACCCCCAGGCTGGAAATTCTAATTTTCAATTACGTAATCAGCAAATTCAGTAGAGTGGAGGTCAGAATGTCGCAAAACAAGCAGGGTCCCTGGCTACCTCTTGTCTACTGAAAGTGAATCATGACACTTCTGTGGCAATGAACCTGAATTGCCTGATATTCATTTCTGTCACAACTAGCCTTGGGTTTCTGCCTCCAAGGGCATGTGTTCATTACAGTTAAGAGAAATGTGAAACAGCGAAGGAGAAGTGACATTCTTATCCAACCCCATGTTGTGCTCCATCAAGTTTTCACTTTTTTCCCCCACATCGGATTTTTATGGAAAACTGGTAAGAGCTATAATACTATTAGAAAGAAATAGGTCAGAACTACTCGTTTGCTTGCATGGAGGGCCTCAGCAGCAAAGAAGAGGAACCTGAACAGAGACATTACTTACCACTCTGTCTTCCTGTTATGGGTTAAAACCTGGTCAGTACCATCCACCAAGATGGTGGATGAAAAATGAAATCAACCCCATATCTCTCACGAGTCAGAGACAGGGAGTCTATCCTTGTTGGTAGCTTGGTGCAAAACTGTCAGTCTGACACCTTCTCATTCCTTTCTAATTCTATTTTCCCAAAGTGTAAAATGATGGAACCATTTTAAATGTGTGCCATAATATACAGAGGAAGAAGCTGAGCTCAAGCCTCAGAAAAATTGCTAATAGCAAAGAAATGAAGGGAAGTTCTGTAGAGCTATTCAGGAAAACGATGGTCATCTTAGATACACACCTCTGGCCAGTTGGCTCCCCAATGTCTGACAATGTTGCTTGATTACAAGCTCACCACAGCCATGGGGCAGAATTAAGAATCATTTGCTTGCCACTGAGGAACCAGAAGAGCTTCAAGAGTGTTTCTGACTTACCAGCTGATGGTCACCTCAGCCTAGCTCTACAGCTGCCTCCTGCAACTCAGGCTGCCTGCGTCTCTGTGACTGTCTTACTTTCCCTCTCTGCAGCCTGACATGGTTCTTGTTCCTCATTTTGCCTCTTCCTGGGAAAGCCAGTTCAGTGGAAGCATGAGTCTGAGGGAGCTGCAGTGCAGATATTTTGGTAGACAGTTCAGTTCAGTTCAGTCACTCTGTCGTGTCTGACTCTGCGTGACCCCAAGGACTGCAGCACACCAAGCTTCCCTGTCCATCAGCAACTCCTGAGGCGTGCTCAAACTCATGTCCATTGAGTTGGTGATGCCATTCAACCATCTCATTCTCTGTTGTCCCCTTCTCCTCTTGCCTTCAATCTTTCCCAGCATCAGGGTCTTTCCCAATAAGTCAGGCCAAAGTATTGGACTTTCAGCTTCAGCATCAGTCCTTCCAATGAATATTCAGGATTGATTTCCTTGAGGAGTGACTGGTTGGATCTCCTTGCAGTCCAAGAGACTCTCAAGAGTCTTCTCCAACACCACAATTCAAAAGTATCAATTCTTCAGTGCTCAGCTTTCCTTATAGTCCAACTCTCACATCCATACATTTTGGTAGACACATTCCTCCAAATTCCATTCAAGTGCTCAAAAAATTCATGGCAATGTGGTGTTCTCCTTGTATTTATGTGGTTTCAATGTCCACCAGGGTCATGTAGGTCAGTTTGACTCAAATAGTGAATTTTAAGTCCTGTTGGAACCTGCACGTGATTTCTCCTGATTCTTGATAGTTAGCTTGCTCAGGGTGACTAAGATCTCCACCCTGTGTCCATCTGCATTGCCTCAGTCACTGCCAAGCGACAAGCCTCACCTTTGGCTGGTAAGGGGCCGAGCTGGGCCTAGAGTTCGCAGTCTTTGCCTCACTGGTAGGGGGAGTAGAAAGGGAGGTGGATAGTGGTGGTAAAAGGGGATAACCAGATAGATAAACAGGAGTGGGATCTGACACTGAGTGGGCCAATAGAGTGACATGAACTAGAGGTTCAATGCCCAGAATGTGAAGGCATTAGGGACAACACCGACCTGGCTTATCTATCACCTTGTGATACACATGAAGGAAAATTTGGAGTTCTACAGAAAAAGCTGTCATTCCTAAACCTTATTTCAAGATGTCACTGCCTCACTAGAGTTTTGACCTGACTGATGTTGAATTATGTGTGGCACTCTTGCTCTTTTAAATGGCTGTTTTTTTGAGGTAAGAACACACTTTTGGAGTAGGGCATATCTAGGTTCAAAGCCCAGGCTCTCTTGTGACCTTTTAAGGAAGCCACCTTGCTGAACGGGCTCTCTTGTCTGTAAGAAGGCACCAAATTACCCATCTTCAGGGTGTTTTGAGGACTGGAGCAATGTGTGTACTGAATCTAGCACAAGTGTCCAACAACATAGAAGGTGCTCAATAAAGGAAAGATATTTCAATTTCTGGCAAAGTCCCAGGGAAGAATGGATTCAGGAACCTAGAGGCAATCGGATGAATCTTCCCAATACCTGGGCTTCCCTTGTGGCTCAGCTGGTAAAGAATCTGCCTGCAAGGTGGGAGACCTGGGTTTGATCCGTGCATTGGGAAGATCCCCCTGGAGAAGGGAAAGGCTACCCACTCCAGTATTCTGGAGTGTAACATCCATGGGGGTCACAAAGAGTCGGACTTTCACTTTTACTTTCTTTCCCAATAGCTAGAAGCATTTAACAAGTAACCAGACTTAGGGACACATTTTTCACTGGGGAAATCATTTATGTACACATGAAGGCCTGAGCACATTTTAAACACATTTGCAAGAGTTCAGCAGAAACAGCACATATACTTTCTTAGCATTTTCAGAAATTATGTTGTGAAAGGAATTGTCATGATCCCTGAAGAAGACACCTAGTTCTTGTTAATCGCAGAGAAAACTGCGACCTCAAACCGAGAAATGGTCTCTCTCACACTGCTCAGTGGTGCCTTGCTATTTTTAAAATGGATAAATAGGAAAGTTTCCTGTTCAAAGGATCACAAAGTGTTCCTTGTTGCAAACAGAAAAACTTATATTTAAAGCAAAATCACTTTCTTAGTATTAGAAAACATCATTTTTTTCCCTCCTGTTTTACATAAGGCTTAATGGTAAATGGAGACCAGATTGGGATGATTACAGACAAATGAGCATTATAATTTCTAAGTGGAGGGGTTTTTTGTTTGTTTTTTGGTCAGAGAATTAGATCCCCTTTGCCTCTGAATTTTGACTGTGTGTGTGTGAGAGACTCAGAGATAGACTATTACTCATAAAATGGATACAGGTTTACTCTACTAAAGAGAAGATCTAGGTCCCCAAAGTGAAGTTTCAGAGACGCTTCCTTGTTAACTGAAAAGAAGCAGATACAGAGCTTTCTTAAATTCATATTCTTCTTGGGGATTATATAGATAAACTGAAAAAGAATACACTAAAATTACAGATGTGGTCTCCCATGGTGTGAGTTTAGCTCCTTCTCCCTTATTTTGACATTTGGCCCTGGCAAACCAAAATCCTCTGAAATGGAGATCCCATCTTAAAATTATATGTCTCCACTGCTACTCAATGCTTCATATTATATTCCTCATTCCCTTTTACAGTTACATTTCTTAAATGAGTGACTACAGATTATTTCCAAGGACCTCCTTATTCAATTAGCCCCCTGTGATCTACATATACCTCCAGTACCCTAATAAAAATGGACTCAAAGTTTCTAATTATCTCCTAATAAATGTTCACATCTTTTCTTGACCTATAAGTCCTTTAAATGTACTGGATATCCACTCTTTCATTTTCTATACTTTTTCCTTCAAAAAATTTGAGTACCTGTATTATTTTTCAACTGCAAATCCCTAGTCTTAACCTTGTTGCTTTTGCTTCAGTTTGAAATATTCAGCAGTATGGTTTTAATATCTTTGGTTTTCTTGTTGATTTAGTGAGCTATATAAAATTATTGAAATGTGTTCATTTTATATTTGTATGAGAGACATGATTTTAACTTTTTAATAAAATTAAAACAATTGTTTTCTAATTCTGTGGCTTCCCAGGTGGTGCTAGTGGTAAAGAACCCGCCTGCCAATGCAGGAGATATGAGACGGAGGTTCAATCCCTGAGTAAGGAAGATCCCCTGGAGAAGGAACTGGCAACCCATTCTAGTATTCCGGCCTAGAGAATCCCATGGACAAAGGAACCTGGAGGGCTACAGTCCATAGGGTTGCAAAGAGTTGGACATGACTAAAGCGAAATAGCACATACAAAATAATTACTTTCTAACTCTATGGGCCCTCACAGATCTCTAAAAATACAATTTGTTAATACTACTATGTTTGCTAAAATTTGTTAATATAGCTCTCTGAACCTCAACTGATTTTACTAAAGAAGTTTCAAGTTTTTTTTTTTTTTTAAAAGTTTCAAAGTAATAATTGGGGCTCAAAACATTCAGAAGAAACATGGCAATCTATACTTCAGCACAATTTGACTGTGTCCTACAGTAGGGGCTGTCAAACTTGAACCTGTATCAGAATCATCTCTAGGGCTCATTGAAACAAGATTTCCAGGCCCAATCCCAGAGTTTCGAGTCACTCAGTCTGAGGTGGGGCCCAAGAATTTGTGTTCTAACAAGCTCCCAGTGACAGTGATGCTGGTGGTCCAGGAACAACACTTTAAAATCCACTATGTGTAAGTAAACCTAAATTTATTGATTATATTGCCTAGAAAGATCATCTAATGTTGGTCTACCCCCTTCATGGATCATTGCCTTGTCAAGACAAAAGGGCTTGCATAACTCAGTGAAGCTATGAGCTGTGCCCTACATGGCCATCCAAGAGAGACGGGTCCAAAGGAAGAGTTCTGACTAAACGTGGTCCACTGGAGGAGGACATGGCAGCCCACTCCAGTACTCTTTTCAGGAGAACTCCATGAGTAGCAAGGCAGAAAGATATAACATCAGAAGATGAGCCCCCCAGGTGAGAAGGTGTTTAATATGTTACTGGGGAAGAGCAGAGAGCAATTATTAAAGAGTCGGACACGACTTAGTGACTGAGCAAAACAACACTGGTCTAAAGATTCCACTTTATCAATAATAGCTCTTTTCTTTCCCATAAATTTGACAACCATTTTCTCATTTAAAGTTTACTGGGATTTTTCTTACATATCCCATCTCCTTCACTAAATTTTACTTATATTCAAAAGTAAGTCAAACATTTGTATATTGTTTTTAGTTTGATTTGGCAAAATAAAACTACCCTTCCCACTCCCCACCCCACCTCTCATCCCTGGCAAAATAAATTACCTATTCTGGTTTTTTCCCTTAACATGAGGCTTTCTTGGACTCAAAGTACAAAAATCCCAGCATAATTTGAATAAATGTTTGTTATGTAAGATGAAAATATGTTATTTAAAACCTATTAATTGTATGCTCACTGGCTGATTTTAATAATGCTAAGTTTGCAGGCCATTTTTATCAATGATATGACAACTGCACATGCAATTGGGGTATTGACATTTTGCATATATGCAATACTCTGAAAAGTATGAAAATATCACTACAAAATCTATGCCTGCACAGCTTACTGCTTCTGCTAATGCAATTTTTACCATTAGGCCATCTTCACTAACATTAACTTTAGCATTTCACTATCTTTGTCAACATGCTTTTACTATTCCAAGAATCTCTTGCCCAGGAAGATAAAAGTTGCAAATAACTTCATTGCTTATTCCAGGAACTTCCCAAAACACCATTTAAATGAATATCACACTGTTCAACTCTTCAATAAATAGCATCAAACATCTGTTTACTCATCACAGCTCTTTAAAACCTTTGCCTTAAAATCCTTTCCTTCTTGGATCTATTTAGATTTCATCTAAACTAAAATCCTAAACTATTCTATCATGATACTTATCCAATCCTAATCAAATACCTGTACTAAAAGATCTACCTTAAACCAGACTTCAAAAGCTCATATACATCCCCAGCCAAGACTCTATTAAGCAGTGCTCTCTTTCTCCATGGTGAAAAAAAAAAAAAAAAACTCTCAGCTTTGTCTTATCAAGAGGTTATTTTAATGTCTTGGGTTTTTTTCCAGGAGAAAGTATCTGACAATCTTGCAGTTCCTACCAACATCCAATGTAGCTCTCCTTACTGTAGTAAGCCAAGACCCTTGACTAGGTCTTTGATAAAGACTAGGTCTTTGCTACTCTAAGTCCTCTTGACATCCTGCCAGGGAAACTTGTTAGAAATGCACATTCTTAATCCTGCCCCACCCCAAAATTACTCAACCAAAAAACTCTGCTGGTGAGTTCCCAAAATGCTGAAATTAACTTCTAGGAAAAAGGAACCCATTTTAGGAATTCTTTATTGTCTGCTCATATCTGAAGATGAACAGAGGTCCCAATATGTCCCTTTATCAAACTGGCCCTAGGAAACTGAGAAATTCGCTGGTTTCTTACCTGTCCTGGTCTCTAACCAAATCTAAGAGGACTTCCCTAAGTCTTGATCTGTTTTGTCCACAGGAGTCCAGGTTGGGAAAGATTTCTCCAAGTTCTTCCAAACTCTGAAATTAATCGGATATGGCCCAGCCATTAGGCGGGAGGATCAGAGTCATGAGGTGCACAAACCACCCTCTCTGACTAACCACTCCCAGACTCCTGCGGGTTCATGTTCATCCATATATACATCTGCATTCCCTCTGAGCCAGATGTCTAATTCTCATATTTTTAACACTACAACTGCAAATCATGACCTTAAATGTCTAAAAGACATAATTCACCAAGGATAATTTAGAATTACAGTAGTCACTGCATAAAGGGGAACTTTATGATATAACCAAAAGTGTTCATTTGAGAGTGACCTTAGACCCAAAAGGGGAACAAAATTTTAAATATCCAATTTTTTTTGTACATTTTGATTAGCGTAGGGAAGTGGCTAAAAGAAATTCAGATCCAAAGTTGCTTCCTTAAAAAAAAACTCTCCAAAGCATGGTGTGAAAAATATAAAGCAATCTCTCCTTTTGATTCCCTCAAATTACAAAATGAACCTGTTAGTCTTTATTGTATCATTCTTTTTCACCAGACTATATACCTTCATTTCTCTCTACTCTAGCTCTCTCTCTGGCACTCTCTCTTTCACTCCTAGTTAGCCAGAAGCCCTCGAACCTCAGTTAACTCTTTATACTGCCCTCAGAACCGGAAAAAATCTCCTATGGTTGGTTTTAAGCTGAGGTCTCACTATGAGTTGAAAGCCACTGTCAAATCATTTCCAAAATCTATATAAGATAGAAAGAAATTTGCAGAGGAATATAGAATAACTTTAGAAAGCAATAATCCAGGGCTTCCAGGTTTATACCAATTAATTAATACATTAGTGGAAATTCAGGTGCAGAAAATTAGAAGAATACGGCAGAATGAGAAGATCACAAGGGTAACTGAATCAAGTCCTAATTAAAAAGGGATCTAGAGAGGCTTAGAAAAGCTCGAAATGTTGAGCACAGTCTTTTGGTGATTATCCCCAAGGACTTTTCTACAAAAATAGATTGGACTATGATATAGTCTTGTAGCAAAGCAAGGCTACGTTTATTTGATATTTCAAGGACAGGCTCTTTACTATTTAGGCAAAATTTAGGAGTAGATCCTGAGGCAAATGGAACCCCAGTTTTCTTCTCGTTTTTTTATCAGTGGTCTTAAGCTATAAATAGAGGATTTCATATGAAAGCAAAAACTAGATTGGTAAATAGTCTTTACCAGGCCTTAAATACTATTTTGAAAAAGGTTTAGAACAAAAATAGAGTAAGATTCAGGGTAAATTATGCCTTTACAGAAAACAAAAACAACAACAAAAAAAAGCCAGATACTTCCATCTATATGGAAATAGCAACCCACTCCAGTGTTCTTGCCTGGAGAATCCCAGGGACGGCGGAGCCTGGTGGGCTGCTGTCTATGGGGTCGCACAGAGTTGGACACGATTGAAGCGACTTAGCATGTGGGATCCTATATGGGAAAGCAGTCATTCTATACGGGAAAAGGCCATCTACTGATGAAGCCATGAGTAGTTACTGTAAGCAGAACTGCATTGGAAAAAAATTACCTTGTGTTAGCCCAGAAACTACAGTGACAAAATGAAGTGAAAAATCAGTAAAGGTGCTCCAAGGGGGAACCCAATGTCTTGTTTCACTTTCAAACTTACAAGGAGGCATTTCTCTACGTATTCAAGGAAAGCCATGCAAAATTTTTAGTGATACAGGTGCTGTAATATCCACCTGAAATCTACCACTGTTACACAACCTCATTGAGGAATGAACTTTAAGAATACATTCAAACAAAGCACGGAACTATTAGAATACTCAGTGGTGGGTGTCCCTAACAACCCTGGCACTCCCCATGTTCCAGCCATAACCATCAACCTCGGATCTTTAATCAAGCAACTTGTTTTCCACCTTAGTGATCGCACACACCTGCTCACTCACATGCAGTGGTTTACTGTGCAAACTGAATTGCCAAACAAAACATGCTCCTAGTGCCTTTCTTGAAGTCCCCGAGGGCCTCCTCATCACAACGGCAGAGCTAATATGGACAGTGACCTGCCAATATCAGTATATCTAACCCAAGCTCACGGGCAAATCTCGGGGTAACAGACTTCTCGTGGGAAACATATTCTAGGATGCGTTACGGGGCCTGGACCGCTCCAGGTTAAGACTGCCCCACAAAAGTGACAACTCCAAGTTCCACAACAGCCTCTTAGCCAGAGTTAAAGACAGACTACAATCAACTAACATACCTTGTCGCATTCCCTGTAACACTGGTAACATTCCCGTTAATAATCCGCAGGACTCAATACACATCCCGCCTACCCCGGTTCCGTCGAGCCTGGGTTTCCCCCTAGACCGGAATCTGCTGAGCTTGGTTCCGCTTAGCCTGGGTTCCACATAGCATGGGTTCCACCTAACCGGGCTCCTAGCGTGAGTTCCGCCTAGCTCGGTTCCACCTGCTGCTGCTGCTGCTGCAAAGTCGCGTCTGTCATATCTGACTCTGTGCGACCCCATGGACTGCAGCCCACCAGGCTCCGCCATCCCTGGGATTCTCCAGGCAAGAACACTAGAGTGGGTTGCCATGTCCTTCTCCAATGCATGAAAGTGAAGTCGCTCAGTCCTGTCTGACTCTTAGCGACCCCATGGACTGCAGCCTACCAGGCTCCCCGGTCCATGGAATTTTCCAGGCAAGAGTACTGGAGTGGGGTGCCATTGCTAGGACGGATCAAAAATATTTGGGAAAAGGAAAGTTCATAAAGTTCCAAAACCCAAAACTTGAATTTTTCAGTTGCTGGCAACTATTTATACAGCATTTACATTGTATTAGATATTGTACCTGGGTTCAATCCCTGGGTCAGGAAAATCCTCTGGAGAAGGAAATGGCAACCCACTCCAGTTCTCTTGCCTGGAAAATTCCATGGACAAAGGAACGTGGTAGGCTACAGTCCATGGGGTCGCAAAGAGTCAGACAAGACTTTCACTTTCAAAGATGATTTAAAGTATATAAGTAAATATGTGTAGGTTATTTGCAAGTACTATACTATTTTGTATAAGAAACTTGAGGGTGAATTTTGATATCCACAGGGGTCCTAGAACCAGTACTTGCAGGATTACCCATTGACAATTTTATGTACTTGTCCAGGACATGAGGACAATTTGTTCCCTGCTTTCCTGTTATACCAAACTCAAATGTTGTTTTCTTTTAGGTGGCTCCTGAGGCTAAAATTCTACAATAATAAGTCTGTGTTCTTGTTTTAGTGATCCTTTAGGTCAAAATTATCAATACTTGTTTGCCTTCTCCTGGAAAAATCAACAGTCTACCTTGACGACTGTGACCAAAAGTGTTATTGATGCACCCTCCTTCTCTTCATAGATCTTCAACCACAACCTCAAGGATCCAAATTTCTTTGTGATTCTATTCTTATCTAATATGTGGATGACCTTTTGTTGTGTTCTTAAAATGAAGTGAACTCTAAGATTGATTCCATCTACCTGCTTATTGTTTTAGCTCAGAAAGGGCACAGGGGTCTCAGATATACAATTTTGTCAAAGTAATACAAACTAAGTTTTGTCTAGGTGACAGAACATGACTTCTCCTGTGAAGTATATTTCTTTCTCTTAACATATTTGGTTTTTCAAAACTTCACCAGGCCATTAATTGAGAGACAATTAAGAAGATTCCTAGATCTCACTAGCTGCTGCAGTTCCCAGCTTTTTGAAGTCTCTACATCACTGTAGGACTCAATCACATCTTCTGAATCAATCTTTTCAAAAATCTAAACACAAACACTCCTTTCATGAATTAAAACTAACTTGAAAAACCTCCCACTTTATGTCTAATTATCAAGTACTTGTCTAATTGTATATATAATGAGAGATTTGAATAAGCCCTGAGTATTCCGACTCAACTTTTGTGAATCTTTTAAAGGGCGATAGCTTACTATAGTTTCTATCTTGACCCAGTGACAAAAGTCTACTCATCTTGTTAAGGGCATAAACCACAGCAGACAAACTAACGAAGGCGCTATTAACTTGTTTTTTAGGGTCTCATTTAAACTTGAGAATTCCTCACATTGCACATTCTTTATTACTCTTTGAAAATAAACAATGCTTCTCCACAATTAGACTTACTTTCTAGGAAATCCTATTCTTTTCTCTCTTACATATCTCTATGCATCATTGTAATGCTTTGAATCCTGCTACTCTTTTACTATCATCTTTAAGAGACACTTGGGCTTCCCTGTTAGTAAAGAATCCACCTGCATTGCAGGAGACCCTGGTTCGATTCCTGGGTGGGAAGATCCTCTGGAGAAGGGGATAGGCTACCCACTCCAGTATTCTTGGGTTTCTCTTGTGACTCAGCTGGTAAAGAATCTGCCTGCAATGCGAGAGACCTGGGTTCGATCCCTGGATTAGGAATATCTCCTGGAGAAGGGAAAGGCTACCCACTGCAGTATTCTGGCCTGGAGAATTTCATGGACTGTGTAGTCCATGGAGTCTCAGGGAGTCAGACATGACTGAACGACTTTCACTTAACCTTTGCCAACTGTCTAGGCTCTTCAATAGGCTAGAAACTAGTTTAGAAAATCAAAACTTAGTTTTCATTGTTGACAGGACATAACTTAAAACTGGGAGTTTCCCCAGTGGCTCAGCAGTAAAGTATCTGCCTGCCTGCAGGAGACGCGTGTTCAATCCCTGGGTTGGGAAGATCCCCTGGAGGAGGCGTGGCAACCAACTCCAGTATTCCTGCCGGGAAAATACCATGGACGTAGGAGCCTAGGGCTACGGTCCATGGGCTCACAAAGAGTCAGACACAATTGAAGCAACTAAGCACATTTGAATACCGAAACAGGAAAATAGGTGGTTCAGAATATAGCTGTCATGTAATATGGCTCTCTAAAGGGAACAGGTGCTATTTTAGAAGGATGTTGTAATTACATCTCTCTAGACCTCTCTGGTATCTAAAATATTACAGAGATCCAGGATGCAAACAAAGAAGTTATAAATTTGAAGATTTTTGCTAATAACCCCATTGTTAATTCTGCAGGCTCTTCAGATGGGTGATTGTATTTATTCTGCTGGTTTAGGTTGTGGCTCTTGAGAAGTGAAATGCAGATTCTTATCGTTAACCTTTACTTGCTGTTTGTGTTGCAGCGTTCAGATCTGTGATCCCCAGAGATTTGCATACTGTGTGTGTGTGTGTGTATAGCTGCTGTCCCGTTTAATGACCCAACAAATGATTCTCCAACAAAAAGAACAGGAAAACGTGATGCTTAGGGCAGTTGAAACAGTCACCCCAGAAATATGATACTTAATTGTAACAAATTGCCCTGAAGTTGTGACTTGATCACACTTTCAGAAATTAATGACCTAAGCTTTAGCCCATGCTAGAGAAGCTTAGAATTGAAAGCATCTACACCCATTCAACTCTGTCTACAATGTCATGAGTTTAGAATTCTATTTTCTTCACTAATATAGCTTTGGTATTCCTCTGTCTTTATCATGACTTTATTAAAACTTCATTGTTCCAGAAGCTTCTTGAAGAAAAATTGTATATGAACACCAGACTGTTCGGTTCTTTTTCCAATAGACAGCATCAGACCACTTTATTTTCCCAAATTCTTCAAAACTTTTGCTTCTAGACCTTCATCTTACTGTGCCTTTCAATCATAAACTGTTATATTCCCTGTCTGCAATCCTAATCAAACCCTTTCCCCTCTGACATGTTATAAAAACATCCATCAAATACTGTTTTTTCTTAATACTTTTACCAATAAACTCAACTTTCTCTTATCAGCAGGTTATTTGGGGTCTGAGGAACCAGTAGACTAGTATAACAGAGATTCCTAAGCACGGCCTTTGGACCCTCACTCACTAGGTCTGGAAAAGGCCTAATCAGACTCTGGGTGATTCTGAGGATGGTGACACAAGAATCTCAAAACTCTGTGTCAACAGCATTTATCTTTTTAAATGCTGGCTTAGATTAAATTAATTAACTAATTACTCTTTGATGCTAGGCCAATTATAGTATCATAAATTCCGGTCCCTCTTGTTTATGGGTTTGGTTCTAAACTGTTCTGATTCAGGAGCTCCACTTAAATAATTTATCTATGGGAGTTAAAACCCAAGAGCACTGACATTCGATAACTAATCTTGAGAGGATCCGTTACATTCGCAGTGCTCATTTCCAAAAATTCCTGTCTTCAATTCCTTTGTTTGTTACCAATAGTATGTGGGAAATGAATTTAATAATCTGTAGATATTTTCTCCAAACACGAAAGGAATAGATTTAGAAAATAATTCAAACAGATTGCGACGATCTAGAACATTGTTTTGCTATTTTAAAAATATGAATAGATCTGGAGGAAAATATGACTGAGTTTTTACCTCCATGCAAAAGAGCCAGATTACAAAAGAAAGGGGTTTTTGGAAGAGGGAAACTATATGCTATTTATAGCTCCACTTAACATGGCAATCATTGTGGGGTTTTTTTTGTTTGTTTGTTTGTTTTTTTACTTTTCAACTGCAAGGCCTGTGGGATCTTAGTTCCCTGACCAGGGATCAAACCTGTATCACCTGCCTCGAAAGTACAAACTCTTAACCACTGGACCACCAGGGAAATCCCAGTAATCACATTGTGATTGGATAATGTTTGGGTCATTTTTAGCAGACACAAGAAATTCTAATTATTAGTTAATCAAAGAAATTTTTTTAAAAAATGGTTTTAGGACACAAATTTTGGATACTCCAGCCATTCCTAGATCCTGTGATTTTTATAATACATGCCTGGTTTAGTCACACCTGCTATGCATGGCTTGTCTAGGAAGACACGGATTTTAGAAATAGAAATTATTTTTCTCTAGAAATATAAATGCTTCCTGAACTGAGAACAGAGACAAACCGAGTTGATTCCTACCCATGCTTTAGCGTAACTCATTAACAAAAGGAATATATTGGTTGTCATGCAAGATTACTTTCCATTTTAAAGTCCTGAATTAATACTGATAATTGTTTTACCTTTGTCACTTTTCTAGATTTCATGGGCTCGCCACCTACGTATATTTGCAAGATTAAGACCTATGATATTAGTTCAGCATCCAAAGTATACACTGCAGTAAGTTTACAGGTTAGCAGAAAAAGGATTCTGTTGCTTAAAGCTTTAGAAATGTAGAGTGATACACAGTTAGACAGGTTTCTTTAAGGATTTCTCAAAGCTTTTATGTTCATGTGCGTTGCGAATCTCCAAAGTGCCTTAGAGCATGCATTGCTTCTCAAAACTATTTGGCCAGAGAATCCCTTTATTGGGGAAATACTGCTACATGCATTGCATTTTAGTGATCATTG
Source organism: Muntiacus reevesi (assembly GCF_963930625.1). NCBI lineage: Eukaryota > Metazoa > Chordata > Mammalia > Artiodactyla > Cervidae > Muntiacus > Muntiacus reevesi. The sequence goes on from NC_089251.1 coordinate 177,080,060, forward strand.
CCTTTGGACTACTAACGTCACCAACAAGTACATTGAAACATCACAGTGAAATTACTGCGATGTGGTTCCATAGGAAGCTGCTAATTCCACATATTTTTTCATGAGCTGTAGCCCTATGTTTGGATACACAACTTGTGGGGATCGAGAATGCACTACAAGTTCGTATGTGCTCTGCTTAGTCGCTCAGCCATGTCCGACTCTTTGCAACCCCATGGACTGTAAGGCTACAGTCCAGGCTCCTCTGTCCATGGGGATTCTCCAGGCCAGAATACTGAAGTGGGTTGCCGTGCCCTTCTCCAGAGGATCTTCCCAACCCAGGGATCGAACCCAGGTCTCCTGCATTGCAGGTGACAAGTTCTTATAAGGGCCTGCTAATCCTCCTTCCAGCTTCCATTTCTATTATCAATATTATACCCTCTTGTTTATGTTTGGGCCAATCTACTAGATTAGGCAAGTAGAGATTTGTTCCCTAACTCTTTTCAGCAACTTGAATAAATGCTTTGCCCATTGCAGGCACTTAGATACTTTGTTTCCAATTCAGTTATAACCACTAAATTTCAAGTCAAGGAAGAATTCTGATTCATGGTTAACATTCTCTAATCAGAAAATTCCTCTTTACTTTTAAAATTGTATTACTTCATCAATATTTTGGGAATATAGTATCCAGCATGCATTGTTTTGCATTAAGCAGCATCTTTTCGTACTGTTCATGGGGTTCTCAAGGCAAGAATACTGAAGTGGTTTGCCATTTCCTTCTCCAGTGGACCACATTTTGTCAGAACTCTTCACCATGACCTGTCTGCCTTGGGTGGCCCTACACGGCATGGTTCATAGTTTCATTGAGTTAGACAAGGCTGTGGTCCATGTGATTAGACCATAAACAGTATGAAGAGGCAAAAAGACAGGACACTGAAAGATGAACTCCCCAGGTTGGTAGGTGCCCAATATGCTACTGGAGATCAGTGGAGAAACAACTCCAGAAAGAATGAAGAGATGGAGCCAAAGCAACCATTCACAACCCAGTTGTGAATGTGACTAGTGATGGAAGCAAGGTCAAATGCTGTCAAGAGTAATATTGCATAGGAATCTGGAATCTTAGGTCCATGAATCAAAGCAAATTGGAAGTGATCAAACAGGAGATGGCAAGAGTGAGCATCAACATTTTAGAAATCAGAGAACTAAAACAGATTGAATGGGTGAATTTAATTCAGATGCCCTTTATATCTACTACTGTGGACAAGAATCCCTTAGAAGAAATGGAGTAGCCATCATAGTCAGCAAAAGAGTCTGAAATGCAGTACTTGGATACAATCTCAAAAACAACAGAATGATCTCTTCATTTCCAATGCAAATCATTCAATATCATGGTAATCCAAGTCTATGCTCCAACCAGTAATGCTGAAAAAGCTGAACAGTTCTATGAAGACCTACAAGATCTTCTAAACTAACACCCAAAAAAGATGTCCTTTTCATTATAGGGGAATGGAATGCAAAAGTAGGAAGTCAAGAAACACCTAGAGTAACAGGCAAATTTGGCCTTGGAGTACAGAATGAAGCAGAGCAAAGGCTAATAGAGTTTTGCCAAGAGAACACACTGGTCAGAGCAAACACCCTCTTCCAACAACACAAGAGAAGTCTCTACACATGGACATCACCAGATGGTCAACACTGAAATCAGATTGATTATATTCTTTGAAGCCAAAGGTGGAGGTTCTATACAGTCAACAAAAACAAGACTGGGAGCTGACTGTTTCTCAGATCATGAACTTCTTATTGCCAAATTCAGACTTAAATTGATGGATAGGAAAAACCACTAGACCATTCAGGTATGACCTAAATCAAACCCCTAACGATTATACAGTGGAAGTGAGAAATAGATTTAAGGGACTAGATTTGAAGACAGAGTGCTTGATGAACTATGGACAGAGGTTTGTGACATTGTACAGGAGACAGGGAGGAAGACCATCCCCAAGAAAAAGAAATGCAAAAAAGCAATATGGCTAACTGAGGAGGCCTTACAAATATCTGTGAAAAGAAGAAAAGCAAAAAGTAAAGGAGAAAAGGAAAGATATACCCACTTGAATGCAGAGTTCCAAAGAATAGCAAGGAGAGATAAGAAAGCCTTCCTCAATGATCAGTGCAAAGAAATAGAGGAAAACAATAGAATGGGAAAGACTAGAGATCTCTTCAAGAAAATTAGAGATACCAAGGGAACATTTTATGCAAAGATGGGCTCAATAAGGGACAGAAATGGTATAGACCTAAGTGAAACAGAAGATATTAAGAAGAGGTGGCAAAAATACACAGAAGAACTGTACAAAAGAGATCTTCTTGACACAGATAATCATGATGGTGTGATCACTCATCTAGAGCCAGCCATCCTGGGATGTAAAGTCAAGCGGGCCTTAGGAAGCATCACTATGAACAAAGCTAGTGGAGGTGATGGGATTCCAGTTGAGCTATTTCAAATACTAAAAGATGATGCTGTTAAAGTGCTGCACTCAATATGCCAGCAAATTTGGAAAACTCAGCAGTGGCCACAGGACTGGAAAAGGTCAGTTTTCATTCCAATCCCTAAGAAAGGCAATGCAAAAGAATACTCAAACTACCGCACAATTGCACTCATCTCACACGCTAGTAAAGTAATGTTCAAAATTCTCCAAGTCAGGCTTCAGCTATACAGGAACTGTGAACTTCCAGATGTTCAAGCTGGTTTTAGAAAAGGCAGAGGAACTAGAGATCAAATTGCCAACATCCGCTGGATCATCAAAAAGCAAAAGAGTTCCAGAAAAACATCTATTTCTGCTTTATTGACTATGCCAAAACCTTTGACTGTGTGGATCACAATAAACTGTGGAAAATTCTAAAAGACGTGGGAATACCAGACCACCTGACCTGCCTCTTGAGAAAACTGTGTGCAGGTCAGGAAGCAATAGTTAGAACTGGACATAGGACAACAGACTGGTTCCAAATAGGAAAAGGAGTACGCCAAGGCTGTATATTGTCACCCTGCTTACTTAACTTATATGCAGAGTACATGATGAGAAATGCTGGGCTGGATGAAGCACAAGCTGGATTCAAGATTGCCGGGAGAAGTATCAATAACCTCAGATATGCAGATGACACCACCCTTATGGCAGAAAATGAAGATGAACTAAAAAGCCTCTTGGTGAAAGTGAAAGAGGAGAGTGAAAAAGTTGGCTTAAAGCTCAACATTCAGAAAACTAAGATCATCGCATCTGGTTCCATCACTTCATGGCAAATAGATGGAGAAACAGTGGAAATAGTGGCAAACTTTATTTTGTGGGGCTCCAAAATCATTGCAGATGGTGACTGCAACCATGAAATTAAAAGATGCTTGCTCCTTGGAAGAAAAGTTATGACTGACCTAGTTCAGTTCAGTTCAATTCAGCAGAGACATTACTTTGCCAACAAAGGTCCCTGTAGTCAAGGCTATGGTTTTTCCAATTCATGTATGGATGGGAGAGTTGGGCTATAAAGAAAGCTTGAGTGCCGAAGAATTGATGCTTTTGAACTGTGGTGTTGGAGAAGACTCTTGAGAGTCCCTTGGACTGCAAGGAGATCCAACCAGTCCATCCTCAAGGAAATCAGTCCTGAATATTCATTGGAAGGACTGATGCTGAACCTGAAACTCCAATACTTTGGCCACCTGATGTGAAGAGCTGACTCCTTAGAAAAGACCCTGATGCTGAGAAAGGTTGGAGGCAGGAGGAGAAGGCGACAACAGATGACGAGATGGTTGGATGGCATCGTGAACTCAGTGGACACAAGTCTGAGTAAACTCTGGGAGCTGGTGATGGACAGGGAGGCCTGGCGTGCTGCAGTCCAATAGGATGCAAAGAGTCGGACACGACTGAGCAACTGAAGTGAACTGAAGCAGCATCGTATACTGGATATCATTGTCAATATATAAATCTGCATGGTGGGGGTGGAAGTGGGTAGAAAACAGGATACATGAGGGTTGTTTGGGAAGGGTTGAGCTTTTGAAACTGTCTTCGGGCACATCCCAAGCAGCATAGATAGCTGTCCTCAGTTTGCTAAGGGGTAAGCATGGTTCATATAAACAAGACTATTCTAGATTTTGATAGGCTCACTTGGGTCAGATTTAAGTTAGAATGACTTGATTCTTTCTAACGGTTTTATAATGTCATTTTATCTAAATTAAAAAAACTTGAAGTAAAAATTTAAAAATCGGTATTTTGATAATTTTCAAAATGGTTCTTAAAAAATAATGTCAGGAATTAATTGTAATTACATCCCATGGCAGCCTGGGAACTCTTCTCATTTAATTACAAATTCAACATTTGTGCTTTCTGGGTTGACAACAGGGCAAGGCTGCGGGCAAATCATCTATTAACTTTTTCTAATTAATCAAGTGCAAAATTCAAAATAGTACCAAAAATAAGCTACCTGTAAAAGAATAGTTGAATCCAAGCATACACTGTAAATATTCCCAAATTATGAAAAATACGTCACCAATTGGAATGGCTTCACAATGCAAGAATAGTGCCACATTTGTAAGCTTAAACAAAACACAAATAAATTGCATATTTCTAAACAAATGCTTGCCAGGGCAGAATGTCATATGTACCTACTCATTTGTTCAGTGTGAAGAACTTCCTATGCATTGTGTGTTTTTCCAGCTGAAAATGAACAATTTAATTTGAACACACCTTCTGAGCAGTTGATAATAATATCCTTTTTATTCCATTTGTCATCTGGATTTTTTTTTTCTTTTTTTTTCTAATTTTACTGCCAGTCCTTTTCTATCACGTCTTCTGCTTCTCCTAGGATTTGGGGCAGAGACTTGCTAAGTCTTCATACTTGCTTTTCCCCTGAAACTGGATTGATAGCCTGGGGCAGAGGGGCCAATCTTCTTGACCTTTGTTTTAGAAGAAATGTGAAAGTTAAAGTGGCTCAGTCTTGTCCGACCCTTCGCGACCCTTTGTGTCTGACCCACAGACTATACAGTCCATGGAATTCTCCAGGCCAGGATACTGGAGTGGGTAGTCTTTCCCTTCTCCAGGGATCTTGCCAACCCAGGGATCAAACCCAGGTCTCCCACATTGCAGGTGAATTCTTTACCAGCTGAGCCACAAGGGTTTTAGAAGGCCTTGTGAAAAGTCTACTTACTTCCCACTCCATTGAGGCAGCTGACATCATACCCAAGGGAAGGGACACTTCGGTGTTTTAGCCCAAGTCTTCTGCTTTGCCTCCAAGTTTATAAGGTGAAATTTGATTGCTCCTCCCCAGCTTAGCTATACCCTTTGTTCTGTGGCTCTGCAATTTCTGTCACAACAGAAGTGGATTCTATTCCTCATCCTGAGCCTTGTAATTTGCTTTGATCAACAGAATTCAGTAGAAGTGATAATGCACCAGTTCTCAGCAAAGCCCGTCTATATTCCAACACTTCCATCATTGCACAGTAAGACACCCAGTTAATTAGCTTGCTAGTGGATGAAAGAACTCAGTCCAATAGCCCCAGTCATCCCAGTCTAGCCATCCCACACCATTCAACAGCCAGTCAAATCCAGATAAGTCCAGATGGAATCAGAACAGTCCTGTCCAGATCAGCTGACCCTCACATCCCAAAACTAAATAAAGGTTTTATGACTGCTGTGTCACACTGTGGCGAGCAGTAACTAAGGCCACAGGCAGTGAGCGTAATGTGATTGTGACTGCGCCCTGGCCTCCATCGAAGGCTTGCTTTTGTTAGTGAACCTCAAAAAACACAAGCTGATATCCTATGTCAATGAATTTGGGGATACAACTTAAGAGTGTTAGGTGGTGTGGTATTAGTGGCTTCAGCTCTATTCAATTCTCAACGAGTGAATTAAGAAATGACCCTGAAAAAGTTGGTCAATTGAAACAGTGGAATGGTGGTGGTGTACAGGGTTGGGGGAATAACCAAAGGAAAACTATATTCTTTAAAAAAAAAAAAATTGTATATTGTTGTTTGTTGTTTAGTCACTAAGTTGTGTCTGACTCCTTGTGACCCCATGGACTGTAGCCCACCAGGCTTTTCTGTACATGGGACACTCTTCTTAAAAAAAAAAAAAAAAAATATATATATATATATATATATATATATGTATGTATGTGTGTGTCTGTGTCTGTGTGTTTATGTGTGTGCATGTGCATGCATGATAAGTCACTTCAGTCGTGTCCAACTCTTTGCCACCCCATGGACTGTAGCCCACCAGGCTCCTCTGTCCATGGAATTTCCAAGGCAAGAAGAGTGGGTTGCCATGCCCTCCTCCAGGGGATCTTCTGCACCCAGGGATTGAACCCACATCTCCTGCATTGCAGGCAGATACTTCACTGCTGAGCCATTAGGGAAACCTAGATTTTCATCTACTCACCTCTATTTTCAACTACCTACTCAATAGGTTGCTGGAAACCAACAATTGGTTCTTTAGGAATGCTTAATGTGAATATTACTTTGAAGTAGACAGGATGTTTAAAATGTATGTTCATTAGAGTGGGTCGATTTTCTTTTAACAAACTATAAATAAGGGGACTTTTCTATTTCATAGACAGCTTTTACTTTCAGAATCAAGCAACATGATTCTCAGCACTAGTTCCCATGGGGTGGCTTTGAAATGGATTAAACTTCTACTAGAGTGGTAAAATCCAATGCATATATAAAAAGTACATTATTTAAGAGCTTGAAGCTGAAAGCAGATTTGAAAGAGTAATTGGCAGGTTTAACTTATTTCGTGATATACTAAGACATTAAAGAAAGGTACACTTAATACAAATGAGTAAAATAAACAACTAAATGAGAAAAAAAAAAAGAAAGAATAATTGAGTAAATACCAATAGCATCTAAGATAGTAAAACAAAAGCTAAATAAGTTTCACATACATGTTTTTAATATCCAGTATTATTTTTCCCTAACCTTCTATCTGTAAAGAAAATTGAGAATTATATATATAAGAGAAAAGAGAGAAACATGGAGAAAGAGAAAGTGAGACAGTGAGGGTAAGAAAGAATGTATTAGGGTGCATGAGAGAAGCTGCAGGAACATATGTAGATTATCAGGATACAGGCTCTCTTTATATTTTATTTTCTTAAACGTACATTCAAAGTTCTAAGTCTATCAGTGAACACCATTGAAGAATATCAAAGCCATCTTGTGTTAAAATTACGTTTATTCAGGATGAAAAATACAACATGTAACCAGATTAGATGATAGTCTATGATTAGTTCTTTACCACATTTTTCAAAAGAACTACATACTTATTTCCCCTTGTTGTTACTGCAATATATTTCTTTATATTTACCATTACTTAAAATGTTACAATGTAGTGTTTTATGTAGCTTTTCCTCAATAGCAGATAGAGAACACTTTGCACACAATTACAGGCAGAAAAAAAATTAATACATAACTTTTCAAAGTAAGGACAAGGAAGACACCAAATCTACAACTTGTAGTTCAGAGTTCAGGGAATTTTTTTTTCTTTAAATAGGTATTTTTACTGGGTATGATGTGATCTGATAGAAGCTCTAGATTTTTCAAACTGCAACGGCATAAACCTATTTCCAACGCGATGGATGAAGATGGATCTGAGGTAGAAAGGTGGTCATGGCTTTCCTCTTATATAAAACAATTTTCTTCTTCTCAAAATATCTTTACTGCAAATAGACACCCTTGCCCCCCAACCCACCCAACCTATTCTAAAAGAATAGGAATTTCTAACTTTAAGCCTCCTTCTGGCCAGATCCCAGTTAAAGAGAACTCAAAGTTAAAATGTCCTGATGTTTTAAAGCACATATGCTTCAATCAAAACACATTATTTTCACTTTTTTGGTTTCTTTACATTTGGTAAATGACATGGCATGTTTAAACTGAACCAAATAAATGTTGAATCAGGAGCTGAACAAAATACCTAACTGAATGCACTCAAAGGTATAAGCCAGGATTCCACCATCTAAGCATTAATTTCATTCTTCAATAGAAGCAGTGATATAGGCTTTTGATAAACATCGTTCCCAAATGCATTGGTCAAATAAAGGGTAATATAATAGCTATTCCTTCAAAAAGTAAAATGAGATATTCATTAAATTTGCATCTGCTTTCAGAAGGAAAATAACTGGAGGTTTCAAGACTCATAGAGGGCTTGAAAATATTAGAGACATAAACAACCATCAAACTTTCTTCAAAGGGAGTTAAAGACAACCATGTATTTTGGTATCACAATTAGGTACAGGTCTGCTGTGTACTGAATGATGAAAATCAAGACCTGGGAACTAGGAAAAGTTGGACCAAGCCTTGTTTGTGGGTCAAAATGAAAATATGCTTAAATGGGCAACCTTTGGTAAAATAATCTTTGAGATTATTATAATTCTGTCATACAGATTGGAACATGAAATAAATAAAGAAATCAACACCTACTTATATAGAGCGGGGAGATAAAAGACAAGGGGGAAAAGAATCCCAATAGAAATGCCTGTTAGGCCCACAGGATTTTTATTGCGGTTATCCAAGTGGTAACTAAAGAAATAAGTGTATGATGTGAAGTAAAGTTACAGCATACACAGAGCTGTAGCCTAATCCATAAACATGTAATATTTGATTGACATATATGAGATTATTAATTTGGCCAAATCATGGAAACAAATAAAGAAAATCTATTTGGTCATGTGGCTGATGCATTATAAATAACCAAAATATAATGGTAAAAGAGTCAAAGAAACAAATGAAGTTATTGTACAAGGTTAATAAGAAGGAATGTAAAAATGTAAAATTGTCTTCTAATTCTTATGCATTTTTTCATGGTTATTAAAAAGAAGGTCTCACATTAGAAACCCCCCACCCACTTTCCCAATACTGTATACAGTATACAAATCAGTGACAAATGTATTTCCATTTCCAAATACCATTCTGTTCATTAATTTACAGTTGCATAGAAAGGGAAGAAGAAAACAATAATATATGATTATTATAAAAACAAAATATCCTTTCCTCTTTGGATAGTCAGTGTTTTACTCCTTCAGTAGAACACACAGTCAGCACTCAACAGCGTAATTCAAACAGCCATGGAGCTTCTGATTAAATGGAACTTGACACTGGCATTTGCTGAAAAGGGCAACATTGTAAATCAAGAAATGTTGGTTGGCTAGATGAATACTTCACATTGCCTGTGGGAAGAGAAAATAGCACTGTCAGAACAACATTTACAGAAGGCATTACAGGTAGCAGAGACCCGTCAACTCTTGAAAAAATAAAAGTGCTTCTTTCAGTATAGACAAGCCCTCTTTTGCTACGTTTAACGGGGACACTTGACTCCCACGTGACTTTTGTTCCCAGAATGAAGTCCTTTGCTTTCATCCTAAGATTTCATAGCCTGCTTTTCATAAACTCAGCTGATATAGAGGAAGTCTGGAAGACTTTTCTCTTGTTCAGGCTGGAAACCAAGTTAAAACTGAGACGATTTGTCTTTTTTTTTTTCCCCCTGGGAGATACTAATGTTGACTGAATGTGGTTGGTGCAAGCACTCTGTGCTCCCCTGAGGGTCTGTGGGAGGTCTCCCTCAGAACTGGTACCCTGGACAATTTCAGGGTACCAGCTGGATCCCAGCTGGGATCCAGACAATAAGACCTCACGACAGGAATCACAGTCCAAGGGTGTACGATGGCGCCAGTTAAAGGCTCAGGGCTAATGTACAGAGGCAAAGGAAGATAGAAACTCAAGTCACACTCCGAGGAGTGGCATCAACCTTTCGGAGGTCAATGGTTGGGTCCATCATCATTAAAACCTGTGTCCTCAAACTCTTCTCTAAAGGCATCTTTCACTAGCTTGCTCTAATGGATATCTACATCTCCCTAAAGGCACAGCTTCCTCCAAAGAAAGGAAGGACTTCTTCACATAGGACTGTTTTTCATCTCTCACCCTCCTTAGATATTGGATAGATTCATATTGTGTTTTTCAGGGCCTTTTCTCTCTCTCCTTTCCTAAAAGTACCCAGCTTTGAATCTCCTGTCATTAAACTATACCACCCACTATGCAGTCATCTTCTGGTGTCTTAGCTCATGTCCCCTTACCTCTTGAAGAAAAAATGGCTGTCATTCACTGGTTTTAAATGTTCATGATTTCAATACATAGATGGTTTTTCCAAACCTGTGGCCTCTTAGCTCCTTGAGCTACTCTTCTCCCAGAATCTGTCCTTCACCCTTTCTTAGCCTTCCACTCAAAATCTCAAATCTGGATGATTGCCAATACCTGCATCTCTTTCAATATTTCAATTTCAATCATCCCACTTTCTGACAACCCACCCATACCTTTCCAGCTTACTTCCACTAGAACCCAAACTTCATTCATCCTTTGGTACTACAGCACATGGATTTTCTGTCTCCCACACCTATTGCATCCTCACTATTCTTCCTACCAGACTTGGGTTCAAGCATTATCATCACTCCTCTGCCTCTTCCCTTGAACTGTTGTACTCTCTTGGCCAAACAACTACTTCAACTTAAATGCAATACATTTCAAGTTAAATGCAATGCTCGGCCTACTCTGGTGTCTGTGCCCGTGAACTTGAATGTGGCCGAAGGGTAACACATAGTCCTGCAGACAGGCCTCAGGTGAAATTCACAAGCGAGCAAGTGGTGGCCTTTAAGGCTACGTGGTAGTCACTCTATTTCCACATGCTCTCCCAAGCTCCAAGCAGCTACTGCACAGCCTCCAGTCTCTCCTCACACCTCCAAGGCCTCCTCGCCATCCTCACTCTCTGCTAAAGCCCCTGCTTCTGATTCACTATAACAGAACAATCACAAGACTTCTGCTCTCTGGGATGAGGTTCTTCCTTCTCACCGGCGCTCACACCACAGCCACTAATCTACTTCACATTCCCTTGTGTTCCCTCCAGTTACTAAAGATGAACCACCTGGGCTTCTCCTTAATATCTCAGCCTCTCATGCCATGAAGGGGGTAACACAATCAGAGGGTTCACGGTTTCAAAGAGATTCATAAACAAGTTCATGAGGAAAAATGTTCTCCAAAGATTTACTATGGTCTTGGGACACACTATTTCTAAGACGACCTGATAAGGAAAATACTGAAAGACACATGGGCTATATCTGCCAACAGTTCTCAGCAAATTCTTAAATGAAAAGTCAAAATCTTTTCCCCTCAGAGTAACAAAAGCAGCTTTGTGTATTGCCCCAGGCATGGCTTTCAAGTCTATGTTCTGTGGTAGCTATCTGAAGTAGATGTTTGGCAGAACCCTGTCAGCTAAACCTATCTGGGTTACAGACAGTACACAGTACATAGAACTATTAAAGGCCTGAGTCGACTGAGTGACTTTCACTTTGGGCTTCCCTGGTAGTTCAAACGGTAAAGAATCCATTTGCAATGCGGAGACCCTGGTTTGATTCCTGGGTCAAAAGATCCCCTGGAGAAGGGAATCTGGCCTGGAAAATTCCATGGACTGTATAGTTCACGGGGTCGCAAAGAGTTGGACATGGCTGAGCAACTTTCACTAAAAAGCTGTTAGAACACAAAAGATTTGCAATTGGGGCATCTGGAAAAACTGACTTGGGAGGGGTCCCCCTTCCCAGACTGACAAACCGTTGTACCAAATCAACTAACATGGCAAGCAAGTTTCCTTATTTATATGGGGAATAAATCAACAGTGCTGGGCTGTGCTTGGTCACTTCAGTCGTGTCCGACTCTTTATGACCCCGTGACTGTAGCCCACCAGGCTTCTCTGTCCTGGAGGAATCCTCCAGGCAAGAATGCTGGAGTGGGTTGCCGTACCCTCCTCCAGGGGATCTTCCCAACCCAGGAATCGAACCCATATCGCCATTGTCTCCTGCATGGCAGGCAGGGTCTTTATCTCCTGAGCCACCTAGGAAGCCCGCTGCTGCTGCTAAGTCACTTCAGTCGTGTCCAACTCTGTGCAAACCCATAGATGGCAGTCCACCAGGCTCCCCCATCCCTGGGATTCTCCAGGCAGGAATACTGGGGTGGGTTGCCATTTCCTTCTCCAATGCATGAAAGTGAAAAGTGAAAGTGAAGTCGCTCAGTCGTGTCCGACTCTTAGTGACTCCATGGACTGCAGCCCACCAGGCTCCTCCATTCATGGGATTTCCCAGGTAAGAGTACTGGAGTGGGGTGCCATTGCCTTCTCTGGGGAAGCCCGAGACCTCCTAAACCTTGTTCCCATTAGCTCATGGTATCAGAATGTGGAGAAGCAAACCTAAGATCTGTCTCCTGACTATCTTCATAAGGCATGTAACTGGTCTGTTATCAACTGCACACAGGCCTCCTGAATGCATGGTTTCTCCAGCCCTGCAGAGCCGTAAACTACTGCTGTAACGACATATGCAGTAAGCAAGGGCACCAGTACAAAGACAAATGCTGAAAAGCGTCAGAGCAGCATTTTGTGTACTCTCATCGAGCACAGGATATGAAGTAAGTGAAGAGCAAACGCAGGAGAAATCATTTCCTAGGGCAGGGCTGCAGGCACTGCGAGGGGGCTGTGCCGGAGCGCCCCGTGCACTAGCAGGAAGTCAGGGATAAACTCCATGCCGTGGTCCTACCAAGAAATGGGAAGAAAGGGGTCTAACGGGAAAACATTCTGTCCCTAAATAAAAACAGAGCATGGTTCATGGACTCTGAATGCACAAGTATAGCATAAAAGAATTTCAGTTCTCTGATTTCATAAGGCGAAAATAAAGCAAAAATAAAAAATCAACAGTTGCTAATCGCTTAAAGTTTTTATTTTTAAATAAAGAAAAACAAAAACAAAAACTGGCCATCCTGTAAAGCATGTGGAATCTTAGTTCCCTGAATAGGGATCAAACTCTGACTCTAAGCAGTCTTAACCACTGGATCACCAGGGAAGTCCCACTAATCGCTTACTCCAAGTTATAATCTGTAACACCTAAACCAGTCAACCCATGAACTCTTACCTGTGGCCTGCTGGGGAGATTTGCTGAAAGAGAAAACAAAAGCAGTCAGTTGAAGGCAGTTCTGTGGTTCTCCAGTTTTATGCATGCAAAAGTGTGAACTGCACCATTCCCAGCTGTTAAATGGATATTAATAAGAAAGAGCTTTGGGGAAGTTTTTTTTTTTTTTTTTTTTTTGGCCAGATGCTTCAACAGGGCTAGTTTCCCTACTTAGCTTCTCATATCCCATGTGCTTTAAGAAATAAAAATTCCACCAAAATATGCAAAAGATATGCCAGCTCTCTCAAATCAGTACATGCTAAAGCATTCAGTGAATAATTAGTTTTGCAAAAAAAATCCCAAAATTTCCCACTGAAATCATGCCATATATTTGGTTTATGCATTAGAACAGAGAAAATTCTGTATATTCTCCTGAATAGTACAAATTCTGACCAAGAGGTCATTAAGGAAATGCCAGGGCCAGAGTCTTTAGTTACTGCCACCCTTACCCCAAAGACCAGGAAGATGGTGGCCATGTGTTCACATCAATGAAAGAGCTAGCCTAGTCCTCAGCACTCAGAAGTCTTGTAGGAACTTCGGTTAATACTTGTGCCTTCCATGGGCCGAGTTAAGAGCATGAGAGAAGTTAGAATATGGTGTCTAATTTGCCTCTGCACTAAGCGCTCAGTTCCTTCTTGGTGGCAGAGGGCATGGTGCGGTGAAGCTGACCCAGCTGGAAGGGCAGCCACTAGCACCGCTCCTCTCTAAGGCCGCTGAGGTTGCATCTCCCCCTTTCTCTGTGACACCTCACAATTTCTGAACTGACACTCAGCCCTGGGAGAGAGAGGAGTTCCACTGCTTATGGTGGGAGCATCTGTTTTGGGTCACTAAGGATTGTCCCTAATTAAACAGCATGTACTACTTTCATCATCCTTTTTTTCCGCCCCTTTTTGAAGGGAAACAAACAAACAAAAAAATCTGTGATCACACAGTAGGTGCTTCATGAGAAAAAGAGCAAGAAGCGGAAGCTTTTTATGATGCCCTGGAGGGAAAGTGTGCACCCCAGTAGTATTGGGGGGAATAATCAAGTCCTACCAATTATGTAAGTTATATCAGGGAAAAAAGAGTAGACTTGCTTACATATGGGAATTACACTTGCACAGAACTACACCCTCTTGAGGGAAAGCTTAGTCGCATGAGCGTGAAGTATACCAAAAGTAGAGTTAGGATTCTCTTCTCAGTAACAAACAGCCAAATCCAAACAGAAATCAAATCTGTTTTGCTGCAAATCAACATTTTAACCCTGTGAAAGTGAAAGTGAAGTCGCTCAGTCGTGTCCGACGCTTTGCGACCCCATGGACTGCAGCCTACCAGGCTCCTCCGTCCACGGGATTTTCCAGGCAAGAACACTGGAGTGGGTTGCCATTTCCTTCTCCCTGTAGCCTCTTATTAAATAAAGGCTACAAGTACCCTCTTGAACAAATCATACAAATACATATTTTAAAGTAATCAGGAAACATATTTTAGTAGGTCTTGAAGTTTTGATGAATGTCAATCAAGCTCAATAAATATAGGCAATTCACAGTGAGAATATGCCTGCAGATAAAAAAAATAATTTAAAAAGCAATTGTTGGTCTATTGGTGAAAATAATATTCAGCTTGCTACTAGCATCCTGTATATTTGGATGACATAAAAGAAAAAAACAACAACAAAATGATGTTACACTGAAAAAATTAGTTACAGCAGTCAGTGAAAATTTTAGTACGTCAGTTAATAGGCAACACGATTACATTCCCTTCATTAACTCCTTGCCAGGAAGAGATGGAAATGTTTGCCTCTCTGCTCTGAAACTCAACGTAAATAACTAAAAGAAAACTTTAAAAGGCCATAATTCAAGGATGCAATCAGGACCAACTGGGATATTAATCCAAGATAGAGGAATTCTAAAGTGTTATGTGCAACAATATAGAGACACAGTAAGAAAAAAAAGTCATGTTTAAGTAGGCAATTCATGCAATTAGGATTTACAAATACAGTTTCATTTTAATTCCAAAAGTGCTAGGAGTGGAAATTCACTTGTGACCATGCTAATTTTTAGTTCACAAAGGATCAAAAGTCAAGATTAACATGCAGATCAATTCACTGTATGCTGGTGACGAGCAATTTTAAAGTTCTCGTTAGTTACAGGGGCTCAAGGGATTGGCTTGGCATTGGGAGGATGCCAATTCGATTTGTTTTCAAAAATTCTCCAAAGATGGTCAGTAAGCTTTGGGAGTTTGTGATGGACAGGGAAGCCTGGCATGCTGCAGTCCATGGGGTCACAAAGAGTCGGACATGACTGAGCGACTGAACTGAACTGAAGCTTTGGAAATGCTAAGGCTTATTAAAGTATTTGCTAGCTTGTGCAACTTAAAAGGGGCAACAAAGCAAAGGAATCTGACAGAACCTTCTAAGTACTATCCAGTACTGTCAATTAAACCTTCCTTCCCAATGGGAACATTTAATCATTCATTCATTCACTCATTCAATTCAGAAATATATTGGGCACCAAATCTATGGAAGGTGCTTATTTCTATTCTGCATCCATTTTTTTTTTAAAGTTTAATAAATCTAGGCAGAATTTTAAAAGTATATATTAATTTCACAAATTGTTTTTATTTTTATGAAAAGCTATCCCTATCTTGGGAGATTTTTATATTATCAAAGTATAAAGACTCCTTACCATCATTTAAAATGGTATTTTCTGAGGAGAGGACGGAAATGGGTGCAATGTCAGGCTGTTTTATACACTACATACTATATATATATGATGAATAGGATATAATAGTGCGGTTCTGTGCTAAGTCACCTGAGTCCTGTCCAACTCTTTGCTACCCCATGGACCGTAACTTGCCAGATTTCTCTTTTCATGGGATTCTCCAAGCAAGAACCCTGGAGTGGGCTACCATTTCCTATTCCAGGGGATCTTCCCAATCCAGGAATCAAGCCTGAGTCTATTATATCTCCTGCATTGGCACGTGGTTATTCTTGACCACTAGTGCCACCTGATACGTAATACTAAAATCTTAGTGCAGGCTGAGTAGAGTTAATCACCCCAAAATTATGAATATATTTTTAAATAGTATACTCTGATTTCCTTAAAATATTTAAAATATAACTGCAGCATCAAGTAGTATATATATATGTGCAGTAAACTGTTTGAAACAGCAGAAAAGTTTTTGCTGACAGCTCAGCAGAAACTACAAGGCGCCAAGGTGCTGAAGACAAAATGTTTGGGGGAAAAAAATCAATAAATAACAATCATATAGTTTCCTTTGGGATTTGAACTGTTTTTATTTGGTTATTTTCCGGCTCTTGGTTGTTCATATGGAAAATTCACAGGGTCATAATCTTCCATGCTTTAAATTGCTTGGGCTTTATACAGTGATTATTTTATTCCTTGAGAAAAGAACCGCCGAACCAAAAAAAAGAAAAACAAAACAAAACTCACACCAAAACAAAAAAAAAGGCAGGGGGTGAAATTGAAAATAATCCCTTTTTACATTGGAACTTGATGACATCAGAAGACAGTATCTGAAGCAAAGAGAAGGAATGACTTAGAAAAAGCTATTTTCAGAACTTGTCTGGCATACCACAAAAAAACACTCTTTTGGAGAAGTGCATCTTTCTTACTATGGCCTGCACTGAAGAGGATAATTTCTCCTTAAAACAGGCTTGTTTGATGTGCCCCATGTTGCTGCTTACAGGGCAGATCAAAGGATCTCAAAGAGCAGGGTGGCTCTGACCCTCCACCCGGGATGTGATGGCATCCAGGTTGGGTTTGTTTGCCTTGCCGACATAAGGAAAGCCTGATTCATCTTCAAATAATGTTCAGTCTCGCTTGCAATATTGCTGTTATCTCACCAAAGAAGACATCACACAGGGCATCACACAGGAAAGAAGAAATGGAAGGAAAAAGCCTAGCAGTGGCGCTACGATCTTTCATACTCACGGCAGCAGGGTGGAAACGTACTGTTGATCTGCTCCATGACCTCTGTCAGGTCCGCGCTGGTGTCGTGAGGGGGTGCCAGCAGCTCCTCTGCCGCCGTGCCTGCAGACACAAGGAACAACGGACGCTCTCAAATTAACATCCGGTCTTCCACTAAAACCCAACTGCAGGGGGAAAAAAATGCCAGCACTGGCCTCTAAACATTAGTGTGAAAATCATCTCCTTGCAAAGAATCATTTTAGGGGAAAATTCCAAAATCATTTTTGCATTAATTTCTGGTAACAGAATTTTACATAATTAATATGTATTAGATGTTTCTACAGAAAGAATTCAAGTGCCAGGGGAAAATTCATGAATGAAAAATAAGTAATGGGGCCATATTACTTCTTAGTTAGAAATCCACTATTTTGCACAGCTATTTTTAAAATAACTTTATTTATTTTTGGCTGTGCCGGGTCTTGGTTACTGCATGTGGGCTTTTCTCTAGTTGCGGAGCACAGGCTCCAGGGCGTTGCAGATTTCAGTAGTTGTAGCACATGGGCTCAGCAGTTGCCGCTCCCAGGCTCCAGAACACAGGTTCAGTAGTTGTGGTGCAAGGGCTTTTAGTTTCTCTGTGGCATATGGGACCTTCCCAGACTAGGGATTGAACCTGTGTCTCTTGCATTGACAAGAGGATTATTTCCCACTGAGCCACCAAGGAAGCCCAAAAGTATATTTTCATATGAGAAATATATTCCATCAACTTTTTTCCTTCCCTCTTTATGGGGACTTCAGTGTAGGCTAGCTCACACTGCTAAAAAGTTAGAGGTATTTTATAAGATACTTCCTACTTTGACATTTATTTCATCTACGATCAACAGCAAAATAATTCTCTTACTTAATTTAAGATAATTTCACTATTTTAGGTTTTCCTCTGATATATGCAGCAAAAGATATCCCATTAACAAATTAATTTGGTTAAAGTATGGGGTTCTCAGTAGGATTTTAGAACTTAATTTCATCAATAACAAAATGTCATTCCAGAATTCCTGGTTGACAGAGTCCATCCTCACAGCAGTGACAGGTCCCCATTGTGACCAAGGACAGGCTAGGTGGGACTTCAGCCTCAGATGGGGTGGGTGAGGCAGAAATGCCTGGGGGAAATAGGATGGAGAAGGTAGAATACTGAGTCCCCAGCCCTGGGCAGAGAAAACTATATTTGGTGTGATATTTGTTAGTCGTTTATTCCGAATGTGTACAATTATGAAATTTCAGAGTCAGGAGTTCATTGAAAAAAAAAATCATTCCTAAGTCAAAAGACAAAATAAACTGTTGCTCATCCCAAAGGAAGGAGCTCTTTTTTCTCTCCCATCAAAATTCAATTCACTACTACACCTTACACAGACAAGTGCATTATGGTTTATTATTATAAAATGCTTGCTTTTTTGGTATTGTTAAAATGGCTTTGTACTCAGCTGAGATGAAAGAGAATACAAATTCCCTTATGCTTAAGGCACGCATGTGCAAGAATGTTATTTAAAATGAAAAGACAAACGGCAAAGCCGGGGTTAGACCACAGGAGAGAGAAGCCGAGTCTTGGGGACACAGACCTGCCTGGTGGAACTGTGGGCCCGGGTCTGGATCCAGCGAATAGTTCAGTGCCGACTGCTGAGGGGAAGCCCAAGGGGAGACGCCGTTGATTTGCGAATCAGATTCAGGCTGGAATCACATTCAGAGGTTAGAATTGAAGAGATTCAAAAAATGATTAAAGAAAACATTTCTGCTAACTTCCCTTCCCAACTATGGATAATTAAATCACATAACATCCTTCACCCTCAGTCATTTTCAAATATGCTTTAACATCAGTTGGTGGACTCACTAGTGTTCAGCTGAGGACCAAACGGTCCTTCCCTTTGGATCTGAGAACTTTGAAGAACTCACTTGGTTATATGGTAGGATTTACCTATCAATGTCAGGGTCATTCCCTCGGTTGTGCTATTACTTTTATGTCAATCAAGCGATTTTGGAAAGATGTTTCATTCATCTTTAAAATTAACACTGCTTCTCATCCAGTAAATTTATCTAATTTAAAAATTACACTAATTTTTAATTTAAATCAATATTTAAGGGCAATATTGGAGAGCGGTAAAGGGTGCGATTTTTTTTTTTTTTTTATTGAAGTTGCTTTATGATGTTGTGTTAGTTTCTGTTGTATAGCAAAGTGAGTCCTTTATACATATATACATATATCCACTCTTCTTAAATTCCCATATAGGTCATTACAGAGTACTGAATAAAGTTCCCTGTGCTTGAAGAGCATGACTTTGGATTCAGCTGCTTGGATACAGACTTGGTCCTCAGAGCTCTCTCATTCTGAGGCAATTTTATAACTATCTGCTTTTTATTTATAAAAACCTAGATTTTTTTTTTTTAACTAGGGTTGGTGATAAGAGTATCAGCACCAGAGGGTTTTATGAAGGAGGTGATCAATTAGCATTTCTGCTGTGATTAGAAAGGAGTCTGACACACCTAATAAATACTTCACAAAGGCAGGAAATTTGAAATAGTGATGGATACACTGACAGGTACATGGTCAGATGAGAAAAGCGTGATTCATGGTAAAGGCAATGCAGAAGTTCCATTGATTTTGATGTTGTTTGTTTCCATTAAATCCATATTAGCTGAAGTCTGGCGGTTTTGCTAGTTTTTACTATCAGAGTTGAATTTTCCATCAACTTTTGGCATTCATGCTAGGTCATTAAGAAGAGATAAGAGCCTTATAGTCTAGAATAGACAGAGCTATTTAGATATCCGATATCTTGTAAAGCATTACTGTGCAATTCGGAAGGCTCATGAGCCATTAGGCAGCTCAGTCTAATGGGAGGAAGAGAGGGGGGAGGCGGGCGGTGAGCAGGAGAGCCTGGCTCTCTCTTCAGAGTATCACCAGGCTACAGCAAACAAAACTTTCAAGCACAGCTGCCTTCCACAACAATTCTACCTGTGCACCAAGTCCTTAATACTCACACTTCATATTCTAAATAAGAGAGTTTGAGGAAAAAGCCATCCTTTGTCCAGGCAGCACTCAGAAACATCATATTTACAATATTGACAATATAGTTTTTCTGCTGCAGGGGAGTGACATCAAGGTAAGAACCTAATATTCAAAGGATAAAAGAAAGCCTGCCAGGCCTTGGGGAAGGTCTAAATGATGCACAGTTTCTAAGTAAAGCCTCTCCCAAGCAGTCTCTCACAAAGTCTGAAACAGTGACAGACATTCAGAAAGTATAAGGGGTGTTCTGTGGCCCGCTGTATAGGTAATGCAAAAATTACACTGTTTTGAATGATTCTGACAAGTTAAAAGATACTGCAAGCAACTGTGAAAAGATGGTTTTCTAAAATTTGAGAAAATTACTGGAGAGAAAGTTGTTTCTGCCTTTGATAAACACATCATTTCTGGAGAAAAGCATTCCTATTCCCTGTCTAGGGGGCCCCCACACTGCATGGGCCAGAGAAGACAGCAAAAGATAGCATGAATGTTGATGTCAGGGATTCTTCAAGAGAGGGAAGTTCCAGGCCCATCGTCTGGGATTCTTCACAATAAACACCTGCTGCAAAGATATCTTCACTACTAGCTCTGTGACATGATCCCCACTCTTCAGCTGCAAGAAGTAATCAGTTACTTAACTCTCTAAAGTGTGTATGTCTTTATAGATGATACTATCTTGTTATATATCATACTGTCTTATTATGGTCCCTAACAAGATTGCAGAAACTATATCTGATGCTTCTTTTATATCCCAAAGAACAGTGTGTTTCAAAATTGCAGTCTATTATCCACTGATGAGTTATAAAATTGGGCCTGACCAACACTAAGAAAGATAGAAGAAAAATGAAAGGCAAGAGGGGAAGGAGGGGGAAGGAAGGAAGAAGGGAGGAGGGGGGAAGAAAAATAGAAAGAGGCAGCATTTTTTAATAACAGCAATTAGTATTTTGTATTCACCATACTTGTATGCATTCATCATAATGCAAATTGTATTTTTATTGTCGAGAAAGTTTGCAAACAACTGCCATAAAACATGGTGCTATGTGAGGAAATAATAGCTGAAAATTAATAAACATCTGTTACTTAATTTCTTGAAAATAGTTTATGGGAAGGAGGTTTTAGCATGAAGAGTTCAGGTCACTTCCTTTCCCTTAATATCCACAGATGTTTCCCAAATGTAATTTATGCAGATGTATGTGACAGGATCTTTTCCTTTAACCTATTCAGAGCTGAGACAGATTTCAGTGTTAAAGAATGAGCAATTCCATTTTAAGCTGGGAAAATGCTTTTTTTTTTTTTTTTTTTGGTGCCAGTGAGGATTTAATGCTCATGTTTGTAGAGGGATTTCTAAGCCAGTTGAAATCAACTATGGAGAGGAGAAACCAGAAATGAATCTTTCTGCTGACTCTGGGACTGAGCCCCATGGGACGTGGGACTAGAGCAGATGGCGTGGGGACAGGGGATGCCAGGTTCCACACACTCTACCTGCTCTAGCAGCTGCCGAAGTCGGTGGAGCTGAGACTCCAGCTGCTTGTTGTGATCTTCTAAAATCTGCATCCTAGCCTCCAGCCGACCTTTGTGCTGCCTGAGGAGTTTCGCCTCTGCTATAAGCTCTGAATCCTCAGACGTGTGATGAGGGGACACAACAGAGTCTGGAGGGGAGCCGACAGGCAGGCCCCTTCTCAAGTGCTGCTCTTTCAGCTGCTCGTATTCCACCTGCAGATTTCTAGTGGAGGGAAAACTGGAATTAGTATTGGACATATCACCTTCTCTCCAAAACTGCTCATGAACTCCAAATGTAGCCCAGGCTATCTATTTCCTCATAAGTAAAAACATTTATTAATGAGACAAGCAAACACGAATAAAACCATAGCTTTAAATAAATAGATGTTCTAACAGACAGCACCCCTGAACCCTGAAATGTAGCTGTAATCTGCACCCAGCTGCCCAGTGTGCTAATGTCCTCTGAAACTTTGCCTCCACGGTGCTTCCTGGACAGTAGTCCTGAAAAAAGAAAGGATAAGGGCCATGTGGAAGGGCATGCGAAAGGATTTCCCATGAGAAGTCTTCCCAGGGTGAAAGACTTCTTGATTTCTCCGAAGTCTAGCACACCTTTGTTCTTCCTCCAGGTCGGCAATGATCCGCTCCAGTTCTCCGCGTTCTTCCCTTTCTACCGACTTCAGGATCTGAGCTGGACTCTGGGGCTGGCTCACCGGGGACTCCCCTCCGAGCGTCTGGCAGTATTGCTGGATGAGAGCATGCTCGTCCTCCCTGAGGTGACAGAGGAGCGACAAAGGCGCACATTTGGAGGTGGGTGTCGCTGGACACCGAGGAAGTAGAAACAAGGACAGTCGGGCTGACTGCTGAGCCTCGACCGCCTTAAAACTCACCATCCCCATGACCTTCCTTTAAAACTCTGGGAAGACATTTTACCTGATAGTGTGTGTACACTACCCACACACACACCAACATTTCATGCTTGGCCTTGGTCTAGCATGTATATCTCACAAAACTTAGAAGAGACATTTTACTCAGCAAAGTATATAAAGTACGACACCTGAATAGTTAGCATAAAAGATTTTATAGGCAAAATAAAAAAACTGAATGCCAAAAGAGCAAGTTAAAAGACTGTTAACTAAAATTAAACCGCTAGAGGAACTTCTCTAGTGGTCCAGTGGTTAAGGCTCCATGCTTTCAATTCAGGGGGTGTGGGTTCCGATCCCTGGTCAGAGAACTAGATCTCACATGCCTCACATGGTGTGGCCAAAAAAAAAAAAAAAAATTCCTATAGTCTGAGTGTTTATTTCCCCTCCCTGAAATTCACATGTTGAAACCTAACCCCTAGTGTAAAGATGCATGGAGGCGGGGTCTTCGGGGTGATTAGGTTATGAGAGTGGGGTCTCCATGAATATGATTAGTGCCCTTATGAAAGAGAACCCAGAGAGTTCCCTTCCCCCTATTCCCTGTGAGGGGACTACAAGGTCACAGCTATGACCTTGTAGTCTGCTACAAGGGGGTCCTCATCAGACACTAAATCCACCAGCTCCTTGACCCTGGACTTCTCAGGCTCCAGAACTATGACAGAAAACGCTTGTCATTTATAAACCATCCAGTTTAAAGTCTTCTGCAATCACTGTCCCAATCAAGTACTTGATTTCACTATCTTTAGCATGCGGTTGAGAGCAATTGTATAACGCTTTGTAACCCAAAAGGTGGTAGAAGCTAACTGTCACATTCTTTCATTTAAATAACTTAGTATAAATTATAATTGTAGATATTTATAAAATATCTATATTTATTTTATTTGACATTATCAGCACATCATTTCTAGGATCAATCATTCTGCATTAAACAAGGAATTCCATTTAATTCTCTCGGGTTCTCCCACTTTTCTAACTACTTCTAATGGACTAGATATATTAATAATGTGGTCAAATCTAATAACTGACAGAAACAGAAGCATAAGAGAGTAGACAGAGTTGACATGTTTATGGGAAGGAAATGCTTACCAGCAAGCTTGGAATCCCTTCCCTTCTTTTACCAGAGATGTCAGCCACTGTCAGTCGCTCAGTTGTATCTGACTCTTTGCGACCCCATGGACTGTGAGAACTCCAGGTTCCTCTATTGATGGAATTCTCCAGGCAAGAATACTAGAGTGGGTTGCCACTCCTTTCTCCAGGGGTTTTCCTGACCCAGGGATTGAACCTGGGTCTTCAGCATTGCAGGTAGCTATCTGAGCCACCAGGGAAGCCCAGAGATCCAGTCAGATCTCCTTGTAAATGTGCAAATGATAGATTTCCTGGTTAATGCTAGCAGGAGAGTCCCGCTACAGAATATCTTGGGCAGACTGTACCTGATCTGGATTTTATGGCCATTGGTAAACAAATCCTAGAATCTACGGATGTATAGGGTGCATACGTGCATGTTGTCGCCTTAGTTGTGTCTGACTCTCTGTGACCCTACGGACTGTAGGCTGCCAGGCTCCTCTGTCCATGGGATTATTCTCCAGGCAAGAATACTGGAGTGGATTGCCATGCCCTCCTCCAGGGAATCTTCGCAACCCAGGGATGGAACCTGTGCATCTTATGTCTCCTGTATTTTCAGGCGGGCTCTTTACCACCAGTGTCACCTGGGAAGCGACAGTATAGGGTAGGGCTTCAGAAAAACGTCTTGTAAGTTATGTAGCAATCAGAGTATAAAATGGAGCTATCCCATGCCTGAACCAGCTCCCTCCTGTGTAATGATGTGACTGCAAATATCCCTTAAAGAGCTTGTCTGTTACCCTGGGGTCAGGCACATCCCAATGCAGCCAGAAGGAAGGTGGGCGGCACGGGCAGCCCTGGACCTTTTGCTTATGCCCTGGAGATGACGAACATGCTTGATACTGGGTAAGATCTGTGACCCTGAGTCTAGCTTGAAAATCTTACCTTGTGTTATCACAGTTTACTCTGATAAAGAGGGGACATGAAATTGCATCTGATAGGTAGTGCATTCTTAGAAAAGTTGTGTCCTGATCATTGAGATCAGAGTGATATAAAGAAGCAAATGAAAATAATGAATGTTAGGGCTGCGAAACAGCCAAAGCAAAGGTTCAAATGAGCCTCTTGTTGGTCTACATTGCCCCTTTATCAGTAAATTTCCCTAACCTCACCTTCCTTCTATTATCAAATGAATAAAGAAGGACTAAACTGGAAATAAGAAACATAGATGGGAAGGATTGAAATAAGCTATGGCATCATCCTTTGATGACCAGTCTTGCAAAAACGCGGTATCACTGTGAAATAAATAAGGGAGCCTTGAGAAGAATCTCACACTTGCTCCTAAATTTAGAAGGATGAGCAGAAGAGGAGAGAATGGCTCCTGCATTGCTGCAGGGCAGCAGGGTTTGAGAGCGGAACGCAAAGCTCTTAGGATGCCCATGTAGCGGAGTCAAACAGAAACGTGGCAAGGAGGTATGTGCATGTGTATTGTGAGGAGGGAGAGGGTATTTTCTTGATAGAGAATAAATGGGTAATTTATTACTGTGCTCTAAACCTAACTGTATTATGAAGGAGCAGAGAAGGCTATGAGGCTAATGGAGCAACACCACTGGGACACCAATTAGCTGCTAAGGATGACAAGACCCTAATTCAGTAATGCTTGGAGTCACTTCACCCAATTTAAATGAAGAGAAAGACTGTAATGAGAGGGTATTATAAAGTACAGATCTGATATATGGACAGACACAAATGGACAAATTAGAAAGATACAGTGTGCATTAAACAAATAATAAAATAATTAAAAAGTAGGAGTAAAGAAGAACATTTAAAATAT
The DNA here is from genome assembly GCF_963930625.1 of Muntiacus reevesi. Lineage (NCBI taxonomy): Eukaryota > Metazoa > Chordata > Mammalia > Artiodactyla > Cervidae > Muntiacus > Muntiacus reevesi. Next base: position 177,105,299 of record NC_089251.1, read on the forward strand.
GTCTTAGGACAAAAACAATGAGTATAGAAACCAAAAAGACTGAGTAGGCAAAAAAGAAATAGTAACAAAAGAAAAATACTCATATATATCTAAGTGAAAATTTTATCATCTCATCAGAATAAAGCATCACAAGCAATCAGCCAGAAATCAAAACAAAACAGTAAATCATATATAAAGAAAGAAAAAGGTTTAGCCTCCTACTCTCCATAATATTTAGTGTCCAAAGATACTGGTCAATGCCTATAGTCCTAACCTAGCCATTCTTCTGACCAGCCAGGTTCATAAATGTACAACAAAGCACTTTGTCCATAAGGCAAAAGAAAGAAAGAGCGACAATAATGCAAAACAGAACCCAATCAAGTGGTAATCTCAGGGATTGTAGTAAATAAGAGTGACAAACTGAAGCTCACATTGGTTTTAAAAAACAATTAATTATATGATGCCTATGAGTAACTTACCTAAAAGAAAATCAAAGACCAGAGTAAAAGTTAAAAAAAAAAATACTATAAGGATAAGATGAGTTAGAGGAAAGCCTGGTCCCTATAAGCTCCCTGGCAGACCTATGATTGGATCATAGACCCTCACATGATTCCCTTCCCATATACCCTGACATTAATCCATTTATGTCCTTGGAGCACTTATGACTTCAGGCACCTGACCTCAGGAATTATACTTAATGCTCAATATTAACACCAACTAAATATCTGTTTTGGATATCTGGGGACTATCTACAGTGAAACAAATACAAATAGCTGAGTTAAAATTTGACTTGAGATGCATCTTGCTGTCGACATTTATATAGATTCATTTCTTTTGCGAAGTGTATGGGGCTTTAACATAATATTATTATTTTTAAAATATAATTACCATCATCATCCCTATCATTACATTCTTTCAATAAGGTGTCTGGAAGAAAATTAAGACAATTTTTCCAAAACTAAGAATTTAAATATCATTCGTATATAACCTATAATTTTAGTCTTAAGTGGTTTTCACAGACTATTAGTCCTAAAAGTTAAATATAAAAATAGATATATTTGAGTTCTTAATTATAGAGTCATGAGGTACCAGATTAAAGTCATTCAACATCAATAGTGTGCCCAGCGCTAAAACAGAAAATGCCACCAACATGTGGGACTGTACCAATGAAATACAATTAGACAGAACACCATTACACTGTATTTAAGTCATGCATAGTAAACACTGTCTGGATTACAAAATTAGTACTTATCCAGTGACAAAAGAACTGTGATTCATTGGATGACCTTTTGCAAGTAAGACATAAACAAAAATAACAATAATTTCCTTCCTTTAAAGATTTGTTTTGTTCCAGGCTCCAGAGATGCAAACAGCAAGGCCAGTGCAAATCGTGCCAGCTCCCCAGTTTGATCCGTCCACATACTACAAGTTCACTCGAGAGGGGAGGTGGAGCGAGATACCCTGATAGCAATGGCCTAAGGAAATGTCCTTGGGTTTCAGCTACTCAGATTTCCCAGGACTATCCTGGGTCCTGTCTCTTTTTGAGATGGGCCTGGTTCATTCTTTGAAATGAAAGAAAATTAAGTCGTGTCTGACTTGCAATCCCAAGAACCGTAGCCCGCCAGGCTCCTCTGTCCATGGGATTCTCCAGACAAGAATACTGGAGTGGGTTGCCATTTCCTCCTCCAGGGGAACTTCCCAACCCAGGAATTGAACATTGCAGGCAGATGCTTTACCAACTGAGCTACTCAGGAAGCCCTGAAAGAAAATTAGTATCCTTAAAATGAATGCCTTTACAATTTCCAAGTTAGACTTTCAGAAGAAAAGGGAGTATTGTGGATTAGGTTTATGTGAGGCAAAATGCCATGAGATTGATTCAGGTCTAGGCTGAAGAAGTAGCAGCCCATGATGCATGAAGGGTCAACAACTCTTAATAATTAACCAGCTTCACCAGGTGGCGATAGTGATAAAGAACTCGCCTGCCAATGCAGGAGACATAAGAGCCGCCAGTTTGATCCCTGTGTTGGGAAGATCCCCTGGAAGAGGACTTGGAAACCCACTCTAGTATTCTTGCCAGGAGAATTCCATGGACAGAGGAGCCTGGCAGTCTACAGTCCATGGGGTCGCAAGAGTCAGACACAACTGAGTGACTAACACTTTCACGGAAGATGAATGCTGTGAGGAGCCAGGGAACTGGTTCCAGAGACCAATCTGAGGGACAGAGAATGGCTCAAATTGCAGGATAGGATGATTGCTTCTAGAGATACAAATGACTAAAAGGGCCTGGGGTAACTTAGAATTACAAGCTCAAGTCTCAAAATCCGTACCTCAAGGCAGGGGCTTTCTTTTACTGTCGACAGCTGAGACCACCTAAAAACCAAATCTGGGAGGTTGGGGCCAGCAGATGGTGAATTACAAAATCTCCCTGGGTCCGGACTGTGAAGCTGGAGCACAGACGGACATGAGCAGAAGCAGAACAAGGACAGAGGGGGCTGGAAGGATCTGCGGATGCTCTGACCCTCCCACCTCCCCCACTGCAGGAAGCCCTCTCCCTTCCCACACCAGCTGAGGCAGCGAAGTGAGGCAGTCAGGCATGGTCAGGGGTCCCTGTGCCTGGAGCCAGGATGCCTGAGTCTGAATCCCAGCTCCACCACTGACTACGAGACCCTGGGCAACCTCCTTCACCTTGTGGGGTCCTGATTTCCTCCTCTATAAAGTGGTGTGATGAGAACAAGAGCATCATGGACAACTGAATAAGCGACGGTGGGCAAAGTGCTTAGAACAGTGGCTGCCTGGCTCTTGCGTGCATGCTCAGTTGCTTCACTTGTGTCCAACTATTTGAGATCTTATGGACTGTAGCCCGCCAGGCTCCTCTGTCCGTGGGGATTCTCCAGGCAAGAATACTGGAGTAGGTTGCCATTTCCTCCTCCAGGGGATCTTCCCAACCTAGGGATCAAACCCATGTCTCCTGCATTTCCTGCATTGCAGGCAGATTCTTGACCACTGAGTCAGCAGGGAGGCCCTGCCTGGCTTTTAGAGGAATCTCTATCTATATCAAGGAGGAGATGGTGGTTGTTTTTGCACCATCACCATTATTATTCAAGAGATATTTAGTAATATTTCTACACCCTTGCTTGGAATAACAAAAACCTCAACTCAAGAGAGCCTAGGGGTAAGGTGGAAAATTCAAGAGAGAGAAAAAAGTGCAAAATGATTGTGGAAGTTTGCTAACATACAATTTTTGGCTTAAGGCACTCTGAGTTTTTTTTTTTTTTTTAACCCTTCCCAACAACAATAAAAATTACTAATATCTTGGGATTTAAATTGCTAATACTGATGTTGGTTGCCTCAAGACAGATCTGAGGGTGATGCAGAAGAGCCAAGTCTGCCTTAAAAAGCCACTGATCCCTCATTCAAAAGTTGGCAATATTGTTAGGTGGCACTGAATACTGTCATCTTTTGTCTTTGGGGATTGTATCAGGATCCTACCATTGCCAGAGCCTTAAGAGACTTCTAGGAAAAGGCCACGGTTAGACTATATTGCATACGTGTGTGTGCTAAGTAGCTTCAGTGTGCTCGACTGTTTGCGACGCTATGGACTGTAGCCTGCCAGGCTCCTCTGTCCATGGGATTCTTCAGGCAAGGTTACTAGAGTGGGTTGCCGTGCCCTCTTCCAGGGGATCTTTCTGACCCAGGAAATGAATCTGCATCTCTTAAGTCTCTTGCATTGGCAGGCAGGTTCTTTACCACTAGCGCCACCTGGGAAGCTCATATTGCACATATACTTCCTGCTACTACAGTAAGGTCCTATAAGAAACAGATAAGATTTGATCCAAGCTAAAAGCAAAGAAAGACTAACAACATGTCTTGATAAGGGTAGCAAACACTATGATCCTATGATCCAAGATGCTAAATTATTAGATGGGAAACTTAGCAGGAAAGCCAGGAAAATAGTAGGTTTCATTCTTAACCCTGCTTTCATGAAGAGCACTGTCAATTCAAAGGAGGGAATCAAATCAGTTCAGTCCAATTGCTCAGTCGTGTCCGACTCTTTGTGACGCCATGGACTGCAGCATGCCAGGCCTCCCTGTCCAACACCAACTCCCATAGTTTACTCAAACTCATGTCCGTTGAGTTGGTGATGCCATCCAACCATCTCATCCTCTGTCATCCCCTTTTCCTCCCGCCTTCAATCTTTCCCAGCATGAGTCTTTTCCAATGAGTCAGCTCTTCACATCAGGTGGCCAAAGTATTGGAGTTTCACCTTCAACATCAGTCCTTCCAATGAACACCCAGGACTGATTTCCTTTAGGATAGACTGGTTGGATCTCCTTGCAGTCCAAGGGACTCTCAAGAGTCTTCTCCAACACCACAGTTCAAAAGCATCAAGTCTTCAGTGCTCAGGTTTCTTTATAGTCCAACTGTTATATCTATACATGACTACTGGAAAAACCATAGCCTTGACTAGACAGACCTTTGTTGGCAAAGTAATGTCTCTGTTTTTTAATATACTGTCTCAGTTGGTCATAACTTTTCTTCCAAGGAGTAAACGTCTTTTTATTTCATGGCTGTAGTCACCATCTGCAGTGATTTTGGAGCTCCCCAAAAGAAAGTCTGCCACTATTTCCACTGTTCCTCCATCTATTTGCCATGAAGTGATGGGACCGGATGCCATGATCTTAGTTTTCTGAATATTAAGCTTTAAGCCAACTTTTTTATTCTCCTCTTTCACTTTCATCAAGAGGCTCTTTAGGTCTTCACTTTCTGCCATAAGGGTGGTGTCATCTGCATATCTGAGGTTATTGATATTTCTCCTGGCAATCTTGATTCCAGCTTGTGCTTCATCCAGCCCAGTGTTTCTCATGATGTACTCTGCATATAAGTTAAAAAAGCAGGGTGACAATATACAGCTTTGACGTACTCCTTTTCCTATTTGGAACCAGTCTGTTGTTCCATGTCCAGTTCTAACTGTTGCTTCCTGACCTGCAAACAGATTTCTCAGGAGGCAGGTCAGGTGGTCTGGTATTCCCGTCTCTTTCAGAATTTTCCACAGTTTATCCACACAGTCAAAGGCTTTGGCATAGTCAATAAAGCAGAAGTAGATGTTTTCTGGAACTCTCTTGCTTTTTCAATGATCCAGCAGATGTTGGCAATCTGATCTCTGGTTCCCCTGTCTTTTCTAAATCCAGTTTGAACATCTGGAAGTTCATGGTTCACATACTCTTGAAGCCTGGCTTGGAGAATTTTGAGCATTACTTTGCTAGTGTGTGAGATGAGTGTAATTGTGCAGTAATTTGAGCATTCTTTGTAGGAGGGAAAAGTCACCCTCATTGGGATGAGCTATCCACTGGGAGAAAAGATATTTGTTATTGTAATACTTATTCACTTTGTCAAGTCAATAATGCAGATTAAAATGAAAATATTTGGGGCTTCCCTGGTGGCAAAATTGTAAAGAATCCACCTGTAATTCAGGAGACACAGGTTCGATTGCTGGGTTGGGAAGATCCCCTGGAGAAGAAAGAGGCAACCTACTCCAGGGTTCTTGCCTGGGAAATCGCATGGACAGAGGAGCCTGGTGGGCTACAGTTCATGGGGTTACAAAAGATTTGGACATGACTTAGTGACTAAAAAACAACAACAAATTTTGTCAAAACACCAGACTTTAGGTCCAAAGTAGGACTTCAAAGGTTGAGTCCTTGCTAATGTTCTCACTTGAATGATCTCTACATGTTCACAGGAAAAGACCCCCAAAACACTCAGTAGTTTAAAGTGTGGGAGAGCAAAGGACTTCCAGATTGGCTTTATCAAAGTAAGACTTATTAAAATAGTCATTAAAAATATTAACGTATCAGTAGCTAGACAACAATTTCTCTTTAGTGGTTTATACATTCTTAACACTATTCACCTAATCTCCCACAAAAGGGAAAATTTGCTTCTTGCCTTTTCCAGTATCCCAAGGCCTTCATACTCCTTCACTTTCAAAGTCAGCAGTGCAGCACCCTCTAAAGTCTCTTTGATTCTCACCTCTGCTCCCATGGTTACCTCCCCTCTCCCAAACTCTGACTCTCCTCCATCTTACAAAGACCCTTGCGGCTACACTGGGCCCACCCAGATAACCCAGGCTAACCTCCCCATCTCAAAATCCTTAATTTAGTCACTTGTGCAAAGTCCCTGTTGCCATGTAAAGTCACAGCCATAGGTTTCAGGGATTAGGATGTGGGCCTCTTCGGGTCCCATTATTCTGTCTACTTTAAATGCCCTCACCACGTTCCTCCTCTGTGGGACCACTTATCCATCTCCCCGCTAGCCCGTAAGATTCCTGAAGACGGCATCAGCCTTTACAGAACTGGGCGCATGTCAGGAGTGTGCTGCTGAGTGTTCACCAGCAGGTTCTCTACAAGATCAACAAACAAAAAGGCTCTGCTTTGCAGCATTTTTAATTTTTATGGTTTAAATACTTTCATTATGGCCAATTTAAGCTAATGACGTCACTGAATATAGAGCTGAAAAAAGACATATAGCTGCACAGCCCCTGACTCCCCAAGAGCACAGGTAAGAGTAAAATGAGGTGAAATAACTAAGATGTAATGAGTTCTGAGTATTACTTTTGTTACTATTTTAATCTAATCTGCTGGTTTGTAGTATATACATGGGCTTCCCAGGTGGCACTAGCGGTAAAGAACCCACTAGCCAATGCAGGAGACGTACGGGTTCAATTCTTGGGTCGGGAAGATCCCCTGGAGGAGGGCACGGCAATCCACTCCAGTATTCTTGCCTGGAGAATTACATGGACAGAGAAGCCTGGTGGGCTACAGTCCATAAGTATATACAAATGAATTTTAATAATGTGTTTGTTTAACAAGCAGCTTGCAAACATCTTAAAAATTTAGCAACCAGCTCTTACAACTGCCTCCAGAACACCACTGCAAGGCAGGCATGCAATAAGTAATTTTTTGGATGGAAGAATGAGTTAATATACCTCTTGACAGTATATTATAATGTATTCAGCTGTTAGTCATATGATTATTTTGTCATTTCTCAGACATTAGTGCTAAAGTTAAAAATCAATAGGGTCTATTCTAATTTGAAAATAGGAAATACTAAATTTGATTACTGCCTTTACTTGGATCACAAGGTGTGAAAAACACATTTAAAGAATTTAAGTTTGGTTTTAATTAGTATTTTTAAATTTTCTTTAATTATTTAGCTATTTCTCAACTTTGATGGAAAATATGTTGATTTAGGATATTCAAGATACTTAACTGCTTTATAAGAAATACATACTAGGAGTTTAAATATGAAACAAGCATTATGAATATGCTATTACCTTGGTTTGGGAATTGTTCCAAACACACAGTACATTAATAATAATCTATAAGTCACTACTATATTGTTATAAAGTACTAACTTGCTATTTCTTGAAATTGAAAATTGAAAAATCTCCTGAGAACTTTTATTTATAAGCTTAATGACAGTAAAACAATTTTTAAAAAATATTGACCAGGAGACATTTCATGTTAGAGTATCTTAGGTATTCCAACTTGAGTGTCTCTATAATCTTATTTAGTATAAAATACCTAAGAACCAAGTTCGACAACTTTCCTGGCAACCTTAGAACTTCCCACCAGATCCAAACCACAATGACTGGGTGAGTCAACTAAACTCGACACTGCTGAAATCAGAGACACCATTCAGAATTGAAAATGTTAATTCCAAGGTGGTGGAGGGTGGGAAAAGCTATAAAAGCAAGATGGCACATGACAGTGGAATAATCAGAGATAAAATATCTGCCAAGAAAGGTTTCTAAAAAGCATTCTAAAGTTAATGAGGCTTTTCCTAGTTGCTAATAAAATCAAACTATTGGCAGAGGAGTTAACACTTTCCAGTGAAGGGTAAGGAGTAAATGTCCAAGCCTGTGTAGGTCATAACTATTAAGTGGCAGAGATTATGGAGAAAATATGAGCATGCAGAAGGAAAAGAATTTTACAGAATGGCACATATTCTATAGAATTACATCTGTTAAATTAACAATATCAGATAAATGGAATGAATATCTATACCTGTATTTATAAATAAATAATATGATTTTCCTAGGGCAGACGAGTAGCCAAATATAGGATTTTCAGTAACTTATATGAAACTAAATAAATAAACATATCAAATTTATACTATCATGGCTTGAAACCATAAAATCTATGTAGACATTTTCATAACCACACATCAATTTTGATTTGGATCAAAATTCAGAGCCACAGTCAATGAAGATTACTTCCGACAGCCATAATATAAGAACCAGCTTTTCAAGGCAGCATTAATTTCATGATTTACTTACACACTTCCTGTGGTAGAGCTGCTATCAGTGAGGAAAGATCCATTAGTCCTTTCCATTTGGGCCAGTCTGAAAAACGAAAATGAAGAGGTTAGAGAATGTGGCCACATAGGGTATAGTTGATTGGTTACAGCCTCAGTGTTTCTTAAACTGTCCTAATTCCCACAAAATCCAGAACAGCTCAAATTCCCTAACAAGACGTTGAAATGAGAACAACATCTAATGTTGAGTTCTATTTCTATCAGCACCGCCTTCAGGCCTAAAGACTTTTATCTTACATCATGTTATGTAGTTTCCTAGTGAACCATCTCTCAGACTCTTAAGTCAGTCTTCTCTTAAGTCACTCTCTCACACATCTGATTATGTCCCTCTCCCTCTCATCTTTAAAGATTCTCCTTAACTCCTCTTTACCAAAGGACAGATTCTTACTCCTTAGCAAGTGAAAGTGAAAGTCGTTCTGTCGTGTCCAACTCTTTGCAACCGCATGGATGATACAGTCCTTGGAATTCTCCAGGCCAGAATACTGGAGTGGGTAGCCTTTCCCTTCTCCAGGGGATCTTCCCAACCCAGGTTTCATACCCAGGTCTTCTGCATTGCAGGCAGACTCTTTAAGAGCTAAGCCACAAGGGAAGCTCAGGAATACTGGAGTGGGTAGCCTATCCCTTCTCCAGTGGATCTTCATGACCCAGAAATCAAACCAGGGTCTCCTGCACTGCAGGCAGATTCTTTACCACCTGAGCTATCAGGGAAGTCCATCCTTAGCAAGTGGGCCCCACATTACTGGACTTCAGCTTCCGTCCCTTCACTGTGACTGTCTTGTCCTTGCCCCTTTCTCTACTTGCCATTCTTTAAATAAACTGTATTCTTTCTGAGTTCAATGCTTTTAGGCATGTTTTTCCACTTTTTCCTAAAATTTCTACTTGGCCTAGACTCAGCTCAAATGTGACTGTTTTTATTACGTTGCTTAAACTATAGCCTTTTATTTATTATTTTTTTCAGGTGTTATATTTGTCCTTAAGATTTTTCACACCTTTTTAAAAAAACTTTTCATTTTATTTTGAAGTGTAGGGGATTAACAATATTGTGATAGCTTCAGGTGGTCAGCAAAGGGACTCAGACACACATATGCACGTATCCATCCTCCTCCAAGCTCTCCTCCCATCCCGGCTGCCACGTAACATTGAGTCGACTTCCCTGTGCTATACAGGAGGTCCTTGTTGGTTATCCATTTTAAATCCAGTAGTGTGTACCTATTTATCCTAAACTCTCTGACTGTCCCATCCCATCATCCTTCCCCTCAGCAACCATAGGTGGAACTATAACCTTTTAAAGCATAGCCAGTTACTAGCACTGTCAATGCCTAGTACATATTTGTTAAAAGCTTGTACAACCCAATAAGACCAGCTTATACTTTTATATTGTTTGGAAACTCCAAAATAAACCTCTATGGTAAAGTATTAGCATACATTTAATTACATTGTAATTCATATGTACACCATCTCCTGAGAACACTTTCAATACTTTCATTCATTGAAACTGGGTTACATTATCTAAATCCTGTTTGTACAGTGTTTGCATTCTCATGAGCTCACTAATCACATCCCATGGAGATTTACTCAGTAGAATATACTGCAAGTGTTTGGTAAAGTGCAAATTACAGTATAGAAAGATGAAAGCCCAGATTTCAAATATAATAGAATTTATAGAACTCCTGCAATAGAGTTGCAGAACTCTATAAGAGAATAGGACTCCTGCAAAACTACATCTCTTAAATCAAGGCATGTAAATGATATAAGATTAATACAGAAAGAGATACATTCTGGGTGGCAGTACGGTGGAGGGATCCCAGCAAAGCTTCTCACCGTGTAGCATACTGTTCTATTCTTGAATGGGTATCATCATGAAACAGCTGAGGAGACTGTGATGGGCTGGAAGAGAGAAAGCAATGAAACAGTTTTATGCCCAAATATTGACAGATGTTACTATTAGGAATGTTAGCTTAGTTAAATCATGAATTTGACATGCAAACAAACCACTAGGATTGTTACCCAGGAGGCAGAACTATTATTTTAGGATAAGAGTTTAGTAATCACCCCATGCTAGTGAAACTGATCAGAACATCCGTCTTGTGCATACGGAGCAGTGGATACTCACTCATACTGCTCCGGCCACATACTGATGAGTGTGATAGGGCTGCAAAGAGGGCAGAGGGAGACAAAAGTCATAGAACAAACACTTTAGAGCAATTTAAGACAAAAGCGGTCAGTCGGAGGGTAGGGGGTGGGGTATAGTCTCAATCATCTTCCACGCCTGCATTTGGTTGCCCTGAGGTCCACCATGAAAGAAGCCAAAACAAACAGAAATGACTGTTTATTCTAGAAAAGATGCTATGTATTCAAGTGCCTGCAGGGGCCTTTTCACAGATATTAAAGGATATTTGTTATAGACAGCAAACACATTTAAATAGTCTGATTGGAAAAAGAAAGAGAATGCTCTAAAATAGCTCAAAATTATGGGATAATTTAAAAAGTAATGCTTCATAATGTACTGGACAGAGGTGCAATCATATTTTTGCTTTTCCTGCAGAGGAAACTTGATCAGAAAGGTAAAGTTAAATACCAAGGACTACATTATATATTGATGGCAGAGTTGCAATAAAATGAGAATGTTCTGAATCTTTGCTCAATTTTATTTATTATCTTTCAAAAACATATTTTCCTGGCCGCAGCACATGGCATGTGGGATCTTAGATCCCTGACTAGGAATGGAACCTGTGCCACTTGCATTGGACACTCGAAGTCTTAACCACTGAATTGCCAGGGGAGTCCCCTTTGCCCAATTTTAAATAAAATCGAAATAAAGGTGTACACAGAGTATCTCAACCTCACAGATACACTGAAAAAAGATACAGCCTAGATGTTCTCCTCTACACCTGGCCAAAATTCTCGATTATCCATAAAACTGAAAGCAATGCTGCTAGATCATGATACACTTTTATCAAACAAAATTTTATCCAGAAATTCCATCTAAGAAACTGATAAAAGGAACACTGTCTACTAGAATCAGAGCTTGAGACTGGAACTTAATTATTCAATATCATTCCTAGCCCTGGAGATACACTCTAATCTCACAGCACTGCCTAGAAAACCCCAAGTCTGTAAGAAATAATGTTTGAAAACAAATGATCCTAATAAAAAGTTAGTTCAAACCCTAACCCTTTTTTATGGGGGGTGTGGGGAGGTGTGGGGGAATACTGATGAATGTGGAAATTTAAAAGCCTAAAGAAAATTAGTTGTCTAATTAAACAAAGTCTCCTGCAAAAGCTAATGCTGGGCAAAACAGAAAAAGAGACACAGAAATACAGAACAGACTTTTGAACTCTGGGGGAGAACGTGAGGGTGGGATGTTTTGAAAGAACAGCATGTATATTATCTATGGTGAATCGGACCACCAGCCCAGGTGGGATACATGAGTCAGGTGCTCGGGCCTGGTGCACTGGGAGGACCCTGAGGAGTCGGGTGGGGAGGGAGGTGGGAGGGGGGATCGGGATGGGGAATACATGTAACTATATGGCTGATTCATGTCAATGTATGACAAAACCCACTGAAATGTTGTAAAGTGATTGGCCTCCAACTAATAAAATAATATTAAAAAAAATAAAAATAAAAATAAAAAAAAAAAAAAAAAAAAAAAGCTAATGCTGGTTGAAACAAAGAAGAAGAAAAATTTAAATTATTCTAGATCTACTTGATTCTCCTATTTCTACTATAGATACCTATTTAAGAAAAAGTTAATGATCTCATTATCTCCCACTGAGAAGCAAAAGTTGATGTCTGCAAAGTGAAGATTAAAAGATGACGGAAAGTCATCTTACTGGTGTGGAAAACTGAGATTCTTAGGACTTATTTCAAAAAAAGGCATTTATCTGGTCTGTGTTTGTCAAAACATTTATACTATAAATAGACTTAATTACCCATGTATAAAATAGACACAACAATGAAAGAAAACAGTATTATTCAATAGTTTTTTCACATCACTAGAAGTGAAGTGAAGTTGCTCAGTTGTGTCCGACTTTTTGCAACCCCATGGACTGTAGCCTACCAGGTTCCTCCCACGGGATTTTTCCAGGCAAGAGTACTGGAGTGGGTTGCCATTTCCTTCTCCAGAGGATCTTCCCCATCCAGGGACTGAACCCAGGTATCCCGCATTATAGGCAGACGCTTTACCATCCGAGCCACCAGGGAAGTCCTTCACATCACTACTTTTCATTAACTCTGAAATACAGATGTTAAGTGTCAGATAAATGATTTTCTATACACTTTCCCTGGTGGCTCAGATGGTAAAGAATCTGCCTGCAATGCAGGCAGGAGACCTGGGTTCAATCCCTGGGTAGGAAGAGCCCCTGGAGAAGGGAAAGGCTACCCATTCCAGTATTCTTGCCTGGAGAATTCCAAGGACAGAGGAGCCTGGCAGGCTATTGTCCATGGGATCATAAAGAGTCAGATATGACTGAGTGACTAACACTTTCAACACTTCCTAAAAAACACAGGAACTGCCCCAGAGATCATTTCTAAAATTCAACTATACAACAACGCTTGCTGTGAGCTTTAAATGTAAGAAAAATACGTGTGTGTGTGTGTGTGTGTATTTAAATCTTAATTGAACTCAGAAAAGCTTTGTGAAACTGCTTGACTGGTTCCGATAAAGCTAATTCAGTTAGTACAATAGTGATGCATTGAACTAAGATAAGAATGGCAGGGGCAAAAAGCTGAACCGAAGAGTGTCTCAAAAGAAAGCTTCTTTATATATTGTGAAAATTTCTGAGAAAAGAAAATGATTAAAAATAAATAAAACTTTAGGCTTTATTGACTTCAAAGCACTTTGATTTGTAGAAAATATATTAACTGATAAGCTTTTTCATTTAATTCCAGAAAAAGAAAACTGGGCAATATTCTCCCTGAATTGTTAGAATCCATGATTAAAGGGGGTTAAGAAAAGACCAATCTCTATGTTAACCCAGACTTCACAATGCTGCCTCTCAACTGTGTTCCAGAGTGGTGTCTGAACAGGGTGTTTTGGCTAATCACACACTAATACATGAGACTCTACTAAATATACCTAATGTTATAGGAAATGAAATCCAGACTTTGATGAATTTAGAGACTTTTCAGCACCTTAAGTTCTCAGCGGACTTCTCACACTTCCCCTGTTTGTCTTCTGAAGTCCATCTGTCCCATAGCAGGGGTCCCAGCGGCTCTAACAGATGAAGCTTCAATGCCCCCTTCCCTTCTGCTCTTGCAGACTACAAACATCTTCACCTGCTTTACAAGGCTGATCATGATCTGCTTCCTGCTTTCCTTTCCACTCTCATTTCTCCTCACGATTCTCAACTTCTCATTCCAATTTCCAAAACAGGGTTGTCTTTCGCCTTTTGAAAATGTTTGCCTTGCCGGGAAACTCTCCCTCTCCTCCCCGGGGTAGCAAACACTGAGTTTTTGGCCCTTATTGACCTTTCAGTTTGGGGATGAACTGTCACTTCGTCCCAGTCCAATGTTCCCACAACCATAATTCCACTTACTCTGAGATGGTTCTTGCTACAGTACGAACTTAAAAAACCAAGAAACTCATCTATTTCACCTTAACCAATACACGTGGTAGCGGTGGTTTTAGTCGCTAAGTCATGTCCAACTATTGTGACCCCAGGCACTGTAGCCCACCAGGCTCCTCTGTCCATAGAATTTCCCAGGCAAAAACACCAGAGTGGGTTGCCATTTCTTTCTCCAAGGGAACTTCGCAACCCAGGGGTCCAACCCAGGTCTTCTGCATTGCAGGCGAATTCATTACCAATTGAGCCACCGGGGAAGCCCAACCAATACCAGGGAGACGTGCCTATTTTATTCCTTTTAATTTTCAGGGAAACTAAGCTACCTTTTTAGCCAATAAATCTCACTCAATTCTCAAATTACTTTGTCACCCTTTGAGCTTGTTTCCCAGGTTTATTTTCAATGGTAATAACTCTTTCATCAAGCTCTACTCATTTATTTTGATTTATTTTTTGTGAAAAAAATCTTGCATAGTTATAAAATTAATTGAATAAACCTAAGCATGGGTGTGTTTACCTCCTTTTAGTAATAACTAATTTTCCCATAAATCCCCTTCATGCATGCATGTAAAATTACTGGATAGGGGATAAGACATTACATTTTGCAGGGATGAAAGAGAAAGAAGCAAAAGGAAATTCTAATCAGCTTCATAAATAACTTCAACACATTTACCACTTCACTGGTTTTTCTCCAATGTTCTCCTCCCACAAATAGAATAAATGAAATCAAAATTTTTACTACCTACTCACATAAATTGTTACACCAGAAGATTAAGTGGTCCTGTAGTAGAAAGGGCTCAGTAGAAAAATGAACTATACCGACTCTAAGAATACGTTCTAGGATTAAAAAAGGAAGGAAATCTGCCCAATGTATCCAGTATTTCATAAATCTTTTTCAAAAAAGGATCTCATGACAATCTGATTTAATCTTACACTCCTTTTCTTTCTCTCATTTTCCTCTCACTGAAATGCTGGTACATTCATCTTTGATGAAATGAAGCATCTTCAGAGTTACAGCCAAAAACCAGCACAAAATTATTTGGCACACACTTTTCTGTTCTCTTTTCCTTTAAGTGAATCACTCAGAATTATTAATGTCAGTCATTATTTTAACAGTGAAAGGCAAATTATCAAAATTGCTTAAAAGCAACTTAAAAGATCTATCTATCCGCATGACTCATGCAAGGGATGTAGCTATTTGGAACATAAAATGCCAATGGTTTATCCAAAGAGTCAAAAGCACATCACTATTTCAAACCTATCAAATTATCTTGTAAATAAAACCACTGTGTGATAATTCTATGCTTCAGGCACTTACTTTAAAGGTTATTTAGATCTGATACCAAGATAAGCAAAACTTTATTAGGTATTCAGCACAGTTAAACTATATATTAGATACTAAAACAAATAAGAACGTATTATTATATACCTTTTGAAAGAAAGGGAAAATAATCTATCCGCAAAACAAAGACAGGATCAAAAATATACCTTTCTTTACAGATTTTAAGTATTGCAGGCATTTTCTTTACCAGTTGAGCCACGAGGGAAGCCCAAGTATATTGGAGTGGGTAGCCTATCCCTTCTCCAGTGGATCTTCCTGATCCAGGAATTGAACTGGGGTCTTCTGCATTGCAGGTGGATTCTTTACCAGCCAAGCTATCAGGGAATCCCAAGTATTTCAATAGTGTGCCTTAAAATATAATCATTTCAATAAAATTTCTTCTAAAATGTACTGTGGAAAAAAATGACTGGGAGGCATATATCTTAATTGTATGGAATTTGATATCAAGCAAAGTTATCAAAAAGTTTGAAGTTTTTGGTATGCTTTAAATGAGTATGTGGTATTTTTGGACCTATCTACATATATAGCCGTGTTGTATTTCTTTCTTTATGTACATCCATAATATTACCTATGGAGGGATAAAAATACCCACTTTACTTTGTCTGCAGTCTTCCTTTTATTTCTTAGTAGTTCAACAAACTAAAAAAAAAATTGCATATAAATGTAGTAAAGCCCCTGGTCCAAAGGGTTTTATATGGAAAAAAAAATTGAACTAAATAGTCTACCCCTCTATTTTGACATCTTTGAGACACGGACTGTCATAATACACTGGACTGCTACTGTTCTCCGATTCTCTCTCATATACACAAATAAATTAACTATGAGTTTTGAAGGTTAAATGTCAACACATTTTTATAGTTCTTACTTCAGTTTTCTTTACTTTATAATGTAGGAAACTCCACCCTTCAGAGTTTCTCTTCTGTAGTTACTTGAGAAGGAATATTTCTATAACTAGAACTCCACTATTCTTTATGACTAGGCACTCTGGTGATGATTAGCAATAAAACTTAATTTTCCCCAAGATTCAAGCACAAGAAGATTGCCTTGGCAGGCATATTTATGCTGATATTTCAAAAAAAAAGTAATTCAAAGATTTAAAATCATATTTATTTTGATCTTGACATATAATTGCTTAGTAATTTAAATTTTGTTCTTGCATTTATTCTGGCTCATTTTAAAATTTCTTTTCATTTCAGGCTATAAACTATTATCCTTCATTTTATAATCCCAAAGTAATTTTGCAATCTGAAACTTTGTTTCATTTATGTTTGTAAACTCAAATGATATACTTTTAAGAAAACTTTGTCTATTACAGGTTCTATTTAAAGCTATCTCATTTCACTTCCATGTTCAAGAAAAAAGGAAATTAGAAACACAATGTGAGATTTTGATGAGATTTCATATAGGTATATATCTGAAGCAAGGAATTAAGCATTATTAATAAACATATTAAAATAAGTAAAATGAGTGCAAAACATATAAGAAATAGGTAAAAAAAAATCCCACAGAGAGAGAAAAATGGAAAATACAGTAATGAAAGAGCATAAATACAATAATTTGCTTTAACTATTTTTAAGAGTAAAAGAGATGACCAGTGCAAAGGTGGACATATTATTACATATTTCAAAAGTTCAGAAAGACATGCAAAATTAAACCTGTGTTGACAAAAACAAACAGTCAAAATTCATGTTGCAAAGACTAGTTCCAAGTTTATTTTACCTCTTTGTAGATGAAACATTTTACCAAAACACAACTTCTTTTTTGGTATCAGATTTATCTTTTGTCACTAATATAAAAGTATCAGGTATAAGAGCATATACAGATACAAGTTTAATAGTAAAATTAAACTTACGTCTCTAAGTTGTCACCTTCAAGAACTGTCTGGACAGGCAGGTAGCCAAGCCGAGGATGTTTGGCAAAGTATTTCTTCGATCTAAACTTATTCTTCAGGACCTTTGTGAAGTCCCGTACATCTTCCCCAGATGTTGTCTATGCGGTTGAAAAAAATTACACTTTTCTCATTAAAATGGAAGGAGAAAACTATCTACAATCAAATTAGAGCAGATGTAAATTGATGCAATTAAATGACAACACTTTCAGTAGTTTTATGTATTTTTGGAATAGCACACAAGGTCATGAGAACACATGGCAATCAAGACTCATCATTAAATATTCCCAGCAATCCAGCAATTAGCTTATAATTTTTAATATTCTGTTGAGAATAAACAATAAGTAGATCATTCCCCCAATATGTTAAAATCAATTTTGGCAATGTTATTCATTGATTCCTGTCACTAAAAAAGCTGCAATTTGCTATTAAACACGTGATGATGATGTATTCTAGACATTATATGATTTTAGCTAAGTAATGAGGCACACACATCCTCATAATTCATAGAAGCCAGCACAAATTGTAGTCTAGAAAAAGAGAAAACAGTACACACAAGAGAAAGACCAGGGCCACGTTGGTTCTCTGTACTGCAAGGAATACTATCAGATTCTTTGTTCTTTCCTATCCATACAAACGTATAATTATTTGACATGGGACTTTCCAGGTGGTACAGTGGTAAAGAACCTGCCTGCAATGCAGGAGATGTGGGTTCAATCCCTGGGTCCTGAAGATCCCCTGGAGTAGGAAACACCAACCCACTCCAGTATTCTTGCCTGGGAAATTTCATGGATACAGGAGCCTGGCAGGCTACAGTCCATGGGGTTGCAAAGCGTCAGATATGACTAAGTGACTGGAGCACGCACACACGTACACACACAGAGCATGCATTTGACATGGACTAAATTACTAATTGTGACTTTTTAAAAAAGTATTTCAATATGATTAGTTAATATAATCATTTAGGGTGAGGTGGGCTGAAATCAACCCCCATCCATTCATCTCATTTCTCTGAGCCTCCGTTTTCTACTCTCTTATCATTGATTCTACTTTTTATTTAGAATATGTTAAACAGACATCAACTTTGGACCTTCTGAAAATATATTCAAAAATACTGATCTGCTCAGAAACGAACAGGAACCTTTATCAGCTGACTCCTAGTTGACTATCTCTTCTACAACTAGACAGACCTCACTTGCTACAAAACAAAACCAGAGAGCTTTTCTACATTAACAAACTGAGTGCTCAACAGACTGACCTACCTGCCACCTGCTCCCCCATCCTTTGCACCCTGCTCAGTCTGTCTTTTCCCTCCTGACAAGCATGCCCTGGATTCATACAAACTTGTTTTGCAAACAGAAGCTTAACAAAATATTATTTTTTGAAACAACTGAATTGAGTCAATCCTTACATGGTTTTGTTACTTTCTATTTGCTCTCATGCCACCTAAATATGTTTTCTTCTAGTAAACAATTAAGGGAACTTTTGATTCTCTATGGAAAAGGTAATGGCAACCCAACTCTAGTATTCTTGCCTGGAGAATCCCATGGACAGAGGAGCCTGGTGGGCTACAGTCCATGGGGTTGCAAAGAGTTGGATACGACTGGGTGACTAAACTACTGCTACTACTTGATTTTCTAACCTTGCAGAGCAGAGAGAAAACATAAATCAGCCCAAGCTATGTATACATCAGTTTTATCTTTATTTAAAAGAATACGTATAGCAAGCAAAGCCCACATTATCACCGGACCTTGCTATCAGACCCACAATGTCAAATCTTTTTCGGAATAACAAAGAATAAACTACGTAATACCTGCATTATATAGATACAGACCCTCCCAATATAAAGTGTAGAAAATAAGCTACTAATGGGAAAAAAGAAAAAAAAAAGAATCCAAGACACTCTACACATGGAAGAAGGTTGCTATGCGATGCTGGTTTGGGGGTATTTATCTCTAACCAGGCAGAACAGGGGAGAGGCACAGATCACAGCTGGGAATAAAGAAGGCAATATTTAGGGACATCGTGCCTGGTCCTGAGAATAAAGCCAAAAGGATGTATCACTGCTGTAAAGGACACTTGGACTTTCAGCAAATGGGCATCACAGCCGCAGATCATTAAGTTTACAGATATGTTTATCCTGAATGTTTTGGTAAAAAGAAAAAGGAAGAGGCGTTCCACGATAGAAATACAAAAAGAAGGTCCCATGCAAGAATAAGCATTGATGACCCAATTTATTTCTATGTCTGCTCTTAACACACTGTTAATATACAAGGAGACAAGGAAGTAATGGCCTCCAGCTTTTACTTGGTCTATTTTCATCTGACAATAAAAGAGTTTATATCGCTCGGATCAGTGATTTTCAAGCCACATCCAGGTCTCTAACTCAGGCAACCCTGAGTGGGCGGGTGGGAGAAAGGTCAGGTGGGCAGGGCACCTCCTCCAGGACAGCCTACAATACAGGACCCTTAGGTATATATTCATGCTGGTGTGCAACCATCATCACTATCTAATTCTAGAATAGCATCATCACCTCCAAAAGAAAGCAAGCCTGTACCCATTAGCAATCATTCCCGCCCCCACTGCCACCCCCATCTCCTCCGCTCAGCCCCTGGCAACTGCTAATCTACTTTCTGTTTCTATGGATGTGTCTATTCTGGACATTTCTTATAAATGGAATCATATAATATATGGTTTTCTGTGACTGGCTTCTTTCACTAAGTATAATGTTCTTCTAGCTTATCTCTATTTGGGTTTCAGCGTGAACCCTTGATGGGGAAAAAAAATGACATATCATCTAAAAGTACAAGTCCCGTTCCACATCACACATTCTTTAGGTAAAGACATTCACGATATGGAAGAAGAAAGCAAAACCAGCCAAGCAATAAAAATCCTTCTCTCTCCCACCAAAAAACAAACAAAAAACAACTACCTACCTCCCAAAAAGTTATAGAAGGGGTTTCTGATAATGCTCAAGTTTTAGTTTTAGAAAAAAATGAGTGCATTCTCATATAGAGACTGCTAATGAGGAGAAAGGGCCCTCGTAATCCAAGGGCACTAAATTTGCTATCACCATAAACTTTGTGCAATATTAAAAGAAAAAGTGAAGAGTAATTCGTCCCACAGGAATGTGATTCCTTAGCTGAGACAGAACCAAGAAAAAGAATTATGCCTATTTTCTCACCAAAAAAGGTTAACAGATATTTGTACACATGTGGTCTAATTTGCTATCTAACGATAGTACCTAATATTTCTGTTTGAAGGTGCTTGAGCAACAGTCTGGTAAAAAGGTCAAACAGAGGACCAGCCACCTAGCATAATCAATATTATCAAACTCAACTCCATCCCCATGCTAGAATGGAGAGTTGGTCTTTTTTAAGCAAACAGCTATTGATAATATGATATGAAGATGAAATTGAAAGGATCATTCATTACTACACAAATTATCCAGTGTTTTAACTTATCCATGTATTTCCTGAAAGACTAGGTTTTCATTTATTGCTCTAAGCAAAGAAATAAAAAGAACACAAGATTTTGGAGAGCTCAGTAGATGTAATGAGGGTGATGTATTAGCACAGAAGTCTCACCTTACCAACAGCTTTCCTTGAATTTCTTTTTACTATCAAGTGTGATGAGACCGTCACCACTTTTTTGACCCAAAAGGAAAGTGACACTAAGGCTTAGAGGGATTCGGATCAAGAAGGTCAGGAAAACTTGCAAACCTGCATCTGTTCACCAGACGGGCACTGTGTCACCTCTCTAAGAAAAACTAAACAGTTTTAAGTTTTGTAAGAAAAAGAAGTCACAGCCATTGATTAAAATATTATAATATTCTGAATTTCCCCTTTATTTTAAATAAAGTCCTACCAAGATATCCTGTGGCTGATTTTTACAAAATTTATACTGAAATGTCACTTTCTAATTTTAAATTGCATATCTCAGAAATGTTCAGTGTAAGTACAATTAGAAAAAAATACACATGAAAGAGAAAAAAGAAACATTAAAATTACCAGTTCTTCTGTCACCCAGAGATAATCAGTCTTAAAATGTTTGGTACTGTTTCGAGTTATTTTTATTTCTTTTTATGGCAAAACAGAACACACATATAAAACTATATACAACAGACATACGGTTTAATAAAATAAATTATACGGTAAATGCCATCAAGTCAGGAAATTGAACTTTGTTGGATATTCCAGAAGACTTGTTCCAGTTGCAACCCCTCCCCACCTCCATAAAACCATCATCCTCATTTTTGTGACAATAATTTCCTTGTGTTTTAAAAGTAATTTTATCACTCCAATGTCTGTCCTTAGATACTATAGTTTAGTTTAGCTCATTTTAAAAAATATGATATATTTAAAGTCATTTATAATCTATCAGAGTTCTTCTTCATACTGTCCATTTTCTTACAACTTATCTGTTGGAAACTCAGGCAATTTAACTGGTAGTGTTTTTTCTATTGTCTAGATTTTGCTGGTTGCACATTTTTGGTGCAGTTTAGCATGTTCCTTCAAATTGGCAGCTGGATCCAGAGAATACATGAGACTCAGGTTTGCACTTCTGGCAAGATTATTGGTGTTTCATAGGATTATAGGAGACACATGATGTCTGGTCATCTCTATAATGTACTCCTAGCACCTCTCACGGGCTTCCCTGGTGGCTCAGACGGTAAAGTGTCTGCCTGCAATGTGGGAGACCTGGGTTCGATCCCTGGGTCATGAAGATCCCCTAGAGAAGGAAATGGCAACCCACTCCAGTACTCTTGCCTGAAAAATTCCATGGACTGAGAAGCCTGGTAGGCTACGGTCCACAGGGTTGCAAAGAGTCAGATACGACTGAGCAAATTCACTTCACTTCACTTCAGTACCTTTCATGCTAAATGCCTATATCGATCCAATGAGGACTTTTAAACGGTGATATTCTATCATTCATTTTTAGTTTAAAAAATTAAAGACATCCTCCCCATCTTTTACTCAATGGTACAGTTCAAGAAAGCAAATTACAAGTTTGATTTTCTCTTTTATTGACCACTTTGCTCTGTAACGTATTGGTTTCGTATCATCTTCCAAAGATGACCAATTTTTAAATTGTTTCAAAATGTCATTATGAACTCATAGATTAATATATTTATGATTTTCATCTATTGATGAAAGGGTCAATTAGAGTTGACCTTGCACAACATGGGTTTGAACTACGTGGGTCCACTCATATATGATTTTTTTCACTGAATACGCAGGATAGCACTACACAAACTGTGAATAAAGAGGACCCACTGTAATGGATTTTCCACTGTTCAGAGGGTTGGTACTCTGAACCCCTAAGCTGTTCAAGGGTTAACTATATTATCATTACTGAAGCTCACACTGTCCCATCTCTGGCCTGTAGGGGCCTCTTCCTGGTTGTCCTGTTTAAGTTCTATTAAGCTATGTGTATGTTAGTTCCTCAATCGTGTCCAATTCTTTATGACCCCATGGACTGCAGCCCGTCAGGCTCCCCAGTCCATGGAATTCTCCAGGCAAGAATACTGGAGTGGGTAGCCATTCCCTTCTCCAGGGGCTCTTCCTGACCCAGGGATCAAACCCAGATCTCATGCTTTGCAGGCAGACTCTTTACTGTCTGTAACAATATATTTAATGTTGTTAATCCATCAGTCCCTAGGATGTTATTTCTCTAGTTACTTTAGTTATCTTAAGTCTGGTCTCTAAAAAATTCCCCAAGAAGTGTTCATAGGACCAATATTACCTGAGTTCTTACATGTTGATGACACATGTCCTGTGTTCTTTGCTAGTTACTAGAAAGTTGGTTTTTCTACATATAAAATCCTTGGCTCATATATTTTTCCCTTGAGTTTCTTAAGTATGTTCCTCCATTTTCATTTATATAAAGCATTGGTATTGAAAAGTCTGATGGTTATTTAATTTTCTTTCTTTTCTAATTCAATTTTTCCTTTTGTTTAAATGACCAAAAGACTTCGTTTTACTTCAAAGACCAGTAATTTTACCAGGATATTCCACAGTGTTGCAGACCTCAGGCATAATATACTCTTTCAGTATAGAGATTCACTTTTTTTTTTTTTTTTGGTGAATGGAAAGATTTTTCTCTAAAAAATAATTTTGGAAGTAGAATTGATTAGTTTTCCTTATTTTCTGGCATTTTTATTACTAGTGCTTGTTCTACTTTACCTTGAGTTTCTTCTTCATGGACTCATATTTGTTCATATTTTCCATTTTTTCTTTTCTTTTATGACTATCTTCAGTAGTTGTCATTTTCTCTTGATCCTTTATGTTGCTTTCTTCACTTCTCTTAGAGGTTTGTTTTTGTTTTGTTTTTTTTGCTATACAGTATATTCTCACTAGTTATATTTTATACACAGTATCAACAGTATATATGTGTCAATCCTAATCTCCCAATTCAACCCCCTCCACCACCCCCCACCCCTTGCTTCCCCCTTGGTATCCTTACAGATGTTTTCTACCTCTGTGTCTCTATTAACTTTTCTTTGAGCTTTAAAGTTCGCCTCTTATACACCTTCTTTTTTTTTATGGTATTTAAGTGTTCTGTTTATTAATACTAAAATTAATTAGTTTTAACTTTCAAAATTATTTTTCTTTTATTTCTAATTTTTTCCTGAGTTCTATCACCCCAAATATGACAAAAGGGCATACCAATCAGCTGTTAAAGTTACTTGAAAACAGCCAGTGCTACTGTTTATAATAGTCAGGACATGGATGCCCATCAGCAGACGAATGGATAAGGAAGCTGTGGTACATATACACAATGGAATATTATTCAGCCATTAAAAAGAATTCATTTGAATCAGTTCTAATGAGATTGGATGAAACTGGAGCCCATTATACAGAGTGAAGTAAGCCAGAAAGATAAAGACCATTACAGCATACTAACACATATATATGGAATTTAGAAAGATGGTAACGATAACCCTATATGCAAAACAGAAAAAGAGACACAGATGTACAGAACAGAATTTTGGACTCTGTGGGAGAAGGCGAGGGTGGGATGTTTCGAGAGAATAGCATCGAAATATGTATATTATCTAGGGTGAAACAGATCACCAGCCCAGGCTGGATGCATGAGACAAGTGCTCAGGCCTGGTGCACTGGGAAGACCCAGAGGGATCGGGTGGAGGGGGAGGTGGGAGGGGGGATCGGGATGGGGAATACATGTAAATCCATGGCTGATTCATGTCAATGTATGACAAAAACCACTACAATATTGTAAAGTAATTAGCCTCCAACTAATAAAAATAAATGAAAAAAAAAAAAAGAAAGAAAACAGCCAGTGCTAGAAGAACACTCTGACCCTCCTCTTTGTCCCCCTGAAAGCAGGAAATCACCTCCCATGTAAAAGGTAGTCTCCCTGCAACAGGAGGGACAGACATCCTTATCAATGGAAAGAGGGAGTTCAAGGCCGAGAAAGCTGTGTAAACCATCTGCTTAGATGGGTCACTAATTGGTACCCAAGCCTAAATTTCTTTGCATTATCAGTTCTTCACAAAGTTATTTTGCTGGTGTTTGCTTGTCTTAAAGGTACAGAAGCTGCCGGCTCTGGTCACTTCTTTGAGTCTCTCGTATGCACAAAATTAACATTAGATTTTCTCCTGTTAATCTGTCTCATGTTAATTTAATTATTAGACCAGCCAGAAGAATCTAGAAAAAGAAGAGGTAAATTTTTTTTCCTCCCCAACCATATCTTGCAAGTTTTGTGACTGGTATGGCTTGTTACCACCTAAATTTATTTGGGGGATATCTCACTACCTAGTTTTGTTGTAAATATCATCCAGAGGTTTGGTATTGCTGTCTATCTGCTGTGTATCTTTTTACATAACTACTTTACTAATGGGAAGAAAATGGCAAAGGCAAATAGACTGAAAAACTCTGAAGCCATTGCTACCACCATCTCCTCCAAATCCTTCTGGATTGATTTGTAACAGTTGTGTAAGAACTCACATATTCAAACAAGGACTGTCATTCAAACTGTCATTTTTGGAAATCTAATGAAGGTGAGTCACTGTGAAAAACATTTTAAAACTGAACCTACATAGACAAGTGGGCACTTATGTTTTCTTTCACTACTATGCTGCTATTAACTAGCAGTGAGATAATAATGAAAACTTATTTGGATAATAGCAAGTAATTACTTCTTGACTTGGTCCCTACCAACTAGTACAAATCAATTATTTAAAATGTGTTACTGAATTATAAAAGGTAGCCTGCAGTAAGTCTCTACCAAAACCCCCAAAACTCCTGTGCAAGCTGGTATGAGATGATTTTTAACTCTTGAATTCTATTTCAAAAAACAAAACTATATTCATGTTAAATCTTCTAAAAATTTCTTTGGTCAATTCATAATTTGGGATAGCAGTATTAACTAATTCTTTACCAAATACTCCCAACATCATATTTTTAACTTAACTACATATATGCATGAACAGGCTAACAGAGGAAAACAGGCCAGAACAAGAAGGAAAATCAAGGTTACATAAGAAACAATATGATCTTTGGCACATGAATAGAATAATTAAATAATATTATCTAGGTCATGCACAAGTACAAAAACCACTGTTGAACAAGATTCTCATTAGCAAGATTTACTTCTTAAATATATAGTCAATAGTCTCAAATGACAGATGCAAAGTGTAAAAAGTACATTGCATTATCATAGAGCTAATCTTTAAGACATTCCAATAGTTTTTTAAAAAATGAAAAACGATCTCTCAGCTTTGCTTTAAGTTTCAATGATTTCAACAAGTTGAAACTCTGACACACTGAATGCTATAGGTAGGATGAAATTAGTAAGGCAAGCTTCAGAGCATTCTCAGTTCTAAGGGAAAAATATGAAACTAAAATATTAGCATTAAAAAAATCATCAAGGGATCAAGAAAAAGTAGGCTAAATGAGTCATCCAAACAATAGATTGTGTTCAAATGTCATCTTAAAAGTGAACAAAGCAATCTAAATGCACTCAACTTACTGGGAAAACAATGTAGACTGGGCAAGAACTAAAAAATCACTTAGGATGCTGAGGGCAGAGAAATAGAAATGATGCTGCGTTTTTAGCATATTGGCAACATCCCAAGTCTCATCCGAAGAAGTAAGACTGCCAGAAACAAACCACACTAACTCAGTGGAGAGCTTTCCAAAGAGTGAATCTGCATTTTCTATATTTGATGTTTATAGTCCTACGAACACAGTGATGTTGGCAGGAGTAGGGAGGGGTCGACAAAGCAAACATTTCTAGTTTTTTTCCTTTGTTCTTTTTTTTTTGTTTCTTGCCAGTGACATATTGTTTGTAAAGAAAAGAGTGATTTCACTTTTAGCTTTAAAAAGAAAACCTTTTCTGTTTTTCTCAGTAGGAAACTGATTTTTCTATACCTCTAAAAACACTGAAAATATGAAATTTAATTTTTCCCTATATGTTAACCAATAGTGAGAAGAACATTCTTGAACCTGTTGCCTTAAAAGTAACATATACTTTCTAAAAACTGCGATATGTTCTAAGTGTTGCTAACTTTTAATAGACTATTAGCTGTCCTCCTCTCTTCTCACCAGGAACTCACCATGACTATCAGAACAAAGCTGTCTAAACCCAACATGTAAGCAAGAATTTTGCCTTGACTCCACTCCCAACAATTTGAATGCTGGAAGTAGTTGATGTTGCTGACTTTGCTAGAAATAAAATGTTACAAATATCTCATCCCTTCTCCCTAAGCTAACATGACTCTCAAAATATCTTCCTATCTAGGCTACTGCTTCAGTTCCTGATATCTGTATTTACCAATGAGTAAGCACTCTATTCACTTTCCCCACTTTCCCAACGTGAATCAGGCCACTGTCCACAGATGCACACAGCCTCTATCTATCTTTTATTTACTTTTTCCCTTTTAACTGTTAGTGTGGATTCTGTATTTTACTTATGAACACATTCCCCTACCTCTTGTTCACAACTGCAATTTCAACCTTTCTCTTTCAGTAAATACTGATGCTCCCATGACAATACCATCTCCCCTACAATCCTTTCCATCAAGGACTATACAATCAAACAACAAGAATAAAGGAGGTCTGTGCCATTTCCCCCTTAGCCTCAGCCTGAGTACCTATGACCAATATGCCTATCTGTTCCCCTTTGACTGCTCTTGGCCAGATGCAGCTACCCATCGGTCAATTCTTTCTAGAGACATACTTATGATCTTCTAAATGCCATCTCATCTCTAAAACCTCCTATATTGCACTTCTATCATACACTGGGGGCTGGCCTCACCTCGGGCTTCATTCTAACTCAAAACATCTTTCAAACCTGAATTTTTAATTCAAAAAAACCTTTCAGTAACTTAAACCTTCTGACTCTTGCTCCTACTTCTTGCCCTCATTATCTTGATCTAGAGCCCCCACACCTCTTTGGTTTCTTCAGCATGAGGTTAGCCCAGATCAATTCTAGTATGATTAATGCCTTTGAATCACGCACTCCCTTGGCCTTCAATTCTACCTGCCATCTTTTAATTCCAAACTCACTAAGCAGTGATGGAATCACAGACTGCAAATCCTTGCCAACCAACCTCAGCTGCACTCTAGCAATGGAGCAATTTACTCATCTCTTGGTGACTCATGCTGGCCTCCAGTAGCGTTTCCAAATGTTTTGCTTTCTCATTCATATTTAACCCTATCCAGCTTCTCTCACTGTCAGTTATGGCACGAGCTCTTATGAATCATACATGAAATACATCACCCCCCTCTCTAATTTAAAGAACTATCTACTGTATGGCCTAACATAAAAATGTTTCTAATTGGAATTAAATTTGGTTACTTACAACAGAGAACATAGACTTTTTTTTAAAAAAATCAAATTACGGTAATTTTCATTGTGAAATTAAATGATCATTAACTCATTCCAATAAATAAAAAACTTAAATTTTGAGTATCTTGCATATAAAATGTAACTATTTTTAAAAATAAATGTTAATCCAGAATTCAAACATACAGTACACAGGTAACAAGAAAAGCATGTATTATCTTAGTCTATAAGCTTATTCTTTCTTAAAAAAATATTATATATAGTCCTGTTGAATTTATCTACGTAAAAGCCTTTTTTCTCTCTTTGGTTATATTTTTTGTGTATCTCTAGTAACAAGCAAAATTCCTGGTATACTCAACAAATATAATATTCCACCAAGCATATAGAAAACACTGTTTGTTAATGAGCTAAACTGTATATATATTTCCCAAATGTGGATAAACCACTAAATCCATGCACTGACTTTAAACAAATCACTTACTTTCTCTAAGACTTAGTCTTTTTTTTTTTAGTCTTTTTTTAAAAATGAGGATGAGTTAGGTATTTTCTTAGACTCTTTCCAGCTTTAATACTCTATAAATAGTATTTATGATATGATATGATATAAGCACATTCAGTTTTTGTGTACCAGAATTAACTATGCATATTAGGAAAAGTATGAGTCATCCATGTCCCAAGGAGTGAAAAAGATAGTTGAAGAGGCACAAACACCAACAGGAAAACAATTCAAGATAACACAGAATCAAATACCAAATAGTAAAGTAAGGGCTAGTGGTCAAAACCACAGAGTTACCTGTTTTGTTGAGCAGAAGGCAAAAAAATTTGGGAAGATTTCACAAAGAAAATTAGAGTCATGTTGTTTTTGTGAAAAAGTGGGATTTTCAAATGAATGGAGAGATAATGGTAACAAGCATTAAATATAGTTTATGTCATGCTGTCTATTTTAGATGAACTCTTTTTGGGCCTCATGAAAGAACTTTAAATGTACAAATCTGGATTATAGAATGGTGGAGAGGAAATAAGAGTTTTAAAAAGTCATTTCCTAGCAAAAGAAAAATTCTATTTCATTTCTGTAGATAAATGCTTTACTATCAATTTCATAAAATGTCTTCATAAATTAGGATAGTTAATTCATACACTATTAGTCATTCTAAATCTAAAGACAAACACTGTCATAGATAATACAGTGTTTTTTCAAGATACATTTGAAAAAAATATTTTTTGAGCTTTGAGGGTTTAAAATAAGGCTTATAAGCTTTGGAAAGCTTTTACCAACAGAAACATTCAGATTCAGCTGAAAAACAAACTTGAATGGGAAAGAAATCAAGTCAGTAATATGACTAGGGCATTTTCCTAACCATAAGTGGAGATGTACTATAAGAAATGCCAACATCAGGATTTAAGCAGAAAGGTCTAATCCATTTAACATTTAACTGGTGCTTACTGTGACTATATTGAAAAATTCACATTTGAGTTCATTTTATAAGCAGACATCAGATGAGTTGATGGAACACTGGATAAAAAATGAATATACCATAAATGAATAAAGCTCACTGAAAGAGAAAGAAATTTTGGAAAGCAGTTAAATCAAGTAATTCATTACTATTTGAATTTAACAGTATGTCTTTCAAAGATTCAATTTATATATATTTTTAGTCATTTTTATCAAAAGTTGTGGGGTCAAATGCAGAAAATAACCTGCCCTAAGAGGTGACTGACGAGTAGGCTGCTGATTAATATTGCTATGCAAACTACAGAAAGGGGCAAAAAACCCTCCCAGGACACATCTTCAAAAAGGAAGCCATTCTATATAATGCAGGGCAAGCTGTACTCAGGCATTGTAACAGTGAATTTGCAAAGACTAGGTAACAAGAAGAGCTTTGGGAAACAGATTTTATCCTAAAATGATAGCCAGAGAGTAAAATTTATCAGTGTATCTGTGATTCTCAGGTTCACCCCACTGACCACAGATTGATGCTGAAGAGCTGTAGATTTCAAATTGTGGGTGTTTGTCAAAATCTTTATGAATTATTATTATGAATCACTATGAAGGCCAAGAAAAATAGTAATTTTAAACACCTTTATTGAATTCATTGTTGTTGTTTAGTCTCTAAGTCATGCCTGACTCTTTTGTGACTCCATGGACTGTCGCCCACCAAGATCCTCTGTCGATGGGATTCTCCAGGCAAGAATACGGGAGTGGGTTGCCATTTCTTTCTCCAGGGGATCTTCCAGACCCAGGGATCGAACCTGGGTCCCCTGTGTTGGCAGGCAGCTTCTTTATCGCCGAGTCACTGGGGAAGCCCTGCTGACTTTGCTGCTGTTGTTCAGTCACTCAGTTGTGTCTGATTCTTTGCGACCCCATGGACTGCAGCACCCCAGGCTTCCCTGTCCTTCACCATCTCCTGGAGCTTGATTAAATTCATGTCCACTGAGTTGATGATGCCATCAAACCATCTCATCCTCTCTCATCCCCTTCTCCTCCTGCCTTCAATCTTTCCCAGCATCAGGGTCTTTTCTAATGAGTCAGCTCTCTGCATCGGGTGGCGAAGTATTGGAGCTTCAGCTTCAGCATCAGTGCTTCCAATGAAAACTCAGGAATGATTTCCTTTAGGATTGATTGGTTTGATTTCCTTGCCATCCAAGGGACTCTCAAGAGTCTTCTCCAACACTACAGTTCAAAAGAATCTATTCTTCCATGCTCAGCCTTCTATATGGTCCAACTCTCACTCCATACATGACTACAGGAAAAACCACAGCTTTGACTGTACAGATCTTTGTTGGCAAAGTAATGTCTCTGCTTTTCAAAATGCTGTCTAATTTGACTTCATACATCTTAAAATGTGTAGTCACTTTTATACATCTTTAATGTATATTTGCTTTATGATTTTTCCCATGTTGACATTAGTTCTTTATAATCAGTTTCCTAAATTTCTAGCTGTAATTATGCGAATTTCAATATATGTGCTGTGCTGCGCTTAGTTGCTTCAGTCGTGTCTGACTCTTTGCGATCCTACGGACTGTAGCCCTCCAGACTACTCTGTTCATGGAATTCCCCAGGCAAGAACACTGGAGTGGGTTGCCATGCCCTCCTCCAGGGGATCTTCCCAACCCAGGGATCGAACCCAGGTCTCCCACATTGCAGGTGGATTCTTTTTTTTTTTTTTAGTTCTACCAGTTTATTGCTACCAACCCATCTCCCTCCACCCTCGTGCACACACGCTCAGTCATGTAACTCCATGGACTGCAGCCCACCAGGCTCCTCTGTCCATGGACTTTTCCAGGCAAGAATACTGGAGTGGGTTGCCATTTCCTTCTCCATGCAGGTGGATTCTTTACCATCTGAACCACAAAGGAAACCCAAGAACACTAGGTTGGGTAGCCTATCCCTTCTTCAGCAGATCTTCCCGACCCAGGAAGTGAACTGGGGTCTCCTGCATTCCAAGTGGATTCTTTACCAACTGAGCCACCAGGTAAGTCCTTCAATATATACTTCTCCCCAATCCAGAGACCTTGTAGTGATCAGCTGGGGTCTGCACAGCCTGATAGCTGCATTTCTCTTTAATCTCATCTCTTACTTTTCTCATTCTCTCTTTTGTGAAGGAAGAAATTCACTCTTCGTGAAACTCACAGTTTCTTTCTGTTCCTAGCCTTGCTGTTCTCACCTCCTTCCCAACCCTAGGGCCAGCTCTGTGGTGGTGTGACCTGTGCAGCTACAAAGGGGTGCACACTCAAGAGTCTCCTTGAGCTTGGCTTAAGGCTCTGCTATTACCATCTTGAAAGTCTTAGCAAATTTTTAGCAAGGGGCCCCATGTGTTTACTTTGCTCTGGGCACTTCAAATAGCCAGTGCTACCTACCACACTCCCGTTGTGCAATAATACACTCCATTTTCTTCTATGCTCCAGTCATACCAACCTCTTCGCCACCTCTGGTTCCTCTTTCCAAAATACCCTTTGATACCAGTTCTTTACACATCCAGTTCTTTCTCATCCTTCAAGCTCAACTAAAATGTTAATTTCTCCAAAAGACCGTCTGTGATTTCTTTATCTAAAGTGTCTCCTCTAATCTTCTACCTCATTATCAATTTATTTCTTTCGAGGCACTTACTGCAATCTGTAATGATCTCATTTATTTGTTTCCTTGTTCTCTGTCACATATCTCCTCCTCCCGAAAAGAAAGGAGTAAGAGAGTCAGTGATCTTGTCTATCTTAGTAGTACACTGAAGAATTATCAGAGCCAAAAATAGCATCTGACACATGGCAAGTCCTCAATATTTATTTGCTGAGTGAATGAGCATGCTAATCATAGTAATAAATGGTGCTTCACAGATTCTCTTGGCATTTTTTTCCTAAAGTTATTATGCACTGCATTCCATCTATTATAATTCAGCAACATTCTAGAGATTTTTTTCCTCCACATATATGGTACTTATTTATTTGACATCAGATACCTAAGAATGTGAGTGAGATTTATGTGTGTATTTTGTAAGTATTGCTGCCTTTCTGTCAATTTATGACCCAAAAAGTAACTCAATTCCCTAAGCCAAAGAAAATGTACAGCTCTACGAATAAATTTTGGTTCACTATTTGGAAAGAAGTTGAGAAATAGTTATTGACAGAAAAAGAAGATAATGTCAGAAAAAAATATTTCAGATCAAAGGAACAACAGGAATCAGTATCCAATACTAGGTGAAGCATTAACAAAGTGTTATAACAATGCAAAGTGGTGAAAATATTAGTTGCTCAGTTGTGTCTGACTCTTTGTGACCCCATGGACCCAGCAGGCTCCTCTACCATGGGATTCTCCAGGCAAGAATTCTGGAGTGGGTTACCATGCCCTTCTCCAAGAGATCTTCCCAACCTAGGGATTGAATGTGGGTCTCCCACACTGCAGGCAGATTCTTCACCATCTGAACCACTAGGGAAACCCAATGTAAAGTTGTATAAACCTCTTCTGAAAAATAACTTGACATGAAGTATTTTGGCCACTGACTCAGATCATTTACTTCTAAGTGCTTTATTCTATAGAAATGTAATTTATGTAATATATGGAAAGCTATTTTCACAATGATATTTATGAATGTTGCTTATAATATTAGAAAATTGAAAACAAATTAAAGGTTGAAACCTAACGGAATGGTAAAATAAATCATAATAATTCACTCCCACATTCTGTAACTAGGAAAAACAATACTGCATGACATGTGGGAATACTTATTATATAAGATGTTCAGTGAAAAAGCAGTATCAAAATCACAGAAATATGAAAATAAAGCCTTAAAATCAGAGATATAGAAGAATATTGCAAGGTAGTTTATTCAGCAGCTAGATTTATGACGTTTTTACTTTCTCCAGTTGTCTAAATTTTGTTAATGTAAATACAATGCTTAGTCATGTAAACTATTTTAAGTATGTCTAAAAAAAAACAACTTCTCATCACAGTATCATTTTTAATGTAGGTCAGTGTGAGCTCTTAAAAGAGTTAGCTACTAAGAATGTTAAGTTCAAAGTCAAAACATGGATGTAAATAAAATTTAATAAGTTAATTTTTCTAAAAAAAGAGCATAATTATTCTGTGCTAAAAATTTTAACACAGATGTATTTGCCTAAAAAAAAAACAAGAAAAAATTATGGTTAAGCAATTTTGAACAGGCTTTTTTTCAGACAATATTAAAACTGAATAATTTTAGACACTAATGAATGAAACAGCAGTATGTTAAAAAAAAATAAGTAAACAATGGTTCAGTACTCACAGGTATACAATATTCCACCATTGGATAATGCAATTTGTGACCTTTTGCTGTTCGACCCGAAAAAAAGCAACTCTGGCAAACATCATAGTTAAAATGCTTCAAGCTTCTATACCTAGAGAGAGAAAAAGAAAATTCTTTGCTTTGTAAGCTTATTATATAGCCTAAAACACTCACTTGTGGTAAGGAATTTCACTCATCTGAATCACAATGAAACTAAAAGTTATATTGGTCAGAAATGTATAGAATTTGCTTTTGTAGTATTTTAGCTCCAAATTAGGACAGAAAGAATCTTAAATTTCACAAAAGAAATTAAAAAAACCATCTCCTAAGTGAGGAGGAAAAGCAAATTTTTGTAGATGAAGTCTCTAAATCATGTTTTCACCTGTTTCAACATAATGAGATGACAAATATCCATGTCAAAAGACTTTCTATAATGTTGAATGTGAATGCAAAATGACAAAGAAAACAGTTATGTTTATTAGCTTGACACATCAAAATTTAAAATATCACCTTTACCATCAATAAAAAATGAATCTCAAAATTCCCTGACAAAGACTCCTTGTCTGAAAGTTGGGTTAATCTCCATCATGTCAAACTCGGCAGAAGTAATATGAAGTAATCTGATTACTTCTCAGTTAGTATTTAAATGCTACTTCTTGTTTACCAAGTTTGATCTCAATGGTCTTAGAACATCACCAAATTCCATCAGGGTCATATATACATAAAGAGTCATGCAAAATATTATGTGCATGGACACTTCTGTGACCTATGTAAATAGAAATTCACAAAGATCTCTGGTTCTGGAGCCAAATAGTATAAATAAGAACGATAAAAAAATAAGCTTCATGTACTGGCCATTCAAGGGAATGCTATTTTCAGACAGATGGTACATATCAAGCATACCACTTCTTTAGGAGGCAACCCCCCCCAAATGGGAACAAGTGGGAAGGAATAATGGACAAACACTGAAACTACACAAATGGAACAGAAAAAAAGCCTCCTGGCACCACTGGTTGTGGAGCACCCTACCTGAATCCAACAATCGGACATTCTTTACAGATGTTGCACTTGGCCTGATGCTTTGCAGTCTCAGCTGCTGCCACGCGGTGTAGAACCGGCAGCCAAACCATGGACTGTGGCTCCAGACGCATCCAATCTATAAACTCTTTCACACTTATCTCTGGCTTGTTGTTATTCTGGGCAAGAAACAAGTACGTTAAAAGTGAAGAAAATGTCTCCATTTAAACTGCAGCAACTGTTGTTGCTTCAAACTCTTCTGAAAATCTGTATAGAAGTAAAAGGAGAATTACAGAACTCTTTCCAGGTCACTTAAATCACAAAATATTTAAGGTTCATCAGGGAAAAAAAAAAAAATTCTAGAATTGGAAAAGAGAAAAAGAAGAAGTTGTCGTATACGAAGAAGAAAAAAAGTCTCAATATCTTAATAGACTCAGATTAAAAAAAAAAAAACAAAAACCCAAACTCATATAATTCTAGGTGCTCTTCACACAGACACTTTAAAACTATAAAACTCATTCATCTAAGACTGCAAACACTGGGAAAGTAAAGACTCACTGATAAGTTCCCAACTTGAAAGCCATTGTAAACGCTAAATAAAAGCTGTTATTTCTACAGTTTGCCAATTTTTCTTATAATTCTTTGATTGTTTTTATGTGATAGAAACAGAACACTACAGATAAAGTTGAAGACCTAATTTTTACTTGCCACTCTCCTCACCGTATTCACTTTCCTTTTTCTGTAGAAGAAACCACTATCATACATGTATATATACTTTTTTGGTCTTTTTATAAACTTTACTTCATATAAATGAATTCATGACCCCAAAAACTGTTATTTCTCTGTTCTTTTTCAGTCCTGATATAACATCACACCAGGAGCACATTACCATGAATATATTTTGCAGGATTTCCAAATGCATTGTGATAAGTTGTATGAAATGTCTTGGTGTCTTTTTAAATCCTAAGACTAAGTAATGTTCACATGTGCAAAATTTAATTTGTACCAACATCCATCTCCTCCTGTTGTCAAGGTCATTCTATGAACCAGCACATATGAGAATCATATTTAGAATTTTCATTTGGTATTTTTTGTTATCTCTAAAACAAGAAACGGGGCCATTATAAAATGTAATAACCCATAGCATCAATTCTCCTTAAAGAGATGGTGTGAGCATTTTTTCCTCAGCAATGATAAATCACTGGATACGGAAAAAATAACTACAAGCTTTTACTTTATGCATATGCATAACATCAGTAGTAACATTCCTAAAATGCTTTTCTATACAATAAGCATCAAAAAGAAACAAACATGCTTTTCCTGTTTTATAACACTTAGATCAGTATAAAATTTTGTATATTATTCTCCTTTTGTACATATGTCTCAAAGAAAACAATGCAATTTTAACACATCTTAATATTTTTAAAAAATCTCACCTATAAGGAGCTCAGGGCAATTTTATTCATTTATTTAATAAACAACTATTAAGCAGCTATGATGTTCAAGACACTGTAGATAGTGATACAACAGTAAAAAGAAACAGCCCTTGGTCATGGAGGTTTGTTGTTCATTTGCTAAGTTGTGTCTGACACCTTGAGATCCCATGGACTGCAGCCCGCCAGGCTTATCTGTTCATGGATTTTTCTAGGCTAGAATCCTGAAATGAGTTTTCATTTCCTTCTCCAGGGGATCTTTGCTGATCCAGGGATCAAACCTGTGTCTCCAGCGCTGGCAAGTAGATTCTCTAACACTGAAGCACCAGGGAAGCCCTCATGGATCTTAGGTTTATACAGAAGAATAACCCACTAAATCACTAAACAGATAATTATATAATTCCGTATGTAATTATCCACTTTAATGAGCATGTGAAGAAGGCAGAGGAGATTCAGGTGAATATAGCAGGCACACACAGCTTCATCTGAAGGAGTCAGAGGTTTTACAGAGGATGTGCGATTTAAGGGAAGATCTAAAGAATGAATAAGAATTAGCAATGAGAAGAGAGTTTGTGGGTAGAGGGTAAAGAACATTCTGAACAGAGGGCACATGTCCAAAGAGATCAGCACCAGAACAAAGGAACTAAAACAGCATGACTGGAAAACAGACAGTAAGGGGACCAGTGGTATAAGATGAGGTTGGGGCAAAGGCTGGGCCTAATCATAGCAATCTAATGGTGCGTGGTCAAGATTTGAGGTTTTATCCATTGAGGGACAGTGAGTCTCCTTGAAAAGGTTGCTGTTTCTTGAATCAAATGTGCTTTAAGAACTAAAATATACACTTCCTGGGATGGTACCCAGTGTCTTCCACACCTGGATCCAGCCCAAGACCCCTGTTTCATTTCTCAGAGCATCCTCGGTACCACTCCCCACACACTCTATACACCAACGATCCTTCAAAAACGTTCACCTGTTGGAAGCAGCTGCGAACACTGGGCTCAATATTACTGCCCCCGAAAGCTGCTACCTCCCCCAGCTGCCGAGGGATCTGGATCGCATCGTGCAGTAACAGGCCGAGCTGTCTCTGGTCACACATTTCCGTGGGCCCCGCCACTTCCTTAAAGAGATCTACAAGGAAGAGAGGCAAGTGGTTAACCTCCCATACTGATCTTTTAAGTAAAATATACCTTTGGTTGTGTGGGATGAACGATGCAGACTGAAAACAAAACTCATGGGGACGTGCGTTACATTACTTGTCTCCTGCACTCTGACAACTCCGATATTCTGTATGTTTGTAATCAGGAACTGGTTAAGTACATGTTTCCTAGAACAATCTACTGTAGTATATGAGTAAATATGAACTGACCAATAAGTACAAATTTTCTTTTTAAATGGCCAATGTATGCACATGGATTCATTCAATGGTTTCAAATAGATTTCCCTTCTGACTGAAAAAGAGAGAGCTAAAACCAAGTTTTCTCTATGACTTGTCAAAGGAATGACTGTATCTGAAGCAGCAAATCTTTAAATTTTAAAAGATTTGTTCATCAACTTTTTGTGTTCACTTCTAAATTCAGTATTTATTAAACATATGTATTTTAATTTCTTTTAAAGTTTCTAAACTCACATCTACTTTGCAAAAGAAACATTAAACAGTACAAGGAATTGTCTTTTTTTTAGGGTGGATTTTTTTTTTGGCTCAGACTCTCATTCCTTATCAATGATAAAAATTATTTTTGTTTTACTTCACTTTATACAACAAACTACATTAATTCCAAGGTAAAGGACTTAAGAAAAATACATACTTTCATAGTTCTTAGGCTTTTCTATTCATTTAAAAATGTTTAAAAAAAATTTTTTAATTCAGTAAAATAAAAACTTTTCTCCCTCCCAGTATTGGCTTATCTTCTTTTCATCACTTGTAATATTTTAAAGAATAAAATTGTTACCATATTTCCAGGAACAAAGTTAACATACTTAAACAAGTTACTTTTGGAGTAGGGAGAAATTTCACATAAAAACAATCTACTTCATTATAGAAACGAATACTTTTTGGAAAGAAAATTTCAAGTTCTAAAAATTCAAAACTGTACAGATCCTAAAGGGTTTTCATATGAGGTTTTCTAAAAACAGAAGAAAGAAGACTAAATATTTTTTGGATCCTAAAAACCATTTTCAAACACCTGATAAATGAGTATCAGATCAAAATGCATCATTCCTCTACCCGCCCCCCCCTTTTTAAAGAGAACAAGGCTAGATTTAACACTGTCAACAGTAAATTTTCAAGCAAATAAACCAAGCTCAATGATATTGACACAGTAATTATAATGAAATATGACTTTAATTAAAAGCATACATAGGGAAAGCAAATTCAATTAAAATAAATTTAATTTTTATCATTTGTTCACTTAGATTTGGTTAGAGTTTACATGTTTCTTCTCATTTGTTAAAAATAAGACCATTCTAGCCAAAATTATTTATCCAGAGTTCTTATCTTTTAATTAATTTATTTTTAATCAAAAGATAATTGCTCTACAGAATTGTCTTGGCTTCTGCCAAACATCAACATGAAACTCTCACTGTTTGCAGATGACATGATACAATACATGGAAAACCCTAAAGATACTATCAGAAAATTACTAGAGCGAATCAGTGAATTTAGCAAAGCTGTAGGATACAAAATCAATACACAGAAATCACTTGCATTCTTATATGCTAACAATGAAAAAGCAGAAAGAGAAATTAAGGAATCAATCCCATTCATAATTGCAATAAAACCAACAAAATATTTAGAAATAAATTTACCTAAGTAGACAAAAGAACTGTATACAGAAAACTATAAGACACCAATGAAAGAAATCAAAGACAACATAAACAGATGGACAGATATTTCATGCTCCTGAGTTGGGAGAATCAATACTGTAAAAACAGCTATACTACCAAATGTAACCTACAGATTCAATATGATCCCTATCAAATTACCAATGGCACTTCTCACAGAACTACAACAAAAAATTTCACAATTCATATGAAAACACAAAAGATCCCAAATAACCAACCCTGAGAAAAAAGAATGGAGCTGGAGCAACCAACCTTCCTGACTTCAGACTATACTACAAAGCGACAGTCATCAAGACGGTATGGTATTGGAACAAAAACAGAAATACATAGACCAATGGAACAAGATAGAAAGCCCAGAGATAAACTCATGCACCCATGGGCACCTCATTTGTGACAAAGGAGGCAAGGATCAGCCTCTTTAGTAAGTGGTCCTAGAAAAACATGTAGCTGGATAGCTACATGTAAAAGAATGACATTAGAACACTTCCTAATACCATACACAAAGATAAACTCAAAATGGATTAAAGACCTAAATGTAAGGTCATAAATTACAAAACTGTTAAGAGGAAAACATAGACAGAACATGCGATGACATAAATCAAAACAAGATCCTCTATGACCCACCTCCTAGAGTAATGGAAATAAAAACAAAAATAAACAAGCGGGACCTAATAGAACTTAAAAGCTTGTGCATAGGAAAGGAAACCATAAACAAGGTAAACAGACAACCCTCAGAATGGGAGGAAACAATAGCAAATGAAACAACTGACAAAGGATTATTTTCCAAAATATACAAGCAGCTCATACAAGTCAATAACAGAAAAACAAACAGCCCAATCAAAAAGTGGGGAAAAGATGTAAACAGACATTTCTCCAAAGAATACATACAATGGCTAACACACACAAGAAAAGATACTAAACATTGCTCATCATTAGAGAAATGCAAATCAAAACTACAATGAGATATCATCACCCACCGATCAGAATGGCTATCATCAAAAAGTCCATAAACAATAAATGTTGGAGAGGGTGTGGAGAAAAGGGAACACTCTTGCACTGTTGGGAGTGTAAACTGATACAGCCACTGTGGAAGACAGTATGAAGATTCCTTAAAAAACTAGGAGTAAAACTACCATATGACTCAAAATTCTAATGATTCTCAGAGTAAATCTGTTCCTGGGATGAGGCCTCTGAAATCAATAGAGTTGATGCATACACGTTAATAATAATCTCGAGAGAGTGCACATGTTCAGCAAGATCCATCCTGCCCACCTTTCCCCTTTAGAGGAAGACAGCTACACTACTATGCCACTAGTAAGGCAAAACTACACGCAAAACAGAAACGATTTCCTAACATTCAGACATATTTCTGAAGTCTTATAGAAGTTCACATTTTGATGTTACAGTCAGATACAACAAGGAGTGTCAGGATGTGGAGATGGATCATAGGAAAGCCTCAATCTAAATATAAATAAGCAAAAAAGAGATGCAAAAGGCCATTTGAAAGCATCTTTGTAAATGTGCTCTGATGAGGCCAGGAAACCACTGAGCTATATAAGCAGGAAGGCCAAGGTGCTATTAGAATCTAATCAAGCGACATTCCCAGGAAGTCACAGAGAGAAAGAGGGTGTCACGGGGTAGACACACTGACATGACCATTGCAAAATCAATGTTCAGATGGATACCCATTCACCCAGAAGAGCAGCTCTGCTCCTGAGTGTGGAGAACAAATTGTCCTGAATATTAATTCCAACAAAGAAAATAATAATGAGAAAGTGTTCTGATACCACTGGGGAAATCACAACTGGAATCAGAGATGCTAAGGACCTCAAACTAAAAAACAAACAAAAAAACACAGAATACTCTGAGTCTCAACAC
This sequence comes from Muntiacus reevesi, assembly GCF_963930625.1. Taxonomy (NCBI): domain Eukaryota; kingdom Metazoa; phylum Chordata; class Mammalia; order Artiodactyla; family Cervidae; genus Muntiacus; species Muntiacus reevesi. Next base: position 177,146,173 of record NC_089251.1, read on the forward strand.
CCTCAAGAAAGATTTAAAGATTTCAACCCAAAGATTTCTTATTTAAGTTCGAAATGGCAAGTGTGTGCACGCTGTGTGTCTTCAGCTGTGTCCAGCTCTTTGTGACCCCATGGACTGTAGCCCACCAGGCTCCTCTGTCCATGGGATTCTCCAGGCAAGAACACTGGAGTGGGTTGCCATGCCCTCCTCCAGGGGACTTCCTGACCCAGAGACTGAACCCGCGTCTCTTCTCTCTCCTGCATTGACAAGTGGGTTCTTCACGACTAGTGCCACCTGGGACGCCCCCTAAATGGCATACTTCATGGATTAAATTAAATATCAGAGGTTTTCATTGCAGGGCTTCCTCTTTCCCTGCCACAGTCTGAAACTTAAACGTTGAATTATACAGAGTATTAAGTTCATCGATATTTGTGGAAAGTGTGTCCACTGTAGTTCGAGTGTATGACTACACGTATGCTGAAATACCTCCTCAGTTGAAAGATTATACATTTCAGAAGTATGTGTGAAGGTATGTGTGTAGATAAGAGATTTTTTTTTTATATATTGCATAGAATTTGGTTTCTACTCTAAACCTACAGCCGCTATGTTGTAACTCTTTTGACTTTAGATGACTCTCATGATCAGCTTGAAAAATAAAAGGAGGAGGTGGAACTATTGATCTAGAAAAATAGATCACCATTACATTTTAATAGTATTCATGATAAACTCTGCAGTTGTATTTACATGCTTTTCAGAGTAGGTTAAGCCCCATGACATAACTGTAACTTTTCAACAAACCCTAAATTCTTTCAGGAACACATGAAAACAGCAAATCACAGTTGATTTTAAAAAGTCCTTTTCTAATCTGATACACTGATGATTTCATTAACATTTTTCTTTCTCACTCAATATAGTAACAACATTTTTAGCTTTGAAAATGATATCTTTTGACAATTATGATGCTGAAGACAATTTAAATTCTAGATAAAGTGCCACCACGCAAAAGTCTGGGTAAAGACATTTTCTGCATGGTTTACTGAGTTCTGACTCCATTAAGGCACTTCACCTCCTGATCCTACAATCAGCTTTTCAATTCATACAGATCCACGTCTCTTTTCATTGGCATTCTTTCCAAACTGTGTAAGAACAAGCCATCATGATTTAGCCCTGGAATTCAAAATCAAACCACCTCACAGCTGTCCCAGAAAATAAATGCATTTAAAAATGTATTCATGTTCAGAGAAGATACAAAACTAAAATTTATGGAAGCTGAGGTCAAATATTCTCTTGTCTGTGGTATCTTCCATTCATGATTCCCCCTCTCCCTGTCTCTCGAAAGTATGGATAGGTGTATCTATACAGAATCACATGAGGCTATGCAAGACATAATCAAGTAACCCATATTTTATGGATATAATTAAATCAAAAATTTTACAGTAATTTGGAGACATACAGAGTTTGGAGACATAGCAGTATTTACTATCATTTATTCAACAACTGCTATTTTAGGTAATTATTTTCAAAGCAAGAACTATTAGTTTCACTCTTCAGTTGAAGATTTGCTAAGTTTCAGCTTCCTGAAATGTGAAATGGGAGTATTCTTACTACCTCTTAGCTGTTGGTATTCAGTGGAAATACCCAGCCACTAAGCGGTAGAGCTGAGATTTGAAGGTAGGTCTTCCTGGCTCCTAAGCCTGTTTGTTTCCAAATGCCAAGATGCTGACCTTTATTAACTGATGGTTAAAAGGTCACCACTGACTTATTTGCTGAGTAAAAACAAATATAACAAAAAAAATTTTTTAATGTACTGTTTTTAATTTTTTCACACTATAAAATACAATTATTTGTCTCACTATAACAGTTGTAGTCATCCCAATTTTCTTAAGCATTGGAAATATATGGAAATAGAAGAGGCTGTAGGTTTAGAGTCAGAAAAATCTACAATCTAATTCTAGCTCCACAATTACTGTCTCTGCAGCCTTAACTAGATTTTTAACCCAACCCCAGCATTTTTTTTTTCAGGTGGAAGATGGACATCACAATGCCTGTATTATGGGACAATCATTCTAAGAATTAAATGAGATATAGTCTGTAGTTGGTTCTTACTTCATCAAGGCACCTCACATCTTGATCCTATAAATCAGTTTTCCATTTCACAGAAGTCCACATCACTTTGCACCAATACCCTTTGTCTAGCCTAGTACATGTATAGTCAAGGTTTTTTAAAAAATGGGAACCATTATTACTAGCAAATCACAAAAGTAAGTATCCAATAAATTACTAAAAACAGTACTGGTAAAGGAAAAGTCTTACATACATCTGTATTTTTCTTCTAACAGGCCTTTGGAGAGAGCGATCAATCCAATCTTCAGACTCTGCACTCTTATTTTTCCAGTCCGGCCCCTGAAATTGTAAAAATCTCAGTGTGTTAGATGCCTTTAAAACTTTATAGAGTATGTTAATTATTTCTGGATGTCTATTTTCTTGAGGGTAAACCATAAAAAAGCTGCATCCTAATGCAACTTTCTATTCAACTTTATTAATTAACGTGAAGCCCATACCATAAGTTCATGACAAATTTTAACAGTATATTTGACTTAGTCTGGAAGAATATACAGCCTAAAATCACTTTACACAACATATGAACTAGAAAGAACAAAATATAAAGCAAAATGAAAGTGCTAATTATAAAGCTAAAAAGATTTTATTTTTATAAACACTGAATTAAAATTTGCTAATAATTATATATGCAATATACAAAATAGCTACTGATATATATATAATACGCTTGTGACAATACAGCAAGAAAGGGATGATGTATCTAAAAACAGATGTAAGGAAACTGACTGGAAAATTAGCTCTATATTGAGGGTTTATAACTTGTTGAATACTTAAAACACTTGGTCTTCACTGATTTTTTTTTTAGCTCTGTCAATGCAGTTTCTATAAATTACTACTGCCGTTATAATAGTCAATGATCTTAAACACACAGGTGTGCAATCTTTACTTGGGAAAGTATCAAATTACAATTAAACACAAAATGTATTTAATTAACACTAGGAAATAGCTTCATATTATGCCAATGAGAGATCATTTCAATTTCACATATACTTTGGCTAGAAGAATAACTTTATGTTTAAAAGCACAGAGTTTTATTTATCTTTTTGTTAAAGAATTTTAACAAAAGTTAAAATCTTTCGTTAAAGTTGTATTTATTCTTTTGTTAAAGAACAAATGAGTTGTTTTATCAGATGTCACGCTGTACTGGATCTCGGGGCTGTGGAAAGGAAAATGCAGAAGCTACAAACATTAATGACACATGATCCTTGCTGTGAAATAACCCACAGTCTCGAAAAAATAAAGATAATAAAGACTGCTATCTTTACTATTTCACATAAGCAGCATCAGTTCTCAATTTCAGTTTTGGTTGTGAATTTTCTTATATTTTTCATACACAAGTACAACACATTCAAAACCTGTAACTAAATGTTTACATAATTATACGAGTGCATAAAATTTAGTAATTCATAACATTTAAAAACATACAAATATTTGTCTCATTTAATTTTAGGTAGTTTATTGTCAAACTGGACTTAAGTCTGGCTTATTGATATTTTTATTACTAATGCTAATTGATATCTTTCATTCTCAAATTATAAATACACAAGTAAGTTTCTGTATTCACACAATGACATATAAAGTATAAAATAAATTTATAAAAAGGAAAACATGCTTAGGGATTAGTAAAATGTATTTTCAAATAGTCCCTTGTGGAAATTCCTTGACTGTCCAGTGGTTAGGACTCTATACTTTCACAGACGAGGACTCAGATTCAATCCCTGGTTAGGGAACTAAGAGACTGCAAACTATAGGGCACAGCAAAAAAAAAAAAGTGCCCTGATAGCCCAGAGTTTATAACCTGTATTAAATTATACCCAACAAACTTACTGAACCCTTGCTATGTATGTGTACGACATTCAGAATTGACCTATGAAATAACTAATACTTAAATTTTAAAATAAATAAACCCATTATAAGCAGAAATCTAAACTTTGCATGCACATTCCAGTTTCTCACAATTATAGAAATACAGGTTTCAAATTAGCCTTAAACTGAGCCATGCTATGAAGTGTGTTTCTACTTCATATTTTTAAGGTCTTTCCTAATTATCACATCAAAAGAAGACCGTGTCTGTTTTTTACCCTCCAACACTCAGGAAATTATATTCTCTGGACAATAGACTTGCAGAAAATAACAAAAGGCTGTGCAAATGGACTAGCACATGAATATGGCTAAGGACAAAGTAAGCCCTTAAGGGAAAAAAAAAAAGATCAAACTCATACATATTGGAGGCTGACCTCCAATCAATGGTGACAGTACAACAAAGCAACACCTTCAGGAAGACTATTGAAAATGTCAATCATCCATTCATCGCACCACCAATGCTTAGGAAGGCTTACTGAGATCCCAGCACTGTTCTGGGTACCATAAGAGTAAGACATGATTCCTACCCATGCCTAGCTGGACAGGTGAGACAAGAAAACAGATAGAGAATCATAAGGAAATACACGATCGATCTTACGCATGGAAATAATCAGGTACAAGATCACTGTGGCTGACTAGTCGTTAATGATTGGTGTTTAGCCTAAATCGTTATTAGCCTCACAGCATTTAATAGAGAAGATAAGTCTAAAATCAACGTTGAAGACATGACATGGCTAGACCACCCTGACTAGGAGAAAGCAAATTATCATAGGAAAAGCCCAGACATGGGGACAGAGGAAGGGGATGTGAGCACTAGAGTCAAGATCCATTAGATACAGCAAGAACATGCATCAAGGGTAAATGATTGATAATGTTGCCCAGGTTATATGGAGCCAGATGATAGAGGGCTTTGATATTAAATATGTTACAGAATTTGAAAGGGAATAGGGAGACAATAAAATTTTTTAGTGAGTGACTACATTTCAATATTTAGTTCCCTGATAGTTTTCATAAGTTCTCCTGAAATTAATTTAGCCAGAAAGATATGTATTATACCTTATAAATAAAATTATATGCACCTTGGATAGTGGGGGAAATGACTTAACAATGCATCAAATGAGATTAATATTCTCTGCAGGGACAAAAATATTTAAACCAAATAATCCAGACTACTGCTTTAAATCTTAATTTAAATAAATTTGATTTCCATTAAATTTAAAAGGAAGATTGTAGAATTAAGACTTTTTAGCCCAGGAAGATTAAGACTGAGTGAGGCTGTGAACACATAAATGGAATCAATCTTATCTTTATAGTTTTTAAGGTACTTTCTAAATATACTAGATCATTTGCCCTTCACAATCACTTATGTATGAGAAGCGGAGCAGATATTTTTATCTCAGCTTTTCATCTGAAAAATTGAGATGCCAAAAATTAAGTGGTTCTCAAGTTGTAAAGCAACCAGCACCAAAAATTTGAATTCTTATCTTCCATAACAGAAGAAAATAGACTTTTTTCAGACAATTCAGAATATTAGAAGGTGGCACATGTTAAAAGCTGAAAGAAACAGTAAACAATATAATTTATAAAGTCCCATTTTTCTTAGATATGGCACTATAGTAGGAAAAATCAAGTGATCATCAAAAAACCTGAATACTAGTTACATATCTACCACTAATATACAGTAGGTAGCTGTGGATAAATTATCTTATCTCATTGGGTCAGTTTCTCAATCAGTAAAAAAAAGGACAGAATGGAAGATCCTTGAAGTCCTTCTGCTTCCAGAATTCTAGGACCTTCAGTCTGTGCATCATTTGTTATTTCAAGAGCTGGCTGAATATATTTCAAGAGCTGAAAATACCAGGTCTTGTTGCAACATGCTACACAAAGTAATGCAGTTAAAAAAAAAAAAAAAAATATATATATATATATATATATTTTTAATAGAAGAATATCAGATTAACTGAATGAATAGAATTTGGTCATGATACCATTTCCAAGGTTCAGAGACTTCTTAGGGGTCCATAATATCCTAGTGCATTCGATGGAGTAGATCACAGTTCTATTAGTTTCTCAAAGGAAACTAATGACTTGAAAACAGCTAATAACTCTTGTTTGAAGTGAAGTGAAAGTCACTTAGTGGTGTCTGACTCTTCGAGACCCCATGAACTACACAGTCCATGGAATTCTCCAGGCCAGAATACTGCAGTGGACAGCCGTTCCCTTCTTCAGGGGATCGTCTCAACCCAGGGATTGAACCCAGGTCTTCAGCATTGCAGGAGGATTCTTTACCAGCTGAGCCACAAGGGAAGCCCGATATCTCTTGCTTAGATAAATGAATAAGTCATAGTTGCTACAGAAATTTGGGTAATTAACTCTGGCCATCTGAGACTACCATCAGAGGAGTAACTGTTTTTTCCTTAGCTGAATTAGTGGCGCTTCTCTTCAAAATGGAAAACTCAACTGGATGACCACTGCTCTAACCCAGCATGGTTGTTGCTGTTTCTTTGGCATGCTGTTGCTGTTCAGTCACTAAGTCATGTCCAACTCTTTAATGTCTCCTGGAGTTTGCTCAAACTCATGCCCACTGAGTTGGTGATGCCATCCAACCATCTCATCCTCTGTCACCCCCTTCTCCTCCTGCCTTCAATCTTTCCCAGCATCAGGGTCTTATCCAATGAGTCAGCTCTTCGCATCAGGTGGCCAAGGTATTGGAGCTTCAGCCTCAGTATCAGTCCTTCCAGGAATATTCAGTTGATTTTCTTTAGGATTGACTGGTTTGATCTCCTTGCAGTCCAAGGGATTCTCGAGAGTCAAGGACTCTCTTTGGCATTGAAAGGGGATAAATCCTAAAAGCTCTTTTCTTTTAAAATGGAAAATTTCAAAATACTGTCTTTCTAAATAAGAAGCACTTATCTCTGTGTTGCATTTCTCATGTGTTCACATTTGATGGTAGAAAGTGATAATATGCCAAAATTTAACTCCCTGGAATATGAATCACAACATTTCACACACTGCTTCCTTCCCAATTAAGTGGCACTATTCCCTTTGGGCAGTGCAGTGAAAACAGCATATGTACATGTTATGGGCTGAGCTACATTCTCCTAAAATTGATATGCTTCAGTCCTAACTCCCAATGCCTCAAGATGCAACTATATACGGAGAGCCTTAAAACTGGCAATTAAGTTAAAATGAAGCATATAGGGTGGGCTCTAAACCACTATGACTAGAGTTCTTAAAGAATATTAGGACACAGACAGACAGAAGAAAAACCATGTGAGGAAACAAGGAGAAGAAAGCCATCTAAAAGCAAGGAAAGAGGCCTCAGAAGAAATCAGCCCTGCTGACATCATTAGTTTGGACTTTCAGCCTCCAGGACCGTGAGAAATAAATTTCTGTTGTTTAAGCTACCTAGGCTGTGCTGTGATACTTTGTTACGGCAGCCCAAGCTCACTAATATAGTGTGTTAGAGTCACAGATAATGATGAAGAGAGGGCAATTTAACATCTTCCCCAGTTCTTCCTTACAATATAGATCAAAATGCATACCTCTATCATACTCCATAGAGCTAAGGAAGTTCTTAACTATAGCTTTCTGGGGCATAAAATTAAGTGAAACATTTTGTAGATGAAACACCTAATTGATCAGTTATTTTAGTGAATTTACTACAGAAAATGTCTCTTATAGGTTTAAAAAAATTGAAGATCAACTTAACAGTGAATTAATACTAACAGGCATAGTTTTATCCAGGAAGTATAAAAATTGGAATTAAAATGAAATGCATTAAAATGTATTAGACAAGGAGAGACCAAAGCCCATGTTCATCATGGTAATGGAGATTCATGCTACCTGTTCTTCAGGGAGTTTCTTAAGAGCTCTCAACCACACAATGGAGATTTGATTATTAAAAAAGGCTTTGCTATGATATTTGTAAGTAATGAAAGATAAAAGATTTTTCTAACCCAAAGAATAAATGAATGTTAATTAAATCATCCTGAAAGCTATTGTAACTATCATTTACTTCTTGTATAGAATCAATCAGCTGCTTGCATTTATGAACTATCATCTATTTTCTTTCACTCTAAATCAAATAAAAGACTGATAAGCACAAATTTTCATATAGCTAATTAATGGAAAATAACTTTCAGAGTCTGAGAGAAAAACAAAAGAAAACAAAAGTTCTAATTTTCTTATTTCATCTTTGCATACTTTAACCCCCTACCAGAAGAATGAATAATTCCTAATATTTCAGAAATGTCAGCCCACAGCAGGGCTTTCTAGAATTGATTATTTCACAAATGCATTGTCACATTCAAGAAAGTCAAATTAATGGCAAATGAGTCATGCTGGAAGTAGGGAGTGCTCTCTATGTAACATTGAGTATCTAATTAAATTACAGATATTAGAGTGGCCTAAAGCATATGTTATTTAAAACACAATATATACACATAACCACAATTGCAATAAATAAAGCCAATACCAAAAGAGAAATTAAATCCTTTTAACCGCCATCCAAATTGCTCTTAAGTAGTCATACAAAAAAATGCAGAGTGGATTATTATGAACCAATAAATTTTTAAACTCAAAACAATAAATATAAAATTTTGTCTTTTGAAAAAATACTCTAAAAAACTGAGGAAGGAAATCAGACTTTTTTCATTAGGTTTCCTCTAGCACAGAGACTAAAAACACTACAAATCTGAAACTGAAGCAAGATCTTAAAATCATAGATGGACATTCTTCCTTGTTCCATTGTTGGTTAAGAACTCAATTTTTGGAAAGTCATTCAACAATTAACATAAATATTTCCACTGGGAAAAGTACTTTGAAAGTACTTTTTTAAAAATTCACTTACAAAAATTCAGATATTTTACATTGTCAAAAAATTTCATCAAATGATTATATTTTAATGGAAAAAAATGCAAACTTACGTATCATATACATTGAGGAGCCAGTTGAGACACATATCCACACAGAGAGGAACATTGACCAGATTCTTATGCATTTGTTCAAGGCCATCATAAGTTGTTGTCAGACAGTTGATGACATCTGGAACACTAAGAAGCTGATCATTTTGGTTCAGTTTGTGCTGTTCGAAAACTTCGTTTGTTGTATTCAACTCTAAGAGGTCCACTAATCAGGTGAGAAAAAGGAATGTGTACAGTCACTACATTACAGAACAACACTGAAACAAAGTCCTTACAGTCTTAGTTTTTAGCTTGATTCTTCTATTTAAGAATCTATCCTTTTTAGCTAATTTCAATTTTTAAAGAAATAAATAGCATTTCCATTCGTACGTCTCTAAAGTCTTCTTTTATCCACATCTCTTACATTCACACTTTTGAATCTATATTCTTGACACTTCTCAATATGACCTCATTTTTCACTCTACAGAATATTAGTTTTTCCTACTTTATTTTTCTGGTTTTCCTCTCTTCAGCCTCTTTGTACTTTTGAATGTAGGAAAGCATAAATCTCTAAGTCTATTCCTTATGGGGGATGTGTGTGTTTGTGTGTGTGAGAGAGAGTGCGTGTGTGTGTACTCAGTCGCTCAGTCAAGTCTGACTCTTTGTGACCCCATGGACTGTAGCCCACCAGGCCTCTCTACCCATGGCATTTTCTAGGCAAGAAAACTGGAACGGATTGCCATTTCCTACCCGTAACAGATACAGAGATCTTCCTGACCCAGAGACCTAACGCGAGTCTCTTGCATCTCCTGCATTGCCAGGCAGATTCTTCACCACAGTGCCACCTGGGAAGCTCTATTCCTTATGGTAGAACACCTAGAATATGACACTGCTCTTTTTCAAACTCCTGAGAACAGCCCACTCACCACTCTCCCATTCATTCTTTATATCACTGTGAACCTGATCATTCTTAAATAGTTTCTCCACATGCACATCACTAAATACAAAGTTCACTGAAGATATTTAGTGCCTAAAACAGGTTCTGTAGAAAAATAACAGCTCTCCACTGCCTACTGAGTCAAGTCTTATCTATATTCTAAGTTGCTTCAGTTGTGTCCAATTCTTTGCGATCCTATGGACAGTAGCCTGCCAGACTCCTCTGTCCATGGGATTCTCCAGGTAAGAATACTGGAGTGGGTTGCTGTGCCTTCCTCCTGGAGATCTTCCCAAATCAGGGATCAAACCCATGTCTCTTATGTCTCCTGCATTGGCAAGTGGGTTCTTTACCACTAGCACCACCTGGGAAGCACAAGCCTAATTTATAAGGCCCTCAAAATCTGGTGCCAAACTGGTTTGCTTTCTGTGACACTTTGGCAAATAAGTAACTTGTAACTAGGCAGGGGTAAAAGAGGCTCACAGGCCAGGACCCCCAGCCATGATGCCCATGTATTTCCTTCCACGGCTTACTCTTCATGGATGGAAACTCTACATGGGCATGGCTGGTGCTAGAGCATGCAGGGTGGGAACAGAGCAGAAAGTAGAAGAGCCCTGCTCTCAAAGATCACCAGTCTGAGAAGGAGGATAGGCATTCTGATGACTTCACTGAAAATGCCCTAAGAGAAGACATGGATTTCTATGAGAGCTATTACTGCCAGGGGAGGAGAAGCAGCCTAGAGAAAGCTCCCTGGGAAGGCAGGATTTGAAATAGACCTTAAACAGTAGATAAGACACAAGAGATCCATGTACAGCAAGGAAAGAATTCCAGGAAGAGAACATTGCTTGAGAAAAGAAAAGAATTCAAAGAAGTCTAGGCAGCTCCAAGAAATGATGACGGCAGTATGATGGTGTGTGGTCACACACGGGGCGGCATATGGTTACTGTGAGGCAGAAACACAGATGGCAGGCCATGTTGGCCCAGGGGAGGCCCTCCAAGGCCAAGGAGAAGAGTTTGGACAAATAGGAGAACTTTAATCTTTTCTTTTAATTCACTTTGAGTCAATCAGTAGCTAACTGAAAACAGGAAAGTATGTTAGATTATCAAACCACCACATATCTATACATCTATTGAGTATGGAGATGATGTCTAAATATAAACCTGTAGGTTTGGAAAATTACAGAACCCATGTGAACTTAAGGTTTGCTCAGGGAAACTACTGTGCTATAAAATTCTTCCCCAATCGCCATACTTAACTTTTTAACATTAAAAAATAAGTTTCAGAAAATTTTTTTATATGTAAATAACATTTTCTTTTTGCATAATACAAAATTGTTCCCTCAAAAATATGACCTATTTTGACAGTTTAATAAAATAAACAAACAGCTTCCTTTGTATTTTTTTAACCACTGAATAACCAGTAATTTTTAATTTTTAAAGACATTTATGAAATGTGTCTACTTTAGCTGCTTAAATACCATAGAATGATTTTTTTTTCCCTAAGCTATCTACAGTGGTAAAGAACAGCTTTAAAATTGTACAGATTAAAATGATTTCTAAATCAACAGAGAAGTCATTTCTTTCAATAGAGAGAGAGAATATAAAACACACACATCTAGATAAAAGATGAATCCATTTCCTTCGGATAGTAAAATTTCAGCTAATTACAAAAGTGACCTGTGTAAGCATTCTAGATGGTGTCAGAAAAAAACATAAAGAACCATCTAGAATTTTCATCGTCATTTTTACCCCATTTCTTGGCACGGTACACTATTTTCAATTATAACCTTGAAGAGGACAGGAGTAAAATTCAAATTTGTTCTTCAGAATGCTTGACAAAGAGAAGTGCGTAATAAATGACAGAGCCATAGAACTATAATTCCACACAGATATGGAGAAACGTATTCAAATACTGCCAAAATGTTCTAAGTTTTCTGAATTCCAACACTAATTCTGCCAGCAACACAGCACCGCTATTACATTCCCACATGGCATGAAGTGACAAAAGACCAAATTCCAAAAAGACCATTTCCTGGATCAGGCTGTCCTTGAATTTCTTCTAGAAAAGTCTCCTTTGTGATATACTTTGTAGCTGTGACAGTGATTTGCCACATCCCACAGACTACCATGTCTTCAATTTTTAGTGATTTATTCTGACACTTTACCTTCATGCCTAAGCCAGGAATACATCTCCCTGAAGTGTCACATTTAGGTACCTTTAACGACAGACTACATTTAAATCACAGAAAATGATGATTTTCTCTTTTCAAAGAGAGACAAATGACGGCTCAGTCATGCAGCAAATGAAATAAACAGAAGAATCATTTTCTACCAACTTTAAGGCTTTTCTTTAAACCCACAATGAAGCAGAGGGGGTTGAATGGAATTGAATCACCTTTCTTCAGTTCTGCAAAAACACACACTGTTTAACATCCGACCTTGGGCTTCTATGACTCTCCTCCTCTTGAAATGTTTATCCCTTCATAGCATCCTTCCTAGCTCCTCTTCCCCAGACATCTCAGAAATGTCAGTGGTGCTCAAGGTCTCATGTCTGCCCTTTCCCTCTATAAGCCTGATGCTCTCATTCACCTTCATTATTGTGGTTATTACTTCTCTCTGGAAGACTCTAGATTCTCTTCCTCATCTCCTGCTTGAATATCCGATCCATATTCCTGCTGTTTTGTTCCCAATCAGAGCTATACTACCTTCTTCCAGGAATCTCCACCTTAATACGAGCAAATAAAGGTTTTGCCTTTTCATGACATAGACATCCAGAGATGGTTAGATAGGAACACTGACTTAATGGGCATGAATTTGAGCAAACTCTGGGAGATAGTGGAGGACAGAGGAGTCTGCCATGCTACAGTCCATGGGGTTGCAAAGAGTTTGACATGACCCGAATTAGTGACTGAACAACAAGGCTGTTACTACCGTCCATAGATCTTTAGTCTGTAACTCCTGAGACACCCTAACACTTTCTTTTCACTCTCTGCAATCTATCAAGTACCAAATGCACCAGTCCTTAGTTCTCCCTCCTGCTCACAGATCTGTGTTCTTATCTCCCCTCCAACGATCAGCTTTCATCGTCTTTCACCTGAGCTCTTACTTGTCCTCTGTTCCCTTGGTACTATCTATCTCCTAACTTCGCAAAACAGAAAGCATTCTATAGTATCTCAATCTATAAAGAAAATATCCAAATATTAAATATAACACTATGAGAGTCTGAAGGACAAACAAGTGTCACATTAGAAAAGAACTTAATCTATGAGATGCAAGATCAGGAGTGACCTAATCTGAAGCAGAGTAGCCAAAAAAGCCTGCTTAGAGATGCATGACAGTTAAACTAGGACCTAAAAAGAAAGGGAATGAGCTCTTCAGGCAGGAGGAGCAGAAAACAGAGCTTGCCCTTTCAGCATCCTCTCGAACTACAAGAGTCCACTGTGGGCCATGATGAATGAGGAGGATGGAGAGATGGGCCGTGGTAAAGGCCGTCCCATGCGGAGGGCAGCAAGGCTGTTGGAAGCAGGGGAATTGTGTCTGAATTGACATTCCTTGAGTGTGGGAACAAAGTCTCTACTGTTTTATCCCCTGCCCAATCTGGAAGCCCAATAAATGAAAGAACAATGGTAGCAACGACAGTATGCCCTCTTGGTGAGGACACTATGATGGGCGGAGATTTACACAGAGAGAGACAACTGTTGATTCAAAGCAGGTGCGGATGCAGACGGCGCAATCCTCCTCACATTATCTGTCACACAAAGGCACGCGAGGGGCGCTCGATGGGAGAGAAAGTCGTTACAGGCCATCATAAAGTTCTGGAAAAGCTGGAGGCAGGTGGGATTAGCTTGTAAATGTTTCCAAAAGAAGTAAATTTTTAACAGCATTGGAAGGGAATAAAGGGTTGCAGACAACTGCAGAGGAAGGGTCAAGGCATTTCGAGTAAACGGAAAAGATGGGAGAGGAAGGAGCAGATTAATCATAAACAGGGGAGCTGGACCAGGGGTGCCAAGGACTCACTAGGAGCTCAATGGGGGCTGAGAAAGTGGAGGCCAGGTGGCCCTGAGGACATCACCTCAAACGTTCACAATCAAACACAACCCAGCCCGTTTCTAAGTGAGCACCACTAAAGGTCATTTAGTTTAGAGGTGGGAGGCATGTCTCTTCTGCTCCTCTCCAGTTTGAAGGGATGAGTTGAAGGACAGAGCTTTTTCTTTAGGACTCAGAGAACCCACAGAAAACAAGTAAATGTGTTTAATCTGTTTATCTGCCCACAAGTATTACTGAAAACTGGGCCCGTGTTCACAGTGATACAAAGCCATCTCCTGTCAATGGAGAGGCTTCCCTCATAGCTCAGTTGGTAAAGAATCCGTCTGCAATGCAGGAGACCCTGGTTCAACTCCTGGGTCAGGAAGATCCCCTGGAGAAGGGAAACGCTGCCCACTCCAGTATTCTTTGGCTTCCCTGGTGGCTCAGCTGGTAAAGAATCCACCTGCAATGCGGGAGACCTGGGTTCACTCCCTGGGTTGGAAAGATCCCCTGGAGAAGGGAAAGGCTGCCCACTGCAGTATTGTGGCTGAGTCATCTGCCATCATTCTACAGCTCATCCGGCCTGAGAAGTCCTTCCAGGTCTGTCAGCTGGAGGCCAGACTTGCAGCTGAGCCTCTTTCAAAACTGCTGGTACCCTGGCCCGACTGAGCTCCCTGAAATCCCTTCTGCGTGTTCCCAGTTCGCTTCCTCTTCCCTTCCGGCTGAACACACAGATCACCAGAGTGAACAGGCTTTCTATTTGGGAACTGGTCATTCTGCCATCCTTGCTGTGACCGCTACAATCTGCCAATCATCGCTGGCGCTCCGAGGATGATGGGCTTCCAGGCCATGTCAGCCTCTCGTCCACTCCCTCACTTGGAGGTTTTTTCAGCCCTTCAGACAGCTCTTCCACATGTAGCTTCCACCACATTAGTCATTCAGTTGGGTTCAACTCTTTGCAATCCATAGCTTGCCAGACTCCTCTGTTCATGGGACTGCATAGGACTGCATTGTCATTCCCCTCTCCGGGAGATCTTCCCAACCCAGGGACTGAAACTACATCTCTTGCATATCCTGCATTGGCAGGTGGGTTCTTTACCAGCTGAGCCACCAGGGAAGCCCAAACATAGCTTAAGTGCTTTTTATTCTAAAGCTTTGCCTTGCTATATTTTCTTGGAATGGTTCTACACATCTCTTTCCTCAACTGTCCTCACATAACCAGCTTAAACTGTACTTTTAATTTTTACTGACCTAGCAGATTTTTAACCTTAATATATCATTTCTAAGGGTAACCTGCAAAGCTTCACTGAATGGCCTAGACATACAACAACTGTTAACAAAAGGTAGCAACAAGAATATTTGGAATTATTCAAGTTATGCTGTTATAAGCATAAAGGCACATGTCACTTTCCATATTAACTACCTGATAAGGCCTAAAAGTTCTCTGAGTAGACTCAATCATCTATACTCTGTTGCAAAGCATTCATATTGATACTTAAATTTAGGTTATGGGAGAAGTAATAATCCTTTAGTAAAACTATCATGTATGTGTGTTAGTCCCTCGGTTGTGGCTGCCTCTTCACGACCCCATGGATTGCAGCACACCAGCCTTCTCTGTCCATGAGATTTTCCAGACAAGGATACTGGAGTGGGTTGCCATTTCCTTCTCCAGGGAATCTTCCTGCACTGCAGGCAGATTCTTTACCAACTGAGCTAAAAGGGGAACCCAAAACTATCATAGATTACCATTACGAACATACACTCTACAGGTTAAAGTTCATATTGATAATATTAATTGTCTCAAGTCACTGTGTTACATGAACACAGAGCTCTAAATGCATACAGAATTAGGGTGCTGGAGAAGACTCTTGAGAGCCCCTTGGACAGAAGGAGATCAAACCAGTCAATCCTAAAGGAAATCAACCCTGAATATTTATGGGAAGGACTGAAGCTGAAGCTCCAATACTTTGGCCACCTGATGTGAAGAACTGACTTACTGGAAAAGACACTGATGCTGGTAAAGACCAAAGGCAAAAGAAGGGGGTGTCAGAGGATGAGATTGTTAGATAGCATCACTGACTCAATGAACATGAATCTGAGCAAACTCTGGGAGATGGTGAAGGACAGGGAAGCCTAGTGTGCTGCAGTCAATGGGGTCACAAAGAGTCAGACAAGACTTAGTGACTGAACGACAACAATGGTCAATTCAAATTTGGATCAGGAATATAATTTTTCAGTATTTCTTTATTATATGATTGCTCTGAATTAAACTGTTCCGAACCCTATGCTCCAAATGAATCCTACAGATGAATACAAAGTACTAAAAAGGCAATGATCTACTACTTCGATTCCTTGATTTAATCCTTTTAAATTGGGTGGCAGCATAATTTTTGAAAAAGCTTTTTATGTGACTCCTGTATTTTGGTTAATTTTGCTCTCCAACTGAGAATGGCGTATGTTCATTTGTTTTACTACTGCATGCTTGCTGACGGGGCGAATAGAGCATTCACAGAAACACAGCCAACTCCTTGAGCGAGGTACACTGAAAATCAGATTAACTCGACAAACACATCACCCTCTTCATTTATCTTTGTCTTAAAAGAAAAAAAAAAAACAAGAAAGGCAATCCAAACAACAGAGTGATTAAATCTGGCAGAATAAACTCACAACATAGTGCTTTTTGGAGTCTTCGGATTTTGATGGCTGTACGGTAGGCAGAGAAACGTACGTTATTCAGGTCAGCTGAAATGGAAAATGGAACACATTCAAAAAGCGTGCTTAGGATTATTTAACTTACATTGAATGGCAAGAATATATCTGTTCACTTCAATGATGGAAAATCATTATGTCTTTTCACATGAAAAGGTCTTTTCCTAAAATCCACAGCGTTTACAAGAAAATAATCAAATGTTCACTAGAACCATGGTGAGATACTTTCCAAAGCAATGCTCTATGGATCTCAAGAAAGCATTTTCAAACAGGAAAAGGAGGGAAATGAGGAAAGGGAAACATGGCCTGTTGACTTTCCATGGCTTAATAAATACATCACACCACAGGCTGCCTTCTCTACTGCTAAGAGGGATTCTCTTCCAGGGCATTTCCCCACAAGGACAATCAGTTTTCTGCCACCTAGGCGTCCGTCTCACTACTCACAAAGCACGTCTTATGTCTATGCTCCTTCTGTCCTGCTCTATTTCCTTCTTCCACCCTTTAATCAATCTGGTTAAAATTATACAATAATCAATATTCCAATCTTTAGAAATAATAGATTAACTCCAGTTAATAATACCATATTGCCTATTCAAAAGTTGCTAAATGAATAAATCTTATAATTCTCATCACAAGAAAAAGAATTATGTAACTACGCTTGATGATGGATGCTAACTAGACTTATCATGGTGATCATTTCACAATATATACAAATATCAAATCATTATGCCGTACACCTGAAACTAATGTAATGTTATATATTATCTTAATTTTAAAAAACCTGAAAGATTTAGCATCAAGTTGAGAAAAAAAAGACACTGGGATTTCTTTCTCCTAAAGATAGAGTGTCCATAAGAGAAATTAGAAGAGTTAATCTCTAATTCTTAACATTGGCATGCTCATTTTATAAACTAAAACAATCCAATGGTTTGTCTTTTGCTTGTTCAACCTTTGCAACTGTCCTCGCTCATCCAAGAGAAAGCTCACACAGAAGCCTGATATATACAGAGATAAAAGGAGTGCCCCCTCCTTGCTGAAATGGCAGTGTGGATGAGAGCCTTGGGGTGCCACTCCCCTTCTCCAATGGCACTTTAGATGCCCTGTAAGGAAACTCTTTCAAAGCCACGGGAACGATCTAAGAGAAGCAGTAATAATAATCAGCTCACAGCCATATTCTACTAGAAATCTACAATGTTAGGATTCTCATCTCACGTGTTCTCATGCATTTTTATTAAAGTGAATTTAGCTTTTAATGACTACTTAGACAGAATGAAATTAGACAAGCTAATTTAATAATATTTACTAAATAAAGAGTGAGCAAAAAGTAAATATGAAGCAGTGGATTACAGGCTGTTGTACTCTATTGTTTTGTTTTCACACAAAGCTGAAGCTTAAGATGATACAATATGAGGGAGGTAAAACCAATTACACTTCTTTTAAAATCAACCTTCTTGAATTCACGCTATTGTGAACCATACATTCTCTTAAGAAAAGTAAAATCTGTTTACTGCATTGCCCTTAGAAATTCAACTGCTTTTACATGCCCATGACATGGTCCTTTAAACATAATATGCCACATAAGGAAAACTGGTGACTAGAGTCCATTTAAGAATATACAATTCTCAAGTTGTTGAAGTCAATTAATTACTATTAACTAAAATAACACTCACCAAGGGATTGAAAGAGTTCGGTCATTTTAGGATGATCCCAACAGGTTGTCTGTGTTTGATGACTAGGAAAAAAAAATAATACATTTAAATAAAAGACTGTATAAAATAGTAATTGCTACACAGAAAATATCCAAACAGAATTCTTATTCAAATTTTTAAGAATACATACAAAATTATCCCCTTGATGGATCACTCAGGTTTATTAATGTTTTGGCCAAAAAGCTTGTTTGGGTTTTTCCAGTTATTATTTAGCCCAGTTATTATTGTTCTGGCCAAAAGCTCATCTGGGTTTTTCTGTAACATCTTATGGAAACCTGAATGAACACTTTGGCCAACCCAATACTTAGTATATGAAACGATATTAGATTTTTGTTTGAGCAATTATATATATAGATTATACATATATAATTATATATATATATATACAGACAGTACAGATGTATACATATGTTTTATCTGTTTCAAAAAGAATTGCAACTAAAGATTAAAACCTAGGTATAAAATGTGACTGTCACGGACCCTGGAGCCTCTGGCTTGACGTAGCCAGACAGATGTAGGCCCCTAAATAACTGCACCTGTGTCCGGCTGATGTAGATTCTTATTTAGAATAAATTCTCTGAGAGCAGAAGTGCTCTGAAGAGCCGCTTAACTTTAGGAGTCCTAATCAAATTTCCAGAGAGGGAAATGAGGAGAACTGTGAATAACACCTGCATCACACAATCCACTGAGTCTTCCTCCTCTTTAACCTCGTCTTTCCTTCTTCACTGTATATGTGCCTTCTTACCCTGTGGGGATCCACTCAGACCTCACACCCTTAGAGTACAAAGATTAGTACAAAGATGATCTTAAGTTGAAGACATCTGAGAGTCAACAAATGGAGAAAGAAGCTTTGTCAGAGCTTCCTTTATCTGACTTAAAGTAGTATCTTCTAGGAAACAAGGCTCTCCAAGAAAGTCTCTCCAAGAGAGTTTCAGGGCTATGAAAAAAACAGAAAAAAACACTCACACCTGCACAAACAAATACTATCACAGATGTTCTTATCTCATGTTTGTTCTCCTCAAGAAACACATGTGTTTCCTAAAGAAACCTGCTGGGTTTTCTCATAGGAGCCTTTCTCTACCCAATTCTTTTCCCCTATTGCATTGGGTACATAAGCCTTAAATTCCAACCACTTTTTTGAGTTACTCATCACTGAATGCAGATTGCATCCATAAATAAACTCTTTTCTCCTGCAAATTTGCCCTTTGTCACCTTAATTCACAGGCCTCCAATAACTGAACCTGAGAGAGTGGAGAAAAAGTTGTTTCTCTTCCCTGATATGCTCTTCATGAACATCTATATTCTTCACTCCCCTTACATATGCATTTCTCTTTTGCTATTTTAATTTCATACTCTTCTTTCAGCCTCCTCCAGTTAGCCAGTATTTTTTATAAGTATTGAACAGTTTTTTCTCATGATCCTTATCCTTTGCTTTAAAAGCAAGTTTTTGTACTTCCTCTTTTTCAGTAACTTCCAAAACTAATTAGAAGTTTGGGGGAATAAGGTGAGGGTAATAGAGATCAATGCAGTGCTTAAATTAGGTTCCTTCTTTGTGTATATATGTGGTGAACAGCTCTTCAGTGGGTCAGTGGCCTTATTTAAAATAGTTTACTGTTCATTATCTAGGTCAGAATAGAGTAATAACATTTAATAGTACTCAAAAGACTTCTTAGATAACACTCAGTTCTTATAAAACTGTTTAGTAGGCTAAGTAAAATCGCACAGTACACAAGAGACAGTGATATTAAAATACTCATACAATCAAATGTCAGGGAAATTATTTTTAAAGCCTAAGTAATATATCAAGAAGTGAGGCATGTCACTGGAAAAAGAACATAATCAATACCTTTGTACACAAGTAATAGAACCCCCTAATAACTCATATGTTGCTTCGAAAAAACATTTCAAGTTTAGATTTGAAACTGGGTATGTAAAATGTCCTAGAAATTTCAAAATCTCAAACAAAATAACATATGTTCAATGTGAAGGTCTATCTTAGGAAGAGTTAGAAAGTTGTCTGACTCCTCTACCTGGTTCCCGATACCAATGTGAAGGCAAATATCTCCAAATACTTTGCTACTAAACACCAACCAAATCATTCTACTCTTTGACTATCTAAATTATTCCAAAGGCCATGGAAAAAGTACCAAAGTTATGTGCCCTGAGGCTTTTTTTTTTACTGTTCATAGTGTGGCCTGTACTGAATTGAAATGCAAAATCTCAGATTCCTAAATCGACTGAATCAGAATCTTCATCTCATCAAAATCTCAAGTGATTCATATGCACATTCAAGAGAAGTACTGACCTAAAAGACTCCTAATACAAATGAAAATAAAACATGAAAAAGATACCTCCAAATTTTTCTAATAAAACAACTTCCTCCCTATTACCAATAAGACTTTTAAAAGAAAAGGGAAGAAAAAGAATTAAAGAAGGACTTGCTGAAAATAGAGTGCAATCCAAAGAAATTCATCACAGGTTCCCAGTTTTTAAGAGAGCCTACTAGGATTCACTCGAGCTCTTGTCTCCTCCTTGGAGTAATTTCAATCCCCATGGCAACACTACTGCTTAGAGACAGACACCCCATCGTGAAGGACCAAACCAAGGCTCAAGAACCAAACTAAAACTATGAGAAATGCAGAGCCAAACTTTATACCTAAACAACAAACAGACACACACTTTCTCTAGAATCACAAGTGTGGTGCTTTGGCAAACAACCTCTATGGAATCACAAGGGAAAAATACCAGCAACTAGTCAGACAGAGGACTGAGAAATCAGTGAGAACACCCGCCTGCTAATGGCTCTTTTTAGTGAAGCCATCACTAAGAGTTGAGGGAACACACACATTTGGCAAACAGATGGAGGGCGGGAAACGGCACCTCCCCTTGTGAATTCAATACCAGTTGATTCATTAGGCAGAACTGCCAACGCTGAAAATAAACACAGCCTCTGGTTACAAAAGTAAAACTGCAGCTTACCAAACAACAGTTTTTTTTAAAAAAGTAGTAGATGCAACTGACTGTTGGATTTTCTTTCATTCTTTTTTTTTAAGTGGGGGGAGGGTTTTAAAGCAAAATCCACAATCAATCCAAAGGCTCAAAGTATTTGAACAGCTGCAGATTGTTCAGTTCATCCTGCCAAAATGCTCCCAGTCCTCCCAGAGGAGGCAACCAAAACAGAATAAAAGTAGCATTTCCCCCCCAAAATAACAACAGTTTAGGTTCTGGCCAATCTCAAATAGGAAAGAGGAGTAGAACTTAATATTGTACAACTTGACAAACAATAAAATAAAACTCCAATTTTGTTACTAAAAATCATCTTAAGAGGGAACCAACACAGGGTCTAAGAATAAATGAAAAATTAAAAAAAATCCACCAAAGCAGCAATTAGGAGTTAAGTTCAGATCATGTGATGCAAACAACAGTGAGAATATGTGACATATAACTAAGCAGGTGCCTAGCCTGCTCGCGTCAGGGAAAACTGTGAAGGCCTTTGATGTGGGTCAGAAATTAGTGAGTTATACACCTGTGTGGCTGCTTTTATCTTTAAGCTATTTTAAACTCTACAAAATGAAGAAAACCGATAGTAATGCAAATGATTTTTTGTCCACAGAAATGCAAATTGTGTCCACTCGAATGCAACTGATTATTTTCCTGATGGATACTGACCAGTTTGTCAGCTTTGCATCCATTGTTAGTTCATTTCAGCATGCCTTACTTAACTATAAAGACTAATATTTAGTATTCTCCTTGGAACCTGCTAGAACTTTTTATCCATTCCCTTATTATTTAGTGAATGCTCTTTTTATATTTGTACAAGTCAAGATTTTCCACAGTTTAAAAATTTTTTATATATTTACATTTTAAAATTTTTAATTTTTTAATTGAGATACAATATACAGTAATGGCCTATTATTTGAATGTGCAATTTGTACCAAGTACTCTCCTAAACTCTTTCTATATGTAAACTCAAAACCAAATAATAATTCTATGAGTTTGGGGCCAATATTATCTCCACTTTACGAATAAATGAACCTAGGAAAAACTTAGATAACTTGTTCAAGGTCAGAGTTTGTAAATAGTAGAAAGGGAATTTGAACCCAGATGGTCTGATTTTAAGCCTGAGTTCTTAATATGGATGTGTACTTGCACGATTGAGGTTTTAAAATATTTCTGATGAAGCTGTCTAAATTTGAGTCCAAGGTCCATCATTATAATCATTACAAACAACCTCATCTCCCTTGCTTCTCTCACTCCTGGCAAAACCCAAGCATGGATCAGCTCAATTACTTGCCTTCTCTAGACCAGAGCAGCTGTGCATGAATACAGCTGGAGAAAATCATTCAACAGACTGATTTTACTTTAAATGTTTGACTTCAAACCTCAAATGTCCAAGTGCTGGCAAATGCACTGCATTCCCTAATAAAGTGCTTCCCAGAGCCCAAGGCAACAATTACCACCACCATCTCACTCCCCAAACCTAAGTAAATTTCCCTGCCTGTCTTAGTATCATTTAACTCGGTCTCACACTTTACTGAAAAAACTAAAAACCATCACACTAGAATTTCTTCATCTTCCCACCTCTAAATCAACAAGCTTCCCTCCATCTGCCATATTATATGCTTTCCCCCTTTTTAAAATGAGTGACCCCTTCTCCTATGAAATGCCAATTCTTCCCAAAGATTTCTAAATAACTCTTGTGCTGATTATCAACTCCTCTCAATAACATTAGGTTCAGAATGCAGATGTAGAAGGGTTGGCCATCCTTATTCTCAATCTCTCACTCACACACACGTACACTCACTCACTCATACCCTATCTTGAATCTGCATTTTCTGCCACCTAGGACCCCTTTTGTCTTCTTTACAGACAAAGTTTTCAAATGAATAGTCCACATCCTCTGGGTTCATTCAGGACTTAAGTCACTTTATTTGGATTTTAACCTCACTCCACCCAAACTGGTCTTGTCAAAATTATCAAGGCACTCCATGTTGTCGAGTGGAATGCCTGCTTTTCTGTCTTCAGCTCATTAGACCTCTCCTCATAAGCAAAGAGAAATAGGGTAGAGGCTTCAGAAGTAAGTTATCCAGTGTAGTAAACACTGAGACAGGCTATGTAAAAAACAGAATATCCAGAATGAAGTTGACGTAGGCAAAATGTACGCTATTTGAACACTTTCTTTACATATACAAGTTATATGTAGGGATCAAGCAGAGCTCCCAAGCAATCAAATTTGCATTCAGGTGACAAAAGCATAAAGACTAAAACACATTTTGGCAACCTCATGTGATATCATTTATCTGAGTAATATCTTTTTAAAGATCAAAGAGGTGACATTTTGGAATTTATAATCCCCTCAATCTTGGTTTCATCATGCATGAATATACGAAGAATATGGAATACACCTGTCATAATGTTGATTCATACTTTGTGTGCATGCTTGTGCGTTTGTGTGTGCTCGTGTGTGTGACTAGCGTTGAGCGGACTTGGGAGGAGACAGGGCAGTAGATGAGGATGCTGTGTGCGGGTAAACATATTTGTTTCTCTAGTTATATCTAACTTCTTAAAACTTCACTGATATTTTCTACCATTCTCTAAGCTTTTAAAGGCATAAAATCCAGGATTATATTTTTGGAAACCTAAGAATGAATCTAAGGGGAAAAAAGTATGAATGTCAACATTTCAAGAAAAAAAAAAGAAAACTTTTCTGTTCAAAATCCAAATAAGATATATGATCCCATGGATGTCATACAACCATAAAAAATGCCATTTGTCATGATAATGAAAACATAGCTGTAAACAATGGATAATCTCTTGAATTCAATTATAAAATGCTATTACAAAGAAACAATAAACTCAAAATACAGTCACTTGTGCTAAACCCCACCAAGACTTAATACCTAACCCAACTGCAGTTTCACCCTCTCCCAGGAGTGGAATAAACCATTAGTCTGAAATGTCCTGGTCAGCACTTGTGAGGGAATCCAAATAAGAAGACTCTTACATTCCCTTCCCAATAAAGTAAGATGACCTGGCCTGAAACAATCCTTTCTTTTCTTTGGCTAATAACTTCCTTGTTATCAGCTCCTTCCTTTCCCTCCAGTTTCTATAAAAGCCTTCCATTTTGTACAGTTCCTTGAAGCTGTTTTCTATTTACTAAATGGGATGCTGTCCACTTCATAAATTGTTGAATAAAGCCAATCACATATGCACATTTACCTAGTTGAATTTTGTTTTTTAAAAATGCACTTAAAAGTTCTCTCACACGTAGGAGCAGGCTCAAAGACACCAGCACGTAAAGAGCTATACAGAAGCAGAGCCTACAGCATACCCCGAAATACACGTGTCAGCATCCCACGCATGGATGATGGAACAGTAAGGCAAGGTTTGTTTGCGTGTGTTTAAGTAAAGTCGTTGGATTAATGACCAAAGTGGATGTGCCTGGGTGGGAGGGGAGATACAGCAGAGACAGGTGACAATGGTCTTAAGGCAGTGGAAGACTGACTGCAAGAATAAAACACTTGACAAATGCAAGAGAGCCTCCACTCTGGTGATATCTCTACGTCAGCTCAGAACTCAAAGGAAGCCCCGACCTCACCCAACTCTACCCTCCGGTCTCTTTAAGCCCTCAAACTAGGGAGAATCAGACCATCAACCAACACATAACCAACAGAAGACCCACAGGTCATCCATTGAGCACTGGCCCTGCTGTGTCCACCCTTGCCTGAGGATGTTAACCTCAGGTTTCTGCTCCAACTAGAGTTCAGTTTATTGTTGTATCCTTTAAGTTTTGCTTTTCAAAGCTGAACGTGTTATCATTCAGTTTTTTAAACAGAACTATTTTTTCTCTTTCACATTTATTTTTATTTTTTCAAAGATCTTTTTTAATGTGGACCATTTTTAAAGTTTTTATTGAATGTGTTACCATATGGCTTCTGTTTTACGTTTTGGTTTTCTAGCCCCGAGGCATATGGCATCTTAGCTCCCAAGGACCCATACCCCCTGCATTGGGAGGCAAAGTCTTAACCACTGGACCATGAAGATAGTGCCATTTCACATATATCTTAAATGAGAAATTAATTCTAATTTTTACTACAGGGTTGTATTGAATCTTTTACTGTATCATTTCAGGTTATAATCAGTACAGAAAAAGGTATTCTATTTATTTCACAATTTATTTGATCATTATTATTTCTGTACCTTTTGCTAATTGTAGTGACTGTTTAAAAAACTGAATCATTACAAATTCAATATCATTCTTTTCCTTCCCTTAATGATCCCTCAGTGATCCTTCCTATGCTATATGGTAAGCCTTTATTAATTGCTTCCCTGACCCTAAAAATCAAAATGTACAGTACAACTGATGGTGCTGTTATAAATCAATGAAGCTGAGTAATCCAGAGGATTCCAAGCCAAAATTCCACTTCATGGTTATATCATCTCTGGCACCAGCAACGTATGGATGAATGACAGGAAAGATATCTTCTCAAGTCCTGAACTAGTCAATATATTTCTAAGATAATGTCAACTCCACCTAAATTATCTCAAGAAACTATTTACACTGGTAAGTACTCTAGAAGTTGCCCATTTGGGGCTGCTGCGGAGCAGGCAGTCTGCTGCTTAGTTTTCGAGTGAGCTAAGCTATGCTCCTTTGTCTGAAGCTGCCCCCAAGCCCAGGAGGTTAAGTGATCCCAAGGTACTTAATTCTCTCATAAAGCAAATTCATTCTTACCTCCTCATCAGCAGATTCGGCCCAGTGAGTTTTAAATATTTCATTTTCAATAAAAATAAAGTCACAGATCATTTCTTGGAAAAGCAGACTCTCTAGGACATTCTCTTATATTTCTATTTCATTTATTTCTTTATCATTAAAATCAAAAACACAAAGCCCCATTTCTGGAAAGAGACTCAAAGCATGTCCCAAGACTTCTCCACTTAAAATTCTGGAACCAAAAAGACACCCTTTCCCATCCTGATGAAGGAGGAGAGAGATGAAGGCTGCTTTGGGAAGCCTTTCAGAGAGAACTGTATCTTTCATTGTTAAAAATATCTTTGTTGTGGATTTATTTTGCTTTGGGATGAGCTTCCTTAACCTTTAAAGATAAAATGTTTTATGTTAATTTCTTTTCTGATGTTATACCTTTGTTAGCTCTGAGTTCCTGGTGAGGCTGGATATTTGAATCTCCCAAGCTGCCATTCCTCTCTGCTCTTATTAAGGGGAGAAATATTTCACCTACATCATCTAAGCAGGGTTCACAATTCCTCTAAAGAAATAAGCATTAATTCTCTCCTTTAGACTATACATACATAATGAGACAAGTATATACAGTTTATGCAAATAAATTGCATGACTGCTATAAAGAACAACTACTTGCTCTCCAAGATTTCATTTACAACTATAAACTTCATCTTTTTTTCTAGGAATTGATGAATTAGGGCAGCAGAGGGTGCCCTTGGGAGGCAAGAAAGGGGTCCAAAACAGTACTTCAGGATTACCCATAATGAACACAAGGATGGAAAAGGAAAACATAAAAGAGATGTAATAAATGGAGGGAAATCTTGATTTAGACCTATTCATAAGGAGGCTTTAGAAAAGGCAGAGACTGCAAGGTAGTGGTATTTGTAGCTGAAGATTCATTTGTTCTGGTGAATACATTGTAAGATTGAGGAATGTCAGCTGTAGGGAAGGTGACAGGTATTATCTACATAATCAGAGATGACTAAAGTCTTCATGTTAAAGTTGGGTGTGTGTGACTGCATTAGAAAGAATTAAACTTTGTACTTTAGATTCTAATGGGGAAAATAAAGCTATAGAACTGAGCTGTGAGCTTGAAACTGTCATAAAGAGCAGGATCATCATCATCTGTACCAAGACCAAGGCTTACACGTGGGGTTTGGAGAAGCCACTGCGGAGAGAGAGGAAAGCTCTATTTCCTAACTACCCCTCGTGAAATTCTACGAACCAGGATGGCTTACTTAACAAGCTAAATAAGGTGGAGCAGCAGCTATGCTAAAAGCCGCAGGGAATCTATAAGCCAGTTTGCTGGCCATGCTCCTCACAGATGGAAATCTCAGTGTCAGAAACCTCCAGACCCTGTGTATGAGAAAAAGTAGAGGAGGGCCAGGCAGTCTTCTCCCTACACCTCCAAACAGTCCCCATCCCACTGGCAGGACTGTGGCGAACGACATTCACTGCCTACAGAAGAGCACCTTAGTCCACTGTCAGACCACAGTGTGAACTTTCCTTAATCATAAATTGTTGCTGAGTCGTGCTCAACACTTTTGCGACCCCACGGACTGTAGCCCTCGAGGCTCCTCTGTCTGTGAGATTTCCCAGACAAGAATACTGGAGTGGGTTGCCATTTCCTCCTCCAAGAGATCTTCATGACCCAGGGATTGAGCTTAGAGGATGCCAGTTCAATCAACAGGCGGATTCCTTACTACTGAACCCCTAGGGAAGCCCTAATCATACATCAGGCCTACTGAAAATAGCTCATGGAGAATCCTATGGAAAAGGCAAAGTGCAGCATGGAAGAAAGTAAGGCCTTATGCTAAGACAGCCCTGAACTTCACTGTTGACACATAGCAAGTGCACAATAGATGGTAACCAGTCTACAGTATTTAAGAAAGGATGTTTGCTCCTAATTTCTCCACTTGACTGCATTCCCTAAATATAATCTTTCATCCCACCCCAATTTTCCATGGACTAAAAATCTCTGTTGTCTACCTCCTCTAATACAGAGAATAAGAGTCAGTAAATGCATACCTGTCAAGGATTCAGACACTGGAGTTTGAATGCCAGGTCTGACATTTACCAGTTATGTGATCTCAAGCAAGTTATGTGTGTACTTATGATTTAAGCCTTGTCTATAAATGGGGTAATGATAGTACCTATGGGCTTCCCATAGCTCAGTTGGTAAAGAATTTGCCTGCAATGCTGGATACCTCGGTTAGATTCCTGGGTCGGGAAGATCCCCTGGAGAACCTGGAAAATCCCATGGACAGAGGAGCCTGGTGGGCTAGAGTCCATGGGGTCGCAAGAGTCGGATACAACTTAGTGACTAAACCACCACCATAGTACCTATACCTCACTGGGCTACTGTGAGAATTAAAAGAGATAACCCAGGCACAGGATTAGCACAGTGGCTAGCAAGTGAATATTCAAAACATATCATTTGTTACAGTGATCATTATTATCACCCTCTATGACTATGAATTATTATTATTTCTGCATCAAAAAGAGAAGAAATGAGTTTTAGATGATAATTATGACATATTAAGAAAATTCAACTCAAGGCTTTTATTCATCATTCCCTTTATACCTGAAACTCTGTGGATGTTAACTTTTAGTTGAGGAAATGAACAACTTGTACAAAGCACAATGCAGGGCCAAAAATTCACAAAGAAAGAGATCTTGATTTTACAGTATTATTGTACACTGTGAAGGCAGCAAGAGCCATTTCAAATTTTCTTAAATTGATGAGTTGGCATTGGACTATAGTAGAAAAGAAAAATAATTAGATCAGCTCTGGAAAGTCTACCTTATAAGCAGCAAGTATCATTTAAAGATATGAGTTTCAACTTAAGATATTAACAGAGGGATTTACACTATACAGATTCTTCCAGTTCAGATCTATATCCTATCTTTTTCTAGAAACAAATAAGTCTTGGAACCATGGCAGTTCACCTCAAAATATTAATAGAGAGAAAGAAATGCATTGAGGAACCATCCAAGGATGGTTTTAACCTATAAAATTAAACATCCAAGGATGTTTAACCTATAAAATTAAAATACAAAATAAAAACAACTCGTCCCTCGTATTCTCTGCCAACTTTCTTACTCTAGCATTAGAGTACATAAAACTGTATACTTAAATACTGAAAATATTTAATATTTCTACTGGAATATTACTTTCTTGTTGGTCAAATTAATATATCTTAGTATGTTCCAGGAAACTCTAGTTGCGTGACAATCATGTAAAATGTGTTTCTAACATTTTTCTTCTACTTACTTGTGCAACCATGCAAAGGGAAGTATATATTAAAATCCTTTTCATTCATCATTTACTTACTTATCAATTTATATGGGAAATAAATTTTGTTTTCATAATAATTTTTCATCTGGAAACACTGGCCTACATAACCTTATCTCTAATGATTGATGTTCCTTCTTTATGAAGTCTAAATAAACTGTTAGGTTTCACAACAGAGAAACTGGTTAAACAAGTTTTCTAAATTTAAGAGAATTCATTCTATTTACACAGGCAGAGTTTGAAATATTTGAAAATCCTAAGACATTTAACACTAAAAATTTAAAATACTTAAGAAAACACAATCTTTCACTAATGGCATTCAAAATATTTCAGGATGCTACAATCCTATAGGCCACATTAAAAATATGGGCCATCAATGTGTTATACTTATTTTGAAATGCTAGTTATGCACTCCAGCCAATAAAATGCCAGAGAAACCGGCCTTCACTTTACCTGCCTGCCCTGTAAGAACTTATAGACTGGGCAAGGAAACGATTCTGCTAGATCCTCCCCAAATTATAAAAATATTGATCCAGTGAAATTCTGACTTAGACAATGTAATGCTCAGTCACATTTAATCAACATGAACATACAAAAATTCCTTTTCATTTAAAACATTTTTATTCTTATTTGCTGCAAAAGTCAAAGAAAGGGGATGTGCTCTCAGAACCTTCTGAGAGAAACACAGCCCTGCAAACCTTGATTCCAGCTCAGGGAGACATGCATGAAAATTTGTTACAGTAGCAATAGAAAACTAATACATGTACCATACAAAATCTAGACGTCCATACAAATACAGACCATACAGTCCATGCTGTAACAAATTCTCATCCATGTCTCCCTGAGCTGGAATCAAGGTTTGCAGGGCTGTGTTCCCCTTGGAAGGTTCTGAGAGCATATTGCCTTTCACAGCTTCTAGAAGCTGCCTGAATCCCTGGATCATGCCCACTTCTACATCCTCATATGACCTAACCCATTCTCTTCCAGGGGTCAGGAAGTGGGTATCTGTATATGGCCAGATTCTGCCTACTTCCCTATGTCACATTTATATCAAGACCTGTAATATTCAAGTCAATATTCACCAAGCAAATTAAAATTCTCTAATACTATAACTATCATTATTATTATGTGGAATAAAAATTAAAATGTCACATTTGAATTAGATGATTGCATCTTCTCTTTTTTTAATTGGAGCAAAACTGCTTGACAATGTTGTGTTAGTATCTATTATACAATGACGTGAATCAGCTATATATACACACATATGTCCCCTCCCTCTTGGACCTCTCTCCCATCCCCTCACCACCCCACCCATCTAGGTCATCACAGAGCACACATCTGAGCCTCCCAGCCTAAACATCCAGACAGAAAAATGAATATAGAAAATATGGTACAGAGGGGCAGTCCTAAGACGGCAGAGGAATAGGATGGGGAGACCACTTTCTCCCCAACAAATTCATCAAAAGATCATTTAAACGCTGAGCAAATACCACAAAACAACTTCTGAACCCTGACGGGGGACACCAGGCACCCAGAAAGGCAGTCCATTGTCTTCAAAAGGAGGTAGGATAAAATATAAAAGATAAAAAGAGAGACAAAAGAGTTAGGGACAGAGAATATCCCAGGGAAGGAGTCATAAAAGAGGATAAGTTTCCAAACACCAGGAAACCCTCTCACTGGCAGGTTTGTGGGAAGTTTTGGAATCACAGAGGGCAGCATAACCGGGAGGAAAAAGTAAACAAATAAAACCCACAGATTAACCGCCTAACTGCAACTCCCAGCGAAAAAGTAGCCCAGATGCTCGCCTCCGCCACTAGCAAGGGGGCGTTGAACAGGGAGGTGCGGGCTGCATTGCTCAGGGTAAGGACTGGGCCTGAATGCCCTAAGGACAATCTGAGGGAGCTAATGTGAGCTAGCAACCCAAACTGTGGGAGAGCCAGAGAGATAGAGACAAAAAAAAAAAAAAAAAAAAAAAGAGGACAGAGAGAACTTTCCCGCCAAAAGCTCTAACCTAAGGCATTGCTGGCCTGCTCACAGAACAAAGGACTGAGTGAATACCAGAGGAGAGCTAGCCAGCAGCAAACCAGCCCATCCCCTGCTGGAGGCAGGGAGGCAGGCCGGAGACAGCCAGAGCCAGAAGGCGAGGGGCAACTCGGCCCTAGAGACGGCATCCTCTACCAAACTGCGAGCAGGCTCCCAGTTGCTAACTGAGTCTTCCTGGGATCCGCCAGGAGGCTCACAGCCAGAGATCAGCTCCCCGGAGGAGAAACAGGACACACCTGAGATGGCGCTCCCACTGCGCACCCGGGAAACCAAGAGGCTGGGACCAGGGAGGTGATAAGATGCCCCACTCCACCTGGAGAGTGTGCGCTCACCAAGCACCTAATCACCTGAGCTGCTCGGACCTGGGAAGGGCACAAAACGCAGGCCCAACCAAGGCTGTGCCTTTGTGGAGTACCCAAGAACCTGAACCTGAGCGGCTTAGACCTGGGAAGTGCATGCAATGCAGGGACTGATTGAGACAGTTTCTCCAGAGCAACCTGGAGCCTGAGCAGTGTAGACTGGGAAAGCACACAAACCGTGAGCGGGGGCAAACCCAGTGTGGCCCAGCCACTGAGAGCACTCCCCACACATGCCAGTGATATTTGTTTGCAGTGCTTCTCCACCCCAGAGCACAACTGAACAAGTGAGCCTAAATAAATGACCATCTTCACCCCCTTGTGTCAGGGTGGAAGTTAGATACTGAAGAGACTTGCAAACAGAGGAAGCCAAAATAAACAAAAAAAAGAGAACCGCTTTGGAAGTGACAGGTGCAACAGATTAAAACCCCTGTAGTTAGCATTGACTACATTGGAAGGGACCTATAGACCTTGAGAAGAAGTACAAGCTGGAACAAGGAACTATCTGAAACGGAACTGACCCCACACTGCCCTCAACAGCTCCAGAGAAATTCCTAGATATACTTTACTATTATCATTTTTTATTTTTTTTTTAATTTTTAAGTTCTTTATTACTCCTTTAATTTTCATTTTTAACCTACTATTACCTTGCAAAAAAAAAAGGCCCTATTTTTAAAGCAAATTTCATATTATTTTAATAGCTTTTGCAATTTTGTTTTGTTTTTTGATTATATTTCTGAGAGTCTAAACACTACTCTAGATTTTTAATCTTGGCTTTTAGGTATTTTTAATCAATTTTGTACCTTTAAGAATCCAATCTTCAGTACCCATTTTTACTTAGGAGTGTGATTACTGACTTGATTACTCTCTCCCCTTTTGACTCTCCTTTTTCTCCCTCAGGTCACCTCTATCTCCTCCCTCCCACTTCTTTTCTCTACTTAATTCTGTGAATCTCTTTGGGTGTTCCAGGCTGTGGAGACCACTTAGGGAACTGAGCACTGGCTAGATTGGTTTCCCTCCTTTTGACTGCCCCTCCTATCCTCCTGGTCACCTCTACCTCCTCCCTCCCTCTTCTCTTC
This sequence comes from Muntiacus reevesi, assembly GCF_963930625.1. Taxonomy (NCBI): domain Eukaryota; kingdom Metazoa; phylum Chordata; class Mammalia; order Artiodactyla; family Cervidae; genus Muntiacus; species Muntiacus reevesi. Next base: position 177,178,929 of record NC_089251.1, read on the forward strand.
TCTATGGAACTCCGTAAACGTCTCTGAGTGTTCCAGACTGTGGAGGGCAAACAGGGAATTGATTACTGACTAGACTGCTCTCTCGCCTTTGGATTCTCCCTCTTTTCCTCCTGGTCACCTCTATCTCCCTTCTCCCTCTTCTCTCTCCATGTAACTCTGTGAACCTAGATCAAGGGCGGGAGGAGAAGGGACAACAGAGGATGAGATGGCTGGATGGCATCACCCACTCAATGGACATGAGTCTGGGTAAACTTCAGGAGTTGGTGATGGACAGGACGTGCTGCGGTTCATGGGATTGCAAAGAGTCGGACATGACTGAGTGACTGAACTGACTGAACTGAACAGGAAAAAAAAACTATTAAAAATACAAACATATGGAAGCTAAACAACACACTTCTGAATAACCAACAAATCACAGAAGAAATCAAAAAAGAAATCAAAATATGCATAGAAATGAATGAAAATGAAAGCACAACAACCAAAAACCTATGGGATAGAGTAAAAGCAGTGCTAAGGGGAAGGTTCATAGCAATACAAGCCTACATCAAGAAATAGGAGAAAAATCAAAGAAATAACCTAACTCTACACCTAAAGCAACTAGAAAAAGAAGAAATGAAGTACCCAAGGGTTGGTAGAAGGAAAGAAATCATAAAAATTAGGGCAGAAATAAATGAAAAAGAAACAAAGGAGACCATAGCCAAAATCAACAAAGCTAAAAGCTGGTTCTTTGAGAAGATAAATAAAATAGACAAATCATTCACCAGACTCATCAAGAAAGGGGAAAAGAATCAAATCAACAAAATTAGAAGTGAAAATGGAGAAATCACAACAGACAACACAGAAATACAAAGGATCATAAGAGACTACCATCAGCAACTATATGCCAATAAAATGGACAACTTGGAAGAAATGGACAAATTCTTAGAAAAGTATAACTTTCAAAAACTGAACCAGGAAGAAATAGAAAATCTTTACGGCCCCATCACAAGCACAGTAGTCAAAACTGTAATCAGAAATCTTCCAACAAACAAAAGTCCAGGACCAGATGGCTTCACAGCTGAACTCTACCAAAAATTTAGAGAAGAGCTAATACCTGTCCTACTCAAACTCTTCCATAAAGTTGCAAAGGGAGGAAAACTTGCAAACTCATTCTATGAGGGCTCCATCATGCTAATACAAAACCAGACAAAGATGCCACAAAAAAAGAAAACTACAGGTCAATATCACTGATGAACATAGATGTAAAAATCCTTAACAAAATTCTAGCAAACAGAATCCAACAACATATTAAAAAGATCATACATCAAGACCAAGTGAGCTTAATCCCAAGGATGCAAGGATTCTGCAATATTCACAAATCGATCAATGTGATACACCACATTAAAAAATTGAAAGATAAAAACCATATGATTATCTCAATAGACGCAGAGAAAGCCTTTGACAAAATTCAACATCCATTTATGATAAAAACCCTCTAGAAAGCAGGCACAGAAGGAACATACCTCTACATAATAAAAGCCATATATGATAAACCCACTGCAAACATTATCCTCAATGGTGAAAAATTGAAAGCATTTTCCCTAAAGTCAGGAACAAGACAAGGGTGCCCACTCTCACCACTACTATTCAACATAAGTTTTGGAAGTTTTAGCCACAGCAATCAGAGCAGAAAAAGAAATAAAAGGAATCCAGATTGGAAAAGAAGAAGTAAAACTCTCACTGTTTGCAGATGACATGATCCTCGACACAGAAAACCCTAAAGACTCCACCAGAAAATTACTAGAGCTAATCAATGAATATAGTAAAGTTGCAGGACATAAAATTACCACACAGAAATCCCTTGCATTCCTATACACAAACAATAAGAAAACAGAGAAATTAAGGAAACAATACCATTCACCATTGCAACGAAAAGAATAAAGTACTTAGGAGTAAATCTACCTAAAGAAATAAAAGACCTGTATATAGAAAACTATAAAACACTGATGAACGAAATCAAAGAGGACACAAATAGATGGAGAAATATACCATATTTATGGATCAGAAGAATCAATATAATGAAGATCAGTATACTACCCAAAGCAATCTATAGATTCAATGCAATCCCTATCAAGCTACCAATGGTATTTTTCACAGAACTAGAACAAATAATTTCACAATTTCTATGGAAATACAAAACACCTCGAATAGTCAAAGCAATCTTGAGAAAGAAGAATGGAACTGGAGGGATCAACCTGCCTGACTTCAGGCTATTCTACAAAGCTACAGTCATCAAGACAGTATCGTACTGGCACAAAGACAGAAACATAGATCAATGGAACAAAATAGAAAGCCCAGAGATAAATCCATGCACCTATGGACACCTTATCTTCAACAAAGGAGGCAAGAATATACAATGGAGAAAAGACAACCTCTTTAACAAGTGGTGCTGGGAAAACTGGTCAACCACTTGTTAAAGAATGAAAATAGAACACTTTCTAACACCATACACAAAAATAAACTCAAAATGGATTAAAGATCGAAATGTAAGACCAGAAACTATAAAACTCCTAGAGGAAAACATAGGCAAAGCATTCTCTGACATAAATCACAGCAGGATCCTCTATGTCCCACCTCCCAGCATAATGGAAATAAAAGCAAAAATAAACATATGGGACCTAATTAAATTTAAAAGCTTTTGCACAATGACGGAAACTATAAGCAAGGTGAAAAGACAGTCTTCAGAATGGGAGAAAATAATAGCAAATGAAGCAACTGACAAAGAATTAATCTAAAAAACATACAGGCAACTCCTGTAGCTCAATTCCAGAAAAATAAGCAACCCAATAAAAAAAAATGGGCCAAAGAACTAAACAGACATTTCTCCAGAGAAGACATACAGATGGCTAACAAACACATGAAAAGATGCTCAACATCACTCATCATCAGAGAAATGCAAATCAAAATCACAATGAGGTATCTCACGCCAGTCAGAATGGCTGCTATCAAAAAGTCTACAAACAATAAATGCTGGAGAGGGTGCAGAGAAAAAGGAACCCTCTTACACTGTTGGTGGGAATGCAAACTAGTACAGCCACTATGGAGAACAGTGTGGAGAGTCCTTAAAAAACTGGAAAAAGAACTGCCATACAACCCAGCAGTCCCACTGCTGGGCATACACACTGAGGAAACCAAAATTGAAAGAGACACATGTACCCCAATGTTCATCGCAGCACTGTTTACAATAGCCAGGACATGGAAGCAACCTAGATGTCCATCGGCAGACGAATGGATAAGAAAGCTGCGGTACATATACACAATTGAATATTACTGAGCTATTAAAAAGAACACATTTGAATCAGTTCTAATGAGGTGGATGAAACTGGAGCCTATTATACAGAGAGAATTAAGTCAGAAAGAAAAACACCAATACAATATATTAATGCATATATATGGAATTTAGAAAGATGGTAATGATGACCCGTATATGTGAGACAGCGAAAGAGACACAGATGCAAAGAACAGACTTTTGGACTTTCTGGGAGAAGGCAAGGGTGGGATGATTTGAGAGAATAGCATTGAAACATGGATATTATCATATGTGAAATAGACCACCAGCACAGGTTTGATGCATGAGACGGGGTGCTCAGGGCTGGTAGACTGGGATGACCCTGAGGGATGGGATGGGGAGGGAGGTGGGAGGGAGGTTCAAAATGGGGAATAAATGTACACCCATGGCTGATTCATGTGTATGTATGACAAAAAATTCACAATATTGTAAAGTAATTAGCCTCCAATTAAAATAAATGAATTTTTAAAAAAAGAAAATATGGTACATATATACAGTAGAATACTACTCAGACATAAAAGGAACAAAATTGGATCATTTGTAGAGACATGGATACACCTAGAATCTGTCACACAGAATGAAGTAAGTAAAAAAGAGAAAAACAGACACTGTATATTGCCACATATATATGGACTCTAGAAAAATGGTACAGATGAACTTATTTCCAGAGCATCTTCTCTTAATAAAGATGTCAGTTTGTTGAGCCTGTGACTTTTTTCCCTTCATGCCTGCATACGTTTGATATCAATCCCCCACTTTGCTACCTTATACTAAATTTATCACAACTCAGTACATGGTAGATTATACACTGATAAAAGTATTAAGTTGTCTCAAGACAATGTAACATATATTGCTTATTATATTTGCTATGACTATGGCAAAATTATTTGTTTTCTTAAGTATGAGGATATATTTCAGACCACAATAAAATCTTCATAGGTAAATGGCATTTTGTAAGCATTTTGATTTCACACACAAAGTTTTTAGGAAGAGGGATACTGGAAAAATAGACTATTAGCCTTGGCACAAATTTTGGAGATACCACATGACACTTTAGGAAAGATATGAAAGAAACTTGGCCGAGATATCTTCACCTGACTTGCCTGTGGTCATAGGACTAATCTGAGACACAGTTAACTCCGGATAATAGTGAGATTTTTCTCTCAAAACGAAGCCACCATTCACCTTATATATAAAATATATTCAACTACAACTCTCATCACCTTTATCACACTGTAAATCAATAACTTACACTTCAAGGGATTTCAGAAGATGTATTTTACCATTCTGCCCAATGACAACACACAGACAGGCAAGGATCAAATCCTATGCAGACCTTGTGTAAATCATAAAAAATTTATAAAATATTACATAATATGGAAAAAACTATGTAAAAAAGGAGAAATTGTCAAGTTGACAACAAAGGTGTGGGACAATAAACCTAAACTAATTGCAGATAATTTCCACAAGTTGAGAAAAAACTTGAAAATATTGAACTTTTTAATCATAAAACCCTGTTTCTTTTTGGTGGACTAAAATGAGAAGAGTACAAGTACTTTTTAGATGAATTTTCTGGAAGACAAAAATGGCTTAGAAGCAATACAGCTGGAGAAACTGTATTCATTATGTCAAGAATATTTAGGAATTTTGTCCTTCTCCCTGAATATATTAATATCTGCTTTACAAAAATATCAGCTATATTACCTATTGCCTAATATAATGAATTACAAATATCAGTCTTATTTTTAAACTAATTTTTTCAAATATTAAATATATATTCTTTATATCCATATAAACATATAAATTCCTTCCTATAATAGGTTTGAAATCCAGTTTTTAAAGTTACATGGGAAAAGTCTCTTAAGTTATTAACACAATTTTATTGTCTTGGTATTATAAAGGAGAATTAAAATCAACTTACTTGATGTAATAGGGCACTTTATTATGTGAAATGGATCTTTGCCACGGCAGCTGGACTGAAGCTGGAGAAACAAACCGAGGTTATTGGAAACACTTCCAACTCTTATGTCTTACGCCTTAATGCAAAACAACTGAACATGTTTATAGCAAATTCAATGAGAACTGCTGAATTCCTATAATTATGAAATATGCTAGGCCAAACAAAGAGTGGCTTTAGAGATTCATTTAAAGCATGGAAATGTGAAACAGTACAGTCTCAATTTCTAACGCCAACTCTAATCGAACCTGTTGATGTAAATATTTTTAAAAATCACATTTTATTGTTTCTAACAATCAACATTTAAAACTTATTAGAAAATACATACGCTGTATAAATTTTGATTAAGCTTAAACCAAAGTTAATTTTACCTAGGCAAAATCTAGGTATAATCTACAATCTAGGTATACCAAGACTGTAAATTAGATTTCTTAAGATTGAATTTTCCAGGTCACTAATAATACTCTTCACTTTGCTTCATAGGCTCAGAATAACTAGTATGAATGTCATTTAAACAAACTCAATTATATGGATTTTAAAAGAGGAAAATTAAACATAGCCCAAAGGTTTTAAAGAACTAAGGCAATTATCTAGATAAAAGAATTCCAAATACTTATTTTCATCTTAAATGCGCAGGAAATACAGTTCCCTACTTTTATACACTAGACAGCACTATGATTGAGATTTTATGTTTTGTTTTACTGAGGTACAAATTTTTTACAATTCCATTTACTATTTATAAAAGTTTTATTCTACATTAAACTAATTATTTTAAGACTTATTTAAGTAGAATTGCACCTATGCATCTAGAACCTTTAAGGAATTTTGGTAAATAAACTAAAAAACAAGCAAATCCATCTAAAGTGTTGCAAATATCACTAGATTCTCATATAACCAGTTGTCACTAATGTTTTTTTTTTTCTCCTGAATAGGGTGTCATAATCCTACTTACTAATATTTAGCCTTTTAAAATTTGCAAAGAATTTTCAATATGTCTGTTAATAAGGAAGCCAACAATGAGAAACTAAATATTAGACGTGAAATAACTCGCCCAAAAATAAATGACTGTACCCAAACATGATTTCAGGATTTCGGACCGCCAGTCAGAAATATTTCTATTCAACAACCCTTCCTCTCTTTCTCAAGTGTGAGCGTTTCCTTCTTGAGCTATGTCCATGAAAGAATAAAAGGAAGATGGCAATGTGGAACTAGGTATATTAAATTTCTCATTAGAGCCAACCTCTTTTCAGCACTGGCACCAAGCTAATAGGTCAGTCTTTATTTTGTGCCTAACTAAACAGGCTCCTTTCATAACCATGGCTAAAGTTCAAGAAATTTAATAAAGCCAAAGATTTCAAGCAGCAGTGGATAACAATTACTAAATTTATTAATTGGGATTTTTTTTTTTTATAATTCTCCATTCATTTTAATGATTGTTTTGATCTGAATAACTTTGACCCTCTGGACTGTCTATGCCAGGCAATGAAGGGCAATGTGCTGGAGTTTCACAATTTTTACAATGTTTCACTTGCTAAAGAGCAAGAGTTTGATTTTTATTATGAAAGAATGGTTACTAGGTGAAAGTGTTCAGTTTCATCAATACTAGTAAATACATACACTGTAGAACTATAGAGTCTCAATGATTTGTTAAATTTCTCTTTACTTTGGTCTCAGCATATAGCTCTATGTTCCATAAAATTAAGTGCAAGCAATCTGGGGGTAATTCATAGCTAATGAATAATGAAGCAAACCTATTTACTCATGAACATGGAGAGCATCCAAATGTTGGAAATGCACTCTGGCATCCAGGTAGACAGCATATTCTAGGAAGGACTCAACATTTCAAAGACAGGCTACCTAAGAGCTCAGGTGTGTGAAACAGGTGTGGGAGTGATGGGGTGAGAGGGTCCGGGGAGAGACAGGGAGAGACGAAACAGAGACACAGACACACACCCGGGAGAGCTGGCTTGAGCACTAGAGCGGCGTAGGACAGGAGGATTAGGAACGACCGATTAGGATTCTTGAAATTGTGAGATAAGAAAAGCCTGACCTTGTTGAGGTAAAGCAAATTATCAAGCATAGCAAATATTAAGAGAAAACATAAATGCAATAAATTTAGTTGGAAGACACGATATTATTTCAGTTTTCTCTATGACTGTAGATACAAAGGTACCATAATTGGAAAAATTAGCTTCGCATTAAGTTTCAACCTTCACTTATTAAATTAAACTGTTTGCTTACATATGTTTTCCAGAGACAAAGAAAGGAAAGGAGTAATATTTAGAGAAAACCCTGGTGCCAAGAACTGTGCTAGGTGTTTTGTGTAACTTGGTATATTTTCTCATCTAAATCTCAAGGCAATCAGAGAAAATAAGTATTATTTTAGTAACTTTAAGATAAAAAAATGAACCTTCAGGACTTCAGAGTCCTGGTAAAAGGGAAAATTAATATTTTAATCTCAATCTGGGTGACTCTGAATCTTATATTCTTTAATTTCCTTAGCAGTGAGTGATAAAGAGCTCAAATTACTTATTAAAGATCTCATGAACAGTCAGTTCATAAGATGAAAAACTTCAGTTGAAGACTATTGCATAAAACTCTACATATGTGCTTTGGCTAAATCTGCAATATTTAATTAGAAGAAAAGCTAAGTATGATTGCAGTGAGCCTAATAGACCAGAATCTTCTCAAAGATTTATGAAGAATTTTTTTTTTTTTTTTTGCTTTTTAAGTCTCCAGGTGCATTGAAAATAAACATGCATTTTTTAAGTAGGAAAATTAATTTAAAATTTTAAATACAAAAATGATTTCTTTACTGTGAAAAAGTTCAAAATCTTTGCATATGGCATAGCAATAGGATACTATATTAGTTATTACAACAGATGGTTCAGTGAAAAACTCTAGCTAAAGATGAATTAATTTTTGCTTCACTTCAAAGACTTACCATGACCAGATGATGGAAATAGTAACCAATAAGCACTGGGTATTGATTGGTCACTGATGTTGAAATCTTCTTTATTTATATTCATCTAATAAAGCACACATATTTATAGCAAAGGATATAGTTCCTTGAGTGAAAGTGAAATAATATGCTTATTCATTCAATTAATGAATTAACTGGAAATCAGCTTATTGGTACTTACTAGAGAGAAAATGCTGAGAGGATGGTCCAAAATCTCTATGGGCTTCCTGAAGCTGTTTAAGGCGATCATCTACGGAAACCTGCACATATACATACAAGAAATAATTTGATTTCAAAACAATGACCTTAATAATAACCTTGATTTAAGTACTATAACAAATGGTACTATAACCCAAGATATGATTGCTGGTACAGACTCTTCTAAATTTGGAATCAAAGTATGGATATGAAAATAGATTCCTGACATCAAGTAACAGTAAATAGTGCCAGGTACTCTTCTAAGTAATTTATGTGAATTCTTTTAACTCTCACAAAACTCACACTGAATAAGTATTACTCCTTATAATCATTGTTTTACAGATAAAGATATGGAGACCTAAAGAGGTGTTCAAGGAAATAAAGTTATTAGCATGTGGCAATGTTAGTATTCACACTCAATTCATCTGATGTCAGAATCTATGTCTTGACATTATTCAACATTTTAGTCAAAAGCAGTAACACTCTAAAGCATCTGAAGTAAAGATGTGGCCATGGGGTCAGTGACTACTCATCTCTCTTTTGTAAGGAAGGTGGTAAAAAGGGCTGTAGAAAGAAGTCTGAAATATTCCAAGGGAAAAAAAACAGATGATAATGATGGTAAGACATATGACAGATATAGATGGAGAGTGAAAGGACATATAAATATGGAATGACTTATATTCCTCCAAGTTCATGTTTATCATCTTGACTTGGGAGTATTCAAGTAGACACCAGGTGAATAATACACTCTATATATCTGTTTACACACAGTCTTAGCTCTCTACATTTTGAAAATGCGGATTTGGTACCCTGAGAAATTAACTTCAAATCAATAACAATGGCACACAGCCTCCTGACATTTCCATTTCCTTTTCCTGGTCTTTGTCTAGTAGTGCTGGTCAGGTGTTTCACTTAGACTGCCAATCTTATTTTCAGCTGCCTTTAAATGGAACGTGTGTCTCTGGCTCACTGGATACCTCCATTTTTTTCCTGGTTAGCTATCAAAATTACATTAGCAGGTACTTGGTTTGTTGTGACCAAAAGCATTCAAATGCCACACATTTACATTCCGGAGAACACAAGGTGCTACTCTTGAAATTTAATACCACTGTCAGCCAGCATAAATCGAGTTCCTCATATTTAATCAGCAACTAACAGCTGAGCAGCCCACTCCAGTATTCTGCCTAGAGAATACCATGGACAGAGAAGCCTGGTGGGCTGCTGTCCATGGGGTCACACCAAGTCAGACACGACCAAAGCAACTTAGCATGCATTCATGCATTGGAGAAGGAAATGGCAACCCGCTCCAGTATTATTGCCTGGAGAATCCCAGGGATGGAAGGGCATGATGGGCTGCTGTCCTGTGGGGTTCTACAGAGTCGGACACGACTGAAGCGACTTAGCAGCAGCAGTAGCAGCAACATCTGAGCTATAGTGGTTACCAAGCTCAGAGATCAGGATGAAAGAACAACTTTTTCAGGCATAACATTTTCCTTGACTTCTAATCTTTGCCGATGGTAACAACAGAAGCAGAGTGACAAGGGAATCAAGATGGACACAGCAATACCAGTATGAAGATAATGAATTGGAGAAATGAAGCAGAGTCAAATGAAATAGAGTAAAAGTCAAATGCTTCTCTGTCCTACTCAGTAGAAAAGCATGTATGAGTTTAACAGATCCTGCTTTACTAATCCCAGATTAATATTCTTTTCAAAGACAGAAAAGACTGTTTAATACTATATACTCATTTATAACCTCTTCCATCTCATGAAGAAAATATAAACCACTAAGTGTTTCAACAGCTGAATTAATTCAGGACCTATCATGGGGCTTTCCTGGTGGCTCAGACAATAAAGAATCTGCCTGCAATGCAGGAGACTCGGGTTCAATCCCTGGGTCGGGAAGATTCCCTGGAGAAGGGAATGGCTACCCACTCCAGTATTCTTGCCTGGAGAATTCCATGGACAGAGGAGCCTGGCGGATTACAATCCATGAGGTCACAAAGAGACGGACATGACTGAGCAACTAAAAACACTTCACGGGTCACAGGACTTATTCAGGACCTAACATGCTATAAAATATTATACCTCTAAAATATGTGCTACCTTAAAATTGCATATTTATCTTGTCAAGTATCACTTCAATTTAGATCCAAAACATATAGAGAGACTAGTAAGCATTATTATTTTTCAATCTTCCACTTAAACTGGGGCTTCCCTGGTGGCTCAGAGGGTAAAGCATCTGCCTGCAATGTGGGAGACCTGGGTTCGATCCCTGAGTTGGGAAGATCCCCTGGAGAAGGGAATGGCAACCCACTCCAGTACTCTTGCCTGGAAAATCCAATGGACGCAGAAGCCTGGTAGGCTAAAGTCCTTGAGGTCCCAAAGAGTCAGACCTGACTGAGCGACTTCATTTTCACTTTTCACTTAAACTATCCTGCTACTTTTCAGAGGAAAAAAATACTATTAAGACTCCTAGAAACTGGATACTCAATGTGACAAAGCTCTACAAAGACTGAGCCAAAAATTACTGACTGGAACATGTGGTGACTTGCAGATACTTAGTAACACTCAACAATATTCTTTCTGGTTTGACTCTTTTAAAACTGAAATGCTCAACTACATCAAAACAACTACATTAGAACAACTAAGATCTAAGAGCTAAAGGTAAATACCATTATACTAAAGTCTGCTAGCTGGAAAAAAATGAGCAAGATACATGAAAGGCAAGCAACAGAAAAAGGATGGAGGCTTTCTTAACTTCTCAAAAGAAAAAAAAAATAACACGATTCAAGTAAGAAAAATGACTCCTTTATGAGCCATTATGGAAAGAATGTTTCTGTGACCTACCGTAGGTTTCAATTACTGTGATTTATTTGACCTTTTGCAATTTTCTACAAAAATCCTATGAAGAGAATGCTATAAAATTACATTAAAATCTATATTCAAAAGTAAATGAGGCCTTTGGTTTCAAGGTACAGAAAGACAAACAACTAATGTCACCATATGCTAGAAATCCATTATTAAATACAACCCATAAAGACAGAGGAAAGGATGGTGAGTGGAGGAACAGTGAGGTAGGGCTTAAAGACAAAGGTGTAAGCCTGCATTATGAAGAGGAATCGGCTGACACCTGCAAAAGTTTCCATCGCATATTAAGGTCATCGAGCTGGCGAGACATCTTTAGAGACGGGTGTAAGTCAAGAGGAGACAGTTGACTGGATAAATCATTCATTGTTTTAACCTTTAAGTTGATTGGTGCAATTTCTTCTCTAAATGCCTAGGAGAAAAGATAAGAATAATGTCATCAGAAAAGAATAACACAAAAGCTAGTATTCCGTATTTTCTAAATAAATAAATAAAACACCAAGATCAGCCGAGAAGTCATCTATGATACCTGCTCACTCAACAACTGACTTGACTGAGGTCTTGAGGAACCAGGACCACAGCCAGAGTCCCCCTTTATAAGCCAGAGAATATGAACAGACGCATGAAGAGAAAACTTGTTACACAAACTCATTTAAATGATTATGTACTTCCTTCAAATTTTTCATTTATACTATCTAGTCTGGAAAACATTATTATCCATTTTACTAATTTCTAGGCTGGATTTTATCTTTAACTTTCTTTCATGTTTTCCATTTTTTCATATGGATACTTTAATATTTTTTTCTCCTGATGCAATAGCTCGATTTGACATGTCTCTACTTAAAATTAAGTTAGAAAGTGGCCAGTACAAAAAGCTTTCCTAACCATAAAATCCATGCCTATTATATACTCAAGAGGTAAGTGTTCTCTCTTTCAAAGTCATTTATCACCTTTCTTTGTGGTTAGAGGTAGGGAAGGAAGAGCAGGGTCTATCAGAAAAGAGGCAAATGAAGCTTAGAACTGACAAATGACAGTTTTGGGCAGAGTAAGAGATCTTGTACAGGCGGAGGTTGAAGGGATGCATGTCAAGAGGAAAAAATAAAACAAACACAAAAAATATTTGGGCTCAGTGACTGTGGTATGTCCTGTGAGAACGAACAACAAAATAATGAAAACACCAAGTTTTCCTCCTTTCTCCACACAATTTCAACCCCCTCTATGTTCATGTATCTTTTTCCCCATAAAGTTTTGCTTAAATTCCATCCATCCCTTGAAAGACTCACTGGAGTGCTCCACCTATTGAGACGACTTCCCAGACGCCTTTCCTATTCCAGTCCTGTTGAAGGCCCTGCCCTTGAGTTCACCAGCTTTCTATCCCTCATATCCAACCCAGCCAGGGTTTCCAACCTGCACATCTCTGGACACACAAATCAGGTTTTACAGTGGGGGCATTTTTTATTTCTTTATGCCATATGAACCACTGGTTATAGATTTTATATACTATTTCTTATCAGAGCTCTTAGGTTCCTGGTCATGTAAGCATTCATATTTTAATATCTCCCTCCATATAATGGAAGCTTCTTGAGGACAGACACTCTCCAGTACTCAGCACAAAGTTAGTAATCAAAGAGGGGCAGAGTTCATTTCTAATGATGAAGGTTCAAAAATGGTATCTGAGGCAAGATTAAGTCAGTAGAGAATCTGCCTGCAATGTGGAAGACCAGAGGTATGGTCCTTGCGTTAGAAAGATCCCCTGGAGAAGGGAATGGCTACCCACTCCAGTACTCTTGCCTGGAGAATCCCATGGACAGAGGAGTCTAGTGGGCTACACTCCATGGGGTCACAAAGAGTCAGACACAACTGAGCAACTAACACACAAGCCAATATAGCACCAGGAACAGAAGTGGGATATTAAAAGACAACTGAATGTTTTTAATTCTTTGTTATGCTAAATATTAACTGTGTACCAAACATACAGGTATTAAGTGTTGTGAACATGCTATTAGAATAAGCTCTCAAGTGTCATCGTTTCTGCAATCTCCACCCCTTAAGAGAGTAGGCATACGTCTCTCAGTCCCATTTCTTCTGCTCTTTCATCACCCCAAGTTTAGCTAATGAATAATAGATGTCAAAGTGCTTTTGAATGCTATAAAGTTTTATTAAAACACTGCAATATTAATTTGACTTCGTCCTCAAGCTTATAAAAAGGAAACCTTTAACTGCTTCCCAGTTCCTCTTTTTATAACATGAAAAGGCTAAAAATAATCATTATGGTTGGTAAACATCAAAATAACATTACTAATATAATTTTGCTTTTAAAAAGAATCAGAGAATACATTTTAATATTTCAAAATTCTTGAACATGTCCAAAAGCCACATGAAGAGTACAAGCTGGAGAGTCAGAAGAACAGATCTGGAGCCCAGAGACAGGATAAAAGATATAGACCTTGGAGGTAACTGTGTAAATGACACCTGATACAGTGAGCACAGAAGTCAATGTACAGAAGGAAATATCACCAGAACCTTGAAGACACTAGCATTTCAAAGTCAGGCTTTGGGTGGACATTTGATTTCAGCTATAAAATAAATGATTGAAGTGGTGGGGTTAAATAAACTACTCTGTAATCAGGCATAAAGTAAAAAAAAAAAAAAAAAAATCAAAATCAGAAGAATGGAAGTCCATGAAGATGTAAGAATTGCTGCTGCATGGAAGAATTCAGGTTGTGATAGTTTTTCTCCACGATTGCAGATGTTGATCGTTCATGGGTGACAGAACGTATAGAAATAAACAGATTCACAAATACAGGTCAATGACAAAAGAAGATGTATGATAACAGATACATTATAGGTCTAAAGAATTCATATTTAATAAAGAAGCATGGAACATAGAAAGGGGTGGGAAAAGAGAATTTTTCAGTCTGGATTTTGAAAAGGCCCGAGTTCCCTCAGATTCAGTTTGAGAATAATTACAGAACTCAAATCTTTCAAGCTTTCTTCAGTGATGACCTCATATCACACACTAATAATCAGCTTTTAAAATCAATATCTTTGTATTTTGAAGGCCTTAAAGATGAACAATAAACTGCTAGAAAATATTCTCAGATTTATATAATTTTAAATAATAACCAGTTTTATTTCAAACGATGGTGAAAGTTCTTTAAAAATTATAATTTCAAGACAGATCTTTTTTGATCTTAGAGATGAAAAGAGTTTTATCCTTGCTACATAAAAATAATGCTTTTTTCTTACAAGCCACAGGTAAAAACATTAAAAACCCTTACACAAATAATGCATTTCAGGCTTAATTTTGTTTTTGTGGTCCAGTATATTATGGTAACAAGGAATCTTTCCATTAAGAAAGTTTATCTTTTGGGTTTTAAGAGCTCCAAACTAAGGGGCTTTCTGAAATAAAGCAAATTGTAAAATGGTTTCAGATCTGCTATGTGTTCTGATATAAAGAACCAATTTATCATGACTTGGCTGCATTTTCCCATGGGAGAATAAAATTCTATGTGGTTTTCTTTGGTATAAAAACAGAACATCTGCGTGTGTTAAAGGTGCTGACCAGCAGCCTGTGGGCAGATGGGAAACTCAGCTCTTCTCCTGTCAGAGGTGTGTACTCCAACAGACAAGAGGGATTAAGTATAATTTAGGAACTTGAAATTATTCGATCACCCTAAAATATTTGTTTCCAGTTGTTTTGGTATATTCAATAATATTTAGCAATAGTCAGGACTTGTTTTCACCTGCCTATAACTTCAGGAGTATTCTTTGAGCACATATGAAACATGCCGAAATTTGAATATATTTATTTGGTTTAAAGAGACCTAGGTTTTATTTTATTTTCTTCCTAGTAAGATGTTAAAATATTTTAATATTTGTTCTTAAATATTAACTGTATTTTTCCTAGCTTTCCCACATAAGCAGAAATGTAAACAGAAGGATTTGGATCCAGAGATGGGTAATCTCTTCAGTCAAATGGGATTAACAAGGCCCAAATTTTTAGGCCAGATATAACTTCATTTTTCCCTCAACGCTAATCATCCCATATTAAAAAAACTGATGCTTTCAAATTCAAATAGGTAAATTCTTACTCAATCAAGAGGCAGTTTTGCAAACCAACAGAAAATAGTTTCTGTAATCTATTGGCTTAAAGATTTTTCAGTGTTTGAAAATCATCTTTTAAAACACAAGACGTGTGCACCTTCCAAAGAACTTATCCTATGCTAAAAAGTTGCATTTACAGTTTGCTATCTTAACTCAGACTTGTGGATACTACAGTTACATGAAGAACCTTACTTAATTCATAGGGTCACTGGAAACATGTATATTTACCATGAAAGATGGCAAGATGGCAGACCCCAATACTTTTTAATAATAAATAATTTGCTTAAAATATAATATGCAACCCTTAAAGATTCAAATTCAAATAGTCGATCAAAGTTGAGCTTAATGACAGTATTATCAATGAGGTCTCTACAATGAAAGAGAAGAGCAAGAAAGTAATCATGAAACCCTACCATTTACTAGCTGTGTGGGCATGAAGCAATATCTATAGTTTTATCATATGTAAAGTAATAATACTTAGCTTGCTTGGTTGGTGTGGGAGTTAAAAAGGATACTAATGCAAACTGGCTAAAGAACAGCTCTTGGCACATACTAAGCATCAATAAATGCTATTATTATTCCTATGTCTATACACACATATATATTTACTTATGCAATTTGCATGAGTAGGATTCAGTTTATTTCTTAGAACTTTCTTCTCTTTCCTATTCAGCCACATGCAAAACAAAAAGGAAACTATTATCCAAAGTCTGTGCACAAAAGATGTATATCTTTTGCAATAAAAATCCCATTCACAATATGATATTGTCAGTCTGATTTTTCATCCATTTATTCTTTGTTTCATGACTACCTACTGTATAGTTTACTGCATGCTAAGCTGCTTTTGTGGTGTCTCTTTGCGGCCCTATGGACTGTAGCCCTCCAGGCTCCTCTGTCCATTGGATTTTCCAGACAATAATACTGGAGTGAATTGCCATTTCCTCCTCCAGGGGATCTTCGCAACCCAGGGATCGAACCCTTGCGCCTCCCACATTAACAGGCAGGTTCTTTACCACTAGCATCATCTGGGAAACCCAGATAGTTTACTATGCTATTATAAACCTCAATGGCTTCTCTGGTGGCTCAGATGTTAAAGAATCTGCCTGCAATGCAGAAGACCTGGGTTCAGTCCCTGGGTTGGGAAGATCCCCTGGAGAAGAGAATGGCAGCTCACTCCAGTATTTTTTCCTGGAGAATTTCATGGACAGAAGAGTCTGGTAGGCTACAGTCCATGCGGTCACAAAGAGTCAGACACAACTGAGAGACGAAGACTTTTACTTTTTCACAAATCCCAATACATTCTAAATCTGTTACTTGTGTCTTTTACTGCCTAAACTCCAGGAATTTCTTTTCTGGATATGTTCTAGAATACAAGAGCCAAAGGGAATCTAGACCAGAAGTCTAACATCCTTAACTCTGGGAAATATGTGATCACAAACAGAATTTATAGCTAAAATAATTCTTCATTATATACTCCGACAACAAGATATAGTTGGTAAAGAATGCCCAATAAAACAGTACACTTTTGATTAAACCTCTAAATCCAACCACCCATTTAAAAAGCAACCTGCCAGACTACATCATGTGGATGCCATGCTGTAAGATCCAGGTTGTGAAAAACACTATAAAGGAAACAATTCAGTTTCTTCAACAAATACCTTGCAGAGAAAATAAAAGATAGAGGGGAAATCTGGAGATTCAAAGGGAAGTCTATACTGCTTAGGGATTCACAGCTGGGTGAAAATGTATAACACAAAATAAAAGTAAAGTATTGTAAAAGTCACCTTAGTTGCTGTTTTGGTGAGGAGGGGAGTTCTGATGGTGAGGGGCATATGGAAAACATCTGTTGTGTCTAGAAAAGTTCTATAACCTGATTTTGGTGGATGCTGTAGCAGTGCTGGCCTTGTAACAATCCTTTGTAACAATTTATGTAATGTATGTGGCTCTCCTTATTTGTGTTATATTTAACAATAAAGTGAAGTCGCTCAGTAGTGTCTGACTTTTCCCTGACCCCACGGACTGTAGCCCGCCAGGCTCCTCTGTCCACAGGGATTCTCCAGGCAAGAATTCTAGAGTGGGGTGCCATTTCCTTCTCCAAGGAATCTTCCTGACCCAGGGATCGAACCTGGGTCTCCCGCATTGCAGGCAGACTCTTTACCCTCTGAGCCACCAGGGAAAGGATTTCTTAAAACCCGTTATCTAAGGCAGGGATGCTGACCATGGTTTTCTCAATGTGGTCCTGAAGTGAGTCGATGAGCAAGTCTCCTACAGGCTTCCAGCCATTCCGCACGGCCTCCGCCTCCTTGAGGTCAGCATCCAAGTCATCCATCGCTCCCTGGAGGTCTCTGAGCTTTTCCAATGCCTTGTCCACTTGCTTTTGCCAATTGCTAGTAATAGCATTTAGACTTTCCCACTTCTCTTTGACTTCAGAAGACTGCTTGCGCATGGCTTTGGCAATCTTTTGGGCTTTCTCCTCAGGAGTCAATTCTGTAATTTAGAAAAAAAAAAAAGAATATTTGGATGACTGATCAACTCAACTTTCTTACAGTCAACCGTAAATACCACCTTTCAAAGGATAGCACCTAAGCTACATTAGCCAGAATAAGAAAAACTGTCTCCATACTGCTTCTACTTATCTCTGCTCTTCTTCAAAATAGACAAGAGTCACTCAGAGTAATAAGCAGCCCTGTGGTTTTGGTGACTTTCGAATTTTCATATATTTGCAAACCTTGAAATGTAGCAACTCAAGAAATAAAGCAATTTTTCTTTAATACACAGTTAGATAAGTAAAATCCAAAGACAGCTTTTCGTTAGTTTTTCATTGTCCTCTATAGAAATGCGAAAGATAATTGGGAGAGAAACAGCTTTAAGTCATGAGGGAAACTTTGAGAAAATACGATTAAACTGGCATATCAAATAACATATAACAAATACAAATAACATATCATAGATACTTCATCATCACTGAATCTGTTTGGCAGTTAGTTCATCTTTAATACAAGGCATGCTCTGCAGCCTAGAAGTATAACACAGCCACACATAGTTCAACAAAAACACAGCAAGACTGCAAGGACCACCCTAAATATTTACTAGACCAACAGAACTTGGGTTTCCCCAAGTGGTAAAGAACCCGCCTGCCACTGCAGGAGACAAAAGAGAAGCAGATTTGATCCGTGGGTTGGGAAGATCCCCTAGAGGAGGACACATCAACCCACTCCAGGATTCTTGTCTGGAGAATCCCTTGGACAGAGGAGCCTGGTGGGCTACAGTCCCTGGGGCTGCAGAGTCAGACTAAAGCGACTTAGCATTATCATCAGTGGGACCTGCAGAATTTCTGAAATAGAGTACACTTTTCAGACAGGAAAGGGCAGGCATAACGCAAGATGCTGCCATAGTACGGGGCGGTAAGACAGGGTAGGAGTCCAGAAGACAAGCAAAGGAAACAGAAATCAAAGTCAGGTTGAAGCCAAGAGTCAGAAACAGCGATGAGAAGCTGGCAAGACAAGGACAGGTGAACTTGATGGTCGTAGAACACACACTCTTGAAGCAGGCAGAGATCCCCGTCTAAACACTCCTGAGCCTCACTACCCTTAACACCCCAGGGTGCCTCCTTTCCTTCCTAGCAGCTGGTTTGATGGTTCTCATGCTTGTCCCCTGGAAACAGAGAGGCAAGTTAGAAACATACAATCAAGGTAAATAAACTATATATTACTTTAGGATAGAAGTCCATATTCTTCTTTGTGATAGCAGCCCATCTTTTAGTATGAATCACATTAGCAACATCCACTTCACCTCAAAACATTCCACACCACTCACAAAATGCACTGAAGTTCATCAAAACTTCTGATAAGATGCACCGAAGCAAGCCCTTCTAAACTGTAACTTTTCTATGCCACACACATCTGTCTGCCTGTCTTTATTTAAATATTATTTAAAAGCCAAGACAAATGGACAGAACATTTATTTTTATCTAAGTTTCCAGAAGAGCCAATTCACTGGGAAAGACCCTGATGCTGGGAAAGACTGAGGGCAAGAGGAGAAGGCAGCGACAGAGGATAAGATGGTTGGATGGCATCACTGACTCAATGGACATGAGTTTGAGCAAGCTCCGGGAGACCTTGAAAGAGAGGGAAGCCTGGTGTGCTGCAGATCGTGGGGTCACAGAGAGTCAGATACAACCTGGGTAGTAAACAGCAACAACCAGTTTCCAGAAATTTCTAGACCTCAATATTTAGATGCAAATAAATATTTGCATCTGATAATAAATCGCCAGGAATGACATGGATGATGAGGAGCTTAGAAACCCAAGAACTTCTAGTGTGCTGCTGAAGGCTCTGAGGCTACACAGAAATATGACCAATCCCTTAGCAGATGAACTGATTATAAGAAGAGACAATGTTATGATAGACAGACTGAGTATACTAGTAAAAGATAAATATGGAAAACAAGTGAATTAGAGCCCAGCTTTAAGGACTGCTTAGAATTAGATACACAATCCAGTACAACAGTCAGGGGAGGGAGCTAAGAATCCTGGAGAAAAAAATTTTCAAACTTGTTACAGGTCAGGGTTTCAAGGTTCTTGATTAAAAAAAAAAAAAAAAAAAAAAACTGTGAGGATAGGTACATCATTAACAAGACAACTTTATTTAAATCCTTAAAACTTCAAGATTTTTTATAAATCAATAGTTTTTTTATAAATCAATAATAAATTTTTTATAAATCAATAGTTATATCAATACTATTCATATTTTATATAAATATAACATGCTATGTGTAAGAGAAAAAAATCATTGTTAGCCTGATGAGAAAGGGAGTTAATAATTTTTATGATGGCAACAGCTGTACTTATTAATAAATCACTTGAATTTTTTGAAAGATATATTTTAAACACTCTTGTTTTATTGACTTTTGTAAAAAACACAATACAGTGCCAATTTCAGAAGAGACAACTTAATTATGATTATTTTCTCTAGAAAGTAAAAACTGTTTGTAAGTCAGCCATTGAATAACCTGGGAGACACACAGCTTCTTTGTCCTGTGACAAAATAGCCAACTCTGGCTGTGACTTTTTGTCTTCATTTAACGTAAAATCTTTTGATTGAGCAGTCCTTCTGTGGTATTTATAATAAAATCCCCACTCAAGCAGCTACTCAAAAGAAAAGTTCTACGTTCAATTCACCATCTGTTTGCCAGAAAGAAAGCATATTAACTAATCACAGAATCAGAATAAAAGTGCCTCCTGTTGCAGCAACAATCTCAGTTTAATACATACGTTACACCAAGAACAGAGCGAAGTATAAAGCCAAACAAAAACCTTCCAGAACTTCTGTAAAATAAGTAATAAGAAGCAACATGTGAAATCTCAAATTATGACAATTTGTGCTAAGAGAATAAATCAAATCAAAACAGAAAGAAAGCATAAAAGATGAAAATAATAAAAGGATATCCAGACTTTTTAAAAAAACAAAAAACCTCCTGTTACTTGAAAATCAAAGGACAAAGCTTGCTTCAAAGTTTCCAAGTAGATATTTTGCAGTAAATTTCAAGACCCTCATGCAAGAGTGGAGAATCTCTTCGACCAGTGGTTTGGATTTCTGGTAACATATTAGAAACCTCCGGGAGAGAGTCTGTCTGTGTACTTGTTTGTTTTTAAATGCTGATCCCCAAGGACCAAGTATTAAAAGATTCTGGCTTAGCTGGTCAAGGGTGAAGGGAGGCATGGGTATATTTTAGAAGTTCCCCAAGTAACAGCAATTGTTGCCAGGATGGAGCCGCATCAGTCTATTGGATTATACGTTGATTTCTCTGGTCACTGCTGCTGAAGTTGGGCAGAGTGTTTCCACCCCGTTGAGCTGCTGTGTCATTTCCACGCAGAGCAGGGTGCCAACTACATAAGGTGGGAAAGCAAATGAAGCTTGGTGATAAGAAGGGAATCTAATTTGCATTTGAAAAGGCAGTAATAGAGGCTAAGAGACAGAGGAAACAGTAGGATAAAACCAAGTAAATTTAGTGACAATTCACAGACCAAAGGCACTTTTCCTAGGTCACTTTCCTACTCCCTGGTGTGTCTATGTTTTTGGGAGGGAGTACTCTGCTTCACTCTCCATTCTCCCGTTCTTCTTCCTTCAAGCCTTGCTATTTATCTCTGAGGATGGGACTGCATTCATTTTTATATTTATAATTGTATTATAGGCTCAGAAGGAAAGAAACTGCCTACAATGCAGGAGACCCACATTTCATCCCTGGGTTAGGAAGATTCCCTGAAGAAGGGAATGGCAACCCACTCCAGCACTTTTGCCTAGAGAATTCCATGGACGGGGAGCCTGGTGGGCTATAGTCCAAACAGTCAGACTCAACTGAGCAACTTTATGACTATATATTATATATAGTATAATGTGTTATAAAGTATTATAAATATTAACATATTTACTTTGTATTTATATAATTAAAGCAGAAACTCATTTATTGTGTTACAAAACATTTAATAAAGAGTAGATAACTGTCTTTTAGGAAGGAGAAACAGGAAAAGAGCGGAGAAAGGAATGACCAACCCTGAAGCTTTCTTTCAAGTCCAGTGACCTTTATTCTTCAAGTATGCAAATTAATTGGATGGCACTTAAACCACTCTCTTCTTTCTACCCTGTATTCTACGCTTCACTGGAATACAGACGGAAAAGGAACCTGGACTGGAAGCAGGGACTAAGACTTGCAATCAGTACTGCTCCCATCCTGCCCTGGGCTCCCAGGTGAGCTAGATGACCTGCTTGATCAGTGGGAACTCTATGTTCTCATGCTGGAAAAAGATTTTACAAAGGGCCCCTTTTACCTCTGAAATTCAATTATATAAGAAAAACAGAGCCACTGTGTGTCTCAAAGAAGTCTCATATTAGAGGAGAAAACTTTTTCTTTTCCCTCTTTTGTGTGCTTATAAATTTTATTTTACATTTAAAAACATTCAAATATATGTTTCCCCAGTGAAATACCATAGAAACCTGTAGAAATTAGAATCAGTTCAGTTATTTTAAACAAAGATTCTCCACATTTGTCATATTTTCTTTCTCAATTTTGGAATTAACACATAATCTCCATAGTGACTTTTTATTCTTAGAATTTAAAGCTTTAAGTCATGCATGTTTGTTTCTTCTCATCTTGGTTTTACAGTATTCTGTCTAGAGACTAGTATGTCTTCAATATATATATAATTACTGAATTGAAATTTTCAATTTTCTGAATGGAATTTGCAACTTTACTCTTTACTGAGAACATTCAACTTCATAATTTTAAATGGAAATCTTTCCACTTATTTTTAATTCCTTCACCCTAAACCCATTAAAGCATTTCTATTAATTATTATTATTACTATTTTTTTTTTACTGTGAAAGAGAAGGATAAAGCTTATGAAGTCATTTAAAGTATGGTAATTTCATATCATTTGTACTGTTTGCTTATTTTTTGCATGTATCTGTAATCTTGTTATATTTCACTGAGAGGTAAAGAGGACATGTTAAGACAAACAAGTAGAGGACAAAAATTCTCCAGAGTAGCTTTTTCACAACGTGGACAATTTGGTGCAAGGAAGAATTAGTTTGTATGCCAATCCAATGCTAACTAGTTAAATGTTCATAGCATAGATATATTCCTTACGTCTTTGAACTTCAGTTAATATCTATAAGGCTACTGACACATGCCTGACAGACAAGTTTCAGCAAAGGTTAATTTTTTTCTTTTTTTAAATGATTTTGTTACTATATCTGGGAGGTTTAGCTCTCTCTAGAGATTTTTCACATAAGCAAACTAAGCTGATTAGCCACCAAGAATTCATAGGGAAAAAAACAAAGCTTCCTCATATATCTAGAGACTAGACTTCACTCTGTCTCTCTCTTTAGCCCATTCTGTTTTTCTGTCTCAGAAGATGTTTCTGATTAAGATAATGGAAAATATGTTCTCAAAGTTTCTGATTACATGATTAAGATCAATTTAATCTCTCTGAAATGATCAGTGTTAAAGACGTCCCTGCCCATTTCCTTTTCTGTATGATGATTGCTGACAATTCATTAGGAACCAGATTACAAGTGCACTATCAAGTGCTATCATCTGATTACTGTAATATTGCTAATTATATTCATCTAATACATTATAAGGATGACAATAGTAAGATGATAACCAGAGCAGATTAACCTGATAATATATAACCTAAGTCTTTCAGTAGGTATATGATAAACACCATAAGGATCCACAATGCTGCCAAGGAATTTGTCAAGGGAAAGAAGACAGTGAACAGAAACATTTAGGTCAAGAACTCTACAGTAAAGAGATTTACGGAAAATCTTTCACAAATACCAAAATGAAAGCTATGAATGAGAGTCAGGGTTGGAGGTGGGGTGGATGGAGAGAATAGGAACACACACCACACGGTGGAGAGGGATAAACAGCACTTCAGAGCAGAAATCAATGAAGGTAGAGCTAGAGTCTGAATACTTCAATGTTCTACCCTTCTCTCAAAGTGGGCCAAAGTAAATAAACCTAGCATAGGGCTAAGGATGAAAAATTAAGAGACCATTAAGAAGGTTAACTGCCAAGGAAAAAGGTAGAAATAGCAGAATGGCCCTGGAACAGATCTAGCTAAGACACTTGAGACCCAGCTTTCAATTTTCTGTAATGGAATACTCCCTGAATTTCCTCATACCAATGGCAATTTTATAACTTATTCAAGTCAGTTTTGAGGGCTAAACAGCTATAAACAGGTCACTGGGAACAGGAGAGTGTTCCTGAGAGGGAGAGAAGAGAAGCTGGGAATGTATGTTTCAGGAAGGCAAGGATGTGTTTTGTTCACTGCTGTTTCCCCAGGATCTAGAACACTACAAGGTGGACACAAGGTGGGCATTCAGTAAGTACTGGTCAAGGGAATAAAAAGATGCATGTACGCATTTCTTTGTTTTGGAAAAAATTCACTTTTAAGATCAGAGGACAGGAATCTTCAATTAAAAGTCTTGCATTTCTTGCTACACTGCTGTCCATCTCTCCCCAGGCTGCTTCCCTGAGGAATATAGCAGCTAATGATCCATCAACTTACAAAAGAAGTCCCGGGCTTTCTATTCAAGCTTAACGATTCTCACTAAAGAAGTTAGGCATGTCCTAGGTTAACATACTGTCAAAATGAGAAGTTTAAAGTGGAGAATTTATTCCTTGGCTAGGATTACACTTTTCAAAAGATAGCAAAGCTTCCAACTAACTCTTGAAGATACCAGCTTTCAAGATGAGCAGCAACAACAGGAAGAAAAAACCACACTGCACTGAAAGCATTTAGTCTCCTCCTATTCTTTAAGTTTAAATCAGAGAGTGACACCCCAGATGTTAATTTCAATAAAGTACATAAGTGTAAATTATTGCCATCTTTTTTATGAGGCACATGTGATTTATGCACAGTGATAATAGTGATGAAAGACCATAACAGATGGTAAACAATTAATTTAAAATCCTACGTCCATCAAACTAACCTTTGTCCTCATATAAGTCTTCATCAAGAATTTGATAGATTTAAATTGAATTTCACTATGATGGTATTCATTAGCATGCAAAATGGTTTTTGAAATTTTTGTCCAATCAATAGGGTTACTCAACTAGTTCATTATATTTTAAAGAAAGTTGAAGAGTGGATTCAGTACAACCATCCATACATTATAGAACCTTAAAATGGGAAGGATCACATTGCTGCTCTGTAGTTAACACTGAAAATGGAAGTAACATTATATGTTTCTGTGCTTTTTCATGCATGACAACTTTACTAATCTAATTTGGACTTAAGAAGCTAATTAAATTATTGCCTTGGTCTATAGACCTGAAAGCAATTATTTATCCTTCAAGTTTTTATACGAAAATTAAAAAGACAAAGTCTAATATTGCCTAAACACCCTCTCCCTTGGTGCTAGGAAATCAGTGAACTGGTACGTCATTCCATTAAGCAGCCTAATAGTTCCGTAAAGGAAAAGTAATAGTGAAGGAAAAAGCATTTTAACTGTTGTACTAATTTTTTTATAAGTAGACAAATATAGTTAAGATAGGTTGCTATGATGGTTATGGCCAACAAGGGATGTGGCAAGCCTGAGTTGGTGTTTCAGCTCTGTCACATGGGTGACAGTATGCATCCAAATATCACAAAGTTTCAGTTTCTCTATCTGTCAAATGGGTGGTAAAGGACACACACCTCAAAGAGTTGTTATGACAATTTCAGGAAACAGTGCCTGGCAGGTTTATAATTTATTCAAGGATAAGTGTCGGTTTGTGGTGAACACTCATGTGGACTAACATTTTTCTCATCTTCCTTCCTTTCTGGGCATTGATTCCTCTTCCATCTGACATGATGCTTATAAAGTGGGAGTCGGGGAGTGGGGGTGTCTGCCAATCCCACAAGACTCCAAGCTCCATGCTACTCAAGGTGAGTCAGTTGCTGCTCTCTCTTGAAACGTGCTAGATCTAAAGCAGGGCTTCCCCTCCCTGATATGTGATTGTGAGGTACAAGGTCACAGGAAAGTGAAGAAAATGAAAACTTGTGGAGAGAGGTAGAAAGGGCCAGCTGGGAGCTTGGTTTCTGTGACCGGCTGTGTCCTTGTGTTCAACGTAATTTTGTTATGGGGTTTAATGTGGATAAATTCCCCTCTGTGTCTATGCTTATGGAAGCTGGGTGTCTGTCACTTCCAATGAGTGAGGTTCTAATTAATAAACTGGTTATTAGGAAAACAAGAAATTCCCTGGGGAAAAACACCCATGAGTTTTACTGCCTCATTACTTAGGTTAGGTTATGTATAACTTGGTCTCATTTTATGAGACGCAAGGAAATAATTACTGCCATCGTTTTTATGTGATCTTATGTTATACTGAGAATCAATATAAGAGTTACTTCTAAACTCTATGATAATTTCACTTTTTCACTCATTTAATGGTCATGAAACTTTATTTGTACAAGTTTGCTAATACTGGCACAAAATGGACTGACATAGTGGACTGAAAAACGTCATTTATTATTTCTTTGTTATATCGTAAAATATATGAGATTTCACAGAGGTGAAAAATACTCCTAATTGGCTTTCTAAAATAATATGAAGCATTTAATAATTAAAAGAAAATAGCATATTCTGAGTTAAAATATTAAACATTACTAAATATACACACAGTTGTTAAAGGTCAAAGAGGAAAAACACTAATCCATATGTACTTTTTATCTGAAAAGTTTTTTATTAGCCATTAATTCCTGGTGGCTCAAACGGTAAAGAATCTGTCTGCCATGCGGGAGACTTGGGTTCGATCTCTGGGTTGGGAAGATCCCCTGGAGAAGGGAACGGCTTCCCACTCCAGTATTTTGGCCTGGAGAATTCCATGGACTGTATACTATATATACTATAAAATGTTTTTTTTTTCTTCTATCATTTAAATGAAACACCAGGGTGAAAAAGAAACAATGTTCAAACAGCCTTCAGTAAAATAGTTGTAGTAATAGTAATGTCTTGACGGGAATAAATTTTAAAGAAGACTCAAAGGGAAATTTATGAGCAAAATAATGCAATCTTTTTTTGTCTTAAAATCAGAACCTGAGTAGAGGAAAACAGCTTTTCCACACCCACATTGACAATCATTTGTATAATTTTCTAAACACTTTCAGAGGTGAACTACACTGTTAAAGTGTTAACTGTTTTGTTTAATAATTGCTACCATAGCTTCAACTCATAAAATACGTGTGCGTGTGTGGGTGGGGGTGTGCGTGCATGCCTGCATCTGCATACATATGTGCCTGTGTCTGTGTTGGGGGTAGAGAGGGGAACGCAGACATAAGGCTCTAATTCCCTGTGCAATTTTGACTTTTAACCTGAACACTAGATAATGGATAGGTGAGAAGTCATGTATATTCCTGACTACCTCAAGAGGTGTAGGGGTAAGAGTGGGCTAAAGCCCCACAGCTGTCCTTCCCGTCTACTTAAATCTGGGACTGAGAACCACAAAGGAGGTTGGGTGAACAAGAAAGAAGCCAAGAAACATTTGCGCAGGGTTAAGAGGCTCTAGACACTGAGAGTCAAGAAAGAGCTAGGAGGTCAGTGGCCAATGAGCAGAGGGAAAGAGAAAGGAGAGGAGAATGCAGGGATGAGTTGAAAGCAAGCCCCCAAACCCAAGGTTAAGGAAGGTTACCAACACACAAGGTTGGTTCTGTGCTTGATCTACTCCATAATAGCTGATGACCTTGGTCAGCACCACAGTATTTTCTTGGCCTTTGTGTTTTAACTTAATTTTTTTTTAGAGGCATCTATACCATCTGCTCAATTCATTAGGCCAACTACAGAAGTGGTTTGAAGAGTACACACAGGAAAACCAGTATGAATGATGATGAAATTTTTGCTGTCTCATTGTTCTACTTTCTAACAGATATAAACCAGGTGGTTAAAATCAAACGAAAAACAATTCAGTTCAGTTCAGTTCAGTCGCTCAGTCGTGTCTGACTTTTTGCGACCCCATGGACTGCAGCATGCCAGGCCTCCCTGTCCATCACCAACTCCTGGAGTTTACCCAAACTCATGTCCATTGAGTTGCTGAGGCCATACAACTATCTCATCCTCTGTCGTCCCCTTATCCTCCTGCCCTCAATCTTTCCCAGCATCCGGGTCTTTTCAATTCAACTTCACTAGAAGGAAATATTATACATTGATATGACACAATTCAAGTCAAATTAAGTAGCTCCCTATCACTCCAGAGAAGGAAACTATTGACAAAGCCGTGAACTTTGTTAAATTTCTATAATTATTCAGATAATTTTAGTTCAAGTAAAAATTATATTGACTTAATAACCTTTCATAGGCAGAATGAGTAGTTCTGGGAAGCTGAGTGGTCCAGATAGCTATATTTCATTCATTTAGCCCTATTTTTGTATGGTTGCCATTTTGGAAGGAAATTTACTAAAATATAGTATAAACTACTATGCCTTCTCTTAACTGATTTATAGTCTATCTTCAAAAATAAACAAACCACAGCTCATTGCTTCAGCTTTTCTTTTATTGTAAAAATCCCCAAAGACTACTTTGGTTTGTTTTATTTTAGAATTCTCATGTATCCTTTTTATAATTTTCTTTTTCCTCATAGCTGTCAGACTGCCAGACATCATTTCTCACTGCCACCCTTTCCCCTGCCGTATCATTTCCATCTTGCTACATAACCATAATTCACTGGAAAACAAGTGAAACTAGTTACAACAGTGTCTAAAGTAAGAGTTAATACCTCTGAGAGAGTGGCTTTTCTACGATCTTCACTATATTTTCAACATAATACTCTCTTGACTGCTCAGATAATTTCTCACACTCTTTCAGATTCTCAGTAAATGGGAGAGGTCACTAAGAAAGGGCAGGGCTGAGCTTCAGACACAGATATTAGTATATAGTCAGAGAAGTGACCAGGTGCCAGGGAGCAAGGAGAAGAGCTGGAGAGGAATGGATTCGGGGTGACACACAGCCTCAGTGAGTGGGACAGAATGAGCAAGGGCTGGATAGGCAAAGGAAGAAGGAGTTGGAGATCAGGTAGAAGAGACCAGTAGGCAGGAAAAAAAACAGAATGGGCAATGAAGATCATTACCTGCAGACCATCATGAGAAGCTGGGGTTAAATGACATTAGTTTGGAGCAGAGAGAGGCATGAGATGCTACTAAAAAGAAAAGTGAAGTGAAAGTGTGAGTTGCTCACTTGAGTCTGATTCTTTGCAACCCCAAGGACTGTAGTCTGCCAGGGTCTTCTGTCCAAAGAATTCTCCAGGCAAGAATACTGGAGTAAGTTGCCGTTTCCTTCTCCAGGGGATCTTCCCAACCCAGGAATTAAACCTGGTTCCCCTGCATCGCAGGCAGATTCTTTACTGTCTGAGCCACCAAGGAAACTGAGGCCAAATCACTGTGCAGCTTTGCATGAAGGTAAAGGAGTGCAGATTCTACTGCAGAGGCTACTACAGGTCTTAAACCAGGGTAGCAAATGCTAGCTCTGTGTTTTAAATACATCATGGTAGCATCTACCTTGATGCAGAGATACCAATTAAGAAAGTATTGCAACAGTCCTAGCAAAAGATGGCAAGGACCTGAAATAGGGCAATTAATGTCAGCAGTGATTTTCAGTGTTTAAAATATAAATACTTGAAAGTTGTTAGGAGACTAGATTTTAAAAGTTCTCAAAACAAGGGAAAAAGTTGGAACTATGTGAGATGATAGATGTTCCTAGTCTTATGTGGCGATCATTTAACAATATATACAAATATTAAATCATTATGTTGTACATTTTAAACTTGCACAATATTATGTGAATTATATCTCAATAAAACTGGGGGGAGGGGGAATTTTTAGCAGAGCGTACCCGATTAAGATTCTTTTGTTAACAACTGATTATTTGGTTGAAATAATTAGTTTGCTTGTTTTTTTAACAGCATTTATTAAAAGATGCCTAACAGCAACTCATCCAGTGTTACTCAGTAAGAAAATGAAACTCAATAAGCTATCATAAAATGCACATATACACATATGACTCTATGAGATACTAATTGGTAACAGGAAAAAAAAGGAGCTAGGAGAAAAGGTTTCAGGAGAGAAAAATCATGGAGAGAAGTATTTTCTGAAATAGTTATTCAAAAGTAAAGACACAGATTCACCTTGGTTGTGTCCTTTGGTACATTACACATAGCATACTCAATAAATGCTTATTAAATAGAACCCCCCAAAAAATCATACAGGTTCTCTCTGCTCTATTTCCTTCAACACTGAGCACTTTGAGTAGCATCAAAAAAGATAACTAATGTTCAAACACTCTCTGTTTCTGGCAGCAGAGGTTCATAAGTCACAGTAAACAACAAAGTATAAAAGCTATTATGGGTAATTTTCTTTCATTTACTTTTAACAACAGGTAAAATCAGCCAACATTATATAAAATAATATCAGGAGAAAGCACGGGAATGATTAATTGTAAAAAAAACAAAACAAAAAATATCATAAAGTTACACTGACATGACTTTTTTTCCTTGCCTCCCAAATACAGTATATGAAAATGGACCTTAAAAATTCCCAATATAAGGACTCAAAAAGCAGTATGTTTTTACCCTTTAAATTGACTAACCACTGAGGAAGAAAATTGATAGCAAAGTGAAACTCAAGTGATGTAGCACTTTTCTACTGCTATGAAGTAACTGATTATAAAAATCTTTCCTCTATTCTCTGAAAAGTATTGGAGAAACAAGGAGAGGAGGTTGCAGGCAGATTTAAGGTAGACTTTAAATTGGATAAAGTAAGACAAGTGAACTTCTTATTTTTCTTTCAAGCTTAAAAAAACAGGCGACTGGGAAGACCCAGAGGAATTGGGTGGAGATGCAGGCGGGAGGGGGGATTGGGATGGGGAATACTTGTAAATCCATGGCTGATTCATGTCAATGTATGACAAAAACCACTACAATATTGTAAAGTAATTAGCCTCCAACTAATAAAAATAAATGAAAAAAAAAAAAAAAAAACAGGCGAAATAGCGCCTTCTTCTTGCTGTATTTAAGTTGAAACGTGCTGTCCTCCTTCCCAGGGCCTCCGTAACCTGCACCATTCAGCAGGCGCGATCTCGTCACTGGTACCTCCAGCGGGGGCACAGTCCCTGCCCGTCTCTGACTGACTCCGCTGACTTGCCCTGACACACAGATGCTCTGCTCCTCACGCTGGGCTGCGACTTCCAATGGTTCTATCCTGACTAATCGCTTCAATCCACACCCGAGCGTGCTCAGTATCCAATCCACACCCGAGCATGCTCAGCATCCAATCCACACCCGAGCATGCTCAGCATCCACACCCGAGCAAGCTCAGCATCCAATCCACACCCGAGCGTGCTCAGGACCCAATCCACACCGGAGCGTGCTCAGTATCCAATCCACACCCGAGCGAGCTCAGTACCCAATCCACACCCGAGCGTGCTCAGGACCCAATCCACACCTGAGCGTGCTCAGTACCCAATCCACACCCGAGCGTGCTCAGCATCCCAATCCACACCCGAGCGTGCTCAGGACCCAATCCACACCCGAGCGTGCTCAGCATCCAATCCACACCCGAGCGTGCTCAGCATCCAATCCACACCCGAGCGTGCTCAGGACCCAATCCACACCCGAGCGTGCTCAGGACCCAATCCACACCAGAGCGTGCTCAGCCTCCAAGCTATTCAACCACCTACTACATAGCTGTGTGCGTGGCGTGTGTGCATACCTTATGTCCGTGTGTGTATGTGACACACACATAATTACATCTATTACAGAGTACCCAGAAGGCATAGTCCTCCAAAGATAGAAAAAACCATCATGAACGATTTGCAGACGGTGAGAGGTGGAGACTCAACAATGATTTAGGTCCCCCGGTAGGCTGACGGAAAAAAAAAGCGATACTGCCAGGCGAGAGTAGTAAAGCAAAGCTGCGAGAGATGATCAGCGTGCTGTGTGTGTCTCTGTATGTACACACACACACACATACACACACACATTCCCCCAACGGGTCAAGAAAAGAGGTATGATCCTGATGGGAAATGTATTCACATTGAAGTAGAGCTTCTCCGACCAAGGCTGAGAAGGAAAATGGCTACTTTCCAAATGTCTAATCCGGTTCCAAGTACAGTCAAAGCATTTTCCAACCCTACATCCCTTACAAGTAATAAATGCTCATGAATTACACTTCTGGACACAGCATGAGAAATCTTCCAGGTCTGCTTTTACTATGGAAAGTGAATGATGAGAAAATATTCTGAATGGCACGTTTATTTTTTAAAATGCATCAGCATGCTTTTATGCCAAAAGTGAAAAATCAAAATAAAGATATATGTTGGCCCCCAAATTCATCTCTTAAATCTACTATGTAATTTATTACTGGTTGCTAGTAAGGTAGATACCATTTCAGTTTTAAGCCAAAGTACATAAACAATATAAGTTGTTAGCATCTAAATTAAATAAATTCTGTGGTCTGCTTATAAAAGAAAGGCACTTCAGTGTCTTATTTAAATTTGTAATCTTGAAAAAGCAAAGTTAAAAAACATTACTTTATAGATATTTAAATAATTTATGTTTACTCTTATATTCTAAATACCATTCTTCTATATATAATTATTTATCATGTAGTTTAAATGTAAGAAATGTAAATATTTCTTAAATTATTTGTAGTTACAGTATGTTTTCTAATAAATTAATTTTTCTGCAGTTAATTCCCTTTTAAAATAATGATACTGAATATACAGTCATTTCATTTTTTAATTTAAGAATCTAGATATTTATTAATGACATATTTGACTGAAGTAATACTTAGAAGAAAAATTTTAATATAGGGCCCTGAGATTCTATAAGGAATTTAAAGATATCAGGTCCTAAAATGCTGCAGAAAAATTCTCTACTTGATTTTGGTGTTTTGTTCTTCTCATATGTATTTTTATGTCATACTAAAGAAACCAGGCTCACCTGTTTTTGATTGTAGGTTTCTTCTTGGTTCTTCAGGGGCCTCAATCGGCTGATCAGCCAGGAAAACACGAGCTTGGTCTATAGCGTTCAGGACAGAATACTCTTTCTCCTTCAACTCACGTCTCAGTGCCTTTGCAAAGAGAAGGAAAAGTTGAATTTGTAACCCAATATGTTCACCAAGTCATGGAACATCTTCAATTAGACCACATCTGTTCACACTTGTCAAGGCAATGGCTAATCACCAGCATGTAAGCGAGGTTACAAAATGAAAATGTAAATTCTACACATGGGAATGATGAAACATGAACAAAAGCAAAAAGATGATTCCTGTAGAACTAACATGCAAAAACCCACCAAAACCCCCTAAATTTACAATATTCACCTGAGGGAAATTGCTAGTGTATATCTGAACTTACACAAAATGTACTCTAGGGTTATCAGATTGCTAAAATATAAGAGCCTGATCTAAGACACTTTTCTCTTATGAGACTGACTGACCAAAAAGATCACATCCAATGATACAGAAAGAGGCAATTTCACAAGTAGTAATGAGATCCTCAGAAGTGTTTTACATCCTTTGGAATATATTAAGAAAAAAAATTAAGAGAAACAAATTAAAGTATATGAAATCAAAACTAAACCAAAGAGAACACATAAAAGACAGTCTCCAATTATCTTAAAATATATTCTATCTCTCATGCTGAGGCAATTACAATTTTTCCCTTGTGACATTTTTCATGCAAATCTACGAGTCTCAGAACAGTTTATCTATAGTACTTTGGCTGTTTTCAGTAGGGTTGAACTTTCACCTCCGCTCCTATAAATGTTTGGTGAGTAAGACTAATTGATTAGGGTTTAAAAAAACAAAACTCATCCAGTGTCTACTGCAAGATAAGAGTAAAAGAAGACTTTCTTGTGTGCTATTTCAATACTGTAGCTAGATCAAAATTATTGTTATCCTGTTAAATTATGTACATAAACACCCACTGGCTCTAATATTTTGTTTTTAATACAGTTCCTTGGCAATGCATTATGAAAACTCAACTTTGTATTTTCTAAAATATTACCCTCTAAATTGTATGTTACAATCAACCAAGTCCTTCTAAACCTAAGTATTTTTAACAGCATTTGATTTGGAAGCCATACTGGAGGATATGGCCTCCAAATACTATATTTGGAGGTCATATCTTCATCATCCACAGTAAATAAAAGCCAAAAATTCTAAATATCTAGAAGGAGAAGGAAATGACAACCTACTCCAGTGTTATTGCCTGGAGAATCCCAGAGACAGAGGAGCCTGGTGGCCTGCCATCTATCCGGTTGCACAGAGTCAGACACAACTGAAGTGGCTTAGTAGCAGCAGCAGAAATATCAGAATAATCTTATGTAAAAAAAACCTGAACCTGAGCACCAGAAAAACACTGATAATGAAGTTGAAAGAGACCATCACAGGTGGGGAGGTGTGAGAAGAGCAGGCAAGGAGTAGAGAGAAATGGAGCTGACAGTGTTGGGTTTTGTGATAAGCATTGTAAATATTATTTGACTTATAAATTGTATACAATTATATTTTAATAAAAATTTCAAATTAAAGGAATAACAGTACACAACAACAACAACAAAAATATCAACCCACAATCTGTTGTTGTTGTTTAGTAGCTAAGTCCCATCCAACTCTTTTGCAACCCCACGGACTGTAGCCTGCCAGGCTCCTCTTGTCCATGGGATTTCCCAGGCACAGGGTGTTGGCAGGGAATGTCTCCTGAACTCCTCGGATGCGCCAAGAAAGGGAAGTAGAAGAGGCAAGGGTGGGCAGGTGGGAACGATGCCGAGTACATAAAAATACGGGGTTCAAGCTCTAATGCCAACTCACCACTCAAACATCCTAGGGAACAGCATACATTCAATATCTTTTCATACTCTATTTCGCAAATTTAATTTTGTTATTCAATTTGTTCTATTCCAATTATATTTAATTGCATGTCAGAAATGGGTTTAACTTTCAATAGCACTATACATATAATCATTCTACCGCCCTTTACCTCTCAATTAGACATAAAAGAAAACCAGCATTTCCTAACCACCTGGTGCACATTAATGATAAGATAATTAGACTCCAACAGAGTTGTTTTGTACACAGAGCTACAAAGTGGCATTCAGCTTTAGGTTCTAATATCACATGACATATATGAACTATCTTAAATGAGCATAACACTATCTAATTGGAATTTCTTCTATTTTAATGACTTTATATTTTCATTCAAAACAATCCTGTTCTCAGGCAATAACAAATATTAGCAAGGATGTGAAGAAGTTGGAACCTTCATAAACTGATGCTGGAATGTTTAAAATAGTGCATCGACTTTGGAAAACAATTTGGAAATCCCTAAAAATGTTAAAGATCGTTAGCATATGATCCAGTAATACCACTCCTAGGTATATACCTAAGAGAACTGAAAGCATACGTCCGCATAAAAACTCACACACGAACATTCATAACAATGTTATTCATAATAGCCAAAATGTGGGCACAACCAAAACATCCATCAACTGATGAATGTATAAACAAAATGCTGTATATCCATATAATAACATCTCATTAGGCAAGAGAAATGAATGAAATAGTGGTACATGTTACAACATGGATGAGTCTTGAAAACATAACACGAAGTGAAAAAAGACAGACACAAAAGCCCATTAGTATGAAATGCCCAAATAGGTAAGTGTATATATAGAGAGAGTAGATTGGTGGCAGCTTAGGACTTCAAGGTTGAGGGAAGAATGGGTGAGTTAACTGCTCATGGGCATCAGGTTTCTTGGGTCAGGGGGTAACAAAAATGTTCTAAAACTAGATAGTGATGATGACTGTACAACTCTGAATATACTAACAGCCACTGACCATCTGGTCCCATCACTTCACGGCAAATAGATGGGGATGAAATAGAAACAGTAGCAGATTTTACTTTCTTGGGCTCCAAAATCATTGCGAATGGTGACTACAGACATGAAACTAAAAGATGCTTGCTCCTTGGAAGAAAAATTATGACAAACCCAGACAGGGTATTAAAAAGCTTAGATATCACTTTGCTGACAATGGTCCGTATAGTTAAAGGTCAGGTCTTTCCAGTAGTCATATACAGATGCGAGAGTTGGACCAAAAAGAAGGCTGAGCGCCGAAGAACTGATGCTTTCCAAATGTGGTGCTGGAGAAGACTCTTGAGAATCCCTTGAACAACTAGGAGATCAAACCAGTCAATACTAAAGGAAATCAACTCTGAATATTCATTGGAAGGACTGACAACTCATTAGAAAAGACCCTAATGCTGGGAAAGATTAATGGTAGGAGGAGAAGGGAATGACAGGGAATGAGATGGTTGTATGACATCACCAACTCAATAGACATGAGTTTGAGCAAACTCTGGGAGGTAGTGAAGGATAAGGAAGCCTAGCATGCTGAAGTCCATGGGGTTGCAAAGTGTCAGAAACGACTTAGCAACTGAACAACTAAATTGTTCACTTAAATAGAGTGAATTTTAATGCTATGTGAATAATGTCTCAATAAAGTTATCAAAATAAAATAATCTGTTCTTTCCCCCCAAAAAAGCCCCCTAGGTAATCTCTTTATTTATGACCCTCCATTCACACCAATCTGCAAGGTAATTGCTCATCCTGTATATTAAGTATGTTCCCACCTCAGCATTTCCAGGGACAGCTCATCCTCATATATTGTAACCATGCATCTCTCCCCTCCATTATACTACTAGTTTTTCCAGGTAGGACTCACCTTTTAATTATTCAAATTCTCAGTGCCT
Organism: Muntiacus reevesi; assembly: GCF_963930625.1. NCBI lineage: Eukaryota > Metazoa > Chordata > Mammalia > Artiodactyla > Cervidae > Muntiacus > Muntiacus reevesi. The sequence goes on from NC_089251.1 coordinate 177,215,632, forward strand.
GTCTAGATATATACAGAATATATATATGCATATGTGTGTGTGTGTGTGTGTGTGTGTGTGTGAGTGTGCATGCTTAGTTGCTCAGTCATGTGTGATTCTTTGCAACCGCATAGCCCGCCAGGTTACTCTGTCTATGGGGATTCTCCAGGCAAGAATACTAGAGTGGGTTGTCATGCCCTCCTTTGGGGATCTTCTCAACCCAGGTATCAAACCCAGGTCTCCTGTATTGCAGGCAGATTATTTACCATCTGAGCCACTAGAGAAGCCCAACAATACCGGAGTGGGTAGCCTATCCCTTCTCCAGGGGAACTTCCCAACCCAGAAATCGAACCGGAAATCAAACTCCTGCATTGCAGATGGATTCTTTACCAGCTGCACTATCAGGGAAGCCCATATATATATTTATATACATATATATATATATATACATATACATATACATATATATACATACATACATTATATATAATATATCCCATGTTTTATATATATAATACTTTATTAAAATTCAGTGGGGTAAATAGCATACTTGCTTAATACATTATTGGGCTTCCGTTGTGGCTCAGCTGGTAAAGAATCCACCTGCAATGCAGGAGACCTGGGTTCGATCCCTGGGTTGGGAAGATCCCCTGGAGAAAAGAAAGGCTACCCATTCCAATATTCTGGCCTGGAGAATTCCATGGCCTGTATAGACCATCGGGTCGAAAAGAGTCGGACACGACTGAGTGACTTTCACTTCACATATATCCTATATATATCTCCATTTGTTTCCCCAATAAATGCTTGGGGAACAATGAATAAAAGAAGGCATGATTTCAGAATTAAATTTCAAATTCTGACAAAGCAAAATATACCAGAGTCCTCCAACTCTGACTATCCTAAAACCAAATAATTATTGAATTCCAGTTAGCTCTGGATTATTTGAACAATCTACTTTGAAAATTACTGGTAAATAATTTTGGATGCAAAGTTAATTTTCTCTTATCATTCTGTAAGTAGCTAGATAATCTAGTAACTCAGCGATTAACTAGCATTTCACTTTGCCGTTGGTCATTGTTTTATTAATAGCAAATATCCTTTTCTCTCTCTAACCAAAGAACTTATCTCACTGAAAGAAGTGATATAAGCTCACTTCATCTTGCTTCTTTTTTCCACATCCTAATTCATGAGGTAAAGGCATAGGGTAATAGTGCCAAAGCTAGTGCAGTCATTAGACTGAAAGTACCACCTGTTATCACTATCATATCAAATTCATCTACACGGACTGACTTAAAACAATGACAACTTACTTGTCATGATTCTATGGATTGCTAACCTATCAACTCTTCTGCTGCTGTCACAGAGGATTGCTCGTGAGGCTGTAATCATCTGTGGCTGAATGGGATTGGAAGCCCAAAACGGGCTCACTCACATATCTGGAATTACTGCTGGCTATTGGCTGGAACACCATGGTTTCCGTCTACGTGATCTCTAATTGCCCAATAGGCTGGACCAGGCTTCTTCAACATAATGACTGGTGTCCCCAGAGGGCAGAATGAAAACTGCAAGACCTTTTAAGGTCTTAGCTTTAGAATAGCTCTGTCCAACAAAACTTCCTACAATGATGGAAATGCTCTAAAATTATGCAGGCCAATAAGGCAACACTAGTCATGTATGGCTATTTGGTATGCACTTGAAATATGACAGGTACAGTGAAGGAACTGAACTTTAAACTGTATTTAATTGTAATTGATTTAAATCAAATAGAACTGGTGACACGTGGCAAGGGTTACCATGTTAGACAGCATGCAATCCAGGTAGAAGGAGCTATAATTGCCAAGGTCCTAGGGAAGTGTTTACCCGGCTTGGCAGGCTGGCACTGTCAGGACTGAATGAGTGGCAGATGAGGGTAACTACTTCTGCAAAATTATTTTATATCATGAAAGTTAGAGGGAAAAACATGCTGTGTTGTTGTTACGAGAGGTACCTTATAACCACATCCTTCTTCATACAACAGAATCTGGTTATGTTGATGACTCTGGCTTGGTTATCAGCCTAACAGTTCTCCGTATCACAAAGCTTATGCATTTTCTATTCTAGTACATAGGCAGAAAGACCCTAATCCCCCTCTCAGAAAAACATGTGCAAAATGAAGCTGGAGCTTAAAAGCAGTAGACCACGATTAGCTGTAATAAGAGGAAGATACGGAGTAATTTCAAAAATACAATTGAAATTATATTTTAAATTATACAATTGAAATTATATTGCATGCTCCTAGGTGTTTAATTTAAGGGGATAGAGACTCAGCTACCTCAAGTCAAAAATAAATGGAGGGCACGAGGACTGTCCCACACCCATAAGAAAGATTCAACGTCTCTGCCATCCCAAGGTGGCATGGGAATGTACAATAGAATTTTCCAACAAACATTTCCACCAACATTAAAATTTCAAAACACATATTACATTCACATAGTCTACAAAGAAGGGCTTCCCTGATGGTTCAGTGGTAAAGAATCCGCCTGCAATGCAGGAGCCACAGGAGAGGAAGCTTCAATCCCTGCATCGGGAAGATCTCCTGGAGGAGGAAATGACAATCCTCTCCAGTATTCTGGCGTAGAGAATCCCATGGACAGAGGAGTCTGGTGGGCTGCCGTCCATAGGGCCGCAGAGTCGGACACGACTGAATCGACTTAGCATGCATGCATGCATTGGAGAAGAAAATGGCAACCCGCTCCAGTATTCTTGCCTGGAGAATCCCCGGGATGGGGGAGCCTGGTGGGCTGCTGTCTATGGGGTCGCACAGAGTTGGACATGACTAAAGCGACTTAGCAGCAGCAGCCGCCAGTATTCTTGCTTGGAAAAAATTCCATAGACAGAGGAGCCTGGTGGGCTACAGTCCATGGGGTTGCAAAGAGTTGGACATGACTGAGTGACTTAGCACGAGCACAAATCAATAAAGAAATATGCCAGGCAACAAGAGAAGACCGCAATTAATAAGCCCATGATCCAAATTCTTAAGGAACTTAGAGTCTAAAGAGAACACAGTACAAGTGAGAACATGTTGGTGCCACCGATCTTTAGAGATGTATAAATAGGGCGCTGAGAAAGCAGAGAGGAGCGGGGAGGCAGAGGCAGTTACAAGCAACCTCCTCAAAAATGTGTAAACTCTGTATTGAAAAAGAAATTGGAATCAGATTAAATGTAATTAGGGGGAAAGCAATTCAAGAAAACAGAATAAACCGGTAAGCTAATTTAGTCTCTCATTGTTTTCCTATTAGGTAGCTTCTGTATGCTCATTTAAACAAAATGAAGCCCCAGAACATCAGATGGATGAAGACCTGATGCACATATCAGAATTTAACTACTAAAATCCCAGAGTTTTCATCCTCAGCAATTTCTGTGAACCAAACACCCCTTCAGCGGAGCTCTCCTTTCCTCCCACTTCTCTTCAGTGGCTCCTGCTATTTTCCCATGAGTGTCTGGCAGCTGAGTAAATCAACTGCTTCTTAGTCAACTTAAAATGCCTAAGGAGAGACTCTCAATGATCCTTCTGAATGGTCGGGGAACATTTCTCCACACCCGCTATTAGTTCGTGGGAAGGCAGGGGATTAAGGGATAAGGTGGTATAAAGAAATGACCCGTGTGGCTTAAGTTAGAAAGTCTCATGAATCAATCAGCTGCTCTTCATTGTCATCATGAAAGAGGCATCACTCACTGGGACGGCTGAATAAACGGCAGTATTATCAGTTGTTTCTGGCACCATTGACATGAATGAGGACAGGATCCTGCAAGCTCCTTAATATGAACACAGAGTCTGAGGGAACCTAGAGGGAGAAGGGAAATCCCACCATCTTCTCTGTCCTCAACTGGCAACTTGGTCACACCGGACTGAGAAGACGGGAATGACAAATCTGTGGGTGTGAGCTAAATCCTGGTGTCATCCCCTCCTCTGTAAATAACAACTCTCCCCTCTCCTCTCTTTAATCTAAAGGCATTAATCACCCACACTGTCTGCTAAGTCACTTCAGTTGTGTCCGACTCTTTGTGACCCTGTGAACTGTAGCCAACCAGGCTCCTCCGTCAATGGAATTCGCCAAGGCAAGAATACTTGAGTGGGTAGCCATGCCCTTCTCCAGGGGATCTTCCCAAACCAGGTATCGAACCCAGGTCTCCTGCATTGCAGGCAGACTCTTTACCATCTGAGCCACCAGGCCAATCTAAAATCCTACCCGTAAATCTCGGCTCTTCTCTGAGACCAAGTTTCTTTCCTCAACTTCCATTACTGTTATTTGTGGGGGAAGTACTAGTATTCTTGCCTGGAGAATTCCATGGATGGAGGAGCCTGGTGGACTATGGGATCGCAAAGAGTCAGATACAACTGACAGACTAATACACACACACACAAGACTCATGTCGCTTCAGATTCTTAGAAGGCAAACAATTGTAGCGGCTATTTGTGAACCACTTGTTCCAGAATAAAACAGCAATGTAAACCTCTGGTGGTAAAAATGGTTAGCCAGGTTACATCACTCATCCCAACTTGGTAGAAATATCAAATTTCTTCAACTGTTCAGTCTAACAAATGGAAACTTTTTTCCTGTCCTTCTAGAAACAACAAAGTCAAACACAGCCACCAATTCTCCCTCTTTCTTCTTTTTGGCAGAGAACTTAAGCCAGACATTCTGAAACAACTTTCTAAATTCCCATGCTGACAAGAAACACCAGTGTTTTAATTCTAACAATACAAGATGTTCAAGAAAAGGGGATAAAAATGAGAAATCACAAGCAGGATTGCCATGAAACTTTACTTCCATGCTTTGGTGGAAGCAGAAAATTGGTTCAATCATTTGTATAGTAAGTTGGCAATCTATCAAGAGTCATTACTATGATCATATTGTGTGAAACAAGAATTTCACCTTCGAGACTATATCCTAAGAAAATGATCCAGAAAGAGCTACAAACACAAAAGTATTCATTATAACATTATTTATGATTTAATAAATGAAAGCAACTTAAATATCTAACACATGGGAAATATTTAGATTCACTACAGTATAGCTATACTAGGGATCATTAAGGAACTAACCTTGAAAAATGATTGTGAAAATGATTGCATAGCAATGTGAAGAAATAGGTATGACACGTATCTCAGGGAAAAAGATAGGAAAAAACTATGGATCCTATTAAAACTGTGTGAAAGGTGAATATGTGAAAATGAAATAACCCAAAATGAAAATGGTTAGAGTAGTAAAATTATGGCTAATATTTTGCCCTTTATTTTATAAGATCTGTAATAAATTATTTTCAGTTAAAAATTATGCTTTTAAGAAAAGACTGCCAAAAGGAATCAAGTTCATTTATAATGGAACAAATTACTATTTTTGAACAGCATTATTAAGAATTTCAAATGTGTTTTAGAAGCAAACTTTTCATATCTGTAGCAATCATAAAACTTTTCCATTATGTTTTATATCAATGAGAATCTAGATTTACTTATAAAATACAATTCAGGACATCTCTGAAGCTAGAGTTACTTATAAAATTAACGTGACAACATAGTTACCAAATGAGAGACTTCACATGTTTATGCCACTCCCTATGTTTGGTAGAGATCTTAACTCAATTAGTTTTTTTTTCCCCCCTATGTTTATAGCAACTTTACTCACAATTGTTTCAAACTGGAAAAAACTCAAATATCTAACTACTGGAGAATGGGCAGAAAAATTGTATGTCAATATAATGGAACACTACTCAGCAATAAAGAGGAAGAAAATCTTTTAAGAAAAATGCTTTTATAGCCACCATGCTGTATATTATATCCCCAAAACTTATTCATCTTATAACTGTAAGTCTGTTATCTTTTGACTGCCTTCACCCATTTCTGCCAATCTCTTCCCTCACTTCTGACAAACATCAATCTGTTCTCTTTTTAGGTGTCAAATTTCTACACAATAGTGAAGCCCAAGCACTGGGAGAATCTAGTGGTACTCAGAGCAAGAGGGTAAAATAATAAGCTATATTTTAAAATCTACCTCAACAATCAAAGATATTCCAAATCTTTTCCTCTCATAAAAAAATCTTTCCCACTCTCCTTTTAAATAATTTAGGCAGTATTAAGACAGGAAGAAGGTAACCTCTTAACTGACTACAATATTAAGGCATAAAGAAGTATAATGGTATTGATAAATTTTCTTACAACTTCAAGCATGTTATTTCCAGCTCTTGAAGAAAGATTGTTGCTTACGTTTCTATCAGCTATTACCTTTATTAAAGATTCAGCTACATAAAGTAGAGATATCTTCAAAATATATTTCTTTTTTGGAAAAAAAAAGGGATTATAGAGAGATAAAGAGGAAAAAGGAACATTCATACCAAAGGACCTTTATTTCTGGGTATTTTCATTCACTCAACATTCAATAAATATTGACTTAGCATCTAGAGAGCCAGAAGTAGACAAAGACACAATAGAAAATGAATAATTGAATGATTATAAATGCTATGGAAAAAGAGAAAAGCAGATGGGAATTAGAGAGTTTAGGAGTATTGGGATGGGAATTACAATTCAAGTAGAGAAGTCTAGGCTTCATTAAGAAGGTGCCATAGAGCAAACATTTGAAAGCGGTGGAGAATTAACCACATAAATATCAGGGAAAAGGCATTCCAGGCATAGAAGTCAGCATGGAGCTGTGGCTGAAGGCACAGCATGGCTGAAATCAGCATGTAAGAGAAAAACTAGTAAAATGCGGTGAGCAAAGTGTAGGGGAGGTAGGTCAGATCATGCAGGGTTTGGAAGACCATTATGAGAGCTGTAGCTCTCATTCTGAATGAGACAGGAAGTCACTAGAGACTTCTGGTTGATTTGAATATGAACACTCTGGCTGTTGCGCGGAGAACAACAGAGATGTACTTGGAGCTATGAACAGCTGCCAAGAAGTAGACAGATTCAAATTCTATGTTCTGAACATACAGCCAACAAGATTTCCAAAAGGTTTCCAACAAGAGTAACAGACTGAGTATGCAAGAAAGGCAGGATTGAAGGTGATTATTTTTTTAGCTAGCAGTCAGAATAGGATTCTATCAACTGAAATGAGGGAGACTGGTTAGATCAAGTTTTGAGGGGCAGGTTCAGGAATTCAGCTCGGACATACTAATTTGGAGATGTCTGTTAGATTCCCAGATGGAGATGGTATGAAAACATATAACATTTGAGAGTGACCATATAGATGACACGCAAAACTCATCAGGAGGTCAGACAAATGAACGAACTCATTAGGAGTTCAGGAAGGAATGAATATGGAGAAGCTGGCATGGCCCGAACCACGATGCATCTCAATTTTAGAAAGCTGGGGAAAGAAGGAGCAACTAGCAAAGGAAACTGAGAAGGAGTTACAAAGTAAAGTGAAAAGAAAATCATGATATAGTAGTACCTTAGGAGCCAGGTAGAGAGACAGAAGTACTGTTCGTGAGCCAACAGGAGAGAACCAAAAATGTCACAAGTCCGCCAACATTAATAAACAGAGACGTAAGTTACGATGAGGGACATATAACTCAAGAGTCGGGGCTCAGGGTGGCTTACTTGAGAAAAGAGATGCTTGTGTAAGTTTGAGAGGCTTTTGTTCTTGTAAAAGTGTTGTTTTATGTATGTCAAAACATACATTAAAGTTTTCCTTTTGGATGCAAGCAGCTCTGGCTATAAAATTTGCAGAGCCCAGTGTAAAGTGAAATTGCAGGGCCCCTTTTCCAAATATTACTAAGAATTTCAAGATGGAGGCAGCAGAGCATTAAATCAAGTGCAGAGCCCTTCAAAGAACAGAACCTTATGTGATGGTGACTGCCTGGGACACACACCCATGACACAAGGTGTCTCAACTATAGTAAATAGAAGTATTGCTGGTTCAGCAGGCTTTCTGAGCTTCTGGTTTCAAAAAAGCACTCAACTGCTTACTAGAGAATGCAAGCAAAAAAAAAAAAAAATGATACAAACATAAGGAGAATCTGTTAGAACATAATTTACTTTTCTCCCCAACTTGCTTTCAAAGCTAAATCAGCATATATGGATCTGAAGTCATTATAGTATGACAGCAAAAAAGGGCAGAAGAGTCGTTAAATTTGATAGCACTAATAAAACGACATGAAAAAAGGCAAAGAAAACAAGCTTACTTGTCATTGGTATGCAGACAATTTTTTTTTTTTTAAAGAATCTCCATAGTGTTTTCAGAGTTTTGGTTAACATCCCTGAATGAACATTTAATATATAAATTCATTTTGGTTCCACCCCATTGACATAAAAAATGATGTTTGAATCAGAAGACTAAGTATGAATGCTAAAACTAAGATAGGAATCCTCAAGCTTCTCACAGTAATAAAACAGTAGTCTTTCCTACATTTAAAAAATATGTGCACATATAAATGTATCCCTTCACCTAGCAAATAGATTTAGTGTTTACTATTACCAGGCACACTATTAGGTCCTACACTTGTGTTGCCTCTCCTTCAGCCTTGTCCTAAATATAATCAGAAAGAGAATGAGCAACATCTCTTGCTCTGTTGCATACCCCAAGTCACACCCTGGTCAGTTTGGAGGATTTTCCCTCCAAGAGGTTTGATAACACTCTTTAGTGAATTTTTATTCCAAGGTCTCTTTCCAGCTCAAAAGCTACATACTTGCTCTATGGAGCTTTTCCAATCTTCTCAAGTACAAACAGCCTTGATTCATCCATATCTTCCTGGCTGCACACACATACTCACATGACAGCACTTTTGATATCTACAGTAGTCACTTGATTTTGAGCCTGTTTCTGTCCTTAGATGATGAAGTCTGTGACAGCAAAAACAGTCTTAGGAACTGACGCATGCTTAGCACCTAGCAAGGAATGTAGCAAACATCAGGTGCAACTTGGAAGTTTCCTGAAGGAATAAATGAACTGTTCGATAAATGAAACTATCCCTCTGCTAAATATGACCAGAGGCAGTTCACTAGGAAAGGGCTGAATGAAAGGGAGAACCGTATTGCTTGGTTTCACGGACCTTAACTTGCCTACATCTGTGGTCGACTCTTCAACTTCACCACTAGGCAGTGATAATTATTAGGTTGCCTCGCCTTTCCCTCTAAACTTAGATATTCTATGGCCCTTTGGGGTGAGGTTCTCAATACCCATGTCAGGCTTGGGAGGCAAGTCAACTGCAGTCAGCTGAATGGGTGGGTAGGTGCAGACTCACTTACAGAACTGCTGTTTTTTAGGTCTTTCACACAGTCTTTGTTTACAGACCTTAGATGGCTGTGCTTTTGATAAGAAGGAAGTCAACACAGGTGGCAAAGGCTGAAGGGGAACTTGGGAAATAATTTAATCAACTTTAGAAAAAGACTGACTTTTCACATTAGGTAACATTATAACAGAGCAAGACCTTGAAATTACAGGTTTTCAGGCAAAGAGTAGCAAGGAGAATAACATATTTAATAGGGAGAATAACCACACACACACACACACACTGAATTTAAAGGTGGCATATTATTGTTTTAAAGACAAAGTTCAAATTTGTTATTTTAATGAGTAAACTTGCAAATATATCTTGGCAATTCAGTTTAAGGCCCAAATGTCCTGATTTTTATATAACGAGGTTTGAATATAGGAATTAAATTGAATTAAGCAAAGGACAGAGTAGCCCTGAAGGAATGGAAAAACTCATAAGATCTTGCACCTGAATCATACACTTTCAATTATTCTTGGCAATTTCCTTCTCTAAAATCAAACATTCATTATATTGCAGAAAGAGCATTAGAGCTCTGATAACTGCCCCTATGTAACTTAATATATACATTGTTATGAAAATGAAGTGCAAATAGCAAAAACTGAATCTGCAATTTTATCCCAATCTTCAAATATCTGACTGAAGTAATTTCATAACATTTCAAATGAATGCTATATATATTATAGGTGCCTTCTAATAATTGCTGATTGAACAATAATCTCACACTTTTGAAAGTGAAACTACATATAAGGGACTTTATTTCCCAAAAAACTTTTAAGTAGAAAAATTAAACTTTATCAATTTATTCTGAAAGTCATTAGAAATATTATATATTTTATAGTAGTAATTTCTTTCAACATTGAAGGGGATTAAACTTGTACCTGCATGAGAAAAAAAAGATAATGTGATTGCATTGTTTGCCAAGCAGAAACCTAAAATGTTTAGAGCGTGATTTCTGCTTAATGTAACAGGTTGACCCTAGATTGTAATTGGAGGCTAGTTCTGCTGGACAGTAAATAACAGATATTAATATGATTTTATTTAATTAGCTAAAACAACTCATATAGCCTATGACAGTTTTAAACAAAATAAAAATAATCAAAACTATCAAGACAGATTCTCAGCAGTTATGGGAGATGAGACCAGCCACCACTTACTGAGTATTTACTGTGGACCAGGTGCCATGCCAAACTTTACCATCAAGGCTCTTTGACTTATGATTATGATTTAACAAGTTGGCCTATGATGGGCTGTTAAAACATTGAACAAAGTATTTATTAGAATTATTGCTGAAAAAAAAACAAAGAATTATTGCTGAAAATCTATCAGTGTTCTAAGTCACTGGTTAAAACATCCAAGAAAGTATAGATATTTAATTAAGGGTTCAAAATATATTGATGTTTCATAATATCAGTTCCTGGGACATTTACATAACAGAAGGAAAAGATGCCAATCCATGAGTCATGCATTTCCCTGTATAAGACAGATTTTTGAGCTGAGCCTTTGCTATGGGGCTTTCTGCTTGCTCATTGCCTAGGACTGCTACATTTTTCCAGAAGCATCAACCCTACTAGCTTCTTTGCTTTTCTGCTTTGTTTCTGATCCACAGAATGTTTGTTGTATTTTGGAGCCCAATTTTGCCATGTTTGATTTTTCTGTTTTTTACATTTTATCTGTAATTGTTAGGCATTTGAGCAGATGAGGTGCTTTGAAATATGACCTTACAGTATCATTCTAACTGAAGTCTCAGAGCCATCACCTAAATATTTAAATGTATATTTCTTCTGGATACAGTCACAAGCATAGAGCATTTAGGTGTAAGAATAACTAAAATATGTTACTGAAGTAGTGGCTGTGTCTTACTGCCCTCTGTATATTCAGCATCAATTTCAAAATATAAGTCATTCTGTGAATAGTGGAGGTGGATAGATGGATGGATGGATAGAAGGATGGATGATGAAGTGACTAGCACTGCCATTATCAAAGAACAGTTATGAAAAAGTGTCATTAAATCATTGATATACATGTAAAGTACTAGAGTATAAAAATATATGTGGGACTCAGAAAACTTTAAGAATATATGAGTCCCCATAAATCAACCTCTTTGTATCTGAGGTGACTGAATACATACATCTGAGATAAGACAGTCTCTTACCATCTGCAACATTGAAAGTAGACTGGACCCAGGGTAAAGAGATGTACATATAAAATAATGCATATTTTATATTTTATGCATTTGTGTTCTTTTACTTACAAGCACTCAAATATTGCCTTTCAAGGTAATTAGATTCATGGTTAAATATATATAATTCGCCTATTACCTTTAAATAAGTTAATTAAAGGCAGCGTATGCACATTAGTTTTATGGGTTTGGCCTTTCCATGATAAGTTGTATCTTTTAGTATGAACAAGAAATAAATCACCTTCCAGTTTCTAAGCTCATATCTTATCCCATATAAATTCTCAAAAATATTGTTGTTTCAATGGCTTCATCCAATTTTTTGAGGAGTCTAAGTTTGCTTAAGGAACCAATAGGCTAAAACAATAAGTGTAGGTTATGATATTAAAACTTAGAGCACCCAGACATAATGAATCTGAGGAAAAATACAAAATGTAGACACAGAGCAACTAATATTAAAAATATACTATAAAATATAAGTTTAAGTCCTAGTTTAAAGAATAACTCCAACATCTGATGCTTTACTTACTATTTGTACCCTGCTACATGGTCAAATATAGTGATGATTAGACAATATGCCCCAAAGCATATCCCCAAGCTGGGATCACAGGGCTGGTGTGTGTGTGTTGGGGTGGGGGGAGGGGTGGTAACTGAAACCAGGTCTACCTAAGACCATGTGCTAGGTTCAATAACTCTGTATAGTCAGGTCCAACATAAGGTGTCTCAGAATAGAGAATAATACACCACTATCCAAGTGAGATGAGCCAAAGAAAGTTTTCAGTGAACTTGAATACATATACTGCTGAGGGTATGGGTTAAATCATCAGATGCCTACTTATAATTATTTTCTCCAAATTCTTATAAATCTTTGACATCATATTTTGACCTTATTGGAAGAAATTTTGAGTCACCTAACAGTTTTTTGCATGTAGTGACTCTACATCCACCTAAGGTACTGAGACACAGGCTTGCTTTCACTTTGTATATAATAATGCCACTGGAAATTTTAATGTAAAACTTAAGTGCTAATTAAGTGTAACACCAGCACAGGTGGTTATTTGGGGCATCTGGCGGATGTGTATTTTTGTCTTGTCCATAATGTAACATATGGTGTCACTCTCTAAATTGATTTTTAAAAGACTTCTGTGCAATGACATTCAAGACTTGCATTTATGTGATCATATCTCCTGGAATAATTAACAAATCAGAGTAAATTTCTTTGTCTCTTACTTAAAAAAATCCATCTAGTAATCTCTAGATATTCTAAATGAGCACGCAGAGATTATATCAAATTTATTCAGCTTCTCTAAATAGTACTGTGTGATTCAAAATAAAGTAATTCAGACAGCCACCTACAAAATGAGTGTGAGTTTGAAATCAAATACAAGGTCTCCCCTCTTTCTAAGGGAACAATTCAGAGAATAAAATATCTTGCCTAATAGTAATATCAAACCACTCAATGGTTGAATTTCATTGTTCTAGCTAGGCAAGAGTTCTTTGAAGTTAAAAAGATTTTTTTAAACTTTATTATGACAAAGACCTAAAATAGCAAGTCGGTAAAATATATATATAGAGAGAGAGAGTTTTTAATAATAGGGAAAAACTAAGAGACTAAATGCTAAATTTAATGCTAAGCATATCTGTAAAAAATTAATTTAAAAATTATTTTGTGTTATGTTTAAAGCTACACCATAATGTTATAATTGAAGAGAATTCTACAACCCATTAAGGAAAAGAAACTGGTAATAAATGTGTATATGAACTGAAACCACCCATAGATTATAACCAAGGGACCAAAGTTGGGGGTTCGAGAAATGGGTGATTAGGCAGACAACCAGAGATCTGGGACAGCAATGTGCAGTCCACAGCTGAGCTGCAAACCTCGTTGGCCATGATTTCTCACAGCACAGAGAAGACACAGGAACTCCAAGGTGGAGAAGGACAAACGCAAGTTCCCCCTGACTGCCAGGCCCGTGTCTGTTTTCTGTACCAGTGTCCTTCTACTGTGTTACAAACTGCCAGATGCACATGAAGTAAATGTTAACTATCTGCTAGAAGTGAAGGAAGGAGGAAGGAAAACTCAGATATGAGAGCATATGCTTCTTATAAATAAGGGGACTGGACTAAATTATTTCTTGGGTTCCTTTCCGTCCTAACAATTGATAATTCTAAGTTGTACACACACACACACACACACACACCACACACACACAATTTCCTAGATAAAAAGCATCTGAAGGCCAGGGGAAAAGATATCTCCAAGTACCCAGGAAGGAAAATTCCTGCCTGAAACATAGAGCTACCACAGGTACATCCAAATGGATTTTGATTTTAAGAAAAGACTGAGGAGAGAACTCTGGCAAGGCTGAGGTTTCACTACACTTGGACTATTCTATGTCTATAGCCGATAAAGTTCAGTAAGAAAAGTAAACTAATATTACATGTAGGTGTCATATCTTTAAATATTGCCTTGTTTGTACTAACACACGGTGATTCACCCTCCTTGTAATAATTTATGGCAATTAGAAACATTACTCTTGGCAGTTAGGAAAGAAGGTTACTTTTGACCAAATGTGACAGTATTTGTAGACAGGGCTTTTAAAGAGCTAACCAAATTTAAATAAGGCCATTCATTAGGATAGGCCCTAATCCAGTATAACAGGGGTCCTAATAAAAGCAGGGCATTTTGACCAGTTTTAAGACACAAATACCCACAAAGTGGACATCATGTAAAGACAAAGGGAGAAGACAGCCATCTACAACCCAAGGAGAGGGGCCTCAGAAGAAATCCACCCTGCTTGCATCTTGATTTCAGACTTCTAGACTCTAGAAAGATGAGAAAATAAATTTCTGATGTTTAAAACACCTATTTAGGAACTTTGCTATGGTGGACCTAGCAAACTAATACATCGCCACAAACTTCACTCTAAAATCTACTGCCTAAGTTATTTCTCCTAACATCACCACCTCAGTTTTTAAAGTAAAATATGACATTTTCATCAAAACATTAATAATATATAATATTAAGAGAACTTGTAGTTTTGGATCATTGATAAATTTAGAAGGTAGGCTATGATAAAACATGTTCTACAATCTAGAATCAACATGAACCTGTACAAAGGAAAAATCATCTCCTACCTCAAGATTTCAGTTTTAATCAAAATGGTAGTGCAGTCACAAACACATTTTATTCCTTAACAAAACAATTCTATTAGAAGAGCTTTGTATTATTTCTTTTCATCACTAATACCTGAATCTTCAAAATGTGTATATGAATAATCAATAGGAGACAAAGCTGAAAAAAGTGAGACATTGATTTTTTAAATCAGTAATTTTAAATCTTCTATCATGATTATTAAAATTATCTTCCTTTTTATCTCAATCTTAGAGGTATTTCTATACTATATTCTCTTTTCAAATACAAAGAGAAAATTTACCCAAATGGTAACTTGAATAACCTGATCACAAGCATTTGAAATATAATAAATTTCAAGATCTTATCATTTTGCATTGAAGCAACTTATAACATAGAGGACATCTTCCTTTAGAAGAAGCATATGTTAGTGTTTATCATTTTTTAAAATGGGAACAGAGTTCTAACATCACAGCAAAATGCACAGATTTAGAATAAGAACTTGTGTTGCATGTGAAGAGTAAAACAATATAACAAAACAAGGTGATATGCAACACACGAGAAAATGGGTATAAAGAGATATAAAATAAATGAATGGAAAGTTAATGAGGCAAACAATTTAAATAATTCAAGGACATAAGAGTCAATGTGTCACTTGATAATATTCAGTATATCTGCTTGTCAAAGTAAAAGTACAAATTTGCATAGAGATAGATATTTGAACAGAACAGAAATGCAACAAAGAGTTTAAAATCAAACCAATAAAAAAAGAGAAAGAAAACCCCACAAACCTGTAAAACCGTTTTAAATACAATGGTCTTTATTCAAGTCCTTACTTTTCTCCACTTTCATTTAATAAAACAAAATAGTTTGTAATTCTTTATGACTCTGTAACTTATTTAAGATTAACAAAGTAAATATTTCCTCAATATAATATATTAGCATTTTAAAATCTATAAGGAATAGATAAATTTCATGATCGGCTAAGAATAATATTAAGCTTTAGATACCTGAAAGATTTGAAAAACTATTCAGTTAAATATGAAGAGAAAACTTAATCTGAAACAAAAGGGAGCAAGGCATGCAATTTCAATAAGATGCCTAAATACTAGTAATTAGAAACAGAGGGAGGAAAAAAAAATCCTGTCATAATTGGTTCCACTAACATATTTATCTTATTTGGAATATTTACTTCACAAAATAAAAATGAACAAAGAAAGGTACCCACTGTATGTGGTCAACTTACTTTACAATGATCATATTGGAGTTGTAAGGCTGGGACATCCCCTCCAATAGGCATTTGTTTCTTAAGCTCTTCATCTTTCATATTCAGCCATTTGATCAGTTCTTCTAAAGACGTCAGCAATCTGTTCCATTTCTCAGCACTGGCCTCCAAATGAGCCCTGTTGAGAGATAACACTGACCACATTTAGACATTTGAAATGCATCTGAAAAATTATATACCCTCCTTTGACCTAATAATCTTGTATAACCAACTAATGCTCACATCTAAGAAAGAGACTGACACTTTATAAAAAGAATATATATTTCCTGTAAGAAATAGTTCTTTTGAATAAGCTAGACTAGTCAGGATGTGTTTGCAATATTTGTCAAAAGTTAAAACATACACTTCCATGCCACAAAGGCATCTGTGAGGCTTTCAAGAAGAATGCCCATGATATAATGCAAAATTAAGCAAGTTTCAATAGTTTATGTATAGTGTATATACACATTCAAATGTAACTTTTTTCATTTCTTCTATCTATATACAAAGGGAGGGATACAAGAAATTTTATGTATATAAAATGTTTAGAAAGACACATACCAGATGTAGTTACCACGGAGAGCAAAATAACCACCTAATTCTTATATATTTTGGTACTGAGTATATGCAACAGGCTTATGTGATTTTTCTTTCCAAAAAAGCTAATTTTCAGAGGGATTACTAATGTCTTAATTTCTCTCATAGTGAAATAAACTACTGAAAGCAGAATATCACCAATATTTATCTCAGAATATCGAAAAACAATAAGATATTACTTGGACAGAACACTATTTGGTTTATGGATGACTGATGTCCAGTGATATACGTCCACTGTGAAAAGAAAATAATTGATCAGAAACCATTGATTGCAGTATTTATACTCTGAATCAAAGATAAGGTCTTTGTTTCAGTAAAAATTTGTGTTCTTAACACAAAGTACCTTCAGATTCTTAAATTGTGAACTTATAATTAGGGAACTTTATTTAGGAAATACATTTTTATGTGATGAATATTTAAATAAGATAAAAGTCTTTGAAAATAGAAGTGTAAACAAAAGACAAATTTGCTAGTTGCTCCTGTTAGAACCTTGGAGAAAGTCCAGCTATACAGCCTCAAGCCCACACCACATGGGTTTAAAAGGATGAATCAGTCAAAAGCAATTCAAAAGACTCAAGGAATCAGTGTTGCCTCATTCTTGCAGCAGACAGACCATGAACGTGGACTTACAAGCTAAACTGCATGAAATGGAATTACCTTGACTGTCCATGACCTTTCAGAAAGACAGAGGCAAGGCTAATGGAGACAGACATAAGCCTTGTTACATAACAGCTTCCAAAGACTAAAGATTTACAATAGATAAAGATGACTCATTTGGGGGCAAACCCAGGTACATGAAACCTCTGTTCACCAGGCTTCACATCCTTTCATGCACAACTTTTACCATAACACTGGCTTATGGTCCACACTTCCACAAAACTGCTGCTTTACTGAAAAGTATGAAACGAATCAACCCAGCACAACAGTAGACTGAGATTCCTTTGTGAATCTTCCCTTTTGGGAGAGGAAATCTGAACCTTTGTCTCAAAGCTAATAATAGCTTGCTCTAGAAAAAAGCAAATCACATTAGGTGATCTCAGCAGTGGATACTCAACAACATCATAAGTCTTGTTTAAAAGTTCATAATGTTTTCAGAAGAACTACGGATCTCTGATTTCTAGTTCATCTCTAATTCCTAACACAATGGCCACAGTCTAGCACCCAATATTCTTGGCTAAAAGAAAAAAAAAGGTAGTTCTGCATATCTCTAAACTACCAATAACTGCATTCAGTCAAACACAAAAGACCAACCGTCCTGCAATCTATTTATAGTTCCATTGTCAGCTGGTTAATATAAAACAAACTCTTCAAACAACAAAATTCTATGTCTTATAAAACCAAGATATGAAGTATTTTTAAAAAAATTATAAATACAGAAAGAACTTTGACATATCTTATAATTTAAAATTTTATCTTATTCTCTTGTATTTAAAGTCTTTTCTGTTCATTCTACGGGTGCTAAGATTGACCTCACATTACAAACTTGCACTGTAATAAGATCCCAGTTCTGTTCTGTGGGCCAATTTTTCTGTGTTCACATTGATTAATTTCAAGCCAAATATGTAATTACCTATCCCTGATAAATAATAATTTTATCTGGCACAGAACAGAACTAAATAATTTCAATTACGAAAGTGAAAGTCACTCAGTCATGTCCAACTCTTTGCAACCCCATGAACTATAAAGTCCATGGAATTCTCTAGACCAGAATACTGGAGTGGGTAGCCTTTCCATTCTCCAGGAGATCTTCCCCACCCAGGGATCGAACCCAGGTGTCCCACATTGCAGGTGGATTCTTTACCAGCTGAGCTACAAGGTAAGCCCAAGAACCCTGGAGTGGGTAGCCTATCCCTTCTCCAGCAAATCTCCCCAACCCAAGAATCAAACTAGGGTCTCCTGCATTGCAGGAAGATTCTTTAGCAAATGAGCTATCAGGGAAGATATTAACTGAAAATTCTCTCTGCCAGTTACAAAGCATTTTGTCAAGTATATTTGCCAGTTGGTGCAATTTCTTTCCAATATTTTTAAATCCAGCTAAATAAATAACAGATAAATAACAGCTAGAAATCAGAAGTCCTTAGTCAATCAATAAATGCTTGAGTGTTTTGAGTGTCTTTGTGTGCAAAACACTTATGCACATACCCTGACCTCTTATTTTAGATTATTTGATCCTGCATCTTCAATGTCTACAGTTTAACGCTTTAATCAATAACCAAACCAGACATTACATCCCTTTGAAACCCAGTTACATACTCATTGTATTGAAGAGCATGCAAAAGTCTTTTCCACTGCAATTAACTTTCTGACTGCACAGGCATAATGAAATTGATCATTGAAATCTATGGCATACAGGACCTGAACAACTCTTTATAAAGATGGAGGAAATACATTTTTAAGAGAGATACTGAAGTAACTTTGAAATAAAGATAACATTTGTGTATGTGCCTCTCAGACTCTTTCCTTTTCCATAATAAAAAACAAGCTGATCTGACAGAATCTTTGCCTGGAAAATCTGTTCTGGTTATTCTCTGATAGATTATAAATATGTGTTTAGTGGATTACTACCATATGTCCAAATAAATGTATGCTTCTGTAGTAGCCTTCAGTGTCCTAGTTTCAATTTAATTCTTTCATCTTTCAAGATGAAAGCCTTTTCTTGGGCACTGGGTTGAATGGTTTACAAAAAGAAACCTTACATTTGTGTTTGGTGTAGTTGTACTTCTATAATTTTACTTTAAACATTCTGAAGTTTGTATTTTCCCAAGACTACAGATAACCAGTCATCAATCATGCTTTCAGAATCATCACTTAAAACATTTCTTTATCCCACACATATCTGCGGGCACTCACATTTTGGATAATAGACTTATTACACCCTCACCTGCTTCAGTTCATTCTTTGGGTACCTAACATGTGCAAAGCAACAGATACTTTCATTGTGCTATTAACTCAGAGTGATGTCTACTACAGAAAATGCTTTGCAAAAGTTACTTCTTCTAGGTTGAATCACTTATTTTACAACTCCGTAAACAATTTTAAGTGATCAGTTATTTTTGAAACTATAACATGAAAACATTTTAGAAGGTAAATAATCATTAAAAAAGGTACCTCACCGATGCATGAGACAAGTGCTCGGGCCTGGTGCACTGGGAGGACACAGAGGAGGCGGGTGGAGAGGGAGGTGGGAGGGGGGATCGGGATGGGGGATACGTGTAACTCTATGGCTGATTCGTGTCAATGTATGTCAAAACCCACTGAAATGTTGTGAAGTAATTGGCCTCCAACTAATAAAATAAAATTTAAAGAAAAAAAAAAAAAGGTACCTCGCCATTTAAATATAGCAGAAAAGGAACTATGGACAAAACTATGTATTAATACATATTCTAAACCCAAAAAGCTATTTATTATGTTTCTCAAAGAAGTATTTATTCCTTTTCCCAACATACAGATACAAAAAAAAGAAAAAAATAAACAGTATAAGAGTGATATCTATTAAAATAAAATACAGTTTTCCATTTTTTTCAATAAAAGCAAACATCTATGGAGCACTTGCTCTGATATCAGCACTACACTGTTTGAGAAATATAAAGTTCTAGGGTCAAGTTAGGAGAAAGAGAAGTAAACCAAATATACTCTGAGATAGGAACCCTAAGAACTCTCTGCAGCAACAGCTCAGAGAAGGAAGAAATTTGCTCAAGAAGCCGTGGTGAGAATTTGGAATATTCATACTTAATTCCAAGCCCTTTATACTATGTTGCTTTCATCACGGAGAACACTCAAGAGGGCAGATAGAAACTACCCAGATATATATGTAGACAAGGAAAGATACATTTGGAAAGCAGTAGGTCTGCCAAATAATTTGATGATTCAGATTAAGTGGAGTAAAGATATACTATCCCTTATTGTGTAAAGAAGGAATCGTGCTCATGTTTGTGCTCACTTGCTCAGTTCCGTTCGACTCTTTGCAACCCTATGGACTGTACCCACCAGGCTCCTCTGTCCATGGGATTCCCCAGGCAAGAATCCTGGAGTGGGTTGTCATTTCCTACTTCAAGGGATCTTCCAAACCCAGGAATCGAACCCATGTATCTCATGTCTCCTGCACTAGCAAGCAGATTCTTTACCACTGGTCACCAGGGAAGGCACAAAATTAAATATCCACTTTGGCATTCTTACTACACATAAACTTTTATTTCGTGGTAAAACCCACAGATTATAAGTTGAGTTATAATGAAAAAAAAAAAAAAAAAACCCCTTCATTAGTGCAAAAATCACCAGTAACATTAAATGTGAGTTATTCCTGCTCCCAGAAAAGGGATTAAGACTGACTATGAGAAAAAAGTGGCGTTCTCAGAACTCAGACTGTTCTGAAAAGAACACCAGAGCTGTGCATCCAACATTGTAGCCACCAGCAACATGTGGCTATTTCAGTTTAAAGTTTAAGGGGGACTTCCTTGGTGATCCAGTGGCTAAGACTCTGAGCTCCCAGCACAGGGGGCCCAGGCTCGATCCCTGATTAGAGAACTAGATCCCATATGCTGCAACTAAGAGTTCTCATGCTGCAACTAAAGATCCTGCATGCTGCCACTAAGAAAAGAAAGAAAGAAAAGGAAAAAAAATTCCATGTGCCACAATTAAGACCCAGTGCTGTCAAGGAGTCAAATAAGTATTAAATCTTAAGGTAACTAAAATAAATAAAATGGGGAATTCAGTTCACCAGTTGCACTTGCCACATTTCAGCTGCTCAACTTTCCACACACGGCTGATGGCTACTGTAGAGAACATGTCCATCACTGCAGAAAGTTCTACAGAAAAGCACTCAGCCAGAGGGAAAAATAAATAAAGCTGCAGCATCTTCTTCTATGAGATTTGAGAGAAGAAAATTTTAGTAGTTTTACAACATGGCTAGCAAAACCAACTAGCTTAAGTTAAAAGTGGTGTCAATGACATTGCAAAAGTGTGGTAACATCAGATGTAATGATGATGTTAAAGGTTAATCTTCTCTAAGGGCTTTAAAAAAGGTGCTCTGAATCTTTAGGAGGCTCATAAAAGGAAGGGAAGATAGAATTTTATCTTTCAACTCTGTTTTCATTAGATTTGACAATTTCACTGGCCTTGGAAACCATATGTTAATAAGGATCCATATTAAACATCATTAAGCTGATAAGTGAGGATTTAATTAACGTAATTCTAAATGACACAAATATAACATAAAAGTTTAAGCTGTGGCATTCACATTACTGAATTTATTAGTAATTTCCAATTCACATTTTTTCCAGGAGGTAAAATATTGAATACACGGTCAAAGTTCTCAACCACCTATCTTCTAGCTCAAGTTTCAAGTTACTAGATAATTTTATATCCATCTAAGTGGAATATATATTTGTAACCATTGTTTTTTGGTTGCAAAAGAATAGTTGGCAAATTAGATGTCACTATTTTAAAGGTGTAGTTGAAGTTACCTGCAAAGACTTGAAAATAATATTTAAGATATTAACCCAAGGCGTTGAGCCACACATAATTCCATAGTTCTAATGACCACATCGTGGTAAATATCAAGCATTTCTTATAGGCATGTGGAATGTTCAATAAATATTGACCGTCATGATCTTTGACAGATATTCTCTCTTCTAAAAATGATGATAAATTGCAGCAAATACTTTCTGCCATGACAATATTGACTTCAGCACAATTACAGCACAATTTGAAAAAAGAATGTACAGAAAGGACATCTATCTGATAGCCTTATTTTCAGAAAAGAATGAGGCAAGGCTGCACATCACAAAGGAGATTTGGAGAGGTTTTGGGAGCTAAGGAGGAATCAAAATCTTCAAAAGTTAGAGATAGTGGTAAATATGATAGAAAATCATTCAGAATCACAATACCAATTCTAAGTAGAAACTGTCCAATTATAGTTGAAGAAATTTTGACTGATTTTCACTTTCCACTGCAACACTAGGGAGTCCAGAATTTAGATCAGGGGATAGGGAAGGTGTAGTCGACAGAGCAGCAGAGGCTGGAAAAGCAGACAGGAAGTTCAAGGAGGACAGTAATTTCAAAGTCCTGACATTACTGAAATGGCTTATCATGAAATCCAAGATCAGTAGAAGGGGCTGATGAAGTCTGAAAAGAGGAAAGATTTTAGCAACTAAAGATAAGGAGAAAGATGGACAAGTTGGGGAAGAAGAAGGAAAAATAAAAAGAAAGCTAGGAATTCCACAGTTGAAAATATTGAAAAATTGAAAGTATTTTTAAACAATCTAGATTAAGTATTGTAGATTCACTATATATACATATTAAAATGATAAAGTTGGAGGACAGTATATGGTAGGATGGTCCTGGTATATAAGAAGCTAATGGAGGAAGGTCCCCTTCATAAAATTCATAACTTTCATGTGAAAGACATTCGTTTTACTGATGATGTTCTAAACAAATCCTGACTTGCTACAACAGAGGGTTCTTCTGCAACTAACATGGTAAAATCAATGGCACTCAGATGCTCACGGCCTGATGGGATGTAATAAAATAAAATCTTTGATTTGAAAACAATTTGACCTTGCTCTCTTAAGACTGATCATCCTAGGGATGCCAAGATAACATGGGCTGTTAACTGAATCCCAGGCATGGCCAGATCTATGGGGCTTAGAAACAAAATGGGAATAAAAGCATTTATGGATAAAGTACAAAGCAGCAGAAGTCAAAATATAGCAAGTTATCAAGAGAGATATCAACACCAAGGATGATAGTTGAAGAAAGGATGGAGAATAAAAAGGAAGTCAGAAGCTCAAATCAATGAGTGAAATAGAAGAGTGCCCTCCAGATCAGGAAGAAGCAGGAATAAGACAGTGAGAGGGTAGAATAATGGAAGTACTGATTTCTAAGGACAAGTTGTTGAGAGGTGCAAAAGCAATGCTTAAGAAACCAATGAGGCTGCCAACCTTCTCTCTCAGTCCTGGGCAGCAGGGCTCTTGTTCAGCCAGTGTCTGCTGGCACCATATTGAGAGTTTAATGACTGGTATTGTAATTGTTTGCTGTCCACAGTAGTTGTTATATATTAGATTCTTCTTGTTGACTGCCGGTAAGGAAATGGGAAAACTGAACTCTATTAGAGTGTTTTAAGTAAAGCAGGCAATTAAGAGGACAACGCTCAACTTTGGAGGAAAGTGATGAGAGAGTTAACAGAAATATAGAGGAAAATTTATTCACAACAGAGGCCAGTGCAAGGGTAGATGATACTTTAAAAGGAATGAGAATCAAGAACACAGAACAAATTCATAGCACACTCAGCACACATTATCTTCAGTAAGGACTGAAGCAGGCAGTTGGTTGGGGGTGTTGTAGATTACTCTACACTTTTGTTAATGACTTTGTTAATGACAGACTTCCCTGGTGGCTCAGATGGTAAAGCATCTGCCTACAATGCAGGAGACCTGGGTTCAATCCCTGGGTCAGGAAGATCTCCTGGAGAAGGAAATGGCAACCCACTCCAGTATGAGAACACCTCCCTGCCCCAACTCTTTAGGAAGGGTTTTTCTCACTAACTAAGCACACGCCTGGATGCTTCTCCATCCCTGTAGAGGAGGGAGAGTGAGGAATCTGATTTGTAGATTTGGGGAATAACCAGATACACTTAGGTCAGCCCAATCTTCCCTTTTGAGAACAAACCTGCAGAGATTGAGTTCTTTTCTATCCTTCCATGGAGGGTTTCCCACACGGGAGACCATACTGTTCAGTAACTGCTGGTGATCCTGCCTGCTTCTGGAGCTCAGTTACCAGTTTCATTTAGCTCTCACTCTAAGCTACCTCTTGTATAGCCTGGCTTCTGTCAATAATTAATATGACACTGCTGTTCTCACTTGTTCTTACTTTTGTTTACTTTTTCTTCTGAAAGCAGCCAGTAGAGAAGGATGTTAGTTCTCAGAAACTCCTAATATTAGTGACTGAGAAAAAAGATGAGGTAGGGAGAATTTCTATGTTCTTTTGAACTAATTAGTTCCAAACATAATGGTAATCAATGAGAATAACAATAATGAAAAAAAGTAAATGAAAGTCTTAATCACTCAATCATGTTCAACTCATTATGACCCCATAGACTGTAGCCCGCCAGGCTCCTCTGATCATGGGATTTTCCAGACAAGAACACTGGAGTGGGTAGTCATTCCCTTCTCCAGGGGATCTTCCAGACCCAGAGCTGAAACCCGGGTCTCCTGAATTGCAGGCAGACTCTTTACTATCTGAGCTACCCAGGGAATAGTTAACAATTATTCAGTGCTCACCATGTGTTTTAGGCACTTTATAAAGGCTAATTAAATCAATTATTCATGATGACTCTATAATGAAGTTATTCTTCATATCCTTATTTTGCTCATGAGGAAATACATATTGGGTTACTAACCTCCTCCACAGTGTCACAGCTGCCAAAGACAAAACCAGTGTTTAAATTTAGGTGGTCTAGCTCCAGAGTATTAAAGCATCCTATACTTCTCTCTGAGGTGCGCTTCCTATATGAGGGCCCATTACTAAGAATAATGAACCATTCTATCTTGTTTTAATTGAGATATAATTGACATATAACATTAGTGTCAGATGTACAACATAATGATTCAATATTTTTATTGATTACATGCCATAGTCATGATAAAATACTGACTATACTTCCTGTTTTGTACATTATATCCTTGAAACTTATCTATTATATACCTTAATTCTCTTTACTATCTTTAATATCATAATTCTCTTTATCCCCAACTTTGCTCTGATAATCACCAGTTTGTTCTCAGTAGTGAGTCTGTTTCTATTTTGTTATATTTATCCAATTGTTTAATTTTTTAGATTCCACATGTAAGTGAAAACATACAGTATTTGTCAGTGTATGTCTTTGCCTTATTTATGTAAGGATGGCATCACCGATTCGATGGACATGAGTTTGAGTAAACTCCGGGAGTTGGTGATGGACAGGGAGGCATCACTGACTCGATGGACATGAGTTTGAGTAAACTCCGGGAGTTGGTGATGGACAGGGAGGTCTGGCGTGCTGCGATTCATTGGGTCGCAAAGAGTTGGACACAACTGAGCGACTGAACTGAACTGAACCGAATACTTTTCTGGTCATATATATATATATATATATACATATATATATATATATATATGGTGTTGATGGTTTAGTTGCTAAGTCATGTCTGACTCTTGCAACCCCACGGACTATAGCCTGCCAGGCTCCTCTGTCCATGAGATTCTCCAAGCAACCATACTGGAGCAGGTTACCATTTCCTTCTCCAGGGGATCTTCCCAACCCAGGGATCAAACCTGGGTCTCCTCATGGCAGACAGATTCTTTACCAACTGAGCTACGAGGGAAGATATATATATATATATATATATATATGTTATATATGTCAGGTCATATACATGCATATTCCACAATATGTGTGTGCATAGTGGCTCAGTGGTAAAGAATTCACCTGCAATGCAGGAGCCACAGAAGACATGGGTTCAGTCCCTGGGTTGGGAAGATCCCCTGGAGGAGGGCGTGATAACTCCCTCCAATATTCTTGCCTGGAGAATCCCCATGGACAGA
This sequence comes from Muntiacus reevesi, assembly GCF_963930625.1. NCBI lineage: Eukaryota > Metazoa > Chordata > Mammalia > Artiodactyla > Cervidae > Muntiacus > Muntiacus reevesi. The sequence continues at coordinate 177,241,612 of NC_089251.1, forward strand.
GGAGCTTGATGGGCTACAGTCCATAGGGTTGCAAAGAGTCGGGCATGATTGAAGTGATTTAGCATGCGTATACACACACACACACACAAACACACACACACACAGTGGAATATTACTCAGCCCTAATAAAGAATGAAATGTTACCACTTGTGACAACACAGATGGACCTTCCCAGATGGCGCTACTGGTCAATCTGCCTGACAATGAAGGAGAAGCAAGAGATGTGGGTTTGATCTTGGGTCGGGAAGATCCCCCTGGAGTAGGAAATGACACGACACCCCATGCTAGTATTCTTGCCTGGAAAATTCCATAGATAAAGGAGCCTGATGGGCTACAGTCCTTTAGCTATTCTTTATAGGGCTGCAAAGAGTCAGAAACAACTGAGCAACTGAGCACACGCACACATACACAATTATATGAATATTTATAAAAATATTCTTTTATATGTGTATACATACACATATATATAATCTTCTTTATGCATTTAACAGTTGATGAACATGTAAGCTGTTTCCTATATCATGGCTATTGTAAAAAAATGCTCCTATGAACACTGGAATGCATGTATCTTTTTGAAGTGGTGTGTTCACTTTCTTTGGCTCTATACCTAAAGTGACTGTAATCAAAATAGTATGGCACTGTCACAAAAACAAAAACATATATCAGTGGGACATAATAGCCAGAAATAAGCCCGTGCACAAAAGGTCAATTAATCTATAACAAAAGGTGAGACTGTACAGTGCGGAAAAGACAGTCTCTTCAATAAGTAGTGTTGGGAAAACTGGACACTACCCAGGAAAAATGAAACTAGACCACTTCCTCACATAGTATCTAAAAACAAACTCAAAATGGATTAAAGATTTAAAGGTAAGACCTGAAACCATAAAACTTCTAGAAGAAAACATCTATGCAATATATTCTTTGTTGGTCTTAGCAATATTTTTTGTGGGTGATTTGTCTCTTTAGGCAAAGGCAACAAAAGCAAACTTGAATGACTGGTATCTCATTAAACTAAAAAAGCTTTTGCACAGAAAAGGAAACCATCAACAAAATGGGAGAAGATATTTGCTAATATGTCCCGTAAAGGGTTAATATCCAAAATAGATAAAGAACCCATATAATTCAGTATAAAAGCAGTCCAATTTTAAAATGGGAAGAGAAGTTGAATAGGCATTTTTTTCTAAAGAAGACTTACAGATGTCCAACAAGCACATGAAATATATCCCACATCACTAATCATCAGGAAAATGAAAATGAAAACCACAATGAGATATCACTTCACACCTGTCACAATGGCCATAGTCAAAAACAACTAAATAACAAAAGTGATGGTGAGGACATGGAGAAGAAGGAATCCTTATCCACTGTTAGTGGGAATGTAAATAGGTACAGCCACTATGGGAACAGCATATCAATACTTCAAAAAATTAAAAATAGTTAACTACCATACGATCCAGCCATTCCACTCTTGTATTTATCTGACAAGGTCTCTTAGCAGCTCTCCTTGTCTTTAGAACTTTGCTTGCCTAATAATGCATCCTCCATAGTTGTGTGGGAGGGATCTTTCCAAAGCTTATTTTTCAAATTTTATAATGCAGCACACTATGTACAGATGTCCCAAGATTCTCTCTTACCTGCCCTTCACCCTTCTCTCTACTCACAATCTTTCCTCTCTGCATCATCAGCAAATGCTGTTCTCACTCAGATTGAACTTCTTAACTGTTCGGTGAAAACACAGTGTTATTTCCAGCCTCCTATTTAGATGTCTTTCTCTAGTCCTCAACCAGTCCATCTGGGGGAAACTATACATCTTTCAAGGCTCAGCTTAGCCATCACCTCTTTTTGGAAGCCTCTGATAATCATCTGAAGGGAAAGTAACCACCTCCTCCTTTGGACCCATCTTATCCTAAATAGAACTGTGAAACCTCTATGAGTAGGGGCCATAACTTAATTATGAATAGCAATGCCTCAAACTTAGAAGTTCTCATTAAATGTTTGAATCTCCAGAGATGGGTAATGAGGCTGAAAATTATTTTAATTCATTATCACATTAATAACACATTTTACTGGAATGTATGATTTGTCTTGATGCAGAAGTCCACTGACAAAGCTTATTCTCCCATCTTCTTAAAATAACATCATTTATTAGATAATATTCCAACAATAATTTATGAATTCTTTCTTTCCAGGTTAGAAAAAAAAATATGTGACTTGACAGGCTTAGTCAATAAAGGCCATGAAGAGTCCAAAAGGAGGTTTTTTGCCTTCATTAAATTCTCCTTTCTGAAGAACTCATCCTCCAAACTCTCAAAATTTCAGCACCACATGCACAATCTTCATCAAGGCCATCCCCGTGGCTTTCAGCTTGTTAGACTTGTTGGTTTTTCTAGAACCTCAGTGAACGTTTTTCACTATGTTAACACTTTAAATCTTTTTATTTATTTATATTTATGGAGAACAGAAAAGGAAAAACCAATGGGATCTGGCTAGTTGAAAATTCAATTTTAAGCAAGCATAAGCATATTCTCTCAGTGTATAACACTCCCTAATTTTCCTCTCTTATTGGAAAAGAGCAGCGGGTGGATAAAGTCCAATAGGATCTTTACACAGAGGATTCCACAATCATGCTACATTACTTCCTTCTTTAAGCATAAAAAGAAGTGCAAATCTCCCTTCATGAGTCTTGGAGAATAAAAAATCTTTCAGGATTTCTTTCTCAGAAAGAATTTTTTTTTTTTAGAAAGAAAATTTTAATTAAAAAAAAAATTCATTCATGATAAACAGCCACTGAAAGATTTCTGCTCTTCATGAAGTAGCCTATGAAATGCAGAAACCAGTTGAAGCAGATTCCCTGAGTCCCTTTATGTAAGAAAAAATAAAACCAGATGCTACAAAGACTTAATATAGATTAAGGAACTATCAGATTACCACATTCAATCTTCACAGTAATCATGTGGGCTAAATATTTAATTTTGATATTTAAATGAGAAAACTAAGGCTCAGAGAGACTAAGTGACTTGCCCAAGAACAGTAAGTAAATAATAAAGTCAAAGTCAAGACCATTTGGCTGAAGGCTGTATGTTTTTCAAGACGTCATACTGTTTCTGAACTTTAAAATTTAAGAAACCAATCCAGGTGCAAGATCCAGGTCTTTATACCAACATTCATCTTTTGTACCTTTGCTCAATAACATATTCTATCACTTTTCACTAAACTCAAATCTAGTTAGGTATTATCCACCATTCAGCAAACATAATTTTTAAATGTTCTTAACTCCCAATAATGTTAATAGTTGCCACAAAGGTCATTTTTCAAGGTCCTTTCTTAGTCAACATTCTGGTTGTCAAATTCATCCTTATTTAATTTTGAAAGTGAAAGTGAAAGTCACTCAGTCGTGTCTGACTCTCTGCGACCCCATGGACTAGTCCATGGAATTCTCCAGACCAGAATACTGGAGTGGGTAGCCTTTCCCTTCTCCAGGGGATATTGCCAACCCAGGGATCGAACCCAGATCTCCCCTTTCTCCAAATGGAGACATGTCATCAATTTTACATTTTAGTATCCATAAGTGACACGTAATTTCTAAAAGTACACCTTCAAATTGGACATACAAATAGCACACTGAACCAAAACACATTCGTTGCCAAAAGTCAAAAAGATCCAGATTCAAATCTTGGTATGAAACTAATTAGCTCAAAAACTTGTCAAGCACTTTATATTCAGTAAGCCTCAGATACCTCATGTAGAAAGGATTTTACTATTCATTTTACAAGGATTTTTTGAATACTAAATCAAGCAATATTTGTAGTCTAACACAGTACTTGCTCAAGGTAAACTGTCAACAATTACCAGGTACTGGTAACATCATTAGCATTATTAAGTTTAAAATGTGATATGCAAATTTGTAAATAGGAATAGCTGACAAGGGCATTGGACAGTGGTAAGGCCCCTTGTTCTCTTCCTGATGCGCAAAAATCATGAAAATCCTGCCCCCTTGCTATTTTTGACACTGACATCACTGACCTGATGCTGGCAGATTTTGCTTTTAAGTCATTCCATCTTTGGTTCATGTCATCCAGTCGATGCTGAAGCATAGTTGCCTCTTCGGAATTTCCCAAAGCTTTCACCATCTTCTGCCTGTTTCCATCAATGCTTTTAAATATGTCATTGTGGGCATCAATTTCTGCCTGGATGTCCTGAACAGAAAAAGGCAAAGAAATAATATGAATATTAGATATTAGTGTCAACACTACTTGGAATTGCTGTACAGAACTGTATTCTTTATATTCCACAGATGAGCTTTTTAAAAGCAAAATAGCTAATTTTACTTTATATGATAATAAATTGACGTGTTTTCACAATTTCTACATTGAAAATAATAGTCTTTAAATCTTTAAGGCACTGATTTCCCCATTCTTAAAAATACAATGTATTAAAATCTACATTTCAAGTACCAACTAGTTAGATGTTCAAATTCAATGAGAAATTTTTGAAATCTTGTACAATTGTGATTGCCAAATCACTCAACTTTGCTTGATACCCAAACAAATTCTTTCTCCCCTTTCCACACAAACAAAACTTCTCTCAAAATATGAAGTTTTACAGAGGTCACTACAATATTACATATTTGAAAATTTTTGTTACATTTAGACAAAGTTACTAATAGTTCATTCTTCCAATCCAATAAAATTCATTTCTAAATTTAAAAAAGCGTTTCACAAAAGTGTTTATCCTATTAAGAAATAAAAAACAATGACAAAATAGTATTTCTCCTATTAAAAAGGAAAATATTTGGTTCACTTTTATGAAGTAAATTTGAGTATAGTTTAAGTAAAATAAGAATTACTATAAATTAATAATAAAAATTGGTTCAGACTTTGAGAAAGCACTTTGGCAATTTGTACCAAAAATCTTAAAGCTGTTCAAATTACCTATCCTAAGAAAATGTATGTATAAACGCATTAATCACATTGATTGTTTTTAAAGTAAAAAAGTAAAAACCATCATAATACATTAATGCTGACATACTATTGGGTTTTAAAATGGAGGATACTGTGATGTCAATTTAATTTTTAAAGTAGGTGTTTAAATTAGCATATGTATTTGTAAATCATTGAACACACATGCTTTAGAAAATTGTAAGAAATAAATCAGAATAGTGTAATCTCTGTATAAGAGGATTAAAGGTGATTTTAGTTTTCTTCTTTACATTTCTCTGAGCTTCCAAGTTTCTATAAAAAACAGGATTTCTTTCTGTAATTAAATAAATATAACAAATTTAAACTTTAAAATACATCCAGTCTTATGAATTTTTTAGTATTCCCCTGTTACAAAGTTGTCAACACAATTTTTTGTATTAATTTGGCAGTTACCTTTCCTTCATGAAATAAATGGGACACGTGGCTAACTCTAGTGTGATAGTCATTACCATGCAACAACCAAGCATGAACTTACAAATGGAAAAGCAGACACCAGAGGGCCCAGAATTTGTGGGGTAAGTCTCCAAGGCATTAATTAGTAATGAATATTAAGGCAATGTACTGCAGAAATAAAAATTGTCTTTCTGGTAATGAATGAGAATTAGTAAAAGGAGAGCAAACTCTTAAACATTATAGTTTTGTTGTATTTCTCATCTTTAATTTCCCTTATAAACCTCATTCTTAAGTTTCTCCAATTCTAAATGAGCATGGTAAAAAATTAAACAGAATTTTTTCCAATACTCAGAAACCTGTTACTAGTTTAGAACTCACTCCTGATAAGCAATTCAGGTATTCCATTATGAATCAAGGCTTAGAGGACTTCCCTGCTGTCCAGTGGTTAGGCCTCAGCACTTTCACTACAGAAAGCCCAGGGTCAATTCCTCTTCAGGGAACTAAGATCCCACAAAGCACAAGGCACAGCCAAAAGGAAAAAAAAAAAAAAAAAAAAACAAGAGAGGGAAACAGTCCCTCCAACCACCCAAAGAAGAACAAGGCTTAGTGGCCAGCATCTCAGTAATTGTTTTTCAAGCATCTACAGACCTAGGACACATGGAAAACCCTTTTGTGCCTCATTACTCCAATCAGCATGGTAAAAAGATAACACTTACATGAGGTTAAAGGATAGAACTGTCGTATTACAACTTCTGAGAAAATCTGAGATATCTAGCATGACATTAATGGAATGATATTTGAGAGGTGGAAGAGGTAAACACAAAGCTTGATGGATAGCTTCTGCAAAATTTATGCTCCAAATTTGCAAACCCATTGGTCTCTGGGTTATCTAATGACAAAGCCAAGCCAGGTCTCCCTGCAAAGTGTAATCTGAATACACCCAGAATTAGCATTAAGCACTAAACAAAAATGCTAAGACTCTTGACTCTTCTCCACTTTACTAGCACCTCCATCCCAGAGAGTACAGAGCAGACACTGATGGGGAAGCAGTGCAACACAGCCAGATACGGATTCAAGGTTTTCAGGTTGGGCAACATTATGCATGCAAATGGAAATCTGGTTATAGTCTTCGCTTGGGATGTTTCAAATAGAAATTCTCAGTAAAAAAGAGAAAGAAAAGTAAAGTTCTGCTGGAAGAGTCTTTCATGACATCTCCTGAACAACATAGTCCTATCCTTTAGAATAGAACTGTTCTGTATTTGTATCCTGAAGTGCATTTGAAGACATCCAAAGAGATACATTAAAAGCCAAGTTTTAAAACTTAGGCTGTAAATATGTATGATAGCCATTTTTCTCAAGAAGCTCAGTAACAGAGTAAATAAGCTCTGCATTGCGAAGAAGAAACTGGCCTCAAATTTCCTGTGCAGGTTCCTAAATATCATTATCAGTGGACCACATCAAAAATCACAAGGCAATTTCAAAACACAGCTTCCTGAAGCAGCCTATTTGCTTCTTTTCATATTCAAGAGACATAGAAAGGCATAGACATAAGATTCATAAGCAGTTGTGTTTCACAAGAGCATTCCACAACATGAGGAAATTTGGATACCAACAGCATGAAGCAAACTTGGCTCTTCACATCAGATCAAGTGATGGGTTTTCCAATCTGGCCACAATTACAAATGGAGTAAAACAGAACTATGTCACTGGCCCAGTCAATGATTATAAGCATTTCTATAAAGTTGTGATTAACGGCACCAACAGTGATCATATACTCATGTTGGAATGTAAGTTTCAATATGTGGAAAACCCTTCCACACATGAGCCTCATCAAAATTGAGGAAGGAAATCCAACAACCAGAAAATGATCAAAGAAGAAGAAACCAGCATACATTATTTTTTTAATTTAACAGTCGGTGGCATATTTATTTGGTCAAATGTATTAAGAGCTCCTAAAAACAGACAATCATCATAATATTCCTTCTATATCCTACACAGTTTCTGTTACACAGAAACACAGATATAGATAGGTAGATAGGTATAAACAGATGGTTGTAAAATGCATAAATGAATGTTTGTATAAGTTCATCTGATTGACTAGCATATTAACCACTGTAATGCCAAGAAAAATCAGACAAATAATTAGAAGAAAAGGTAGCAATCATTTTGGTTAATCTCTTCATTTCAAAAATATAACATGGAGAGTCTAAAATTACTTACAAGCTTGCATTGCAAAGCCTTGCCTCAGCTTCTCACTGGAAATTGAGAATTACACACGGTTAATGAATCATGCTCCTTCATAGATCCCTGTGTAATGATGCACTGGTTTTTAAAATCAAGATGCCAGCATGGGAGGCTGTCAGATCATGACCTTGATGTAACATCAAATGCCAAAATAAATTAAAGTTCTATGACAGAGGGTTGAGTCTCACTGTATAGCCGGCCAGCTTGCCCTACTAATGTTCACCTCTGTCACCTGAAAGCCTCTGACCATTAAAGAAACATGAAAGCTCGAAATGCTTATTGATAATTAGTTATGGGAATGTAATCCCTCTCGAAGCACAAAGCAATGCTCCTCCAAGCATTTAACCTAAGCCAGTCATGTGTACAGAGGGGCCTTAGCAACATATTCAAGCAGTTAAACTAAGATTTGAAAGCAGAATACTCCAGGAATTCATGTGAAAGGCTTGCAGTGAACCTTCAACTAACATAAGCATCATGCAGAAGGTTACAGAAAGCAAAGGGTTAGAATAAAGAGATTACATATTACTCTCTAAGTAAAATAGTGGCACAGTGGTAAATCCTCCTGCCAATGCAAGACATGCAGGTTCGCTCTCTGGGTTGGGAGGATCCCCTGGAGGAGGAAATGGCAACCCACTCCAGTATTCTTGCCTGCAAAATTCCATGGGCAGAGGAGCCTGGTGGGCTACAGCCCATGGGGTCGCAGAGTTGGACACAACTAAGTGATTGAACACACACACACACTCTAAGTAAAATCCCATCAAAAGCCTTAGATGCACACTTACAGAAGAACTTTGCAGAAAACAGTTATAAGAGTTCACAGGTTCACTGGATGAACAATTACTCTTTTTGTACACAACACCCATTACCCAGGTCAAAATAAACGACGCAAATAAAGAAAAAGCATTTATTTATTTTCTTACTCAACAGTTAATATTTTAATACCAGCTTTACCCTAACTGAACATTTCTCTAATGATATAACCCCTAGAGATATTATATGCAAACACTTTATACTGTAAATCACATACATTTTATTTCTTCATAAGGATCAAATAGCGGCTACAACTATATAAGAAAAAATGTTTCCTTAGACTACACTAAACAGAACTGTTTTCGCTCTCTGATGAGAAAAAGAAATTCAGAACAGTACCACTAGGAAGTCTTCAACAACTAAGCTGGTGTTAGGATAGACTCATCCCCTTTGTTGACATAATTTTGGCTTATTCTTGCACGGCATATTTACCTAACCCTACATGGCCACTGCAATGTTTTCTCTGAAGGAGTTCTGACCCCTTTCCTGAAGGCAAAGAAGTGAGGTTAGCAAAAACTTCCCAACTATATCCCAAGGCTCAGGCTAAATCAACAAAGTTAAGCATTAGGGAAAAAGAAATCTACTGTTCCTTTCAAAAGTAAGACCAGAAATCAGAGACCATTTAGGATGGATTGTCGAGAGCCCAGTAGGATCACTACCAAAATTTCACGTTTTGAAAATGAGGGATCATGAGTATTTTTAAAATTAGGCAGGTGTTACCTAAAAAATACACAACCAAACAATATCCTCAAAGGTCATTATGTGCTATGTAAATATGCTTTGAGACAGTTTGTGAGACTTCTGGAATGGTGAGCAATTGCAGTTAGTCAGTTAATTATTACAACTAATTTGTTGATGTCAACAAAGCATTCAATTAATTATTTATAAATTATCTTTTCTTTCAATAGCTAATTTCATAAGTTTTAACCACTCTACTGATAATTATGGAAGCACATTTTGACACACAAAAGAAAGTGGTATCCCCTGGTATATAGGGCATTTAAAAAGCAAGAAATCAATGCCAGTAATGTTTTTTTTCCCATTATCTGTGATTATAAATACATGTTAGACAATAGAGTAGGGAAAAAGTTAAACTACCAAGTGGAACTAATTCACAATTAACTGCACTTGCAAGACAATTTGAAGAAGCCAACTTAAAATGATAGAGAATCAATAAACAAACTACATTTTAAATTCCAACAGAGCAAACACTGCTATCAAGAAAGATATCTTTCACAACAACAAAAAAAGGTGTTCAAAATCCTTGACTCCAAACCAACTGCTACTAAAACATACTAACATCCTAGTGAGTTAAAACATAGTGGCTTTCCTTCTGAGGTGCACTTTCTACAAGCAGGCTTGATCTGCACAGGAACATGAGTTTAAGAATAGTTATCAACCAATGTTTTTATGTAATCAAACTATTGTCCTACCATAATTCCCAAAATCAGAGTGTATAAATAAATTGAACAAGTTTGAAACTCAAAGGATTTTGTATTTTAAATATTTTAAACTACAGTCCTGGGGCACCCAACTTTTCAACTCCTGATCTGTGAAAAGCAGTTCTATTGCTCAGAAAGCTCTCAATTTCTTCCCCAACACAACCCTCACCATCCACATATCAGCACACAAGCTCAGTTCCTTCCTTAATTTTAAAGTCCTCTTAAGTCCCAGCTTAAATGTCATTTCTCCAGAAGAAACTTCACTGCACTCAGATTAGATTATGTCTACCTCTTACACTTACTTACAGCTTCCTCCTTTTGCTCAATTACAGAGCAAAGGGTGTACATAATACACCCTTGTTTAAGGTCTATTTTCTCCTATGAAGCTACAAGCTCAAAGAAGGGAGGTCTTCCCTGTTATCCACCCCATCTTTGAACTCATCCCAGTGTCTGGTATATAGTGTACACTTCTCAAACATTTACTAAATATACATTAAAGAAAGAGTAGATCTTGAAATTGGATACTGTGTCTTTCTAGAAAAAATTTTTTGTAACTAGATACTACAAATGGAGCAGCAAAGTATAGCTTCAAATTATATTTTTAAATAGTGATCATCCTAAAGGATATCAAAATCATAAAGGAAATTTAGCACTGAATGGTTTCTGTCTGTGTTGTCATTATAAGAAACATCTTTCTCAAAGGATTCACCAAGAGGGTGGACTTACAGAAACATACACACACACACATCCTTAGAGAACTACTATTATTGTTAATCATCGAGTAGCAAAACTGCATAAATAAAAGGAAACAGTCACTCAAAATGCCACTAAGCTAAAACTGTCCATTATTCTGTCCTCTGTGACTTCTATATAAAGATATGGAACACACAGTGCATAGTATAGGTGGCTCAAGTATGACAATATTAACAGTCACTAAGTCTGCCACATATTTTCTTTATTAAGTAATTTCAAGGAGAAAATTAATTCATTAAAATCAAAGCGGCAATAAAACAACTCACAGACTGGACTTCAGAAATGCGCTTCAGCGGATCAGCTTACTGTGCCAAGTCAACAGTGAGTGTGAACTCTTTGTTTACACCCTGGTACAAGTGCTCACCCCTCATGACCTGGTTGAGTGATCAGGGCCTGCTTGCTGACTGGTACTCCCTGCCATAAGGCCACCCTCCCCTGATGAGAAGTTTCTGTTCTGATCTCCTCTTTAAGACTACTCTGGAGAACATGTGGTTCCCTTCAGCTGGGGTTTCCTGATCCCTGGTGAGCTGTCACCATGAGGAAATACGACAGAACACTTCCTGCAACCTGGGTCCCCAGGAACCCTGAGGACCAGGTACAATCTGCCCATCCCGCTTATGGTGGGAAACCACAATTCTGGCATCACACACTTTGGGACTAGCTAACCAAATTACAGATCCCAACCACATACCAAACATCTACGTGTGAACAGATACCCATATAAGTCACAAACCACTCAATTTCTCTAAAATTCAAAAACATAAACTAGATACCCCCTTTCAATTTATAAACTGCTGTCCTGAAGTTATGTTGAAGATCGGCTATCACCTGGAAATTTCACTTATCTGACCAATCTGCAACTTTTCAGAAAACCCACAAATATTGCAAGCTTGGACTCTAGCTTTCTTAAAGCCTGAAATGGCTTCAGGACTCCAGCAAAATACCTTTTTGCTCTGAGAACTCAAGGATAAGCCTTAACTATTACAGTTAATAGTTGAAGCACAGGCTGGATGAAGCACAAACTGGAATCCAGATTGTAGGGAAAACACCAATAACCTCAGATATGCAGATGACACCACCCTTACGACAGAAAGTGAAGAGGAACTAGATTAGAGTCTCTTAATGAAAGTGAAAGAGAAAAGTGAGAAAGTTGGCTTAAAATGCAGCATTCAAAAAACCAAGATCATGGCATCCAGTCCTATCACTTCATGGCAAACAGACAGGGAAACAACAGAAAACAGTGTCAGACTTTATTTTTCTGGGCTCCAAAATCACTGCAGATGGTGACTGCAGCCATGAAATTAAAAGATGCTTACTCCTTGGAAGAAAAGCTATGATCAACCTAGACAGCATATTAAAAAGCAGAGACATTACTTTGCTGACAAAGGTCCTTCTAGTCAAAGTTATGGTTTTTCTAGCAGTCATGTGTGGGTGTGAGAGTTGGACCATAAAGAAAGCTGAGCGCGGAAGAATTGATGCTTTTGAACTGTGGTGCTGGAGAAGACTCTTGAGAGTCCCTTGGACCAAAAGGAGGTCAAACCAGTCAATCCTCAAGGAAATCAGTCCCGGAATATTCACTGGAAGGACTGATGCTAAAGCTGAAGCTCCAACACCTTGGCCACCTGATGTGAAGAACTGATTCATTGGAAAAGACCCTAATGTTGGGAAAGATTGAAGGCAAGAGGAGAAGGGGAGGACAGAGGAGGATATGGTTGGATGGTCCAACACCAACTTAATGGACATGAGTTTGAGCAAGCTCCAGGAGTTGGTGATGGACAGGGAAGCCTGGCATGCTGCAGTCCATGGTGTCCCAAAGAGTCAGACATGACTGAGGGACTGAACTGAACTGATTACAGTTACTGATAAGTAAAGTGTTAAATCACCAATGTTAGTATTCTCTCTAGAAGCAGATCACTAAGACTAAGGAAAAGATAAGACTAGAAACTAAGAATAAAGGGACTATGGGAAGACTGTTACTCAGTTTCCAAAGGTATCATGTGCCTTTTGCTTTAGAGCAGTAAGCCTTAGCCTTTCCCTAGAAATGACATTTTTCCTTCCAGACCTGGGGGGAATATAGCTGTATTTGAGAGCTGTGAGGTAGTGGTACCTTTCCATAATATAGTTTTCCTGGCAAGGGATCAATGTAGCATAGGCTAAAAATATGAGATAGCTTTTGTGAAAATACACAAAGGATTTTTTTCAGAGAGACTTAAGTTGGAGAAAAATACACTCACGTATGACAACTTCCTAAAAATGAAATATGGCAAAGAGATTAACTTTCACATAGATTTTTATAAAGGCATCTAAAACAAAAATAAATATATATGGAGAACTTCAGATGATGAATGGCAACAAGATTGTTTCTTTGAATTTGCTCTGTCTCAAAAAAAAAAAAATCCTAAATCAAGCCTTTGACAGGACTAAGTAGGCTTCTTTTACTGTCAATTTAACTACTAAAATAGAAACATGCAGGTACTAAAGTTTGGTTGTTAAAGAAGGAAACAAAGGAATATGACCAGAACTTGTAACTTCATCAATAAAATGGCCAAAAGGCTGAGGCAGGTTACTAACCTCGGGGATCTGACCTAGGCTTTGGAGACTAATACCAGCAATTACAATACAAAAGTCCAGCTATCACCCACAATTACTGCTTCTCAGGGGGTCTAAGTAATGAATTATTTATGTAACATATGCCCTATACCTTTTTAGGAAGAAACAGAAAAATCTATGCAAACCAAGCCAACAGACCTCTTTATGGTCATAAAGTTTGTCACCTGCTGTTACCAGCTGCCATAAAGAAAGTTTCTCTAATCTCCTCCACCCCTTCTAAATGGTGGGTGAGTTAACCAGGAACCATCCTTTATCCTCAGGAATGTAGGTGCTTAATAACATATTAAAGGGAGAGGTCAAAGTGAATCCTGAGTTAACACTTCCTAGGAGAGTTGGGGTGCAAGGAGAGAAGCCAGGAGGAGGAATCATTTGACCAGCAGAAGTTGAATTCTTCCATCCTCTTTTCACTGCGCTGTTTCTACCATCAGGAGGCAAGCAATGACTGCAACTGTTTTGGAAAAGCTTTCAAATTTTTCATAAAATGACGTGGTTTTATGCCCTTATTCTCCGGCAATTGTGGGTTTGTAAGAAAAAGCCCATTATTCTTTCAGTGACTCAATACAGTCTTGCTTATGTTTGTACATTCAATGAACCATAGGGTATTCGTGGTGAAAGCCCCTGAGTACATCTTTAACAACTGATAAGTAATTGATTTATGCACAGCAGATCCTCTGCCCCTTTTCTTTCCTTTAAACATGGGAAGTTGAAAGAAGATAGGTGTTTGGTATCCAAAAGCTGAGGAAGGCAGGAGCCCATGAGCAGCACGCTGGGGGTTTCTGTTTTGTTTAACTATAAATGTAAGGTAGCATTTGGCAGGCTAGACTCAATCCTAGAGTGTGCCAAGAACTTTCCTATGGAAAAAAAGAACTAAATGCAAAAATAAAGATCCAAGCATGCAAGCTCCACGGTGCAAACAAGCACTCTGCATTTAAGACAGACATTTAAGACAGACCCAGCCAGAAAGAAAGAGGAAAAGTCTAGGATCAAATGGGCCATCATCCCTGGGAGGCATCCTCCCCCAACTCTCAGAACTGAAACTCAGAACTGAAACAGAAATGAGGCTAGAAAAGTCAGTGCTTGGCCACTGCAGGGAGAGAAACCTGAGGGGTATGGAAAATAAAACCCACGCCTGATGAAGTCAGACTCTGGCATGAAAACAGAGTGTTGTTACTGTTTTTTTTTTTTTTCCCCAAAATAACTTTCAATTAAATTACCAGCCGACCTGACTACAAAGGATCTCTTCTGATGTGAACTTCTAAAACTGACAGGCATCATGACAAGCCCTCCAGACCAAAGGAAAGATTGCTAACTCAATCTTTAATTGAAAAAAAAAAAAAAGAAGATATCAAATCAAATGCCTTAGAAATTATATTAAATGATCAGAATTGATAGAATATCTGCCATCCAAATGAAATGCATAGTAGAAAGGAGAAGACAAGGAAAGGAAGGAGAGAGAGGGGAAAAAAAGTACATTCATGAAGTCTGCTTTCTGCATACCTTTTCAAATTTTGTCAGCAATTCCCGTAAGCTGAAGTTCAGACCAATCATTGTCCAGTAGCCCTTGAAGCCTACATCTTTCCGGCAAACTTCCTTCAGACAACAGCATTTAACTTCTAAAAACCGTATCTTTTCTGGCTATACTTTAAAATCCTTTGTAAAATCCTTTACAATCCTTGCCCTTGAGCTATGGTCCATGAGCAGCAGCAGCTTGCGTTGGGACATTTTAGCCACTTCACTGAGGCTCCGGGACTTCATGGACTTCGGAGTTCATAAGGAAAAGACCTGTCGGTATGTTCTCTGCTAGCTGCGTTCCACGAGGCTGGCATGGTCTCCTTTTTCTCTGGGAAGCTTAGGAGTCCCTTCTGTTCACCTCACTAATGACCTGCAGCCCACAACTGTTCTCTCCTGGGCCCCAAGCTTAGGGTTTGGTCTCAATTACGCACAGCAAAAAAAGAAGTTATATCCTGGAAACTTGCATGAGAGAAGGCCAAAAAAAGAAATAAAGAAAAAAAAAAGAATAAAAATAAAGAGCCAAGCATTACCAACTTCCTCCATTCACACTGGTTTCAGGAAGAAAAAGGAAGAAAAAAAAATCCTGGGTAAGGAGCCAGTTTTCAAAAAGCATGACTTATGTGGAGTTCGAACAGCAAGGAGGGCACTCGTGTCTGAAGAAACACCCGAACTCGGGACAAGAGGCCACCGGCTTGCACTCGCAGAGACACCGGCAGCCTGTGTTGCTATGGTAACCACCAAGCTAGTTTCAATCCATTTCCCTAAGTCAGGCTGTGCCTAAGGGATGCTGTGTCAGTGCAAAAGAACTAAGTTATTTAAAAAGTGGTTCTGTGCACCCAGAGAAAAGTTTAAGCAGCAGGTCTCATGGTCCCCCTTGCAGAAATGTGCAACAGGGCAGGCAGCCTCATCAGCTTTGGCAGCTCCCCGGGCCAATCTGACAGGAGTGTGGTAATCCACTTCTCTTTCAAGCAGTTGTTTATTATTTTAATCACCATCCTCCCTTCTACCACCCCTCACACACAGTTTGAAGTGAAGCTCACTCCCACTTCCTGGAGGTCTCCCCACCCCAATCTGCAGTACTAGAACCTCTCAAATTGTCTCAATCCTGAATAATCACAGGACCCATATTCCAGTTCAGAGCCCACCCATGAAAACATGAGGGACTGGGAGCACAGCCCCATACAAATCATCAAACAAAATAAGTGTGATCAATCACATTATTTCTAAAACAATATTTTAACAGCAAAATGGATGGGAAAGTCTTTTAAAAGGGCAGTTTTTTTTTTTTTTAAATCTCATTGACTGTTTTCATGGAGGAATCTACTTGTTTCTGAAATAAAACTTAAGTGAAATTACTCAAAATGTGAGCAATAATCAGTTATTTTTAAATGTGCCCTCTATTTTGATGTTAAATTATTCCTGACATTGAAAGAAACACTATCTTCTACAAAGTTTTAAGAGTTTAAATGCTTTCAAGGAAAAAGTTGAATCCAAATGATATATTCTTTGCACTGCTCTTAGGGACATCATTCCAAGGCAAAAATGTGATTTTGTTTTTGCATTACATAGCTATTTAGTACACCAATAAAAATATAACAGATATGATCATATGAAACATACATCTTTAATTGTGTGCAGAATTTTATCATAAATATGTAATGCTCTTAAAAGTGACACTATCACAAATGGAAAGAATTTAATCTTAATATAACTAAGTTTGTTTTTTGCATCAGTACTTAGAACAAAGGAAAAATAACCCTGAAATTAGAATATGTATCTCCTAAAAAGCTATTTGAATTACTTAAACATCAAAATTACTAGCACCCATTTAACCATACGGAGAAAGAGATTCCAAACAAAAGGAAAAAACAAATGCTATAGGGGAACACTATACAATGTAATTATTATTTTTTGGATTTGCAAACAATTTTTCTTTCCAAGTCATTCCCAACTTATTCATATCAGTATTGAAGTAGCATGTGTTTTACATATGCAGATCTATACAAAATTTAACAGGTTTTAATAAATATTTTCATCATTTATTCATAAAAATCAACATGTCCCCAGAGGCAAGCTGGCTTTATGAGATCTCTAGTGGAATGTGTTTTCAAAGTGCCCATTTCAGATTTATACACAGACACTACAATTTCAAACACAAGTGTAGTACACTGATTATCCAGAAATTTAGAAATAAAATTAGTCTGTGCAGGGTACATCCAGAAAAAAAAAAAAAAGCACTGACATCAGCATGGAGACCAATCATCAAAAACGGAGTGAAGCAACTTACATAGAAATTCACCAGGGCAGCCCTGACCTGGGAGGGCTTGGGGGCCACATGCTGAGAGCTCTCAGCAGCCACAGATAAACTTTCTACATAAATACCAGACAAAAGGAACCACCAGCATGGACACCACCTCCAGCACCATCACCACAAAAAACAAACAAAGGGGAGAGCGAGAGAAAAAAAGAACCATCTTCCTCAGCTGGGCAAATGTCCAGCTACCACCCAGGATGCTGGGTGACTGTGATCAGAGACATGCGCAAACATGAACCCCACCCCCCCACCCAACCCCGTTCCACGCACTTTTCAGAAGAGTGAATTAAATAAAAACTCTCTGTAACAGACAGGAGGAACACAGTCTTTCCCTGAAGTAGAGCCTTATGTTTAAAGGGGTTTTATACCAAGGCAAGAATGGTATGATACAGCTGGAGCTCCAAATACCTGGTATCCTTAGGCAAGGCTAATCTTTATGAGGAAAAGGAAGCAGCACTCTGCAGGTTAGGGTACCTTCCCAAGAAAAGAGCAGAGGGAACTTCATCAGCATGACTAAAGCTGGCATTTGAGTACTAGAAGAGATAAAGACAGACAAACCAGTCCATCCTAAAGGAAATCAGTCCTGAATATTCACTGGAAAGACTGAAGCTGAAGCTCCAACACTTTGGCCACCTGATGCAAAGAACTGACTCATTGGAAAAGACCCTGATGCTGGGAAAGATTTGAAGGCAAAAGGAGAAGGGGGATGCAGAGGAAGAGATGGTTAGATAGCCTCACCGATTCGATGGACACGAATTTCAGCAAACTCCAAACTCTGGGAGATGGTGAAGGGTGGGGAAGCCTGGTGTGCTGCAGTTCATGGGATCGCAAAGAGTCAGACACAACTCAGTGACCGAACAACAAGGGAAGAGAAGAATTCCCACGTGGAATTCAAGAGTGGGGTGTCCTGAAGTCAAAGGCTCTACCAACCACTCACCGCCCTGATGCTCCCTGCAAATGTCTGATGCTCATTCTCAGAACTGACATCCTCTGCTTGGGCAGAAAAGGGAATACTTAAACAAAGCTCCCTACTCCCAGTTTCCATCCCTGGGGTACAGCAACCCGCTCAGAATTCTTGCCTGGAGGGGAGCCTGACAGGACAGAGGAGTGTGTAAGGTCCGTAGGATCACAAAGAGAGTGTCATGATGAAGCAACTTAATATGCATGTATGCATGCACTCACAATTATAAAATACCAAAAACTAAGATAGTGATGAACCTAGCTATGATGACATCCTCTTTCGGAGAAAAATGGATCACATGGAACCATTCAAAAAAAAATTTTTAATTCTCATCTAATTTTAACAAGACTGTGACTATATCTTCACTAAAACACTGTAAAGTAATCAAAAGTGTTAGTTTTTAATTGAGGCAGAAGTGACATTAACAACTTTATTTTTAAAGGGTTAAAGACAAATTATTTTATGTAAAGTCCAAAGATACTCCATAAATTTCAAACAGCTAAATATTTAGTATATTATTCAAAACGACTGTGCCCTATATAACTGAGTGACACATTAGAAGTAAAACCTGTAAAATGTGACTGTGAATTGTTTTTAGAACTGTGAGCACATTTTACTATGTGCTTGTTTTTGGCATCTATAAATAAGAATATTTTCTCAGTTTAAACTCTGTACACAAAATAACCTCTTGGTAATATTCCTTACATCTCCATAGTCCTTTCTGTTTTTAACCAAGCACCTCTTTGATAAATTATCTTCTGTAAACCTGTAATTATCAAAACACACGCACACACAAAAACAGGCCCCCAGTGAAAGCAATACATCACCACAGACACTTAGTAAACTGGATGGTGAAATCTGAAGCAACTGGCATTTTGCCAGTCTAAACTAGTGTGCAAAGTAATTGTGCACTGAATCTTCAAGTGGAATAAACATAATTCTACTAATCTGTTTGTAACAGATCAAAAAACACTGACTGTTCTAAGATTCTCCAGTTAAATAAATCATGTCTCAAATGTAGACAACATAGTTCCATGAGAAAGTGAAGGTTACAGAACCAGAGAGAAGAAGTGGAAAAGTCAATAATGGAATCAATAAAATATAAACCTACATTGCTTAATAAAAATGACATCCCACTGCCAAAATGAAGAGAGCTACATGTATATATGGCTTTGGCAAAAACTTTCAAAGGATAAGCTAATTTTAAAATTTTTTACACTTCAAAACAGTATTTTATTTAGTTTTTTAAAAGATGACTTACTTTTTAGCAATTTCATCAAGGCAAGAAAACATTCCTTAGGGTTTGGTCAAATATAAGCAAAAGGAGAAGTCTAAATGCTTTACTGAGAAACAATTTATGCCATACCCAAATAGTGGATCTTAAAGTACTCTTCCCACTAAACATAAACTTCACATTTATAAACACTGTAAAGACAAAAGTATGTTTCCTATGCAAAACCTAACAGGTTTCTCTTTATATTGATCAAGATAACAAAAAGAAAAGAAAGCCTTCTTGGGAGTTTCTAAAGCAAAGTATATGGAGGTCAATAGGTGATTACAAATAAATCAGTACATCATGGCTTTATTCAAATGAAGAGCTTCAGGCGTGGGTAGAAAAATTTACTTATTACAAAGCCATTCAGACTTAAGGAAAGATCCCGATTGTAATGGCTTTGAAAGGACTACACATAATTATCTTTTCTCATAACCTTTCTAACTTGGGGTTTATGTCAAAAATAAAATAGCTTCGAGACCCTAATCATGATCTGAAATTTCCATTCATTGTCTACTGCCTCTGCAGTTCTCTTAAGGGAAGACTACTCAATACATTACTGCCTTCTAGTTAACGGCAGCCAGCAACCCAGTCTGTCAGCTGGTAGCTATTTAAAATAATATACAGCCCTAAAGGGCAGAAGGTTCATTCTAAAATGGAGGCCTGAGCCCCCTGATGAAAGGCGGAACTCTCCTTTTATCCCAGGAAGTTTAGGCAATATGCTTGGTGCACAGAGTTATTTTGCACATTCATCTCTTCAATAATGTCATCTACTTTGATAATTATGCAGGTAGCAATTGGGAAATAAAAATTACAAATTGTAAAATAAAAGATTCTACATAAGATTTTCATAACCTACAGGCAGAAGACTCTCCTGACATTTTTAAAGGCACAAAGAGATTTTTCTTCTTGTGGGAAGTGGCTGGGTGCGGTGGGGTCTGAGGAAGAAAAACGCCAGCTGATTTGCTTATGAGTTAGTCAACCAGGTGCAGCGGTCAGCCTTTAGCAACCTTCTCAATATTTAATGATTCAGAGAGTACTTTATTAGATGAGTAAAATAATGCCAAGATAAGTTAATGCTTCAAAACTATATCCTTCCTAAAAACTATGCAGCATCAGACAAGAGTGAAACCATCCCAGATGGCTGAACCTCACAATTCCAGATGTGTACTGATAGCGGAATAAGCAACTAAATTGCAAGGGCTTTGAAGAAGGTCCTTAAAGAATTTTAAAGGGCTTTTCCAACTTTCCGCAGCTCTTCAGATTGAGACATTTAAAGCCAAAATTAAAATACAAATTTTAATAATAAGAATGAATGTGTCAGGATAAGTCAAACTTGAAGGTTCTGTTTTCACTCCCGAGTGAAACACTGGTACTCTTCCCAGAAGGGCAGTGTTCCTACAATCTGGGTATGGATTTGAGGAACTGGACATTCAGGGAACCATGAAGAAGTTCGGACTAACCTTAGTGAGATCAGAGAGGCTTCTGTGGACAATAAGAGGTGGGGCTTTTGTGAGGCTTGTAGACCAATCCATTCAAAGCTGAGTTACTGCTTCAGTTCTGATGCATGCTCCTGCCATCTTCCTGCTTAGCATCTCACCTGCAATTCTCTGCAAAATCATGCCCCAAACCTACTTTGACTCCTTAAGCATAACTCACCCTCACTAGTCTCAACAATAACCAATCAAGACACATACCACACAAACCTCTTATACTTACAAATATGGCTCTCTACAAAGAGTACTTTGTAGTATTCCTTTTTCTCCCTGAGGATATTTCATTTTATTTACTATCTGTATCTTTATCTCCATTCCCTAGTCTGTTTACACTAAGCAACAAGTTCTACATTATGTCTTTATTTCCTCCCCAAAAAGTTTCAATAAAGTACTCTATAGACAGTGAACCCAGACAATGCATTATGCAGCTCATAATAAAACCTGTTTATGGAATGAGGAATTCCTATGTTTGATAGCATTAAGTTAAGCCATTACATTTCCTGAAGATTATTAAAAGCAGCAGAGTTGACTTTTAAAAATCCGCCTAACTTGGGGCTGGGGATCATTTAGCAAAATTCATCAAACATTACAATGCATATAAACTTTGAGTCAGAAATTCTATCCCTAGGAATTTAATTTTCAAACATGTGAACAGACATATGTACAAGGATGCACAGTAAGTCATATGTGACATAGCAAAAAGCTGAAAACAATCTAAATGTCTGTCAATAGATAACTATGTAAATAAATTATGGTGGACTCCTATAATGGAATGTTGCACAGTTTTGGAAATGACAGAGATGACTGCTATGTGCAGATAAGAAATAATCTCTAATTACATATATGTATATGGGATATATATGTGTACACTAAAAAAGCAGAGATAATTGATACAGGTACATAAAGGAACAACATATGAAATACAGACAGTATTTCTGGAAAAAGATACCTCTAAGAGGGGGCTGGAGATGTGAGTGCCTAGAATGAGACACTTTATTTTGTCTTTTATTCTGTGTGAAAATTTTACTACAGAGCCATGTTACTTTTTCCACACAAAATTAAGTCAAGAAATAGATGAAAAATTCCCAAGTAAAACAAAATTATTTTTTTAAAAATTATCTTTTGAGGTAGATCCTATTTAAAAACAATAGCTTCATTAGACCTGAAAGTAAATGCCACTGCAGACAATCATTTTTGTCTCTGAAAGTTTCAGAAACTTTGAGGTGCCAGATGGTCAGACATTCTATAGCAAATCAAACCTCAATAGAAACAAGCCTTCCACAGCAGTGGGTTGGTCAATGGTAAACCTTTCTGAAAGAGATGGAGACAAAGCCTTTTTGTTCTCATAAGTTACTCTATAACTAGTAGCTCCAGCTTATTTAAGTAATAACTTTGTGTCTAAATAGGCATTGTACAATTCAAGCTATTCCTTTTCTAAGGAAACCAGTGTTCCTATTGTCATCTAATACTGTGATATTCTACCCTATAAAAAATGAGGAATGCTTATAAAACCCATTGATATACACCCCAAAAAGAATATCTAGCCTGATTTGTTCAAGGCAACTGAAGTATGGCTTCACCTTTCAAATTGGGCTATGTGATCTGACCTGGTGGGCTGGCAGAGAGAGTTGAGTACCAGAGTCCACAAATGGCTTAAGAGATGCTGCAAATACAAACAGCGATTTCTTTCCTGGATCTAAGTTACAATAGTGAGAGAGAAAAGGCCGTGGACTCTGCTTTGCTTGCCATGTTTGGAGTGGGTGTCTTTAACAAAATACTGCAGGAAATGTACAACTACAGCTTAAGCAACCACGGGACACGGAGATCTGGCAATTTCTTGTTTAAGGCTATATCAAATAGTAGAAGGAGGTCTATAATGTCTGTGTTGTTGCTTAATCCCTGACTTGTATTCAACTCTTTTGCAACCCACATGGACTGTAGCCCAACAAGCTCCTCTGTCTGTGGGATTTTCCAGGCAAGAATACTGGGGTGGGTTGCCATTTCATTCTCTAGTTATCTTCCCAACACAGGGATTGAACCCATGTCTCCTATATGGGCAGGAGGATTTTTTTTTACCACTGAACCATTAGCTCTACATTAAATATTGTCAAGCTAAGGCTTTAGAGCACTATTTAAATGCAAAATTTGATCTGGCAGGTGTTTTAACTTTAAAATAAAACTATGAGATGATTGCAGTAATAGAACCTTTGAGAGCACAACACTGAATCTAGTATTTAGGCTTATAAAAGGAATACTGGCATCATAATTATAACCTTGGGAGGCTAAACAAATACCCAGGCAATGTTGCTACTGCACAAAACCTTTTTGGAATATTGCTTCAGAGACCCTTTTATAATTAACCAGAGAGCCAAATAATAAAACTTATCTCAGTTTTTAAAACATATTGCCACTTTTACCAGAAGTTCTTGATACTATCATATCAGCCCTTCTATCTTTATTTAATGATTCTTCACATCCCAACCCCAAAATATCAAAACTGTAATACAGCATGTCCAGTAGAACTTTCTGCAATGGTGGAAACATTCTCTATTTTCGATGTACCTAAGAGCAGAACGGCTCTTATGTGGCTAATGTGACTGAGGAACTATATTTTAATTTTGTTTAATTTTAGTTCATTTTAATTTAAATGTAATAGTCACATGTGACTGGTGACCCTGCCATACAATTCCAGGTGTGATTTCCACACAATATTTTCAAGGACATGTTTTTCTAACTTTCTACAATACATACTCAACTTTTTCTCTAGTGATAGGAGCTTTTCCTCTCAAATAATAGCCTCCCTTTTCTCTATCTGTTCAAGTTTTACCCAGCCATTAAGTTCCAATTCAGTTGCCACCCTCTACTCAAAGTCCTGTATTATACAGCTTTAACTCAACAATTTTCTTTCCTCGTTGGCTATCTCCATCATGCTGCACTACCACCCTGTATTTTACCTACAGGTATTAATAGCACGTTTTGTTTAGAGGTTGTCTTGTGAATTTGTTTTCACTTTCCTTTCACCTCATTAGAGATTAGGCTCTTTGAAGAAAAAAGAGGGAGAAAAAGTTAATTTGTGCCTCAAATGCCCTGTAGACTGCTTAATATGCAGCCACTGTCCAATAAATAGTTTTTAATTGACAAGAGTAAAACAACCAGAATTTACCAAAATGATACACCCTTAATGTGATTTTAAAATTGAAGAGACAGCCATGATCTTATTAGACTTTTACATAATTTAAAAGTTACTAAAGTAGTTCATCTCGCAACTTTTAAAATAAAAAATTCTAAGGGTTATTATAATTCATCTTTTCATTTCCTGAAAGGATCCCAAGTTACTCTAAAATTTTGCACTTATGCACTTATCTTACTCTTAAATTTCCTCAAAGAAAGATAGGTGCTAGTCCTTCTGTAAACCACTCAAGCTTAACTTCAAGACAGAAAAAGTTAATGTGACTATATTTTTAAGAGTCATACTTTAAATTTTAAAAGAAAGTGCTGCCCTCTTGTGAAATGAGGTAGAAGATTTGTCATTTTACTGACAGTTGAGTAAATACTTCAACGGGATTGAAAGTTAAAATTTAACATTGAAACAAAATGGAGTTTCTCTTCAAACTGTGTTTCCCCTGAGATCTCTTCCTCCTGCTCTTGGTTAATTTTCCAAATAAAGGAAGGATGGATCATCATGGAAAACTCACACTTGTAGTATAAACTGTGAAACAATGAAGGAGTGACTGGTATCGTTTCACAAAAATAAGGATAAAAGATTGCCGCTTTTAATTTGAAAGTACTCTTGCCTGGAAAAGCCCATGGACAGAGGAGCCTGGTAGGCTACCGTCCATGGGGTCGCAAAGAGTCGGACACGACTGAGCGAATGAATTGAATTGAATTGATTGAGGGGAGAAAGGGAGCAACAGCAGGTGAAGGAACAGATGAGCCCATGACAACATGACAAGTCTGAAGTCAGCGCGCTGTCTGACCCTGGGAAAGAGCTGTCTTTGAGCCTGAGGGAGGAGGAGAACAGGCTGAGCTGACTCCATCTTGAAAAAGAAGGAAACTTCATCTTGCACTTTCAGGGAGCTTTGGACCATGTAGCCATGGGGATAACATACCTATAGCCGAACTGGCCTCCCGGACTGATAAACACTGGATTCCATACCAAGACTTCCCATCGTCAAAAAGAATGCAATAATCCCCTATGGAGCCAATCACCTTTGTAATCTTTATGGCAACCACTGGTGTAGGTGACAATCTATAACCAGCTGACCCTTCTGATTATGAATCATGGCTGTAACCTGACTGTATCTCCCTTTAACACTTTCCAGGCTAGGTTTAAGGAATTTGGGGATGTGGGCTTCAGCAGTACACTTAGGTATATTAGGTTTTCACAAAAGTTGGCCAGGGTCGTTGGCTAAGAGGAGACTCTGCCTTGGGGCCCACCGGTGTAATAAACTGCACTCCATATCTGCATTGTCCTTCTGAGTGAGTTTGTTTCTGGAACGCATGGCTACAGCAAGTCCACTTAGTCTTACACATAAGGTGAGTAGTACTCTAATAATGCCCCAGTTGCACAGATTTGTGTTGAGATTACGTGAAATAGCAGAGGTAAAATAAAGTTAAACGCTTGTCCAATATATGTTGTCCTTCAGTTATGCATCCATTATGTAGCACTATCAGGGGAAGCACACTGACTGAAACCGCCCACCCTGGCCAGGCACCACAGTAACCGTCTGCATGAGTTGTTTTATGACAGGAGATCCTGATAAGGAATAAGGAACTAATAAGCCACCACCAGCCGGAAGAGTTCGGGAAAGGTCAAAAGGAGACACCCTGTGTCCGTCCACTTCCCAGAACCCTTCTCACTAGCATCCATCTTGGCTGAGCGCTGCGTGCGCCACCAGGAAAGACTCTGAATTAGAATGATTGGCCAAAGACCACCCGGAAACGAATCCCATCCCCATAAAACCCAAGACTGCGGGCCACGCGGGAGAGCAGTTCTCCTGGGTTCCCTCACCCTCCTGCTCTCCACCTGGGTGCCCTTCCCAATAAAATCTCTTGCTTTGTCAGCACGTGTCTCCTCGGACAATTCATTTCCAAGTGTTAGACAAGAGCCCAGTTTCGGGCCCTGGAAGGGGTCCCCCTTCCTGCAACAGTACTAGGTACAAGGTACCAGGTACAGTTACTAGGGACCATTTTAAAAAGCCATGAAAGTATTATTTTGAAGGAGTTCACACTCAAAGCTATTCATGAAAATACATGAAAAATCCTTTCACAATTTCATGAACAACAAATGTGAGCAGATTCACAATTCACAGAAATGAGCACTATAAATACTATGGACTTTAAGGATTCAATTAAATTAGATCAATTTACTAAAAGCACACTTGAGTGACAAATTTGAAGTATTTTGATCTAAAAGTACTAAGAACTAGGAGGGTAAAACTTATTAGCATTACCTAATTTAGTATTATCTAATAATTTCTTCTCCACAGAGCGTGTTTCCTTTTTAATATTTCAAGATTCTAAGTTTTTTTTTTTCCTTTTTTAAAAATTTTTATTGGCGTATAACACAGGGGATGCTTCCTTGAATGAAATTTCACTTTGTCTTCAACACTCTCCTCTGGGACTGGGATGAAAAGATGAGAGGTTAGCAGGACAAAATAGTATATGGCAAAAGTAGACTAAGGCATCATGACTGTTTTTTCAACATTGGCAATTCACAAACCATTTTTCACTTACCCCCCACGCTGGGACACACATGTAAATAGCATACATTTACATGTGAATATTAGGAACAGGTGTGCCCATAAAAGAAAGTGTTTAAAACTTGGAACATTCTTTGATTGGATTCTCAGCACACTAAGAGACTTGTCTATTTAAAGTAATCTTCAGGAAATTCTTTTGTAATGGAGAAGATCTTCTGTCAAAAACCACCTCCTGATAAGTTTGTTTTAGCAGTTTGAGTTTTTATGCATGAAAGCTTTTTTTTTTTAACTTGGGAAAACATTCCAATTTTTTGGTTGGTATTATGATAGAAAATAAAAGAACGTCTAGATAATGAGGTGAAAAAGTGCCTTAAGAAAGAGTGTGGATCTTATATTTAGTAATATAATACATTTTTTGGCACAGTTTCCTTTAAAAAATCTCCATAAAAAAAAAGCCTATAAAAATGCAGGAATGACAATCATGCTGTTCTGTTATTCTAATTAGTTGCCTCTCTGTTCAAATACCAGAAAGACACAGAGGAACCTAGTAACATTTTAGTGAGCTAATTGAGAAAAAGTCTCCAACTAAATATTAAGAAAAGAACATCAACATGCACATGATTTATAGCATTTTAAATTAAATAATGCTTTGATTTTATTGGACTTAGGCAAAAGAAATGTTGACTCATCATATACTTCAGGGAATGCTTCTAACAAATAAATGATGGTTAAGAAGGTGGGAAAATATATGCCTCAGTAACTTTTCAAGCTGAATAAATTACATTACCTTGTAACCACTAATTTCCTTAATCTTGTAGAGGGGGTAGAAATTTGACAAAGTGAACTGTTAAGTAAGTACAGTAAAATAGAAGAAGTCGACCTAAGTCTTGTTACCATTTATCTAATCAGGTAAAACAGAATCTGCTCAATGACCCATATTAAAGATCAACAAGAAAAGGTTTTCAAGTTCAAAGACCAAGAGAAATGTGCCCCCCTGGGGTGTGCTAAATAATGTTCTCCATAAAGGTGTGCTGATTCAATGTGATGGACCACTGAACACCATTTTGACATAAATTTTTTTAAAGAGGTGCTTGTTTTCTCCCTCCTCCACTCCCTAGCAGTCAAACCATGGGCATCTTCCAATCAGAACCTTGCTCCCAGCAGCTCAGAACACTCAAGGCTTTCTACCTCTTTCCCTCCCCCTTTTTTTTTTTTTTTTTTGTGTGTGTCCTTAAGCCCCAACAACTCCTCTATTCAACACAAATTTCTTAATTACCACCTTTAAGGCTGCTTTCTCTGGTTCATTTTACTTTCTCCAGATTTTTACATATTTCCCCAACCCTTAATATTTTTTCTCCTGTTATCAACCTACCTTTCTGACTTGTATTAACTATCTTGTTAGTGTTGCAAAGCACCACTCTATCATGTGGATCATATTTGCGTCATTCACCTAAATTCTTGTGTTTTCTCTGTTTTCAAATTGAACGAGGTGCAAGGTCTAAGTTGGAATACAAAGATTGTCTTTAGAGCCATTAAATTCAAACACATCTTGCAAAAAAAATACTTTATAATTAAACAGTGTCTAATAAGTTCTGTAACTTTAAAAAATTGAACTACAATTCTATTGCATTAGATAAACAAAATTATGCAGAATAATAGGACAGACAAAATGATTCTTTTCAACTTATTTAACTTATATGCAGAGTACATCATGCAAAATGCTTGCTGGATGAAGCACAAGCTGGAATCAAGATTGCCAGGAGAAATATCAACAACCTCAGATATGCAGATGACACCACCCTCATGGCAGAAGACAACGAAGAACTAAATTTAAAACTCAGCATTCAAAAAACTAAGATCATGGCATCCGGTTTCATCATTTCATGGCAAATAGATGGGGAAACGATGCAAACAGTGACAGATTTTATTTTCTTGGACTCCAAAATTACTGTGGATGGTGACTGGAGCCATGAAACTGAAAGACTCTTACTCCCTGGAAGAAAAACTATGACAAATCTAGAAAATGTATTAAAAAGCAAAAACATCACTTTGCTGACAAAGGTTTATATAGTCAAAGCTATGGTTTTTCCAGTAATCATGCACAGATGTGAGAGATGGACCACAGAGAAGGTTGAGTGCTGAAAAATCAATGTTTTTGAACTGTGGTATTAGAGAAGCCTCTTGAGAGTCCCTTGGATGGCAGGGAGATCAAACCAGTCAATTCAAAAGGAAATCAACCCTGAATATTCATTGGAAGGGCTGTGCTGAAGCTGAAGCTCCAGTACTTTGGCTACTTGATGAGAAGAGCCAACTCACTGGAAAAGACCCTGATGCTGGGAAAGATTGAAGGCCGGAGAAGAAGGGGGTGACAGAGGAAGAGAAGGTTGGATGGCATCACCGACTCAATGGACATGTATTTGAGCAAACTCAGGGAGGTAGTGAAGGACAGGGAAGCCTGGAGTGCTACAGTACATGGGGTTGCAAAGAGTCAAACATGACTGACTGACTGAACAAGAAAGAAAAAAATTATATAAGAATTCAATTTCGTAACTGGTATGGATATACTTCTAAGACTTCAGAGAATCTATGCCAACTAGACTTGAATTCATTAGCACTATTTATTAAAAGTGAGATAAAGCTGGTTTCTCTCATAAACTAAGAATTAGGAAATGATAGCTACTTTTAAAAAACAAGAAAAATAAAAGACCCAATCAAAAAGGGGGCCAAAGAACTAAACAGACATTTCTCCAAAGAAGACATACAGATGGCTAACAAACACATGAAAAGATGCTCAACATCACTCATTATCAGAGAAATGCAAATCAAAACCACAGTGAGGTACCATTTCACACCAATCAGAATGGCTGCTCTCCAAAAGTCTACAAGCAATAAATGCTGGAGAGGGTGTGGAGAAAAGGGAACCCTCTTACACTGTTGGTAGGAATGCAAACTAGTACAGCCACTATGGAGAACAGTGTGGAGATTCCTTAAAAAACTGGAAATAGAGCTGCCATATGACCCATCAATCCCACTTCTGGGCATACACACCGAGGAAACCAGATCTGAAAGAGACACGTGCACCCCAATGTTCATCACAGCACTGTTTATAATAGCCAGGACATGGAAGCAACCTAGATGCCCATCAGCAGACGAATGGATAAGGAAGCTGTGGTACATATACACAATGGAATATTACTCAGGAATACTACTCAGGAATCAGTTCTAATGAGGCAGATGAAACTGGAGCCTATTATACAGAGTGAAGTAAATCAGAAAGAAAAACACCAATACAGTATACTAATGCATATATATGGAATTTAGAAAGACGGTAATGATAACCCTGTATGCGAGACAGCAAGAGAGACACAGATGTACTGAACAGTCTTTTGGACTCTGTGGGAGAGGGCGAGGGTGGGATGATATGGGAGAATGGCGCTGAAACATGTAAATTATCAAATGTGAAACGAATCACCAGTCCAGGCTCGATGCATGATACAGGGTACTCAGGGCTGGTGCACTGGGAGGACCCAGAGGGATGGGATGGGGAGGGAGGTGGGAGGGGGTTCAGGATGGGGAACACATGTATACCCCTGGCTGATTCATGTCAATGTATGGCAAAAACCAATACAATGTTGTAAAGTAAAATTAATTAATTAATTAAAAAGAAAGAAAGAAAAATAAAAAAACACTACAGAAAAATATAACTAAAAAACTGCTGGGGGGAAAAATAGACATTAGGCCTCTAAAAATAAATGTATGATCAAATATATAACTAAACATGTACCTAGCTATCATAATTTCCTCTTTATTATAAAGCTCTTAGGCTTATTATTAGGTTATTAACAGTTTATAAAACTAAATAATAGCACATGTGTTATGAATATTTTTCTTTTAATTCTTAATGACTCAGATGAGAGGTCATTATACCCTGAATACTCTGGTACTTTATACCAGAAGCTTAATTCAGTTTAGAAAATGATTGTACCTCTGTATGAAACTCTATATTTTGGATATCTGGATCAAAAATGACATAAACATCAGCCATTTGAACTAGTCAGAGAGACTTTTCCAATACTAATTTTCAAGTTCATTTAAAACAGCATAAGAAGATAATGAAAGTCATATGGACCCACATAAAGGCCATCCCAGTATCCCAGCTCAGGTCACAAAGCAGAACCTAAGTCAGCCTGCACTTCTGGGAAATACCCCTTGTCCAGGAAACAGCATCAGCCACCAATCATAATCAACCACAGCTGGCTTATCTTACCCTAGAAAACAGGACCTCGCAGCCTTATAAGAAAATTCGACTTCTTGGCCAGTCATGTCCTTGTTTCCACACTGCCTCTTCTAAACGCAATAAAACCCACTCTTGAAGGACTTCGCTGGTGGCCCACTGGCCCCTTGTAATGCAGGCAATACTGATTCCATTCCTGATCTGGGAAAGAGCAACTAAGCCCCTGTGCCACAACTAGAGAATCCTAACACCTCAGCGAAAGATCCAGCATAATGCAGCGAAGATCCCACATGCTGCAATGGAGACCCAATGCAGCCAAATAAATTTATACTGGGGGAAAAAAAAAACCCTCACTTTTGCCCCAAATCCCTTGGGAAGAGTACCCTACTGCTTGTGAGGTACCGCACTCACCTTGTTTGACTTGAATAAAGGACATTAAACTTTAAATGGTATTATCTCTGCCCTTTGACAAAGATGACAATTAGGAATTTTTTCTTAATAAACACTGAGTTTTGTATATGTTTCTATAGGGTTTTGCTTTTCCTACATGATACTGATTCACTTCCACAATTAAGGAGCCATGCTTTTATTCACATATATATCCCTCTTTTGCAAATGTAAAAGCAAACTTATAATCGTATGTGACATATTAAAGAGAAAAATGTCCTACTGGTTTTTCTCTTTTCAGGAAGATGATGAAAATAGGAACCTAATCACAAATATGGTAAGCCATGTAAAAAGTGTTAGTGGCGCTGTCATGTCCAACTCTTTGCAATCCCATGGACGGTAGCCCCCCAGGCTCCTCAGTCCATGGAATTCTGCAGGCAAGAATGGAGTGGACAGCCATTCCCTTCTCCAGGGGATCTTCCAAACCTGGTCCTCCTGCACTGCAGGCAGAATCTTTACCATCTAAGCCACCAAGGAAGCCCCATGGCAAGCCATAGACACTGGGGACTCAACTGTCCATTCAAAACATCATTTTTAAAAGTGAACACGTGTATGTATGTAGATGTATACAGCAAAAAAAAAAAAAGAAGTATACAGCAGTACAATTTCTGACCCAGTCTCAGTGTTGCTTCAGCATAATTGACATAAATCTTTAATAAAGCCCAATTATTTATAAAAAATAAACAGGAATTTGCATATTTCCATTGAAACTATCCAATCCAACCTGCTCTTCATTGGACAAAGCTAAACTCATTGTCTTGTTTTTTCTGCATGCAATATTCACACCTGAACCTAGACCTTGGGTATATTTGTAGTTCCCTTAAAATACATTAAATTCTAGTTCTTTCTGATAAATCCAAATTTAAACTTCCACCTTTAAAATTCCCTCCCCACTTCTTCCATGAAGCTCTAATTCTAAAATGATGGCCACTCAACTTTTAAAATTTTTTAAATTTGAAAGATAATTGCTTTATAGAATTTTGTTGTTTTCTGTCAAACATCAACAAGTATCAACCATAGGTATGCATATGTCCCCTCCCTTTTGAACCTCCCTCCCATCTCACTCCCCATCCCACCCCTCTAGATTGTCACAGAGCCCCTGTTTGAGTTCCCTGGGCCATATAGCAAATTCCCACTGGCTATCTATCTTACATATGGTAATGTAGTTTCCATGTTATTCTCCCCATACTTCTCACCCTCTCCCTCCTCCCCTACCTCCGTGTCCATAAAGTTTGTTCTCTATGTCTGTTTCTTCACTGCTGCCCTGCAAATAAATCCATCAGTACCATCTTTCTAGCTTCCATATATATGCATTAGTATACGATACTTTCTCTTTCTGACTCACTTCACTCTGCATAATAGGCTCTAGGTTCATCCACCTCATTAGACTTCATCATTTTCTAGACTTTATCACTTTCTGAGAGAGACAAGAATCTTTTTTTTTTTCTTAGTATTTTTATGTGGCTGTGCCGGGTCTTAGTTGCAGAACACAGGATCTTTAATCACAGCATGTGGGATCTAGTTCCCTGACCAGGGATCCAACCCAGGCCCCCTGCATTGCAAGCCCACCTGCATTGGAAGCATGGAATATTAGCCATTAGACCACCAGGGAAGTCCTGAGACAAGAGTCTTTGATGACAGTACCTTTAACTTTTGCCTTATACTTTACCCCTTGAATCAACAAATTTTCTAGGACAATGTACTTCAACTTTCACTAACGCTGTGTGATTATTTTGGATGAAAGAGCAACTGATAAAGAGTGCTTTGGTTTCTGAGAGACTCCATGGGAAAATCAAAAGTTTATCTATGTTAATTCAGGAGGAGAAAGAAGCATTTAACTAGGCCCAGGGTTAAAATCTTCTTGATTATAGGACATCTATTTAAGAAACATGGGATTCTTGGGTGGCTCGGTGGTAAAGAATCCAACTGTCAATGCAGGAGACGTAGGTTTGATCCCTGGGTGGGGAAGATCCCATGGAGGAGGAAATGGTGACCCACACCAGTATTCTTGCCTGGGAAATCCCATGGACAGAGGAGCCTGGAGGGCTACAGTCCATGCAGATTCAGATTCAGGCACAACTGAGCAACTAAGAACACATGCACATATCTAAGAAGCACATCCGTATCACATTGCACAGTTATAAACAATTTATGCAGGGAAGTCAACATAACAAAGTCATACTTATTTATTCCCCTAATTCTCAGGTGACCACCCTTTACACTCAGAATAAAACAACTACCCTATTAGAGAAAGATCTCCTGTTTCATGGGTTGGTGATATTGTGTCAGTGTCTTTAAAAATTTCCCAAAATGAAGCATTTCCAGTTTAGAAAGCCAATAAAATGGGAATTTATAGAGCTCCTTGAGATGGTGGAGGAAGTTGGTAGATTTGTGACATTTTATCTCTAAAATGACCTTCTGTCACTGCTTCATAAAGCAGCTGGAATTGAGCCTTAAGCATTGCAACTTGCTTGAGGGGAGAAAAGGAAACACAGAATACAAAAATTTAAAAGTATCCCTCCCTAATCCTTCAAAATATATTAATTTTTCCACTTGGGATTAAGACTAGAAAAAACAAAAGATCACATGAAAAAAAGAAATTGATTATGGGGTAAATGACGTTGGATTAGCAGGAAGTTAAAGAGCAATGACTGGAAAAATCTTAATTTGACTCGGCCAACTAAGGAAAAAGAACCGAACATTTATACAATATGTACAACCTCTGCGGACTCACACAACAAATTAAATCCACACCTGTGAAATTTCCTGGCTCATAATAAAGGGTATTTGTACAAGTAGTATAAATTTAAAGGAAAATTGGCCATAATAAAAAAAAAAGTTTAGACCATGTTTTTGCAGGTTTGTAGCTAAGTCAAAATTAGCTAATCCATACACAGACACTCATTAAGAAAATATCATCACCTTTGCAAAAAGGGACATACACTCTATGCCTTGTTAAGATCTCATTAACTTGGAATAAGTTATAGTCAAAGACAAACAGATTTTACATACCACACTAGATTTTAATTACAGCTAAATATAGTTGCTAATTTTATATTCATGTAAACACCTGCATTGCCCGTGTCAAGATTCATGAGCAATAAGATTTCTGTGAACCTAAAAGCATCAAATGAACCAATCACAAATCAATTACCTTATTCATGGAAATATTATTCAGGTCTCAAGTATTTTTTCCTTAGGAACTGAGTCCTGCTCAACTGAATTTACTGAAGGCAAGGCAAGTTGAAACTGTAAAATTAGTATTTTGTTACATTGCTTAAACTACATTGCTTAATGATATCCAGAATTCATGACTACTTTAGGACCAAAGAACAATTTCAATAATGAGTTGCTATCATTGATGAGAATGTGTTAGGATCACTAGGATACTAACATTTAAGGGTGTAATTTTTATTAATTCTCACCCTCCTCTGTTCCAGAAAAAAATTCTCTCATTTTTCTTATCAGTCTGAGATAGAAATTCTTTGTCCAAGAACTTCTGGTCTTTAAATAAAAGAGGGAAAAAGACTGGCAATAGAAACTATTTCAACTGTATGAAATGAAAACAACTCCAGTACATTTTGGATTTCAAAAACAACAAAGATCACAGTTGAGAAGCAGCTCTTTTCAAAACATTTTGATCTATAATATAAATATTGAGACCATGTTGGCAGACTTTCATACAAACCCCTAATAATAACAGTTGTTGAAACAACTATACATATAGCAATTTTCATGAGACCAGAGCTTTGAACAAATAAATATAAACTGTCTCATGATTATATGTCTCCCCACCTCAAATCTGGATGTTGCAAGATGCTCTTTAAAGAATACAAAAATAAAGTAAAACATTTCTTTTCTGGCAATGTCTCAGGAAATTGCAAGCTAATAATCTTAGTTGAGAATAAATAGATAAATTTTATTTATGATACCTGTTCAGAAAATAGATACAAAAGAAAGTTCAGACTTTGTCTATTAAGTAGTTTATTCTTGCAAACGCTTTCAAGCTTAACAGTAAACCATTAAGTCTCTAAAGTTCTTTAGTATCAAAGCAAAGGATGTTTGAAGTGGACTT
Organism: Muntiacus reevesi; assembly: GCF_963930625.1. Lineage (NCBI taxonomy): Eukaryota > Metazoa > Chordata > Mammalia > Artiodactyla > Cervidae > Muntiacus > Muntiacus reevesi. The sequence goes on from NC_089251.1 coordinate 177,276,857, forward strand.
TAGAGGGCCCTCTAAGCTACATTTATATAATGATTCAGTTAATATAATGATTTCCCATAATTGTATTATTAGCAGTATGAACATTGTAACAATCAGTATGATGATTCCACCTACAATATACTTGATAAGTATTTTCCAGTTTCTATACAAACATCTGGAACAGTGAAGATTGCCTCTCAATGCAGCAGACCCTAAATTTTCTCCTTTCTATTAAAGCAGGGGGAAATGGTACACTTGTGCTATTGTCCTACCTTCTTCCTATCACAGAACAAACACATTTTCAAAAGATGATCCCTCCTCTATCTGAATGTAACAATCATGTCTCTTTTAGTTTCTCTTTTTTTTTCCTTAGCCTAGAAGTTTCTTTGCCAAACCATTTTTCCTAAACGCCTTTTTAATGTTATATTTTTATAACTTTGTCTTAATGTTACCTGCCTGGTTTCTGGCACATGCTGGAGCCTTTCCTGGGAATATACCCTCTCTCTCATTCCTGTGATAAGGCCTCATGTCCCTTTGGCCAGGATAATGCTAATACATTCTTCTATCTGCAGATGGCAACTTCTAGACTTTGAGATCTCAAGTCTTGGTTAAGTGCCTCCTCCCTCAATCTAGCAACTCCCATAGCAGCTTCCTGCAGACAGCCCTAATATAACCTATTACCTTACCTTCTCTGTTTACATGGCATTGTGACTCAAGAAATAATGGCAGTAAAAGCAGTAAGACAAGAAAAAAGTAAGAAGCAATAGGACTTGGTATTAGATTGCCTGGATGCGACAAACGATGGAGAGAAAATCTTCAAGGAGGATGCCTAAATTTCTGTCTTGGGTAACTGAGCAAGATTAAGGGGAAAAAAGGAATACAGTGAGAGACATGGATTTGGGTTTTAAAAGATCTATGAATTCACCAACTGAAATATCTAGTAAGCAGTTAGACAAAAGAATTTCGAGCTCAAGAAAGTCAAGGTCTAGACATAAAGATTTGAAAGTCATCGGCAAATAGAGACAGAGGCCAGAGAAGAGTTTACCAAGTGAAAATAAAATATGTTTGAGGACAAAATTCTGGAAAATTAGCTAAATATTGAACAAAGGAAAGACAGCCAACAAAGAATAAAGGGAAGGGATAGCCAACTACAGCAATAAAAGTAAGGGTATGTGATATGCCAAGAGATGAGAACACTTGGAGAGTATTTCCATGTAAAACGGTACAGAAAGACAAAATTAGGTAAGACTTGGGAAAATGTAAGCAATAAAGTCATTGATGATCCTGGCAACCACAGCACTGATGTGGCTGAAGCAAAAGCTCGACTGCATTATATTGAGAGCGAATGGGAATGACGATGTCAGGACTGTGAGTAGAAACTGTTTCAAGATGTTTGACTGAGAGAAATGATGAATGAATGAACGTTACAGAACAGCTTATCCTGATGATTCATAAAAACACCGAAAAACAATCTTGGCTAAGCTAACCACTAACAGATGCAAGAATATATGAATGGTAGTAATTCTAGTCCTAGTTCTTTTAATTAAATAATTGGAGTCCTAGCAATAAAGTCACTGGACAGTGAATGACCAGTTCATCTCACTGCCCTCTAGAAAAGGATCAAAACCAAGAGCCACAATTTAATACATGGACATGAAGTTATATAAGAAAAAGACAATAAACCACACACACACACACACACACACAACTTCCAAAAATAACTTTTAATACTACTGTTAATCTGGAGCACTATTGGTAACCCTAACTGAAAATCAATTCTAATCTAATTTTCCAAACAGACATATTTTAGGCCTAATTTCCTTGCTAAGAAAATGACACTGAGCTCCTAAGAATTCTATATATAAAGGCAAATGAGGACAGACCTATGTGAAATGACTTCTTTCACTGAAACAAAAATTCTAGCAATTTACCACCTGTGAATCCATGTTCAAGGGAATCACCTAAGGTCTAGAGAAAAGCAGTCCCCAAGGGTAATAAAATCCATGTTTACTACGGTCAAACCATAATACTGCAGACTCAGAGAACAACAAAAATCCATGAAATACATTTCCTATTTAAATATGTTGCCAAAGAATACAGTGTAACTATATCAACAAGGATGATAACAGATGCACAAGAGTTTATCCTAAGGATGAAACAGTCACTATCTTTAAAAAAAAAAAAGAATCATTCTCTTCTCATTAGATTTTAAAAAACACTTTCCTGAGTTTGTTAACTATATTAAAGTAGTTTATCTGGAGTATTTCAGCACCAACTACAATACTGAAAAAGTACTTTCCCAAATACTATCTTGATGTTTAGAACTTCCAAAGTCATAAATTATACACAATAGCATCAAACAATAACTGGTGCATAAGGTCAAATAGACCTCTTATTTTAAGAATAACTTTTCAATTCTCCCATTTACTAAAACTGCTTACATGGCTCATGTAAAGAAGATATAATAACCCACCTCCCACCAAAAAAAAGAAAAAATTAAAAAGACAGAAGGCGAATTAAACCAGAAAATTGGTCCTATAATAGGCAACTGTAATTGGACAGAAGGTTCCTGGCAACTGTGAGCCCAGAGCCCCCTGGCTGCCAAAGCAGACATGAAAGTAGAAATGAGTTATATCACCCCTCAATGTCGATTCTAGATGGGATGGGGGAAAGGAAGTCAAGATATTGAAGCATATGTAATGTATAAAATAACAACATTTCCTTAAAAAATGTATGTGAATATAAGTGTGTGAAGTGTATGTATGTATAATAACATTTTCTGGAAAGCCACATTCAAAACTGGTTGTTCTGGGTTGTGGTACTTGGGAGATAAAGAATCACAGTGTAGGAGATATTTCACTGTATAATTTATAAGCTTTATATTTATGTTTTTCTTAAAAGAAACATATTCTATATCTCAAAATTTAATATAAATAAAAGCAGAATAATAAAGAAGAGAGTGGGTGTCAATATAATCTAAGGGCCAAATGATGCTTTTGATTCTGAACATAACATGATGAAAATAAAGATGCATGATTTCAACCACATGATTGCAAAACAGTTATCATAAAAAAAAACTCAATGTTCTATGATGGTGTGAAATCAAATTTAAAGATAGCTTAAAGCAGAAATCCAACCATGTTATTTCACAGGACCAGTGAGAGATGAGAGAAAGGGTGTGTGAGAGGAAGAGAGAGGATGAATAAATAGGAAAAAAACCAGAGTTGCTCTCAGAATGACTCATAAGAAGAAAATAAAAATCCAAACACATAAAATTCATACTGTAAACAACCATATTCTCCAGTTATGGTCCTGGAGTAAACCATAAAGATGACTATGAAAATGTCTAGAAAAATAGAGAAAAGAATATTTCTGCTGGTCTAGCCTATCTTTATGATCTTCATCATTAAAGGAAAACTTTGCTGGAGAATCCGGTTAAAAATAATTAATCTCATTACAAGCATAATGAAGTGACAAATCAAATCATAGGAGTTTGCATTTCAGTGTAAGTAAAGCAAGTAAAGTCGCTCAATTGTGCCCAACTCTTTGTGACCCCATGGACTGTAGCCTACCAGGCTCCTCTGTTCATGGGATTTTCCAGGCAAGAATACTGGAGTGTTGCCACTTCCTTCTCCAGGGGATCTTCCCAACCCAGGGATCAAACCCAGGTCTCCAGCATTGCAGACAGATACTTTACCGTCTGAGCCACCAGGGAAGCCCATTTCAGTGTAAGGAAACTATTAACTTGTAACATATTATACCTTAGAATTTTCTGTTTAAAAAAGTCAACATACATATATTACCATTCTTAAGACACTTAAAATTCATGTATATAAATTATAAGCAAGAACCCTTATATGGTGCCAAAAGTCATCACATTCTTATAAAAAAAAAACAGAATAACTGCCAAAGAGCCCACAAGCCAAAGAAATTCAGAATAGGCTTAAATATTTTAAAAATCTGGATAGAAAAGAAGGGCTAGCTATTAACAGTTCAGAAAACTTGACTGTACTAAAAGCAAAAAGTCTTTTAATGACAACCACAAATAATTTGAGGTTTTATGTTATTGATAAAATAATTCACATTAGTTGATAATGGCCCCAAATACATACAAAAAATTACAACACATTAACCAGCCTAGCAATTCTACTCCTACATGAAATACCCAAGATAAATTACATGTTCACATAAAAAAAAACTGTATAGGAATACTCATAGCAGCATTGTTCATAACAGCCAAAAAGAAGACATAAAGCAAATATCCATCAGCTGATGAATGAATATATAAAAAATGGCATATCCACACAATGGAATATTACTTAGCTATAAAAAAAATACCGATAACAAACTATACCATGGACAATTCTTGAAAACATGATGCTTAGTGAAAAAAGCCGAAGAGTACCACAAACCATATGAAATAATATGTAATATGCAGAATGGCAAATTTATAGAAATGGAATATAGATTCAAGGTTGCCAGGGGACTGGAGATTAGAAAACACTGGGAAGGCATTAGGGGACTTCCTTTCAGAGTGATAAAAATGGTTTAAAATAGACCGTAGTAATGGGTGTGCAACTCCATGGATAAACTAAATACCACTGAACTATACAATTTAAAAGGGTTAAGTTACATGGTATGAGAATTAAATCTCAATAAAGCTGTTAAAAATTCTTAAAAATATATTAACAAATCAAGTCCTTCCCCCATTGTACTCATTGATCCCAACCTTATAAATCCTATATCTGAACCAACTCTGCCAGAGGCAGAATCTAAGCCACTCAAGCCAACAATCATGGATAATTACTGTAAAGTCTTCTCGTCATCCACACGGCAGCTCTAACCAGGGATGACCAGCCCTCAGCGGATAGTCAGAAATTGATAGGCAACTGTTAACCAGGTTTGCAACAGATCACAGGGCTTCTATGCCCAAATTCTTCAATCCAAGATGCTTCTTGGTGTCCTGCTATCAGAATTTTTTGACACCCTTGCCCTCACGGAATATTCACCCTACTTGTGTGTGGACACAAGTCACTTCAGTCATGTCTGACGTCTTGTGACCCTATGGATTGTAGCCCACCAGGCTCCTCTGTCGGAGAAGGCAACGTCAACCCACTCCAGTACTCTTGCCTGGAAAATCCCATGGACAGAGGAGCCTGGTGGGCTGCAGTCCATGGGGTCACAAAGAGTTGGACACAACTGAAGCGATTTAGCAGCAGCAGGCTCCTCGGTCCATGGGATTCTCCAGGCAAGAATACTGGAGCATGTTGCCAAGCTCTCCTCCAGGGGACCTTCCCAACCCAGGGACTGAACTAGCATCTCTTCTGTCTCCTGCATTGTCAGGCATTTGTTTACCACTGGCACCGCTTAGGAAAGCTCTAAATTCTCAAGTTCTTGACCACTGGGAAGACTGCACATCCACAAATCCCAAGCCTGGGTTTGTCCCCGTTGTGCTTCACCCACCAGCTTGCACGCCTACCTGCAGGTGGCTGACAGCAGGAATTCCCCTGCGCAGCCTGATCTGGCTGCCAGCTTGTAGAGATGGGCATCTGCGGCCAACAGAATACCTATCACTGCCCATCAAACTCCAGAACCTTCCACCTCCTAAGCAGATACTAGTCAGACAATATGTGAGATTACCGAACAGTTAAGTATTGATGAAACATTTTCTGAGAAAGTGCAAAATAAGATTTTTTTTCATTTATTTTCAGTTTCCTGGGGTTGAATAAAATCATTTGGAAAGAATTTATCATACTGCAGGGAATATAAAGAATGAAAACTGTCCTAACAGATCACTAAAAATATCCAGTCAATCTCTCATAACAGAACTCAAGAGAATATTTGTGTATTATAGCACACTAAATGGTAGGTGTTTCTTTTTGATGATTATTCCGGTGACTATCTCAAAGAAACTGTGCATTCACTGAGAAAATGCCCTCACTGCAAAACAATGGATAATTCAATACCACAGTTCTGAGAAATAATGTATTTCTGTTTTCAAAATGGAGAAGTAGGAGATTATATTTCAAGTTTCTTAACTCCTTAAAAACTATATTATCTGACTGAGTAGGTGAAAGAATTATAAATCTACACTCCCAATTCATTCTCTTAAATGCCTCTTTGCAAATAAGCAATGAAGTATTGGCAAAGTACTAAATTATGCCATTTATTAATTGCCTAAAAGCATACTGAAAGAAAGGTAAAAGTTTAAAATGGTGTATACTCCTACACAGTATCTCAAACATTTATGAAAGCTAATCATTGGTATGTTCTCATTATTATCAGAGAATGAAAATGAACATGTAAGTCTAAATATTAGCAGCCATTTGAGAAGTGAGTTTTCATGGTTCAATACTGAAAACAATATTGTATAAAACTGTATATCTCTGCTGTTAAGAAAGACAATATAAAGGTCTGAGGACACGGAAGCCATATTTGCTAATACTTTAGTCCTCACACTTCTGGAATTTCCCAGGGAAAAAGTAGTTAAGATAAAAACCTTTCCTTAATCTCGCTGTAAGTTTCTGATACAGTCAGCTCTCCATATCTGTGGGTTCAGCTTCCTCAGATTCAACAAATCTCAAATCAAAAATATTTGAAAACAAAAAAATTCCAAAAAGTCCCACAAAACAAAATTTGAATGTTCTGTGTGCTAGCAACTAATTACATAGCATTTACACAGTATTAGGTATTATAAGAAAGCTAGAGATGATTTAATGTACATAGGAAGATGTGCATAGGTCATATGCAAATACTCAACTATTTTATGTATATGGATCTTTGGGTTTTGGTATTTGCAGGAGGTCCTGGAGTCAATTCCCTGCAGACACCTGAGACAACTGTACTTGGTGGGGCCGGGCGGGAGGGGAAATGCCCAGAGAATCTGTATCTGTGTGCATAAATGTTTCTCAACTCAATTTCCTTTTTTGTTTCAGTGTATTTAGAAAAGACTTCTTTATTGGATACAGTTGTCAAGCAGAATACAGACAAATAACTAGAAATCCCAATTTTTAAAAAGGAGTTTCATATCCTTTAGAGCAGCTGGGACTTAAGTTGCTTTCTAATAGGACTGAGTCAAGAGAAAATTGAGTTTTTCCTTGCCAGAACTTTCTCTCTCAAGATACTCTGAAGGCTGGATGAGCCTCAGGGAACTCAGAAAGCTTACAGAGATGTGGTTACTAATAAATTTCCTTACGTCTTGATGTACCCTGGGGCCTCCTCAGGTCCCTCAGAAGCCAACACATCAGAAGGACTTTTCCCTTAACATCTGAATGTCAGTCCTCCAGGATTTCTCAGAAAAGTTCAGGATTACTTTACCACGAAAAATTTAGCTTTTCTTCCTTCTTCTTTTCCTTGCTTTTCTTTGCTTTTCAGAGCATTAGTATGCCATAGTGAAGTACAAGACATTATTGCCTTCCCAATGTCAACTGGAATTTCAACAAAATTTTAAACAAAATGAAAGACTTTACAAAAGGAAAAAAAAAAAAAAAGAGCTTGAAGCCCTCACAAACAAGAAATGGGAGAAGCAGCAAACTCAAGGAGAACTGACCCACAGCAGATGAAATGAAAGAAAATATTCTATATTTCCTTGAAATCGTGACAAGCCCTGCTCTCAACATCTTTGATTACCTGCTAAATTACCGTCATTTTCCAGTATCTACGCCCAACTCTCTGTTCTGCCTGCTCCTCCTTTCCAACACAAAACCAGTTTTTCCCTTAATTATTTGTTCCCACAAATTACCCTGTCGTTTCTGAATTTTAAAGAATGATGAATCATGAACCATGAATATTTTACAAGTTCTGTAAAATGAAATTTCTTTACAAGCTTCCTCTCTTTGTTCCAACACTTGGAACACGAGCTGTATGGTAAAAATATCCAAGGACCAGCAGAGCTAGAGTTTGCCAGGTGAAATGAGTGAATTCCAGGCGGGAAGTTACTCGCTCAGGAGCAGGCCCAGAACATCTTAAAATGAAGAGTTACAAATGCACATACACACATAGGTTTTTACTTCCAGTTAAGCAATCGCAGAAGTGTGTCTTCCATTCCTAGCCTGGGAGAGGGTGTCAGTTAATCAGGCTCAGCAGCAGACTAGGATTGAGAAGAGTCTTCTCAATACAGTTGGTCTGACAGTCTCTGCTCCATCGCGACCAGTGGACATCATTTCTAACACACTACATGGACAAAGTGACGAGAGAGCCAAAAGTGAAATCATAAAAGTATCTTCTTCTTCCTTTTCTCACTCAGATCAGAAGAAACCTGAAAGGTCTTCTTAGGATGCTTATTGTAAAAGATGGGGAGCTGAGTGACCGAGAAGGACGGGTGAAAATTAAAGCAAAAGACAAGAGCAGGTAGCCAAATACTGTCCTCAAGTCCCTAAACAGAGGAAAAAGTATTAGTGATGTGCAGAATGACTGAAGAAAACCTATGACAAATGAACCGTTCAGTTCAAAACTATTCAATAAACATTTATTAACAACCTGCTATGCATAAGCACCCTGAAGACCATCAAAATAAGACTAAGCTCCCTTTTTGCATGTTAGTCCTTCTCACAATAAAAATTTAGTAATTCCCAAATGCCATTTTTGAATGCTCTACAATTTTTAAAACTGTCTTCCATTTTCCAAAGCTCCATGCTACATTAGCAGGTGTGCAATATGTCTAAAATAACATGAATATATTAAATTCTGAAGTGCTCTTATAGGTGGAATTACTTTTCAAAAATCTAAATCATGTGATAAGGGGAGCAAAGTTTCAGCTCAGGAGTGCTATAATTACATGGAAACATCTATAATGTAGTTAAAAAAAAAAAGATGAAGAATTTATCAGTGCTTTAGAGACTCAGTCTCTATATCTGAAAAATGCACGTTAGCAAGGGCTTTTAGGATTTAGTGTCGCTGCTTCTTTGCTGGACCCAAAGAATGGTTATCACAAAAGTCAGAATTGTGGTCAACTCTTAAGAGAAAGGAGGCAGGTCCAACTAGAGAGGCACACACAGACAGCTTTAAAGAACTGGCAACAACTTTCTCCTGAGGGTTTGGTTCTTTTTATAATTTTTTTAAAATTTAAAAAATGTTCCATTAATTTATTTTTGGCTGTGCTAGGTCTTCGCTGCACAGGCTTTTTCTCTGAGTTGCGGAGGGTGGGGGCTCCTCTCCAGGTGCTGTGTGTGGCTGCTCAATGTGGTGGCTCCTCTCTTTGTGGAGCACAGGCTTTAAGGCATGCGGGCTTCAGTGGTTGTGGCTTCTGGGCTCCAGAGAAAAGGCTCAAGAGCTGTGGTGCATGGACTTAGCTTCTCCACAGCATGTGGGATCCTCCTAGACCAGGAATTGAACCTGCCATGACAGGCAGATTCTTTACCACTGAGCCACAGGAAAGCCCCATGGCTTGTTCTTATTACGATTCTTTATACTGAACATATATGCTTTATATACCATTCTATATATATATATATATATATATATATATATATGTTGTACTGCACAATAAGAAGAAATACACTGAGTGTTCCTAGAACACACAAAAAAACTGGTATCAGTGACTTGTCTCATGGGAGAAAAATACTCACTACACATCCTCTCCACTTTTTAAAAAACTAAATATATGCAGCACTTTTTGAAAACTCAGTAAAAGCCAATATGTTAAAACTTCACCCATACATCACTTTAACATCAAGGGTAGGTCATGAAGATTTGCATTCACAGCTAAAGGGAAAGATCTCAAATATGAGAGTTAGTATTTCCAATGCCCACATTCAACACAAAAAGTTTTTTTTTTTAAAGAGCTGCAAATGTAGTAACCAATTTTCCATACACACGGCGGTGGTGGTGGTGTAGTCGCTAAGTTGTGTTTGACTCTTGTGACCCCATGGACTATAGCCCACCAGGCTTCTCTGTCCATGGGATTTCCCAGGCAAGAATATTGGAAGGGGTTGCCATTTCCTTCTCCACACACATGGTAATCATCAAATTTAACAGCTGTAGAGCTTTATCTCTACAGCTCAAATATTCAAGATGTATTATAGGTACAGGTTAAGTGACCTGATTAGTTAAACCAGTCCTATCCCAGATCCTCCCAGCTCCCAGGACAGGCTGTTCTTCTCCACAATGACAGCCGATATATCCCAAGAAGATATGGATTGTGAATCAGCCAATCTCTAACCCTAGGTCTCAGAATGGAAATTAAGATTCATAGAATAAGAAACTCTCTATCTCAAAACACCAATCAAAATAAAATCAACTGTTTCCAAGTCCTCTAACTAGATGACTCAATTTAGATAATCAGTAAGCTAAAAAATCACAGCAATCAATAAATGAATGTTTTACCTAAGTAATATCAAGTAATATCTACTAAAGAAGAAGTCAAAGAAATGCCACAAGTATTGGAAGTTCTAAATAAGCATGGTTTCAGCAGAGCTTCTTTTTTTTTTTAAGTTAATTTTATTATTTTTTCTTTATTAGTTGGAGGCTAATTACTTCACAACATTTCAGTGGGTTTTGTCATACATTGATATGAATCAGCCATAGAGTTACACGTATTCCCCATCCCGATCCCCCCTCCCACCTCCCTCTCCACCCGATTCCTCTGGGTCTTCCCAGTGCACCAGGCTCGAGCACTTGACTCATGCATCCAACCTGGGCTGGCGATCTGTTTCACCATAGATAATATACATGCTGTTCTTTTGAAAGATCCCACCCTCACCTTCTCCCACAGAGTTCAAAAATCTGTTCTGTACTTCTGTGTCTCTTTTTCTGTTTTGCATATAGGGTTATCGTTACCATCTTTCTAAATTCCATATATATGTGTTAGTATCCTGTAATGTTCTTTATCTTTCTGGCTTACTTCACTCTGTATAATGGGCTCCAGTTTCATCCATCTCATTAGAACTGATTCAAATGAATTCTTTTTAACGGCTGAGTAATATTCCATTGTGTATATGTACCACAGCTTCCTTATCAATTCGTCTCAGCAGAGCTTCTAAGTAACAGAGCTTCAGTGGAATTCTTGTGAGATAAGAACCAATGGTTTCAGAGGGAAGTTTCAAGCACTGGAGTCCAGTATACATTTCAAAAAGAGGGTTACCACATCCCTCCCAGGAATGCAATAATGAAAGCATAGAGATATTTAGATAGCAAAAAGCATTTAGATAGCAAAGGAAATATAGATTGGGACAAAAACTGTACGAGATGAATAAAACACCTGATTAAAGTCATGTTTATATATACACCCCAAAGAATTGAATGCAGGGACTCGGGTACCCATGTTCACAGCAGCATTATGCACAAAACCAAAAGATGGAAGCAACCCAAATGTCCATCAACAGAAAAAGGGATAAGCAGTGTGTCTTATCCAACATCCAATGGAATAGTGTCCACGCTTAAAAAGAAAGGAAACTGACAAACGTGCAACATGGATGAATCTTGAGGACATGATGCGAAGCAAAATAAGCCAGTCATTGAAATAAATACACAGTATGATTCTTCTTTTATGAGGTACCTAGAGTATTCAAAATCAGAGACACCAAGTAGAATGGTGGTTGCCAGGGTCTTAGGGAAAAAGAGAATGAAAAGCTATTGTTTAATAGGCAGAGTTTCAGTTTTGCAAAAGGAAAAGAGTTCTGGAGATGAATGATGACCATGGTTGCACAATAATGGAAATGTATTTAATGTTGAATTGTATAGCTAAAAATTATTAAGATAGCAATTTTATATTTATGTGTGTATTATACCACAACTTTTAAAAGAAAGTAAAAATCAGCCCATATGGTGCTGAAACAATTATTTTATAGCATACCTGTTACCAAAATTACACATATATATAATTTCATACATTTGTATACATATATAAAACCTATAATGGTTGTATATTCCCCTGATTCCTCCATGAACTACAGGCAAGATAAATGTTAATATATCCTATGTTTATGTAAAAAAACAGGAATGAAATTTTGATACATGATAAAACATTAATGAATCCTGAAAACACAAAAAGGACAAGCATTGCATAACTACACTTATATGAGATACCTAGAGAGTCAAATCACAGAGACAAAAGCAGAACCATCAGGGTGCAGGGAACGGGAGTACTAATTCATGGGTACAGAGACTCAGCTTGAGATAATGCAAGAGTGCTGGAGATGGACAATGGTGTGGTTGCACAGTACCTAACGTTCCTGAGCTGAACACTTGCAAATGGTCAAAATGGTTACCAAATGGGGCCTGATCTGCTCAGACACAAGCTATTCCCCAGAGCTGCAAACAGAAGTGCTGATAGCATAAATGCACAAAGTGAACAGTGGGTAAGAAAAATAACAGCACAAACTTGATGTCAGATGGGTGACACTCTCAATACTGGAGAAGACACAGCGGTGGGTCAGGCTCCTGTGGAGCAACAGAACAGAGGAGCATCTGCTTCCGGGCAGCTGCTGCCATGTACAAGTCCAAGGTTACCACAACAGCCAATTCTCCAAGAGAAACCATTTTGAACTAATGGAAATGAAGCTTCTCATAAAATATAGCTCTGGGGTTGTATCTTGAAGGTGGAGTACAGCTGCAGAATGAGGGACTTCCCTGGTGATTCAGTGGATAAGATTTCACACTCCCGATGCAGGGGACCTGGGTTCAATCCCGGGTCAGGGAACCAAGCCTGTGCGTTGCAACTACTGAGCCCTCACGTCATAACTAGTAAGCCTGTGCACCACAATGAAGAGCCTTCACAACCAAAACAAATTATTTTTTTAAATTGCAGGATGAGAGTAGAAACCATTTGAGGTACCTATAAAACTTGGTCCTTAATCTAGTAGAAGACCTAGCATTAGAAAAGAGGTACTTTAAACTCACTGTGCAATTTTTGCAATTTGTCTGTAAAATCTAAAATCATTTCAAAATTAAAAGAGTTTCTAAAATTTAAAAAAAAAAAAAAAAGGAAAAGAGTTACTTTGTGAACAGAAAATCTGCAGATATTTCTGAAAGCCATGCTAAGAATTATGGACTATTTATTACTGATGCACAAGCAAGAGCTTTTCATATTTGTTGAAATATTTTTTGTAGTACCTGAAAAACAAATGGAAAAGGTTAGAGATTATAGGGGGACTGGTTGAAAATTTTAAATCAGCAGTCTCATTAATTCTCTAAATAAATATCAATTACTTTATATATATATATATATGTACACATATTTTTCACTGAACTATAGCTGATTTACCATACTGTGTTACTTTCAGGTATAGAGTGTACTGATTTGTCTTCTGTGTTTTTTTGCAGATTATATTCCATGATAGGCTATTAAAAGATATTGGGTAGCATAGATAATTCTCCATGCTATATAGTAAATCCTTGTTGCTTATCTACATACATTTTAATCAAGAACTTTACAAATCTATATTCTCTTTCTTTAAAAGTTTGAGGCAGTGAGATTTTACTGGCCACTGTCAAGCCTTGATTTCTGAGATACAGCTACAGAAATATTGTCTCAAAAGAAAACTATTTACTTGGCCCAGTGTCAACGGAAAGATTTTCAGCTGGAAATTGATTTTTCCCATTTCAGTCTTAGAACTAAGCTTTATAAATCTTCAATTTTGTTTCTATTTTCAAAATAATTAAGCATCATTCAATGTTTCCCGATCATTTTTGACATATATGCAGGCACAAAAGGAAGGTAAAATTTATTCCGTTGATCCAAATAAATCATTTATGCTTTGTTCCACGTTGCACAGAATTGATTCTAATAAGTAACAGACGTCTGAAAGGCACTAGGAAAAATATTCAGACCAAATCAATTCACAAGTATTTTTATTATTACATTTCCTCATAAACTTGGTAGCTTTTCTCTGAACAAAGCATACCAATTTTTTCCCTTGAATCCTCAAGCTTCTAAGCCACTTCCTTTGAAAAATCTAAGGGAATTCTAACTGTAGTGGTTTTATGTCAGATATTGTTTATAAACCAAAAACAGACAAAACGCTTTCTTAACAAAGTTCAAGTTTTCAATTCTGAGAATTAACAAAGTCGAAAAATAACAAGAATCAAATGTACACAGGAATCAAATATACAAACACCTTACCAACAAAGGATCCTATCAAATTTCTCCATGGAAAACCATAAAAACACAACTCAGAATTACGTAAGTACACAGATTTTCATATGCTAGGTAGCCTGTGTGGGTATTTGAAATATCTGATGGAGGTAGAAGAGACATTTTTGTAAGAATCTATCTGGTACTGGGGGCTTCCCCAATGGCTCCGCAAGTAAAGAAGCCACCTGCAATGCAGGAGACACAAGGAGATGCAGGTTCCATCCCTGGGTTGGGAAGATCCCCTGGAGAAGGAAATGATAACTCACTCCAGTGTTCTTACCTGGAAAATCCGATGGACAGAGGAGCCTGGTGGGCTACAGTCCAAAAGATCACAAACAGTTGGACACAACTGAGCAACTAAGCACACACACCCAGTATCACTCAATTCATTTTGTTGTTCATTCATTGCTGACCTAATATTATGGATGTTTACTGTGTCTGCTCTGTATTTGAAACTTAGCTTCCTTGAGTACTCGAATTATATTCATCGGTTTCTTTCCAGTAGCATCTCATCATTTCCTCCATGTATATCATCTAACTGGATACAAGTCTCTCGGCCTCATGAATCTCTCGGCCTACTCATGGCAGTTGGTTTAATTCCACTGCCAAAATAAATAAATAAATAAATATAACTATACTCATTGCCTCATGAAGTACTGACTTTTAAACTAAGTTCCTAAGACTACTTACTCAAATGCTTTCTTAAAGGTCTTTCTATACTAGCCTAGTACTATCGTGCCAAGAGCCTGCTGGACATCTCTAGCTGGAGAGCTGACATATGTCAAAACCTCAATGAATTTAGAGCACAACTCTTCATCCCCTCCCATTGTCCCTTCTGTCCAGTCTCAACCAACCTTAGCCTCACTTCACTCTTTCTGGTAATGGTGCTCCCAATCATGCCACTGGTCCTCTTAGCTAAAATCTTGGAAAGCATCTCCAACTCTTCCCTCTTCTTCTCTTATATACCCCTGATAACCAGATATCGGTGACTATTTTCTACTAATTCTAACTGCCCAAATCAACTATTGCTTGTTGACTTTCACTGACATTTCTGTTCTTGTTTATTGTCTTGCCTAGAGTATTAATAACGTCACCATACCTGGTTCTCCCCGTTACATACTGTGGCTGGATTAATCTTTCTAAGATACAGTGAGGCTCTCTCCTTTGCTCAAAAACCTTTAACAACTTCTTTGAATCCAGAAAGCATCACATTCAAAAATTTTTACAAGAAATCCAAATTCTCTGAGCTAATTCTACCCTTTTCCTTCTAATAAGTACCACTTGGTGATACTGCCTTAATCCCTTTTCTAAAACACAACCCAAACTGTCCCTTCCAACACTGGTGCCCTTTCCCTCTTTTCTACCATTCTTGCGTTCCCCAGATTACCAGTTTTCCCAACTACAAGCAGTGTCTCTCAAGCCGGAATTACTATAACACTTTGTGCCTCTCTTTCAATAATAACTTCACCTAATTGTCATCTTTGATTGCTACAGTGATACAGTTTTATCTGCCCTCTAAAATTCCAGTGTTTTTTTTAAAGGCATCACTATCTTTCATCTTTATGTCTTTCTTTCTTCTACCAAGGCAGGATAATTTCCCTAAGATGTGCTCTACAACCTGTTGTTAAATGACAGGAACAAATTTCATAAATCTTCATTAAAAAAAGAAAAAAAAAGCCGTGAAATCTGTAAAACACCGACATAGCAAAGAATGAATTGGGAACACTGAAGCAAATATATTTCCTTTCTACAGTTTGCAGGGCCCTAGGACCTTTTACACCAAGAATTTCAAACAGCTGACTTAGTCATCTATTCCAAAGAGGGCTTTTTCTTCACTAAATTCTGTGTGTACCATAATGAAATTGAAAGAAACCCTCCTCAGTGTCCTAAGCAAGATTCATTTCCATCTATGAATGAAATACAAATACAACACTGTGTAAAGAATTTCAAAGATGCATTTTACATCTAAGTTCCTTAAATGATTAAAATACTTTGCAGATGTAAACTTTACTGATGGCAGTAATGTTTCTATTAAGATTTATAAAATGTAGTGCCTTGGACTGAAAGGAGATCCAACCAGTCCATCCTGAAGGAAATCAGCCCTAAATATTCATTGGAAGGGCTGATGCTGAAGCTGAAACTACAATACTTTGGCCACCTGATGCGAAGAACTGACTCATTGGAAAAGACCCTGTTGCTGAGAAAGATTGAAGGCAGGAGGAGAAGGGGATGACAGAGGATGAGATGGTTGGATGCCATCACTGACTAAATGGACATGAGTTTGAATAAGCTCCAGGAGTTGGTGATGGACAGGGAAGCCTGGCGTGCTGCAGGCCATGGGGTCGCAAAGAGTCAGACACAACTGAGTAACTGAACAGAACAATGCCAAATCAATTATTTCAACCTTTCTCACGTCACACATGAAGAAACTGAAGGTCAGAGAACTTAAACGACTTGATTCAACTCATGCAGCTCATAAAGTCGCAAAGTCAGGACCCACACTGTATTCAGTCCTTAAGTCAAGAGAGCCACTCTGCTGAGTGATAAAATACAGCCAGTAAAAAGTAAGTTTAAATGAGAGATTCTTCTGTAATTTTCTGAAAGAAACCTGGTTGATAGGAAGCACTGTCATGGCATGTCTTTATAACACCTCTCCTACAGTCAGCCTTCTGCAGCCACAGGTTCCATATCCACTGATTCAACCAACCTCATATCAAAAGTATTGGGTGGTAAGTGGCTTCAGTTCTGTCAGACTCTGCAACGCTATGGACAGTAGCCTGGCAGGTTCCTCTGTTCATAGGATTCTCCAGGCAAGAACACTGGAATGGGTTGCCATTTTCTACTCCAGGAAATCTTTCTGACTCAAGGATTGAACCTGTGTCTTATCTCTCTTACACTGGCAGGCAGGTTCTTTACCACTAGGCTCCACCCGGGAAGCCCTCAAAAGTATTAGAGAAAAGAAAATTCCATGTCGTTCCAAAAAGCAAAACTTGAATTTGCCACACACCCAGCCATTATTTACACAGCACTGACTTTGTATTTGCAATGATTTACATAGTATACCCAGTATATTAGGTATTATAATTAATCTAGAGGTGGTTTAAGGTATATGGGATGATATGTATAGGCTAATATATGCAAATAATAAGCCATTTTATATAAAGGACTTGATTTTGTTGTCCTAGGGTCATGGGTGGACCAAGGGACAACTTATATTTTGTGCTCTAAACATACCTTCCCAGTTAGTACTATCTTTATACTAATATTATAAAATTACTAATAATATCACTCATATTAATTAGTCTTCTCTAATTTTTAAATAGAGGTGGTTCAGAATGAAATAGATACCATTTGCAACAATCATTGGCCCAGCATGAGAAAAGTCACTTTCCAAAGCAGATGGGAGTTTCTACAATCCTTTCCTGTTTTCTAGAGTGAAACTTCCTCTTTTGGAGGAAACATGTGTGGAAGATTCACTTATAAATAAAATTCTATAAATGCTCATGCTTTATTTCCCCCTGGATTAGATGCTACAGCATTATAATACAGATGATTTCTAAAATACCTGTGAAGATATCAGAACAAAACACCTATTATATATCCCATTTAAAAATAAAAAACCAGCATATCTCTCTTATCAGCTGATCCCACAAATTTGTATATGGCTATTGTTCTTAAATCTGGTGTCATAATCCTACTATTTTTTTTAAATTATAGAACACCACCCTTTGTAAGACCAAAAAACAAAAAAAAACCAGACTGGGGTTGGATACTGTATTTATATAAATAGCTTATACACAGAAAATAATCAACCAGTTATTAATTAAAATTTCATTAAAATGTAATAAAATACTTCATAAACAGGACGAAAATCTATTTATACCAAGATTAAGTAAATCTCTAAATAGATGTGCAAAAATAAACAGTGACTTTAAGTAAAGTAACTATACCCCCCCCCCAAAAAAAGAAGTAGGGATAAAGAAAGAAGAGGAACAAGGAGGAAAAAGAAAAGAAAATGGAAATGGGAAGAGGAGGAAGAAAGAAAATAAACATTTCTTTTCCAGAACTATCCAGATCACCTTACCAGTTCCCTTGAGCATTTCCTGGGAAATGAAGCGATGTTTACTACACTCTCAAAATGGGATCTTTATAAGCAGGATAAAAGGCATGCTGGTGTCTCAGGTATGAAGAGAATCTTACCTATGAACACTAGGCGAATCCTATACCTTCCCTAACCAAGTATTAGTGACATTCACCTGTTTCATATACAGAGATGGCCCATGTTGATTACTAAAATTTACAAGATTCTGCATTTGCTAATAAGGAGGGAATACACAAATGTAAGAAGATAGTTTCATTATAATGAGATAAGTGCCATATTAAAGATATTAACTTTATAAGCACCATGGGAGTCCCTGGGAGAGGGTAAACTAATTCTGCCTGAAGGCACTCATAGGGAATTCTCTGAGAAGACAGCATCTGAGATGAGCCCTGAAAGATCAGTAAATATTTCTTTCTAGAAGGCATTCTGGGGAAAGGAAGGGCACAAAATCAAAATAATGTGTGGTTCCTTTGAAGACCCATGACAAAACTGATGTACAGTGTGGTCTATTCACATTAGTGATAAAATAACTCTTGCTCTCTAAAGTATAACTCAGATTTCTATTCCCACTCCAGCTAGTAATTATTAAATAAGAAGATAACAATTAAATAAGCATTGTCTATGCACTTTGTCTATAATAGCTCATTTAATCCTCACAACCCTAAGAGGTATGAGCTACTATAACTCTCCCCATTTTATAGATGAAAATACTGAGGCCCAGAGAGGTTAACAAAGTCACACCATCTGATTTCAGGATGTCCTTAGAGCCATGTTCTAACCCATATACTGAAATATCAGTCCTCATGATACTGCACCAGGGCAGCCCTTACTCTTCAAGCATCTCCTCATGCCTGCCTAATACACTCTGTACAAAAAGAAGGAAGGTCCGAGACCTCACACTCACCTCCCACTTCTAGTTAGAACCCTTTTCCACTTCTCTCCTTTTCCTTCTTTGCTCTCCTTGTTTCAGACTTGAAGACTTTTCATTTCACTCTCTGAGAATCCCTCATTCCCCCTCATTCTCATGGTAATGTCACCAACACAGCAGGAGGATTAAAAGCAAAGAGGACTGTGTCTGTGGGAGACAGACAGAGAAATCCCTGGGCTACTTGCCTCCAGCTCCCCACGCCTCTGTAAGAGAAGGCAGATTTTCATGAAATACACAAACAAAGATGCACAATGGATGGGAAAAAGTAGTAAAAAAAAAAAAAAAAAAAAAAAGGAAAGTATTATTTGTGATGCTATTTCTCCTTCATTACAATTCAACAGGTCAACAGCAAAAATTGACTGTCTCTTAAATGATGCATTTTAAAGTGTCCTGGTTCTTCTTGCCCTTTACTAACTATGCTTTTTCAAGCTGACTTTTAAAATATGAAAGGGCTATATGTTTACCAATTTAGCAGATGGTACCTTCATTAGAGCAAGAACAAAAGCTAAAAGGGTGACGGCACAGACACACAGATTCATTTACTTACACATAGGAGTTGAAGGAACCAGAACTGGAGCAAAAACACATTAGCCAATAAAATTCAAATGGAGAGTTCAGCAGCACAGGTGGGTACTTAAAAATTATTTAAATGAACTGGCACGTAGCAGCGACATTTTCCATTCTGCAATCATGGCCATCACAATGTGTTATGATCTCTTTAAATTCACAAACCAACCCCAAATAAGTCAGGCTTGATAGAAGCAGACAGTAACTAAACTAATCATACAAAAGGTATATGATAGATTACATTGCTTTTGTATTCTCAGCAACAAGGAGAAAGAAAGGGAGACAGACAGACAGACAGACAGACTCATATATACATACAGGATACCTGGCTTAGGGCTATGGCTCACACTTACACAATATACGTGGTGAGTTATTCCAGAGTTAAAGACGTTTTTTGTAGACACCAAATGCATTTTCTGGGTGGTCTGGATTTAATCACTCACATGGTTTTAAAACACTTCTCTATTTCTAACTCAACTGTAATATAAACATTAATTCAAAAAGTCACACTATCAGAATTGGGAGAGATTTTAAGAGATCATTTAAATTCTCTTCTTTCCTATGGAGTCAGTCAAGCTTTGTCTTCTCCAGATTATGTGCTTCAAGTCACAGAGGCAAGATACTTTATGTTTTTGGTATATTGGCAAACTCAACCAAATTCCAAGGCAACTTTAGAAAGATGAAAGGAACACTCCAAAAATAAAGCACATAGAACAACAAATGTATTCACCATTGGGTACTTCCTGAGAAATTTCACATGGCACATTATCACCTTTTTCCATGCAGACACCAAAACGTTTGAAGGGTAAATTGGACCTCTTCCATATTCTGGTTTAAGAGGTCCTAGAGCTATATTCTGCTCCATTTGTTAGTTATTCTACTTAATCCCATAATGGACTGCATTTCTAGACTGGATAGGTATATTCTCAAATGATAATGGCATCATTTAAAGTAAAAAGTACTGCTTAAATGGCAATATTCCTGATGGCTTAAAAGCAGTTGTACTTGGCTAATGAATATGAAATTGGCCATACTTCTATTTATTGATTGAAAAAATTAATGTTAACTTAAAAGCCAACTGGAGAAGGAAATGGCAACCCACTCCACTATTCTTGCCTGGAAAATCTCATAAACAGAGGAACCTGGTAAGCTACCATCCATGGGGTGGCAAAGAGTTGGACATGACTGAGAGACTACTTACTTTACTAAAAGCCAACTAGTCTACCTGCACAATAATAAAATGTGTATATTGATCAATTTGATCTGAATTTGCTGTGTTCATTTAGTCACATATATAGCAAATTTGTAATATGCTACCAAAACTTTGAATCATTTATTATTTTAAACTTACTATGATCACAAAGCAATTATATCTAATATAATGGGCTCTTTGCTAAGTGTCAAAATGCACTGATTCCATTTTAAAAGACTAAATAGTTTAATTTCATCAAGAATTGCACATGGTCAGTTTAACTCTCCTCTTACAAATAATTCTTCTTGAAAAAAGTATAAATTCTGATGGAACATGAAGCTTATTAAAAACAACATCTAGGAATGTCATACTAAATCTCTAAGTATAAATAAAATATATTCGGTGCATCCTGACTTTATTGGCCGTCACTACTGTGTTTGGTGACACACCTTCATGAATAGCTCTAACAAATAAAGCATGTAACTGTAATGTATTTTAACCTCCAAAAATTAATAATGACAGAGAAAAAGAACTGAGCAAAGGTTTTCATAGGGCCAGGTATATAGTAGGGGCTTCTCAGGTGGCACAGTGGTAAAGAATCTGCCTGCCAATGCAGGAGACACAGGTTCAATCCCTGGGTGGGAAAGATGCCCTGGAATAGGAAATGGCAACCCATACCAGTGTCCCTGCCTGGAAAATTCCATGGACAGAGGAGCTTCACGGGCTAGTCCATAGGGCCACAGAGGGTCGGACATGACTGAGCAACTAAGCATAGGTACATGGTAAGCACAAATAATTGTTTGTTAAACAAATGAATAGCTGGACAGATAAAACTAGAATGGTCTCCATTGTTTTAAATTTCATGATTAACTACTAAAATTAGTATTAAAATTATTTGAGACAAATGGATTTTGAAAATTAACTCTAAAGCTTTTTAGTCTGTGACTAAAACACAGTTAGCAATTTTCTATGTTTTGTACTTACCTAGTTTATACAGAAGTATAAATTCAAACTGAGGATTAGCTGTGGCAGAGTAGTCATATATGTTGAAGAAATATCATTAAGGAATATCACGTGCAATGAAATATTGTGCCTCACAGTATTAAGAATTAAAAAATAAGTATAATTTTAAAATTGAAAAATACTCAGCTGACTATATTTCCAACTTTTAAAATAGTGTAACATTACTGAGGAGGGGGGGAGAACCTCAAATTTATGTCCCAACTCTTTTGTTTTCCAACATACGACAGTTACATTAAAAATTATTATCCTAATTCTGACTTTCAAATAGTGACATATGACTTCTCTGAATGGTCACTGTACCTTTTAATTTAGTTTGCAAAATAACCCATCTTCTGAATTACAATGTAAGTGCATTAACACTCATATGTACTCTCTTTTTAAAACACCAAGGTGCAATTTAATTAAAGTAAGCTTTTAGAGAACCAATACAATACAATCAAAGTAAGGGACTTCCCAAGGGTCTGCTAAATCTAGGGATAGATTTTGATGATCTGGAGGAATGAATGAATCACATATTTCAGGTAATCCTCCCTAAATTCTCAGGCCAGGGCTGAATGATACTGAGTGGGTGGCAATAAATTTGAGATTATGCTCCCTGCAACTATACTTCCCAGTAGAATCGTAAGTCTATCTATATAGCTTATTAAATGTAAAGTGATCATGCTTAACAATCTGGCCATGAAGAACAGGGCTGATGGATATTTATAAGCAGCCAAATTTTAAAAACCACATTTCTCAAGAAAAGTCCAATTCAACTCTCCTAACATGAAGTACAGGGGCTAAGATCACTCTAATGCAAATCCAAGGACAATCAAGTTCCTACAATTCATCCACAGAGAATGGTCACAACAACTTTAAACTGGAGGCTGTTCAAAGCAAATATAACCCAACACTCACATGAACTTCATGAACATAACCTCAGCAGATCTAGCTTTAACACATGTGCTCTTCTGATAATGTTAGGAATTAGCTGCAAAAACACCTGGCACCCAGGTTTCCAGGTTTGGAACCTGGGGACCAAATTGACGCAACTTGCTTTTTCATACTTCTAATCATACTAGTTTAAACTTAGGGACTATCAAGTGAGATTTAAAATGATGGTTTTAAAATAATGAACCAATGGTAAGGACTGAATAGCTGAATCAATGGGTGGTTTAAAATATTCTCAGTTCCTGTTACTAAACATGTTATCTGCATTCTAGAGACTGCTTCTCTATTTGCCACGTAAGGTTATAATGAATCCAACTCATCCCAAACTGGTATTAAATCATTAGGAACTTAAAAGAGGTGGACAGATGGAAGACAAGAACACACTCCTATCTAATATCAACAAAAACTGCCTTCTGATTTCTCAGGAGATCACTCCCGTTGACCCTGAATGTAACCAACAGTATAACAATATTATAGCACTAGCTCTGCTTGAAAATCAATAATACAGTGTCTGAGTTGAATTCATGGTGCTTTATTCAATAGTGGATTTCTGCTCACAGACTCAAAGGCAAAGGAACAGTCAATAAAAGCCACAAGCAGTCTTTTCATACTCCTGACAGATTTCTTCACCAGGTGGTGGAGCACCATGGCAGGTTGGCTGGGCTGCGGCCCACCTGCGCCTGCAGCAGAACGTGGCACAAGAAATGCAGGCTCCCAATTCACAAGAGCAGAACTGGTGTAAATTTCAGAGAGACCATCCAATGAGCCAGTGGGCATATGATTTGGAGAGACGAAAGAATTCTTTTCAAATATTGGAAAAACATTCTGGGTCTCAGGAAATAGTAACTCACTCCAACAACATAGATGGAAAGCAGAGTTTAAAATCTATTCAATATGTTCACAAGGGTCAATTTTATGCTACGTGAAATTCACCTCAATTTTTCAAATCCAAAAATAAAAAGGCTATCAGTGAAAAATCTGCTAAGGAAAACGCAAATTTCCAAAGCAACCACTGATCCATGACTGAAAGAGAAACAAATATAACTGACTCACAATTGTGATTAGCATCACAAGGCTCGCTGCTGCAGATTATCACGGTTTGGTGCTTAATCCAAAGAGATCAGCTAACAATTATTTCCTCTCATCTGTGTGAATCATCTCTATTATTTGAAGATATCTAATAAATTCCCTTAACATTGCAACCCCAAGCCCCACTTTATTAAGTAGTTCTTAAGCAACAATGCTAATTATAGTTAACTGTGACAATTATCCGACAGTTCAGAGTCAGTAATTTCTTAAATGCTTCAAGATTTCACCCTGATATACTGTATGGGCCTCTATTTATCTCGCTCAGAGTAACTGAAGGAAACACAGGATTAAGCATGCATATCCTTAGAGCCCAATGCTACTGCTAATGAGGAGTAACCACATGGAGATATATGAAAATTGTTTCAAGAGAAAGATGAGGGAACAGTGGTGCAAAAGCTTTGTGGGAGGAAAGAGTTTGATGTGCACAAAAAGAGAGGTCAGTGTGGCTCAAGTGTGGTTGGCCAAGGGGACCGGAGTGATTTTTTTAAAACAGAAAGGCAGGAAAGATAAATGGATCCCTGATCATGCAGGGCCTGGTAGGGCAGGTTGTAGTTTTAGCCGCTCAATCAAGTTCAACTCTTTTGTGACCCCCATGGACTGTATAGCCTCCCAGGCTCCTATGTCCATGAGATATTCTGGGCAAGAACACTGGAGTGAGTTTCCATTTCCTCCTCCAGGAGATTTTCCCAACCCAGAGATCGAACGAGCATCTCCTGCATCACATACGGATTCTTTATCATTAAGCCCAGGGAAGCCCAGGACAGCTTAAAGGGTTTGAAATTTACTCGAAGTGTGATGGGAAGCCTTTAGGGTTTGAAGCAGAGACCTGGTAGCTCAGTTGTAAAGAATCTGCTTGCAGTGCAGGAGACCAGGGTTCAATCCCTGGGTGGGGAAGATCCCCTGGAGAAGGAAATGGCAAACCACTCCAGAATCCTTGCCTGGAAAATCCCGTAGACAAAGGAGCCTGGTGGGCTGCAGTCCATGGGGTGGCAAAGAGTCGGGCACGACTGAGCGACAAAGAAGATCACTGGGCTGCTGATCAGACTGCAGGGAAGTAATAACAGAAGCCAAGAGAACACTTAGGTGGCTACTACATCTGTCTAGTTAAAATGGCGTGGCTTTGACTGATTAGCAGTGAAGATGAAGAGGATGGTCTGACTGAGAACCTGCTTTGAAGACAGACCGACATGCTCCCTGATGTGGACCAAATAGGGATGGAGCAAAAGACAGATAAAAAATGAGCAAAGCAGCATTACTTTCAGGGCTTTTTTTCAAGCTAAAAAATTCAGGAACTAATCAGGATGAAGATAACAAGGTGGGATAGGGTACCACATAAGTAGAGAGATACCTACTAGGCCAGGTATCTGAAGGAAGAAACAGTCAGGTGGGCTTTCAAGAGCTGAAGGAATTAGAAGACTCGTAAAAAGAACACTCCACATAGTCAGAAGGAATAATACTTAGTAAGGATCAGAATCAAAAGATTAGGTCCATACATTTGAGAAGCTGAATTATGGTCAAAGAGTAAAGGAAAGGACTTTTGGAAGTGAGCTGTTAAAAAGTGGGCAACTGTTCATGATATACACACTGACTGTCTCCTCACTGAAATTGATCCTCACCCAAACAGATCCAGCAGTTTGGGACACTGGGTCAATAAAAGTATTTCTGAACAGTTATAAGTTTTTCATATACTGAAACACAATAGATTTTAACACTATTTTAAACAATTTCACCATTTTTTCTGACCTTAATTTCGCCATCAATATTTTTTATCCTGCAAAGGAACACCAGGAAAAAGGGACCTCTTATGTATACTACCCAAGGTGAAACTTTTGATAAAGGAAATAAAGTGCTCTAATTTGGAACACCTTTGGAATACTTAGGATTTCTTAAAGACCCATATATTGGGATAGATGTTATTTTTGTTTAGTATCAGAACTTCTTCTAAGCTCTTGTGATTATCATACAATACTTCACTGGGAAGGAAAACAATTTAGGAAGAGGTTATATTTCCAACCTTATACTGACTGCATAGCTCAAAGCACTGAAAGGAATTTATCCTTCTTCACATTTCATACCACTGTGCACAACATTCAACCACTTCATTTTTAAGTTAAATGTAACTACCTAACCCATACTGGTAATGGAAGCTCCACCGTAGGTCAGAGGAATCTGACAATCAGGTCCCTAACATTCATTCATCTGGTCATTCATTTTGCCAGCAGAATATGCAACTGACACAGAATTCATACTATACATCTAAGAAAATATGACATCTGTATATAATTTGTCCTTTTCACTCATTTGTCTCCTTCATCTGCTCTTCTAGAATCTGTCATATCTTTTTCCTTGCTTTACTGTTTCTGTTTTAAGGTAACATTTGAATTTATGTTCTTGTTTACCACTAAGAATCACACTCAACACATCTGAAAACAGCACGTTTTGGGAGCAGGCAGAAAGCATTAAATACCGGCACTGTACTGCATAATATATCATATATATTTTATCCCATTAAACGATTAATGATGGACAAACCAGGTTGCTGAGAGCACTTCTAGTGCTAAGAAATAATTGAAAATTCAGAAAAAAAGAAAAAGGATGTTGTTACCAATAGGAGAATTCCTTCTTTCCTATAGTAATGAGGTGGGGAAAGGCAGGAGAAATGAGTAACAGTCTGAATTTTTAGTAACAGTGGTTGATATAAAGAAAAGTGTGATGTTAAATATGTATATATATATATATATATATACACACACACACATCTTAACATGTATATATACTTTATATTTCACAAAATATAATTAAATCAACAATTTTTTTAAGGTTCCTTTCTCAGTTTTCTGCCTCTTACACTCAACTGAGGACCCTGAAAGCCCATAAAATAATCCACAACTCAAACTCATCATCCTATCAACAAATACAAAATTTAGGTGAAACAACATAGCTAGGGACATTTCTTTGGAAAATATATGCTATCCTCATTTACTCATTAAACCTTTCCAAAAAAAGGTGGTGATACTGTTTTGTTTTGTTTTGTTTTTTCTTTTAACTTAAACTTAGCATTTTCCATAGAGACCTTTCAATCCATTTATTGTCCACTAGGGAAAAGTACAGTATATAAAGCAGAAGGAAGTCATTCTTGTTACTGTTGTGACTATGAAAGATGTCATTTCTGAACATTTCAGACTGCCCTTACAACTTTAAAGACTCTCTCATCTTATGAATTTTTTTGCTAAAGTTCCAATATTACTTTGGCAAAAGTTCTCTACAAACCTACTTTATTCAATATTTATTCAATTTATTTAAACATTGTTTATTCAATATTCATATTGCATGGGAAACGGACGTGGCTGTGTTCCATATGCATAGCAAAGATAGTTCCCAAGGCAGATTTTGCTACTTTGCTATTTTTTCAAACACAGCTGAGGCTAACTAGAATGAATGAACGGTGAACTGTGCTACTAGGGAAAATCTGTCCTCCAAGGACTCGTGAATGGTGCTCCCCTATCATCACCGCACTTGCCTAACTCCCCTGCTAGAATGTGAGTACCGGGAGGGCAGGGCCTTTGTGGTCGAATTTGTCCATTACTGTATCCCCAGCCATAAAATGTTGCCGGACCATAGCAGGCAATGCTTTGCGAGTAAGTCTGGGAATGGATGAATAAATAAACAAAGAAGATATGCATCAGCCACCCTCAAGCAGAACCACCCAGAGATATTTTAATAGAGCAGAGTTGCTTACTAATATTAACTTTAAAAAGCCATTTTTATTTTCTTATTCTGCAAATACCCAGCCTAATCGCCTTGCAGTGTTGTTATGAAACACAAAGGAGAGTCATCCGAAGGGCCACTCTAGTAACAACATCATTCTCAAATTCTTCCCTCCCTGAAAAACATGTTTATATAGTCTATTCGTCTACCTGTCTTCCCGAGAGGGCAAGGAAACCCAAATTTTGACCTTTAAAACACTAATGTACCTCTCCTTGGATGGGGGGAGGGAAGAGAAAAGGATGAGGCTCCACTGAAAAGGCATCATCATCTTTAACTTCGCTCAGTTAAGCCAAAACAGAAAAAGTTAAATATTTTCTCAAAATTTGGTTTATACTATGTTCTATGGACTCTTCAGTTGAAACGAGCAACAGTTAATGAGTTTCCTCTATCCCGTAACTCTACACTTCATATTCTTTTCTTAACTTTTTATTTTATATTGGCGTGTAGGTGGCGCTAGTGGTTAAGAACCTGCCAGCCAACTCAGGAGACTTAAGCAAGGCGGGTTTGATCCCTGGGTTGGGAAGATCCCCTGAAGAGGGCATGGCAACCCACTCTCCTACTCTTGCCTAGAGAATCCCATGGTCAGAGGAGCCTGGCAGGCTACAGTCCACGGGGTCACAAAGAGTTGGACACGGCTGGGCAACTGAACACACATAACTAATTTACAACGTGTGATCGTTTCTACTGCACAGCAAAGGGACTCAGCCACATGCACCCATTTCCCCCTAAACTGCCCTCCTATCCAGGCTGCCACATAAGCAGAGTTCCCTAGCACTTCATATTCTTAAGAGAGTGCAGGAACTCACTTAAATCTGTGCTAACTTGACTCTCATTGGAACTGAATAAGATTTGGAATTCCAGCAGCCTACAGCTATCTTTGCTGCTTTCCACATGCAATGTAATTGCTCTTTTCAGCTTCATGTCCTTCCAGGACGGAAATGGCTTGGATATCTGGGCTTACGACTTACAAAAGAAAAAGAGATCTTTAAGCAAAAAATAATGAGTTCAATTACAAGATGGCTTAGATTCTGACAAAGAAAAAATATGAGAGTAAAATTGACACCAGGACAGGCTAACAAACAGAGCTGCACAAATCATTCATCTTGAACATTATTTTTTAAAAAAATTTTTTTTTTTTTGAAGTTACTGTCTTCTTTCTTTGGAAGACTCTGACCTTGTGGAATCTCTCCTAAAGTTAGAGTCTGTAAGAATATTATTGAGTATCATGACAGATAACAAACATCATAAATCCTTTTCTGTAGGCAAAATCTGGTTACATTCACTGTTGTGGACTTTCAGTATTAAAACACTGTTATACACTGTGACAAAAGAGATCTTTCCCAGGAACACTGTCCTCAAAGTAATATTTATTAAATTGGTACCATAGTAAGAAGATGGTGAATTCCTGTCCTTGGGTCTGGTGAAATGGCAGTAGCTTAATCAAGTTTTCTAATGTCTCTAAAGAAAGTTGAGCACTGAAGAATTGATGCTTTTGAACTGTGGTGTTGGAGAAGACTCTTGAGAGTCCCTTGGACTGCAAGGAGATCCAACCAGTCCATCCTAAAGGAGATCAGTCCTGGGTGTTCATTGGAAGGACTGATGCTGAAGATGGAAACTCCAATACTTTGGCCACCTTTTGTGAAGAGCTGACTCACTTGAAAAGACTCTGATGCTGGGAAAGATTGATGGCAGGAGGAGAAGGGGACGACAGAGGATGAGGTGGTTGGATAGCATCACTGACTCAATGGACATGAGTTTGAGTAAACTCCAGGAATTGGTGATGGACAGGGAGGCTTGGTGTGCTGCAGTCCATGGGGTTGCAAAGAGTTGGAAACAACTGAGTGATTGAACTGATCTGAATGTCTCTAAGAAAACAAATGCCTCAAAAAAAAAAAAAAAAAGAAAGAAAACAAATGCCTCAGGGAAAAAATGGTGCCCAACAAAGAAAAACGCAGAGGAAGAGAACAAAATCTGGTAACAAATCTTTGACAAGGTTCTAGAGAAAAAAAAAAAAATATATATATATATATATATATATATAATTTATTTTTGTATATATATATACACATACATATATATATATATATATGTATACACATATTTAAACAGAAAGGCTCTACAAGGAGATCAAGGCCACCACGTGGTATAGTAGAAGTCCCTCACTTTGGGTTCACCTGAGGCTTGGTGGGCGATACATCCTTCTACCAGTCGGGATTCATAGGTCAGGAATCAATGGGATACATGTCAAATTAATCTAATTGACTTCACAAGCTCCAATAAGTTTTCAAGTTTATATTGACACTAAAACTCATATATGAACTGCAGGATAAATGATCAAGATAAAAGAATATGATCAGGGGAAAACTGTGTGTTGCAGGTTGGGGGGGCGGTGTGGATTGTTAACTGGGAGGGGATCTAAATCGAGTAGGCTCAACAACACAAATATCCAATTCAAGGGTGCTGGATAACATGTTTATGACAATTTGGATCAGTGCTAGTTCGATCCACTGGAGAGACAAACTTTAGGACCAGATCAATTTGGAGATAAGGTCTGAAGACTATTTTAAATATAATACAAGGCATTCATACAAAAATGCATATTTATTGAAATAAGAAAACAGAAAACTAGTAAAAATATTGAAAATGTCAGTACATTGCGTGGCACTTAAACTGAGCATTAGCTAATTTTAAATGATTGCTTTCTCCTCCAAAGCTGCCAATATTGCCAGCAACAGATGTTGTTACTGAAAATGCTAATTATTATATGCCCTAGCCGCCATCTAGCTCTCTCTCTCTGTCTCTCTCTTTTTTGTTTTGTATTAGCAACTACATCTGTGCATGTATAAACTGCGTACGATTTGAAATTGTGTTTTGTATAGGATGACATCACAAAACCAATATAGCAAAGGGATCACTTATTCTATTTCCCAATATTAAATACTGTTTTATAAATAGTACTGAATAAAAAGAAGTTCATCTATAATCTCTGACTTTGTCACATTTCAGTCAATGGGTTATAATCAGAATTTATTTCCATTAAGTTCTAGTAAACAAATACCCTCAAAATACCAATAAAATGTTAAGACATGGAAAAAGGTCACAAAATACATTCCATGTTTAACTTTCCAAGAAAGAGTCACTGCAGTATGAACTTAAATATCATTAAAACAGGTATACACCTTAAACATTACTCTTTTTAGCAACTCAGAAAGGCAAACATTTACAAAGAAAAGGGAGATCCAAAATGAGACTAGACAGCTGTCTGAAACCCTAAAATAATTTCTCCTGCTTCATTTACAAATATCTTAGATACCAAAAAACTTACTTAACCTGCATTTATACTAATGAAATCTGAAAATGAAAATTTATCACTTTATGCCTAGTATTAAATTCAGTTGTTAGATATAAAAGATGGAAGGTTTAAAAAAACGCTGCACACACTAAAGTTAAAAGATTCTGAGATTAGATACCAAAACACAGGCCTGTAGCCTTTTAAAGTAGAGGTGACACAATTAATAGAATATTGATTCATTTCTAAGTAATTTTCTACAAGTAATTGACAGATTATTTCTTGCCAAAGTGATGATAAGGGAAAAGTTATTCAGTCGTAATGAAAGAAGAGTGGGAGCAGATCTAGAATTGAAGTTTAACAATGATATTGCAGGGGAAGTTCTATTATCAATGCTCTGCCTAGCAACTGATATTCTATCCTAATTTATTCCAAATACTTTTGAATATCTATTATGTGCCAATGCTGGCTATCAAGGCTGTGATTTTCTGTGCACAGCAAACCTTTGACAGATGCACTATAGAATTTTGATGCATAGAAAATCTATTTTTGTTACAAATTTTGTACCCTGCTATTTTGAATATAACTGTCAGAAATAAGTGATGAATTGAGTAAGTCCTATGAGTTGGTCCAAAGGCAATTCAATCAAGTCTAAGACCCAAGAGATAATATCAAGCTCTTGCCAAAGAGAGATCCGTGTTAACTGTGAACTTGGAAGAACTTTTTCAGGGCAGTAGAATTTTACTCGATGGCAACAGAGCTGTAGGGGAGATGAGGATAGACAATGATGCACGGATCCTTCCATAAAGAGTGCAAGAGACTAGGCTCAGATCAAATACTCGCAGACTTTAATGAGTTTTCATCTCTCTCTCTCTTTTTTTGGACTACAATTGCTTTACAATGTTGTGTTAGCTTCTGCTGAACAACAAAGTGAATCAGCTGTATGTTTACATATATCGCCTCTCTCTTGATGTATGCATACATATATCCCCTCTCTCTTCTACGTCCCTTCTTCGTTCTTTCATAATTATGATGGTCTTTCTGAAGACCATTAGGGGAGAGACAACTACAACGTTTTTGAGAGAGCTCCTACATTTGCATGTTATGTAGGACTTTCGCCATGCAGAGTCTGTCTATGGACAACTCTCAGAGATATGAATTACTACATCTCCATCCCACCCATCTAGGTCATTACAGAGCACCGAGCCGAGCTCCCTGAGTAGGTTCCCACTAGCTAACTATTTTGCCCGTTGTCATCTACATATGTCAATCTTATTGTCTCAATTCATCCCACCCTGCCCCCACCCCATGTCCACATGTCCATTTGCTACATCTGAGTCTTTATTCCTGCCCTGCTAGAGTTTGACATATAGAGAGAAGTCAGAAAGAGAAAAACAAATAGTTTATACCTTTCTAAAGCCATCAAAACATACTACCAAACTGCAATATTTAGAATTAAGCAACAATCACAAAATGCCCCTATCCATTACACTGGAGAGAGATGGTGGAAGAAGGACAAAAGAATTTATCTTTTCTGGAACTCATAGAAATAGAAAAGTACAGTGGTGGTTGGCAGAGGCTGGGAGTAGGGGGAGTGGGGAGATGTTGGTCAGAGGGAACAAACTTTCAGTAATAAGAGGACTAAGTTCCAGGGATCTATGGTATAGCATGGTGACTAAAATTAACAAATACCATATTATCAGTACATGTTATATGTCAATTATATCTGAACATGAGCCTATAATTTTATGAAGTGTTAAAATAACACTAAATAACACTAAATTGTTTAAATTCTTAAAATCAGATTATTGATTTCTTAAGACTAGATCATTCATAACGAGGTGGAAGTTACACCTACCTCCCACTCTTCATTTTCTCTCATAATCCCGTGATCTTTCAGAAGACCATTAGGGGAGGGGCAACTAAAACATTTTTGAGAGAGCTCCTACATTTGTATGTTATGGTGGACTCTTGTCATGCAGAGTCTGTCTACTGGACAACTCTTAGAGATATGAATTACTGTGCATACCACATAGATGTGGAAACAGGGTTCAGACAGCTTGAAAGTGACAAAAGAGAGTGTGATCAAAGGCTGTGGAATTACATGGAAAGAGAAGTAGAGATAAAGATGCAGAGGCAGACAAAAATCTATTTTCTAGAAGGCCTTATAGTTCAACCATATCTAAAATCATTTAATTCAAACATTTTGTTTATTATGAGAATATGAATATTGACACCCTATTCCTGTGTCAGGAGTGGACTAGACCCTCTCAGAATTAATTTAAAATATATGTAAATTCCCAAGAAAATATTAAATGCTTGAATAAAGCTAAGACTATGCTTGTAACTTCTGCTTTTATTTTGAGGACTAACGATACATCTGCAAGTCACCATCTTTAGCAAACAGTGGAATATCTGATCTTTTTCATAGATGTCAAAATGTTTTACTGTAGACTGAGGCATGATATTTTGTTCTCAAATACCTAGGAAAGTGCTTCATAACTTCAGTGATGGAATTGCTTTCTAAGAAATTTGAATCCCATAACATCAACTAGATGTTGGCCAGGTATTGATATATCAAACAGATATAAAACAGCTCAAAGGAAATTGAAATTTTTTCATAGACAAAGGGCCAGATAAATATAAGAAAAAATTCTTACAGGTAGTCAGTGATTTCAATGTAAAACTATCAAATCAACATGTATCTTAAATTATAAAATTCATGGTTCACACGAGTATGATGAAATCAATAGTCTCATACATTCAGTCCGTTCCGTTCAGGAGCTCAGTCATGTCCAACTCTTTGCAACCCATGGACTGCAGCACAAAAGGCTGCCCTGTCCATCACCAACTCCTGGAGCCTACTCAAACTCATGTTCATTGAGTCGATGATGTCATCCAACCATCTCATCCTCTGTTGTCCCCTTCTCCTCCCACCTTCAATCTTTCCTAGCATCAGGGTCTTTTCCAATGAGTCAGCTCTTCGCATCAGGTGGCCAAAGTATTGGAGTTTCAGCTTCAGTATCAGTCCTTCCAATGAATATTCAGGACTGATTTCCTTTAGGATGGACTGGTTGGATCTCCTTGCAGTCCAAGGGACTCTCAAGAGTCTTCTCCAACACCACAGTTCAAAAGCATCAATTCTTCGGCGCTCAGCTTTCTTTATAGTCCAACTCTCACATCCATACATGACTACTGGAAAAACTAGAGCTTTGACTAGATGGACCTCTCATATATTATAGCAGTATATCTGGGAACAGTCCTTCTTGAAAGCCAACTGCCAGTGTACAACTTTTGATCCAGCAGAACTACTTATATGAATTCATCCTAACAAAAAATTACAGTCCACTAGAGTCAAATCTTTATATAGAAAGAATCCACTGCAACATTATAAGGTCAAACAGAAAAAAGTCATTTTTCCAGTTTACAAAGTACAACAGAATATCTATTACCATAAAAACCATGACTTTTTAATACAAAGAAATATAAAAAAGCTTATAAATCACTATTATGAGAGGAAGTAAGAAATCAGTATTCAAAAAGACAAAAGGATGATACAAAATATGATTCCAAATTTGTATAAATATGCTTTCCATAAATACATTTATACAAAGAAAAGTAAATTTAAATAGAGAAAGACAATAACTTTCCCTCCTGAGCAGCAGAATTAACTGGTAAGTTTTATTTTCTTCTTCCTTTCTTTCTGCATTTTACAAGAAAAGCACTTTCTCTTTAATATATTCAACAGTAAAAATGTAAATGCTATCTTTAAAACTAATGAAATCTGTTTCAATTTGCCAAACAATATTCAAGGTGGTTTGCTATATATATGCACATGTGTGTTTAAAAGCTGACTGTCATTACTGTCTTTGATGACAGTATAATTCACAGATTTTTCTGAAGAACAATTTTTATACCAATTTTTTCAAGATGAAAAACCAAGGCTCAGTAAAGTAACTGCTGTGAGCAAGGTAAGACCATTTCACTCAACACAACACAACTTTTGAGTCCAGAAAGAAAATCTCTTCACTCCCCTTCCAGGGTCCCCTCTACCATCTCTTGCTGCTTCAAAAGTAGTCATTCCACTGTATATGGGGGTGAATGGCTCCAGGACCATTAGAGTTAATAAAATACATGGATGCTCAAGTCTCTTACATAAAATGGCATAGAATCTACACACATCCTCTCATCTTCCCACATACTTCAAATCACCTCTAGATTATTTATAATACGTACTATAATGTAAATTCTATGTACATACATGTAAGTACAATGGAAATACTATGTAAATAGTTGCTCTGTGTGTTAGTAGCTCAGTCATGTCTGACTCTTTGCAACCCCATGGACCTTAGTCTATCAGGCTCCTCTGTTTATGGGATTCTCCAGGCAAGAATTCTGCTGTGGGTAGCCATTCCCTCATACAGGGGATCTTCCTGACCTAGGAATCAAACTCTCATCTCCCATATTGGAAGGCTGGGGACATCACAAATTCAAGTTATGATTTTTCGAAATCTCTGGAATTTTTTTCTTTTCAAATATTTTTGAGCTGTGGTTGGTAGAATCCAGGGATGCAGAACCTGTAGATAACAAGGATCAACTATACGGTAATTCTTTATTTAACCTCCCAAAAGTTGTTTTCAATGTAAAATGATGATAACATGGAGAACTATTTAAATGAGTACCTCCTCAATTCCTTCCAGCCCTAATCTACCACCCTATTTCCTGATACACACGTGTCCTAAATAGGTATACATCGGGAAATGGGGTGGTGGATTCCCAATCTTCAATTTCTGGTTTGTATTAAGGCAACATTCTACTATTTTATATCACTTTGAGCTGCAAATGAGATTTCTCCAAGATTGCAATAAATATTTGCTAATTTTGATTTAATTGAAAGAGCAAGGAGGTTAATCAAGAGCAATTAATCAAGAGCACAAACTACATGTTACAAATAAATAAATATGTTTTGAAATCTCCCAACAACTCTTCCAGTTATTTATAGCCTCAGAATATGCCATTCCAATTCAGTCTTAGAAAACAGTATAAAATGTGTTCCATATAATTTTCAGTAAATAATGAGCAAGTCTAAGTTTCAAATATTACAATTTCTATCATTTCTTCACCAGATGAGAAATTTCAGTTTATCTGGCAATGTGAAAAGTATTATGGATATTGAGTTATAAAAGACAAAAAGCTTAAAGATAACAGCACATGTCCTGACAAAAACCACAGCATACGTGATTAAGTCATATCATATAGAAGCAGTTTTAAATGTCAACTCGTAAGAAATGGGAAAAATTAAAACAAAAAGATGTAAATATAAACAACTTTTATAATAATCTACCAGGAGTAAATTGCTTTTGTGATAGGGTTTGTATGTCTTTCCCAAGACAGGATTAAGAAATTAAGAATTTCATCTTGATAAACTTCTACCAACTGAGAAAAATGTGAAAGTCAAAGACATTATATCAATACACAAAATGAAAAGGCCCTCCTCAACAGAAGTTATCAGTTCCAAACAGGATTTAGAAAATCTTATTAAATAGGAGTGCAAACCAAACTTTCCTATTAGATTGAATTTTTTAAAATAAATGCTTTCATAAAAGACAATCTTCTTTCTAATCTCTATAGGAATTACTAAACTATAACAAATGAGGGTGTCAACACTACAAATTTCCTGTCTTGGGAAGTCACAAACTTTAGCTGTAGACATGTGCAGCTTTTATAAAAGGAAAAATGAGAATTTTAAAATGCCTTTTGTTCAAATTGAAATGACCTAAAAGAATGAAAAGCTACAGAGCAAATATTGACCACCAGGTAAAAAGTCAAGACACTTTTAAACTAGTTTGTATTTGTCACAGTCTCAAGTTAACAAAATGTGAAAAAAGCACAAAGAGGGCAGTTGCATTTTTTTTTAAAGATCCTCACCAGTTATGTCTGCAGAGTTTCAAGTAATCTCTTCAACCATTATCAGAGTAGAGTTGCTGTTGCTTTTGAAACATTTTATCATGAAAATACCCAAGCACACAGAATAGTTGAAAGAATGGTATACTGTCATATACTGACAACCAGACTTAACAACTGGTAAGATGTTAGCACATGGATTCTAGCTAAAGAGATATATTTTATTTATTTATTTTGGGGAATCATTTCCAGATAAATCATTCATACCAACTACTTGATTCATCTGATGTCTATCCATCTCTGGAATCTATAAAATATACTTTTATAATACAGTCCCATAAAACCCCAAAATAGAATATACCCTTATGAAAACAGTTCAACCACTGCCACTATTAATCGGTGCTAGGACAAATCACTTAACCTCTCCAAGCCTCTGTCTTCTCACCTTTAAAAAATGAGGGTGCTAAACTTGAACACATCCAATGTCACCTTTGGTTATGGGCTTCCTTGGTGGATCAGACGGTAAAGAATCCGGCTACAATGTGGGAGACCTGGGTTCGATCCCCAGGTTGGGAAGATTCCCTGGAGGAGAGCATGGCAACCCACTCCAGTATCCTTGCCAGGAGAATCCCATGGACAGAGGAGCCTGGCGGGCTACAGTCCTTGGGGTCGCAAAGAGTCGGACACGACTAAGCGACTAAGCACACAAGCGCCTTTGGACATATGTATCATCTCAACACCACAACATAACTGCTCTCACTGGTTTCTTCAATCTTGACATGGAATTCAGATAAATCTTAAAACACCTAAAAGGTACAAGACACCTGGTCAGAGGCAGTCCTGTCCTCAACTCTCAGTGCTGTGGATGCATTTCTGGAAACCACTCCAGCTTTAAACCAAGGATGACATATGGTACAAGTAAATTATTGAACTATTTAATTATCATAAAGTATTGATTCTCAACTACATGAGATTTCCGAGATTTTGGTTTATATTATAATTTCTCCAAGCATTCATTAGCTTCCTATCAAGATTCACTGCTCAGCTTTTATAAATAAGCATAACAGGTCATTTAGACTTCCATTAGAAGCAATTATTTCAAAAAGAGCAAATGTTCCCTTTTCTTTCCCACCACATCACCTATCTCCCACAACGATAGGCTATGTAATGAAGCAACCCAGGATTTGCTTCAAATATTAATGCAGAACAGCAATCAGTCATTACAGTCATTAATTCAAGTTATTCACTACCTATCAAAAACCTCACTCACAAAATAGAGATTAGGCCAAAATCATCTGAGAATCATCAGAAGGTTTAATTATTGAAATTTAAGAAAGATCTTCCCCTGAGTCTCCCCAAATCTAACACGTGGCCACCAGTGTCTGAGATTAAAAGTACATAGATCATAAAAATTATGGCTGCCCTAATTTTTTTTTTTTTTTTGGCCATGTTGCATGACTTGCAAGATCTTAGCTCCCTGACCACAGACTGAACTCATGCCCTTAGCAGTGAAAGTACAAAGTCCTAACCACTGGACATCCAGGGAATTCCCAATGCCCTAATTGTAGATTGAACAAAAATGTCAGAATATTTCTTTTCACCAGATACTGCTGCCTCAGGGGCCATTAGTCACACTCAGAAGACATGGTCCCTTTCATGTAGCTCCAATGGGAATCTAAGTTGTTTGGAAATAGTATGATTTTGCTGGCAGAGAATGTACCTTAAAATGGAAGTTGCTTTCGTGCCCTAGGAAAGAAGAAAAATGAAATGATCCTGCATTGCAGAAAGATAAGAGGTGGTTGGTATACAACATTCTGCCACCTGAGACAAACATAAACTTTTAGCTAACATGTTCTTCCATTATTTCAAAAATTAATCCAGCAGTCAACAGTAGTAAACCATGTGGATAAATACTGTCATGGTTTTTGTTTGCTTGGAGAATAAAAAATTACAGAAAATCTAATATTTCCATTTAGTAATACTCTAGCCCTACATATGGAGAAGGCAATGGCAGCCCACTCCAGTGTTCTTGCCTGGAGAATCCCAGGGACAGCGGAGCCTGGTGGGCTGTTGTCTATGGGGTCGCACAGAGTCGGACACAACTGAAGTGCCTTAGCAGCAGCAGCCCTACATAGCGAATTCATGAACATTAACTTATCAATCCCATACTATCTTTCTAAAATAAATAGAATGCATATTACTCCCACTATCTAGAAACTGAGAATGGATATACCACTTGAATATTGCAAGAGATCAGACAGCAAATAAGACAATCAAATGGAGGTCTTCAGATCCCAAATTCAGCATTTTCCCCATGATATTTCACTTTTAGTTAGTTCTTTTTTCTAAAGAACTAACATGAAAAACAAATTATACATTTTGTAGTTTACAAATTATTTAGCAAAGAGTGCTGGGCATGACAACCCACTACAGCATTGCCTGGAGAATCCCTATAGACAAAAGAGCCTGGCAGGCTACAGTCCATGGGGTCACAAAGAGGTGGACACAACTGAAGCAACTTAGCACGCACTGTACAATATAAAGTTTATAAATTGTTTAACCAAAGCTATCCTAATTATTATTAACAGTTAACACATTCCAAAACTATCAGATTCTGTAAGATAAAGTCATAAATTTATCACAATAAATTTGAAAAAATTTTCCACTCTTTTAAACCTAACGTTTACAGTTTCAAACTCTTATTCCCAATCTAATGCTAAAAAGTAGAAAAGGGAGAAATCAGATTAGTGGTTGCCTAGGAATAGAAGGATATGGTTTTTCCAATAGTCATGTATAGATGTGAGAAATGGACTATAAAGAAAGCTGAGCGCTGAAGAATTGATGCTTTTGAACTGTGGTGTTGGAGAAGACTCTTGAGAGTCCCTTGGTGAGAGAGTTTCAGAAAAACAACTACTTCTGCTTTACTGACTACGCTAAAGCCTTTGACTATGTGGATCACAACTGCGGAAAATTCTTAAAGAGATGGGAATACCAGACCACAAGACCTGCCTCCTGAGAAATCTGTATGCAGGTCAAGAAGCAACAGTTAGAACTGGACATGGAACAACAGAACGGTTCCGAATAGGAAAAGGAGTACGTCAAGGCTGTATATTGTCACCCTGCTTATTTAACTTATATGCAGAGTACATCATGAGAAATGCAGGGCTGGAGGAAGCACAAGATGGAATCAAGATTGCCGGGAGAAATATCAATAACCTCAGATATGCAGATGACACCACCCTTATGGCAGAAAAAAAACTAAAGAGCCTCTTGATGAAAGTGAAAGAGGAGAGTGAAAAGTTGGCTTAAAATTCAACATTCAGAAAACTAAGCTCATGGCATCTTGCCCCATCAATTCATGGCAAATAGATGGGGAAATGGTGGAAACAGTGGCTGACTTTATTTTTTGGGGCTCCAAAATCACTGCAGATGGTGACTGCAGCCATGAAATTAAAAGACAGTTACTCCTTAGAAGAAAAGTTATGACCAACCTAGACAGCATATTAAAAAGCAGAGACATTGCTTTGCCGACAAAGGTCTGCCTTGTCAAAGCTATGGTTTTTCCAGTAGTCATGTATGGATGTGAGAGTTGGACTCTAAATAAAGCTGAGCGGCGAAGAATTGGTGTTTTTGAACTGTGGTGTTGGAGAAGACTCTTGAGAGTCCCTTGGACTGCAAGGAGATCCAACCAGTCCATCTGCAAGGAAATCAGTCCTGAATATTCATTGGAAGGACTGATGCTGAAGCTGAAACTCCAATACTTTGGCCACCTGATGCAAAGAACTGACTTATTGGAAAAGACTCTGATGCTGGGCAAGATTGAAGGCAGGAGGAGAAGGGGAAAACAGAGGATGAGATGGTTCGACGGCATCACCGATGGACATGAGTTTGAACAAGCTCCGGGAGTTGGTGATGGACAGGGAAGCCTGGTGTGCTGCAGTCCATGGACCGAAAAAAGTCAGACACGACTGAGCGACTGAACTGAACTGAACTGAGGGCTAGGAGGATGGAGGAGAGGAAACAAAGAATCCTCATGAGTAGTGGGTTTCTCTTTTTGGGGGGGAGCACAAAAACTTTTCAAAATTTGATTTGTAGCAATAGTTGCACAGTCCTGTGAATATGCTAAAAAACACTGAATTATTTGAGTGAATTGTATTGTATGTGAATTACATCTCATTAAAGCTATTTTAAACAGGAAAATAAGGAGTCAAAGTACAGCATTTTTACTTATCATAATAACATTACAAATCTAAAGACAAATTGAAATTTGGATTATTTATTCAACATTTATGAATACTTGCTCTATTCTAAACACTTTTAAAATAAGATATGACCCCAAATTCAAGAAATTGACAATACTTTAGAAAGCGAAATGGAGAAATAGACAGTGAATTTTAATACCAGAGAAAGTTAAATATAAACTATATAAAAATTAAGTACACATAAAATGTAATGGATACTAGAGTAATCCCCTGGAAATTTAGATATGTAGCCAAGTATCACTTGGCTGTGTGATCTTGGGCAGCATAAAATAATATATTAAGGCACATTAAGAACAAAGCTCTACATAAATGTAAATGCACTGTTTCCTCCTAAATAAAATGAGAAAAATGGTAAAATAACTTCTACAATTTTATATACTCCAAAGTTTTATAAGTCTACAATTTAGATTAATGCTAGACAAACTGATTTCTATCATGAATTATTTTTCATCTTTTCTTGAAAAATTGTGTCAATCTCTCATTAACAGAGTATAACTATTTTTGTCATTATCATACCGAAATGACTCACATCCAAAGGAAGGTCATTCCATTTAAGGGAGACATTCAGAAGAACTGTTTTCTTATTTCAAAGATATGAATATTGAATAATTTCAATATTATTCAATAATTTTCCATTTTAGAATGCTATCTTGGAAATGCTCTCGATGTTTGAATATCTCCAATATGCACAAACATTTTTTCTTTAAAACTGGTCTAAATTTTGGAAAAAGTCAAAAGTCAATGACATTTGACTGGTATTCAAAAGAGTAATAAGAGTAATGAAAATATTGATAAATGAACTTCATAGCCACTTCTGATAAACAAGTACCCAATGTTCTCTGAATACAGTAAGCACACTTCTATTGCCTATGTCTTCACTCATTGAGGGGTTTATTTCCAGAATGCTCTATTCAGCTCTACCTACTCTCAAGACCTCTATTAAGTATTACCTTTCTCTAAGCTCTTCTCTTACATTTTCAAGTCAAAATATATTCTCTCCTATGTTCAAACAGGTTTGAACTTTATTGAATGCTTTTGTCACATTCCATTTAGACAGTGTTTGGGTTCCCAGCACAGCATCTGGAATTCAGATAGTTTGGAATAGACTATTTGGTCCCAAAATTCAGTAAATCAGTTAATATCACTATATTTTGGTTTATATTATACAACATGGTTTCACTTTTCTTCTGAAAATTTCATAAAATAGTTTTAAATGATATCACCTATTTTCTGGGGAGAAATAGAAAAGGAGAATTCAA
Source organism: Muntiacus reevesi (assembly GCF_963930625.1). Lineage (NCBI taxonomy): Eukaryota > Metazoa > Chordata > Mammalia > Artiodactyla > Cervidae > Muntiacus > Muntiacus reevesi. The sequence continues at coordinate 177,319,220 of NC_089251.1, forward strand.
GCTGCCAGTAGGCATGTAAATAGTTTTGCCAGGGGAAAATTTTGCAATATATTGCAAATGTCATTAAATGCAAATTTGATCCAGTTATCCTATTCTACAATGAAAATATATCCAGGAGATAATCAGGATGGTCTTAATCATTTATGATGATGTTCACCACAGAATTGTTTATCATGAGAACATTGGTAATAACCTAATTATCTAACCATAATGGATCCCTTAAATAAATTATCCTTCAATAGAATTTATATTTACCCCATTAAAAAATCACAATATAACAAAATGTTTAATGACATGGAGAAAAATTAATGGTGTGTAATGTTTAAAAAGAAGGTTATAGAATTCCAGAGAAAACCTAATCATAAACAACAATTCCTTTGCTTTCATATCACAGTCACACAGGCATGAGGGTTGCCAATTGCCCAGAAGCTCCACGCTAGGTAGGCACACACCCACTTTCATTTTTTTAAAATTCTGAATTCTGAGTAAATATGATTTCAGATAATGTTTTCAAGCAAAAAGATTCAATACTTTTGGTATAGAAACTTTAAATTATGAATTAAAAACCAAAATCAACTGTATTAATTTGTATTAAAACGAACCAATCCATCTTCTTAGACCCACAAAATGAGTCTATTAAAAAAGCATCCAATGAACAAATTTCAATAAGAACAAAGTCTTTATCCTCTTTAGAGTTATATAGCCAGAACTCAAATATCAAAATATCTTTGAAAAGAACATATTTCACTTTGCTTAAACTTCTAGGAGAAAACAACTACATCTGCACCTCACAAAACTAGCAGCAATAAAGCATCCATTATAGATGATCTGTTTCCTCATCTGTAAAATGAAATGGTTGAACTCAATGGTTTCCAACATCTCCTCTTGCTCCAGGATTCTCTAGCTCATGTCTTAAAGGATACTAGCAGAAATTTATATAACTGAAAATGAAATGTACATAAATTTAGAAATAATACTATTACTTAGTTAATGTGACTTATCTTTCTATACCTTCAATAATGCAAGGTTCATTTTAGTCCAGTATAATTCCTAAAACTATCTGAAATTAAGTGTAAAGAGACACTGAATCTGGAATCAGAAAGTCTGTGTTTAGTTTAGCTTGTACCACATATAAGTTGAGCAATTACTGACATATTTCTTAACCTGCCAATTTATAAAATCTGTTTCTCCACTTGCTAAATGGGAATAGTGACAAATTTCTTTCCTACCTAGCTCTTAAGGAAAAATAATCATGTAGTAGTTAATTAATGCCATATGTATTAATGATGAAATATACGAGAAAATACACTGTAAATTCTCACACACTTTAAAAATAAAAATAAACTGCACCAGAAGTAACAAGACTTTTTTCAGTCATGGAAGCTTGAAGTTATTTTATTGCTGTGTTTGACCACTTTTCTTTCAATTTTCTTAAAGCAAAAGTAAAATAGTCTATTGTGGAAACAGTTCAATGTCTTCTTCCATTTGATGCTTTTCCAAAATTCTTACTTAAGCTTTATCTAGCCATACATTCATATCGGCCTATTATTTATTAAGCATTTAAAGGTTCTTTCTGCTTTTATAAATGAGCTTTGTTATAAATTAATCTTCTAGAATTCCACAGAACTGAACAAACTAGAAGAAGAAAAATGAAAAGAAATCCTCTGATGCACTTCATATGCTTTCCAATTTCAATTATTTGGATTCATTTACCTTGCCCAGAAGTGAATATACTTTGTGAAACTGAGCAACCTACCATAGCATGAAATTTTCTCTATTCTTCTATCTCTATGGTAGGAGTTCTACTAATTGCTTATTTTAGAGGGCTAAAAATAAACTACCAAATATACCAAGAGAAGCAAGAAGTGCTCACAGTCACTACTAAGGGGAGTGTATAATGTCTGTACATTTAAAATCTATCAGTGCATTCCTCTTGGAAATTTCCCCTTGAAATTTAATAAACTCTATCCCTAGGTTAAACACAAATCACCAATATTTTAGTTTAAATTTTCAGTACTCTAAAGGAAATCTTTTATCCGTAGTCATAATGCTATACCAATGCTGTCAAAATGGCTGTTTGTCCCCGATTTCTAGATTACAAATCTAGACTAAAGCAAATAATGATATCCTGGCTGTTAAACAATTTAGAAGGAAATCCTGTAGAATGGTTTCAATTATTTTTTAGTTAATTAGGAAACCATTACCTCATACTGATTACACTGCTTTAGCTAAAAGTCACTGATAGCATGAGTTTTCTGATTAACAAAATGTTAATTTGATAATTTTTTAAAAATAATTTTGAGATACACGTTGACTTGAGGAGCTATGTAAAATACAGATCAGGAAGTCATATAAATAATGCTGCTGCTTTTGGAGGCCAGAAGAAAATATCTGATGACAAATAGGGAGGTAGATACTGTCTTTCTTGACCCGCCGCGCTTTAAGCTATAATCTGAACCCACTGAGAAAGAAGAAACACAGTGAGAATAAAGGAAGTAAACTTCCCGGGTGTCCACACAGCCTTGAGGCAACATCCCCAGCACACTGATGGAGATGGGGAAGCTATAAGTAAGTCCTTCCACATTTGGCATTTTTCTCCCATTAAATACCTCAGGCTTCACAAATTTTTTGAACTATCCAAAATGTGTTCATCATACAACCAAGAAGAAACAGTGTTCATGTGATCAACTGGAGTTCTACCTCCAGGCGAGAGACACGACTCTGACCATTCTTGGAGTTCAAACAATATGTGTGTGATTCGATTATGGAAAGAAATTGAGGGAATCTCAGAGATGACCATCAAATATCTACATCTCAACACTCAAATAAAGACAAAGCAAAGTTCTATGACCCTAGAACACTGGAGAATTTAACTATTCACCAAATGTAAATTTTCCACCTGCAAAAGAGGACACTTAAGGGAGTAAAAAATATAAAATTTAGCTACATGGAGTGTAAATCATTTGAAGATATGCCATTCCACTCTCTATATTCTTTAAAAATGCATAATCAACCTTAAACGTGTCATCACTCAGTCGTGTCCAACTCTTTGTGACCCCATGAACTGTAGCCTATGAGGCTCCTCCATCCATGGAATTTTCCAGGCAAGAGTACTGGAGTGGGTTGCCATTTCCTTCTCCAGGGGATCTTCCCGACCCAGGGATTGAACCCAGGTCCCCTGCATTGCAGGCAGACACTTTACCCTCTAAGCCACCAGCGAAGCTCATAATCAACCTTAACTACCTCTAAATAAAGGGGGCCCCCATATGTAGACGAGAAGTGGTACATAAACTTAACTCATCAGTGAATCTGAAACTCTATTCAGAGATTATGCACCTCTGTCATCATACACCCTTATTTTTTGGCACCATAAGCTTCCACATAGCTCTCTGTTGCCTACATGCAAACACATACACTACACACAATGCAAGACATTTGTAGACATCACCTATCAATCCCAATTTCTGGGTGGAATCTTCCCATCTCTATTGTTCACAAAGTACTCAGAGGCAGCTGCTCTGGTACCACAGAAGACACGGTTTTTCAGAGATGACTGAGATCAGTACAGTTCTGAAAATCTGAGTCCTCCAGAAGACTAAGCTAAGAATAGTCAGAGTTTCACTGTAAGGATGACTCAGTAGTTACCAAAATGGTGTGTGTATATATCACGTAGGAAGAAAAAGACAACCAACTGGGTTGCAAGAAGAGAATAGTAGAAAGTATATACTCTGCTAATATTTAATAATAAATATACTCTGCTAATATTACAATGCCATATATGTATAATTTTTAAATGAAAAAATATATGCACACATATATTTAAAATATTTTTACAGGTAGCACTACATGATCAAAAAAGTTTGGAGCCGATCAAAACCATGTAAGCTAAAGTGAGTTATACACATACACACACACACACACACACACGCACATATATCTGCAGGCAAACAAGTTACATTACATAAATAAAATTTTCTAAATGCTTAAATCATGAGGAATCCAATTTATAACACTAATTTTATATTTTTCTTATTTTTCTATAATGGTTAATATCTCATTCTACTTTACAAATAGTTGCTTTTAGCATGTCCTCAAATATTTTCATAACAAATATTTTATGAAAATTGGCACTAAGGAAAAGAATGGCACTAATAAAACGTAAATTTATTCAGCTTCTAGTGCAAAGATTTAGTGATGAAATATCCCCAAGTAATCAGATAACAATGAAAACAAAAGTCCATTTTATTTTTTAATCATTTACATTCACCTTTGCTTTTACTGTACTCTATTAGGAGAAAAAATATCTTTATAGTCATTAATATTTTAAAGGAACTAAGCAATCAAAGCCAAATCTGGAAAAATTAGCATCCAGCATAAGGTGATTTTAGGTCATCAGGGCAATTTCAATGCTGTTAATTATACCTTCAAGTAAGCATCACTTATTTTTCAGTTTCCTGTCTAAATTTTATGTATGACCAGAAAGAAATATTTTAAGTGCCAAAAATACTAGTGAAAGTGTAAATAGGTTAAGAGAAGGGGAAAAGTATATTTTAACTCCAAGAGTTATAAATTCCAAGTACTTCTTTTCACTCCTTCCTAATCTTCAAAACATACAGAAAAAAAATGAGAATATTCAACACAAATTTCTAGTTCTGTCATACATAAGCTATTTTCTTATAGATAAAAGGTATATAAATATAAGCAAAAAAAGAGGTGGTATCAGAGAGGAAAAGGCCTGATGAAAGACTGAATTTCCACTTAATATGTAAAAACAGAGATCCTAAATGAAATTTAAAAGAGGGATAAACTGGATTTCAAAACACAAATATGAATTTAAAAGTCATTTTCTCAACACTATTTCCAATTCATTTCAGTCTGTAAATGTACTTACAATAGACTGCCTCTATTTTTTATGAAGAAACACTGCAACTTAGAACATTTCCTTTCTAAGAAACTAAATTTAGAGAATGTAGGAGGTATAGGAAGCGATAGTCATGATAGCATTTAAAATGTAAGGGGAAAAAAATTTACAGTGTCTTAAAGTAAACAAACACCAAACTTATTCAAACTTCTAAGTATTATACACAGAACACTACTGATAATTAAAATACAATAAAGTACTTTTGGTTGGTATAGATATTTCACTTATGTAGTATTTCAGATGGCAATTTATTTATATGCAATTCTGCAACCAAAATTTTTACTTATATTATATGAGCTAATATAGTTCAGTAATTAAGATCAGTTTTCAAAATATAACCAAGCAAATAAAATATATCCATTACTAAGTGATTTATTTCCTAGTAATTTGCCACTTCCTATAAATTTCATATATTACTGACTTACATTGACACCTGCTGGAAAGTACTGGAATTGTTTATTTCTCATTTAATTATCTGGACAGTTGTTAATTTTACTTTTGAGAAAAAAAAAATGTGAAAGATAAACATCTTAACTGAGAATAATGCAAATTTTAATTTTTTAAGAGAAAAAAATAACATTTAATTCTAAACATTTAAATTATAGTGGTTTCTTTAGTAAATTAAAATCTTAAGAAGTCAGGCCAAAGAGTATTTCAGTTGGGAACTAAGTTATCCAAGGACTTTATTAACTTAAGTTGTACTAATTTGGGAAGTAATTATGAAACTAAGCAAACTTCTCCAGTATTTGAACTTCTGCCTTTCATCTTAAAACCATCTTAATACCTTGGTCACATGACTTAAGGAAACTATCTAATTTTGTGAAAGTACATACACAAATAGATGAGAAAAAAGATCCAGTTAATGAAACAGGATGCTTTATATATTCATACTTACAGATAAAATGATAAAATAACAAGTTAGTGAGTGAGCTTTTCTTCTCTATTATCAAAACTGCTCATTTATGAACTACATAAACATTTCACCAGGATAAATTTATTATCTGAAGTGAACCAAAACACAAAACATTTGAATAAATAATATATGAATTTTTACAAGTTGTATTAAGTTTTAATGAACTTCAAATGAAAATGCTTCTATTTCTGCAAAGAATGCCCATCACCATAATCTGTCGCCTGAAACTTTTAAAAAAAAAAAAAAATTCCAGACAGAAATACATTTAATTGGCCAAAATGTAAGAAACAACAATATATGATAAAGTTAATAGAATTCTGCTTTCCCCTGTCTAATCCACTGCCATAAAATAAGCACGATTTAGGTGCTCAGACATGTCATAACGTCAGAAAAATAACATTGTCCTAGAGACAGCTGTTTGAATTATAAATGATTTTGGCTAACAGGGAAACAAGATACATTCTCAGGAATGGTACTAAGAGCATGATATGAAGGAAGAATATTGTACTGCGGTGCTGGATAAATTTCTTCAGCATTCCACTTATAACTCCCTCCTTCCTTTCTCATATCAAATCACTCCAATTTCTGACCAAATAAGAAAGTATGAACATAGTTTACATAAAACAAAACAATGGTAAAAAATATAATAGCTAACTTAAAAAATACACAGAAGCTCATTCAATGGTTTATGTTTAGGATGACGTAGTATTTGAAATTTGCAACTGTCAAACAAGTTGCCTTCTCAAAGTGTACTTAAATCCACCTGTCCAAACAAAATTCAGTTCTTCATGTTTAACTATAGTATATGAAGATTCAGGAATATGGGGGACATTTTACCATGAGATGTGTTTCTCAAGATAGTTTCTAAAATGTGTTTTAATTTTTTCATTGATAAACAATGAACTATAGAGAGATGGACAGTTTTTAATGAATCTTCTGAAAGATTATTTTAAACTTTTAAAAAATCTACTGACATTTATGTAAAATTAATTGCCCATTTAGTATTAAGAACACAAGTACCTCAGAGGTAACAGGTCTTAATGAATGTAGTTTTTGCTATTATTTTCTCCAAACAGTTCACTAGTTCTTTACAAAAAATAAGATTTTGTCAATTACAAAATAAAATATGCACTAAAATAGTACTTGCTCCTGATTCTGAAACAAAATGTAATTAAGCAATTCACTTTAACAGCTTCTACAGTCAGTCACTAAGAAAAGGAATCTTTCCTTGATAAGAACCCTGAAAGACTAGGTTTCAGAGCCCGAGAAACAGTAGAATTGTCTGACACCAGAGATCCTCATTTTCAATCACTCAGTTACCTTACAGAGCTTCTGATACCGAGGAGAAGAAACTGCCATCCTTTGTAAACGATGTAACAAAACCACAACTTTCTGCAGAGACGTTCTCACCACAGCCATCATTTTAAGTTTACCACACTTCTGCAGACACCTCAGAATTTGCATTATAAATGAAGAGCAATGATCATTTCCTCCCGGTCACTGGACAATGATTTGCCAGTTCTCTGAGCATGCTCGTTTCCAGGAAAGCATTTGAAAAATACAGGGGACTTAGGTGCTAGGCAGAAGGAGGCTGGTATTCCTTCAACTTCTTCTCAATTTAAAAAACACACACAAACGCCACCCAGAAAGCCCCCAGCAGATGCATACAGCCAGGACTTGCTCAGCCCAGTACGGCCAGACAATGAAGCAAGTTGCTGGGCAGGCAAACGCTGCCTGCTGCTGGGAGAGGAGAGCGCTCAGTAGCCAAAAAGGATATTAAGTGAAACATTAAAGCTGCAGATACAACGCAGATATCCCCGGGGAACAGAGATTCAACACATCACCAAGATGCATGCCTTGTAGCAGGTTTATATTAAGCGATCCAGTGGCATTCACTCTCTCACTTTAAAGAGAGATGCGTTCGCTGCCCGACTAAACACAGCTCTGGCTGTGTTCTATGGGATGAGTGAATAGAATAGAGCCCATGACAAACCTCGAGCAGTACAGAAAGGGATCTGACTCTAAGGATATCAGCCCAGACGTTAAGTGTTAATAAATTCCCTCTATGCAGGTCTCAGAACAGGACCATCTGAAAAAAAACAAAAAATACATGCAGGGGACTTTACCTAACACACCCTAAAAGCAGAGTCGCCCACAGGCTCTCAGATGCCTGCTTAGCTAAGAGGAAAGCCATCAGAAATCAAATTTCGAATGTCAGGCTAAGACTCCCCTAATTACCCAGTAAGGTTACTTAAAAAAAAAAAGTCTGTAATTGACATTCCAAATTACCACATTTCTCCTTAGTATCTTCATGATCTTGTTTTATTTGCCATAAAGCTGTTTTAATTTTAGAAGTAAGAAATGTAAGACATGATCTATATGCCACATAGACAAGAAGAATCCAGTACAGAATTTTGAGGTCTTATGTTTATGTGTATATATTTCAGATGCATTTTCTAAATACTTCAGCTTTGGAATACCACAGTAAATATCCACTGAGGCAAAGTACTGTTAGGTAATAAGCAAAATAACCCAGAATGATTCCATAACCAGGTTAAAGGGCACAGACAGAAACAGAAGCCAGACGTTTCTCATTATGTCCTGCCCAAATTAATAACTTGGGTAAGTCTGCATTTTCACCTTTCTGCATCACTGTCATAATTCTTTAAAAGAAACGCAGCATTTAAAAATATCCGTTTCTCTTCTTTTACTTTGTCTGCCTTCTTAGTCCTTCATTTTAGCATGATTTAAAGCCCTAAAGTGGGTCTTAGAGGGCTGCGTTTATCAAGCAGCGTTTTTGTGTTTCTGTTTGTCTATTTTTTCCCAGCAGCTGTATACTGAGACCCTCTACTGCCTCCTTCTGGAGAATCTAACAACATCAAAATATCTATGCAAAGCCCAACTCGGAAGAGGTCATCAAAGAAAGAGGTGATTAAAACTAGCAATTTTTTAGGCAAATGTATAGAAACAGGAAGTAGATTAGTAATTATTTGAGGATCAGAGAATTGGAAACAGAGGATTGACAGCCAAGGGTTACAGGGTTTCTTTTTGAGGTGATGAAAATATTCTAATTTGATTATAATAAAGGTTGCACAGCTCTGTGAATACAGTAAAAACAATGCAATTGTACAACTTAAAGGGATGGAATGGAAGGATTGTAGGGTATGTGGAATGTTAATAAGGCTGTTATACAAACTGAAGATCCTGTCCCTGAATCAACAGGTGAAGATTCCACAGTACAGGCTGCTGCTAAGTCGCTTCAGTCGTGTCCGACTCTGTGCGACCCCATAGACGGCAGCCCACCAGGCTCCCCCGTCCCTGGGATTCTCCAGGCAAGAACACTGGAGTGGGTTGCCATTTCCTTCTCCAATGCATGAAAGTGAAAAGTGAAAGTGAAGTCGCTCAGTCATGTCCGACACGGTTGGACTGCAGCCCACCAGGCTCCTCCGTCCATGGGATTTTCCAGGCAAGAGTACTGGAGTGGGGTGCCATTGCTACCTCCTAAACAGCAGAGAGCTGGGTAACAGACAAGATCTGAAACGATCTAAACAACCCAAGTCTACGCCTAGGGCAAAGAGGATACAAATTAGGCTGAAAGAGAACACAGGAGACAAAAACAGAATAATCCCAAAGCACATATTATTAGAGAGTAAAAACAGCAACCCCAGAAAGGCAACAGGGCAACAGAGTTTTACTCAGGAAAGAATCAAAACATGTTAATTAATTGGTACTGATAAAATTTAAAGCTTATATTTTGAAATATAATTAAGGTGATGATAATAATATCTTAGAATACAGGCAGGAAAATTAAAGAGCAAATGCATTTGAATTAATAGATAAACTGACTGGGAAATCAATAACAGACTTTCATTCAAAAACAAAACAAAACAAAACAAAAGTTTGTGCATCTCTGGTCAAGTTCTCGCATCTGAATACAGATCCACAATGACCACTGTGTGCTAGGCATCTTCTCCTGAACCCTCCTCAGATGCCTCATTTCCACACAGTCCAAATGGAATTTACCATCATACTCTGCACTAACTTGCACGGCTGCCCTGACTTTTTCTTTTCCTGTCGTCCCCAATCTCAGATTCTGACACCGCCTATCAGTCTTCTTTGTCAATAACCCTTCTCCTGCCCTGAGTCTACTCAAACTATCAAGTCATTAGGTCTCTTCACCGATACTGCCTCATTTCTAGTCATTTTCATCCCTGACCAGATGGCTGGAGAATCCTGTTTGGCTGTCAGTTTTGCCCAATTCAAACACATTCTCCATAAAGTCATCAGTTAGATTCCTACAAGATAAAGTCCCACTGTATCACTCTCTTGCTTAATATTCTTTAAAGACTTCTCTTCATTGCCACCAGGTTAAAATATGAAATACTTGGCAAGTCATACAAGACTGTCTATGATCTTGGAGATCAGCTCTCCAAGAGTTTTTTTCTCCAAAAAGATCAGGTTTTCTCTTGCCAACAGTCCTCTGCTGAGGAGAAAAACCTAACTGCCGTGCAGCAGGGCAATGAGACATAAATTCATACATCTATGTGATCATTTATTCTTATCAGAAGTGGTATGTATCTGGGCATACTCCCAGAAATTAATCATCTTCCCATGTGCTTCCAAACTATGCTTTATCAAAAGTTACCCAAATTCACCTTAAACCAAATACAGAATAAATTTCTTCACCTTCATGAAATATTCCCATGGCCCTGCATCCCACTGGGTTAAGACACAAAGCAAGTGCAACTAGAGAATGTGTCGTGTAAGCAGTCTACTCACACCCCTGGTACACGGAGCACACACTTGCCGAGGTCCTTATTCCATCGTTTTGTGCACACATGTCCTCCACCACTATCACCACGCCAACAGAACATGTGTTTTATAATTCCAAGTGCTTTTCCTCATTCTTTTTCTTCAACAAATATCTTTCCATTTCCAAATGAGTTTTCATTTTTAACTGTCTGTTCACTCACACAAAAGGAGAGTCATTAAAACAAAAATCCAAAAGAAAATTAAAATTCTGTTGCATCAGAAATACTAAGCAAATGGTACTAAAGCCTAAAAGTCATCTACCCATAAGGTGCCCAAAGCAAAGCCACCGATTTTCTTTTTTTAATAAAGTGAAGAGAATGCTTTAAAATTAAAAGCAATTAACAAAGAAGCAAGGGAGTGAAAACTCAGGTAAACTATCATAATGTGAAACATCCAAACCATAAATAAATGAATGTGCTTATCTTTAGGTAGAGAGATGTTAATAAGCTTTTAATAAATACCCTCTTTATTATCTCTTATGAGACAAAATAGATTATTTTAGTAACATTAAATTAGTTTCAAGAAGCATTTACCATTCATGTTATAATGTACTTTAGTCAGTAACCTCTTTTTCCTGATGCTGGTTGCCTAAGACAAGTAGTCCCATCTTAGCTATTTTTATTCAGAAAGATTTTAAACATCTCTATTTACATGTATTTTTTCCACAGTTTGAATAATTCATTAAATATTGAGAAGAGTTTTTGGCTATGTAAAAATATATCCCAGGATAAGATGTATTTAAAGACATTATTAAACTCCAAAATAGGTCTGTGTTTTACTGGTGCTCACCATCAAGGTTCACTTCAAGCCTCCTTTGTTCATTGTCTAAAAGTGTTACCTTCTCAAATGCACAACCTGCGTATGTTTGAGTTTAGCATCATTATATAAATTGAGTATCTGTGAGCATTACTGGGTCAGACTTATCATTAAATCATAAAAAAATAATATATTCTAGCATATAGCCACATTCAGAGCTCTCCATAAGTCTGCAAACATGAGATGATAGCTAAATATCTTATCAATTAACATGTATAGTGACCTCATAGGACTCCAGAGGGTAAGACAAAACACACACAAAAAGAACAGATTTATCTTCAACATTTGGCTGCTCATTCTCATTATCAAGACACAAGGGTATTATGTAATGAATCAATGAATAAAAAATAAGAAGTAATGTAAGTAAACAGATTTTTGTTGAATTAATCTTGAGAATTCAACCATCAAACACTCTAATAGTCAATAGGCAAGGGAATAAGTTATTAATAAGTCTATTCCAAGAGTCTTTTTAAAAAATTTATAACTTTTTAATGATAATAGTTTCAAACAGAGAAAATTTGTAAGAATCGGAACTGTTCCAAGAAAGTTTCTGGACCCTTCATCCAGACCCACATATCTGTTAACATTTTGATGTTTTGAGGGAAAAGATTTTCTAAGAAAGGATTCAAAAAAGGTCATCATGCTGAATTTCATAATGATGATGTTTTAGGGCCCAAGGGCAGCAGTCAGTATTTACTTAGAATTTCCACACAGAGCTCTGCATAGGCAACAGTACGGAATAATGTGATCTCTGCCCTTGAAGAACCACATGATCAACTAGGAGAGGAGGAGACAGGCATCAGATGACAATGGATCATGAGTTCAGAAGCATCAGAAATAATACCTGTCAAAATATTGTGAGAATGACACGGCATGAAGAAGTAATGAGATGTAAAACTCTGGTAAACAAGACTTCTCCAATGAAGTTGGTTTAAGACCGAATTCTAAGAGAAGGCCTGTGATTGGCAAGAATAGGTCATTCTGCACAAAGAAAATGGGAAATTCAAGGGCACTGAGGCAGTTGCACTTGGGGCAGAAAAAAGATTCAGACATGCTTCATAGGATTCCTCAAAATTCTTTTAAAGGAAAGATTTTGTATTATCATATTTCATGTGGAAGAAAATTTGAACCTCAGACTGCATTCACAATCGTAGTTATCAAGCTAAAGACATAAAAGCAATACCCTCAAGCCTAATATTCTTAGTTGCAAACTAAGCCACAGGGTCTTTGCAGCTTTTATATTAAGTATTTATAATAAATGAACAAAGAAACAACTGCATATTAAAAGGAACTGCCTGATAAATCAGGTTTCAATAAGGCTAACTGTAATAGGGCTTAATATGACAGAAAATGGAATAGTTATGAGCCTATAAGTCTAAATAAATAATTATCACTTCCATAAAACAAGGTGTTTTTTTTCCTTAATTATTAACTAAGAGTATTTTATAGACCTCATTTCTGGAAACCAATTATTCACAGAGAAGCATGGATTTCATAACTGAATAAGGTGATAGCCTCACCTTTGAACTGTAATAAATTTTGCATGTAGATGGAGCAAAAGAGGATGAGAAATATTAAAATATAAGGCCCAGTTTTCCATGCACTTGCCTGCATCTGCTGTGTGAGTTCTCTGGCCAGGACAGTGTCCTGAAGAGCATTCTCCCGCTGAGAGGCATCCGCAAGCACATTAACTGTGGTTTCTGCTTCTTGTATCCACTTTAGGAAGTTCTCCAGATCCTTGCGAGAGCTTTGCACTGTCCTTAGCTCAGCCTCCAAGGCACTCTGTCTATCAGCAATGCTGCAAGTAACAAAATGACAGGCACATCTCCATTACTTATAGTGTGACAGGACACAGCAAGCACACCCTAAAGAAAAATTAACACACAGCGTCCAAGCAACCTTTATTTAAGTACCTAAGGTAACTAGGAGATGTGTTTCTATGTGTCTTGAATAATCCTTAATAGTAATGGAATTTTGAAAGGAAGGAGTGGGTAAGAGATATAAATATTAACAAAATCATATCCATATCATAAAATAATAATCACATTTTACAAATTGAAATTGTACATTAAGTTATTCCCCACACCTTTTATTCTTCCCTGGTGGTAAAGAATCCACCTGCAATGCGGGAGACCTGGGTTTGATCCCTGGGTTGGGAAGAGCCCCTGGAGAAGGGAAATGCTACCCACTTCAGTATTCTGACCTAGAGAACTCCATGGACTGTATAGTCCATGAGGTCACAAAGAGTTGGACACAACTGAGTGACTTTCACCAACACTCAGAAGGTAATATCAATAAATATTCATACACGTGAAGAAGTAACATCTGAGTAAATGATTAAGATACAATCAAATAATTTAAAGGACTTACTTTATATATTTTAAATACTTCAGATCAACGCAAATGGTTTTTTAAGATGACATAATAATATTCAGAAGACACCAGACAATCAAGTTTTTATAAAGCATTCATTAAATCTACACCAAAAATTAAAGCATATATCTTGAAGCTGCATGATTTAAGAGATACACATACCTGTAAACTCAATCTGTAAAACTTCATGTATCTCAAAGCTTCAAAAAAGAAAACAACTTAATTTATGAATGGACACCAAGTTCACTCCTAAGTATTTAAACTCAAGAGAACTGAAAATATATATACACACAGAAACCTGTACACAAATGCAGCATTACTTATTTAGAAGAGTCAAATAATAGAATTGGCCATCCATCAACTAAGAGAGGACATGCTAAACAAAATGTAGTACATTCATCCACGAAATATTACTGCATCATAAAAAGGAATGATATACTGATACATGCTCAATATGGATGGACCATGAAAGCATTCTGCCAAGTGAAAAAAACAGATGCAAAAGGCCATATATTTTGTGATTTCATGTATATGAAATATTTAAGAGGACCAAATCCATAGAAGGAGAAAGTAGATTAGTTGTTGAGTAGGACTGGAAGGTAGAAGAAAATGGGGACTGACTTGCTAATGGTTGTGGGTTTCTTTGGGGATTGAGTAAATGTTCTGAAATTAAGAGTGTTGTGATGAAGCACAACAGGGAAAAGATACTAAAAGCCACTTGGTTGTACACTTTAAAAGGGTAAATTTCATGAACTATACCACAATTTAAAAATCAGCACATGTAATAAGATCTCATGTACATATTTTTTCTAACTGTCCATCCACTCATTCATCCATTCATCATCACCCATCCATTTGTATATACAGATAGATGGAGACAGGTCTGGAACACTAACTTAATATTAAATTAGTTCCAGGTGCTGGATTCTAGTGTAGTTTATTTTCCTATTAGTACTTTTCTGCATTCTTTGAATTTACAATAAACAAGCAACTTTCTTACGTGTCAATAAATGCATTCATTTAAAAAATGGATGAAAAATTTAAATAGACATACCATCCTAGAAGATAAATGGATAGCAAAAAAAAAGCACATGAAAAGATACTCAGCATCATTAATCATCAGAAAAAATGTAAACTCAAACCACAATGAGATATCACTACATATTAGAACAGCTTTAAGAAAATGACAAAACCAAGTTCTGGTATCATTACAAAGGGCAATGACTGCAACTCTCACAGTTGATGGTAGGAGTATAATATGGTACAGCCATCCTGAAAAACAGTTTGGCAGATTTTAATAAAGTTAACCATGCACTTAAAGATACAAACCAGGGATCCTATTCCCAAGTATTTACCCAAGAAAAACGAAAACACATGTCCACACAAAACTTAAATGCAAATTTTCATAGCAGCTTTATTCATAATGGTCTAAAGCTGATGATAACTCAAATATCATCAACCCATAAATAGATAAATTGGGGCATATGCATAAAATGGAATACTACTGAGCAATAAAAATCTAAATGCTAATGAAGGATGCAACAACATGGGTGGAACCTCAAATGCATTTTGCTAAGTGGAAGAAGCCAGACATAAAAGCTGCATACTGTGATCCCATTTACATAACATTCTGGAATGTCATCAACCTCATCTCAACATTTACTTTTGAAAAATCTCCAACAGTGTTTGGCTGCCTGAAGAACAAATTGAAATTGCTTTCCTGGAACTCAATAATAATTCTCCATAATCTATCACTAACTTACTTTTCCAGCTTTACCTCCTAGTTCATTCCAATGATTCAAATAAAAGTGGGAGGTTCCTTTTCCTCTAAAATATTCTTAATACCACATCCACATAAAAATTTTATACTCACATAAAAGTGTCCTTCTGCACTGATGAAAGAAATCAAAGATGGCACAAATAGATGGAGAACTATACCATGTTCATGGATTGGAAGAAGCAATATAGTGAAAATGAGTATATACTACCCAAAGCAATCTATAGATCCAATGCAATCCCTATCAAACTACCAATGGTATTTTTCACAGAACTAAAACACATAATTTCACAATCGGTATGGAAATACAAAACCTCAAATAGTCAAAGCAATCTTGAGAAAGAAGAATGGAACTGGAGGAATCAGCCTGCCTGACTTCAGACATACTACAAAGCTACAGTCATCAAGACAGTATGGTACTGGCACAAAGGCAGAAATATAGATGAATGGAACAAAATAGGAAGCCCAGAGATAAATAAATCCATGCACATATGGACACCTTGTCTTTGACAAAGGAGGCAAGGATATAAAATGGAGAAAAGATAATCTCTTTAACAAGTGGTGCTGGGAAAACTGGTCAACCACCTGTAAAAGAATGAAACTAGAACACTTTCTAACACCACACACAAAAATAAACTCAAAATGGATTAAAGATCTAAATGGAAGGCCAGAAACTATAAAACTCCTAGAGGAGAACATAGGCAAAACACTCTCCGACATGAATCACAGCAGGATCCTCTATGACCCACCTCCCAGAATATTGGAAATAAAAGCAAAAATAAGCAAATGGGACCTAATGAAACTTAAAAGCTTTTGCACAACAAAGGAAACTATAAGCAAGGTGAAAAGACAGCCCTCAGATTGGGAGAAAATAATAGCAAATGAAGCAACAGACAAAGGATTAATCTCAAAAATATACAAGCAACTCCTGAAGCTCAATTCCAGAAAAATAAATGACCCAATCAAAAAATGGGCCAAAGAACTAAACAGACATTTCTCCAAAGAAGACATACAGATGGCTAACAAACACATGAAAAGATGCTCAACATCACTCATTATCAGAGAAATGCAAATCAAAACCACAATGAGGCACCATTACACACCAGTCAGGATGGCTGCTATCCAAAAGTCTACAAACAATAAATGCTGGAGAGGGTGTGGAGAAAAGGGAACCCTCTTACACTGTTGGTGGGAATGCAAACTAGTACAGTCACTATGGAAAACAGTGTGGAGATTTCTTAAAAAACTGGAAATAGAACTGCCATATGACCCAGCAATACCACTCTTGGGCATACACACTGAGGAAACCAGATCTGAAAGAGACACGTGCACCCCAATGTTCATCGCAGCACTGTTTATAATAGCCAGGACATGGAAGCAACCTAAATGCCCATCAGCAGATGAATGGATAAGAAAGCTGTGGTACATATACACCATGGAATATTACTCAGCCATTAAAAAGAATTCATTTGAATCAGTTCTAATGAGATGGATGAAACTGGAGCCCATTATACAGAGTGAAGTAAGCCAGAAAGATAAAGACCATTACAGCATACTAACACATATGTATGGAATTTAGAAAGATGGTAATGATAACCCTATATGCAAAACAGAAAAAGAGACACAGAAGTACAGAACAGACTTTTGGACTCTGTGGGAGAAGGCGAGGGTGGGATGTTTCGAGAGAACAGCATGTATATTATCTCTGGTGAAACAGATCACCAGCCCAGGTGGGATGCATGAGACAGATGCTCGAGCCAGGTGCACTGGGAGGACCCAGGGGAATCGGGTGGTGGGGGAGGTGGGAGGGGGGATTGGGATGGGGAATACGTGTAACTCCATGGCTGATTCATGTCAATGTATGACAAAACCCACTGCAATGTTGCGAAGTAATTAGCCTCCAACAAATAAAAATAATTGAAAAAAAAAAGAATGAAACTAGAACACTTTCTAATGCCATACATAAAAATAAACTAAAAATGGATTAAAGATCTAAATGGAAGGCCAAAAACTATAAAACTCCTAGAGGAAAACATAGGCAAAACACTTTCTGACATAAATCACAGCAGGATCCTCTATGATCCACCTCCCAGAGTAATGGAAATAAAAGCAAAATGGAAACTAATTAAACTTAACAACTTTTGCACAACAAAGGAAACTATGTGCAAGGTGAAAAGACAGCCTTCAGAATGGGAGAAAATAATAGCAAATGAAGCAACTGACAAAGAATTAATCTTAAAAATATACAAGCAGCTCAGGCCGCTCAATACCAGAAAAATAAACAGCCCAATCAAAAAATGGGCCAAAAAACTAAACAGACATTTCTCCAAAGAAGACATACAGATGGCTAATAAACACATGAAAAGATGCTCAGCATCACTCATTATCAGAGAAATGTAAATCAAAACCACAATGAGGTACCGTCCCACAATGGTACCAACCACAATGAGGTCAGAATGGCTGCTATCAAAAAGTCTACAAACAATAAATGCTGGAGAAGGTGTGGAGAAAAGGAAATTACACTGTTGGTGGGAATGCAAAGTAGTACAGCCACTATGGAAAACAGTGTGGAGATTCCTTAAGGAACTGGAAACAGAACTGCCATCTGATCCAGCAATCCTACTGCTGGGCATACACAGCAAGGAAACCAGAATTGACTGATACACATACGCCTCAATGTTCACTGCAGCACTGCTTACAATAGCTAAGATGTGGAGGCAACCCTAGGTGTCCATCAGCAGACGAATGGATAAGAAAGCTGTGGTTTTACATACACACAATGGAATATTATTCAGCTATTAAAAAGAATGCATTTGAATGAGTTCTAATGAGGTGGATGAAACTGGAGCCTATTAAACAGAGTGAAGTAAGTCAGAAAGAAAAACACCAATACACTACATTAACGCATACATATGGAATTTAGAAAGATGGTAACGACGACACTATATGCAATACAGCCAAAAGAGACACAAATATAAAGAACAGACTTTTGGACTCTGTGGGAGAAGGCAAGGGGGAGATGATTTGAGAGAAAAGCACTGAAACATGTATATTACCATATGTAAAACAAATCACCAGTCCAAGTTCGATGCATGAAACAGGGCACTCAAAGTCAGTGCACTGGGACAACCCTGAGGGATGGGATGGGATGGGGAGGGATGTGGGAAGGGGTTCAGGATGGGGTACACATGTACACCCATGTATGCCTGATTCATATCAATGTATGGCAAAAACCACCACAATACTGCAAAGTAATTAGCCTCCAATTAAAATAAATAAACTAATTTTTTAAAAATATGTCCTTCGGACCATCTTCACCTACCAAAATCCTTCCAGTCCTTTAAGGGTTAAGGACTACCTCCTCCAGAACCTCTCAGTCTAATTAGGTTTCCTTGCCCAGAGATCATAAAAGGTCAAAACTCCTCTTCAGAAATTTATCACATGTATCCTGAAAAAACCCTTAGACTGTGATCTTATCTCTCTTACATTTTACTTTAACTATTATCATAGAGATTTCTTGTCTTTCTCCCAGTTCTATAAACACACAATAGGCAAAAGCAGTCTTTTGCATCTCCATATTTCTCAGAGTCTTTATTATAGCATTCTGTGCAAGTTGTTCAGTCATGTCTGACTCTTTGTGATCCCATGGACTGTAGCCCACCAGGCACCTCTGTCCATGGAATTCTCCAGGCAAGAATACTGGAGTGGGTAGCTATTTCCTTCTCCATGGGATCTTCCCAACCCAGGGATCAAACAAAAGTCTCCTGCATTGCAGGCAAGTCTCTACCATCTGAGCTACAAGGAAGTCACCATTATAGCATTATAATAGCATTTATAAAATAATGAAAATCTTTTTATAACAGGACTTTAAAATTAGCTCCCAAATACCACTTTTCAAGAAGCTACAGAGTGAAGGCCTCTAGAATATTCAGTTTTTGAATCCAGAAAGAAGACAATACATTAGGGAGCATAAAAACAAGAAATCCAACACATGGAGAAGCAAACAGTTTCTCACGTTAATGGTGAAAGGAGATCTCAGACAAAGGGTTATATATTCAAATCGGATCATATGAGGCCTGTCTTCATCATACCAACTGCTCTGTTTCTTGTTTCAATTTGACAAAATTAACAAGGGAGAAAGTGAAAGTGAAAGTGAAGCCACTCAGTCGTGTCTGACTCTTTGCGACCCCATGGACTGTAGCCTACCAGGCTCCTCCGTCCATGGGATTTTCCAGGCAAGAATACTGGAGTGGGTTGCCATTTCCTTCTCCAGGAGATCTTCCCAACCCAGGGATTGAACCCAGGTCTCCTGCATTGTAGGCAGATGCTTTACCATCTGAGCAAAACAGAGTCTTAAAAAGTGGACAAACCCAGGTGTTGTTATTATGGATACAGTTAAGCTTGTAAAAAGTACTGTAATTTTAACTTATGTGTCATATGTCAAATATGTTGAGGTATGCACTCTCTTTAACATTAGTATGACATTAAAATCAACTTCTCATCGTAACAGGAAAAAAAAAAAAAGGACAAAAATAAATAAACAAAAAAACTCCATGAGATCCTAGGAGGAGAGCTCAGAAAATCCCTAGGATAATGCCTGTGTACCAGGCTTTGAAAACTGTCTCCAGAAGAGATGTCTGCAAGAAAAATTATTAGAAGTGATAGACTGCTTAATGTGATTGACCTTGTAGGAAACTGTACTGTCAGGCCATGGAAGATGTGGCAAGAATTAGCAATAGGTGCAAAGAAAACTAAGCATATAAAAATAAGGCAATTATTAATTTCAGGTGAAATAAATAGAGAAGAAACAAAATTACAGTAAATGTCAGTGCTTGGCTGTTAATGATGCTTAGACAGACACAATACTGTCAACATTGAGTATCTGCTTCTCTAAAAATTCAATGATAAGATGATACAGACACTATGGAAAACAATATGGCGAGTCCTCAAAAAATTAAAAATAGAATTAACATGATCAAGCAAGGAATGAAAAATGTTGCCCCTAGGGAGAGGGCTGTGATGAGCAGTGAGAGAACCACTATAAGTCCCCGACACATGAACCTCAGGTTGCAAACTTTCAAAGATGCAAATGTGTGCTTCCATGTCTAGTCATGAAAGCTAGTTCACATGTCTGGCATCCATTGTATGTGCGTGCGTGCATCCTCTACAAGTGGTTTATTTTATGTACTTTACTACACAGTACTGTGTAGACTATGGTAGTATGGTACCTTTATTTCAAGCCCAGAATGACTGGAAACAAGCATAAAAGCAGGAGTGATGTACCTTGGACTACTGAACTTTTCAAGGTACTGTACTGTAATTAAAAGTGTCTATTCTTTGTGCTTGCTTTTTTTTATGTATTATTTGTGGGAAAAGTATTGTAAACCTATTACAATACAGTACTATATAGCTGACTTGGTTAGTTAGGTACCTACACTAACTTCGTTGGAATTAACAAGCAAATTGGGCTTATGAACATGCTCTCAGAATAGAGCTCATTTGTTTGGAGGGGATTACTGTATTATAAATCTTTCAATTTTTAAAACATTTTTAATCATATGCATATATTTCTTTTTAATATTTACAAGTTATCCACCAGAATTTGCATGGTTGGTGGTGATGGTGTTTAGTCTTCCACCTAACCCTACCCATATTTTCAATTATTAAAACATCAACTAAAAAAAAAATACTAAGAATAGCCAAATAAAGCCTGCACCAAAAAGAGTATCAGAATTAAAGGACACATATGCACAAGTAATCAACCATGAGCAAATGATTCTAATTTTAAGAACATTCATACAAAATTTAGTAATTATAAATTTAGTAGACTATTCTTATTTTAAGAACACATAAAATTTAGTAGTTATAAAATTTAGTGAAGTAAAACACTTTCATTTTACATAATAAGTGTCCTATATTCTATATTCTTAAGAATAAAGATGTACATAACATGTACATAAAAGGTTACGTGGCAAACAGCTAATGTAAAATCACATCATTAGAGATCAGCTCTATTAAACCCTAAGAATGCCCAGACTAGGGAAGAAGGAAGAGGACACAAACATCTAAGAACCTCATGGGTGAAGTCAGAGAGCTATTCTATATAAGAGTCATTTATATACTTAGCAAGCATGAAGGACTAGCCTAGCAGGGGAGGCGAAAAGTCTAAAATGATGCTTCAAAGGAAAAGGGAGGTAAGAGGACCATGAGCACTAGACCTTAGACAGTACTGGATCCACTGAGCTGCATTAATACCAGCAGCACACTCTGGTAACCAGCAGGATATTCTGAATTCAGAATTCAGGGCATTCACTGTAAATCTGTCAAATTATCTACTAGTCATCAGTGGGAAAAGAGACTGTCCCTTAAAAATATTCACTTTGTAGGAAACTGCTGCAAAATAACTTCTAGGCAATGGTTAAAAGACGTCTACCTTGTTGGGTACTAAAGCAAAAAGAACTGAACTGAACTGATAGTGGCACCTAGGTTTTCCATGGTCTGAGCCTTGCTTACCTCTCCTAAGAGTATTTAATCACTCCAAGCCTCATGCTTTATCTACCTACAAAAATGAACCAATGACTAACCCTCAAAGTAGTCGCTATTTCACATTTAGAGCTTTATTTTTTACTTTAAATATCCTTCTTCCTTCCTCCGTCCTCCCACTGACTTTTCCCTTTCCGCCTGGTTAATTTCTACTTCCCTTACAGTACTGGGTGCAGACACCTTCCAAACCTATGGTAACTCATTTCAGCATCCCATAATTTCTCTTACAGTGGCTATTAGCAGATCATTGCTGCTGTAACGACAAATCACCACAAATACAGTGGCTTAAAACTTTTCCCCTAATTTGGTGAAAATCAATTTTATTTATAGGATGCAAATGTGCACTTTAATAATAAATGTCCGGGGAATTTTTTTTTACCGTGATCATAATCAACTAAAAAATAGTGAACATACAGAAAACCAAATTCTGTGTACAGAAGTCCAAATTATCTTCATGTTATTATAATAAATATACATTTTAAAAGCACAGTCACAGTATTTATATTATGGTCTTATTTTTGAAACTAATATAAGTTCATGTGATATTTCTAATAGAGTGAGTATAGCTCAAAGGTATCAGTTCCCCACATCACTTATTTCATTCTTTTTTTAAAAAGTCCAGAATAGTTACACTGGACACCACAAGATAGTATAAGAATCTTTTTTTTATTTTCAAGGAATTTTGATTTATCATAATGCCACAAAGCAAAAAAAGTTACTAAAATTAGAGCCTCAGAAGTATGTATGCACTACACGACACCGGCTAATAAGTTACTTTTACTCCCATTCGCGCACTGCTCTCAGAAGGAAACCACCTAATTTTACCACTTCTGCCATTTACTAGATATACGCCTTGGGGTAAACCATTCAAATCTCCAATTTTCTATTTCCATCCTTAAAATAAGGAGCTTGGACTAGCTGAGTAAAGGGCCCATGTCAGAATCTCTAGCGGTCCTTTGAAAACTACAGAATCCCCCACAGAGATTATAAAACCTACTGGAAGAGTTTATCCAGTCTCACTCCATCCCTAGTTTCCAATTCAGCTTCATGAAGAATCACTGCACATAAATAAAATGTTACTGATGGGAATGGATATGTGGTGCAGACAGCAAAGAGGTCAGGAAGTACTAATGTGGAAGATTCAGTCCTAACAGCACACTGAATTTACACTAGTCCACAATTCTCAATGCAGAGCTCCTATCTGGCAGTCCTGGTTGCTACATCTCAAGAAAGATCAGAACAGAGCAGGAGGAAGTTCTGAGAAATGTAAATGAGAGGGTAGAGCAGAAGGAACACTGGCAATGAATCGGAAATGGTTTTACGTTCAGGAAATTGTGGCTACTAGACACTAAGATACAGAAGATTTTTTTTAATCTTTCAAAATCCACAAATCATAAAGCATAAAGATAGGCTGAAAATCTAAAAGACATAAGTTTTGATGTTTAGAAGGATAATTTTAGCAAAAATAAAAAGTTTTTCTTCACACAGAAGTAACAGACTATAGAATTCTTTAGAGCAAGAAATGGTAGAGAACAAAAGCATAAATAACTTCTCATAAAAGATTTAAGGAATGCATGGGTGACAAATTTATAATAGTTCATATTAAAAGGAACTGGGATTTTTAAAATGCAAATGCTTATTTTCTAAAGAGAAGTCTGTTATACATGCAACTAGCTGATAGGCTACAAAATAACTTACAGTAATTTTGTAGCATTACAAAACATGGCCACCCACATAACTGACATTTTTAAAATGTGATTTTACATGTTAAATAATACTTCATTTTTTAATCTATAAAATATAATATTGTTTAATATGCATGTGCTTATCATTAGTCAAAAGAGTGTCTGAATGTAAACAGGTGAATCTTTTTTTTTTTAAACTTCAGTGGAAAAGAATGTCTTAGCAAATCTAGAGATGTGTCTTGCTAAATTTTGGTATACTTTAAAGGTGACCTTTACAGTCACATGAGATTTAAATACATTTTTCTCTTCTAGAGTGGAAAATAGTAGCATCAGTAGTTTGAGTGGCATGTAGAAAACTTGCAATGAAACAATTCCTTAAGCTTTCCAATGAGTACCTTCACAAGGTAAATTGTCCTTTGGTGTATAAAATATCATTTAACTAGGAAATATATTAAAAGCACGCTTTAATGTAGTGAGGAAATGCAGTGGATTTGATGATGAATTAGTCACTGAAGACATTCCCAACCCTCTATGGTGTTTTGTGACTAATCTTTGTTACACAGATATTGGGTTCTCATCAAGCTCTTAAAAATTCACTCCATTGAATTTAAGGAGATTGTTCTAAGCTGCCAATGCCACATCACTTGGAAGCTTAAGAGAAGTTCCCCACCCCCACTGTATAAATATTCAAGACAGAACTACTTCCCGGTGAGGATTCAGCACACCACATCCTATTTCCCTTTTCACTAAGTCACTACAAGATATTTGATCTTCATTAGCCAACCAATACTGAACCATACCCCAACGCTACACACCTTCCCCAATCTACCCTCAAAACCCTTCTTCCATTAAACCTGGAAACCTATCCTACCACTGGCAGACTCTTCAGGTCAATCCCTTCACCTTGTCAAGTGAAATTGGTTTCCATAGGGCCATGAATTTATCTGCGAACTTTTAACAAAGCTTTTTTCTTTTTTCTCTTGGACCTTATATGCCTGGGGCGAAGCACTCACATGAGGGTCTGCCTCCTTCCCATCGTTGCTTTCTAAGCCATTGTTCCCCATCTTCCAGACAAAATCCCACTCCTTCAAAACAGGAGACATTCTCCATTGTGTTCATATGCTAACCTCCAGGTCCAAGGAAATGGCACGTAGACACTGCTCGCTGCCTCAACAATGAAGTAAGAGTCTGAAATCGAACTTAAGATCTGCTTGACAAGCCACAGGCTCCAGTGAGGGACTTCGCCCCACAGGGAAAGGGCCGTGATAGACACCATTATGGACTAAAAGTGTCCCAGTCTCCACTGCCTTACAAATACCTTCCTCTCCCCCACTCCCTCTCTGTGTTTCATCTGCATTCTTTTGACCTACCTCCAAGTAGACACACACTGCTAAAGAGCACTGCAACAGGACTATCCTCCCTTGACATACATTAGAGATCACAAATAGGCACCCAGCACTGCCCCGCACTGAAGTTCCCCTAGGAAGCTATCTGTCCCACCCACCTAGACTCTAATTTTAGAAACAATCCTCTTTCTTCAAACTTCTCACAGTCCCACCTCCAACCTCACCAAGAGGATCCCTCATGGATCATAAAGAAAGCAGATGTCATTGCACTGGGAATCTTTCAACTTCCCACCACTAAAGCTCCAGACCATGTGCATCTACATTCATCTTCTCACTGCCTTTCTATCATAATGGAAAAAGCATCCCAGCTCTTACCAATCTCAATTCTATAGATCCTGCCTTCTTATCAACAGAAGGACCTCTTTCCTCTTCCTTTTTCCCCTTAGTCTTGAATCATAACTCCATTAGATTAACCCCATGAGCACATTCACAGGCTTTATTTTTTTCCATTTTAAAGAAAAGTTATTCACTTCTCTCTACCCTTCATTGCCTTCCAGATACTACCTAATCTCTCTGTCCCTCTTAACAACAAACTTCTCTACAGATGGTCCCATAAATTGTTTCTACTTCCTCAACTTCACCTAACTCTCTAGCTTCTACTCCATCACTCCTTGAAATTGTTCTTTTCAAACAAACAAGAATCTCCAAGATGTGGAATTCCAGGAATAGTGTTATGTCATCTTTTTGGATTTCTCAGTTTAATGAAACACAATGGATCATTCCTTCCTTGAAACATTTTCTTCTCTCCATTCTTTCTTTAAATATTCTCTTTGCTACACTGCTAGGCTTCCCTGGTGGCTCAGACAGTAAAGAATCCACCTGCAATGAGGGAGGCCTGGGTTCGATCCCTGGAATGGGAAGATCCCCTGGAGGAGGCCACTCCAGTATCCTTGCCTTGAGAATCCCCATGGTTAGAGGAGCCTGGTGGGTTACAGTCCATGGGGTCGCAAAGAGTCAGACACAACTGAGCAACTGAACTGAACTGAACTGAGGGCTTTGAGAGACAATTAGGTCATGAGGGCAGAGCCACCATGAATGAGATTAATGGTCTTATAAAAGAAGCCTGAGAGAGCTCTCTTCTCCCTTCTGCCACGTGGGGGAACAGGAAGTCTGTCTAGAGGAGGGTCCCCACCCAACCATGCTGGCACCCTGATCTCAGACTTCCATTTCTGTAGTTTATAAGCCACCCAATCCGTGGTGTCTGTTATAGCAGACTGAATAGACAAGAACACCAACCAAGAAAGTTGCATTTTCTAAAAGTTCCATCTGTTAATAAACATTTAAAAAATCTATACTGTACTCAGTAAATCAGATCACCAACTATTCTGTCACTAATTGAAGCAGAGACTATTCAAATTGACTACAGACAAACAACTGATGATGACTCAGCCTTCCGCTCATTTAACCACAGACAGTACTGTCAAACAGACTGAAGGTCAACGGATTTATAAGGAAGACACAGTACGACAGAGCAGATGATAATAATTTGGGGTAATCTTTTGTTGAGCATGTACCATGTACAAGGAACTTTCATACATAATTTTTGATCTTCACAATAGTCTCACTCATTAGATATTATGTTCTGTACAAGTGGGGGCTTACTTGCTGGCTCAGTGGTAAAGAATCTGCCTGCCAATGCAGGAGATGCAGGTTTGATATCTGAGTTGGGAAGATTCCCTGGAGAAGGAACCCACTCCAGTATTCTTGCCTGGAAAATCCCATGGACAGAGGAGGCTGGTGGGCTTCCGAGGAGTCCATGGGGACACAAAGAGTCAGATATAACTTAGTGACTAAAACAACGAAGAAGAAGAAGAAGCAAGGAACTGAGACTCCGTGAACTGAAATAACGTGGTCAAAGTTCACACAAATAAGTGAATAAAGTACAGATGTTAATCAAGGACTATTAGATATCATAGCCAGTGTACTTTCTGTCCTGCCTATACAAACCAAGAAATGCCTTAAAGTAGGTAGCAAAAGCTGGCTTCCAGGGAATGAGGACAAAGAGAAAAATATCCAGTAATTAACAATCTATAGGATCATTTATTCTTTATAACATAGTAATATTGTCTCATTTCCCTCACAATATTTTAGGATAAATAACTGTGTGTACATGTATGTGTGCAAGTGTGTATGTGTATATACATACACATATACATGAATATATGCACTCCAGGGTTAAAATAACATTTCAGATCCACCTGAGGCATCTACACTCCAAAAGTTACCATTAGTAAATTTCAACTATCATTATCTCAATGTGCACTACAGAATTTGTTAATGGGCATTAAGAAATGTAAAAAAAAAAAATTCATTGGTGAAAAGAATGGTGGTCAAGATATGTCCTAGGCTTCCCAGGTGGGCCTAAGTGGTAAAGAATCCACCTGCCGATGCAGGAGACACAGGTCAGATCCCTGAGTAGGAAAGATCCCCTGGAGTAGGAAGTGGCAACCCACTCCAGTATTCTTGCCTTGGAAACTGCATGGGCAGAGGAGCCTGGCAGGCTACAGTCCACGGGGTCACAAAGAGTCAGACACAACTAAGCACAAGGTATTTCAATTAGTTTAAAATGTCAGACACAGACCTGTTGGTTACAGAATCCAAAATATCGAGAGCCAGTAATGTTTAAGAACTAAGAACTTTTGTACATTAGGAAACCATTATGAATGTATCTAAATGGCATATTAACCCCAACTACACTCTGAAGTAGCAAACACATTAATATTTCTGCATCTAGGAACAAAGTTATTTGCACTAAGCAGGATAAATAAAGACTATAATAAATAGCCTCATGTCAATTCAAAGCATTCGGTTATCAGAGCCTATTGGATTTTGGTATGACAGATAAGGGACTGTGGACCTGTAACTATGAATGGCCAAATTACTTAGTCAAACTGCAATTCAGACAAAACATTTCCTCTGAAAGCTGATATTAAACGTCACACGTTATGCTGCAATAACAGTGTTCCAAGGCAATCTAATAACCCTTCACCCCTCCAGGATCTGGCTGCTGACAATGATGTACATTCAGAATATGGCTGGACGATAAGGGAAAAACCACATATAAGGCTGTTCCATGGCCACTACAACAGGCACAATGGCCACGTTCTGGAAGGGAGTTGCATTTATTCATAGCAGATGCTCCCATATCTTTAATCAGATCAGGTTTCTAAACTCAACACAGATAAGAACCAGTACTGGAATGACAAAGATCCAAGAGGTGGGTACACAGAGCCATCATCAGCAACAGCTAAAGTTATGATAACAAAGAAGAAAAAGAAAATTATTTTTAAAGGAAGGTAAGAGCCTGATGGCAGGCAAAAAGATTTGGATTCCAGTCTCAGCTCTGTCTATATGAGCTGTGTGATCTTATGTCTTGCTTAACTTATCTCTGCTTCAGTTTATTCATTGACAATGTTGATGAAAATTCTGCCTATCTCTTATGGTTGTTGTAAGGATAAAATAATACAAGGGAAGAGCTTAGCACAGAGCCTGACCATGAGGAGATGGTCAATAAAATTTATACACTAAAAACAAAACACAGAATCTCACAAAGCATAGCAACCTGAATAAATTTGCTACCAATTCTTCAGAACATAGAAAGCACTGTCACAATTCAGTTTAGAAAAATGTCATCTTGGCTGTGTGCTGTGCCTTTGAACATGTCATTTAACTTCTCTGAGCCTAAGAGCATTACAGTAAACCAAGTATTCTCAACGGAAGAGATAAACGGTTTTTTGGTGGGGTGAGGTGGTAGAGTAAGTGAGAAAAATTGGCTCTTTTTATGAAGAAACCATATACCTATAAAGTACCAAGACAGATCACAGTATTACAATGTCCTGGGAGCAGGAAACTGAAAGTGTTCTTTAAGGGGGATGATAATGTCAAAAAGGTTAAGAAACACCAGTTTAAGTGAACTATAAGGTTCATGTACAGCTCTTACAGTTCCTTAATTCTATCTTCATAACCATAAAGCCAAGAATTCAAAAAATGTTTAATATAGGTTCATGTACTATACTTAAAAAGGTAAGGAAAGATTTCTATATTCTAGAAATATCTCCAATTAAACAGTTAAAAATTGTAAATATCATTCTGTTTAAAATAAAAAATCCTAGCAATAGAGCTATTATTCATGCTGGGATTCTGTGAGCCACAATTTTGTTGTATTTTCTCTGCTTTATAGATAATAATATATCTAAATCATGTCTAAATATTAACATGTTTATTCATTTCCCCCTGAAATGCAGAAAGAAAATAGAGTAAAGAGAATGACTTGTTAACTACTATGAAACTGGAACACTGTGGTCATCTCAGCTTTGATAAATGAAAGATCACCTTGGAATATAATTCATTTTTAATTGCTTCTTCCATCTAATCTAACTACTGCTGTAGGCTGTCTTAAAATATTTACAAAGTAAAAGCAAAAAAAAGAACTGGAGTTGCTAAATAAAGCAGGCCACGCATTCCAAAGTGATCAATTTTTCCAGTATTGTTTACAATATAAACAAAGTCATAATTCTTACAGATGGAATATTTGGAAACACAGGCGAAGTACGCTTAAGGATGATCTATATTAGCTTACCATGATCTGATACATGTATATACTGCAAAATGATTTGCACAGCAAGTTTAGTTAACATCCATGACCACACATGGTTACAGATTTTTCTTGTGATGGAAAATTTTAAGATTTAGTAACTTTCAAATACACAATACAGAATTGTTAACCATAATTACCATGCTTTACATTACATCCCCAGAATGTAAGTTTGTACTTTAAAGATGCTTTTAATTCTCCTTCTTCCCTGCCTTAGTTTTAGAATCCTTACTATACCCAAATTATCTGTCACAACAAAGGAAAAGCAGTTGTTCTAAAATGCTAGAAAGATCAATATTACAACTATATTTTGCTTTAACCAGAGTTTTGTATTTCCTACACTTGTTTTTATCTTCTCTAGAATCCAAGGGAGACAGGGCAACATATTCATGTTCATGAACTGCCTCATAACTTTCTTTGAGTTTCCCAAAATTTACAATATAGATTCTAACTAAAAGTGACATTTTAAAAGTGTACAAAATACATCCAGATCAAACTGTTACTAAACATTTGGCTTTAATTCATTACTAGTAATATGTATAATAAAGTGTTCCATTTTATTCACTGCAAAATAAATGTGGTTTTGATATCAAATTAGCTTTCAGGCATTTGCATCTGAATATATAAGATGCGTGTGAAGTCATAATTTCATTTAGACACAGGTATTCCCAGTACTATGCAGGAAGTACACACTTTCTTTTACTGAAGATGAATATAAATACACAGCCTTAAAGAGATGCTAACCACTGTTAACACCGCCTCAAATTCTAGATGTTCAAGTGACAGAAAAATTTCTCTTATAAACACATGCTATTTTAGACTGTTCCAAACATACTGACAAGACAGAGTAATGGAAAGAAAAGATAATAAATGAGTTGAAGCCCAATATACACTTAGTATATTTCAGGAGTCTAGTGTGGATCCATGTGTTCACATCCTCAAATGAGGATAACCTGGCCAAATAGAACATGTTTCACTATTAGGGATAATGTTACCCTGAGGCGCCATAATACCAAAGTGTTCCTTAACATCAGAGTACCACAAAATGTATTCTAGGCAATGCTGAGAGGCATAAGAAAATCAGAACTCATAAAATGACCACTGTCAAGGTTTAGACTTACTCAAGGAAAAATTCCATAGCAGAAATTCAATTAGCTAACGTATCACACTCTATATGAAGTGTGATAATATGAACTCAGCACAGCATAATATTTTTAAAAAATAATAATAAAATATGTATCTAGTAGGCACATCTTCTACATGCTTCCATGAGAAAGTCAAAGCAATCAAACTCTCAACTTGACAATATACATACATACACCTGCCAAGGCCTCAGCAATACCTTTGTTTTAGATTGATCCATGATGTTTTTAAGTACTCCGTGGTTTCTTTCACATTTCTCGTGTCATCACTACCATATTCTTCCAGCAGTTTCTGCAGGACATTATCGAATGCCATTACAACACCATCTCCAGGAGCCAGTTCTTGAAGCAACATCTAAGGTGTAATTTCAGATGTAATCATTAACACTGGATCATTCAGTTACAAATATGACCGAAACACTAGGTCCTTTCAATAGGTTTTAATATGTTTCAGACACAGATATCAAAAGAAAGGAACACATTATAAGACAAATTCTCGCATGTAAGCTCAAACAAAAATAATTCTGGAAGTGAAAAGTGATCAAGTACATAGCAAGTACATAGCAGATGGTGTTAAAAGATTACTATCTTTTTCTCTCTGATATATTTTAATTCCTCAAACCATTTGTCTTGTTCATTACAAATGCTATGCATCTGATCAAAACAGGAATATGCATCTCACAGGAATGAATTTACTACAGAGTTAGTTCCTCTATATGCGCTTGGAGATACAGAAAGGTCGACAATATGGAAATCTTCCTGCCCCTGGATCACTATGCCTGCTTACAAAGTTAACTGTTGGGTGGATCCAGCAGTGAAGCAAGGGTTACTGAGAGATGCCTGAGTACACTATATTGATGCTGTGTGTCCATAGGCATTGGCTGTATGATACATGTTTATTTTTTACCCCTGAGAGCCCCTGCATCAAGATACTCCCCATGAAACCTAAATGACTAATGAATGTTCCCATAATTTTTGTAGCAACTCGCAGAAAAATCCACCCTAGAGTACCAGAAGAACAGAACCATGCTGCTAATTCAGTTCAGTCGATCAGTCGTGTCTGACTCTTTGCAACCTCATGAACTACAGCATGCCAGGCTTGCTCAAACTCAAGTCCATCGAGTCAGTGATGCCATCCAACCATGGCATCCTCTGTCATCCCTTTCTCCTCCTGCCTTCAATCTTTCCCAGCATCAGGGTCTTTTCCAAGGAGTCAGTTTTTCATATCAGGTGGCCAAAGTATTGGAGTTTCAGCTTTAGCATCAGTCCTTCCAATGAACAATCAGGACAAATTTCCTTTACAATTGACTGGTATGATTTCCTTGCAGTCCAAGGGACTCTCAAGTGTCTTCTCCATCACCCAGTTCAAAAGCATCAGTTCTTCAGTGCTCAGCTTTCTTTATGGTCCAACTCTCACATCCATACATGACTACTGGAAAAACCATAGCTTTGACTAGATGGACCTTTGTTGACAAAGTAATGTCTATGCTTTTTAATACACTGTCGAGGTTGGTCATAGATTTTCTCCCAAAGAGGAAGCATCTTCTAATTTCATGGCTGCAGTCACTGCCTGCAGTGATTTTGGAGCCCAAGAAAATAAAATCTTACTGTTTCCATTGTTTCCCATCTATCTATTTGCAATGAAGTGATAGGACCACATACCATGGTCTTTGCTTTTTGAACGCTGAGTTTTAAAACAGCTTTTTCACTCTCCTCTGTTACTTTCATCAAGAGGCTCTTTAGTTCTTCTTTGCTTTCTGCCATAAGGGTAGTGTCATCTGTGTATCTGAGGTTATTGATATCTCTCCCAGCTATCTTGATTCCAGCTTGTGCTTCGTCCAGACCAGCATTTCTCATGATGTACTCTGTAAATGAGTACACATACACAGGATGACAATACACAGCCTCAATGTACTCCTTTCCTGATTTGGAACCAGTCTGTTGCTTCATCTCCAGTTCTAACTGTTGCTTCTTGACCTGAATACAGACATCTAAGGAGGCAGGTAAAGGGTCTGGTATTCCCATCACTTTCAGAATTTTCCACAGTTTAATGTGATCCACACATCAAAGGCTTTGGCATAGTCAATAAAGCAGAAGTAGATGTTTTTCTGGAACCCTCTTGCTTTTTTGATGATTGAACAAATGTTGGCAATTTGATCTCTGATTCCTCTGCCTTTTCTAAATCCAACTTGAACATCTGGAAGTTCACGGTTCACATACTGTTGAAGCCTAGCTTGGAGAATTTTGAGCATTACTCTGCTAGTGTGTGAGATGAGTGCAATTGTGCGGTAGTTTGAGCATTCTTTGGCATTGCCTTTCTCTGGGACTGGAATGAAAACTGACCTTTTCCAGTCCTGTGGCCACTGCTGAGTTTTCCAAATTTGCTGGCATATTGAATGCAGCACTTTCACAGCATCATCTTTTAAGATTTGAAATAGCTCAGCTGGAATTCCATCACCTCCACTAGTTTCATTCATAGTGATGCTTCCTAAGGCCCACTTGACTTCACATTCCAGGATGTCTGGCTCTAGGTGAGTGATCATACCATCGTGGTTATCTGGGTCATGAAGATCTTTTTTGTATAGTTATTCTGTGTATTCTTGCCACCTCTTAATATCTTCTGCTTCTGTTCGGTCTATACAGTTTCTGTCCTTTATTTTGTCCATCTTTGCATGAAATGTTTCCTTGGTATCTCTAAATTTCTTGAAGAGATCTCTAGTCTTTCCCATTCTTTGTTTTCCTCTATTTCTTTGCATTGATCGCTGAGGAAGGCTTTCTTATCTCTCCTTGCTATTCTTTGGAACTCTGCATTCAAATGGGTATATCTTTCCTTTTCATCTTTGCTTTTCGCTTCTCTTTTCTCAGCTATCTGTAAGGCCTCCTCAGACAACCATTTTGCCTTTTTGCATTTCTTTTTCTTAGGGATGGTCTTGATCACTGCCTCCTGTACAATGTCACAAACCTCTGTCCATAGTTCTTCAGGCACTCTGTTGATCAGATCTAATCCCTTGAATCTGTTTGTCACTTTCACTGTTTAACCGTAAGGGATTTGATTTAGGTCATACCTGAGGGGTCTAGTGGTTTTCCCTGTATTCTTCAATTTAAGGCTGAATTTGGCAATAAGGAGCTCATGATCTGATCCACAGTCAGCTCCCAGTCTTCTTTCTCTGACTGTACAGAACTTCTCGATCTTTGGCTGCAAAGAATATAATCAATCTTATTTCGATATTGACCATCTGGTGATGTCCATGTGTAGAGTGTTTTCTTGTGTTGTTGGAACAGAGTGTTTGCTATGACCAGTGCATTCTCTTGGCAAAACTCTGTAAGCCTTTACCCTGCTTCGTTTTGTACTCCGAGGCCAAACTTGCCTGTTACTCCAGGTATCCCTTGACTTCCTACTTTTGCATTCCAGTCCCCTATGATGAAAAGGACATCTTTTTTGGATGGTAATTCTAGAAGTTCTTGTAGGTCTTCATAGAACGGTTTAACTTCGCTTCTTGAGCAATACTGGTTGGGGCATAGATGTGGATTACTGATATACGGCAAGTTTTGCATTTTTGAGATTGTACCCTAGCACTGCATTTCAGACTGTTTTCTTGACTACGATGGCTACTCCATTTCTTCTAAGGGATTCTTACCTACAGTAGTAGATATAATTATCATCTGAATTAAATTCACCCATTCCAGTCCACTTTAGTTCACTGATTCCGAAAATGTCAAGGTTCACAGTTGCTAACTCCTTTTTGACCACTTCCAATTTACCTTGATTCATGGACTCCAATTTACCTTGATTCATGGACCTAACATTCTATATAGCATTTTACTTCCATCACCAGTCACATGCATAATTGGGCATTGTTTTTGCTTTGGCTCCACCTCTTCATTCTTTCTGGAGTTGTTTCTCCATTCATCTCCAGTAGTATATTGGGCACCTACAGAACTGGGAGTTCATCTTTCAGTGTCCTATCTTTTTCCCTTTTCATAATGCTGCTATTTAGAAAAGAATATTCTGAATATAGTGATTGAAATACTGATATCGTTTTCAATTGCATTCCTCTGGTTGAGAGTCCAAGGGCTTTGCTGATTATTATTTTTTGAGTCATTTGGTGAAAAGAAATCAGCAGATAGCATAGAGAATGATAATGATAGCATAGCATAGAGATAGATGGAGAATGATCCAGAAAACCAGGATACCTGGCCACTTGATTTTTAAATTGCAATCATGGAAAGTCTACAGGTCTGAAGAATAAAAACATGCTGCCCTGTTTCAGATTTTGCTTCCCGTATATTCTATATTATATCCTTCACAAGCATACACCTTCATCTAGGCTATCTGAAGGGTAAATCAATGTTATACCAAAATATAACCTAACAACCATACCTCCAATTCAAGAAAATTTTCTATGATTGTAGAGAGCTTTAAAACAGCACTTTGAAGTACCATAAGTGGTCAATAACATCAACTCTATAACCAAACTAATCATAAAAAAGGTACTTGCTCTGATGATATTGATAAAACAGTTTGGTTATAAAGGTATTAAAAGAAACTAAATACTTGATTTGTTCACTACATGTCTGCTAAGTCTCTTCAGTCATGTCTGACTCTTTTCGACCCTATGGACTGTAGCCTGCCAGGCACTTCTGTCCATGGGATTTCCCAGGCATGAACATTGGAGTGGGCTCCCACGCCCTCCTCCAGGGGATCTTCCTGATCCAGGGATCAAACCCACATCTCTTAAGTCTCCTGCATTGGAAGGAGGGTTCTTTACCACCAGTGTCACCTGGGAAGCCCTTGTTCACTGAGTCCTCATGAAAACTTTGGGAGATTTCATAAATAAAAATGACCTTCAACGTAAATACAGAAGGGAGCAAAAGGAGGATTCCTGAGATTCTGAAGGTGTTTTCTTTCTAGATTTTGGTTCATGGGTGTGTTTCCATCTGCAAAGAATCAGCGGGCTATAATTCTGGGATACATGTACATTTCTACTCCTTATTATTCTGGAAATTTTCCAAAAAACCTTTCTGGTAAAATTCTTTATATAAATTTCAATGTACATTCTAAGCACTTGGGAAAACTTTATGATAAGGGTTCTAAAAATTATGGTTAACAATAGACTAAAAAAGCATATCCCACAAATTGGTAATGCCAGTAACTAATGAGCCTTACTTACTTGATTATCAGAAATCTGTTTGACAAGTGGATCCCTTCGAGCCTGCTGAAGAATGTAGAGGCGCGCCTCATACTTTCTCATGAGCTCTTCAGTCTCCTCCCTGTGATCATCCCACTGGAGACTGTCAATAATCATGTCCTCCAGCTGCTGCCGTCTTAGCTCCACACCATGCTGAGTGTTATCCCACTGGTTCTTCACCTTTTCCACTGGAGGAGGCATTACATTAAAAAAAAAAAAATCCCAGAAAGCAGCCATTAGGAAAAGGAAAAAATACATGACACCAAATTCATCATAAATAAGGTCACATATGGAAAAGAGAAAGGTAGTCAAATGGTACATACATTTTAAAGGAATTTTATTATGTCTGCCACACTATATGACTGATACATTTCTGAAATCATCTTTGAAGAAAAAAATGTTGAATTAAACTCTATTCTGATCGCATTAAAATATCTCACAATAAAGATATTTACTATTTTAAACTGATAAACAAAAAATTATTTAAAAAATTAATTCTTACCTAGTTTATATTTATAGAACCTGGTCTGAAGAAGGGAGATTTTGACAGTACTTTATGATATAATTTTATGACCACAGATACAGTCACTTGTCATCCTCTAAGGAAATGCTCCAAGGTAGCATTGATTTTAAGAGAAAACAAAATGTTTAAGAGTTCTTTTCACATTTGTTTTTCTGTAGCATGAAACCTCTCTAAAAGGAAGTGTTTTTATATATTTAAGAGAAGCACTAAAAGTAAATGAGATTCAAGTTCTATGTATCAACAGTTGCTATTATAAAAAATCCATATTGACTCTTTTCCTCTCTCTTTTTTTTTTACTCTTTCTTTTTATTTTTCTCTCTTTGATTTTCTTTTTCTGTCCCTTGCTCTTCTCGTTTCCTCTCTCCTCCTTTCTTTCCTCTTCTATTTTTAAGAGGGCGCTATGAAAAAGAAGGGACTTCCCAGATGGCTCTAGTGGTAAAGAAGTCTCCAACTGGGTTCAGTCCATGGGTCAGGAAGATCCCCTGGAGGAGCAAATGGCAACTCTGCTGCCTGGAGAATCCCTTGGACAGAAGAGCCTGGTCGGCTACAGTCCACGGGGTTCCAAAGAGTCAGACAAAACTGAACACACACACACAATCTACCAATTAATTTAAAAAGAAATAAAATGGCTCACTTAGTAAAAACACACCAACACTGTGAGATACTAGCAGTTCTCTGCTAACTCATCTCTTCTAATAACTTTGCTGGCGCCACATTCATGTTGAAATCAAAACATGTTTAAGAGGGGGAACAGTTGACTTTCCTTGAGAGATATTAGGCAAGGTAATAAAATACCTTCCAGTTTATATTCTGCCACAAATATTTATTAAGTTCCTAATTGGTCCTGGGCAGTGTGGGAAATCTTGGGGCCAAAGAGGTGAATATTTACAACTTATAGAAGGGAGAGGGAATTAATTGTGAGATCTACAATGAAATTATGGGGGGGGGGGGAGGCCATGGCAGGGACTAAAGATAGAAAATACAGTTCACCAGGGACTAAAAGAGGGTGGGAAAGACATTGCAGAGTGGGTGACATTTTATCTGCTGAGTAGAATTTCACCTGGGGAGAGAAGGCCAAGAAGAAGAAAACATAATGTGAATAAAGGTAAGAAGACTAGGAAATGTCAGGACGTTATAAAGAACAGATATCGTTCAGAACAGCGACAGACAGTGCTGAGGGCTAGAGAGAGGAAGGAAATGATGCAAACAGACAGTGATTGCCCCTACATGACATTTTTAAGAATCCTGACTGTTTTGTATGTCATACAGATTTAACAGAAGCCTTTAGGCCAGAAAGCCAATCTGAAACAGGGAACTTTGTTGCTGCTGAGTTGTACTTAATTTTTGTTTTGTTTCATGTTGAATTTAACTAAAGTATTCTCAAATTAGAGCCAGGTACATAGGTATACGGTAGCTACTCAATACATATTTTTGGAATGAATTCTGAGGAGTTAGAAGACATGGTAAGACTTGATTTCAGTGAATATAAAAGGAGAATGGATTAGCATTCCTATGGGTTTCTCTAACTTTTGTCTTTTTGGATTCTTTAAGAGAAATTCTAACCTAAATGAAAAAACAAAGAAAACTTCAATGTATTACTCATTACTTAAAAAGCAATGTTGTTCATAGTTTAAGGAACTCAAAAGGGAATTATGACAATCTTCACAAAAAGTTAAAAAAACAAGGGAAAGCTATTTTATTAATAGAGATTATCAAATATCAAATTATCAAATAATATTAATTTCTGACTGAATAATCTTCAAAACTGTGCATGTTACCATTTTCAAGGAAAGTGAATGATGCTGTATAATTTTATTTTTTAAATCTTACATTTTTCAGTGATTGCTGTTCTCACATCTGAACTGGAAGCTTTATTTTTCAGATTCTGTGCCAATGTAAAGACATAATCGAGCTGAGGATGGCGCTGTTCTAAGTCGGCCTTTGTGATCTGTTAAGACAAAATGATGGTTAAGATAGGTTAATAAGCTGTATGATAAAAACACTATCAAAGCATAACTGGCGTGCTGCCATCCAAGCTGTTTTTTTCCTCCTGAAAGGAGCAGCGAGGCATCAGTGATATAGAGGAGAAAGTGCAGAATCTGGAGTCAGAGGTCCCAGGTTCGAATCTTGGCTCTCCCATTTATTATCTGGATCACCAGGCAGGGTACTTTACCTCTCTTGTTTCCACAAAAAGAAATAATAAAAGCACTTGCAGTTCAGCTGTATCAAGTCTGAGGAGATTAAATGAAGAAAATCCCTTTGAAACCTAAAAAGTATGTTCAAAACATTAGCAATGGGACTTCCCTGGTGGTCTCTGGTTAAGAATCCACCTCCCACTGCAAGGGATTCAGGTTCAGTCACTGCTCTGGGAACTAAGAGCCCACACGCCTTGGAGCAACTAAGCTGGCAGAACCCGTGTGTCTCAACCAGAGAAGCCCATGCCCTGCAACAAAGACTTAGTGCAACCAAAAACCAGAAACATTAGCAGTGATTTCTGCAGCTGATGCTCTGCACATCTGTCCTACAACGGAAATGAACATAAACCAATGGCACCTACAGGGCGCAGGTGAGGGGTTGGAAAAATACAAACTGGAAGAACTGCAAATTAAATGACCCTAAACACAAAGAGTCGGACACAACTGAGCGATTAAGCACAACACAGACATAAAAAACTGCTGCTTGAGAAAGTTTGAGTTTCTTAGGAGGGAAAAGTTAGCAATATTAGGAAAACGGTGTGTTTTAGGTATAGAACTCACACATAGCCATAAAGATTAAAATATACAACTTCCATAAAGAATCTACAGCTCTTCCTCTGTGAATTCACTAACTTTTCAGATTTCAATTATTCCTATAGTGTCAAGTATTATTTCTAAATGGCTTATTCACAACTTCTAATCCTAAATCACACAGAGACAGTTCAATGAATGCTGATCATTTCCTTGTAAGTGGCATAAGGACCTCTCAACACAACGTATCTTAAACTAAATCAATCAAACCCTTATCCACATTCCATTTCTTCTGTTCCTGATTTCTGTTAATTGCAATGACATCATCTCAGCCACTCAGAAGGGCTTTTATCCTTGTTTTAAGCATCTCTTGCACTATTCCCAGTCTTCTTACTCAAACAGATCATTGTTATGATCAGTATCCAGCCACAGTTTTAAAAAGAAAATGGGGAAAAAAGATGCTTACCGATGGCTTACAGACTAAAAGCCCTGAGAGCTTTGCTTGGTCCACAAGCTCCTTCAGAAAGTGAATTGATCCGACTTCACTGTCTTCCCACTACACCTCCTTATGGCACAACTGTTGAAACATCCCTCATGCTCCCCACCTCAAATCTTTATTCACGCTGGTCCCTATACCAGGAATGTCATTTATTTTGTCTCTAAGCATCAAAATTCCACATAGTCTGCATTCCTTCACTGGGGATGTAACCCCTTCTTCATCCTGGCTCCTCTACCACCTGGCCTGTACCTGCCCAGTGGCTTTTATTAGACTGTGCCTGGTCACATATATCTTTAATATGGGAATAAAACTGGTACCTACTTCACAAGATTGCTAAAGTGAATGAGATAATACATGTTAAATACTTAGAAAGACACCTAGCATACACTAAGCACTTAATAAGAGTTAGTGATGGCTGCTATTATTTTATTATTTTTCATAGTTCATTCTTAGTTTCTATCTGATATATTCTTTTCAGCATCCCTAGACAACACATAATCCAGGACCAAAAATACATTGAATATGGAGAAAGAACTTTAAAATTGATATCATCAAATGGCACATGTACAGAAATAAAATTATAGTCAGGAGAGCCTCACTGATGATGTCAACAATTAAATAAGCTCATTATGAAATACAGGTTGAAAAGGCACTTCAACAAATGCCTATAGGACACTAGGGACTAAATTAACAGCAGTTTACATTTATACTGATAAGCGGCCAGATTTGGGACGTCAGTTTTAGCTCGTAAAAAGAGAGGCTACAGCTCACATTCTTAAGCAAAACAACACAAATGCAAGAAAAGCTTTATTCATCAGAGCTAGCCAGCATGGCTGACAGATCAAGAATTTTTTAAGAGGGACGTGGACTCGGCCCTGAGGGCCCGGGGGCGGACGGGCGGTCCATGCCGTGAGCATCTTGGAGGCGACCCGGTAGGGCCGGGCTGCTTCACACCTGCTGCCTCTCCAGTCAGTGAATCGGCATCTGAGCTTCTGCGGTGCCAGCGGGACCCAGGAGTGGACGGAGACGATAACCTCGCTGAGCAGGGCTCGGCGCCGTTTACTGCCACGCAGAGTCCCCCTAATTAATCATTTTAGAGGCCCCGCTTTCCAGACGCAAGCACAGTTGCGTTCCTTGTGAAAGTGCAGTCGCTCAGTCGTGTCCGACTCTTTGCAACCCCATGGACTGTAGCTTACCAGGCTCCTCCGTCCATGGGATTCTCCAGGCAAGAATACGGAAGTGAGTTGCCATTTCCTTCTCCAGGGGAATCTTCCCGACCCAGGCATCGAACCCAGGTCTCCCGCATTGCGGGCAGACGCGTTACCAACTGAGCCACCAGGGAAGCCCCCAAAAGCGGTTTATTAACAGAAGAGTACTGAAAATTGGAGGGGAAGGAAGCTGTCGGGGCCATGTACTGTGAGAGGCTGGGTGACCTGCTTCAGTGGTCAGACTCTGTGATGGCTGTGAGCCTGATGCCCCAGACCCAGGGCCTGATCAGGAGGCGGGAACTGAGGTTAATGAAGCCCACCGCCATCCTCATCAACATCTGCAGAGGTCTACTAGTTGATCAAGACGCCCTGGTGGAAGCCCTTCAGACCGGGCTCACTAAGGCAGCATCACTGAATGTGACATTCCCAGAGTCCCTGCCCAGAGATCATCCTTTGTTGGAGTTGAAGAACGTCACTCTGACACCCCCAGGGGAAGTGCAACTCATCCCGCAAGACGGACAGATGATGGAAAATTTGGTTGAAAGGATCCTGGCTTCTTTCAGTGGCCCTCCTGTTCCTAAGGAAGTGCTGCTTAAATAAATTATGTAAGTTAAGAATTCAGTGGGATGAAAACACAGCAGATTAAATGGGAAAGAAACACTTTTAAAAAAAAAGAATTTTTTAAAGCTCATTCTCGCAGAGTTTAAGATAAACACAAGCGATCCAAACAGATCTTGTCTACTCCTGTGCTGTGGTGTTTCCATGACAAACCTTTACACTAGGTACCTACTTTCATTCGCGAAATTGTCTTATTGATCTCTTCTACATCCCCGACGGTGACAATGTTGGACTTCAGCATCTGGTCGATCAATACCAGCCAGTCGGCTAGTTCTGTTATCGTCTTATCCAGATCAGCAGGAACTGAAATTTCTGAAGTACGAGGAGACGAGACAGGAATATCTGATGCAGATGATGCTAGCACCACCTTTTGGACACTGGGATGAGCTGAAATTAAAAATGAAGCAAAGTGTTAACAACACAGCAGGATAATCTGATATTGGTGATATAATGGAGATGTATGTATATGTGTATTTATGTAAATTTTAGTTTAAGCAAGTAAAATGATTGAAAGAGGTTTTTTTTATTTTTAATTGAAGGATAATCGCTTTACAATGTTGTGTTGGTTTCTGCCATACAACAAGAATCAGCCGTAAGTACACATACATACCCTCCCTCATTTTTTTTTTTAATAATCAAATGGCAATGTTATTTCCTGAAGCATCTATAGGACTTATGGTTGCAATAAAGCTAATTAAAGACAGTCTCACAGTATTTTGGGCTTCTCAGGTGGCACTAATGGTAAAGAACCTAGCTGCCAATGCAGGAGACAAAAAAAAAAAGCGGGTTCAATCCCTGGGTTGGGAAGATCCCCTGGAGGAGGGCATGGCAACCCAGTCCAGTATTCTTGCCTGGAGACTCCCATGGACAGAGGAGCCTGTCAGGCTATGGTCCATAGGGTCACAAAGAGTTGGGAATGACTGAAGCAATTTAGCATGCACACAGCCTGTTCAAGGGCAGCAATAACTCAAAAGCAACTCACAGGGACCAAGACTGACATCAAGAGAAAATTTTACAAATACATCAATCATGAGAAAGTTAGGAGTGTTATTTTATTTTATCAAGATGTTTTGCTTTAATTATAAAGCCAATTTATCTGTAATTTTCTGTCCTTCTTTTACTTAACTTCATAATATGAGTATTAGTCATTCTTAATAAACATCATTGTGAATACCTAGGTGATAATCTTTATTTATAGTCACTAACTTTTAGTTACCCCTTTTCTTACAGCTGGATACTTAGACTCCTCTTGAACTTTTACTTTAAAAAAGATTTGCATTTACAGTCAACTATTTGATAAGGGAGCCAAGAATATACAATGGAGAAAAGATAGTCTTTTCAATACATGATGCTAAGATAATTGGACATTCACATGTAAAAGAGTAAATTTGGAACTATGTCTTATACCACTTGCAAAAACTAACTCAAAATAGATTAAAGACTTAAATGTAAAACCTGAAACTATGAAACTCCTAGAAGAAAACATAGGAAACGAAGCTCCTTGACACAGGTCATGGTATTGACTCTTTGAATATAACACCTGAAGAATATAACTGAACAAGTGGGACTACCATCAAACTAAAACGCTTCTACACAGCAAAGGAAACCATCAACGCGACAAAGTGAAAAGACGACATACACAGAACAGGAAAGAATATCTGCAAACCATATCTCTGCTAAGGGGTTAATACTGAAATACATATGTATTCATATAACTCAGATATTAAAAAATGAGAAAAATCCTATCATTTGAGACAACATTAATGGACCTTGGTATTATGCTAAGTAAAGTAAGTCAGCTAGATAAAGACAAATACTGTATGATCTCACTTATATGTGGTATCCAAACAAGAAAAAAAAAAATTCATAGGAAAAGAGATCAATCAGACCTGTGATTACCAGAAGTGAATGGGAAGGGGGAGGGGAAATTAGAAAAGGTGGTCAAAAGGTACAAACTTCCAGTTACAAGATAAACACTAGGGATGTAATGTACAACATGAAGGCTATAGTTAACCCTGCTATATGAGAAACAGAAAAGTTAAGAGAGTAAATCGTATGAGGTCTCCCCATAAGAAGAAAACTTTTTTCTCTTTTCTTTTGTTAATTATGTCTATCTGAGATGATCCATTTATGATAATCATTTCACAATACATGTAAATCAGACCATCATGCTATACACCTCAAACTTATACAGTGATATATGTCAGTTATTTCTCAATAAAACTGGGGGAAAAAACTAGGTTTGAAGATGCAAAGTAATAGGGTATGAAACTCAAAGTTACTCATAATAAGCTAAAAAAAGACTTTGCAATTCTAATGTTTCCATTAGTGCCAGATGCTGAGCACAGCCTCTCACAGGCTGTCT
This sequence comes from Muntiacus reevesi, assembly GCF_963930625.1. Classification (NCBI taxonomy): domain Eukaryota; kingdom Metazoa; phylum Chordata; class Mammalia; order Artiodactyla; family Cervidae; genus Muntiacus; species Muntiacus reevesi. The sequence goes on from NC_089251.1 coordinate 177,363,330, forward strand.
TTGAAGAAGGGTGGAGGATGTAAGCAGCTCACAAAAAGTAGCACTAGACTAGGAAACACCTGCTGGCAGAATCCCACTCAGTTCACTTAATGGACAGGTCCTGAATATTCCTGTTTTTAGTTGCCTTTCTTGATCTTCACAGGTTCTAACAGAAGAATGTCATTTTGCGCTGTCCATCTGCCATATTTTCCACTTAGACTTATGACACACACTTAAAGACACAGACTTTAGTCTTTCTTCTCTGTGATTGAAGCGTTTAGATGACTGACTCCATCCATTCCTGCTCACTGATTTTCAGTACAGATTTTACAAGCTCAAAAAGCCCAAGCCCTTGGTTTTGCTTTTAGAAAACCTTGACAGGCTGGGCCCCCAGATTTGATGTGGCACATAAGCTAACTCTGCCAATGTAGGTCAAAGCTGATGAATACTTGGCACAAGGGCTGTCTCTTTGTCCTATTTCTTTGCATCGCAGACATTTCTAACAAACTACAATTTTTCTCAATGACTTAAGATGTACTTTCTCAACACAACATTCCATATAGCCACTGCCAATCAAAAGAAATCAGTAAATACATTAAAATCTAGCTTCCATTCATGGCTCTAAGGGACCTGAAAATTAAGATATCTTCTGGTCATCCATCAAAGTCAATTCAGACAATCTAGATTAACCCTTTTCTATCCCTAAATAGTCAAGTTTTGACCTAAACTGTGTATGTGATTACTTTGCTTTTCTTCTGTCCATATGTAGGGGCTGATCAGCCATATATAAATGTTTAGATATAATATTCCAAGTTCAGAGAAAAGCTTGATAAATCAGGATCCCTCCCATCAATATATTTAATTAACAGCATTATAGAGTGGTTAGTAATACTTGTAACTGTTTTTCAAAAGAACAAAAAGAGCTTAAAAATCATTATTCTGAAAGCTTTAAAACAAACTTTTTATACCTAGGTGGTTAACACTTGTCAGGTTTCAGGTAAGCTATTATCAACAGAACTTAACACAGGTACAGTTTTATCTATCAAGGATACTTTTAAATTCCTATCACAACACCGAAAGTCAGAGAACATAAGAATACTCTTTATATTAAGGAATATTAAAGAAATTCAACAAAAGCGATTTTGCTCTTAGTCTTTGCTTACTTGTCATCTTCTAAATGAGATTTCATGCCACTCTTTTTAAAATCTCAATATTCTCTCAGCACACCTGATTTCTTCAAGTGTTCCAGAGCCAACTCAGGGGCGCAGTCTCTTACACATCTCTGCTTCTCTTCTAACATACCATGTATTTCATTCATTTATGTGTATTTACTGATGAATCCCTGACACCTAGAACTATACCTGGCACATAGCAGATGCCCAATAAATATCTGCTGAATTAAAAAAAAGAAAAAAGAACTTGCAAAAACAAAGCTACAACAAAACTAGAAAAATAAGAACTTGTAAGATGTATCTTTTTGTATCTTTACATTTCTTTGTAATTCTGTATCTTTACATTTCTGATTGCCATCTTACTAGATAATTCCCAAAACAGAATCACTGGAGTAAAAAATATGAAAACATTTAATGTATTAACTACTAATTGCCAAGTCTTTTCCCTTAAAAGTTGGAAATGTTTAGAAAATGTTTAGAAAAACACCAACAGGTTTGTAACTTGACAAAATTATATATTCGAACTCTGATTTTAAAATTAATTTGGAAAAAAATTTAAAAATAATAATAAAATTAATTTGGAAAGAGAAGGCTCAAGAATAGTCAAAACAATTTTTTTTGGATAGAGGGTTATGCCCTACCAGATATTTAGTTGTATTTCTCACCTAATAATAAATGATTAACTTTGAGTATTATAGATCCAAACATTCAAACAGACCATAAGAAAAGAGGAACCACAGAGCATAGGTGGCAGAGAAACCTGACCTTGGCAGAGACTACACTTTAGATCAATGAAGAAGAATTCACTGGTCAGTAAGTGGTGCTGGGAAAAGTTGTGACCCATGGCTGCAGTAGGAAGGCAACAGGACAGATTTTGATCTCATATGCACCTAAGGAAAGCTAATTCTCTGTGGAATGAAGGACCTGAATAGGAAAACTAAAATTGTAAAAATATAGAAGAATATCTTTATGATTTCAGAGGACGGAGCTCTAAAATAAATCACAAAAAAGAAAGCTATTAATAGATCACTAATGTATAAGAATTCTGAAACTAGTACTACAAACAAAAATTTTAAAAGCCACAGATTAAGGGAGAAGGTAGGACTTCCCTGATAGCTCAGTTGGTAAAGAATCCTCCTCCAATGCAAGAGACCCTGGTTTGATTCCTGGGTCGGGAAAATCTGCTGGAGAAGGGATAGGCTACCCACTCTAATATTCTTGGGCTTCCCTTGTGGCTCAGCTGGTAAAGAACTGCCTGCAACGCGGGAGACCTGGGTTCAATCCCTGGGTTGGAAAGATCCCCCTGGAAAAGGGAAAGGCTATCCACTCCAGTATTCTGGCCTGGAGAATTTCATGAACTGTATAGTCGATGGGGTCACAAGGGGTTGCAAAGAGCTGGACATGACTGAGCAACTTTCACTCACTCACTCATCATTTGCAATGCATATTCCAAACAAGGAATTAGTAACTTAAGTATTTTTTTAAAACTCAAAAGACATCAACCAACAATCCACAGAAGAAGAAATAAGAAAGACAATAAACATATTTTTAAAGGCTAAAGCACACAGGTAACTGAGAAAAGACAAATTAAAATCAAGCTCCCTATCTCCACAGATCACATGTTCCAAATGTGATGTCTGGGGATCTCTGGGTCCTGAGAGATCCTTCCAAGGAATGTGGATGCCTAAACCATAAGCATCATCATCATAAGTTATTTGCCTCTTCCTGGTCACTCTTTCTCAAATGTAAAGTGTCATTTTACTCAAGGCTACAAGACATATGATATCACAGCTAAGCAAATGCAGGGGCCAATACAAGAATCCAAGTGTCTTATGCCAAAAATTTAAAGATTTTCAAAAATGTGATGCTGCCTCTTTTCTGATTTTTTCTGTTTTGGAAGATACACTTTCTTATGTTAATATCTTATAAAATATTTTATTGATAGAATGTATTTTTATTATTGTCATTTGAACAAATCAACAATCTTTGAAATTTCTCAGTTTTACTTTCTAATTAAGTAAACATTGATAAACATAACACACAAACAAAAGGTCTTTGGGGGTAACCAATAATTTTTAAAAGCATACAGTAGTTCTGGGGATAAAATGTTGGAGTGCTGAGAACAACGTAGAACAATGAGTGGAAGGGTTCATATTCAGCAAGTGGATAGGTAATCTGGAACAACTAGTCTAGACTGTAGTTAGTGAAGTAAAGTTGCCAATATTCACCATGGTCACCCCAGTAATTTACCATGATATACCCTGGAGAATAACTCACCCATCATTCTGCCTGATTCTCACTGTTACTTTTTGTACTTTTAAGAAATTGAAAACAACCTACATTATCCATCCATTGCTTCATCAACCTCTATTAAGAACCTACTATATGCAATGCACTTGACTAGATGCTACAGGTATGGGAATGTGTAAGACTTCCCTGGTGGCTCAGATGGTAAAGCGTCTGCCTACAATGCAGGAGACCTGGGAAGATCCTCTGGAAAAGAAAATGGCAGCCCACTCCAGTCTTCTTGCCTGGAAAATCCCATGGATGGAGGAATGTGGTAGGCTACAATCTACGGGATCGCAGAGTCGGACACGACTGAGCGACTTCACTTCACTTCAAGACAAAGGCCTTGACCTCGTGGAGGTTGCATTCTGGTGGGGGTGGATGGATATACGAAAGTGAAAATGTTAGTTGCTCAATCGTGTCCAATTCTTTGCATTCCCAATGACTGTAGTCTGCCAGACTTCTCTGTTCATGGAATTCTCCAGGCAAGAATAGTGGAGTGGGCTGTCATTTCCTTCTGCAGAGGATCTTCCTGACCCAGGGATCAAACCTGGGTCTCCCTCACTGCAGGCAGATTCTTCACCATCTGAGCCACTAGAGGTGGATATATGGCATACAGTAAATCTAATGCAAGAAGGTGGAGAGAGACAGGATGGATCTTGGAGAGAGGATGTAACTGAGTTATGGTGCTCAGGTCAGGAAGGGCCCATCTAAAAAGGGAATATATGAGAACTAAGTGAAGTGAGTATGTGAAACGTAATAACTGAGGGAAGGACATGTGGATAAGAAAGAAAGAAGAAATAGCAAGCACAAGGGCCATAAATGAAAATGTTTTTGACATATTAGAAACAGCAAGAAGACCAGTATGTCTGAAGCAGAATGAACAAAGGAAAAAGTGATAGAAATGGGATTACAGAGGGAGGTAGCAGACAGATCATACCTGGTCTTCTGGACCATGGTAAGGGAGAAAAAATCACTTATGTATAGTGGAAGTGATTAAAAGACTGAAATCAAAGGAATAACACATCAAACTTGTTTTCTAGAGCTATTGCTTGGCTGCTATCAGAATAATTGATGAGGGGTAACATGGTAACCCACTCCAGTACTTTTGCCTAGAGAATTCCACGGACAGAGCAGCCTGGTGGGCTGCCGTCCATGGGGTCACAAAGAGTCGGACATGACTGAAGCGACTTAGCATTAGCATAGCAAGATAAGAACAGAATCTGAACAGTAAGTTAGGAGAATATTCCAACAATCTATATGAAAGATAAATAGTTTAAGACCAGGGAAGTAGTTGGGATGGGCCATGGAACTGGCACAAGGTGGCAATGGATTGAATATGAAACCCAGAGAAGAGTCAAGGGTGACTCCAAGTCCACTGGCCTAAGAATTGGCCAAATTACCTAAAGTTATAAAGTGTCTAAAGTCATGGGACTGGTGAACAAAGCTAGAGAAGAAAGTTCTGAGGACTGAGGTATACCCATGCCACGAAATACTATACATCAGTTTAAATGACTATACTAGAGCTACAAGTATCAAGATGTATGCTAATGAGAATGATCCAGTAGAAAGGAGACAAGGAGGACCAGTTAAACTCAAGAGAAGATGTGATCTGTAGCACAAGCGGAGGAGGAGATGGTCTTCTAAATGGAGATAACTCTTCCACCGAACAGGAAGAAAGCATGTAGTTTGTGGGTACACAGGTAGGTAGGTGGAGGGAGTCTGTGATGGGAAAAAGAAGACCTCATTGAACAAACAGTATTTTCATTTTTAAAAAATGAGATGAGGTCATTAGTAGAGAAATGAGGAGCAAAGGGCACTCAGAAGAAAGTGCAATAGGTTTGTCTTCAGTGTTGAGTGCCCATCTGAGTGTAGTCAGCAAGAAGCTAGCATGTATAGACCTCAAAGACAATACACAGAACCAGATCTGAAGGAGACACGTGCACCCCAATGTTCATCGCAGCACTGTTTATAATAGCCAGGACATGGAAGCAACCTAGATGTCCATCAGCACATGAATGGATAAGGAAGCTGTGGTACATATACACCATGGAATATTACTCAGCTGTTAAAAAGAATTCATTTGAATCAGTTCTAATGAGATGGATGAAACTGGAGCCCATTATACAGAGTGAAGTAAGCCAGAAAGATAAAGAACCTTACAGCATACTAACACATATATATGGAATTTAGAAAGATGGTAACGATAACCCTATATGCACAACAGAAAAAGAGACACAGAAGTACAGAACAGACTTTTGAACTCTGTGGGAGAAGGTGAGGGTGGGATGTTTCGAAAGAACAGCATGTATATTATCTATGGTGAAACAGATCACCAGCCCAGGCTGGATGCATGAGTCAAGTGCTCGGGCCTGGTGCACTAGGAAGACCCAGAGGAATCAGGTGGAGAGGGAGGTGGGAGGGGGGATTGGGATGGGGAATACGTGTAACTCTATGGCTGATTCATATCAATGTATGACAAAATCCATTGAAATGTTGCGAAGTAATTAGCCTCCAACTAATAAAAATAAAATAAAATAAAAAAAGAAAAAAAAAAAAAAGACAATACACAGGTGAAAGAAGCACTGTATGATCCCATTTACAGGAAATATCCAGAGCAGATAAATCCATCCAGACGGAACACAGATTGGTGGTTGCCAGGGGTTGGGGCTAGAAGGGAAGGGGAACAAACTGCTGAGGAAGAGTTTTTACTCTGGAGTGATGGAAATATTTTCAAACTAGATAGAAGCAGTGGCTACACAACACGAGAATGCCCTTGAATTGTCCACTTTAAAACAGTTAACTTTATTTTTTAATATTAATTTTTAAAAGAATAATTAAAAAAAACTGAATTAAAATACTGTATAGGAGGAGCGGAATACACTGGAATTAGCTTCAGGTTTCACACTTCAGGGAGGAATATCTTATGAAGAATAAACCTCCCACCACATGGAAGGTGTAGTTTTGCTGGCAGCTTTTTGTACTTTATTTTTTATTTTTATTGTTTTAATATGTATTTTTAAATTTTTATTGGAGCATAATTGATTTACAACGTTGTGTTTTTTGGACTTTTAAATACGCATTCAAATTTTCCCTGCTCCTTTGCCATAATGATAATACATAATGATGCAAGTCACTGGCACTTCTCTGCATATCTACAGCATCAGGGCAAACAGAAAGAGAAGAACAGTATATGGGTACGGATGACGGTATTCTCAAAAGAGAAAGCATTCTTCTAAATGATAACCTAATGTGCTTTTGCAAAATGCATCAGGCCTTTTCCCTATGGTTATGGAGTTGAACTTGAGGTGACAAAGCAGCAGGACCCAAGTGCTAATCCAACTATTTGGGACCTTGATCGACAAAACCAATCAGATGTCAGGTATTTCCAGTACAAGGTATTGGGAAATACAATTAAAAACTGAACACAAACTTGGCCCTGGACAAGCTTCCCATCTCAATTAAAAAAAAAAAAAAAAAAAAAAAAAACCAGTCTTGTCACTCATCACTTTCTGACTCCAGAAGCGGAACAGGAGAAAGAAGGGGGGAGTAGTGGGAAGAGGGGGGAGGGGAGTAGGAACAGGAGGAAGAGGAGGAGGACAGAGGAGGATGGGGAGAGGCAGCAGCTGGCACACAGGAAGCAGACAGGGTTAACCACATCTGAGGCTCTGCCCGGTGACTCAACAGCAGGAAGCCGGCCAAGGTGGTTCAGAGAACTTGCGAAGCAGTGATTAATTAGCAGAGGTCACAGTGGCTCTGGGGCAGTAGCCTGCACTCTAGTCTCAGCAAAGAGAAGGAAATGAATAGTGAGAAAACGCTCCTCATTCCCCTATCTAAGTGATCAGCATTTGTCCACAAACAAATGCCTCCCTGTGATGGACACCTCATTCCCCTATCTAAGTGATCAGCATTTGTCCACAAACAAATGCCTCCCTGTGATGGACACCTCTTCCGAATCCCCAACTGCTGCTCCCAGGGGTATCCAAACTTTCTGCTTTCAGTCATCATCAATGCCTAGTTACACATCTCCAGAACATGCTAACACAATGACTTACCGTTGAGTTGCTGAAAAGCTGCATGTCGCTAGAAAACTATTCCCCCAACGTCCCCACCTAGGCTCTCCCCTCGCCTTCAGCAAGCTCTTTCGGAGCTCAGGTTCCACGCTGGCCTCAAGAAAGGCTAAAACTCTTACTTCCTGTGAGAGGAAATGCCTTGTACACACTAGGCAGTGAAATACATCTTGTGTTTAGAGAAGACATTCTTTTCAAATGATTAAAAGCAGAATAATAAGTCATAACTGCATTGTTTTTAAATGTTTTCCTAATTCACATACAACGCTCATAATCATAAAATTCTGCTATGTTTATAAAAAATTTTGTGAAGGAATAAAGTGTATCTTACCAGCAATTCTCGTCTGAGCAACCGAACAGGGATCCTGGAAGCGTTCCTTCAGCACACCAGGCACTTCTCTGCATATCTACAGCATCAGGCCAAACAGAAAGAGAAGAATAATATATAAATACAGATGATGATATTTTCAATAGAGAAAGCATTCTTCTAAATGATCTCGCTGCCATTTTCCTGCCCCTCCTCAATGCCTAAGCTTCTGTGTCCACTTTCACTATCCACTGCGGTCTTGCCTGACCCCCAACTGACATCAAGAACATCATCCAGTCCTTAGCTGGCCTGCTCTTGTACAACGTTTAATGCTGCCGCTCCCTCTCCCTTGATTCTCTTAGTATTTTACAATCGTGATTTCACTCCCACCTCTGTGACAGATATTCTATGCTTGTCCCTGGCCTCTCTCCCTGGGTCCTGGTTTCTAATTGCTTCATTTATCAAATGGAGTTTTAAGAGACTGATGACTTTTCAAAACAGATCTTCAGTCATACTCTTCCTGTCAACTGTATATTCAGATATGTCCAAGTGTGTATTCATCACCTGTCTCCCTGACATGCTCTTCACTCTCTGTCTCCTCTAGCTTCTGTCATTTATGCTTCTTTTCCCTGCAATGTCTTTCCCTCCAATCCTCCACCTGACTAATACTCATTCATCTTTAATAAATTAGCTTGGATATGAACTCCACAAAACCCTCCACGGCTACCACCCAAAGTTAGGTAGGTTCTCCACTTATATATTCCCTGTCTCACCCACAATGAGCTCTTTGGGTTAAGAAGCATTTTCATACTCTTGGCTACATTTCCAGTTCTTAAAATGGTACCTGGCATAAAATGAGAGCCCAGTAAAATCCTACTGAGCAAATAAAAGCATGAGTGAATGAAAAATTCCAGATTAGCATTTCCGAAAATGTGTCTGTTGAAATTCTTTACATGATAAGCCTTGCTTTTGCTTGGTCTTAGATTCTCATAATTCACATAATTAGTGTAGAATCTACGTAAAGTTCTGTGATAAAGGAAGGTTTGTCTGATACGGTGCTCCCAAAGTGACCACTATGCCCTATTCTACACAATATCCGTTGACATCCTCTGTGTTAAATAAATACATGTGCTCCGACTGAATATGCACAAGCTGAGTCTGGCATGTTGGACACGGGGCCAACATGTCTGAAAAGCAGCAAGGAGAGAGGGTAACAGACGAAGTCAGAGAGATAACAGGAAGCCAGAACACAATCAGCCTCATAAGCCATCTTAAGGACTTCGGCCATTACTCTGAATGAGAGGGGATACTATTAGTGGGTTTTTCTCAGGAGATTTACTTGACCTGAACAATTCTTAACAAATACTTTGGTTGCTTTGTTAAGAAGAGATGGACAGAGGGGGAACTGAGATGGCAGAGGAATAGGACGTGGAGACCACTTTCTCCCCTACAAATTCACCGAAAGAACATTTGAACGCTGAGCAAACTCCACAAAACAACCTCTGACCGCTAGCAGAAGACATCAGACACCCAGAAAAGCAGCCCATCGTCTTCGAAAGGAGGTAGGACAAAATATAAGAGATAAAAAGAGAGACAATAGAGTTAGGGACGGAGCCCTATCCTGGGAAGGGAGTCTTAATAGAAGAAGTTTCCAAACACCAGGAAACCCTCTCACTGGTGGGTCTGGGGGAAGTTTTCGAATCTCAGAGGGCAACCTAACTGGGAGGAAAAATAAATAAAACCCACAGATTACATACCTAGAAACAACTCCCAGCAGAAAAGTACCCCCAGGCGCCCGTATCCACCACCAGCAAGTGGGGGCGGAACGGAGAGGAGCCTGAGGCATTGCTGAGGACAAGGACCGGGCCTGAGTGCCCTGAGGGCAATCAGAGGGAGCTAACGTGAGATAGCAACTTAAACTGGGGGATAGCAAGACAGAGAGAATTAAGTTGGGAAAAGCCCTAAACTTAGGCACTACCCGCCCGTTTTTGCTTGGTCTTAGATTCTCATAATTCACATAATTAGTGTAGAATCTACGTAAAGTCCTGTGATAAAAGATCTGTCTGATACTGTGCTCCCAAAGTGACCAGAACGAAGGACTGAGCAAATACCTGAGAAGAGATAGCCGGCAGCGGACAGGCCCATCCCCTGGAGGCAAGAGGCGGGGGGAGGGGAAAGGGGCAACCGCCGGCTCCAGAGACGGCACCCCTACCAAACTGCAAACAGGCTTCCAGCCTCTAACCAAAGACTTCCTGAGATTCTGGATGGTCGACATCCGCCAGGAGGGTCGCAGCTAGAGTCCAGCTCCCCAGAACTGACACAAGGCGCACCCGACCGTGCGTGGAAACTGAGGCAGGGGCCACGGAGGAGAGGAAGCACCCCGCACCCGGGGAGAGTGCGCCCATCAAGCTCCCGGCTACCTGAGCTGCTCCGGCCGGGGAAGGCACAAAACGCAGGCCCAACCGAGTCTGCGCCTTTGTGGAGCACCCGAAAACCTGAATCTGAGCGGCTTAGGCCTGGGCAGTCGACACAACGCAGGGCCCGCTCCCTGGAAAGCAGCCTGGAGCCTGAGCAGTGTAGACAGGGAGAGCGCACACACCCGCCCCGAGTGGGGGCAGACCCAGTGTGGCCGGAAAACCGCGAGTGCTCCCCACACAGGCCGGTGGCATTTGTCTGCAGCGCCCCCCTCCCCACAGCACGACTGAACAAGCGAACCTGAACAAGAGACCACCTCCGCCCGCCTGTGTCAGGGCAGAAATTAGACACTGAAGAGAACTGCAAACAGAAGCCAAAGAAACAAAGGGAACCGCTTCAGAACGGACCGGTGCAACAGATTAAAGTCCCTGTAGGTAACACCGACTACACTGGAAAGGGCCCATAGATAGCGAGAAGTGCAAGCTCGAACAAGCAGCTATCTGAAACTGAACTGATCCCACACTGCCCGCAACAGCTCCAGAGAAATTCCTAGATATATTTTCACTACTATTTTTTTTATTTTTAATTAAAAAAAAATTTTTTTCTCTTTTTTTACTTTTTTTCTTTTTTAAAGTCCTCTATTACTCCTCTAGTACTCCTTAATTTTCATTCTTATAACCCACTATAACCTGGCCCAAAAAAAGGACCCTATTTTTAAAGCAAACTCCATATATATTTCTTAAATTTTTTTGTATTTTTGTGGTTTTTTACTATTGTATTTTTAGGAGTCTAATTTCTACTCTAGATTTTTAATCTTTGTTTTTCAGTATTTGATATCAATTTTGGACATTTAAGAATCCAAACTTCAGTACCCATTTTTACTCAGGAGTGGGATTACTGGTTTGATCACTCTCTCCCCCTTTTGATTCTCCTTTTTCTCCCCCAGATCACCTTATTTCCTCCCTCCCCCTTCTCTTCTCAATCCAATTCTGTGAATCTCTGTGGGTGTTCTGGGCTGTGGAGAACACTAGGGAACAGAGCACTGCCTAGATCTGTCTCTCTCCTCTTGAGTCCCCCTTTTTCTCCTCCTGCTCACCTCTATCTCCCTCCTCCCTCTCCTCTTCTTCATGTAACTCTGTGAACCTCTCTGGTGTCCCTCACTGTGGAGAATCCTTTCACCATTAACCTAGAAGTTTTATTATCAGTGCTGCATGGAGGGAGAAGTCTTGAGGCTACTGAAAGAATAAGACTGAAACCCAGAGGCAAGAGGCTTAAGCCCAAAACCTGAGAACACCAGAGAACTCCTGACTACAGGGAACATTAACTAATAAGAGATCATCCCAAAGCCTCCATACCTACACTGAAACCAACCACCACCCAAGAGCCAGTAAGTTCCAGAGCAAAACATACCTTGCAAATTCTCCAGCAACGCAGGAATATAGCCCTGAGCGTCAATATACAGGCTGCCCAAAGTCACACCAAACCCATAGACCCATCTCAAGACTCACTACTGGACACTCCATTGCACTCCAGAGAGAAGAAATCCAGCTCCACCCACCAGAACACCGACACAAGCTTCTCTAACCAGCAAACCTCGACAAGCCAAACACCCAGCCCCACCCACTGGGAGAAACTTCCACAATAAAAAAGAACCACAGACTACCAGAATACAAAAAGGCCACCCCAAACCCAGCAATCTAAATAAGATAAAAAGGCAGAGAAATACCCAACAGGTAAAGGAAGATGAAAAATGCCCACCAAGCCAAACAAAAGAGGAGATAGGGAATCTACCTGAAAAAGAATTTAGAAGAATGATAATAAAAATGGAGTTTTGAAAACAAATGGAGTTACAGATAAATAACCTGGAGACAAGGATTGAGAAGATGCAAGAAATGTTTAACAAGGACCTAGAAGAAATAAAAAAGAATCAATTAAAAATGAATAATGCAATAAATGAGATCAAAAACACTCTGGAGGGAACCAACAGTAAAATAACGGAGGCAGAAGATAGGATAAGTGAGGTAGAAGATATAATGGTGGAAATAAATGAAGCAGAGAGGAAAAAAGAAAAAAGAATTACAAGAAATGAGGACAACCTCAGGAACCTCTGGGACAATGTGAAACACCCCAACATTCAAATCATAGGAGTCCCAGAAGAAGAAGACAAAAAGAAAGGCCATGAGAAGATCCTCAAGGAGATAATAGCTGAAAACTTCCCCAAAATGAGGAAGGAAATAGCCACCCAAGTCCAAGAAACCCGGAGAGTCCCAAACAGGATAAACCCAAGGCGAAACACCCCAAGACACATATTAGTCAAATTAACAAAGATCAAACACAAAGAACAAATATTAAAAGCAGCAAGGGAGAAACTACAAATAACACACAAGGAGATTCCCATAAGGATAGCAGCTGATCTATCAATAGAAACTCTTCAGGCCAGAAGGGAATGGCAAGACATACTTAAAGTTATGAAAGAAAATAAGCTACAACCCAGATTACTGTACCCTGCAATGATTTCATTCAGATATGAAGGAGAATTTAAAAGCTTTACAGACAAGCAAAAGCTGAGAGAATTCAGCACCACCAAACCAGTTCTTCAACAAATGCTAAAGGATCTTCTCTAGACAGGAAACACAGAAAGTTTGTATGAACGTGAACCCAAGACAACAAAGCAAATGGCAACAGGACCATTCTTATCAATAATTACCTTAAATGTAAATGGGTTGAATGCCCCAACCAAAAGACAAAGATGGCTGAATGGATACAAAAGCAAGACCCCTATATATGCTGTCTACAAGAGACCCACCTCAAAGCAAGGGACACATACAGACTGAAAGTGAAGGACTGGAAAAAAATATTCCACGCAAACGGAGACCAAAAGAAAGCAGGAGTCCCAATACTTACACCAAATAAAATAGACTTCAAAATAAAGGCTGTGAAAAGAGACAAAGAAGGACACTACATAATGATCAAAGGATCAATCCAAGAAGAAGATATAACAATTATAAATATATATGCACCCAACATAGGAGCACCACAATATGTAAGGCAAATGCTAACAAGAATGAAGTGGGAAATTAACAATAACACAATAATAGTGGGAGACTTTAACACCCCACTCACACCTATGGACAGATCAACTAAACAGAAAATTAACAAGGAAACACAAACCTTAAATGACACAATGGTCCAGCTAGACCTAATTGATATCTATAGGACATTTCACCCCAAAACAATCAATTTTACCTTTTCCTCAACTGCACATGGAACCTTCTCCAAAACAGATCACATCTTGGGCCATAAATCTAGCCTTGGTAAATTCAAAAAAATTGAAATCATTCCAGTCATCTTTTCTGACCACAATGCAGTAAAATTAGATCTCAATTACAGGGAAAAAACTATTAAAAATTCCAACATATGGAGGCTAAATAACACGCTTCTGAATAACAAACAAATCATAGAAGAAATCAAAATATGCATAGAAACGAATGAAAATGAAAACACAACAACCCCAAACCTATGGGACACTGTCAAAGCAGTGCTAAGGGGAAGGTTCATAGCAATACAGGCTTATCTCAAGAAACAAACAAACAAAAAAAAAAACGTCAAATAAATAGCCTAACTCTACACCAAAAGCAACTAGAGAAGGAAGAAATGAAGAACCCCAGGGTTAGCAGAAGAAAAGAAATCTTAAAAATCAGGGAAGAAATAAATGCAAAAGAAACAAAAGAGACCATAGCAAAAATCAACAAAGCTAAAAGTTGGTTTTTGAAAAGATAAATAAAATTGACAAGCCATTAGCCAGACTCATCAAGAAACAAAGGGAGAAGAACCAAATCAACAAAATTAGAAATGAAAATGGAGAGATCACAACAGACAACACTGCAATACAAAGGATCATAAGAGACTACTACCAGCAGCTCTATGCCAATAAAATGGACAACTTGGAAGAAACGGGCAAGTTCTTAGAAAAGTATAACTTTCAAAAACTGAACCAGGAAGAAATAGAAGATCTTAACAGACCCATCACAAGCACGGAAATCGAAACTATAATCAGAAATCTTCCAGCAAACAAAAGCCCAGGACCAGATGGCTTCACAGCTGAATTCTACCAAAAATTTAGAGAAGAGCTAACACCTATCTTACTCAAACACTTCCAGAAAATTGCAGAAGGCAAACTTCCAAACTCATTCTATGAGACCACCATCACCCTAATACCAAAACAAGACAAGGATGCCACAAAAAAAGAAAACTACAGGCCAATATCACTGATCAACATAGATGCAAAAATCCTTAACAAAATTCTAGCAAACAGAATCCAACAACATATTAAAAAGATCATACATCATGACAAAGTGGGCTTTATCCCAGGAATGCAAGGATTCTTTAATATCTGCAAATCAATCAATGTAATACACCACATTAACAAATTTAAAGATAAAAACCATACGATTATCTCAATAGATGCAGAGAAAGCCTTTGACAAAATTCAACATCCATTTATGATTAAAACTCTCCAGAAAGCATGCATAGAAGGAACATACCTCAACATAATAAAAGCTATATATGACAAACCCACAGCAAACATTATCCTCAATGGTGAGAAGTTGAAAGCATTTCCCTTAAAGTCAGGAACAAGACAAGGGTGTCCACTCTCACAACTGCTATTCAACATAGTTTTGGAAGTGTTGGCCACAGCAATCAGAGCAGAAAAAGAAATAAAAGGAATCCAGATTGGAAAAGAAGAAGTAAAACTCTCACTGTTAGCAGACGATATGATCCTCTACATACAAAACCCTGAAGACTCTACCAGAAAATTATTACAGCTAATCAATGAATACAGTAATGTTGCAGGATATAAAATTAACACACAGAAATCCCTTGCATTCCTATATGCTAACAATGAGAAAACAGAAAGAGAAATTAAGGAAACAATACCATTCACCATTGCAACAAAAAGAATAAAATACTTGGGAGTATATCTACCTAAAGAAATGAAAGACCTATATATAAAAAACTATAAAACACTGATGAAAGAAATCAAAGAGGACACAAACAGATGGAGAAATATACCGTGTTCCTGGATTGGAAGACTCAATATTGTGAAAATGGCTATACTACCCAAAGCAATCTGTAGATTAAATGCAATCCCTATCAAGCTACCAATGGTATTTTTCACAGAACTAGAACAAATAATTTCACAATTCGTATGGAAATACAAAAAACCTCGAATAACCAAAGCAATCTTGAGAAAGAAAAATGGAACTGGAGGAATCAACCTGCCTGACTTCAGGTTCTACTACAAAGCCACAGTCATCAAGACAGTATGGTACTGGCACAAAGACAGACATATAGATCAATGGAACAGAATAGAAAGCCCAGAGATAAATCCACGAACCTATGGACACTTTATCTTCGACAAAGGAGGCAAGAATATACAATGGAAAAAAGACAACCTCTTTAACAAGTGGTGCTGGGAAAACTGGTCAACCAGTTGTAAAAGAATGAAACTAGAACACCTTCTAACACCACACACAAAAATAAACTCAAAATGGATTAAAGATCTAAATGCAAGAGCAGAAACTATAAAACTCCTAGAGGAGAACATAGGCAAAACACTCTCCGACATAAATCACAGCAGGATCCTCTATGACCCACCTCCCAGAATATTGGAAATAAAAGCAAAACTAAACAAATGGGACCTAATGAAACTTAAAAGCTTTTGCACAGCAAAGGAAACTATAAGTAAGGTGAAAAGACAGCCCTCAGATTGGGAGAAAATAATAGCAAACGAAGCAACAGACAAAGGATTAATCTCAAAAATATACAAGCAACTCCTGCAGCTCAATTCCAGAAAAATAAATGACCCAATCAAAAAATGGGCCGAAGATCTAAACAGACATTTCTCCAAAGAAGACATACAGATGGCTAACAAACACACGAAAAGATGCTCAACATCACTCATTATCAGATCAATGCAAATCAAAACCACAATGAGGTACCATTACACGCCAGTCAGGATGGCTGCTATCCAAAAGTCTACAAGCAATAAATGCTGGAGAGGGTGTGGAGAAAAGGGAACCCTCTTACACTGTTGGTGGGAATGCAAACTAGTAGAGCCACTATGGAGAACAGTATGGAGATTCCTTAAAAAACTGGAAACAGAACTGCCATATGACCGAGCAATCCCACTTTTGGGCATACACACCGAGGAAACTAGATCTGAAAGAGACACGTGCACCCCAATGTTCATCACAGTGATGTTTATAATTGCCAGAGGATGGAAGCAACCTAGATATCCATCAGCAGACAAATGGATAAGGAAGCTATGGTACATATACACTATGGAATATTACTCAGCCGTTAAAAAGAATTCATTTGAATCAGTTCTAATGAGATGGATGAAACTGGAGCCCATTATACAGAGTGAAGTAAACCAGAAAGATAAAGACCAATAGAGTATACTAACGCATATATACGGAATTTAAAAAGATGGTAACAATAACCCAATAAGGAAAACAGAAAAAGAGACACAGATGTACAGAACAGACTTTGGGACTCTGTGGGAGAAGGCAAGGGTGGGATGTTCTGAGAGAACAGCATTGAAACATGTATATTATCAAGGGTGAAACAGACCACCAGCCCAGGTTGGATGCAAAAGACAAGTGCTCAGGGCTGGTGCACTGGGAAGACCCAGAGGGATGGGATAGGGAGGAAGGCGGGAGGGGGGATTGGGATGGGGAACACATGTAAATCCATGGCTGATTCATGTCAATGTATGGCAAAAACCACTACAATATTGTAAAGTAATTAGCCTCCAACTAATAAAAATAAATGAAAAAAAAAAAAAACATTTAAATAAAAAAAAAAAAAGAGAGAGAGAGATGGACAAAGGGAAAAGGGAGGCAAAAGGGAGGCTAATGAAGTGGCCATGTCAGGAATCACGCAAGAGAAGATGGCAATGATGATAACACAGGAACAACTCAGTGGCCATGGAGGCAGTGAGAAGTGGCCAAGTTTATGAAATTTTGCAAACCTAAGAAAAGATGAAGGAATTGCCCAGGGAATACCCACGTGCCACTCAGTATTGACAAGTGTTAAAATTGCTCCCAGTGCCTTATTGTGTATCTACTCATGTAGCCTTCTATTCAAACCGTCCATCAAGGAGACAGGAATTTTGAAAGAGAAGCTGATGATGGTGACTCCCGTGTTTATTCGTTTCTTTGCTTTTTACTGAGATATAATTCACACGCCGTAAAACTGAGTCCAGAGTCTTGGCACAAAACCATAATAGGGATGTGATTGCCAGTAACTGAGGTGGGAAAAGTAAACTAAGACCCCAGAGGGAGGTGGAGTCAGATACTCAGTCTTGTATGTTAGTATCAGTTGCCTGTTCAGTTCAGTTCAGTTCTGTTCAGTCGCTCAGTCGTGTCCGACTCTTTGCAACCCCATGAATCGCAGCACGCCAGGCCTCCCTGTCCATCACCAACTCGCAGAGTTTACTCAAACTCATGTCCATCAAGTCGGTGATACCATCCAGCCATCTCATCCTCTGTCGTCCCCTTTTCATCCTGCCCCCAATCCCTCCCAGCATCAGGGTCTTTTCCAATGAGTCAACTCTTCACATGAGGTGGCCAAAGTACTGGAGTTTCAGCTTCCAGTGAACACCCAGAACTGATCTCCTTTAGATATCGTAGATATCTCAGTACAGATGCTCAGCAAGCAGCCGTGATGAAGTCTGAGTGTGTAGAGAGGTCGAAGCCAGAGATGCAGCCGTGTGTCATCAGTAACAGTGACCCATCTGTTACTGATAGTAGTTCTCAAGCAGAGAGGCTAGATCAATAAAGTACCTAAATCATTAGATATAGAAGGATGGCTTTCATTTTAAAAGGATGGAGAGGAAGAAAAATGACTGATATGGGTCCTGTCCAAACTAAGAAACATATCTGTTCAATGTCCCAGGCAGACTTCTTACTGAGTATGTGCTCAGCTGCTCAGTCATGTCCGACTCTTTGCAACACCACAAACCACAGCCCGCCAGGCTCTTCTGTCTGCGGGCTTTTCCAGGTAAGAATACAGGAGTGGGTTGCCATTTCCTGCTCCAGGGGATCTTCCCAACCCAGGGATCAAACCTGGGTCTCTTGCATCTCCTGCATTGGCAGGTGGGTTCTTTACCACTGTGCCACTTGGGAAGCCCCATTATGCTATGTGCCCAAGCCAAAATAAATAGAAACCTATTACTTTACCTCTGATTCAATTGCAAAAGAAGCAATGGTATGAGAAAAAGGACTTTATCTTAGTCATATTGGTAGCCACATACCATTACAACCTAATTGGAACCTAGTAAATACATGTTGAATGGATAAAACCATTTAAAATAAATCTATATATATGAAAAGTCACATGCAACATCACAAAGTTATTTTAATGCTTTCATTTTTCAGAGCATAATTATTAGCATTTTATGCCTAATTCTAATATATACTCATTATTTAATATAGTATATAACATATAAATCTTCTATGCCAAAAAATCCCAAGTGAAATAAGTATTCTTTGAGAACATAAGTTTCCATCTATGACAGACGAAAAAAACATAGTTACCAATATGAGTAAGCATTAGTAAAATGTGCCTATATTTGCATATACTTAAAACAGCTGCATAATCCCACTTCTTTGAGAACAAAATCAATAAACATGAGAAAGGTATCACAGTAATTCTCAATGCACACCTTATTCCATGATGAATTTACAGTTCTTAAACTCTCTGAAACTTTTTCTCTTTCATGTAAACTCAGACTTTTATCTGAAAGCATTTCCAATTCAGTTCTATTCAGCCACTTGAGTTTCTCAGCTTGTACATCCATCTCCTGGGTTAAGTCCTAAAGGAGTCAGAGGAGAGGTATGGTTAAAAGGTTGTCATACCAGCGAAAGATCAAGAACTGTTAGAAATCTCTATGGGAAATAGTCCTATAAATGTAGACCTTTAATTTCTTAAATGGAAAATAAACTTCTAAGAAGCCTGAATTGACATTGCTGCCGCTGCTAAGTCACGTCAGTCGTGTCCGGCTCTGTGAGACCCCATAGACAGCAGCCCACCAGGCTCCCCCGTCCCTGGGATTCTCCAGGCAAGAACACTGGAGTGGGTTGCCATTAACAAACTGTAATTAATCTGGGAATGAACTCCCACTTTCAGTATGCATTGTGTGAACATGAATTACTACTCCAAACTCTGCACCTCTTAACAGGGTCATATAAAATCATATTTACACTGACAACTTAATATTCTGTTCTGAGAAAAATAATAAAAATGATTATTCTAATGAAAGGCCAAAAAACCCCAGAAACAACAGAAACATTTTATGCGTGCATGTCTACCTATCCCAATATACTATCCTAACCCTTGAGACTGATCCCAAATTGTTTACAAAAGGCATACTCCAAGAAAACTACTGAAAGTTTTATAAAAAACACAAACAAGCTTGTTAGATACTTGTCAGATTTTGAAATGAAAACTTCATAACCACTTGCCATGTATTTTTCATCGGTATTAAAATTTTCTTTCCCGAAACACCTCAATCACATTCCTTTAGACAAAATCTCTAATCAGATTAGTGGGTATCACTTTAGGTATTCTTTGTGGCATGCCTGGGTATGTATCTATACTCACACACAATTTCTTTTGTTTAATAAAAATGTGTGCACATATTTCTTATTGCTCTACGAGTACTTTAATTCTTAACACAAAAAATATAAAATTTGTGGATATAAAAATATGGATATTTGGGTATATTATTAATAACATACCTATATACCTTTATGTGTTTTTATATGTTGTATATCTATACAATTTTAAACAATTCTTGCTGGTTGCAGATCAACAAAGAAAATTTAAATAATACAACTGTGAAACAAAGTCCATAAAAAGCTTCAGTAACTCTCAAGTCACTTGGAGTCTTCTTGTTAGAACTCATTTTATAGATAGTAATCAGTAATTAATAATCTTCTAAACCCCAAAGGAAAAAACTATACTTTACAGCATTATTATATTCTAAAATGATGATGTCTGTTTAAAACATTCCAAAATCCTTTGGTTCAATACTTAGATCCACATGACATCACTTTTACATGAGTGAAGCCTTACCTCTGCAATGATGAAATAACAGTTGCTCTTTAAAATTAAAAAAAAAAAGATATTCCTCTTTAAAGTTCACCACTCTTACCACAAATACAAAGCTTCTTCCCCTTTTCTTCTTTAGTCATGCAATATATTATTTTTAGTGTAAATGTTCACGCATCAAAAAAGCATCAGCAAATATAGAGACAAATGTATCACTTACTGTTAATTCTTGCAGGTTTTCTTCCAGTTCAGTAGTTGATCTTTTTTGTACAGCATTCTCAGCCTTTGTTAACCAACAGATAATTTCATCTAGTCTTTTTCTATAGTCCATCACCTGCTTACTTTCTCCTTTTAACCTAAAAGGACATATTATTTAAAAATATTGAGAAAATTAACCAATTAACTAGAACATTATATATCTACATTGGATATTCTGACTAAATATGCCACACACAAAAAAATAATTATCTTAATATGTATCAATTATTTTAACATGCATTTCTAAATGAGTATTAATAGTAATCCATACATTTTGCAAGGTTATATGCAAATATAAGAATAAGATTTCTTCCTTCATTAAATTAAAAAACATTGAAACTAAAGAATGTTGTCTACTTTCATCATAAAAACTATGTAGAAATCTAATACAAAGTACTTTTTAAAGCTGGACACCACTATACAGCATAATGGAGGCTTTAAGAAGAAAACATGAAAAATGTCTTAATCTAAAATAATAAGGAAAAATACATAATTCTCTTTGAGTACTCCATGGAGATAGAAAGGTATCATTATATGACATTCACATTAGGGGGCAACTATTACTCTACTTTATTCATAGGAAAGAAAGAGCAAGAACAAGGCACGATACCAAAAGTGGGAAATTTTTAGAAATATTAGGAAAGACAAGAGAAATGGGAATTTGATGAGCTCATTAAAATGAGTATTATATTTGAATATAGCACCAAGTTACAAAAAAAGGCTCTAGAAAAAAACAAAGCCAAAGTTTTAAAGGACATAAGGAAACAGTCATATGCATATAAAAAAGAAACTGCCTTAATTACATCTTTTAATGTTATAAGAATAACATTTATAATTATATAAACCATCTGTCAAAAGATGAGAATATGATTAGAACTCATTTGACAAACAAGATTATGTATTTTTAAGAAAGAGTTTGAAAGCTATTTAGAACTTGGTGGTGGTGTCACTTCTATAGCTTCTGCTATTAGCTGCTGGCTTAAAAATAGAATGCAATTTTTTAAATGAATTACATTATGTCATCCCTAATAAGAATTTACATTTTTATGGCTATAATTTTTTCTTTTTAATCACAAATACACCTAACACAATGATGCAATACATATAGAACAAAATGCTAAATAAATCTTATATATTTAATAGAGTCAGTGATATTTGAAAGAGAGTATTTTAATGTTTAAAAATCTAATAAGGGAAAGGGGGAGGAATAAATTAGGTGTTTGGGATTAACATATACACACTACCATATATAAAATAAACAACCAACAAGGACCTACTCTATAGCACAGGGAACTATATTCAGTATTTTGTAATAACCTATAAGAGACAAGAATCTAAAAAGAATAGATATATACATGTATAACTGAATCACTTTTGTGATACACCTGAAACTAACACAACATCATAAATAAACTTTAATTTAAAAAAATTAATGATAATCACTACAGAATCATATCTTTCCCCAGCAGCTCAGTCGGTAAAGAATCTGCCTACAGTGCAGGAGACCAGGGTACGATCTCTGGGTTGGAAAGATCCCCTGGCGAAGGAAATGGCAGCCCACTCCAGTATTCGTGCCTGGAGAATCTCATGGACAGAGGAGCCTAGCGGGCTAGGCTAAGAGGTTGCAAGTGTCGGACACAACTTGGAGACTAAACTCCACAGTATCATAAGTTTTCATTTTTAAGTATTCATCAGGAGAGAACACTGCTTCAAGATTTAAATAAATAAATAAAGCTATATATGAATTGTTTAGACCACCAGAACCCAAACAGGTAATTCACCCTCTGTATCAAAGAGTCTTTAAATAACAACTGGGGAAACAATGAAAATACTACTATTGACCTTGTGTTTCAAAAAAAAGTAGCAATTTAAATTTCCAGTGTTTCATAATCACAACTGATGTAGTATTTTGAAAATATATCTATGAGGAAAACTAACATTATCAAGTAATTTCAATAAGACATACTTGAGTCACACAAAATTTTCATCTGCAAACTAGCTAAATATAATCTACATTTTAAATGTTATCACTAAGTAAAAACAAGTTATAAATTCATGTTCAAACAGTAGATAACAATTGCTCATTAAGAAATAACACCATAAGTTGCTGAACTGTGCAAATATTTAACAACAGACACTCAATACAAAAATAAATTGAGCTATTTCTCAGTGAGTAATAACCGTACACATAATAAGCCCATAAAATTGCAAGGTGACCCCAATTTAAGACAAATTCAAACCTAAAGTTAAACATGAACTTATGAAAACAAATACTGTTTTAGTTAAAATACAAGATGCTAGAAAAGAGGTTCATTATTCTTTCCTCTTCTCAAAAAAAATGAGTCAAGCATCTTTTAGCTTCACCATGTCAGTCCCAGAAGCAATAATTACCACATTCCACAGAGATCCATTTGAAATTGATTAGGGAAATTTCTACAGTTATTACTGATGCCATACCAGCAAGTACATCTTTTTCCTTAAGAAGAATTGGAAGAGATCATTCTCAAGCTAGAGGGACTCTCCCTGCCAACTCATTCAGTTTAGTTGAGTTGCTCAGTCAAGTCCGACTATTTGTGACCCCATAGACTACAGCATGCCAGGCTTCCCTGTCCATCACCAACTCCCAGAGCTTGCTCAAACTCATGTCCATTGAGTCGGTGATGCCATCCAACCATCTCATCTTCTGTCATCCCCTTCTCCTCCTGCCTTCAATCTTTCCCAGCATCAGGGTCTTTTCTAAGGAGTCAGTTCTTCGCATCAGGTGACCAAAGTATCGGAGTTTTAGCTTCAGCATCAGTCCTTCCAATGAATATTCAGGACTAATTTCCTTTAGGATGGACTGGTCGGATCTCCTGGCAGTGCTGACTCATTAGCATGACACATAAAATCCTATGAGACTCCCCACCTTGGCCCTGGTCCCCCTAGCCCTCTCACCATCTAACCTTCACAGATTTCTTACTCAGTCCCACTATTTCATGCCTCCCGCCTTGCCTGTTCTGTACCTTTTCCCTACAAGACCATCCCTAAAAAGAATTCATAGGAAATTGCTATAAATTCTTCAAAACCAGCTTCAGGATCCCTCCCCTGGATGTCTCAATTCCACAGCCCATCATCCCTAAGTCTATGACAACACACTATCGTCTTATAACAATAGTGCCCTTTAATCACATCAGATTACTTTTTCCTTTAAACATTTTCTTCACCATAGTCCCTCTGAGTTCCTTAGTCATACTTGTATCCCATGTGCTAAATACAAAGTTCATAAATACTGATCAAATCATTCAATCAATCATTGGCAAAACTCAGCAATATCATGTTTGGAGAATAAGTCATAGGATAGCTTACAGTAACAGAACTAGATATTTTAAGTGTTTAGTATCAATAGATAGGGCATAAGCTTTTTACAAAAAGTGTCTCCTTTAATCCTCATGACACTCCTCTGAGAAGATATCCCAGTTCTCATTCACAGAGGAGGAAACTTAGCCAGAGAGCTCTGAGATCTACCCATCTCTTACACACACAGTATTCAAGGGATTAAGTACTGTCACTAACTTTCTATGAGACCCTGGACAGTTATTAATACTTCACTTCTCCACTCTGAGCCTCAGTTTCCAAAGCTGTAGAATGGATCTAAATAACTACCTCACAGGGTAGTTGTGAGGATTAAATGAGGCCAAATGCTGTCTTTGCCACATGGAAACCTCTCAGTCAAGACACACAAACTATGATTTGACTTTTTACCAAACCACACAAAATAAAGGATGATGTTAGTCTATAAACAGTTGCCAGGGCTGCCCCAGTGGTCCAGTGGTAAAGAACCCACCTGCCAATGCAGGGAACATGAGTTCCATCCCTGGTCCAGGGAGATCCCACGTGCCATGGAGCAGTTAAGCACATGTGCCACAAATACTGAGCTCTCCCTCTGAAGCCCACGAGCCACAAATACTGAAGCTCGTGTGTCCTTAGAGCCTGTGCTCCGCAACAAGAGAAGCCACCACAATAAAAAGGCTGCACATTGCAACTAGAGAGTAGCCCCTGCTTGCTGCAACTAGAGAAAAGTTGACCAAGGAACACCAAAGACCCAGCACAGCCAAAAATTTTAAATAAATAAACAAAAATTTTTCTAAAGTAGGCAAAAGCTCTTTTAGCAACAAGCATGTATTATTTTTACAATAAGACAGAATAAATCTTTAAAAAGTAGCCACAAGCCAAATACTCAAAGTTCAATATTTTGTGTTATACTATAATACTGAACTTGATAAAGTATTAGATTGGTCTTTAACAAAACAATAGTTTATCACTAAAATAATATATCATCTACAGTTAAAATTATCAGAAAAAAATATCGCGGAGATTTTAAACCAAAACTATCCTTAACTCACCCTCTCAAGATGAAATGCATTAAACAAAATAGGAATTATCCATTAAATCCTGACTGTCTCAAACATAATTTCAAATAATGGTAAAGCAATACATGAAATAATATATACAATGTTGAGTATTATAGTCACTGGTAATCAAACATGTTTGCAACCAGAAGACACCCTAGTATGAATAAAATGTGGAGCAGTGCAACATAATCTGACATAAAAACACAATAATAAATTATATTTACTATGTTATATAGATGAGGAACTATATTATGTACACAGCACTGACATAGAAAGACATGGGGCACCCCTGTGTCATAATAAACAGTCAAAAAAAAAGAGGAATGAAGATTTTTTTTGACATACCTGAGTAGAAAAGTTAGACTACAGATGGCCTTTTAAACATAGAAAAACACAAAAATACAGAACGTGGACAGTGGAGGTCTTAAACGTCAACAAAACTCTTGTAATGTGAGAGCAAAAAGTAAAAGTGTTAGTCACTCAGTCATGTCTGACTCTCTGCAACCCCAAGGACTGTAGCCCGCCAGGATCCTCGGTCCATGGGATGCTGCAGGCAAGAATACTGGAGTAGCCATACCCTCCCCCTAATAGCAGATGATAAAAAGAACTTGGAACTCATCATCTTGCATCTCAAAAGGTTCTGCCCAAATACCTTCACCCCGTGCCCTTGAGTTGTCACGGCTTAATCACCTTGGCCGCCGATCCTTCACTTCTGCAGCGATTGCACCCCAGCGTTGGTTTAAACCTGCCAGCTTGTCCTTCAAGAAGCTTCCATCTGTCGGGGAGAGTTTCTGTATAATCCCATCCCCCGTCCTGTTCAGTGCTGCAAAACTGGGCTGGTGGCTGCTGATCCCCTCCTCGAGTTCCTGTAACAGAGAACCACTCAAGATTAACTCCACTGCTAAATTAAACTGTTCTGAGGTAGTGAATCCATTTAGGTACCACAGCGTGGTGTCAACATAAGTGTTAGAGAAACAAAGCCTTGGAAAGATATTTTATGTATATGAAAAAGGCATTTTTAACACTTTAATTACATTTCTATCAACAGATTAAATGAAATCTATTTTGAAATCTAACCCACTCTTATGAATGTCATCAGGCAAAATACAGTGAAAGAGAACAGCCTAATAACATAAAATAAATAACAGCTTTTTATATGGACACATAAGCATCAATCATGCTTGATTAAAGCGGATTCCTTATCCTCTAAACACGGACTTTCAAGAGTCTCTTAAAAAAACTGTTTAAACCCTCTACTCCCATATATTATTATGTCCTACCATATGTAAGTAAACCTCAAAGTGCATTTTATTGAGACATTGCTTCACTGGTCTGTAAATTTTTAAGCAATGGATTAGGAAAGGACATTTTAAAGTCAAATTTAAGTACTTCTCTATGACTCTAAAAATAAGAAAAATGTGTTAACATATTTATGAGAAAATAAAAGCATTCTCCAACTCCTCATAAACCTTCTACACTAAATATATTTTTAAAAATTAATAAAAGAGAAAATATTCTCAACAAGGGTAAATTGAAATTTTGACCGTTATTTCTAATGACCTATTACTATCAGCAGAACTGACTTAGCTATTGTGTTCTATTTTCCCAAGACTGAATTAGATTTACATGAGCAGCTGCCCTGATATAACTCAAAAATAATTTACTTTTATAATAATGATCAATGATACAAAGAAAATAAGATCTCTAAGTGTTTAACTATAGAAAATAAAGGTGAGGTATACAGATATCTTTTTGTCCTTGATAGAGTCTTGAGTATAAAATTTTATAAGTTCTGAATATAAAATTTGTAAAATAATTTTCATATTATTCACTAAAAGAGTATTTTTATTTAAATTTCTTTAAATTCCTAATTAAAATTGAAAGACTATTTTTTCTTAGACCTTTAAAACTGAAAACTAGAACTCGAACAAAAATGACAGATTATCGGTATACCCCTGAAAAATTAATATTGTAGGCCCCTCCTTTTAAAACCTGTCTTAAATGGTGCATACTAAATAAGTCAAGTGTTCAGCAGATCCCCAGCCTCTTACAGAAAGCACTCACCTGCTGGTGTATCTTGGCCTTCTCTAAGTCCAGGCCACCATCCGGAGCAAAAGTTCCAGCCAGTAACTCTTCAGCTTCTGTTATCCAGTGTGTGAGGTCATTAAGGTCACAGTGGAACTGTCTCCATTCTTCCATAGCCCTATCAAAATAACTAAGGGACAACAAACCAAATAAAATAGGTTTCCAAACTTTCCAGGACCGTCTAGAAGCGATTTTCTAAAAAGGAAATTCAAATCTCATTTAAACTGAAAGCCTCAAAATGAGTGAATTCACAGCTCACTGCTCTATAAGACCAGTTTCTGTAATGGATTACTGTTAATGATTCCTCTTAGAGAAACATGCATCATACCAAGAGTAAAGCAATCTGCATACACCCCACCCCCCTCACATTCATGCACACACACACACACACACACACACACACTAGGCAGCTTTCTAACTGAATAGACAGGCATCTCTGGCTGCAAAAATCAAGATAGATTAGCTGCAGGCATGTTAACCCACCCAACTTTGAACACAACAGTTCAGATATCGTGAAATGTAAAATATGATTAATTACTTTATTCTCTTAGGGAAAAAAATAGGGTATTTTATTTCCAGAACACTTAGTTCCCAGCTAGAACAAAACCTAAAGGCCAAAACATTTCAACAATTCCTTGCATTCTATTAAGTCTGTGCTACAGGCTGAATTGTGTCCCCCCCAAAATCCATATGTTGAAGCCCTAACCCCTAACATGACTATATTTGGAGACAGGGTGTTTAGGGAGGTAATTAAGGTTAAATGAGATCATAAGGGTTAGTTGCTCAGTCATGTCCGACTCGTTGTAACCCCAGGGACTGTGGCCCAGCAGGCTCTTCTGGCCATGGGATTTCCCAGGCAAGAATACTGGAGTGGGTTGCCATTTGCTTCTCCAGGGGATCTTCCTGACCCAGGGATTGAACCCACAGCTCCTGCATTGCAGGTGTATTCTTTACCATCTGAGCCACCGGGGAAGTCCAAACAAGGTCATATCGGTAACTAATCCCATAGGACTGTTGTCCTAATAAGAGAAAGAGACATCAGATATCTCTCTGTGTGCATCTCTTTCTGTCTCTCTGCTGCCTGTCTGTCTGTCTGTCTGTCTGTCTGTCTGTCTGTCTCTCTCCACGAGCACAGAGCAAAGACATGTAAGGACACAGCAAGAAGGTGGCCATCTGCAAGCCAGGAAGAGAAGTCTCACCAAAAGCTGAGTTCTGCTGGTACCTTGATCTTGGACCTCCAGCCTCCAGAACCGAGAGAAAATAAATGTCTGTTGTTTAGGCCATCTGCAGTATCTTGTGATGGCCCTAGCAGACTAACGTATACTCTGTGTGGTAACTAACCTGGTGTGTCTTACTGATTGGAACACACAACAGGATGGGAGTAGCTGCAAAGTTCAGGTTAGGCAATGAGACAAAGACTACTAAGACTTCTATTCAAACCTAACTCATTAGAAATGAGATAGAGTCAGACTTCGGTGCTTGCCGTATTGGAACAAAATAAAATAAGTATGAGGAGGAAAAGCCTTCTTGGCTTGGGAGCCTATGTCATTTCTGTCTGCCTTTTTATTTAGAGTAGTGGTACCAGGAATAGTTAAGAAGAGATCTCAGAACTTTTAGTGATAATACAAAATAGTTTGTAATAAAAAGGTAATATTAGTATTTTCAAAAAGCTATAAAATGGTCCCTAACATTGCTAACTCCTAAATAATGTTTATGCTTCCTTCTTCCATGAAAATCATTTTGAAAATTCAGTTAATATTTGCTGAGTGCCCACATGGAAGCAACATTCTATCGGGCATGACAAAAATAAGAGCACTTCAAACAAAACATGATGGGAAGATATTAAGATAATCTTCACTATCATTTGTAAAAACATAGCAAACATAAATTCTGACTTCTGAGATGGTGCAGTGTGAATAGAAAATATTGCTAGAAAGGCTGCTCCAAAGATCTAAAGACTGAGAATAGAAATGTTAAACTTAGTAAAGATCATTACCATCAAAACAGAACATAAATTCCAAATAAATCTAAGCATCATACTTGTGGATTTTATATTTAAAAAAAAACAAAACGACAGAGAGATCCATGTTCAGAAGGGATTCAAAGAACTATCTCATCCTCTCTAATCCAGCCAGCTTATACGGGAGGAGGCAGGGAACTGCGAAAGACTATGGACTTCCAGAGACTCATAGGACTCAAAGTACAAGTCTTATCCCATCTATGGTTTGTATTTGAAACAGAAGCATGTAAGTTTACTGTCTCTAATATTCCAACTTGATATATTCCCTCCCAAACTCATCTTACTGCAAAGGAGGCATAAAGGACTTCTCAAAGAAAGATCTCTGTTTATTTTCAAGGTATTTATCTTTTACCACAGACCAATAATGCTTATAAAAAATTCATAGGCAAAACAGCATAGACACCTCGTGTAGACAAATGGACTTAGTGGTCACCAGGTGTAATTATCACCTATAACTGAAACCATTTAAGCACAGGATATTTGCCATTGTCTTGGTATTCTATGAAAAACAGAATAGAAAGGAGTACTCAAGTATTGCCTGTAAAACTAGATATACAGGAAAGGGGAAAATAAACATTTTAGGATAGGTTACCAAGGTTGGAAGAGGAAAGCAAAACAAAAATTAGAGGTATGAATAAGAATATAAACAACTAATGCATCCAAGTGCTGGGCCAAACCAAATATGAGAGACAACCTCCAAGCAAATGAAATTTAGTAAGCAAGGAAAACAAAATAATAAAATTAAAATGTGATAGAGAAGAATTTTCTAACATACGAGAACACTGTTCTGTGCTCAATTTAAAAAAATCTAGGAAAAAACTATTTGCTAAAATTTTTATAATCACAAAAATGGCATGAATATTGGCAATCAACATAATCCACAACGTCCTTGAAATTCTGCCACATTAGCCAGATGCATATATGCAAATAGAATAACTGAAAAAAGAAGAAACATAATCACATATATAACTGATGTGTCATAAGAAAGGCTAAGAAAATAAATGTTATACCCATAGACCGAGGTGTAGACACACACACACAAATACACATAGTGCAGAAGATGCAGAAGAAAGTTACCATACATCAATTCTACAAAATGAACAAAAAAAGCACAAAACTACCAAGCAATAGCCCTAGAGAGAAAGATGTAGACAAACCTTCAAAACCTTACTGAAGACACAGAAAGGATCCAAAAGAATGAAAGACTGCATTTCAAATTGGCCATTTTTTCTAAAACTGATTGAAATGACTAAAATTTTACTGGAAGAATAAATATAGAAAAAGAGTAAGAATTTTAATGTTAGAATAATTAGGGAAAATTTACTGTGGTGGATTAAGAAAATGTATAAAGCTTTAAAAATGAAAATACTATGGTATTAGATTAAAATTGATGGTGTGATAAGGTGGAATTAGCAAAATAAGGAAATATAAAGTAGAAATGCCTTTAAGTGTACGACAAAGGAAGTATCACCAACAATAATGGAGAGCTGGATTATTCAGCAAAATGTATAGAGAAAATTGGCTGTTCATTTAAGAAAAATAAAGCAAAATAGAACAGATGAGTGTTTCTTAACTCAGGCTCCACAAAAAAAGTCAGCTGGGAAGTGTTCAAGACGGAGATAAACATGGCCTCTACTCTTGCTACTAAAGAGTTGGTGTATACAGACACAGAGAACAGACGTGTGGTTGCCAAGGAGGAGCAGAGATGGTGGAGAGTCAGACTAAAAGTTTGGGATTAGCAGAGGCAAACTACTACACCCAGAATGGATAATCAACAAAGTCCTACTTTATAAGGAACCATAATGATAATGACAAAGCATTTTTAAAAAGAGTTGGTGTATAGAAGCACCAAACCTGTTCTGTGAAAAAAGGCATGGGTGTTATGATAGTTCAGTTCAGTTCAGTCGCTCAATAACGTCCGACTCTTTGCGACCCCATGAACTGCAGAGGCCCAGGCTTCCCTGTACATCACCAAATCCCAGAGCTTACTCAAATTCATGTCCATTGAGTCGATGATGCCATCCAATCATCTCATCTTCTGTTGTCCCCTTCACCTCCTCCCTTCAATCTTACCCAGTATCGGGGTCTATTCCAAGAAGTCAGTTCGTCGCACCAGGGGGCCAAAGAATTGGAGCTTCAGCTTCAGCATCAGTCCTTCCAATGAATATTCAGAACTGATTTCCTTGAGGATTGACTGGTTTAATCACCTTGCAGTCCAAGGGACTCTCAAGAGTCTTCTCCAACACCACAGTTCAAAAGCATCAATTCTTTACCACTCAGCCTTCTTTATGTTCCAATTCTCACATCCATACATGACTACCGGAAAAACCATAGCTTTGACTAGATGGACCTTTGTTGGCAAAGTAATGTCGCTGCTTTTTGATATGCTGTCTAGGCTGGTCATAGCTTTTCTTCTAAGGAGGAAGTATCTTTTAATTTCATGGCTGCAATCACCATCTGCAGTGATTCTGGAACCCAAGAAAATAAAGTCTCTCACTGTTTACATTGTTTCCCCATCTCTTTGCCATGAAATGATAGGACCAAATGCCATGATCTTAGTTTTCTGAATGTTGAGTTTTAAGTCAACATTTCACTCTCCTCTTTCACTTTCATCAAGAGGCTCTTTAGCTCTTCTTTGCTATCTGCCATATGGGTGGTGTCATTTGTGTATCTCAGGTTACTGATATGTCTCCCAGCAATCATGATTCCAACTTGTGCTTCATCCAGCCTGTCATTTCGCATGATGTACTCTGTATATAAGTTAAATAAGCAGGGTGACAATATACACCCTTGACGTACTCCTTTCCTGATTTGGAACCAGTCTGCTGTTTCATGTCCAGTTTTAACTGGTGCTTCTTGATCTGCACGCAGATTTCTCAGGAGGCAGTTAAGGTGATCTGATATTCCCATCTTTTTAAGAATTTTCCACAGTTTGCTGTGATCCACACAGTCAATGGCTTTGGCATAGTCAATAAAGCAGAAGTAGATATTTTTCTGGAACTCTCTTGCTTTTTTGATGATCCAGTGGATGTTGGCAATTTGATCTCTAGTTCCTCTGCCTTTTTTAAATCCAGCTTGAACATCTGGAAGTTCTCCATTCATGAACTGTTGAAGCCTGGCTTGGAGAATTTTGAGCATTACTTTACTAGCGTGTGAGATGAGTGCAATTGTGCAGTAGTTTGAGCATTCTTTGGCATTGCCTTTCTTTGGGATTGGAATGAAAGCTGACCTTTTCCAGTCCTGTGGCCACTGATGAGTTTTCCAAATTTGTTGGCATATTGAGTGCAGCACCTTTACAGCATCATCTTTCAGGATTTGAAATAGCTCAACTGGAATTCCACCACCTCCACTAGCTTTGTTCGTAGTTATGCTTCCTAAGGCCCACTTGACTTCGCATCCCAGGATGTCTGGCTCTAGGTGAGTGACCACGCCATTGTGGTTATCTGGGTCATAAGGATCTTTTTGGTATAGTTCTGTGTATTCTTGCCACCTCTTCTTAATATCTTCTGCTTCAGTTAAGTCTATTCTGTTTCTGTTCTTTATCGTGCCCATCTTTGCATGAAATGTTCCCTTAGTATCTCTAATTTCCTTGATGAGATCTCTAGCCTTTCCCATTCTATTGTTTTCCTCTATTTCTTTGCACTGCTTGCTGAGGAAAGCTTTCTTACCTCTCCTTGCTATTCTTTGGCACTTTGCATTCAAATGGGCATATCTTTCCCTTTCTCCTTTGCCTTTCACTTCTCTTCTTTTCTCAGCTATTTGTAAGGCCTCCTCAGACAACCATTTTGCCTTTTTGCATTTCTTTTTCTTGGCGGTGGTCATGATCACTGCTTCCTGTACAATATCATGAACCTCTGCCCATAGTTCTTCAGGGATTCTCTCTATCAGATCCAATCCCTTGAATCTGTTTGTCACTTCTACAGTTTAATAGTAAGGGATTTGATTTAGGTCATACCTAAGGGGTCTAGTGGTTTTCCCTACTTTCTTCAATTTAAGGCTGAATTTGGCAATAAGGAGCTCATATCTGATCCACAGTCAGCTCCCGGTCTTGTTTCTCTGACTGAACAGAGCTTCTCTGTCTTTGGCTGCAAAGAATATAATCAATCTGATTTCGGTGTTGACCATCTGGTGATGTCCATGTGTAGAGTCTTCTCTTGTGTTGTTGGAAGAGGGTGTTTGCTGCGACCAGTGCATTCTCTTGGCAAAATTCTACTAGCCTTTGCCCTGCTTTGTTTTGTACGCCAAGGCCAAACTTGCCTGTTATGCCAGGTGTTTCTTGACTTCCTACTTTAGGATTCCAGTCTCGTATAATGAAAAGGACATCTATTTTGGATGTTAGTTTAAGAAGTTCTTGTAGGTTTTCCTAGAACTATTCAACTTCAGCTTCTTCAGCCTTACTGACTGGAGCATAGTCTTGGATTATTGTGATATCAAACAGCTTGCCTTGGAAATGAACAGAGATCATTCTATTATTTTTGAGATTGCATCCAAGAACTGCATTTCAGACTCTTTTGTTGACTGTGAGGGCTACTCCATTTCTTCTAAGGGATTCTTGTTCATAGTGATAGATATAATGGTCATCTGAGTTAAATTCACCCATTCCAGTCCATTTTAGTTCACTGATTCCTGAAACAAGAGTGTTCACTCTTGCCATCTCCTGTTTGACCACTTCCAATTTGCCTTGATTCATGGACCTAACATTCCAGGTTCCTATGCAAAATTGTTCTTTACAACTCTCCACAAGATGGTGGAGTAGAAGGACATGCACTCATCTTCTTTTTCAAGAACTCCAAAATTACAACTCACTGCTGAACAACCATCAACAGGAGAATGTTGGATCCCACCAAAAAAAGATACCCCGGAACCAATGGCAAAGGAGAAGCCCCAGAAAGATGGTAGGAGGGGCAAAATCATGTTTAGAATCAAACTCCATACCCGCCAGAGATGCTTGGAGAGCTCAAACAGAACTTATGCGCACCGGGAGACCCCACAGAGACTGAGCCAGACCTGCCTTTGAGTGTTTGAGTGTCTCCTACAGAAGGAAGGGTCAGCAGTGGCCTGCCACAGGGCTTGGGGCTCTGGGTGCAGCAGACCTGGGTGTGGGTTAAGCCCTCTTGGAGAAGGTCACCATTAACCCCACCAGAGAGCCACCAGAACTTACACAGGAGGGCACAAACAAAAGCTTGTGCACACCAGGGACCAGAAAAAAGGAGCAGTGACCTCTCAAGAGACTGACCTACACTTGCCCATCCATGAGTGTCCAGGAGTCTCTGGTGGAGGCATGGATCCGTGGTGGCCGGCTGCAGGGTCAGGGGCATGGAGTGTGGCAGTGCGTGCACTGGAACTTTTGAAGGAGATCACCATTATCTTCATTACCTCCACCATAGTTTGGTCTCAGGTCAAAAAACAGGGAGGGATCACAATCCAGACCATCAACAGCAAACTGGATTAAAGATTTACTAAGCCCCGCCCATCAGAACAAGACCCAGTTTTCCCCACAGTCAGTCTCTCCCATCAGGAAGCTTCCATAAGCCTCTTATCCTTATCCCTCAGAGGGCAGACAAAATGAAAACCACAATCACAGAAAACTAATCAAACTGATCACACGGACCACAGCCTTGTCTGACTCAAGGAAACTATGAGACATGCCAAGTAGGGTGACCCAAGACAACAGGTCACGGTGGAGAGTTCTGAGAAAATGTGGTCCACTGGAGAAGAGAATGGCAAACCAATTCTTGCCTTGAGAACCCCAGGAACAGTATGAAAAGGCAAAAAGACATGACACTAAATGATGAACTCCCCAGGTTGGTAGGTGCCCAGTATGCTACTGGAGAAGACTAGAGAAATAACTTCAGAGAGAATGAAGAGACAGAGCCGAAGCAGAAACAATGCCCAGGTGTGGATGTGACTGGTGATGAAGCTTTGATAGGGATTATGTTGAATCTGTAGATTTCCGTGGTTAGTATATAAACTTTAACAATATTAACTCTTCCAATCCATGAGCACAATATATCTTTCCATTTATTTGTTGTCTTCAATTTCTTTTATCAGTGTCATATAGTTTCCAGAGTATACGTCTTTTACCTCCTTGGTTAAATTTACACTTGGGTCTTTTACTCACTTTGATGCAATTGTAAATAGGATTTTTTTCTTAAAGTTCTCTTTCTGAGAGTTTGTTATTAGTGTAGAGAAATGCAACCGATCTCTGGATATTAATTTTGTATCCTGCAACTTTACTAAATGTATTAGTTCTAGTAGTTTTTGATGGAGGTTTTAGAATTTTCCATATAGAGTATCAATCTCTTCAATAAGCAGTGTTGAGGAAAGTGGACAGCTACATATAAAAAAGAAACTAGACTACTTTCTCACACTATGTTCAAAAGTAAATTCAAAATGGATTAAAGACTTAAGTGCAAGACCTGAAGCTATAAAGCTCCTAGAAGAAAATATAAGCAATATGCTTTTTGACATAGGCCTTAGCAGTATTTGGGGGGATGTGTCTCCTCAGACAAGGACCACAAAAGCAAAACCATACAAATGGAACTATATCAAACTAAACAGCTTTTGCACAGCAAAGGAAACTATCAACAAAATGAAAGGGCAGTCTGCCACCTGAGAGGCAGTTACTTGCAAATGACGTCTGACACAGGGTTAATAGCCAAAATACGTAAAAATCTCACACAACTCAATATCAAAAAATAAAACAATCCAATTTAAAAATGGGCAGAGGCTGAAGAGACATTTCTCCAAAGAGCATATACGAAAGGCCAACAGGTTCACGAAAAGATACCCAACTAGTGTCATTACAGAAATGCAAATTAAAACCACAGTGAAATATCACCTCACACCTGTTAGAAAGACCATCATCAAAAAGACAAGAAATAGCAAGTGCTGGTTTGGATGTGGAGAAAAGAGGATCCTTGTCCACTAGTGGTAGGAATGTAAATTTGTACCACCACTATGGAAAACAGGAAAGAGGATCCTCAAAAAATTAAAAATATAACTACACTATAATCAAGCAATTTCACCTCTGGGAATACATCCAAAGAAAATGAAAACTAACTTGAAAAGATATCTGCACCTTCATGTTCACAACAGTTTTACTTACAAGAGCCAAGATAGAGAAAAAACTTAAATGTCCATCAACACACAAATGGGTAAAGGTGTGTGTGTATATATATATATCTATATGTTATATATATATATATATGCACTTAGCTGTAGAAAGAATGAAATCTTGTCATTGGCAACAACATGGATAAACCAAAAGGGTATATGCTAAGTGAAATAGGTCAGACAGAGAAAGACAAATACTGTATGTTTTTACTTACATGTAGAATATAAAAACAAACAAATACAATAAAATAGAAAAAGACAGATACAGAGAACAAACTAGTCATCACTAGAGGAGAAAAGGGTAAGGGGAACGGGCGACACAGGTAAGGAAGGATTAAGGGAAACAAACTACTAGTATAAAATAAACATGTAAAAATAAATAAATAAATAAACATGTTACAGAGATTTAACACACAACACAGGGAATATAGTCTATAATATTGTAATAATTTGTATCTTACATAATATGTAAAAATATTGAATCACCATGTTGTTCACCTGAAACATCTAATACTGTAACTCAACTATGCATCAATAAAAATAAAGTACATATGAATTTACAGGTCTTTTAAACAATTAAATATTAATTTAATTTGCACATACCCTTTACGATCATTGTACAGCCTGTTAATTCTGTCCCATTTTGCATTCAACTGAGTAAGTGTATCCCGAATCTGAATGGCTTCAGGTCCGGAAGCTTCGAGAATAACATCCGGTTGTTTTTCATGAATGACTGCAATCTGCTCTCCAAGTTTGTCCAGTTGGTCTTTGATATTCTACAAAGATATTTTCATAAATTAACAAAAGACAACAAAGAGATATAAGAATGGAATTGAACAAGTTACTTTAAAATAATGAGACATAATTGTTGCTCACCAAAACTGGAAACTTTTTTAAAAAATAACATCCAGTACAGGCCAAAGCATGAGGTATGCTACATAATATCTTAATGGGCGGGGCAGGGGGGGGGAATCCTCAGTGATGTTCAAAGTAGCATTTGTACAAGACATATAAAGAGCTTTAATAACAGTCTGTAAAGCTAATGAAGTGTTTTTTTTTTAATGAAGTGTTTTAAAGCTAGAAATTACATATACTTTCAAACAACTAATAATGTTAATATTTAAATTGTCATTTAAGACAAAAATGAGTTATCAGATAAACCTATCAACTCTATCAGCAAGTTTATTATGACATGATACAAAAATGCAATCAAAATATATGAGTCTTGAAGATAACAAATAGTTTTCACAAATTATCTGAAAACTTTCAGATCCCTAATTAACTTACAATCAACATGCCATTCCAAATCTAACCACTAGACAATCAAATCGTTCTAGGTGGTAAGATAATGCTCACATTTTACATCAAATGACAATTAAGTTTATAAGATAGGAATATGATTTGTGCATGTGCTTGATTTTAAAATATCTGTTGCAGGCTGGATGCATGAGACAAGTGCTCGGGCCTGGTGCACTGGGAAGACCCAGAGGGATCGGGTAGAGAGGAAGGTGGGAGGGGGGATCGGGATGGGGAATACATGTAACTCCATGGCTGATTCATGTCAATGTATGACAAAACCCACTGAAATGTTGTGAAGTAATTAGCCTCCAACTAATAAAAATAAATGAAAATAAATAAATAAATAAATAAATAATAAAAATAAAATATCTGTTGCAAAACAAAAACTGTGGACACCATACCTACTATTAATAAATTAAAATTTTTGACAGCATTTCATTGGCAATATAGGAAAAGTTTGTTTTTCATACATATTATTACTTCCTTGGCACAAATATAAAAGGCTAAAGACCATTTAAGTAGGCACAGTGACAAATTCTTTGCTTTATTTCTATATTAACTGCAGGTATTCAAACGTACTGCCTGGATATTTACCTTCAGAGAATCTTCCTGAAACGAGAAGTCTTCATAGACAACAGAGCTTAGCTCTGGAGTATTAAGTGATAATTCCACATCATCCATGGAAAGTAAAACTTTGTTAATTTCAACCAGATAATCTGTAGGAAGGGGTGGTGATCTAATTCCAGGAGAGAGCTGACTTGT
The DNA here is from genome assembly GCF_963930625.1 of Muntiacus reevesi. Classification (NCBI taxonomy): domain Eukaryota; kingdom Metazoa; phylum Chordata; class Mammalia; order Artiodactyla; family Cervidae; genus Muntiacus; species Muntiacus reevesi. The sequence continues at coordinate 177,401,609 of NC_089251.1, forward strand.
TCTCTGTTGAATAGGGACTGCCTGTATAGACATCAATAATAGCAATACACATCTCTTAGAATATCCCCACAATGAACAGCAGTAAATAAAAAACTTTTTAAAAAATCAACATTATTTTGTGGAGAAATTCAATACCATAAGCAGAAATTTTAAAACTTGCTTTAATTTTTTAAAAGTTTCCCTGCGCTGCTATGGAAACCATTAACAATCTCTCTGTAGCCTGTTGTTAAAAGGCTTAAATAAGCTGTTAATGCTTGAAAGGTTTTTCTTTAAGACTTACACCACTAAACTCATTTAGAAAATAGGAAAGCATAACGACTCCTTTCCAAAGTTATTGAAGAAATGAGAATATGCTGCAAATCATGAAATTCTGTATGAAATAAAAATTTTAATATCATTGTTATTACTAATAATAATATACATTATTACCCTCCATTTTGTTTTAAATTTCACAATTAGATTAAAGACTTCTGGGCCTTGCTGGTGAAAAAGCAAATAAGGGTAAAACATGTATTTGTAACATAACATGGCAAATGCAATGGGAGGTTTAATTAAAATAATATCCAGGCAATTCAGTATATAATCTTAATCTCTGAGAACAATAAAACACAATATGAATGCCCTACATAAGACGATAGGTCCTACCATGCTAAATTCGGACAGGTTCTAAATTAGGTGGACAATTATTTATCCTAGTGTAGCATTTTCTGTATCCCCTAATCAGACCTTTCTAAACAGTAAAGAGCTCTCTGGGATAGGCCATGAGTCCCTGGGTTCAAGTCCTTGACTCTTTGACAGCTACCATTTAATAATTGCTGTCTGCTACTTGCCAATGGTCAAAGAGCATCCGACTCATGAATTACAGTAGTTTCCTTGACACTTGCATCAGATTTCTAATATCGAACTTCTGAAAAACGGTCCTCCTCTGTAAACTCAAAGATGACACTGAAAGGGCTTTCCTGGGGGCTCAGTGGTAAAGAGTCCACCTGCCAGTGCAGCAGACACGAGTTTGATCCCTGATCCAGGAAAACCCCACATGCTACGGAGCTGCTCAGCCCGAGTGCCACAGATGCTGAACCTGTGCGCTACAGCCCGAAGGTGCAACTACTGAGCCCGTGTGCCCAAACCACCGAAGCTAGTGTGCTATAGAGCCTGCGCTCTGCAACAAGAGAAACCACTGCAATGAGAAGCCCACACAGCACAGCTAGAGAAAAAGGCTGTGCAGCAAAAAAGACCCAGTACTACCCAAAATAAATAAATACATAAACAGGTCTTTAAAAAGAGGACAGTGAACATGGTCATAACTGAAAACGGTTACAGCTCCTAAATGAGACCTAAAACCAGGTTAAAAACAGTGAATGATTAGGATGGTGGTGACGCCTGCAGTCTGCATGTATCTGTCTCCTACAATTTGATAAACTACGACTTTCACCAACTGATACGCAGTCCTGGATAGCCAGGTGAGAAGCAAGTCCACTGACTTTAACTGTATCCACAGGTTTGTTTCTACCTGACACTAATATTAATTTTATTAGACTAATGCCACACATTCAAATTTCAGTCAGAAAACATGTCTAGGTATCTACTTGTATGTCTAAGATGGCAAACTATACATTTTAAGTAAATATAAAAGAAGGCTGAAAAAAATGTGTACACTCAGGAACCAATTTTAATAAACATGTGAAATATTTCTAAATAATATCTTTTTTCAGATTTTAACTTTAAACAGGCCAATTTTTTGGCACATCATAAAAGGAAACTCAGTTCTTCCTCTTCTTAACTTTAAGGAAAAAGAAAAAAGACACAAAGAAAGTACTTAACAGGTTGAGTAATCATAGCAAAGGAGTAAAACAACTGGAACCTGTTCGCCTACTTGGTTTTCGCATCTATCAATCAATGTCTTGCTCAGAGAGCCTCTGTTTTTTCAAGACCAAAAATTACTCCAGGCCACCAGCTATATTTGATCTGTGCTTGTAGGACATTCAACTTTATAGTACTTTCCTCATTAGCACCACTAAACATCATAGGGCAGATTGTCTTTTTCAATCTGCAATGACTGGTGAGAGTCATTTATATACCTTAACAACCACTACAAGGCAAGGAATTCTGTGCTGTTTCTTCATTTATACAACAGGCTGTGATTCTGCAAGGTCACATGTATCCGAGTCAAGGTGAACTGGGCAGGTCAATCAGTATTGTAAATAGAAAATTCGAAGGGTTTTTCTTTTTTTTAAAAAAAAAAAAAAAAACTATGTTCATTAAATACTGTATTCTTTTATTAATGCATACATGTATGCTCAGTCACTTCGGTCATGTCCCACTTTGTGACCCCCTGGACTATAGCCCATCAGACTCCTCTGTCCATGGGATACTCCAGGCAAGAATACTGGAGTGGGTTGCCATGTCTCCCTCCAGTGGATCTTCCCAACCCAGGGATCAAAACCAAGTCTCCTGCATCTGCTGCATTGCAGGCAGATTTTTTACCCACTGAGCCATCTAGAAGGCCTTACTATTAATACTATACACATAATCTAGGATTTCCTGAGTGAGCCTCCATACCCTTGCAGAAGCAGCAAGGCCATTCAAGATTCAAATATAAGCTTACTATATTCCCGAAATAGGTGTTATCCCAAGAGAGTGATCAATCAAAACACCCGAGGAGAAAGATAAGATCCTCAAGACCTAACCTTGACTTTACTTCTCGATATTTTTATTTTTAAAGAATTCAGCTAGAACACAAAAATACAGATATATACAATGCAGCACTAAAATTAGACAATACTACATGATACACCTCATGTCATACAGCAACCTAAGTTCCAGATACATTAAAAAACTGATTTTAAATGACACTTTACAAACACTTCCCACGGGCAGTGAAGCCTGGCAGGGGCCGAAGAGTCGGACATACCTTAGCGACTAAACCATTACCACTATTACAAACATTTTCTAAGTTTTGTTTTTATCCAACCATAGGGAAAACTTGGGGCTTCCCTAGTGGTTCAGACAGTAAAGAATCTGCCTGCAATGCAGGAGATCGGGGTTTGATCCCCGGGTCCGAAAGATCCGCTGGAGAAGAGAATGGCAACCTACTCCAGTATTCTTGCTTGAAGAATTCCATGGACAGAGCAGCCTGGCGAGCTACAGTCCATGGGGTCGCAGAGACGGACATGACTGAGAACTAACACTAACATACTTACAGGGAGAACTTGGAACTAATGAGTTGAACATTCGTCAACTCTCTGGAGGATAAGGACATTTTTTAAAAAAACTCAAAAAGGAAGAACCTAGTCATGTGTGGTCTAAACAAAAATTTTAAATGGTTGTATATTAAAAGTAGAATAATTAAAAGATAAAAATCAACAAGATGATACTTTTAAAGCAAATATGACAAGGTTAACAGCTTTAGTTTATGAAGAGTTAGCACAGAATTTAAAATAGCAATACCCTATTAAACAAATGAGAAAAGGTCATTCAATATATATTTCAAATAAGAAAATGAGTCTTTTATCAGTTTGCATTCAGAATTACTTAAAAGCCACTTATATCACTTTGTAGGAGAAACCACGTGAAAGGCAGTAGATGAAAAGGAAAATGATAGACAGGAGCCGCTCTGTGCTCTCAGGGGAGACTCTGGAGGCCTCTGACCTGAGCTACTATTTATGTTATAAATATGGACGGAAGAGAAGGAGACACTGAGGATGAGTGTGATCTTGACTGAAAGCTTAATGTCCCTTCCCTGACAGAAACTAAAGACTCTGACTATGATGTGTCCGTGTAGATTTATCAGTTGTAACACACATACCTCTCTGGGGTGGGATATTGATAAAGGAAGAGGCTGTGTGTGTATTGGGGGTGAGGGGACAGGGTGTATGCAGAAACTCTTTGCTGTGAACCCCAAGCTGCTGTAAAAAATAAAGTCTATTTAAAAAAAATAAACAAGAAATGTAACATCCCTTCGCAATAGGCTCTGGTTCCCCACTGCCTGTCACCTCCTTCCATTTTCTCTCTCCATCAATCTCCACCCAATTCTCCTCTCACTCCTTTTCCCATTTCCAGCCTGAATTCACAAGGAGGTTGACGTGAAAAGTGAAGAGAAAGTGTTAGTAGCTCAGTCATGTCCGACTCTGTGACCCCATGGACTGTAGCCCGCCAGGCTCCTCGGTCCAAGGGATTCTCCAGGCAAGAATACCGGAGTGGGTAGCCATTCCCTTCTCCAGGGGATCTTCCCAACCCAGAGATGAAACCCAGATCTCACTGCAGGCAGATTCTTTACCATCTGAGTCACCAGGGAAGCCCAATAATGAGGTTAATCCAAATGAAAACTCACTGAGGGGAAAGTGAAAGAATTTTTTCGGCTAAAATCCTCCTCATGCTCCAGCTTTTTGTAGGTGCATACATCACACAATCCTTTCTAGACCCTTTCCCCACCTCCTCTCATCCACATAAACTTTTTCTAATCATTTAACCGGGGGTAAAATATTGCCCACAGCATGCAGTGGCTCACTGCTCACCCGAAAAAAGAGAAAAGAAAGACAAGGAAAGAAAACAAGTCCTGTAAACTGGTGGTCCTCAGTGCGGACTGAACCTTAGACTCATCTATAAAGTTTTCTTCTTGAAGTCTCCACACCTAGCCACAACCTGAAAGAATTTGATTTAACTGGTTTGAGGCTTGATTTTATTTAAGCTACTCAAGGGAGTCTAATGTTCACAGTTCACAGTTTTAAAAACTACAGATTTGAAGAAGTATACAGGTTAATGTAAGAAGGATAAAAATGCTTTAATGTCTTAAAATCATTTTATTTACAATAACTAATGCGAGTGAAACCAAAATGAAGCCATTCTGTAATAGTATACAGTAGTACTTTCAAAAACCAAATGTATTTATGTGTTAAAAGTCTAAAAATTATCTCTATTTGGGGCCCAAAGATGAAGTTCCAGAGATGAAAGATACTTTTAAAAGCAACGATAAAACAAAGAACTATAATATAATATTAAAGATGTTAGAAATAAAAATGGAAACGAGTATTAAGAGACAACATATTTTTCAGATAAAATAAGATAAAACTCACACCAGGGAATAACAATAAAATTAGCAAGATTCTAGAGGTACTAAGGCACCAGTATACTGAGAAAAGGTAGAAAAAAACAGTATAGCTATACTATATGGGGAATGACAGTGAATCAGAGGTGGCAGAGGTCAAACCAAAGCCTCTATATATCACTACAGTGACAAATCTTGCAATTAAAGCTTTTTATGCATTTTACAATAGTCCTGAACAAGTTCTTGGAATAGGAATCATATGATCAGCCAGGACTTAGCGGGTGAGGAATAATCCTGAGAAAAATACAGAAGGTGGGATGGAGTTATGAGACGCTTGGGGAATAACTAAGAGGTAAAAATCACAGAAGTCTGAATTATGGAAGGGATAGAGGATTTAGGAAGTTACTTTCCCAAGTTCATAAAACAAGTAACTGATAGAACTGGATTCAGCTGCCGGTTCAGGCCCGTGTCTTATTTCATTTGGACCTAATGGTTTTAATCCAACCTCAATGTGGTGTGAGGAACAAAGCCTATGTGGAACAGGAAATGATTGAGAAGATTTTGAGGTTTCTACCTTGAGAATGGGTAGTTTTGAAAAGTAATTAACTAAGATAGGGAATAAAGTAGGAAACAGGTTGGGGGTGGGGAGAGGTCGTGAGAGGGCTAGTTCAACTTGGAACCTGTTACAAGGCAGCAGTGCAAACAGATGGAGACATCCAGTAGACAGCAAGCCGAGAAACCTGAATCTTCTAGTGGATTCCAACGTCATTGACGAAAACTGGTTCTAGGATTGCTTAACAGACCTCTAAGGAACACCAGCACATTTACAATGTAGCTGCAAAGATGGCCACTGAAAAGGGAGCTGGTGGTTAATCTTTTTCTAGAATATAAATCATATTTTATCAACATCACAAATTTAGTTATTTGTAAACTAGAATTTTTTTTTTTAATGTGGTCAAGACCTCTACACACAAAATACAAAACTGAAGGAGGAAGTCACACCCCAAAGGTTTAAAACATTATCTGAAATCCAAAAGGGATGTCCTATAATAAAGTTTTGTTTTTCTATTTTCTTAGTGTTGCCTCATCCAAAAATATAAACCTATCTAGCAATACACACTAGAAAGGAGAAAGAAATACCATTCCAATTGGTTTGAGACATCATTGATTTGATGTCTCATTGATTTGAGAAATCATTGATTTGAGAAATCATTTGTTAAATGATTTGAGAAATCATTTGATTTTCAACATTAAACATCTGAATGGCAAGAGTTGAAAAAGTTATTTAAGTGGAAAAGAATCTCCCCCATGACAATACCTTAGTTTTGTTGTATCTTGTATGCAAAAGTAGTAACTGTAAACGAATCTTCTCTTTTTTAGTATCTTCCATAGGTTGATGCAACATTTGTTCTCCTCTTTGTAGAACTTCCTCAATCTGGGCTCTCTCCTCATCCATCTGAATGTTTGAAAGATATAAATTACTCAAAAGAAAAAAGTACAGGGTCAATTACTATCAGTTCCCAAGCAGAACCAACCTACAAAGTATAGTATAGTCAACATATGTTTATCTGAATGATACACAATAAATGTTTATGTTTCTCTTAAAATATTTATATATGAAGTTAAAATAGCTCATAAAGACTGCTAGTTTAGAAGTTAAATTGCACTAAGATAACACTATCATCAGAAAATATGTCTATTTTTTTAAGATATTGTGTAAATCACATGACAAATCTTACATTGACACTTTGCAGAAAATCACATTTAAATCTGTTCTATCATGTTTGGCATATATCTGAGTAAACATCATTAGTGTAAAGATGTAATTAACAAAGAACAAAAGTGACAACAACATGGTTTTGAAAATCTCCTTGAACCAACCTTTTCATCTTCATCACTGGATTCCAAGTGTTTTTCCATAACTTTTAACATATTATCTATGTCACTTTCTAATTTTTCCAAGTCAGAGAAAGGCACACCAACTTCAAATGCTTCACTGGTAACCAGACACGGGTATGATAACGGTTCCTGGCCAATTAGCAACTGTGGAGGGAAAAACACTCTTTAAAAAGACGGTCTTAACTTGACCTTTCACCATTAATCAGTGTCAAGAAAGAACTAGCATGTATTTGAATTGACTAGTTTATTCACTCACACAGCAATAATTTTTACCAACTTGGGCATCTCTGATTACCACATTCTCCAAATTCCAGCCACTGATGTGAAGTAGTGTGCAAGGGACCCTGACTGCCTGGAATGTGTGAGGGGCATTCTAAGACCACAAACAAACAGTTGGTGGTCAAACATCAGAAAACAGTGCCATGATGCAGAAGCCACCCCTGCCTTGGCCAGAGAGGAAGAAAGACCACCTCCGAATACAGGAACGTGACAAAGAATGACTCCCAATTAATGTTCTCCAGTACAGTGCCCCTTGGATTGTGATATCCAAACTTCAGAAAAGTGTATCCTTCTCAATGCAGTATTTTCAGACAAAATCTATATAGAAATAGTTTCTATGGACGTGCCTAAAATCAATGTGTGTGCATGCTCAGTCGCTTCAGTCGTGTCTGACTATTCGTGACCCCATGGACTGCAGCCTGCCAGGCTCCTCGGTCCATGGGATTCTCCAGGCCAGAATGCTGTAGTGGGTTGCCATGACCTGTCTCCAACAGATCTTCCCAACCCAGGGATAGAATCCATGTCACCTAAATCTCCTGCAATGCAGGCAGATTCTTTACCAGTGAGCCACTGGAGAAGTCCAAAATCAATGGAACAACTTTAATAAAATGAAATGCAGGAAAACTAGCAGTGTTGACTGAACACGGGGAAGCTAGCAACCTCTCTGGAAAAATCTATTTAACAGCATTTGTATGTACAACTTTCATGACAATTTCAAGGAATTCTATGAAGTGATCCTAAGGGCATATTAAGAGACAAGCAAAAAGACACGCATAAGAGAATTTTAACAAGACAATATTTTAAAAAGCACAATAAAAGTGGAAAACTGACTTAAAAACCACAACAGATCATACAATTGAATAGCTGTTAAAAAACCTTGTCAAAGGAGAATACACAAAACAATATAAAAATTTTGATACTTTAATTTCACATATATATAAGAATAGAAATACATGCCAAAATGTTAACAGAATTTATAGGAAAAATAGTCATTTTCTTCGTACTTTCTTTCAATCTGCCTCCTATGTCTCCTATATTACTTTTTTACATTTGTAGAAAAATCTCCCATAGAGCCACTGAAAAGACTAACGTAAGCTTAGGTCACAAGGTAAGGAAGGCAAGAGTTAAAGCAAGATTTTTGTTTGTTTTCTTTAAGTTGCAAATAATCTAAGTATATTCTTAGGCTATGGAAGATAGTTTGGCCTATTTTATCAGATATTTTGGGATTCCCTGGTGGCTCAGTGGTAAGAGTCTGCCTGCAAAAGCAGGAGACCCAGGTTTGATTCCTGGGGCAGGAAGATCCCCTGTAGAAGGAAATGGTAATCCATTCTGGTATCCTTGCCTGGAAAATCCCATGGACAGAGGTGCCTGGTGGGCTGTAGTCCATTGGGTCGCAAAGAGTCAGACAGGACTTAGCGACTAAACAACAACAACATCAGATATTTCAAAACAAACCAAAGTTAGAGAGTATTTACTGCCTACAAAAATGAGGACCCTTCCTCTTAGATAATTTCAATACTTGAAACCTTTTCTCAAATGGGTTATTTTCTTTAATACTCATTTCTTAGATTCTCTCCTTCACTTGCACAATCATAAATAAGAACAAACGCTCCAATCAAAGAAAAGTGATAAAACCATTTCATTTAATTTTTTGTTGTATATATCATATAACTGGGGCTTCCCAGATGGCACTAGTGGTAAAGAACCTGCTTGCCAATACAGGTAGATGTAAGAGACATGGGTTCAATCCCTGGGTGGGGAAGATCCCCTGGAGAAGGGCATGGCAACCCACTCCAGTGTTCTTACCTGGAGAATCCCATGGACAGAGGAACCTGGCGGGTTACATTCGGACACAACTGAAGCGACTTAGCACTAGCACCGTATAACTATCTACCATTCAGCTACATATGTACAAGAAAATAGTTTCATATTAAAACATAATTACTTACTTTGGCACTTCTGATGTGTTGAGAGACCTTTTCAAAATTTCTGTTCAATTCCGCTAATTTTGGTTCTACAAGCTCCCGGCTTGAGCCTCCACGTGCACTCATCAAAACAACAGCTTGATCTCGGACATTCTGTACTTGGAGGTTGACATCATCCATCTCAGAGAGTAAACGCTAATTGTAAGAAAGCACGAAATTATCACATGGGAAAAATCAAAACCAAACACGGGTGCAGTGCTAAAAGGGAAGTAAAGGGAGTTTAAATAAATGTCTGAGATTCCTAGTAAGACATTTCAATACCATCAATTTGAATAAGAGCTGTTCATATATTTTAAAAAAGAGAGAGAATGGGAAATGCTATATGGGAAGCATTTTAAACTACTCCCAGTTTATATAAAACTTTATAATTGAATAGTCTATAAGATTTATTGTGCCATTTCCTCAACCATCTTATTCCAAGAGTTGCAAAGTTTCTTGAGGCTGATAAAAGATTAAGTAGCAAGGAATAGACTTTAACTTCTTTTCCCCCTAGAAATCTTGTTTACCACCATCCCCCTTTCCTTGGTGAAGGTAAACTGATTTGGAAGTGAGTTGAATATTATCATTTAGTTTTTAACTAAAATGTACAACAACATTATGCAGTTTCCTCTGGCTAATTTCATAATGGTCATTAAATTCATTTTCAGGCCTAAGAAAGGAATGCAAATACCTGCCTCGATTCCTACTTCATTCATAAGTTTTTGGAGAATGCTGGAATTCTCTCAGGAGTATGGCTATAAGTACATTTTGAGTGAAGTATTAGCTTATCTGTATGTATCTATAAATTCTGCAGATGTTTTCCTGGTGATTTACAAGAATGAAGGATACCGCAAGGCACTCAATGATCTCAGACGTGGAGCCTAATCCACTGCTCTGAAGAATCTGAGCTTACTTGTTATGGTGGCTGAGAGAAAATAAGTAGTTTGAGGAAGTAGTTTTTAAATTAGTATATGTAGATAGAAACAGAAGAACATCAACTTAACTATGGAACTTTTCATATGTGTTCTCTTGCATCTAAATCTGATTGTCATATTAAAAAAAAAAAAACAGCCACTGCTTGTCTCAAATTTTGCTAGTTGTGTACAGATTCTTGAAATTCTCTTTAAGAAAAATCAAGTGGAAAGAAATAAACACTTTGCAAATAGGTCTTGACTTTCATGAAAAATTGTTTAAAGGTTATGTTAAACGTATGTTAGTAATTTAATAAATGTAATAAATTTAATAAATTCACTAAAAGTGTAGTCCTGGAAATAAGGAAAATGTAGTAAAGAAAGGAAACTAATTCATGCTTTAAAGGTTTTACAGACAAATAATTAAACACTCTAAAATAGTTTTGTTTCACATGAACCATCTGGTGCGAAAAAGCTCTGTAACTCTAAAGGACCTGAAATAATTGTTATTTTGCTGGCAACAGACACATTCTTTATTGTTTGCAGGTTCCTCATCAAATCTTTAATTACGCAGTGTTTCCTGCATAACACTGCAGGAAACAACGTGAAGGGGAAAAAAAAGATTCATTCAGTGATGTCTGCAAAATGTTGCGAGAGTACATTATAACCCAGAATTCAACTGTTCATGCATTTCTGATGTGTCAGAGAGTTCCAAAGAAGGATAGGTGGAGCCTGAGCACTAGATAGAAAGATTTCCCAGGGGGAATTCTTAAAAGTTAGGTCTGACTTTCAACTTTGAAACAAAATGTAAAAACACAGGAAAGAATAAGGGGTACTCTTGGCACTTTTCTGAGACTCTGAATCCCCAGGACAACAATTTCTTCTTTGCTTATCACCAATGAGTATGGGTATCAAGCAGCTGAGCAAAGTGAAGAAGTCTGCCATACTGCACTTCTAAAAAAGCGTACTATCTTTTTTTTCACAGCTGATCCCTCTGAAAAGCTGGGTTGGTGGGGAATATGCAGCAAGAAATGAAAGCCAAATGCTCATTATGAAGTCAGTTTTGCTCCGACTTTCTGTGATGCCACCAAATTTTGCAAGTCATAAAAAAAATAACTAAGAATGCACTTCCACTGTTAACTAACGACGCAGCATTCAACTACGCACCATGACAAAATGAAGACATATTTTCTGTTTTCCTAGCTTATCAAATTACAATGGAAAAATTATGTTAACATTCCCATAATGTGGCACTTTTAGATGCCAATTCTTACCTCAGAGGAATGGAACAAAAATTTAGCTAAGACAAAAACCAAAAAAAAAAAAAAAGACTCATTCTCATGTTTGTCCCACCAACATAAAAGTTAATAAATCTAGGGCACAAGAAACACAAGTGCACAAGTAACTTGGAGTATTCCTCAAGAGAAAGGCAACAGCAAAACCTTCCATTCTCAGATTTATTGATCTTCCATGTCTGCTACCTTCACAATTTCTTCTCGTTTGCTTGCTGGCTTTTTTTCGATCTCATCCAACAGTGCTTCAGCTTGATAAAGCCAGGTGCTTATGTGAGCAACATTTCCATCAAATATTTCCAACTGGTTCTGATGGCTCTAGAAAGGAATTAATAAAACACTGATATGACTATATGAAATAATTAAGACAATAATCTTCAAAGACATTTAAAAGGTCTTCAAAGACCTAAGTAATGTTGAATTTCAAGAAGAACTTCTACCTTCCTGCAAAGCTCTTCCCCAATGGATAAATCTCACTCCAAAAACTGCACAGCTGTAAAGTGAAAGTGTTAGTCACTCAGCCGTGTCCGACTCTGCGATCCCACGGACTGCAACCCGCCAGGCTCCTCTGTCCATGGAATTCTCCAGGCAAGAATACTGGAGTGGGTAGCCATTCCCTTCTCCAGGGGATCTTCCCAACCCAGGAATCAAACCTGGGTCTCCCACATTGCCAGCAGATTCTTTACTGTCTGAGCCACCACAGAAGCACAGCTGTGGTTGGGTACTTTTTTCGTTTTAATTTAGACCTCAACACAATGAAAAGTGGAAGAATAAATGGCGAAAAGTTCCTTTATAAATTTCATTTCATTTTAATCCCTACTTCTCACTCATATACTACAAATAATCTTACTGGTCCTGCCTTGATCATATTTGTTAAGAACTCATTTAAGGAACTACTAGTATAAAAAGCAATTCAAATATGCTTGAATAAGATTTGGCCTACTCAAAGCTTGAGTGCTTGAGGCAGGGCCCATGTCTTTTCACCTCAGTACCATTAGCACTTAACATGACACTTGGCATAGACCTCAGTGATATTTCCTGAAGCATGATATAACATGTGATTGAGAACATAAATTTGAAAACAGAAGCAAACACTTAAGCCAGTTAAAAGAGGGCAGAATTCCTGAGGCAAAGGCAAGAATTTAGAATTTGATCAAAAAGAGTGCAGGAGCCTTATGATGAAATTAACAACTTTTAGGAAATATATTTTATAGGATGAAGTAAGTTTTAAAATAAGCAAATTATTAATGTATAATATGAAAAAATCATTGAAAATGAGAATAAATGACATAAGAAAAGTTTTGACAATGGTCTGGATTCTAATTAAGAATTGAAAAACATCAGACCAAAGTAGGTAAATCAAATGCTCTAATAGAAATAGAAAGATATTATTTGAAAGGAGAATTTAGAAGGTACAGACTGCAGAAAACAGAAGTAAGGACTATGAGAATGTGGAATAAAACTAGTTACAATGTAAATGAACATATAAAATAGGTATAGAACATATTCTATGAGCCAAGATTTCACATTTGTTATTCAACACTTAACAACGTTGCTGAATATGTTCTTTTAACTCCATTTTATATATAGGGAAATTAAAACTTAGTGAAATTAAGCAATTCACACAGGGTTATGAAGACAGTAAGTTGTAGATGAACTCTGAATATGAATCTGACAGGTCAAGATGTAAGCCCACCAACTTCAATGCCCTATACATTCTGATTGATTTCAATAAATATTGAAACACATGATAATTTATTTTTCTCTGTTTCTATCCATTACCCAGTAACTCCATGAATTTGGAAAAAGTCCTATTTCAGGTATATCAAAAGAAACAATAATTTATAGATGAGAACTCTTTTTAAGGGAGGAGATGGTAATGCTGCCATATAGTATTCATTGTTAGTATTAATATAAGAGAAACAGAAAGCATTATGAAAGTAGAGGGTCACTATTTCATGAAATACTAGTTAATTGTGTAGTGGTATAACCAAAGATTAATAGCATATAACATTTAATAATTACCATAATTATCATAATATCTAATATTGATTGTTTTTAGTTATAAGAACCCTACATGTTTTCCACTATATAATCACAAAAACTGTATGAGGTAAAAATTATAATAATGTCCATTTTACATATGAGAAAATTGAGATTTAGAAAATGCTTAAGTAACTTGACCAAGGTCCTCCAGTTTATAGTCAAAACTTTAACTTGGGCTATCCAATATTAGAACCTGTGCCCTTAACTAGTACACCAATTTTAGAACATTAAAAACATTATACATAAAAAAAATTATACATATAGCCTGTAATAGTATGAAAATTAAATACAATATTAAGTCATTTAAAATGTTGCAGGTAAGCTACATTTAGTAAGATGTTCAAGTACACATTTCTATGTATATCACGAATGGTTTATTACTTAATAGAAAAACTTTGAACTCTTTCTAGTTATCTTTTCAAAGAAAAAGATAAAATATAGTCTAAATGAAATTAATTCACGAGCAAAACATTATCGTGACAAACAGAAAATATGACTTGGAATTCCAATCAAAGCTGTATTGGTTTTTACGTGTTTATAGGAGAAAGGGTTTCACCATGAAATCCTTCCTGAAACTTACCATCAAGGTGTTGCACCAATCCTCAGTCCAGGTGCGCACCCGGCTCCACCCGGCATTCAGGACACAGAGCTTCTCTTCTAAAACAGCCTCGCTGCCCTCGATCAGGTTCTGGAGCGCAGCACTGCTCTCTGTGATGGTATTTAAATCGGCTTTTCTTTTTTCCAGATCCTTCAGAATATTCTAGAAAATAAAAATCCCAAGACCCACTTCATCTTGCGGAACATTACAAAAGTTTACACAACCTTCATTTTAAAAATATTTTTCTTCCATATATATATATATATATATATATACGACTCCCTAGATTGATTACACACGTCAGAAGTGCACAAGATTCCACAAGTTGCTAACATGAGAGTTTTTAAGTTTCAAAGAAAAATTAAATATTTAATTACACAAATACCAAAGAACGTAACAATTTTAGATGTGGAAAGGTAATAATTTATTTTTAAATATAAATTTAATTTATTACACATCAACAATTATCTGCATCATAACTTTAGATATAAAGAATGAATTTCATTTTCAGTAACTACAAGCAGGCAAAGCAGGACTACCCCAGAACTCAAAATTCTAAAATATTCATAGTGAATTTATCTCCTTGACTACTACAGGAAAAAACTGATGTGCACTATATTTATTTGCAAGGACTACAACCTGACGTGAAGAGTTGACTCATTTGAAAAGACCCTGATGCTGGGAAAGATTGAAGGTAGGAGGAGAAGGGGATGACAGAGGATGAGATGGTTGGATGGCATCACTGACTCAATGGACACGAGTTTGGGTAAACTCCAGGAGTTGGTGATGGACAGGGAGGCCTGGCGTGCTGCAGTCCATGGGGTCACAAAGAATCAGACACAACTGAGCGACTGAACTGAATTGAACTGAACAACCCTGTAACTAGGTAACTTAACATTTAGTCTGTTTATAAACATTACAAAAAATATTTCATCTTAAGTACATCACAGGAGAAGTAGCATGTCTAAGCTTTGGTTCTGTGATTGTCATATTATATAAAGGTAATACCCTGGATGGTATTATGATAACTTGATTCTCACATTTATAAGTTTTACCAGAGAATTAGAAAGAGAATGTCGGGTTCCAAAATTAAAACTGCAAAGTTCTTTCAATCAAAAAGTAACATGCACATATCTACCCTACTGCTGTTGTACCTTAGAATAATATTTAAACAAATCATTTCAAGGAGTTCAAGTCCACATTCAGTCTCATCATTAAATCACATTTTGAAAGATAAAAATCGCAAGTGAGTCAAGATGTAAGACTCATTTGGCCTCATTAATTACTGGTACATTTATAAAGACATCAAAACACTTCTCTCAAGTAAGTGCTCTTCTCCAGCAAAGATGGAAACAAACAGAAAAACAGAATACCCACAGCCATGCTCTCCACAGTTATTAACTTTCTACATTGCTTCAGTGGCTATGGACTGATTGGCTATAGTAGTCTGTAAAAATTATAAGAAATAATTAACTATATGCAACTAAATTTAAACAGTACACAATCTATGTTAATAGACTTTACTGTAAAGAAAATGGCTACAATGAAAATACTAATTTTTAAGCTATGGAATAAAAACATTACATTCTGGAATGAAGATGCTATTTAAATTTTGCATTGGAAAATAATTTTACATGATTTTATAGTGGTGGAAATATACTGAAGTGTTGTGAAATATTTATAGTTATTAAATCTGACAATACAATGTTGAAAAAAATGAGTGATTATGTTACATACTGGTGTTTCATTTGGTTTACTCTAATGATACGAATGTACTGTGAATTTGTGATTTGTATATACCATCTTCATTATTTCCAATCTGAAATAAGATTAAGTGGGAATTTAAGAGTGAATGGTTCCAGAAGAAATAAACATCATTACTTACTGTCTTTGCCTTAAAAATGATGAGAATCAACTGAAAAACTAATTGAATTTACGTGAGTACACAAAGATGATTAAAAATTAAATATGCAAAAATGGATATTGCCTGTGTACCAGCTATAAGAAATTGGTTTAAAATAAAAAGAAAAGTATACTTTTTACATACCAATAAAATAAATACACAAGAATAAACTTTTTGGCATATATGTGTAATGTTTACAAAGCATTATGTAGGGATGTAAGGGAATTTGGAGAGGAAATGAGACATTTACATGTTACTAAAAAGACTTAATTTAGTAAAGATGTCAATTCCCCTAAAATCAAATTTATAAATTTAGGGCAATTCAACCAAAGTTTCTAGAAGAATTTTTTTAAGAATTTAAGTGTAATAATTTTAAAATTCATATGAATATATACAAAAGAAGGAATATAGAGTCAAGAAATCCTGTCATTAACTACATGCTAAAGTATATTATGGAACCACATATTAAATAGTTGAAGAACTTTTCAGAGGGTCAGATCAGGGAAGCAGAAAATAAAGCAAAGTAACAGATAAAAAGAATACATGAATTGAGCAGGTCAGTAAGGATAATTACTCAACAAATAGTGCTGAGATAACTGGTAAACTATTTGGGGAAAAAAGGGTTAGAGCCTTACCTCATTACATACACCAAACTAAATTCCAGAAGGATTAAAGCATTAAAGGTAAAAAAGATGAAACTATAAAAGAGCTAGAAGAGAATATAAGTAAATAATTATGTAATTTTGTTGTAAAGTTGGCCTTTCTAAACACTAAAGGCAGAAATAATTAGGGGGGAAAAAAACTTTATTCTTTAAAAAAAATGTATAGTAGGTGTTTAAAAAATATACAGAACAGAAAGGAAACTAGAGAGGCCAAAAATTGCATCAATACACAACATATTAAGCATTAATAATTATAACAGGTAAAGATCTCTAAATTACAACATCAAATGATGACAGAAGCTACAAATGGCCTATACACTAAAAGAAAATGTTCTAATTAAATAACCGAGACATGTTATTTGCCTGCCACTGTCAAAAGTTTAGTTAAAACAAGCAAGTAGAAATTCTCACTTACAGCTGTTGGGTAAAACATTTCTGAAGGACAATTTCATAACCAGTATAGACTTTAAAATGGATACATCCCTTGACCCAATATTTTTAGAGCTAAGAATTTATCCTCAGAAAATTACAAATATATGCTAAGATTTAACCACAAGTATACTCATCACAGCCATTTTTACAATAGTGAAAACTGGTAATAATTTAAACGGACATGAATGGAAGAATGGGACAATAAATAAAATATACAATGAAATACTATCTATCTCCAATGTGTGACACAAAACACTCGCAGATAAAAGAAAATGTTAAAGACACAACCTGCTTTTCAAAAAGGTCATGAAACACTAAACATAATTCTTTTTAAAATATATGCTTGTGCTTCATGTCTACATGGGCCTACAAAAAACTGAAATGATAACAGGGTATTCTTTGATTAAAGATCATTTTTGCTCCTGTCTCTTTTTTTATATTACACTATGCAAATATCATTCAATGAGCTTATAGGACTCATGGGACTAGTAAAAAAATAATGACTTTCAAAGTGTATTGTAGAAAAAAGATAATATTTCCTTGAAAACCTTTAATTAAAAAAAATAAAGTTTAGCACCTTTGTCAATCATCCACTGTAACCATGAATTCCAGTGTGTTTCACTTCCTTCATATATCCCTTTTACTCCATACAGCCCACAGCAATTATACATTCCACAAGCTATTAAACTAAGGACATTCTTTCTAGTAACTAACATCTTGACTTTCTTACAGCAGCTAACTCCAAAGAGCATTCAAATTAAAGGACTGTATCACCCCACGACCTCAGAGCACCTCCTCTTCACACCCCAAAACTCGACACCTGTAGAAGTAGTCAAAACTGACACCTGGGGTTTTATATAAAGCTCTGTCACAGTGCTGACTCTTTATTTTCAGCAGTTATCTCTAGTATACATGCTTCTTAGAAAATGAATTGAGAAAAAGAGAATGCCTTGGTTAAAAAAAAGAAAAACTACTTTGTGTTTTCATTCAATTCTTGGTCCACCTCAAAAGAGAGAACTGGCAAATCAACTCTCTAATCTATGTGATTGCTAAGTAAATACAGGACTAGAGAAAATTCTTTGATCTTTTATTGATATTTTTTTTAAATTCTATTTCTCTGCTCTCTACACCAGCTAGCTTGCAATAGAAAGATTAGTTACTGGTACAAAACTTACTATAGAAGAATTAATAAATTCAGCATGATACTTTGTGAAGAATGAATACTCAAAAAATGTCACTGATTCTGAAGGTGATAGTTATACTGTGTTGAAATACCACATAAGTATAATGACTACAAAAACCTTGTTGATAAGCCATGTGAGTTTAACTCTTTCAGAATCAAGACAAAAATATCTTCTGGGGAATTCCTTTCCAGTTGTTTGGACTCTGCATTTTCACTGTCAAGGACCCAGGCTCAATCCCTGGTGGGGAACCAAGATCCCATAAGCTGAGAGGTGTGGCCAAAATCAGTCAATCAACAAATCTTTCCCCTATCTTAACATATGTATATGTATATGTTATTTGTATATATATGCATGCATGTGTGTGTGTGTGTGTGTGTGTGTGTGTGTGTCTTCTGAAGATAGTTGCTTTTAAAATATTCTTAGGACAGAGATGTGGAAAAAAGAACGGAAAAAGGAAAAGACGATATTTAGTATGAAATGGACATCTACCCAGATTTCTCTGATCAAAATGCCACAGATTACACTGATAATCTTCGTGGTTCACCTGAACTACGACTTACTTTAGCCCAGGAAATTTCTGTATCCAAATCACCAAGCAAAGTTTCTGAAGTGGATTTCTGTACCAGTTCGGTTTCGGTAACAGAAAGCCATTCAGAGAGAGCAGCAGCCTCTTTCTTCATTTTCCGAGCCAACTGGGATGCTCTTTCCAGATCCTGTTTTCCCTCTGTCACCTTAAAAAAAAGCACAAGAGAGATGAACATGGGTGGAAACAAACATGGACGAAAGATCCACACAGATTCATAACACCCAAGACATACCTAACCTTTATCTCTGGCACCTAGAATCACTTCATTCTTGCATTTCTGCAGGAAGACAATATACTGTAGTGGTTAAGTTTCAGGCAGCCCTGAGTTTTCATCTTAGTTCTACCACTCAACTTCCTAAGTGGCCCTGGTAGAGATAGAGCCCTCAGAAGGTTGTTATGAGTTTTTAGTGAGGAAAATATATACACAAAGGTCTTGCCCCAGTCCGTTCAACAAGGTTAAGGAATCAATGAATAGCATCTTTCATCATTTTGAGCAGAAGATGTCTTAAACCCTCTCAATGAGGGATTCTGTTTAAAACACAAACATATCAACATGAGGGAGAAATGGCAAGACTTTTTACAATCATATGTTTCACAATTAACCACTTAATTTAAAATACATTAAATGGCTGTGGAATACAAACTTATAAAAATTTGCACTATTTTGTTCTTACTGTTGTTGACAGAAAGCGAAATGAACTCAACTGACATTTACCAGCCTCTCATATTATACTAACGAATCTACACATGTTATACAATAAAACCCTCTGATCAGAACTATTTTTTTTCCACTTAACAGAACAGGACAGTGAAGCTTAAAAAGGTTAAGGTCATGAGCAGAGCGGCATGACCATGAGACTGGGCCTGGTCTGACCACTGGCATTACACAGTGGCACTCTCAGACTAAAATGATTCACAACCTAATGCCGAGCTGACACTTTAAAGGATGTCAAACACGATATATACATGAAAACATGTTCCTCCTTTTATGTGCATGTATGTATAGACGATAATATTACAAGTAGTAGAGTGAAATGTCATGTATGGGATGAAATTTTTTAGATGATATAAAATAAACTTTCTTAGATATAGAAATCAAATTTTCTTAGTAAGTAAAATGGAATTGAATTTCTTACTCATCCTATAAGTTTATTTTTACTCTTGCATGTCTCAAAGATTGATTATTATTCAATTCCTTCTTAAAAGTGAAATTTTTTTCCTATGGAGTTTAATTAAAATTCATGACTCTAAATTAATAGCACCTCAAGGCAGACTTCAGGAGAAAAATATTTGAATTATATTAAAAGATATTACGATACTTATCTGACTGACATGCCCAGGCAACCACACAATCATCATAAAACTTAATGCTACCAAAGATTTTGGTATACCAGGAAGAAAATAATTTACAGTTCAACTTACAACAATTTACACTCTCTTCAGCTGATCTAATCAATACATTTTAAGATGTACTGCATATTAAATTAGGCAGTATCAAGTTGTAAATCTTTTACCTAACCATTTATCCCTTCTCGCTCCTGGAGATGCAAGCATTCCTTCTCAATAGGATCATTCCCACCAAGGATGAAACATACTCAAGCGTTTGTCTGTCTGTCTGTCTCTCTCTCTCTCACACACACACACACACACACACACACACGTTTCCTCCTCTGGCCCCACCTACCCTATACAAATTCTCAAAACCATTTGTCATCCCCCATACAGTGTTCAAGCCATGACATTCTGGCTTCTACCTCCATCATTCCACAGAAATCATCTTTGCTAAGCTCAGTGATGACCCCAATGGCAAAAGATCTAAAGTATGCTTTTAAGTGGATGCCTTGTTTTTAATATTTTGGTAATATTCAAAACAAAAACCTACACTCATTCTCCAAATCCCCTCCGTCCTTCAGCTTCCCAGACCTAGCACGTTCCTGGGGTACTACCACTCTTATCACTTTTTTATATGTAGTTTCTCATGCATATAAAATATATGGTTGCACAATGTGCATTTTTAAGGTGTATACTGTAATCATTTTATACACATATACATTGTGAAATGAGTCCCACAGTTAATTAACACATGCATCATCACAGTTACCTTTTTCTGTGGTGAGAACACTTAAGATCTACTTTCTTAGCAGATGTCAAGTTTGCAGTTATGGAAAACAACAGGAAGGGCCCTCAAAAAATTTAAAAAAGAACTACTGCTCTATCATCCAGCAATCCTACTTCTGGTATATAACAAAGGAAATGAAATCATTATTTTAAAGAGGTATCTGCATTCCCATATTCACTGCAGCATTATTCACAATAGCCACTGATAAATAAATGAAGAAATGTGATATACATATATACATACACATACACACACATACACTTACATATATACTTTAGTTTCTTTTATAAGCTCATCTTCTTCAAATATCCTCCTAAGTGATGCAATCCCTCAAAACTTACTTAATTCAGGACCTTTTCTTTTTTCACTATTGATATATCCTCTCCCTAGTCAATCTCATCATCACTGAAAATTTTAATTATCACCTCAATGCATATGATTCATAAAATTTATATCTTCATCCCAGATATATTTTCCAGACTTGAATAACTGTGAATATCTGACATATGCAATTAACTCTCTCAAAGACACTTAAAATGTCAACATATCCCATACATGTTTATGATTTTCCATGCTTCTGCCTTTAAGTGTCCCATCCCAATGATGGCACTGTGATCTTCCACATAATCAAGCCAGAAACCCAGGAGTCTCCTTCATCTCTCTCCTGTATCTCCACATCAAACCCTCCACAAAGTCCTGCTCACTTTACATCCTAAATATCTATTTAAAAAATCTGTTCATACTATCTCCAATGTTCCACCCTAGTTCAAGAACCATCATTTCTCACTAAGAGCATGACAATGACTTCCTAACTGGTCT
The DNA here is from genome assembly GCF_963930625.1 of Muntiacus reevesi. NCBI lineage: Eukaryota > Metazoa > Chordata > Mammalia > Artiodactyla > Cervidae > Muntiacus > Muntiacus reevesi. The sequence goes on from NC_089251.1 coordinate 177,423,347, forward strand.
TCTTCCATCCATGCTTGCCTGTATGCAATGTACCCTCCAAACTGCAGTGAGTGACCTTTTAGAAAAACATATATCTGAGCATGTTCTCTCCCTGCTAAAGCCCTGCAATAATTGCTCATTACTCCAGAGACAGAGATTAAAATCTTTATCACAAACTCGAAGACACTGGTAGGATCTGGTATCATCACATCTCTCCAAAACCTTGTTCCCACACTTGTTCTCTCTGCTTTAGCCACACAAATGTACCACGCTGCCTCTTGCCACAGACCTTTACAGATGATGTTGCATTAGCCTCAAAAACTCTTCCACTGATTTCGCCCTGGCTACTACGACTCATCCTTCAGATCTCAGCTTATGCACCACTTGCTCAGGAAGCTTTCCTAACCCAGACTGGATCAAATCCCTCTTTACATATACTCCTACAGTGCTACATATATTCCTTTATAACACTTCAGGCTGATAATTTGACATTACTTTGTTTGACTGCTTGATTAAAGCTTTCTTCTTTTATTTCTCACAGTTCCACTTGGCAGAGATAACATGTTTTTGCTCATCACTGTATCTCTAACTGCCTGTGTAACTCCTCACACACAGTAAAGTTTAGTTGTATTGAGTGAGAAAATGACTTAACTCTAAAGCCATAATCACAGAAATTTGGTGTAAAAACCAGCCACACTGTTACCATTCATAAAATGCCCTGTCAATTAATAAATACAGTGAAAGTGAAAGTCGCTCAGTCTTGTCCAATTCTTTGTGACCCCGTGGACTATACAGTCCATAGAAATCTCCAGAATACTGGGGTGGGTAGCTGTTCCCTTCTCCAGGGGATCTTCCAAACCCAGAAATTGAACCCAGGTCTCTCGTATTGCAGGCAGATTCTTTACCATCTGAGCTACCAGGGAAGCCCAAATAATACAGTAATATTTCACAAATAACTTCAGCCATGTAATATAAAAAGAAGCTCTTACCATACATGTTCCAGATGTGAAATGTATCAAAAATGGTATACAGTATATCACATCAGTAATCTAATCTTGCAGAAGTGAAATCCAAATTGCCCAGGAAATGTATGACTGTTAATAATCTCAAAGTGATCACAAAATTTCAGCTTGTATTCTCTGGGCTTGTGTAGAAACTTGGTTAATATTTAATAACCACAGAAGGGTCTAATATATTATCTAACACAGCTTTTCAATATTAATGAGAATGTTTCACTTCATTTGTTTCTGTGTTTTATCTTGTTTTTGCTTGTCTGGTTTCAGGGCAGAGATTCTCAATAAGAGAAGACTTTAAGCTTAATGGATCCAGTCAGTCATTCACAATAAAGGGCCTAACAACTTCCTTACAAATTCACTAAAATGTCCAAATTATAGATGTTTCTGGATAAGATTTTAAATCCTGTTGGATTAATGTGAAGTTCCTGATACTATTTATTAGAGTCCTAAAGTTTTTAACATATCTCAATGGATTGTTCAATCTAGAAACCCAAGGACCAAGAACTTGTGTTTACACAGAGACTATTACTTGTGGAGTTTCCTCACAATAACTTATGAAATGTCTGTAGCCTTTGAAAATATAGAAATTAGCCTGGATTGCACATTAAAATACATTTCTATATAACTATTCACCATTTTAATAGTAACATACTCTGTGAAAAGGCAGAAAGATATGATACTGAAAGATGAACCCCAAAGGTAAGTAGGTGTCTGTATGGTCTATAAGGTGTCTATAAGGTCAATATGCTACCAGAGGAGAGTGGAGAAATAGCTCCAGAAGGAATGAAGAGGCTGAGCCAAAGCGAGAACAACAGTCAGTTGTGAATGTGACTGGTGGTGAAAGGAAAGTCCAATACTGTAAAGAAAATCACTGCATAGGAACCTGGAATGTTAGGTCCATGAATCAAAGTAAACTGGAAGTGGTCAAACAGAAGATGGCAAGAGTGAAAATCGACATTTCAGGAATCGGTGAACTAAAATGGATAGGAATGGGTGAATTTAATTCAGATGACCATTATAACTACTACAAAGCTATGGTTTTCCCAGTAGTCATGTATGGATGTGAGAGTTGGACTATAAAGAAAGCTGAGCACCAAAGAATTGATGCTTTTGAACTGTGGTGTTGGAGAAGACTCTTGAGAGTCCCTAGGACTGCAAGGAGATCCAACCAGTCCATCCCCAAGGAAATCAGTCCTGAATATTCATTGGAAGGACTGATGCTGAACCTGAAACTCCAATACTTTGGCCACCTGATGCGAAGAATTGACTCATTTGAAGAGACCCCGATGCTGGGAAAGATTGAAGGCAGGAGGAAAAGGAGATGACAGACGATGAGATGGTTGGATGTCATCACCGACTCAATGGACATGAGTTTGAGCAAACTCCAGAAGTTGGTGATGGACAGGGAGGCCTGGTGTGCTGCAGTCCATGGGGTCACAAAGAGTCAGACACCACCGAGCGACTGAACTGAACTGAACTGTGGGCAAGAATCCCTTAGAAGAAATGGAGTGGCCCTCGTAGCCAACACACACTTATAAAGATATATAACAAAAATTATTGTAATAAATTAAAACATGTATTATCGATGCCATAAAATTCAAATAAGCATTCCTCTCCCAGAAGTAAAATTTCAGAATACACAGATGAGAGAGACAGAGGGGAGTGCACCCGCCCGCTCACCTGGGCGCCCAGGTCGTTGTAGAGAACCTTCAGAGAGGTCAGCTGTTCATCCATCCCCTTAGGATTGTCGGTTTGCTGCTTCTGGACAATGTGCCTTCCTGTTTTGATTACAGTCTCCACTTCAAGCTTGACTTCACTCAAAATTTTATAGAGTTTCTTAAAAATAAAGCCAGACAAATTTTACATATTAGTGAAAATGTGGTAACTGGAACCATTTCAGAACATGGATGACAAAGATTGACAGGCAAGAACTAACCACGGAGATCAAAGGGTTTTATCTCTCTCAGATCTGGTTCAAAGAAGGAGTAAGATGAAATCAAGGTTGTAATAATTTTTTACATTCAGATAAGGAAATACACTCATAGAGATTATACTTGTCTTATTAAAAAAGACTCAAACCTGTATCTTAAAGGCTTAGGAAAGTACTTGATAACATGAACATTTTTCCTACATAAAATGGGAAAACATGAGGACTAAAAATTGAACGTCCAACATTTTTTAAAATTACATTTTTCAAAATCCTAAATGCCATGACTAGAAAAAAGCTAATGCTGGCTATTTCTGGCTGTGGGAATTTGGAAGTATTAAGATTCAATTTTTTCTTACAGTTCTCTGAAGTACAAAGTGTTCCACAAAGAGCAGCACATGTTAGTTACATAATGAAAAGACATACAAAAGCTCCATACATCAATACGTATATGACCATAGGAAGTTGAAGTTATACAGGTCAAATTCAGAGATGCCCTCATCCGCATTGCTTTGAAGCTGAAAAGCTTTATCCTGGGCAGGTTCTCTTACCTCCATTCATCATAGTGTTGACCTGAAACACCTCATGTGGAAAGGTCACATAGTAACAGACCACTGGACTAGATGACTCAAGGGTCAAGGACAGTGCTTGCTTTGTTGATCTCTGTATCTCAGTAAACACACATGGACACTCATTCATGCATATGCACACATATTATGTATAAAAATTCATCCTATTTGTTCATCCTTCCATTCATTCCAGTTTTTAAGTAATCAAACAGTCTTCAGTATGCAACAGACATGTGCAACAGACAATTTTGAAAAGCACAAACTTCCCAGACTTTTCTTAACACGTGTCATCTTCAGTTTTCTCATGATTCTTCTCAAACAAAACACTAATTCTAAGACTGTGAATACTCAGGCACATGATCTTTAAATTCCTGTGCAACTGAATTTTAAAGTTCAAAACTAAAAGAGTAATAAGGTCTTCTAAATAATTTTTTCTTTTACATCTTAAGTGTAGACTTTGACTTAAAATTTTATTTTCCTAGAGAATGATTTTTATGCTACCATATTACTGACATCTATTCTAAGTATAATTTCTTCTTTCACACTTTAGGCTTAAACTTTATAAATTAAAATTTAAAATTTTACTTTCTTTGAGAATAAATTTGCTGTACATTGCAATATTCCTGACATTCACTCTAAGTACGGTTCTTCTGGTGGTGGTTTAGTTACCAAGTTGCGTCCGACTCTTGCGACCTCATGAACTATAGCCTGCCAGACTCCTCTGTCCACGGGATTCTCCAGGCAGGAATGCTGGAGTGGGTTCCCATTTCCTGGTTCTTCTAGCTGACTCAAATTTATCCTTTAAAATTTAGCTGGTTAGTCACATTCTGTCGAAGTCTTCCCTAACTTCATACTGTGATTAAGATATGTCTTCCTCTTGTTTTTAAATCACGTTATATGCATGTCTATTCTAGTTTCCTTATCTCATTACACTGTACTAATTGACTTTACTCTCTGCTGGTTTTACTGAATTTTTTCTGATTTTACTCTCTCTCCTATCTCTTCTAATTTCCTAGGAGGAAAGGACCACACTTCTAATTTTCTAACCTGTTTTTCATCATGTATCCCTATTCTTAGCACATTTTAGACCAACAACTATTGTACAAAACATATATATAAGCACTAGATGAAGCCATATTAGCAGCAGGAAAACCCATTGGACAAATTAGCCACCCAGTGGCCTCACCATACACTTGTCCAGGTGGGTCTGTATGACATCAGGGTCCACATCCCTCACGTCCAGGACATGAAGCTCTGCTTTCACACCATCGAGCACACGCTTGCAGTCAAGCATGCGTTGTTCGAAGTTAGCAGGCTTCTGGAAAAGCTGGAACTTTGTGGACACCTCTCGAAGTTTCCTCTGTTGGCACAAATGAAAATAACAATTCACATTAGAATGATCATCTCTCTCAGCAGAGAATATTAGCGTAACACATACTTCAAGAAGGGGTAGAATAAAGGAACAATAAAAATATTCCTGAACAGAAATCTGTGAGGTTGCCTGATCATCTTAGGGAACTGTACAGCCCAGTGTCATGAATTCCTTGACACTCAGGGTCTCAATCTGAAATATAATGAAAGGCTAAGCTAGCCTCACTGGAATGAAAACCACGTTAATTTTCTCACCTGTCTGAAAAACACAGTTCAGAAACCTAGAATTCATAATGCCCTTCAACACAAGCTCAAAGTGAAAGTCAGTCTGCTTCTTCCATCACAGGCTAAGTCGTACTGTGTCCCATACACTCAGCCAGCCCAGTGTACCAGCCACACCATTCCTAATGGAGTGCATGCATATAGTCGTGTTCAGCTCTCTGCAACCCCATGGACTGTAGCCCACCAGGCTCCTCTGTCCATGAAACTTTCCAGGCAAGAATACTGGAGTGGGTTGCCATTTCCTTCTCCAGGGTATCTTCCCAACCCAGGGATCACACCCATGTCTCCTGCATCTCCTGTATTGGCAGGCGGATTCTTTACCACCGAGCCTTCAGGGAAGCCTGTACTGATGGAGGTTCTAGTCAATGGGAAGACCTATACAAAGTGAACTTCTAAATCGAGATTGCTCTGTCTTCTCAACTCAACTAGAAAATTCAGATCCAATAGTTTCCACCCAGACAACAATTTGTTTCTGCTTACCACCTGAGGATGCAGGGTTCCTTCAACACATCACTCCCAGCCCCCTCTTCACTTCACAGAGAAGACCAAAGGCATCCAAGTCATCAGCTGTTTCTCATTTTCTTTTTATGCCCAACACACTGAGAAGTAAAAGGAAGCTGCTGTCCCTCCTCACCTGCAGCACATCCATCTGACTTCCTCCCCTGGCAGTCCGGCCCTCTGGGGAGGTCTGGGGTGGAGACCTCGTATTTCTTCTCAACTCCTCTAGAGTCAGCTCATGGGCTGAGATCTCTGCTTGGATTTTCTACAGAGAGATTAGAAAAGGGAGAGAATGTCTTTTTGAAGTTTCACAGAGTCATACACGAGGTAAAATACAAGCTTTAATCAGTGTGCAGCATAATAATACTGTGTGTGTATGCTCAGTCGCTCAGTGGTGTCCAACTCTTTATGACCTATGGACTGTAACCTGCCAGGTTCTGCTGTCCATGGGATTTTCCAGGCAAGAATACTGGAGTGGGCTGTCATTTCCTCCTCCAGGATAATAACTATATGACCACCCATATTGCAGGACTCTGTGCATGGTGCACGGTCTTTGCACCGGTCATTTCAAATGCTCACCATTTATTTACAAAGACAGAATTTTCCCAAATTCATAGCTAAGAAAATTAGAATTTTTAAATGGTGGCCATTCACTAGGACCTCATATAAAAACTATGAGAACCCCCAAACCCACATGCTGCCCTGTAAGTAAGGTCAGCCTCTCTCATTGATTCTGGGTGGAATGGTGGGCGGGGCTGGAGACCGGGCAGGTGAGGAAATGATTACAGACGCTCCCTTTATGACCAGAAGCCCCTCACACCCATGGCAGTACCTGAGCTTCCTGCGGAACTTGGAAGGCATCTACCCTGTCAGTCAAGTACGTTGTGAGCTGCTTGTCCAGCTCCCCTAAGCTCTCCTGCAAGACCTGGAGCATGTGGTCAGCTTCCCGCAGGACCTGGAGTTGCTTTTCCAAAGAAATCTGCTTGCTCTCTGCCTACAGGAGGGGAAACGTAATCATTAGTCTCAGCACAAACAGAAATGGCAGAATATAAGAAAACCCTTACGTTCTAACCACCAAGAAAAAGAGCAGACTGTAAAAGTACTACTTCAAGACTTTGGCCTGCACTATAAATAATAAATAGCAATAACAGTGAAACTGTCCTCCGAATACCTTGTGCATCTTGCAGGAAATTACTTCTTTCTATATACGTAACATAACAAAATAGGAAAATGCTCTTGCAGGCACTATGTTAAGTGAAACAAGTCAGAGGGTAAAAAGGACAAATATGGTATGACCTCACTTATATGGAGAATCTAAAAAATAACAAAAACAAGAAAAAGACAAAAAGGAACACCAAGTTGACAGAAACAGAGAATTGGTGGTTGCTACAGGCTAGGGGCTGGGCATGGGCAAAGTGGGTGATGAGGGTCAAAAGTTACAAGCTTCTAGTTATAGATTAAATATATAAATCATGCAGAAGTGATGTAAGGCATGATGGTTATAGTTAACAATACTGTCTTGAGCGATTAGATATCAGAAGTTCCCATCACAAAGAGAAAAACTGTAACTGTGTCTCATACCAGAGGTTAACTAGTCTTATACTGGTAATTATTTTCTAATGCATGCAAAAATCAGATCATTCTGTTGTACACCTGAAACTAATAAATGTCATATATCAATTATACCTCAATAAAAAAGGGGAAAATGTAAAGACTTCTTACATAACATACTAAAATAAAGAATAAAAATATGTCATTTATTACAAATTTAGGGCAATTTTAGGGCTCAATAATAAACCTATAAACAAAAATATAAAATATAACAGAATGTATATAGAGTGGATACATAAATCTCTATTTTTCTAAAGTTTAAAAAAGTTCTACAGATGTACATAGTATTGAACCACTATTTATTGCACTTTGGGGTTAAGTTCCAAGCTAGTCATGATCTAATCATCAACAGTTATTTTTTAAGATGTGTCTAAAAACTTCTAATACCCGTTTATCCCTTCTATAAAAACAGTCTCCTTTCTCTGCTTACTGATATGAACAGGCATGTTTGATACATTCTGAGTATATATCTAAGAGACAATGAATGGCTCTAATGTCTACTAGGATAAAGTGAGTTATTATTTTTATATACAACTGTAGTATGATCCTTAAAGAAAATTAAATAGTTCACAGATAGCAACAATCTCAAAAATAAAAACCTCTTAATCATCAAGTTCTGCCTGCCTGATAAAGTCTGCTCCTCCCCACCTAGTATTTCAATGTCCTCAACATCCCCACTGGTTACCAACTTTTCCCCTTGTAAGTTTTTGAGGTCAGCTCCATATCATAAACATTTAACCAACACTCAAGCATGGCTCAATTCTTACCAGGTGACTGAGGTCTTCATATCGACTGTTGAAAGCTTCCAGTTTCTCACTGATTATGTCATCGAGGATTCCTCCATCAATCAGAGTTTGGCCAAGTTCCCGAATCTGGGTGCGATTGTCTGCTGGATGTCGCAAAACAGATTCTAAAGACTGGACAGAGAGAAAAAAATAATGCATTTACCAAGGCAAAATGTATCAAGGATCCTAAAATTGTTCACTTTTTTAAGACAAGCACTGTATGATGTCACATATATGTAGAATCTTAAAAAAGTAAAATTCATGGAAACAGAGTAGATTGGTTAACAGGCACTGGTTGGGGGGGACGTGGAGGAAATGGGGAGAAGTTGGCCAAAGGGTAAATATCTCCAACTATAAAATGAATAAATTCTGGGTGTGTAATATATAGCATGGTGATTATAGTTAACAATACTGTATAATATATTTGAAAGTTACTGAGACAATAGATCTTAAAGGTTTTCACCACAAAAAATAAATGGTAATTATGTAAAGCAATAGAGATTTAACTAACCCTGTTGTGGTAATCATTTTTCAATATATGAGTGTATCAAATCAATACACTGTACATCTTAAACTTATACAATATTATATGCCAATTGTATCTCAATAAAATTGGAAGAAAAAACAAAATTGCTCATTTTTTTAAACAAATAATTCTGCCTTCTAGAAATCTATCAAAGGAACAAGATCATAAATAATTAGATAAATAAAATAGAGAATTCCACATGAATGATGATATCATTCCATAAAAATAATTTCCATAATTATTAATTACATAGAGAAATGTTCATGGTATGATTCAAAGTTTAGAAACAAAAAACAATTATTATACAAATAGCATTATTTCAAATAATTACATTATTAAAAATAGGTTCTTATTTTTCTACAACATATATAAAATGCAAGGCACTGTTTTATACACACACAAATATATACACATGTGTGTGTGTTAGTCACTCAGTTGTGTCCGACTCTTTGCAACCCCGTGGACTGTAGCCCAACAGGCTCCTCTGTCCATGGAATTCTCCAGGCAAGGATACTGGAGTGGGTTGCCATTTTCACCTCCAATTTATATACATACACACACACATACACACATAAATCTAATCATCGGACCAAAAACTATTTTCATACTACAGATGGGAAAACTAAAGCTCAGAGATATTAAGTAATTTGCCAACATATACACAGTAAAATGAAGAGACAAGATTCCAACTTGGCTCCTAAGCTCCAAAGCCTTCGATCCTGTCACTAAAAGCACTATCTTTCAGCATGTAGATGTAAAAATAATAAGAAAAATAATTCTAAAGAAGTACACTAAAATGTTTTAAAGTGTTAGCTTAGACTTGACTTTATACTTTTCTCCATGTTCCATATTTTTAGAATGGAACTAAATGTTTCAACTCTCAGGATAGTATGTGTTTTTAAAATAAGCTTTGATATTTTTCTTAATACATTCAATCTCTGACCTCTACTATTTAATCTGAGAAATGACACCTTCTCTCCAGCAGAGCATGTGGTTCCTAGAATTCAGATACCACATCTGACCTATTTCTGACCTCGAATCTAGTCATCTTCTTAATCACTTTCCATTCTTACAGTTTTAAAAGCATAGCTACAATCTTCTCTTTTGAGAAAATCTATTCTCTCCACACTTTATTCCACCTAAGAAAGAGCTACTAAGTTATCATGTGCCACAGGCTATGCTGGTAACTGGGGAACAACAGGAAATTCAGGCACATTTCTTGGCCTCAAGGAGCTCATGTCCGGGCATGGGGACAGGATCCCAGGCCTCTAACACTGCCGTTTTCAATCTGTCCTCCAACTTTTCACATCTGAAGAAAACAGAATAGGGGTCACTGTAAACACAGTGGCTCCTTGCCATGTCTAAGAAGCAAAAATAACTTTATGAAGAAACAAGAGAGCAATTGTCCTAATAACATAAGGCAGAGTTTTATCCAGGGACTGGTAAAAACAATCTGGAGAATCACTAGAGTACTTTATGGTGTCTAAAACGTACTAATCAGAAAACAACTAACCATCTCATGAGGCTGAGTTAGTGGGTCACCAATAATCTAAATATATGATGGTATGAATATTTCAGGCAATGCAAGAAAACACAAGTTACACGGAAAACCACGGAGGAAGCAAAAGCGTTTGCTGGCATAAGGCATTATGTTCCTCATTTGAATTATCTTTCAGCCTCACTGCAACAAAAAGCTCCACTCACAATCCAGGCTCCTACCTCCAGGGCTTCGCTGACAGCTTCTGTCTTCTCAGGCAGGGCTTCTGTGCTTTTCATGCGCTCTTCCAAAGTGTTTAGCCAGGTGGTCTCAAGATCCAAATAGTGAAGCAGTTCAATCCAACAAGACCATACCTCCTAAAACAGGTGGGAAAAAGTTAGACAAGACACGGAGTCATTTAGAGATACCGTGCATCTCTACGACTGCACATTCTCTCTAATCAAGAATAACTTCATTTAGATAAGAGTACAAATGGGCGTTGAGAAACTGATGAAGCTGGAATTTCAAATAAGTGGGATAAAATAAAATTCTTCAATTAATTCTATTAGACCAATTAGAGGGAAAGTAAGTCAGTCCCTCAGATGTGTCCGACTCTTTGTGTCTGCATGGACTGTAGCGTGCCAGGCAAGTATAGTGGAGAGGGTAGCCCTTTCCTATTCCAGGGAATCTTCCAGACCCAGGGATCAAACCCGAGTCTCCTGCATTGCTGGTAGATTCTTTACCATCTGAGTCACAAGATGAGCCCAAATGGAGGAAGGTGGGAGGCAAAGAGCAATAAGCTGCCTCATCTTTTTACCCTAAGATAAATTCCAAGGGTCGGTTTAAATGCCAAAAATAAAATTATGTAATTAGTAGAAGAAGCCAGGAGGGAAACATTATTATTATGTTTTTTTAATAGAAAGTTTAAAAAAAAATACTCAGACTTGTAACTCTTTTTAACAACTATATACGAAATTAGAATTCCCTGGGGACTGCCCTGCTCCTATACAGACTTTTTCCAACTTTTTTCTAAATTCATATGAATGTGTCTGTATATGCAGAGAACCATATTTATCCAAATATTATTTTGGATATCCAAATATATCCAAAAAATATTTTATCCAAAATAAGCTTACTATATTAGCTGCTTCCCAGGGGGCTCAGTGGTAAAGAATCCACCTGCCAATGCGTGGGACCCAAAGACATGGGTTTGATCCCTGGGTCGGGAAGATTCCCTAGAGAAGGAAATGGCAACCCACTCCGGTATTCTTGCCTGGGAAACCCCCTGGACAGGGAGCCAGGTGAGCTACACTCCATGGGGTCACAGAGTTGGAAACAACTTAGTTACTAAACAACAAGAGCAATTCTATTAGTTGGGATCGGCTTACTCCCTATTCCTATGAGGAGCTGGGTGTTAGAGCATGAATTTATCCTCCAGTTCCTAAGAGTAAAATTATGGGAGGAACATGCCCCTTGGAAGCGCCTGTCTGATTGATAAATTTAGGAGACAGAGCTCAGCATGGAGCCTCCTGCATCGGTCCTCTTTCAGACCCACTGAGAGAGGACACGTTTCAGCGTGGACTCCATATAAGATATACTTACCAGGTCAGGGGTCAGCCAATTTTCCTATAAAAGGCCAGATAGTAAATATTCTAGGTTTTACAGACCACATTTGGTCTCTGTCACAGATTCTTCTTTGTTAATTATTTCTGTGTGTGTTGTTTTGTTTTTAACAACACTTTAAAAATATACAAACAATTTTTAGCTCCTGGGCCATACAAAAAGAGCCACAAAGCAGATTTGACCTTTAGGCTATAATCTGCCAACTCCTGGCTAAGACTGGAAGGGAAAAGACATATCTTGTCCCCCAAGTTTCTATAGGCAGGAAGTAGGCTGAGAGATCTACTCAGCTGAGGGACTTCCCTGGTGGTCCGTTGGCTAAAACTCTGCGCTCCCAATGCAAGGGTGCTGGGTTTGATCCCTGGTCAGGGAACTAGATCCCACATGCAGCAATTAAGAGTTCTCATGCCACAACTAAAGACCCCGCATGATGTAACGAAGACCTGGCACAGTCAAGTAAATAAATATTTAAAAAGAAAGAAAGAAACCTGCTGTAGAAAAGTCATAAAACTGGTGGAGGAGAGACCTGGAGGAGGAGTTCCAGCTGAGTTCCCACTTGAACACAGCAGCAATTCAGAGTGGAATATCCATAAACCACATGGAGCAGAAGAGCCACCCAGCTCAGCCAAATCATCCCACAAAACCATAAAAATTGATAAATGGTTGCTTTTGCAACCTATTACATTTGGGGGAGCTTTGTTATGCAATCATGAATAACGGAAACACGAGAGTATACACTAAAAATATAAAAACATGTTTGGAAGATTAAACACCGTCTTTTGGATAACAGTTACTTCAAGAGAGGGATCAAGAGTTGGGATGGGATGGGAAAGAAGGGAACAGGTTCTGTAATGCCAATGGATTCTATTTTAAAAACAAGATCTGGAAAAATATGGGAAAATGTTAACATTAGCTATATCTGAGGGACATATTTATGGGTGTTAGTAATATCATCTGTACTCTTCAAGAAGTTTGTAATACTTCATAATTTAAAACACTTTAAAGGCATATAGAAGTAATCAAGGTAACAAAGTTGGACTCTTCAGAAGAAAAGCATCCTTACTCTAATTTAGAAGTTTGGGCTGTTTCTACCCAAGATCCATAATTCTGAGTGCTTGCATTCAAATCTCTTTGTTCTTGCCACTTTTCTGTTCAAAGATACCAAGGTGTCATCTTTTCTCTTTTATCTATATTGCTTTCTTACACTTTTCCTTTATTCTCTTAAACTAATTCTCTCAAATTAATTCCAAAATAATTCTAAAAGTATTTCTCAAAGCAATACTAAAACCTTGAAATATCTTCATTCTTCATTCTCAAACTGTCACCTCTGGGTGATAAAGACACCGTGAAGAAATGACACAGAATTTATTGTGGTCTTTCATTAGCTTGGGATACCCTGGGACCCTATTATTTAAACATAATAGCTATGAGTAGTTATTTTGGCTATAAATAAATAGGAAAACAAAGAAACAAAAGCAAAATCATGGGTGGTTGGGACAGAAAAGACAAGGCTACAGTAGAATTCAATTCCAGGATCATCCACTGGGACTTAAGATTAGCCATACATAATGTTACATACATGTTCACAGAATTTTAGATTCTCAGCTGAGAAACCTCAGGTGTTTCATGTTAGACAATATCTTAATATTAAAGAATGAGTTAGCGTTTGACTTGCAGCTTCCTTACTGTGACTTGTAATCCAGACTATACACAGTTTATCTTAGCACAGGTCTTCCCTAGTGGCTCAGACAGTAAAGAATCTGCCTGCAATGTGGGAGACCTGGGTTCATTCCCTGGGTCTGGAAGATCCTCTGGAGGAAGGCATGACAACCCACTCCAGTATTCTTGCCTGGAGAATTCCATGGACAGAGGAGACTGGCAGGCTACAGTCCACGGGGTCGCAAAGGGCAGGACACCAGTGAGCAACGAAGCGCACAGCACACATCTTAGCACAAAGGAGATTCAGAACAAGTAACTAATGAGTGAATTTACTTTATAGTTTGCAATCGTCAGTGACATTTTAGGATTTATCACAATATAATCATTTGTTTTAGGTTGAACTGAATTTAAATTAAATTGCTATAAATTGAAGAGCTTCTTCAGTCTTTTCAAAGAGATGTAACAAAAGTCACACATATAAAAACAAACAAGCAAACACTTAATATTAAAAAAAAAAAAAAAAAAAACCTCACAGAATCATCTACATCTTAAACCCAATGGCCAGGATACAGGAAATGGTCCAGCAAAATACCAGCACATTCACGTTAGCATTTCCTTCACTCTAAGTAAAACCTATAATTTCAGGGCTTAGTTACTCAGTCACATCCAACTCTTTGAAACCCCATGGACTACAGCCTGCTAGGCTCCTCTGTTCATGGAATTTTCCAGTCAAAACTGGAGTGGGTTGCTTTTTCCTACTCCAGGGGATCTTCCCGACCCAGGGATTGAACCAGCATCTCCTAAACTGGCAGGTAGATTCTTTACCGCTGTGCCATCTGGAAAGCCAAGGTCATCACCACCTAGCTATAATTTATTTTAATAAAATATAAGTGGGAAGGTATAACATTAAGTATTACACTATCATTCTGGAATTTTAAAATGACACATGTATACCTTTTTAACAATTACACTTATTAAGCAGATACAAACTGTAATTTCCAAAAAATATTTTAAAAATTAACCTCTGAAATCTTTGGCTTATAAAAATAACCTTAAGTGCAGGATTTCAAGAGGTTTAAATAACTATTATGATGGTCAGCCACATATAAGGCACATTTCTTTCAAGTTTAAAGTACTTCTCCTAAGAACTAGGCTAATGGTTGATTCTTCATTTATAAACTTAGACACCATTGTAAAAAAGAAACCTCAGTTCACTCTGTGTACTACCAGGCAAAAAAAAAGAGGAAGTACTCACTGTACATTGTTTTAGAATTTCAGAACGGGAACAGACCCTACAGATCATCGGTATTATGAAAACCTTGATTTCACATTTAGTCAATGCCTAAAGCTAAGAAGCAACTTTTCCAAGAACCTTCCACCAACTGCAGTCAGATCCTTATATCCAATTTCCTTTTCTCTCTGTTTCATTCTTATCAACCTATTACCTAAATTATCATCTAATAATATATTGTAACTATTATTATCTCCAATCATTATCTCAATCATTAAAGAACTACTTTAATGATACAGTATTTGAAAAGAAAAACGGAGGGTTTTTTCCCCAAGATATGGAAACAGCCAGTACAGTACAGAGTTTGAATCTCAGAAAGGCATCAGAGAAAAGATCCCTTACCTCCAGGGTGTGGCACTTTCCTCGAATTCTATTACAGAGAAGTTGGTAATTCTCCAGCACGACATTCAGCTCAGATGCCAGCTCCTGGCCACCAGAGGGCGCTTTTGCAGCTAATAACTTGATGCTGTCCTTGAGAATCTTCACTCGCACCTCCTTCTGCAGCACGTCCTCTTTCGCCCTCTGCTCCAGCACAGAATGAACTTAAAAATCAGCTCCCTGTCTCAGTAACCAATTTCTTCTTCAAAAAATAACCAAACCCAAACTAAAACGTCCAGATGATTCTACCTACCTAGTTGGAACAGAGAGTACTTTGCGAAATAAGAGGGCTAACTACAACAGTAGAAAATAATGCAACATTGTAAAGCAATTATGTGAAGTGAAGTGAAAGTTGCTCAGTCGTGTCCGACTCTTTGCTACCCCATGGATTATACAGTCCATGGAATTCTCCAGGCCAGAATACTGGAGTGGGTAGCCTTTCCCTTGCATTGGTAAAATACAATCCTTTTTAAAACTCTCTGCATAGACTTTTTGCTTTTGTTATACTTATGGGCAAGTTGCAACACATTTTTTTTTTAAGTAGCTTTCAAGACACTTTGTCCTTTGGCTTCAACACTAAAGGACAGTAAAAACAGTGTTAAAAATGTGGGAATGATATCCAGTTCTTTTCATATAAATAAAAAAGACAATGTGCAAGACCACTGACACAGGAATAAAAGTTAACAAGAAATACATCCTGTGGACCCAACTGACACTGAATCCCTTGACAATACTCCTGTGACTACTCTTACCTGCCCCAGTAAAATGGCTGGTATTCACGTGTGCCCTATGTATTTAGCTGGAAGAATACGGCTGGTGAAATAAAGATAGCTCCTAACCAAAATGGGTAATTCTCGCTTGTTCTTTATGAAAAATAATTCTTCCTGAAAATATTTGGAAATAAACAGTGGTGATGGTCGTACAACATTGTGAATATAAAGCTGATGCCAGTAAATGAGTCATTCTCCGCAGCTCCTCAATTCTAACACAGAAGACTTTCTCAGGGGCCCTCATGGACTCAACTCACGGCCTAAGTCCAACACATGAATCTCAGCTTCCTATCCCTACCCAAATCATTAATGGTAGCTGCCCTTCTACTTGCTTTAAATTGAAATTTTCCTGTGAGAGATTTTATGTACATACTACCCTTTCAGGCTAGGTAGATGACTGACTGGCTGGTTTTAAACAGAGGAGATGAGATATAAAGCCCCTTGACCCTAACTGTCCCAGGCTCACCTTCATTTCTTCCACAGCACTCTCAAGTTCTTCTGGTGATTTGTATTCAAAGTCCCTCTCCAGGTAGTCCTCTTCTGCCTGGGTCATCCATTCCTGCATCTCTGCCAAGTCTTTTTTCAGGTTCACCACTTTTTCCTGACTTTCAGACAACCTATTTTTTTTAATAACGATCTACAAAGGAAAAGTCATTCGCTCGAATAAACAAATATTAATACATTAAATGTCAACTTCTAGTTGCTAATATCTAAAGACAGAATAATAACTTTCCACCAAGAATCTCAAGATTTAAAAGTCAGATGAAGCCCTTAATACATTTGGTCCTGATGCTGTGGAATATAAGCAATAATGAAAACAACAATTATAACTGGGATTCAGTATCACATTTTGGACATTAATATGGAAATATCTAGTATAATTTTGAAAATGCATAACAGAGTAATGCTCTAACTTACATCAATAAAAGCATATATCTCAAGGAAATGTATTAACTGAAGCATCCAAAATGTCCATTTTCTCCTTCACAGGATTCCCCACTAAAAGTGCATTTTTAGAAAGAGGAGAAGAGGGAATTCACTGGTGCTCCAGTGGTTAAGAATGTGCCTGCTAATGCAGGAGTCACAGGTTCCACTCCTAGTCTGGGAAAATTCCACATGCCGCAGAGCAACTAAGCCCATGTGCCCCATCTACTGAGGGCTAATATGCACGCGCCATAAACACTAAAGTCCACACCACGAGAGCCCGTGCTCTGCAACAAGAGAAGCCACTGCAATGAAAAGCCCATGCACTGCAACTAGAGAGAAGTCCCTGCTCTCCGCAACTAGAGAAAACCTGCAGCCACAAAGATCCGGCACAGCCAAAACTAAATGAGTAAAAAAAATAATTTAAAAAATAGAGAAGAGAAGACTACTACTAAAGATATTCATAAAACACTGCTTTACAAAACTTTGGTTTTGATAACCTCCTCTATTGGTATATTCCACGCAGCTACAAAGAAGTTACGTTAGAAAATAGGTATTTGTCTGAATCTGGTTCAATAATTTTGTCAACTATTTCAGGGAGCCTGAAAACACCCTTCAGAGAGATCCTCCCTCTAACCACACACTGACTTCTACTGTGAAAGAAGATATCATACCATGTAGATGATCCAGGGCTCACTTCACTATTCACCCTCCCGCTCAAATGAAATCTCACCTTGCCACGGCTTGCTTGGCTGTGAAACTGATGGTGACGAAAGGGCAGTACAGGAATACGAGGGTTCTCATGGCCTTCCTGTTCCACTGTCCAAACAGGGTCATGGTCATAAAAATAGCCGGGCACTAAACAGGGGCTTGGATTTCACTGCCCAACATGGAACTCAGAAAGCCTACTGCCAGCAAGCCACACAGCCCTGCTGATCAACACTTCAACCTGGTGAGCTTTAAAAAAAGGAAACACAGATTTCGGGGACCCACATTCCCCAAATGCTTTTCACAAGTAGTTTCTAAACACTAGTCAGTCACATACAATTTTCATGGAGCCTCAGAGAAGTAAGAAAGATAAAGACACTGCAGCAAACTTCTCAAAAAAAGAAAAGCTCAAAGTTATCATTAATTATTCCGAGACTATCCGAGAGTATATACTTCCTATATTTTGACATTAAGATGCTTTTTCCTTTCATCAGATTGGGAATATAACAGACTGTTTTTATTTGTTGATTTTATATGTCTGTCCTTCCTTAGAAAAATAAAAATTTTGCAACGTGATGTTTGTCCAAAATTTCTTCAACCTTTTTACTACTCAATGAAATACAATAGTTTAGAACTGCTTCACATAATTACTCACACAGCACGTGGTTGCCTCCTTGCTGGAGACACTTAAAAAATTTTCCTGTGCGTTTATTCCCATACTTTGAGTCAACAACAATTCACAATTAATTCCATGTTGTCATTTGTGTATGTATATATGGAGACAGATGTTGTGCTATTAAGTCGCACAGTCGTGTCTGACTCTTTGGAGACCCCATGGACTGCAGCATGCCAGGCCTCTGTCCCTCACCATCTCCCGAAGTTTGCCCAAGTTCATGTCCATTGCATCGGTGATCCCATCCAGCCATCTCATCCTCTGATGCGCTCTCCTCCTTCTGCCCTCATAGATACATAGATAGATACCTATCTATCAATAGATTAATAGATCTAAATATCTACATGTATCTAAGGTTCTATCAATCTATCCATCAATCTCTTGTCTTCCTTGCTCCTCATCATCACTTCCAAATCATTTTCCTTATTTACTTCCCCAAAATATTCCAGCTCCTTTTAAGCACATATCATCGAATTGTAACACATTTAGAGGAGTCTGAATTTGACTAGAATACAAGATGATATTATGAAAGCATTTTCTTAAGTGTGACAATGATACTGCACTTTTGTAGAAGACTGTCCTCATTCATGGAAGAAGTATGCTGAAGTATTTAAGAATGAAGTGTCAAAATACTTTCAACTTCCTGTCAAAACTACATGAAGCAAAAAAAAAAAAAAAGGCATATGCGTTGGTGGTGTGTACATATATAGATGTAAAGAGGTGGGGGAGAAAGAGAATAGACAAATGCAGTAAAACAGTAACAATTGTCAAATTTAGGAATGGTTTATGGCTGTTCCCTCAACCATAATTTTAACTTTTCTTTAAAATTCAACTTATTCAAAATAAGGAAATTGGGGGGAAACAAAATACTCAGGGATGTAAATACAAAGTTTTCTTGTATAAACATTAAATAAAAGAACACTGTATTGAGAGATATATACTACCTATGTGACTGTCTATAGAGTATTCCTGCATTTCACACTTTCTCTTCTCATTCTTTTATCCCTTCTCACTCACTTCAGCTCTACGCAACCTCACTATTATTTCACTAACAAAATAAAACAATCGAAAGAAAACTACTACACCGTATTCCTACAGTACCCACAGTTGCTGCCCCATCCATTACCACAGAGGGGCCTCCTCACAGGAGCTCTTTCACTTAAAGGGTGGACCTCATCCACTCTTGCCTAACCAGATTTTGTTTCTGTCATTATTTCTCTCAGTCTTCTGTATCATCTCCTCTTTCTAAGGGAAATCTTTTTTGGCATGCAAATTTTCAATAATATCTCTGAAAAAAAAAATTACAAAAACAGTTCTTTGGATCCCCATGTCCCTTCTAGTATACAAATCTCATTTCTCTGTTCCCCTGAATAGAGAAATTCTCAAAGCTAGTTACCCTTGCCCCAGAACCTCATCTCCTTTCCTCTCCTCAACATTCTGCAGCGTGATTTTCTTTCCCACCACTCCACTGGAACCACTTTTCTCAAGGTCATCAAAAGCTTCCATCTAATGTGCTTTCCAGTTTTGACTGGGCTCAGCTCAGCATTGAGCTGTGAAAAATTTTCTCCACCAAGCCTTTGGGGTCTTAATCCTCTGGCATTTCCCCTGGGGCAAACCTTTCCTTCTTAGCATCCTTGGCCAGTGATTTGAGCTGGAAACCCCATTTACATGTACTGTAATTTTGAATTTAGTCCCAGTATGGGCAGCATCACTTGACCTATTCCCACTAAAGCTTCTCCTTGAGTTTTTCACCATTTCAGTAAATGGCACCACAATTTACACAAACTGGAAGCTTCGCAAAAATCCAGGAACAGTTGCTAACTATTTATTTTTTCCCATATCACATTAATGAATCTATTACTACACTCCCATCTCCACTTTCAAAATTTAGTCAAAACCTAACATTTCTCATGACTTCCACCACTATCTCCCTAGTCCAAGGGGCCACCTTCTTTCTCTAAGACTTCAATAACCTTTTAAAATACTTAAAGTATTCTCCCCATTTTTATTCTTGCTTTGCCAGAGCAAATTATCCACATAGAAGCAACAGTGATCGTGTTCAACTCTTTGCGACCCCATAGACTGCAGCCTCCGAGGCTCCTCCGTCCATGGGATTTTCCAGGCAAGAGTACTGGAATGGGTTGCCATTTCTTTCCCCAGAGGACCTTCCCAGCCCAGGGATCGAATCTGGGTCTCCCACATTGCAGGCAGACACTTTACCCTCTAAGCCACCAGGGAAGACTTAACGGATCTATCATATGTCAATTCATTCCTCAAAACTCTCTGCTTTCTAAGTGAAATCATACTTGAAATAAAATTCAAAACTTACACCTCAAAAGTAATACACAACCCATCTCTACCCACCTCCTGACCCCAAATCCTTCCCTCCAACCTGCTAACTCTTCCCTTCATTCTATTCCAGCTATAATGACTTTCTTATTCTTTATTGCACACATCAAGCTCATTCCCATCCAGGGGCAGAGTGGACAACAGTACCCACCCTTCATTAAAAAAGTTATCCAATTCTTGCCCCAAACTGCCACCCATGCTATAGTTTTCTAGATCACTGGTTTTCAGTCTGGATGGGATATAAAATTATTCAGTCAAGAGAAGCCATTATCTACCTCTTGAAATTCATATGCAGGTTAAGCTGAAAACCTTACCTCCTTGCTAAATTTCTCCAGTTGTGATTGGCAGTCAACTAGTTTTGTTTGCATCCAGGCTTTGATTCCAGCAACTGGACAGCTTCGAAGGTTAGCCTCTATTTCTTTCATGTCTTTCAGAGACGATTCAATTGTTTCTATTTCATTAACAAATGCCTGAACACATAAAATAAGCCCTTGTTGAGTCCATTCCGACATAAGTGGATGCCATTATTATAGTTTGACTGCCTCTATCCCTGCAAATATTTAAGAACAGACTGCTTGGGAGTCAAGACGTTTAACGACTTAAAAATATTGTGTCTTAAGAAATTCATTTCACCTGAGTGATTCAAATAGCCATCTGCCAAATTAGACTGCAAATACTTGACTCTCAGCAGGGAATAGTACTTTTAATTAATTTACAGAAGCCTGATGATTCCACCAAATATAAAATGCATGAAGTATTACTGGCAAACTTCATTTGTAAAGTGTTTTTTTTAGTCTCACCATAAGTACAGTGAGAATGATATACAATTGGTAATTATGACACTAAGACTGTCACTGCAACATAAAACAGCAGCTACTAATGAACTAAAATTGCTCTTGTGTTCTCCATCCAAAATTTATTCTGCAATAATCTATGTGGGAAAAGAATCTGAAAAAGAAACAGATACATGTGTAACTGAATCACTTTGCTGTACATCTGCAACTATGTTCCAATATAAAATAAATAATTTTTAAAAAACTTTATAATCACAGCAAAAAATAGAAATGTGAATTATAAGTCATTCTTTGACTAGTTATAAAGTCAAAAAAAAGGTTTATATTGAAACATGTTTTATCTAGATTTATTGTCATACCATATTCTTACAATTTTAATAAAAGCAGCAAATAATAAAGAGGAAGAAGAAAATTTTATTTATTATAGCGGATTCCCCAGATCAGCAGAACTCACAGAGCATTGGTCAAGCTGTCTTTGTAGCCCTTCAGCATCTCCTTGGACAGCCTGCTCTTTCATTAAGAAGTCTTTCACACCATCCATCCACTTCTCAATGACTTTTGAATCAGCCTAGATCGAACACAATAACAAAGAGGGATATTACTCTGTGACATTCAACCTACTACATCTCAAGATCTATTGCTACAGGAGAAAAGGCAACTTTTCAAAACTTTGATAGCATCATTTTCATTTATTTTATTTCTTTAAAAAAAAAAAGTCCAACATTGAAAATAATTATTTCTTTCATTGTCACCTAAAATCCTCATGAGATGATATCTTGGTGATCATTCTAAAAATTTCAAAATGTTCTCCAGTGAACAAAACTATCTTGCTTAATATGAGCTATATCTATGATTAAAAATTCAAATTAAAGGGAGAGATGCTTTTCTAGATATAATCAGTTTAAAAAATCATTTATTCTTATATAATTTAGAGCAATTTTCTCCTTAAGTTAGCTACTCAGGGCAGGATTTGAAAAACAGCACAATGGAGGGAATACAGTAGACTGTTTTTAGTTCTGTGATTGGATGCTTTGTTATCTGAGAACCCAGTACGGTTCACTACCCAGCCCCATTCCTTCACCCAGCACTTACTAAGCACCCACTGTTATCCAGTTCCTGTATGTGGTGCTGGGGAAATGAGAAAGGAAACATTTTGCAGAAAGAACGAGACTTCAGAGAGGCAGTAACATTGGAACTGGACCTTAAAGAACGCAAATAACTAGATCCAACTTCAGCTCCAAAACTACATTAAAGTGATGAACATTTCTTTCCGGGTGCCCATTCATCACTGGTCAGTATGACTTGTTCCTTTCCTTGTACCTTCCTCAATTATTTGTTTCTTCTTCCTCCCTAGGAATGGAGATAAATTAACTATCTTATTCAAAAATAACCTTCAGACTGGAAAGCAGCCACTATGTCTTCCCTTAGTCTTTTAGTGGTTATAAAATCACAATTCATGCCGTGATGTCTCTAGAACACGATCCCCAGATACTGTTCTCCACACTCCGATCAACTTGCTCTGGTAATTACATCAACTTTTTAATGTACTTAAACTATGCCACCAAGAACCAATTACTCTTATCCTTAAAATGCTGGAATGAATGACAAAGAGGGAACCTAAGTGGTATTTCAGATATAGACAGTATATTCAGAAAATGTCATCTGAATTTCTTTTGTTTTATTTTGCTTATTGTAGAGTTGCATTTTGTTTCCTTTTCAAAATTTTTTATAGATTATATATTATTCATAATATTATGGTTAGCTAAAAGTCCAAAAATTCCATAACAACCTCAAAAGAATATTTTTCCTACCTACCTATATTGTTTAATTGACTTTGGTAATAAATTCAGAACTTGAAATTACAAATATTAACAATATTTAACAATACTACTTAGTAATAAAATAATAAAAAGCCAACAGAATGATTCAAATTTTCAGTCTCTCCACTTTCTTATCAGCTGCTCTTCCCGGCTTTCTCTTATCTGCAATCTGACAGCGAGGCATCCTTCTCCTGTTGAGTTGGGTTTTTTGTTGTTGTTGTCGTTTGGTTGGTTGGGCTTGGGGGTTCTTTCCCAGGTGAAAAATAAGGCCAATTACAGTCCCTTCCTGAGCATCCCCACACGAGGACATCACCTAATTCATTAGCCAACAAACTTTTCGGCTTAGTATTCAAAACATGGGATAGCATCTAAGTAGAATGTCACTTAGGTTTTCAGGGATACTCCCAAATACTTTACTGAAATCAAGCCTTACCCAAAATGATAGTCTGTGAGCACTATTTAAGCCAAATGAGCACACATGAAATGTGAGACTATGAATTTGTATATCTAATAATCTAGTATCCTCCTCCAAAAAATTAAATAAAAGAAAGCAGTACTTAAAGAAATGAGGTCTGGACAAGGCTTCTGAGTGGTGTCCGTGCTGATTTCTGGGGAGCACCACTCTCTTTCCTAAGCACAGGTAAGGTCTCTGGTCAATCATTTATCTACAGCTTTGCCAGGAACTGACACCAAGCTTAGTGCAGGTCCTTAGCTCCCAGAAAAGAATGTTCCCCCTTATTTAAGACATTCACCCATCTCCAATGTCCTGGTAATTTCATCACAAGTCGCGTAATGCGACCTTGAGATCATGGGTAAAACACCACAGTACTGGGGATGTAGATTTCAGCATCAGAAGGATCGCGTGGTTTTTCCATCTAACTCATAATTCAGGCTCTAATGCACTCTCAGTAATGACCATTCTCCACTTTCCAGCTCGCAAGGTCATTCTCTGATGAAGATGGGAAGCAAAGAGGGCTTATGTGGCCGAGCCTTTCTGTCTCCTCTATTCATATTACACCACCCGGAGCAGGCATTTCTCATTTCTCCTTGTCCCAAGCACAGCTTTGAAAGCCCTTTCAGTCACACTGAGCTCTTTCCCCAAGCTTCCTTTCCCCCTGCTCTTCAGCCTGTTTCTGCCACTCTTATACATCCATGCTACTCTGATAATATTTTCAATCAGTGACATCTTTCTTCTTTTAGACTTGCTTCAGCATTCACAGGCCTTATCCAAGAAGACTGCTTAGGAAGACATAGTCAGGCAGGGGAGGGTGGGGTGTGCAAAAGATAAAAAATGCAAAAGGAAAGAACAAAAACATCTGTAGAGTTCATGAGGGCCTTTTTAAACTGTTCACCTAACTTGTTACCACTTCTTGCACTGTTAATCTCTAGTCTGAACTTTTTCAGAATTCAAGGCAGCATTACTGCTGTGTAACAGGGCAATTCATTTAATCAAGTTTGGAGTAAGGAAAATTGACAGTCTCCCGGGCCAAGAATTTTTGAAATTTATATGGAGGTTTTAACCACAATCAGCCTTGACTGATGTGAGCAGCCTGAGGGATCCCTGTCTTTGGTACAGAAAAGGAAGTCTTGTCCCATCAACCTCCTCCCTCTCTCCCTCCTTCAGACACACACAGACCCTTGTGAGCACACACATTCACACACACACCCCCGTTCCTCCTCTTACAAGTTGCATGTGTGAATGCTTAGTCACTCAGTCGTGTCAGACTCTTTGATGGACTTTAGTCCACCAAGCTCCTCTGTCCATGGTATCATTCTCCAAGCAAGAATACTGGAGTGGGTTTGCATGCCCTTCTCCAGCAGATCTTCCTGACCCAGGGATCAAACAAGCATCTCCTGGGGCTCCTGCATTGGCATGCAGATTCCTTACCACTGAGCCACCTCGGAAGCCCTCTCCTCCTACAGTGAAACATGAGAAAAAAGGAAGAGGGAAGCAACAGACACAGACAACCCAGGAGACCAATGGATCATCCCAATGATAACAAAGGGAACAGAGAGGAATCTGAAACGCTGTTTTCACTCCTAAAAGTCCTGCAGGGTAATCCTGACCGCGCTCAGTTCTAAGACAGGCAGCGTGACCTTTGAAAAGAAAGACCAAGGTCTGAATACCTAGCTCAGCACCTAACCAGCCACGAGACCTTGAGAAACTTCTCAGTTTCTCTTCTGGGAGTTTCCATAGCTCACCTATAAAACAGGAATAACAACAACTACTCTGCCTGACTATTCTGAAAAACAGAGATGGTTTAGACTGGCTCTGGTACAGAGTAGGTTTGCAGTAAATGGTAGCTACTATTACTCAGACCTACAAAATCAAGTGCCTTATTACCAAGATTAAGCCCACAAAAGACTTACCACTTTGGGTCCTGGTGTCTGTTCCCAACAGACACTTCGCAGAACCAGCAGCAAGGGTGGGGACATATTTGCATAAGCATCAATGTAAAGTGTCCAACTGCTGTCAACATCAATGCTAGTTCCATCCTATAGCTGCTCAAAGTGACTGTGATCTCAAAGTGCTTATGATCTTTCTCAGCAGACCTGGCTGAATTCAGCTCAGCAGAAGGGACCCAAGTACATGAGACAAGGCCCAAAAGAAAGGGGCCTGATAACAGCAGCTGCTCGAGGCCTCTCCACCCTGTGGCTGTGCCATGTGGGAAAGGTTACTAGGTCACTACGATCACTGCAACAGCCACTTGTGGACAGGTAAATGTGAAAGGTGGAGAGGCTTTCCAATATCTCCTCTCCCCCTAGAAGAAAAATAATTGTCTTAGTCCACTTGTAGCAGATGTTTCCCATGCTTTTAAAAAATACCAAAATCTGCTCATCTTTAAGTGAACAGTACAGCTAAGAGGTCACAAAGAAAGTGAAAAAGTTCACATGAAGAGTGTTTCTCTGTCCATTTAATAATCACTCAGCTGATGCCTTTATGAGTTTCTAATGTACACTAATGTGTATTTAATTTTTTTTTACCTTCTCCATTCACTTGCAGAATGAATATAGGAATAGAGATACACAGAGATACTTAAGGGGCAATTTCTCCCTCATTGCAGGCGGATTCTTTACCAGCTGAGCCTCCAGGGAAGCCCTAAAGGGGCAATTTCTAATGTTCTGTCTTCATTGGAAGGACTTCAGTTCTTTTAAAGCACAACAAAAAAAAACTGTTTAAATCCTAGTAAATTTCTAAAATGAATGTTATTATTTCACAGGCAAAAACACCCTATATATACTAATCGAAGGTAACAATTTCTCATTCGTATTTATACTCATAAATTCTCAATGAAATATAAAATGACTAACATGGAAGTTTTTAAAACCAAAGTATCAAATACTCCAGTTTGGAGGGATCAAAATATTGCACTGACCACCATGGCTCAAAAGCACTTCGGATGAGCAACACCTGCTGCTGGGTCACAGAAAAGGAATGTAAGGTCATAGAAACAATTCCATTAAGTCTACACGTCCATCTCCCACCCCCCACCCCTGAACCAGGGATGGAGGAAATCTGAAGCCTGGTATCTCTGCATGGACAACAGTAAGATTCCAAGGTACACAACTACCACCCAAGATTTTATTTACAGCGAAATTCTTGGCATTTTATCTTGTTCCTCCCCCATCTGTTGGAATGTCCACAGCTTTTTAAATAGCCAATATCTAACCCAAGACATAGGCAAGAAGAGTTGTGAAACCAAATTTAAAACAGTAACTTAAGGCAGTATGTTTCTATTTTCTTTGATTTATATTCATTAACCTCAAAACACTCTCAGTGTTCCCTCACTTAGTAGAGAAGGCCCACAGTGACCCTGCTACTGCATTTATTAATCTGAAACCAACAGCATTCTTAAATTTAAGATCCAAAAAGCACCAATATTTCCTGTATTAAAGTAAAACACATTCACAATGAGGAAGAGAAGAAAAAAAGAAACCTATGAGATCATTCTATCAGTTATGTGTTACCCAGAAAGAATTAAATCTGTTACAAGGCACATTACTTTTAGAAAATGTTTACCCTTGGGTTTCTACCCTGAAATGTGTTCCAAAGTAATTTTTCAAGCTGGTTCTGCTTGTTTCAGAGCTCCAGCATGTTCCCTTCCACACTCCGGGTGAGAACACAAGAGTGTTCAGTGTGTGTCTCTGTCCATCCATCGAAGGGAGAGGTGTGACTACATGGGTGTCCAGCCAAGGACACCCAGACATTTAGACTTTATAACAGATCCAGCCTCACTAGAGAGGTACGAACGCGTACTATGCCTGCAGGCCCCTGCAAAGCGGAGACATTCACATCCACTCGCCTGCTGTATGCCAGATAAGGTCTCTATGCTCAAAGAGCTCATGCCCTGGAGAAGGACAGACATACAGGTCTCAGCCTTAAGAAAAGGTGGCCTGAGATCGGGTAAGTGTGAAGGTATAAACAACATGTAGTGGAGGAAGGAATAATCAGGTCTGAGTGTAATGGTGAATAAGACCAAAGACTGCTCGGAGAAGCAGCTTCTTCTTTAAGGATGAACCGAGAAAAGGAGGCTGTAAATTCCTAGCAAGTAAGTGACTTTTCCGGAAAAGGGCAATTGTCTGATGTGTTCTTTGTGACCCACCACACTGTCTGCCCACCCGAGACAGCTCACAGGAGAAGATGCAGGCAGGGCTCGAGAGCAAGGAGAAGGCAGGAGACGCGAGATGTTTGTGAGAGCACTTTGTATTATTTTGACAAAGACAACCAGCTGCCTTCCAGAAATGCAACTCTGGTATTAGTGCGGCCAGTGAATCCAAGAGAGAAGAGCTGCAAGCAGGAGTCAGATTTAAACGGTAATGGGATTATCAGGGCAACAGGTTTATAACAGTCTGCAAACAGAAGGAAGGGGCTAAAGAGAAGGTTCAAAGAGGAGGGAGGTAAATATTGGTAAATATGAGAGCTTGTGTGGGCCTTGAGGACAGTTTCATGACTTGGAGGTGCTACGTCCAACCCTGTGTGACTCTATGAACTGTAGCCACAAGGCTCCTCTGTCCATTGGATTTCCCAGGCAAGAATACTGGAGTGGGTTGCCACGCCTTCCTCCATGGGATCTTCCTGACCCAGGGATCAAAACCACATCTCTTAAGTCACCTGTATTGGCAGGCAGGTTCTTTACCACTAGCGCCACCTGGGAAGCCCATGACAAGCTACAGGGGATCTTGAACAGGGTAGAGGAAACCATAGGAAATACACTTGCAGCCACTGAACTCAAAGATATTACTGCTGGTGATAGCAGTGTCTTAGGATTTTATAATATTTAATCCCCATAATTCATAAGAAAGTCATGTCAGTAAAATCAATGGTGAAATTTTTCATATGTTTGAAAATATTTTGCTTCCTGGAAAGAGTGGTAAGACTTTCTGGGAGAGTTTTTTTAAAGCATCAGCAACATCTTAAGAACAAGAATTGAGATCATTAATTTGGCAAAGAATAGATTTAAAGAAGAATTTACAAACATATTTGAACATGACACTGTGAATAACAATGCAGGCCCCACCACTATTTATATAAAAGAAACCAACCATGTAGATATGGGAAAGGCAGGCACATAAGCAAAACACTATTTGCCAATGAATAACGGAAAACTAAAATTTGTACATAAAAAGATACCAAGATCACCTTTCAAGTATTGTAGGATGGTAGGGAAACTGTAAGCACACAGCTTTGAAAATACTCTCAAAGTTTAAATGTGCTGTGTCAATAAAAAGCATTATAATTTTGAGTAGCGAAATTGATATTCTAATCCATATTTATGCATTTGTTTACCATTTATTTAAATAGACGTGATACTGGGATACAAGTAATACTGGGAGTATCAATGGACTCCCTCATGGAGTCCCAGTATCACTTGGTTCTGTTAGTAAGGGGGGGAAATGATTAGAATTAGTCATATTCATGAACTTTTCTTTCTTACTTTGAGTATGTGTATCTCCAGCAAGGATCACTGTTACTGTTAGCTACTCCCAGGAACGGAAATGGTATTGGGGAAGAAAAGTCACAGTTGGTTGCTCAGTCATGTCCAACTCATTGCAATTCCATGAACTGTAACCTGCCAGGCTTTTCTGTCCATGGAATTCTCCACACAAGAGTGCTGGAGTGGGTTGCCAATTCCTTCTCCAGGAGATCTTCCCAACCCAGGGGTTGAACCTAGGTCTCCTGCATCGCAGGCAGATTCGTTACCATTTGAGCCACCAGGGAAGCTCGTTGGGAAAGAAAGGGAACTTCTCAGTGCTCATTCTCAGTAAGTCTCTGTTACTCAATGTCTTCAACGAGCAGTATGTATGTATTTCTTACACAGTTTGAAATGCATTTGAAAAATAAACAAGTCGACCACTTTGTTCCTAAGAAACATCATCATAAATTGGCACTGAACCAAAAACCTACAGTACTTCATGCCTTAAAGACAAAATAGAACTTGAATGCCTAGAAAAAGACACCAGGTCATTAGAAAAGGAAAAACAACTTTAATCTACAAATGAATATTGACTGCAATTATCTTCAGGGGAAAAAGTAAAAGTTTTCCTAAGTGAATTGTGAGTAGTTTAAGTAACAAGCAATTCGTTCAAAGCAAATATAGGAGCAAAATGTTCTTTAGAATTGAAGAAATATATATTTCAATAAAGAAGCTGCATGACTAGGGAATACAGACATCGCCAACAGTCTTATAGTTAGGACACAAAAAGTAAATTTAAAAATTTTAATTCACATTAAAATCTGTTAATGTAATTTAAAAAAAAAAAATCTAAATATTAGGACACAAAAAGTAACTTTAAAAATTTTAATTCACATTAAAATCTGTTAATGTAATTAAAAAAAAAAAAAAACCTCTAAATATGAAGACACATGTGCTTGAAGTGAGATATTTTTAAAGGAAATAAAGTTGGCGTATGCTCCAGCTGGGCTTCCCTGGTGGCTCAGATGATAAAGAATCCGCTTGCAATGCAGAAGACATGGGCTCGATCCCTATGTTGAGAAGATACCCTGGAGAAAGGAAGGGCTACTCACTCCAGTATTCTTGCCTGGAGAATTCCATGGATAGAGGAGCCTGGCAGGCTGCAGTCCATGGGGTCACAAAGAGTGAGATATGACTGAACAACTTAAGAAAAAGAAAAGTTGGCATATGCTCCAACTGGCCTGGATTTGCTACATTAGTAACAACCACAGAAATCTCTTTTGTGTTCTGCAGGAATACTTATTCACTTTAAATTCCATATTAAAATATTGGCACCCATTTAGCTAACCCTAAAAGAACACATCATGAAGTCAGAAGAGATTAGCCCTTGGGTTAATCTTCACCCGTAAATTTTCCTAACTATATCTCAGAATTTATGAAAATAAAGCAATGATCTTTTGAAAAGATAGGAAATACTTTAATCACCATTGCTCAACATTGGCCCTGATGACATCTGGACCAGGAAATTCTTCTGTTGTGTGGGCTATCCTGTGCATCAGCTGTAACCTTGGCCTCTACCCACTAAGTTGCCAACAGAATCCACCCTTTCCCTATAGTTGTGATAACAAAAAATGTCTCCAGACATTAAAAAATGTCCTTCTGGGGGCAAATTTACCCATGGTTGAGAACCACTGATAATCCAATACTTGGAACGTAACAAAAATTTTAAATCACAAATAAAGAGTAATTGTGGTTTTTAATGTTGGAAAGAATGACAATTGAAGACTGTTGGCTCAGACAGTAAAGAATTCGCCTGCAAAGCAGGAGACCTGGGTTCAATCCCTGGTTCTGGAAGATCTCCTGGAGAAAGGAATGGCTACCCACTCCAGTATCCTTGCTTGGAGAACTGCACGGACAGCGGAGACTGGAGGGCTGCAGTGAGGTCGCCAAGAGTCTAACACTACTGAGTTACCAACGTGCACACGCGCGCGCACACACACGCACACACACAAAGGGAAGTCGATCCACTCACAAATTTAAGCCAAAAATCTACAGAAAAACACACTCCTCTTCAAAATTAATGGTTTGCTCGAATGAGATCTCAGTGTAGAACTGCAGCTTACACTTCAAGAAAACTAATTCCTTCCACTACGACCACAGAACCCCTGCCATCCTTATTTTCCCGTCATGACTTGGAACTGTCGGTTTCTATGTCAAACAGCTTCCCTCATATTTCAGTGATCCCCTCTCTTGCTCATCTTCCTGGATCCTTTCCTAGACTGTATAACCTACCAGCTTCTACCACATGCTCTGATTTTAATTTTTAAAACATCATTTTCATAAGTTTTGTCTTCATTTCAATATTTCCACTTTCTTAGAAACAACTTATAAAAATTCTCATATATACAAGCATATATATAGAACATCTCTAAATATATATATACACACACACATATATATATATATATGTGCACATCTAAATCTCATATTACTAATCTCATTTCATTCACTGAAAAATATCATTGCGTGTCTTCTCTGTGCCAGGCACTATATGAGAAGTATACCCTGGATACGTAAGTAGAGAAAATAAACCACAAAAGACCAAGGTAAGGAGGCACTGAAAGTGAAAGTGAAAATCGCTCAGTCCTGTCCCCATGAACTACACATACACAGTCCATGGAATTCTAGGCAAGAATACTGGAGTGGGTAGCCTTTCCCTTCTCCAGGGGATCTTCCCGACCCAGAGACCAAACCCAGGTCTCCTGCATTATAGACAGATTCTTTACAAGCTGAGCCACAAGGGAAGCAAGGAGGCACTCGTGGGTTACAAAGAGAATGTAATCAGTTCATCCTTCATCTGGACCTTCTCTACCAGGTGACTCAGAAACTTCATCACTTCCTTTCTTCATCCTCCTTGCAGGTGAAACATTAAATCCTGACTATCCCATCTGACATGGACCTTGACCACTTTCTCCTTACATCCTCACATTATCCTTTCTTCTGGAACTCTCTGTCAACATTTTCAGATGGAACAAAGGATTCTGCTTCTAAATAGCTCAGTTGGTAAAGAATCAGCCTGCAATGCAGGAGACTCCGGTTTGATTCCTGGGTCAGGAAGATCCCCTGATGAGTGGATAGGCTATTCACTCCAGTATTCTTGGGTTTCCCTTGCAACTCAGCTGGCAAAGAATCCACCTGCAATGCAGGAGACCTAGGTTCAATCCCTGGGTTGTAAAGATCCCCTAGAGAAGGGACAGGCTACCCTCTCTAGTATTCTGGCCTGGAGAATTCCATGGACTGTACAGTCCATGGGGTAGCAAAGAGTCAGCTTTCACTTTCACTTTTCTGAATTTTCATGTTCCTCGAATTACCTGCTTTCCCAATCTGATACTGGTTGTTAGTAGCCTAGTTCAGGTTTTTCAAAGGTCTAAAAATGTCGGAAATTTTAAAGAAACAGCTTCAAGAACTCGACTATCTGCTACTATCCAGGCAACGTCTACCACTCTAACCGAGTCACCACTGCAATCTAACCACCAACCAATATTTCATGCAAGCTCATCTCTGAAACATTATTTTGACAATTATAAGCAATTTTCTCTTATCTGCAAGGTCCAGTTTACTGCTACCAACAAGGCTTTTTGCTAGGCAAAAGGAGATAAATGTGGTTTCCAGTACCATTAAAAGTATATCTTTGGTTAGAAGTATATATCCCATCTTAAGTACATTAACAAACATGGGACCAGAAAGAATGCAAACTACACAAATAATAGATATTTAATGACAATTACTACTTTAGTCTGTAATAAACTTAACCTCCTAGTGGCCTTTAGATTTACCTCAAAAGTTCTGAGCTTAGGGGTAATTTCTTCAAGCAAATGCAGATCTTTGGAAACCTTGACCTTCAGTTTGTTCCACTTTCCTTGAACATCATCAAATTCTTGCTTATATGTTTTTTCTATATCTGGAGAAACATTTTTCTCCAAAGCCTTTGTTTCTTCTGCAAGTTTATGTAACACAGGTTTTTGATTCACCAAGATTTCATCAAGAGTCTGGAAAACAGATTTCAAGATTAAAAATACACATAATAATCTATCTGTGAAGATGTATTCAATAATAATGTATAAACAGTCAAAATCACTTTTTAAAGAGAATTTGATCAAAAAAAAATTGTGGAAAACTCATGAAAAAAGAATGTGCCCAGTCACTTCAGTCATGTCCAACTCTTTGAGACCCCATGGACTGAATCCCTATGGCCTTGGGATTTCCCAGGCAAGAATACTGTCATTCCCTGTCATTTCCCTGTCAATACTGACAGGCAAGACCTGTCATTCCCTCCTCCAAAGGATCTTCCAGACTGGGGGATCAAATCCACATCTGTTACATCTCCTGCATTGCTGGCGGATTCTTTAGCACTGAAACACCAGGGAAGTCCCATGAAAAACCAATAAGTATAATCAAAAAAGTCATAGCTTTCCCTATATGAGTTGTGTATGGTTTCAAGACAATATATTGGATTGGCCAAAAGTTCATTTGGGTTTTCCTGTAATAGTTTATGGAACACCTGAACAAACTTTTTGGCCAACCCAACATTCTCTGCACTAAAAACCAGCAGAACAATAGGCCCAATGAGGGCCCGGTGTGCAAGGCTCAATGGGGGATCACTTGTATCTGATGAAACAGTGCAGACACATACTTTAAGTGACCAGGGAAGCATTTTCATTCAACACAGAAAAAGAAGAACACAATGGATATTCTTCATTTCATTAAAGACATTTTATCCAGTTGAGAATTTTAAGCTAGTCACAATAGAAGGAGAAAATATGCTTTTATTCTATTAGAGGGTTTCCCAGGTGCCACTACTGGTAAAGAACCCACCTGCCAATGTAGGAGACATAAGAGCCACAGGCTCGATCTCTGAGTCGGGAAGCTCCCTAGAGGAGGAAATGGCAAGCGGCTCCAGTAGTCTTGCCTGGAGAATCCCATGGACAGAGAAGCCTGGCGGGTTATGGTCCATGGGGTCGCAAAGAGTTGGACACAACAGAAGTGACTTAGCAAATTCTATTAAAAACATTTAATAACCACCTTGTATCTGAGATCTTAAATTATAGTAATTAACTCTCAAATTATAAGAAATATAAGCAATGTTTGACCAATTTTGACCAAAACAAATGCATCTTTAAAAAACATTTCAAAATATATGATATGTTAGAAATGAACCTAGACCACTTAGGTCTAAGTTATATATTACCTTTTTTTCTTGGAGGGCCTTCTCCACCTTTGCAAGATCATTCAAGACATTCCAAGACACCTGGGCCTTATTTTCAGAGTCATTTAGCAGATCTGTCAGTGTTTTCAATGTTTCCAAATACGCACGTCCAGGTCGGCTCTTCAGTTCTGTTCATGGAAAAGTACTCACGTTGAGAAACTATTGTTAGGAAATTAATATTGCTATATATATTGTTAATCTTTGTATATAATAGGTGAATTCTATTACACAAGAAGTTAAACTCCATAATTAAAATTACATAGGGTCTCTCTTAGAGATCAAATAAATCACTCCACTGGCATTTCTGAGAGTCAGACAGTGGTGACTTCATTCCTGCGGATGTTGATGCTTGAAATATTAAGTAACCCACCATCATTTTTCTTCATTTCATCATGATGAAATGTCTCTCTGAAGGTGGTACTACAATGATCCTTTTGTCTCATATAATCTCCTTTGCCCCAGTAGCTACACAAAGAATAAAAGGAGACAAGATCCCCTCCAGCCAGTCATCCTCTAAGTTCAAGTGTGCAGACAGGCCGCCATCCGCAGAGGGGTGGACGCTGTACAGAACACCACAGCTAGGCGCACGGTACCCTGGGAAATAATGGCTGCCCCAGCCAGCTGGAGGGATGGGTACTTCAGCCACTGATGGCAAATTTACAGACAAGTAACGCTAGAGTGGAGAGGAAGCCAGCTCCTACGAAGCACAAAGAGCTGAGACCAACCAGCAGCAAAAGTTAAGAAACCAGAAGTATTAGTCACAATAGCCCAAGGGCGGAAACAAGCCAAACGCCCATCTACAAATGAACAGATAAGCAAAACATGAAGTCTACAAAAAATAGAATACTATTCAGCCTCAAAAAGGAAGGAAATTCTGACATACCCAACCCACACAAAGGAACTCTGAGGATAAGTGAAATGAACCAGTC
Source organism: Muntiacus reevesi (assembly GCF_963930625.1). Lineage (NCBI taxonomy): Eukaryota > Metazoa > Chordata > Mammalia > Artiodactyla > Cervidae > Muntiacus > Muntiacus reevesi. The sequence goes on from NC_089251.1 coordinate 177,458,484, forward strand.
AACAAAAAAGAAAACCTGTCTGATTCCACTTAGGAGAGGTTTCTAGAATAGTCAGACTCATGGAAAAAGAGAGCAGAATGGTGGCTGCCAGGGGCTGGGGGGAGGAGGAAATGAAGAGCTGCTGCTGAACGGGTATATAGTTTCGATTTTACAAAGTGAAAAAGTTCTGGGGCTGGGTTGCACGACAATGTGAATATATTTTACACTCCTGGACTCTACACTTTAAAATGGCTAAAATGGTAAGTTTTATGTTATGTATATGTTACCACAATCAAAAACAAAAATAAATAAATTTACCAACTGTTTTAAAGGTAAGAATAAACATTTAAACTGCTCTTGTCAAAAATGAAAGCCAATTTCATAACAGCAAATTGAAAAGGAGGTCCTCTCAAACACTTCACAGTCTAGATTAACTGAGTTCAGTCAACAGAAGTATGGTGTCCAAATGCCTTTCCAAAAGAAAGGAAACATGACAAATTGCTCGCCATAGAGTCTTATACGTCATTACATTACCTACAGTTGCCTCAAGGAAGCGTATGGTTAAATGTGTAGCTTTTTAGCATGCCTTCCCCATAGTATTACATAATGCAATGCAATTTCTGACTTAAAAGCCAAGGAGAAAATAATATATGAGGAATGAGTTTTAAAGATCTATAGGAATTAACTTTCCCAGACCAGTCTTAATCCAAAGGTAAAAATTCTTCAAAATGTTTCCAACGTTGAAAGAGGAACACTATTTCCTTGAAAAGAAGAGATGGCATTGCTAAAACTTTAGCCATTTGGAGCAAACAGAAGCAAGCGATCACTCCTTTTAGCCCTATTAGTAATGATATCAGCTGGCCTCCGTCAGTGAAAGGGAGAAACAACACCCTAAAAAAAAAACTCTCTAAAAATCATTATATCCCATTAACACAGTCTGAATAGCATGTGAAAGATGTTTGCATTTTTACAAACAAGTGTGAATCCAGGAAATAGTCTGAATATACTTTAAGAAGTGGAACAGTGGCAGGCCCAGAGGAAAATACAGGGAGGCTGGTGTAAAACAAGCAAGTTTTCTAAACACATGCTATGCTGTCTTTTTAGTCACATCCAACTCTTTGCGACCCCATGGACTATAGCCTGCCAGGTTCCTCTGTCTATGGGATTTCCCAGGCAAGAATATTGGAGTGGGTTGCCATTTCCTTCTCCAGGTTTAAATACTGGAAGCAAGATGGTGGAATCGTCTAAGAGAAAAACGCAAGAGTGGGTTTACCATTCTCGAGCTGTTGGTGGCGCTCTTCTAAACCCTGCTGCACGGCTTGGTAGCGGCCTGCCAGCCTCTCGAAATCCTGCTGGACAAAGTCTGGGGCGAAAGGCCGAGACTTCAAGGCTGAGCAGCTTGCACGCAGCATTTCAATCCTGGGGTGGAGGCTACGCAGGTTTGTCAGCTCCCGCTACGAAGAGAAAATGTGATCACACAACTCGCTGAGGGTGAACATCCCCACAGAAAATCAATCAGAGCAGAGCTCACCGAAAGCACGGGATACAAGGAGCATCTTCTGCACTTTTTAAATGTATACATGTGTTCCCTCCCTGTGAGCCTCTCTCCAACTCGCCCCACCCCATCCCTCTTGGTCATCTTAGAGCACCCAGCCGGGCTTCCAGTTCTATACTCAGGTAGCTGCTGTGTGCAAGTGAAACTGCTAGCTGATCAGTTGTGTCCGACTCTTTGAGACGCTATGGATGACAGTCCGCCAGGTTTCTCTGTCATGGGGATTCTCCAGGCAAGAATACTGGAGTCAGTTGCCATTCCCTCTTGCAGGGGATCTTCCCGACCCAGGGATTGAACCCAGGTCTCCCGGACTGCGGGCAGATTCTCTACCAACTGAGCCACCAGGGAACTAGCTATTTTACACACAGCAGTGTATACATGTCAGTGCTACTCTCTCAATTCGCCCAACCCTTCCCTACCCTCCTTGTGTTCACAAGTCCATTCCCTGTGTTTCTGTTCTTCCGTACTATTTTTCTCAATTCCTTATATAGCGAGCATCTTCTTTAAATACAGAACTGGCCATAGAGTCCTTTCATATGCTGTGTCTTTACCTGATAGGAGTCCTTCAAGCTTGGCACGGACTCCTGGGGAGATTCTGAAGAGCCAGTGTGCTTTACCCAGTCTTCTTTTGTCTTTATGGTCTTTGCAAGCTCATCAAGGTGCTTGAAATAAGCATTAATATCTTCCTGCAGCTGTATTTTTCTCGCCTGATCTTCCAAACGCTGTGATATATTCTTCCATTCAGATAATACCTTCTCTAAAATATTTTTTACTTCTTCAGTAGGCAGACCTTCTACATAGACATAAAAAATAAGCAGACACTTTAGATATTATTACGAAATTAGTTTTCAATTTGCTGTAAACATTATAACACATTGAAAATAATGAGGCAGTATCATATTTACTGATCACTCTCTTAAGTTCCTTTTTACACAACAAAAAAAATGATGCTCTCAAAAATAATTATGTTTAATTCCCTGATAAAAACAGGAGAGGGGGAGCTTATAATAGCAGTTCAGGAGTGGGGTGAACATCACAAAAAGCGTAACAGTGGAGTGTCAGCCACTGCCTTCTCTATGGGATGTGTGTTTCTGTCCTTAGCAACCTACTGCTCTATTAGACTAGTCTGAGTCTGAGAAATAAAATGAAGTGTTTGGATTTGTCTGGGGCTCTGACATCAGAAGGTAGGCCCCTCTGTCACCAGGAAAAAGACAGAAAAAGGAGAAAGAGTGAGACTTTGGTGACCAAACCACATGTCATAGGAATTGCAAAACAAATGTCTAGAGCCCCTAGTGCTGGGAGCAACCTGGTGAGTGCAGGAATAGGAAGCCAGCAGGCAGGATTCAGCAAGAAGCATTAGCAAGCCTGTTGGAATGTTATCCATAGACCAGGAAATGCCAAAATATCAATGCAATGCTAAGATTATCTACTTTAGAAACATATCAGAAAAAAAACACCATTATGTTTATTGTTGACATCTTATAATTTTGTTTGTCTCATATTTTTGAGAGGTAGAGAATGTTCAAAAAAATAAGAGTTATATATAACAGGCTTTATCATAGTCTTTCCCTTAATATAAAATAGCATCACTCATAAAATTACTATGAAAAATTATGGGAAATCTGCAAAAGAAATGTTATCTGCTGAGGAGGGCATGCATGTTGAAAAGATGGGCTTAACATCTTTATTATTTAAGCAGGAGGGCAATAAAACTTTGTAAATATATGCCATCAAAATCCAGGGTAGTGAGAACTCTACGGGGGAAAAATGGCATGTAAGACAAAAGATCATTTAGGATCCAGAGATGATGCAATTTTGAAAATTTTTGTAACACACCACATCCACTGAAAATTAAAAATGCAAATGTGACATTACATAATGTGCATATATCACCCATGTCAATTGCTGAAGTAAACTGTCCATCATTACACAGGTAATACAATCTCACACCTAGACAAAACATTCACACCACAGTTCAAGTTCAATTATCCCTGTTAATTCAGGTCATAAACTAAATAAATTACTAAAAAAAAAATAGTTTTTTCTGACAAACTACCTGAGCAATGGAAATCTAGCCTGTGCTTTTGCCTGGCCATTTCTATTTTAAGTGGACAAAGAAATAACATTAGCCACTTCAAATTTACATGTCAGGGTAATTTATGATAAACAAGAAAGGAAATTAAGCTGGCAAATAAAATTCCTGAGATGGAAAATTGTTACCACAAATCCAGAAAATAGGTAAGAGATAGTTATTTTAGGTTCTAGGCAATTCTGAAAAATCTTCAAATATTTTTTTAATTCACTGACAATATTTCACCATCCATCCACTTTGCCCTTTCAAACCAGTTCTCAAAATTTAAATCTCCCTCCTCTAAGATTGATATTATTATAGTTTGGACAAGTATCAAAGTAATAAATAAAGCGCAGTTTACATCTTAAAAAAGGAAAAGCATACACCGTCTTTTAAAGCAATTGTTTTGCTCCTAAAGTTCCAGAGTAATAGCTTTTCTATTTCTATAGAACATCCAACTCTTAGATGACTGATCTAAAGCCAAAATCAATATCCCATCATTGTATCAATTTTCTAGAAGGGATAAAATATAACATATTCTGGCTACTTACTCTCACTTGACTTTAGCTTTTCAATCTATCACTATTAAAATTTAGGGAAATGTTTGCAAAACACTTCATCATTATCAAATTCCTTAGGCTTATGTGTGTTAGTCACTCAGTCAGGTCTGACTCTTTGCAACCCCATGGACTACAGCTCACCAGGCTCCTCTGTCCATGGAATTCTCCAGACAAGAATACTGGAGTGGGTTGCCATTTCCTTCTCCAGGGGATCTTCCCAACCCAGGGATCAAACCCAGCTCTCCCACATTGCAGGCAGACTCTTTACCTGAGCCACAAGGACTTTGCCAATTAAGAGTCAGTTCTTAAAGCCACATCATCCAAGTGCCCCACTTTTCTGTTATAGTAATTAACAATCTTTTGGAATAAAATAAGAAAACCAAGAAAACCAGGTTTGGTATGGCAGTTGTGAAAGTCAAACAAAACAAATTATTTCACTTTTTAAAAACATTTTTACGCTACAAGAGATGTCACAAAACGTAATTCACGCGTGTTAGGTAGAAAGGTCCTATCAGTCTGCACTGTACTGGAATGTTTTGATGAAACTAGTTTGAGAAAACCAGTGATGCCATTATTTGAACATCTGTCTACTGAAGAGTTTGATGTGTTTTTCTAACTGAACTGAATCATGTATCTGCATCCTTACATAAGCACACTGGATAAATTTACTCTGGGTAAAGTTAAAAAAACTTCTACATTAATTATCCAAGGTCTAGGATTTATTTCAAATGTATTGAGGAGGAGGAAGGGCAGGGAGGATCACCCAGTTGTTCTTTCATCTCTGTTCAACATTTCTGGTTTTAAAACAGCAGTAGGATTAACAGCACTAACGACATGTTAAGAAGGAAAAGGCAACACCATAAAATTAGAATAATGGATAAAATGGAATGACAGTGGGAAATTTTCAAATCACTTTTATTCTCTCACAAACAAAAGGCACACAATCCCCAATAATGAGAAAATTAAACCCAGAATATATAGACTCTGTTCAGATCAATGTCCCCATTTCGAAGCTTCCCATCCCATCTTAAAAAATTTTAATGACAGATGTTTTTTAATATAAACAGAATTGGGGCCCTGTAGTGAATGAATGAATTTCCACTCCTACCAAAGCTCAAAAAAAAAAAAAAGGTAATGCAAAATATCAAAGGTTCACTATAAAATTAAACAAGTATACATGAGGTCACAAAATTCACCCCTTTATAAAATATCATATATTCCCTGATATTTGTACTTGATCTTTCGCAAATAGCACTTCCACATGAACTCAGTTTTCAGAGTATATGTTATAGAAAATGCCTATTCACAGTAAGATTTTATCAAGCAAAAGGTGTAGTCACCTATCAAAACTTCTTCACTTTCTAGACAAGGGAGAAAAGTAACAAAAGGTTACTTGATTTGCCCAATGACACAAAACTAGGAAAAGACAGGAGACACCAAGGTCTTCCATTCATTTCCCAATTCAGTGTTATTCTTGCTTTAACATATCACCTCTCACCACCTCCCTCCCTATGTATTCTTCCTATGAGTCTCTGAACTCTATATCTGCCATACCACCAAAACCTGAGACAGACAAGAAGTTAATTCAGTTCACAGACTAATGAAATTACCCCCTCATCACCCAGATAAAGTCTGGTTTCCAAGCTCAAATGTTGATGTAGAAGTGAAGAATCTATGATTGTAACTAACATGAATTTAACACACAATTTATTGTAATTATTGAAGTATCTTAAAAGGAAATTACATTCTCTGCCTCTAGGTCCCTTCAAGTAAATACTTAAAAGTGTAATCTTCAAGTGGGGTGCCCACACCCAGTAATAAGACACTTAAGGTGGACTGTGAATGAAAATACTATTCTATGTGGAAGGAAGGGGAAGTAGAGAGACAGGGAGGGAAAGAGAGACAGAAGGAATGAGGGAGGGAGAAGGAAAGAAAGAAATTAAGCTGTACTAATAATTTATGACAGTGGTACATTTGCATAGTTAATAAATAAATGTATATATGCTGGACACATACATGTCTTTGTGTATGTGTATGTGACCTCAGTACATATACAAAATAAATTGACATATTTTTCAAAAGGCAGAAGGAAAACCAATCTAAATTGTTTTAAGATGTGGTTTTCTGAGATGGAAGCAATTGATTGATCCATTACAGACACCAGGAAACTTTCTGGAGGAGTGGAAATAGTCTATATATTCATAAGTGTGTGTAGCTTTTTCAAAACAACACAGTTTCATATATTTCAAGATAACTTTAAAAATGTGAAAATACTAATAATGATTAAATGGATAAGGAGTGAGTAGGAGTATAGATAATTCGAGAATGGTAGATTATCATTAATTACTGAAGGGATAATTGATACAGGAGGTTCACTGTACTATTCTATCTGCTTTGTGTATATTTCCATTTTCTAAGAAGTCAAAAAATAAAAAGGTTGAAAACTACATTGTTCAAGAGTCTCATCTACTAATATTCGTAACTCGGCTCTGAGCATCTCTGGCTTTTATCAAGGAGAATTGCAACAGACTTCCAAATCACTTATTGTTGGAATAAAGAATAGGGTTTATAAGAAAAGTCTTTCAAAGCAAGACCCAAAAAGAATCATATACAAAACTGTATGGCAGAAATATTAATCTTTACATTCTCCAGAGCCACTGGGTCTATGGGGAAAAACAAGTTCTTTAATGTAGGTAAAAATTTCAAGTACAAGTAACACCTTGTCAAATTTAACTATAATGAAATACCTGTACTAAATCAACATAATGCACTGAAAGCTATCAAAAATCAAATAATCTCAATGAATTTACCCTAATGTAACTTCGCACCCCTGATACCGCCAAAGTAACATTTTCTTTTACTGCCTCCCTCCAACATGTAACCCCAAGGATAAGATTTTAAAATCTCCCACACAACTGGATTTTAACTCCTGCTGAATCATGAGAGTTTTATTTGGGTTCTCTTATCCAGTCCTGAATATTCACTGGAAGGACTGATGCTGAAGCTGAAACTCCAATACTTTGGCCACGTGATGGGAAGAGCTGACTCATTTGAAAAGACCCTGATGCTGGGAAAGACTGAAGGAGACAGTGGAAGGGGATGACAGAGGATGAGATGTTGAACAGCATCACTGACTCAATGGACATGAATTTGAGTAAACTCCAGGAGTTGGTGATGGACAGGGAGGCCTGGCGTGCTGCAGTCCATGGGGTCACAAAGAGTCAGACAACTGAGTGACTGAACTGAACTGAACTGATCCATATAAAAGCAGAACAACTTTGCTATTATCTGTTTTATATAATCAGCTTCAGCATAAATTTTCATTTCTAAAATGATTCTGCTGCCTAGAAATTTTTATGAAAAACCATTCTTCTAGCAAAAAGAGAGTTACAGTCTTAAAAGTAAATATTTTATTTGTTAAACGGTAAATAGCATTATTTTGCCAACAAAGGTCTGTCTAGTCAAAGCAATGGTTTTTCCAGTAGTCATGTATGGATGTGAGAGTTGGACTATAAAGAAAGCTGAGCACCGAAGAATTGATGCTTTTGAACTGTGGTGTTAGAGAAGACTCTTGAGAGTCTGTTGGACTGCAAGGAGATCCAACAAGTCAATTGTAAAGGAAATCAGTCCTGAATATTCATTGGAAGGACTGATGCTGAACCTGAAACTCCAATCCTTTGGCCACCTGATGATAAGAACTGACTCAGTAGAATGGACCCTGATGCTGGGGAAGATTGAAGGCGGGAGGAAAGGGGACGACAGAGGATGAGATGGTTGGACGACATCACTGACTCGATGGACATGAGTTTGAGTAATCTCTGGGAGTTGGTGATGGACAGGGAGGCCTGGCGTGCTGCAGTCCATGGAGTAGCAAAGAGTCAGACATGACTGAGTGACTGAACTAAAACAGCATTCAGTGTCACCATCTAAGAAAATATTTTTTAAAAAGCAAAGTTCTCACCTTTTCCCATTTGCTCCAAAAGGATTTGTCCAGTTTGGTGTAATTCATCCAGTCGGGGTTTTATTTCCATCTGCTCTTTTTCTAATCCCTGAAAATAAAGTCCCAAATATAAAAATAGTTCAAACTCTCTTCTAGTATAATGCTGATGTTTCTAGACATTTTATATTTTATGGCCCTCCCACATTCTCTTTAGGTGTTACAAAGTTTACCTAAGAAAATACTACAAGATAAGACTATGCCATTTCAGGCTGCCCTCCAGAATGCCAGAGGTTATTAAATGTCAAAAGGTAAATTCAAACAAACAGTATAAAACCTTCATTTCTTTTATAAGAGAAAAAGTTGTACACTACAGTTATGAGATTCTATCAGAGGAAATAATTAAAATTAGTATTTTAGATCCAGGATATCTAGTCACATATATGAACTCAGTAAAATGAATGTGCTATGAAGACAGAGAGTACCAAACATAAATTATTTAAAATTTAAGAAAGAAACACCACTGAAAAATAAAAAAAATTTAAAAAAAAAAAAAAAGAAAGAAATAATTTACCACTTCTGGGCATACACACTGAGGAAATCAGATCTGAAAGAGACACGTGCACCCCAATGTTCATTGCAGCACTGTTTATAATAGCCAGGACATGGAAGCAGCCTAGATGCCCATCAGCAGATGAATGGACAAGGAAGCTGTGGTACATATACACCATGGAATATTACTCAGCCATTAAAAAGAATTCATTTGAATCAGTTCTAATGAGATGGATGAAACTGGAGCCCATCATACAGAGTGAAGTAAGCCAGAAAGATAAAGAACATTACAGCATACTAACACATATATATGGAATTTAGAAAGATGGTAACGATAACCCTATATGCAAAACAGAAAAAGAGACACAGAAGTACAGAACAGACTTCTGAACTCTGTGGGAGAAGGTGAGGGTGGGATGTTTCGAAAGAACAGCATGTATATTATCTATAGTGAAACAGATCACCAGCCCAGGTGGGATGCATGAGACAAGTGCTCAGGCCTGGTGCACTAGGAAGACCCAGAGGAATCAGGTGGAGAGGGAGGTGGGAGGGGGGATCGGGATGGGGAATACATGTAACTCCATGGCTGATTCATGTCAATGTATGACAAAACCCACTGAAATGTTGTGAAGTAATTAGCCTCCAACTAATAAAAAAAATTTTTTTTTAAAAAAAGAAAGAAATAATTTGAGTCTCAATATCAGTTGTTGGTTTCATATTAAGCATAGGATATAATGCAAATTTTAACCACAAGCATAATTCACACATAATTTTTAGACATTGACAATATGTTTCAGGACCAAACTAAAGAATTATATTCTTTATATTTGAAAAATGGCTGCTAATTTTCATATTTATGTATCTATGGTTTGATATTCTCGATGTCCCTCTATCTCAGAGACAGAGAACACAAAATCTTCCAGAATCAGTAAGAAAAGGCTGAGCAAGATCATGGACACACACACACACACACTCAAATTTTTGTGTACACAGTATTAGAAATTTTTCCAGTTGATAATTATCTATTAATTAACTACTCAGATAGTGTCCAAAATAGCACAATCAAAAGTTCCAGGCAAAAACAAAAACAAAAACTTCCAGGTAAACCATATTATTTCAACCAGATAACCTGGAGAAGAATCCCACTTTGAAGGTCTATGCAGGTAACCACTATCAAATATTCAATAAATTTAGCTCTCTTATTTTGATGCACACAAACTTTACTGCAACTCAGTCAACCAACCATTTTTATAGTCAAAGATCAAGAAAGAACAAGAGATTCTAAGAAACACTACTTACTTTTGTTAAACTAACTACCAGTGCAAAAAGTTACCATCAAACTGGAGAAAATTACTACCTGCATTATACTAAACTGATGTTCTCCTGCTTTTTATGGCAGTGGTAGATTGAACAAAGGATTCTCCACTCAGATATTGCATCAGAACAAGTTATTCCTTCATTAAAACAAAACTAGCTGATATTTCCCAAATTTGCAAGAAAAATTAGCAATGGCTAAATTTTCTTTATTTTACATATTTCCCATCCCACTGACACTATTTGTCTAAAACAACAAAATAAGCAAACTTATAAAGGAAAAACATAGGAACTGCAATCATGCCTTACATACACATGGTGTCCGACTCTCTGCGACCCCATGGACTATACAGTCCACAGAATTCTCTAAGCCAGAATACTGGAGTGGGTAGCCTTTCCCTTCTCCAGGGGATCTTCCCAACCCAGGGATCGAACCCAGGTCTCCCATATTGCAGGTGGATTCTTTTCCAGCTAAGTCACAAGGGAAGCCCAAGAATACTGGAGTGGGTAGCCTATCCCTTCCACAATTGTTATTTTTTTCCTCTCAAATATTACAATAACAATTTCTGTAAGTAAAATTGTGTCTAGATCACAGGATGGAACTCATCAATATTTTATGGGACGTGTTCCATGAAGATCACTATAACTTCCAAGTTCTCTGTCAGTTTACTGCCTTTGATTAATAGCCTCTATTGGTCTTTCAGAAGCACATGGAATCATGGAACACAGCTCTCACATCTGGCTCTCTTGATCCCCTGTGCAGAGGGCTCTGATAATGGTGCTTCCACGTCCCCGCTGTCCACAGTCATCATTCTCTCCTTCCATAAGCCTAGAACTTTACAGAGTGCTGAAAACACAGGCTTCAGTGGAAAATCACCCTCACTTTCTAAGCACTGGCAGTAGACATATAAACAATGATGTAAATGCAATAAGGGTTTTCACAGAGGTATGGTCAAAGCAATATGGAATCTGCCTATTGCAGCTAATGGAAGCTTTCTGAAATAGAGGGCATTTCAGCCACAAAGCATAAAGGCTTACTAAATGGCCACTTGGAGCCCGGAAAACAACACATGGAGAAGGCAAAGGATTGAGAAAAACACAGGAGTCAGGAGGGCTGGAGCTCTGAGGAGTGAATGAGAGCTGCAGAGGCTGTGCTAAGGGGTAGAGAAGACACAAGCCTGGGAGGCCTTGTATGCTGGGGCCTGGCGTCATTTACACCATCACCCCACAGCAAAGGGAAGTCATCAATTAATTGCAAGCCCTGGAGCTGCATGATCAGACTGACATCTTAGACGGACCACCGAGAATTTGAGCAGGGAAGGTGAACAGTAGCAAAAGCTGCAGAGAAGGGAGGCCTGAGGAAAATGGAAACCTATCCTTCTGAAAGCAATCGTCCGTGCTGACCTCTAGCTGAGAACAGCCACAGTGGAATGATAGAGCAAAAATCAGTCTCAACTCCTCACGCAAACATTCAAAGTCAGGTCTAACCCCAAACCACCTCTCCAGCCTTAATTCTCTACCACTTTTACGTACATCTAGCACAAAACAAAACAAATTCTCTGTTCCAAGCATTGCAGCGTGATTGCCCCACTCTGAGCCTCTGCTCAAGGGCACTGCCTGCCAGGTTTGCCCTTGAGCCCAGCTCCAAGCCTTCATCAGTAGGTAGAGACAGCTGCAATCCTGGCCTCCTCGCAATTCCCACAGTACCTACTACTTTCTAACTCACATCGTGGACATCCACATACACATCTCATTTTCCATATGTTCTCCAAACTCTTTTCCAACAAAGAGCTGTCTAGTCAAAGCTATGGTTTTTCTAGTAGTTGTGTATGGATGTGAGAGTTGGACCATAAAAAAAGCTGAGTGCGGAAGAATTGGTGCTTTTGAACTGTGGTGTTGGAGAAGACTCTTGAGAGTCTCTTGGACTGCAAGGAAATCAAATCAGTCAATCCTAAAGGAAATCAACCCTGAACATTCATTGGAAGGACTGATGCTGAAGCTGACACTCTAATACCCTGGCCACCTGATGTGAAGAGCTGACTCACTGGAAAAGACCCTGATGCTGGGAAAGATTGAAAGCAGGAGGAGAAGGGGATGACAGAGGATGAGATGGTTCGATGGCATCACTGACTCGATGGACATGAGTTTGAGTAAGCTCCAGGAGTTGGTGATGGACAGGGAAGCCTGGCATGCTGCAGTGCATGGGGTAACAAAGAGTTAGACATGACTGAGCAACTGAACTGAACTGAAACTCTTTACAAATTCCACTGGTGATGGAGATGGCAATATAGACCTGCTCAAAGTGCCCAAATAATTCATGCAAAGATGCACAGAGACTTCATGAACACCAATGACATAAATCACTACAACCTCCTGCTTCAATTTACAGTACTACACACACAGAATAAAGTAGCACAGCTAAGATCCCATACATTTTATAGTTGTTTTTTAAAATACATCTCTTATCTAAAAAGAATGTATATAGAAGAAATCTGGAGATTCAGAATTGCTTGTTGTATTCAGAAGCCAAAACATCCTCAGCATACATTCACATATTAGGTGTCAGACTACGATAGATCTAATCAAGCTAAAAGAGTTGTAACAACTGTACCATCTTAGCAAGTGTCCCTTCCTGCACATCTCAGTGGTTAAAGAAGGTAGAAAAAAGGGAATTGATGTCAGCTAGCTTGAACAGATTCAAAATGTAATAGAGAGTTCTAAAAGCTACCTTATGGCTACATTTATTTCACAGGAAGATTTTTGGATCCCATCACATCTTTATGCCAACAGCAGATCCATTCTGATGAAATATTTTATTCACTGCGATATTTTTGTTTTATCTTTTACCTTCAACTTCTTTTTCATTTCTGACGTTTCTTGCATCTTCTTATACTCTTTTATCTCTGTGGCTTGAATGGCAGTCTTTGATTTCAAGATCCAGTTCAACAGCTCAGCACTTAGAGCATCAAACCTGATTTAAGATTCAGATGTTACCAGTTGTCATTCATTTTCTACTATTGTTTCATTTGGCTCAAGAAAGAGAGCAACCACAACCCCTATAGGGCATGTGGTTTTAAACACGCCTCAAAAATAAAGGCAACCCAGAAATACAGTAACCACACAAAATCACATCATACATTTACAGTTTAAAGTATGAAAAGAGCAGCAAAGTTATAAAGTTAATAAACAAAAATTACTAAATAAAATTTTTTAAACATTATAAGAAACCCCTTGTATTTTTACAAGCTCTTTGTAGATCATGAAAAACAGATATGGTGAGATATTCACAGGTAACAAATACAGACATTCCTAAACTAATGCCTTCTTTAACTCAACATGAAATTACTGAGCCTCATATATGCCAGGCACTGGACTGGGCTCTTAATATAAAGGTAAACCAGAAACGATCCCAGAAATTCACAGGATGCCTCCTAATTCAATTGGGGAGGGACGGCTTCCTGGAGAACAACAGCTTTATGCCCAGGAGTTATCCTTGCAAGAGGAGAACAAAGAAAGGGAGGCACACACTTTGAGCACTGTAAGCAGTTGAGTGCAATTGGAATAGCGAGTACTCCCTAAGCAGGGAGGAACAAGAGATGAGGCGGCAGAGAGCCTCTCGGACCAGTAACTGGAAGGCCCTGCAGGCTAGCTGAAGGAGCCGGACCTTAACCGAAAGGCAACAGAAAGCCAGTGAGGGGCTTAAAGCATGGGACTGACATGATTATATTTATCCTTTTGGGTCCCTGAAAAGAAAGAAGAGCGGCAAGTCCAGAGAATAGACGGTGTAGTCACAGGAGCCAGAACTAAGTAACAGTGGAAAAGGAAAAACGGGAACAGACCTGGGAGGTGTTGAGAAGGTCAGTTAAAACCACAGTTGCAAGGAGCAAGAGGAGAAACATTCCCTGGGTGCTGGCCATACGCCAGGCCCTTTTCGAAATGGTTTCTGTGCGTTATTAACTCCAGGAATCCTCACAACAACCCTGTGAGTATGCACTATGATTATCCCTTCTAATGATGACGGAATTGAGCTCACAGAGGTTTTAAATAACTTCTCCAGACCACAAAGCTAACAGAGGCTAGAGCTGCGATTTAAGCTGAGCAGTCTGTGCTTGTGACCAGGACTCTGCACCCAGAACCCAAAGCAACTTCTGGGTATTTTTAGAGATTCTCAGTAAGCACAGGCGGTCCTTGCTGATTCTTTTGGGAAACTTGGCTGAAAGGGTTTTCAGTGAATTCTGAGTATTTGTCTTTTCACCAAGGTAAATTTTTCTTGTCATTTGAATGGGATTTTGTGACACTCTAGGTAAATATCCAAAGGTCACAGTATCAGTCAAACCACGGTACACTCCTCATGTCATCTTCACAGCAGATTTCTATTTAATGTTTCAGGAGCACAAACCAGAGATCATGTTTTAAATGACCTTGGAGTCTTAGTCCATCTCTGCCCTCAATATGAGCATGAACAATGTGAATGCATTAGAGCCTCCATGATCATCTCAGGTCATGTTAAGAGACAGAAATCTAGATTATAGGAAATGACTGTTACTATGGTGTTAAAAAAAAAAAAAAAAAAAAAAAAAACAACCACTAGCAGCACCAGCAGAGGAGAGGGGGAAATCAACCGTTACTTTTGAAGCATGGATTATAAGCTGTGCTATGCAGTTATTCAAGGTTCATACCTGTTCAGACAGCCCATTTTAAGATAAGCTAACAGTGCTTTCTACATCAGACTAAAAATATTAAAGGATCTGAAAATCAAGTCTCACTAGGATGCTTAACAATATTCTGGACTTTAGGACAATGTAAATTAGAATATGAAACGTATCCTTAAATCCGGAAGAGGTACCATATTGAAGGGGGGTGGTGTGGTTGCATTATCACTCCAAAATGCAAAACTAGCAGCATGAGTCGACTGAGAAGGGTTTTAAAGTTTAAAAAAACACAATATTTGGGCAAATTTTCTAATAATGAAATTTCACTGCTATTATAACCAACTGAATATACTCAAGCCTCTATGTCTAAGAATGAACTGAAGCCATTTGTGCATCGTTCAAATCACAGACAGAAGACTGTGGAACTCACAGCTGGTTGCCCACCCAACAGAAACCTCCCTTCCCACATTTCTTCCCAGCTGCCTGAGTACCCCCAGAACACAACTACAGAGATGGAAGATGCAGGATTCAGCCTCCCGGGAACCCAGGGCAGGGCAAACGTCTGAGTTTTGGCCAGTGAGACCAGAGTCAGGGAGTTAGCTAATATCTTCCAGAAGAGGTCTTTCTCCCTGATTAAAAAAAAGAAAAAAAAATCTTTTTAGAAGACAAATAAGGAAAAACTTCCCTGCCTGCGTGTAAAGCAGGTTATACAAAGTTGTTATGCCAAGTGCTAGAGCAGCATCTTGGGACCACGAGAAGACAAGTTTTGCCTTTTAGCTGCCTGACATGCTGACGATGGCAGAGACAAGATGCCGCGATGCTGACCCCCACCATCCCATTCAAACTGCCCCACCTCCGGACTTCTTGCAACGTGTGATAGTCAATGACCTCGCTGTATAAGTCACTTTGGGCACAGTATTCTGTTTCCTGCCACAGAACTCACCCTATACAACATGGACATGTGTGAGATTGTATAGTTAGGCACCGTGACATTGTGATTTATAGTAAGAAATAAATATTTGGTCTTCGGCCTTACTTCTGACACAGAGTTCCCAAACTCTTGGAATTTCCAAAATGATCAGAGCAACAAAGGTGTCATTTGTCATGTTAGTGAGATGACTTTTGAATCCCATCTAAAAAGGTAGGCTGGTTGTCAGGAGACCCAACCTTGTGATTAGAGGGTTGGAACTTTTAGTCTCACCTTCCACCCCTGACCTCAGGGAAGAGGAGAGGGGCTGGAGGTTGAATCAATCACCAAAGATCAATGATCTAACCAATCATGACTTTGTAATTCAGCCTCCCTAAAAACCCACAAGCATAGGGATCAGGGAGCTTCGGGTAGTGAGCATGTGGATGTTCAGGGTGAGCAGGGCACCTGGAGAGGCCATGGGAGCCCACACCCTCTCCCCATGTCTTGCCCTGTGTAGCTACTCAGTCCAGCTCTCCCTGAATTGTATCCTTTTATAACAAACCAGTCATCTATTAAGCAAAAATGTTTTCCTGAGTTCTATAAGCTGCTCTACCAAGTTAACTGAAGCAGAGGAGGTGGTGTTAGAAATCTCTGAATTATAGCCAGTTGGTCAGAACTATAGGTAACAATCTGGATTTGTAACTGGCATCTGAAGACCAAGGAAGAGGTGGTGGAACCCTCTAACCTGTAGCCAGTTGGTAAGAAGCATAGGTAACCTGGCATCTGATCTGCGATGGGGGAGGAGCAGGAGAAAGCAGACCTGGAGGAATAAACCCCTAACCTGTGAAGTTAGAATTGGTACCAGAACTTATTCATGCACCCTAGTCTTTCACAGCCTGCCCAGCTTCCAAATGCACAAAGTCAGCACTGGAGATACACACTGCCTGATACATGGACAGAATATAAACACTCAGGAAATCAAAGGTCCACAGTAAGATCAACATCACAAGCATCTCCCTCATCTGCTGCCTTGGCTCCAGAAGTAAAAGTCCCACAGCTGATGTTTGCAACTCAGAGGTCCAACACTTGGTCCTACAAGGACATGCTGTTAGGAGGCAGGAACGCAGCCTTAATACCAAAACTAATGTCAACAGGTAAAACTGCAATCCTGCTTTGTCTAACAAAAGCTAAATTGGGGGAATCATATCATTTTTATTCAGGCAAAAGTAACTGTCCATATACCCAAGCACTGGAATTCTACTGTCAAAGGGCAAGAAAACAGCAGTATTTAAGGGGTGCTCTGAGACTATCTGCTCCAGGGCCGGTGAGCATGGTCCCTGGCCCATAGAATAGCCCTGCAGAGGATCCAACGCTGGTGAGAGCTCAATGTATGCCAGACATGGCTGTTCCGCCTATAAAGATCCTAAGTTTCTTTTGAGTCAGAAAATGAAACAAATTTTACCAAAGATGGATCTTTGATAACATGAAGAATCTGTTACTAAGACAAAGGAATTAACAAAGAAAGAAAGAAGACATGAAGAGAGAAAGGGAAGGAAAAAAGAAAGATCTAAAGGAATTACTTCCCTGAATTAAGTATCTTTTAAAGGTAAGAAGGAGAGTCACAAAGAATAAGAAGATAAATCTAAAGCAAAACTGTAGGAACTGTGACAGTGGAAGAAAGGATAAACAAAGGATCATGGACAATTATATCCGCCCACAGTAAACAATGGGAAAGAAAGAACTCAGGAAACGATATATTCTGTCCATGAAGGCTACAGGCACACAGTTCTCCCAATCAAACCAAAGATAAATAAAATCATCCAGATGACTTAGATGCTTAACCAGTATAAAGTGGAATATTCAGAAGACTCAGAGGTAGTGAGTGGTTCAGTAGTTGAATTTCCATTACAATAATTATGCTTAAATTTGCATATGATTAGTGATCAGTACAAAATAAGTACCGAGCACAAAATATTAATATATCATGTGTAAAATAGTTCTCACTTTTTTTTAGCTTCCAAATCCACAGGGATCTGTCTCTTCTTTGGGGGAGGAGGAGGAGGCAGCTCTTGCTTAGACCTTTTTGTAGTTACTTGTTCTCTTAGGCGAACCGTCTCTAACAGATCCTTCTGAGGAATCTGGGACATTCCCAGCTTTGCAACAGCCTGAGTCACCTGAAATAAAAATCAACCAGGTTTAATGTTTTACAACAGCTTTATTGGGATATAATTCACAAGCCATAAAATTCTCCCTTCGAAAATATACGATCCCATGGTAATCAATATATTCAGAGATGCTGTGCAACCATGCCCACTTTCTGAATCCAGAGTAGGTTTATCATATCAAAAGGAAATCCCATACCCAGTAACAGTCACTCCCATCCTTCTCTCCCTCGTGCCCTCTGGAAATGACTAATCTACTTCCTGTCTCTACAGATTTGTTTATTCTGGATATATCATGTATTAATAGATAGAATCAGTGCATTAACCTTGTGACCAGATACTTTTACTTAGCACAATGTTTTCAGGGGTTCATCTCTGTTATATCATGTATTGGTACATTATTTCATTATTACTTAATAATATTCCCAGGTGGCGCTGGGGGTAAGGAGCTTGCCTGTCAATGCAGAAAATGTAAGAGATGCAGGTTTGATCCCTGGCTTGGGAAGATCCCATGGAGTAGGAAATGGCAACCCACTCCAGTATTCTTGCCTAGAGAATCCCACGGACAGAGGAGCCTGGAAGGCTACAGTCCATGGGGTCGCAAAGGGTAGAACACGACTGAAGTGACTTGGCAGACAGCACACAATAATATTCCATTGTATGAATAGACCACATTTTGTCCACCCATGTATCTATTGATGGATATAAGGGTTGTTTCACTTTTTGGCTATTGTGAATTTTGCTGCTATGAACATTCATGTACAGACCCAAGTGTTATTTTTTATCAAGGTGCTAAAATATTTTTCAAATTTGTAAGATTATTTAAGAAGAAAAAATCATTTTGGAGAAAGAAATGGCATCCACTCCAGTATTCTTGCTTGGTAAATCCCATGGACAGAGGAGCCTGGTGAGCTACAGTTCATAGGGTCACAACTGAGTGACTGAGCACAAAGATCATTTAATGGATTCATGTCTAAGTGTTATCAGTTACTAATGGTCAGATAACTGGATATCATGAGTTTTTTAAGATCTATTAAAATTTACTTTAGAAAACTAAAGAAGATATATGTCAATTTTTCAATTTTACAGTTAACCAGGTATAAAAAAACAACTTTTTAGTTAAACTACTGCTCTTATTTCATAAACACTAAAACAAACCTGAATGTACAATTTCTACTTAATGGCACAAGGTATTACCCAAAGCAAAAGGTACCTGGTTGGAGGAATCTTCCAGTCTCTGAACCAAAGAATCCCATCTCTGAGTCAGTTCCTCTGAGTCACTGTTGATCTTCTTGAATGTCTTAGGATTATCAAGTAATTGCCCCACATCCTGGCCAATCTCACTCAACTGGTCCAATGCTTGGCGCTTCATTTCCATGTCTTCCTTCAAAATCTAGTATTGCAGATACTTATTAGATTACTGCATCACTTTAAACAGGAACTTATCTTCCTGTTCCCCAGTCAGAAAATGTAAACATGTGTATTTTATAGTAAAATTTATCTGCTTTAATTCTCTAAAGCTAAAACATAAGACTTCTGGTTCTAGATCGTCACAGGGCAGCATTCTAGTGTTAGGGAAATGAATTCATTCACTAAACTGTATTAACCACTGACAATAAGCACTAAGATATCATGGGCTCACAGAGAGATGCTGACGACATCACTTACAGCCAGTCGTCGAACACTGACACTTAGCTCCTTTTGGTCTTTGAAGTTGCTCGTCTGGACTTTATTTAAAGATTCTTCTTTTTCAGTTAACCATGCTTTCAACAAGCACTGCAAATAATAACCAAAGTTAGAAATATATTTAGGGAATCATTTGGTAATTCAATTCAATCAAGTTCTAAAATCTCTCATTTTTACATTACTAGAGGCTTTATCCACATCTGAGGGAAGAAGGATTTCAAACCCCTAAGCCTGAGGCATAAAAAAAGCTCAGAAAGATATCTTTGCTTAAGATATAACCCTTCACAGATTTGCAACTGATCAACCTAAAGTTAGCCCCAAACCTAGAAAACTAAACCTAATTCTCAGGGAGTCTGATGGCTCTAAAAGCTAAATCCAACTATCCAAGTCTCCGAAAGAATCACTTTATAACTCTCTAGATACAGAGGGAAGGTCAGAGATTTTCTTTTCTCAGTCCCTCTGTTAGGGAGGAAAGAGAGAGAAGTCAAGTTACATGGCTTGTAAACTGCAGGGCCAGATCACAGACCCACACCCCACAGCCGATGGTTTTCCATGTATCTTGCAGGACAACCACACTAATGTTCCAGATTCAATAGCAGTTATGATTAGAAGGAGAAGCCTGAGGCTAGTCCAAAGCCAGTATGAGAATTTTTAAACTTCACTGGCCAACAATGCATGTCTTTTAGACAGAAGATATTTAGTAAAGAGATAAGTTTGAAGTAGGGATTAAAAAAAAAATGGCTGCCTTAGTATAATTTTTCCCAAAATGTAGTATTCACCACAGAAGCCTTCTTCTACAGAGTTGAGGGGGGCAATTCTTGGTTCTGTGTTTGGAATCAACTCTTTCTCAAGTCTGATTTATCAGTTTACTTAACAACCATTCTCTGCCTTTATATTTTGCCCAGAAAAGGACAAATATTAAGAAAATAATGTAAATATGAATTCTTTCCTCAATGTAGTAAGAGTTATCACAAAAATACCTGTGGTACCAGATAGAAAGTGCAGACACCACAAAGAGACTGCTTCCAGTTTTGAAACACGGGGGGAGGGGAAGGGAGTTCATAAATGACTTCATGGTCCCTGATGGATATCTCACCTGCAAAGCCCACTGGGATACTGCGGAAAATAAGGTGGAATCTAAGTGACATGGTCTGACCTCTTTTGGGTTTAGTCCAGCTTCACTTGCTTACAGGGGGCAGTGTGCGAAGCCCTCGCACCTAACAGGATGGATCAGAGTTCCCAGAGGAGAGTCACTGAGGCCAACACCTCAGCTGGGCAGCCTGTAACGCAGAAGTGCTGTGTGGGATGCCTCAGACCAAGATGGCGGCGGCAGGTATAGAGGCTGCACCTGGCCTGTGACCTGGAGTCACAAGAACGCTGCCCCCTCCCGCCAACAGGAGCCCTCTAAGTCAGCCCCACCAAGGACTGACTGCCAGGAGACCACTGACTGGAGCGCAAGCTCACTCCTTTCCATTCTTTCATCAAAGAAGAAAATTCTCCTTTGCTTCTGAGCCAGACAGCTTCATTCTATGGCCTCGAATATCACGAGGCAAGAGGGCCCTTGGAGGAGCCGGACCCAAAAGAGTTGGTGACTGGCGGGAAGAACTTAAAAGCAGATAGGCAAAAAGGTATTTCAAGGCAGATGCCACACTTATAAAAAAACACGGAGACTAGAAAACTAGTTCGCTCTTTCAAAAAAAATGAAAATGATACAAAGACAAAAGCCGTAAGGAATCCACCATGGGCCATGCGTTGAGAATACAGCACTGAGAAGAAACAACAAAACTCTTGTGGCCACGACAGTCTCAGAATGAGCTACAAGATGGGAATTCAGGATCTGAACACTGAGAACAAGAAAGGACAGAGGGAAAGTTTGGAAAGGTAGGTTAAAGTCAGTCATAGAACATCCCGCTGCCCACACTTGCCTCATGCTGGAGAAATTTTGAACTAATTCTCAGAACACATTTCTAACCATCTTAAAGCCTCTGCAACTAAGTGAAAAACAATCCCTTGAAAGACTGTTTAATTCAGACACAGTGGATTGGTCTTATTCTCTGTAACAACAAATTATCAGTTAAGTACCAATGTTGGCTTCATTTCTACATTTTAACAAGATTCCTCCTCCCATATCACTAACAGAAGGCCATTCAAAGGTCAGTTTTAAAATCTAACATAATAAATGGCCAAATCCTAGCCACTCTCTATTTTTAAATATTTTTAATTACCAAATTGTGATTCTTTCTGAATTTTAAATTATTTTAATTCTTTAATTATTTTAAGAAGAATAACACAGTGGTCCCCGAGCAATCAGTCTCCTTACAATCATTAATGAAGTTAAATTTCAATTATTCTATGTGACTTTTTAGCCTGAAGAAAAGATAAGTAAATTTAAATCTTTGTAAAGCAAAATGTAAATATTTCAGAAATCAGAATCAGGTCTATCATGCGATTCTTAAGAGAAAAATTCTAGTCAAAGATTGAGGGCAGGTGGTAGTAACTTACAATTTACATGGGGACAAATTTTGCAACCTGCTTTTCAAGAGTTCTCTCTGCCACCATATTTAGTAAATCACAAAACAGTATACATTTGTTTTTATCCCATGAGAAGAATATAGCTGCTTTTTGTGGATGGAAATAAAGGCATTTAAAAGAATCACAGTGGACCCTGGGATGTGGGAACAGAGTATCTGTTTATTTTCTACACCACAACTCTTTGGCATTTTGAAGAAAAGTCTTGCTTATTTGTATTCTGTTTTGATGGTTGCTTTTCTGGAAGGATGGAGATGGGCAAAAGGCCACGAATTAGACTGAAAACATTAAGTGGCAGCTTTGCACCAAAGGTTCATTTTCTATGTTAATCCTTGGTGGAAAAAAATTAGCTACGTGTTCAATCATCGGTGTTGCTAAATAATATTTTTCTTGTTAATTTCAGCAGTTATTCTGATTAAAATTCACAGGTTTAAAGTTCACAAAGTACTGAGTGGATTCATTTATCATTATGTACTGAGCACAAATCATGCACTAGGTTGTGTGACTACAAGTTCAAATACATTATCCAACACAAATGCAGTAAAAATTATGTCAAGTAACTCCTAAAATTAGCATATCTAAAAACTAATCTAACTAATGAACAAGATCAAATTGTTATTACAATGCAGCTAATTTATAATGCAATCTAAATCTGACTTTTAACATAACAAATAATTATTTATAAATTTTCCTTCTAAAGAAAGGAAATATAAGTGATTTATTCAAAAGCAATAATTATGATGGGTTACTTTTCACCACTTTTGCCCATTATGTATACAGCTTCATACCTGTTCTTCCAATAATTCCTGCCACAAAATGTTGATTTCCTGCAACCTATTCCAACGTTCTTCAGTCCATCGGCACACAGCCGTCCAGCGTTCACCAAGTTTCTAGAAAAGGAAAAACCGATCATTTGTCCACAAAGCCTTAAGGGATAGTTATCACAATCCTTAAAGACATTCCTGACATCCATTGTTCTTTATTACAGAGTAGTAGTTATGAAAAATATTATGAAAGTTACTTTAAATAATACAGATGAATTTCACAAAATTATAGATAAAACAAACTAATTTCCATAGAATTTAACTATCTCATACTACACAGCTAGAATATGGCACAACTTGAACTCTATCTTGTAACTTTTGACTCCAAACTCTAGATCTTTTCTATTTTATTGTGGTTTTTATATGAGAATTTGACAGCTTCACATAAACCTTCAAAATATAGCAAATATATCTACTTTCAAGGCTTCCATTTTTTCAGACTATAATTATCTTTAAGACAAAATTCAGTGCGTGGCTAATTTCTTAACCATTCTTACATGCCAAGACAATCTTCATCAGTAGTACCAAAAATTATGAAAAAAAAGTTTTTAACTTATAAAAACTGTTTTGATTTGTTCTGTTTATATTGCATGATCCACAGAAAATTCCACCAAACAACAACAAAAATTATAAGTATTAGCCAGACTAAATAAATTTGATACATTTAAAAAATCAATCTTAAAAAAAAAAAAAATCAATCTTCAGGATGACTTTCCCAACTAAATATTACCACTTTATAAATAATGATTAACAAATTCTAAGTTTTATTTCTTCATTACTTACCTGTGAGCAAGAATTATTTAATGCACATTATCTTATTTCAATTTTTATTATCAAAATGAGCTTTGTATAATGCAAAAGTAGAGAACATAGAGCCAGAAGACATGTCTCTTGTCTCCACATGAAAACTCATTGCCTATTTAAACCTCTGGGGCCTCCACATAACCACTATGGATATCCTCACTGATAAATAGACAAGACATGAATGCCTACCTCTAAGATTACTGCAGAAACTAAAAACTGTTGCACCAAAATCTCAAAACTACTACCCAGCTTTAAATGTTGCAAAAGAGAAAGAATTCCACATGATAATTTATAGTTACTGAAAATCATCAACTGAAAGTTACTTAAATCATCAGCTGGCAACATTGTATCAGTTAATCCAAGTTCAAATAAAATACAACTGACCCTTGAACAATTGGGTGGGTCCACTCATACTTGGATTTTTTTCAATAAATACATAGGAAAAAATTTTGCAGATTTGTGACAATTTGAAATGAAGATAAACCACAAAGCCTAGAAACATCAAAAAAAAATTTTAAGAAAAAGTTAAGCATTCAGGAATGCATAAAATACCTGTAGAAGTGTATATAACATACAAAATCTGTGCTAATGGACTATTTGTTACCAGTACAGATTCCAGTCAACAATAGGCTATTGCTAGTTAAGTTTTGGGGAAGCAAAAAGTTATACTAGGATTTTCGACTGCTTGAGAGGTCAGTGTCCCAAACCCCACGTGTTTAAGGATCAACTGTACCAAAAACTCTCTTTATAAAGACTTGTAAACAGACACTATAGTCACAGCAAAAAGAAGCAAGTTGTCAGGGTTCCCAAAACTGATGCTCACATTTACACATTGATCTACTAAAGAAACAGGGATATTAAATCCTAATGACTGAAATTCTCAAACTTGACATTTTTTTTTTTTAATTCTACCAGTTTATTGCTACCAACCCATCTCCCTCCACCCTCGTGCACACATGCTCAGTCATGTAACCCCATGAACTGCAGCCCGCCAGGCTCCTCTGTCCATGGACTTTTCCAGGCAAGAATACTGGAGTGGGTTGCCATTTCCTTCTCCATCAAACTTGACATTTTTTTACATATTCACTGGGCCCCACTCTCAGTGAGGCCCATAAATATGCATTTTAATAAATTCGTCAAGTGATTCTGAGCAAGAAGTCTGTGGATCTTTTTTTGGGATCAGTTCTTGAGCTTCAAAATCTTGCTCATACGCCCAAAGGCTGAAGTAAATGAGTGATACCCTGGTTCTCCTATAAACCCCCATGCTGTGGAACCCCAGCTGGGAAGTGCAACCTAAAGAAGATGATTTTACTAACCTAAATAAACAGACTGAACATGAAGAACAGGAACAATGTGTGACTGGGGCTCAGACCCCAGGTGCCTTAGCCCTATCCTACTTTACAAGTCTTTACCTGTAACTGATCTTCCAAAACAGCTGTAGCGCTCTCGCCACTGTTTTCATCAACAATCACCACCATGTGAGTCAGGGAATTCACTTTCACTTGTTCAGCCTCAAGATCATTCTGCAGACTCTAGAGAAAAAATTCAGATAAACCATTATGTCTACTCTTTCCCATTTGCATATTTAAAATCCACCCAGTTGTCAATAGTAATTAAGGACACTTAATGAAGCATCCTGTTTAAATTTCCAACCATTAGCCTAAGTGTTCTCCTAAGGAGACAAACCCATTATACATCTTTACATTTCATTATGAACCAAAGCAATTTGAAAATGCAATGTCATAACAGACTGCAAATGTTATGTCATCACCTTTACTATTTTTATTCCAAGTTTTGGCTGAAAGAATAAGAGAAAAGGTGTCACTTAATCAACTTGAGTGCATACAGTAGGAATTAAGAATATAGAATCTTTAAATCAAAAAAGTTCCAAATTTAAAACGCAGAGTCAGAGATCATTCTATCTAGTACAACACTGTATAAAGCGACATAAGTCGAATGCGATTTGATAGTCAGAAGCTGTTCTGATTTGTTAGTCAGAAGCTGCTCTGATTTGTTACCGTGGAAAGCAACTGGAGTATACAGACAATTTTCTTCCTACCTCTTCCATGGGAAGAGAATGCCAGGTCACAAGACATATGTATATAGGTAATTTATTCAAATACTACCAATAGTGTTGTCAAATGCCTTGAGTTTTTGTCTTTAATGTATCCTTAAAGCTTTATTTACCATTATGTAGATATTTCATTGAGAAATAAAATTCTTCAAACATTTTGCAGAGAAGCTATTTTACTCTACCTTTCCTTGACTATGAAAAGCTACCTCTTAAATTTCTGACCTCCCTCATAGCTAAGTTGATAAAGAATCTGCCTGCAATGCAGGAGACCCCAGCTGGATTCCTGGGTTTGGAAGATCCCCTGGAGAAGGGATAGGCTACCCACTGCAGTATTCTTGGACTTCCCTTGTGGCTCAGCTGGTAAAAAATCTGTCCACAATGCAGGAGACCTGGGTTCAATCTCTGGGTTGGGAAGATTCCCCGGAGAAGGGAAAGGCTACCCACTCCAGTATGCTGGCCTGGAGAATTTCATGGACTGTATAGTCCATGGGGTCGCAAAGAGTCAGACATGACTGAGCAACTTTCACTTTTCAGACCAGTCACAAAACTCATGAATCCTCACCTAGGAAAAGAAGCAATAGCTTTCCTGGAAGAATTATGAACAGATCAATCTGAGGGTTTCCTTATTTCCCAACACGTTGCATTCATGCAATAGACTAGGGTTCTTAACCACTCATGAGTGCAAAAAAAAAAAAAAACCTTGAGAATCTTATGAACACTATGTACTTTCATAACAAACCTCTACATGCCCATATAAAATTTGACCTGCGCTTTCATCCCTGGCTCAGAAAACCCCCATCCCTACGCACTCCACCCTGCAAGCAAGCCACTGAAGGAGTGTCCCAGCTCTGCGCTAATGATAGACGCCATCAGCCCCTGAGAATTCTAAGTGCTGCTTTTCCATATTTGATAAAGTATAAAAGAAATATGAGCCAGATTTACTTTATGATCTTCTAGCAGCTTTTGCAGGGATTTTAAGTCATCATCCAGGGGGCAAGTTTCCATCTTTTGGATGCGTTCTTCTGTGAGCGTCAACCAGGCAGACAGCTGCTGTAGCTGTTTCCTCTGGAGTTCCATGAGGACATCGTGCAGCCTGTCCAAGGGGAGCAAAGCGTTATCCCCACTCCTTCTTCCCTTCGCAAAGGCACACACACACTCCAGGCATCAAGGAAATGGGGCGGGGGACATACTCTTGTCTAACCTTTTAAAGCAACATTTAGTCTTTAAATATAGAAACCAGCAAAAAAATTATTTTCTTCCTAAATGGAGTCAACTAAATGCAATCCAAGAATGCAAATAACAGCACCCTCTATTTGTATCAGAATCATTGTTTCTTTAATCAGGAATTCCTGCCTATTAAATAGGTGGAAATTGCAATGGAATAGTTTGCTCCTTAACATACAATATATGAAATAAAATGAACCGTGGAGGAAAACTACTCTTAAAAAATGTTACAAAATGGAACTCTAGATAAATATAACATAGCCCTATCTTCATGTCAGAGTTGATGGTTAGCCAATTTTAAGACTGCAAAGTCCACATACAATGTCTTCGCCCTTTTTTTTGCTGATTTCTGTATGGCCACTTTTACCTTTTCATTTTGTTAACATATCAAAGGGGAAATAAAGATCATCAAAATTCCAGCAATGCTACATACAGAAAAGAGTCAAAATGCGATAAGGCAAGTTCTCTAGTTATCTTGTTCCCACAAACATGTAGACTTTTACTTGTGTTAAAGTGGGCAGCAGGGACTTTCAGTGGTTAAGACTTCACCTTCTAAAGCAGACGGTAAGGGTTCAATCCCTGCTCAGGGAGCTAAGATCCCACAAGACTTGTGGACAAAAAACCAGAACATAAACAACAGAAGCAATATTGTAACAAACTCAATAAAGACTTTTTAAAAATTTTTCAAAGAAAACAACTGGGCGCCATCTTGCAGCAGTGTTCACTCCTGGGCTTCCACTCACCGGGACTGTCTGTCCATACTTTCGACTCTGAGCGCCTCCCATCTGGCATTCAGCAGGGACATTTGTTCCTGAATCTCAAACTCCTCTTCATCTGTCAGAGTTCCTTGTGTGATCAGTTGATTTCCTGCCTGCAAGACGTTCCCCACACTGCTCTGGTGCGCTGTCAGCTCCATCATAAAAGCCTGGGAAGGTACATGATTATGATCTATGAGCTGCTCATTGAAGAAAAGCAAATCTTAATAAATTGTTAATGCCCAAATATCAATGCAGTGGGGGGGGGGTGACCATGCAGACTTCAAATAAAGAAGACTTTGATCCATTTTTTTTTTTAAGCTCTGAATATAGGAAATAAGCAGCTGACCTAAGGAAAAAGAAAAGATCAAAGAAGTCCATGTTACATCTGATAACACCAGCTATTTTTATGTCAATGCTGATTATGCTACTGATGGATCATGAACATGGAGCTATGAGAAGATATAATAAATAAAATACCATGCTCGCCCAACAGGACTTGCTTAAAGAAAATGACCATTTGTATCATTTTCAAACCAAAACAGCAAATAAGACCTGTCAATTAATATAGCACCAAATAACTACTTAATCAAAAGAATTCTTCACATAAGCCAATCACTATAATGCAATACATTCCTGAAATGGTAGGAAATTTTCATTATATAAAAGTATACAAGAATACTGGATACAAGTTTGCTTAATCATATAACAAATAAAAATAACCACTTCCTAGGGAGCATTCAAAATTTAAAGACTTGATGCACTGATTAGCCATTTTATGTCTTAACTATAATAATACACTTCCAAAACGAGCAGTACTAAAGCACTGATTTTTGTCAGTGGCTCAACTGAATCTACAAATTATGGTAAGATCAAAATTGAAAATTTAATTCCAACGTACAGTTAATCACCCATGCCAGTTTTATAACGAAGCCCTGTTTAAAAATCTTAAGTCCTCAAAAAAAAAAAAAAAAAAAGTGTAAAGCAGAGACATTACTTTGCCAACAAAGGTCCACCTAGTCAAAGTTATGGTTTTTCCAGTGATCATGTATGAATGTTCGAGTTGTTCTATAAAGAAAGCTGAGTGCCAAATAATTGATGCTTTTGAACTGTGGTGTTGTGGAAAACTCTTGAGTCTTCCTTGGACTACAAGGAGATCCAACCAATTCATCCTAAAGGAAATCAGTCCTGAACATTCATTGGAAGAAGGACTGATGCTGAAGCTGAAGCTCCAATACTTTGGCCACCTGATGCGAACAACTAAATCATTTGAAAAGACCCTGATGCTGGGAAAGACTGAAGGCAGGAGGGGAAGGGGACAACAGAGGATGAGATGGTTGGATGGCATCACCGACTCAATGGCCGTGAGTTTGAGCAAGCTCCGGGAGTTGGTGATGGACAGGGAGGCCTGGCGCTGCAGGCCATGGGGTGGCAGAGTCGGACATGACTGAGTGACTGAACTGAACTGCACTGAAGTCCTCAAATAATGCCATGAAATTCCTGTGGAGCAGAATTCAGTAAACAATATACATCAGGGCACATCTCACAGGCACTGTGGCACATATATCCTGCTCATCAGCCTCAGATTACTTACTTCATGGGTTGCAAACTGCTCTTTGACTTCTTCCACATCATCAGAAATGTCATCCTGCTCCTGAAAAGTGTCCTCGGCAGAAAGCAACCAGGTCAGCACTTCCTCCAGTGCTATCTGATAGTTGTCCAGATCCATGTCAACCTCCGTGACAGTGCTAGGGGTTTCAGCTCGGGGACTCTCTTGCTCCTCCTCTGGTGCCGAGCTCTATAGAAACAAATCCAAGAAAATCCACAAGCATCGTGAAGACCAGAAGGTGTTCAACAAAGGCACCCCGGATGGAGACCCAAGGTAAACACCACTGTGGCTTAAGGCATCCATTGGATTCTCAGGAGCTGGGTGAGCAATGCTGTGAACTAGTCAGAAAGCTGTATCACTCGTGGATTCGATACTCAGATATACTCTAATATAGCTGCTGTTGTTCAGTCGCTAACTCCTGTCCGACTCTTTGCGACCCCATGGACTGCAGCACACCAGGCTTCCCTGTCCTTCACTATCTCCCAGAGTATATAGTTGGGAAGAGACAAATAACCCACATGAATCACTTCTGAACAAAAATAAAAAGGCTCTTAACAAAGTTATAAATTCCATGGGTCTAACAAGGGATGCTATTTGAATTCATCAAGGGATAGAACAGGAAGTTTCACAGAGAATCTGGAACACGCTGGACCTTGAAAGGGTAGATGTCATTTAAAGAGAGCAATTAGAACCTTTGTTAAATTGCTTTTACTGAATAGCATTTTAGCATTGCATTTTAGACACTAAAAGACAGCCATACATATCCAGGCTATTGTACTGATGATATTTTTCTGAGGCAGTAGCCCTCTAGTTTACTAGCTGGGTTTTTTTCTTTTTTTTAAGAGCCTGTGGAATAAGTTATTCCAAGCTCCTTCTAAGCAATGGAGTATTTTCTTATATACTGCAGAATTGTATAACCTAACTAACCACTTATCTCATTCACAAGTTCCCTTCCAGAGCAAAGTTCTTCAAAATTTGCCTACAGCCTGTCTCTACCTTTTCACCTCTCACCCACAGTTTTCATGTATCTGAAACATACAAAAATGCATAGAAAACCACATAAGAAAAGCTCACGTATTTAACAACTATGGTTGTTAACACTCCCTTTCAGGCTGATCAGGTATTGGTCCCTCCCACACACCTGGAAAGTATTTTGCCACTGTAACCAATAAACTTCTCAATGATAAATCCATTCTTCTAGCATCATCCTTAGGAGGATCATGTAATGAACACAAAACCAGAACATTTTTTATCATCACAGTGCTAGAACAACATACATAATCCAGAACTGTTTAAAGCAAAGCCAGAAGTCTGGTCACCTTCTGTTTCTTAAGCTCTCAGTGGCATTCTGTACATCTGACCTGTCCCCGCCCTCTCGAAGTTCTCCTGCTGCTGCTTTAACAACACCACCTTGGTTTTTCTCCTAGTTCAAAAGCATTTGCCAACATGTAAGTAATGCAGCTCCTCAAAAGTAAGTCCCAGGCCCTTTTTTAATTCTCTTTGTGTACTTTGCCTACATGGCTTCATCCATTGCTATGAGATTTCAAGAACCATCTATTAACATATCCTATTACCTTTATATTTCTCGTCCCAAACTCCTGTGTCCCACCTTCCTTAACATTTCCACTTCAATTTTTCATAGGCATATCAAAACTTGTCAATATTTAAACCCTTCATTTTTTCCCCCAAACCTCTCTTGGCTTCCCATTTCAGTAAATGGCTCCTCCATGCACTTAACTAACTCCTCCAGCTAAAATCCAGGGGGCCAAACGTGGTTCCTCTTTTTCTTTCCCCTCCTACATTTAATATGGATAAACAATTCCTACCTTCAAAATTTACCTCAAACCCATCCAGGTCTTTGCATCCTCACAATTGTCATTTGACCTCAGGACTACAACAGCCTGATCACCAGTGTCTTCAGCTCCCTGTTACTATCCAAACTTCTACCTCCACCATCCACTTCTCACAGAGCAGCCGGAATGATGTTTGCAAAATGCAATTATATCCTAAGACTTCCCTGCTCAAAATCTTCCACTGCTTTCTCAATGCTCTTAAGATACAATTGAAAATTCTTAACATAGTTTATAAAAATACTGTGGCAGCAAGAAACAGAGTGAGTGAGTGTGTGTGTGTGTAGGGCCGGATTTCAATTAGGTTAATCAGGGAAGTCTTCTCTGAAAAAGTTCCATTGAAACTGGAGAAAGATGGGAAGCTTGCCATGCAAACAGTGGGTGGAGGAGCATTTCATGGAGATCAGCCCACAGGTACAAGAATCTGGGGGAAGGAGAGGAGAAGTCTACCACGACTGGAGTGCAATGGCCTGAGATGAGTTGGGGCAGGGGGCTGGGCCTTGTAAACTACAAGAGGAGATGAGGTCTTTAACAAGTATGAGAGCTGGAACAGAAAGTAAACACACTCCAAGATACTTTGAAGGAAGAATCCAAAGGGACCTGGTAAATGACATGCAGGAGCTAAAAACAATCAGTGAGCCCATAGATGAAACACTGGATAATTAGGAGAGAGATGATGCCAAAGAGAGAGAAGGAAAAATGAGTTAAGTCCTGTACCTAAAACTCTGAAACTGGGAAGCCAGAATAATCCTGGAGATCATTTAGTATCAAACCTCCATATTCTAATGAAGACATCTGAGAACTAGAAAAGTTAGTGACCAGCTAAAGGTTATTAAGATAGGCACTAGGATCTATGAGGTCGAAAATGGAAGGCGTTATCTAAATGCCAAGTGTTCAGAAGGTATTCATTCAAATACAAGAGGAGATGTTTGACTGAGGGATCAATTTCAAGAGAAATTCAGTAATTATTTACTGATCACCTAATGCTCTAAGCACGTATCTGTAGAAGGAGAAAGAGAGGAAGGTGGGCTATTCGCACTCATTGAAAAGTAGAAGATAGCAAGATAGGTCAAAGAGTAGATGATTACAACTTGACCACATCATATTCCTTCCATTAACTTATAAGGCATTAATGAAAGCATGCAGATGAAGAGTTTAATGTCAATACACTGCTCTTTTTTATTATTCAGTTATCCATATACATGTATCTGGGCTTCCCTGGTAGCTCAGACAGTAAAAGAAGCCACCTGCAATGCAGGAAATCTGGGTTCAGTCCCTTGGTTGGGAACACGCCCTGCAGAAGGGAATGGGAATCCACTCCAGTATTCTTGCCTGGAGAATCCATGGACAGAGGAGCCTGGTGGGCTGCAGTCTATGGGGTCATAAAGAGTCAGACATGTCTGAGCAACTAACACATACACTCACATATACACACACACACACATATCTATAGTCTTTCTAAAATTCTTTTCCCAGTTAGATTGTCAGTGAATATTGAGCAGAGTTCCCTGTGCTAGATGGTAGGTTATCCATTTTAAATACAGCAGTGTGGACATGTCAATCCCAAACTCTCTAATATACTTGCTGTTAATTAAACAGCATGTTACGAAAAAGCATGATTATCCTAGGCCCTAACTCCGGCCTTGCTATGTGAAACATGTATTTTCCCTTTTAAAAAGTAAAATCAGTAAAGTTGTGGTTTTCCATTACATGCACATGATGGTGACAGATGCTAACTGATAAACTGAAGCTCTGATGCTGAGAGATCAAGATCTCCTCAGTCAAGAAAAACATCCTCAGAATTATCTTACCTAGTACCTTACAAAAAACAAATACAGCAAGCCAAATATATTAGTAAAAATTTACCTGTACCTGTATGTTAATTTCCCCTTCTTCACATTCTTTCTTATATTTCCTTGGAAGTGTTTCTACCTCACGGATGGCATCTATAGTGACTTGCTGAGGGAGCACTTCAAACAAAGATGTTAAATACATAATTATGGATTTCTTGTCAGGAAGCTGAACTGCAACATCTAAAAGTGAAAGAAAATAAGAACCAGCTTAAATTAGATGTCCAAAGTATATGAACTGCTCAATATTAGGTATAAAATAACTGTCCTGAGTGCCCATAAACAATACTAGTATACTATCTTTGCAATACCACAACTTTCATATAATATATGAGACACAGGTCAAGATGATTACCTATGGATTTTTGTGCAATATCCCATTTCTTAAAAATCTTCCCTTACAGTTTCCCCCACAAGGGTAAAAGATAAGCTACCATTTAAGGTAATGTCACAGATTTCATTCATATTATGAAAATAAGTCTAGACTTCAGTCTTGCAAAGTTTTCTTAAGTAAAGTTTTCACATCATATATAAGAAGCTCGTTTACACAAAAAGCACATTTTAATGAAATGAACCAAACACTAAATTGTTTGTCTAATAATTTTGTTTTCCTAAAACGTTAAATTTTATGCTGGTATTTATTAACTATTTTCCAGTGATGTAATTAAGCCTCCTGAAGGATCCTAGAAATTGTTAAGCACAAAAGTATTATGTCTATAATAAAAAGTTTTGTACCATATTTCAAAAGGAAAAACACTTCCTTAACTCTCACAATTCTTTCTACAAAGAGAGAAAACAACAACAACCAAACAAACAAATACTGCTTTTCAAGTATTCAAAATTGTAAAGCAAAACCAAGGTTGAAATTAAACACTGAACAATACCTTCAGGATCTAATAGCTTTTCAATTCCCAAATAAGTTTGAGCCTTGCTGAAGGCATGTTCAAGTCTCTCAATTGGGGACATATTGACAACTCTATCCCAGCTGAAGAGATCAGGTCTGAAATTAGCATGCAAATAAAATTCAGTGATGATGAAATATGTGGTGAAAAAGTTGTTACTGTTATAATCATATACATTTCAGTTTTTTACTTTTTTATTTGTGAATATAAATTTAAAAGTTTATCTTTTATATCCCCAAAGTTTGTCAAATATATAATACTTTATAAAATATAAATATGTACATGACAGGTAAAACATTCTAAGATTTTTGTATTGGTTAAATAGGCTGCTAAAATTTTGGAGTAGCCACTGAATGACTAGAAATGGTATAATATTTCCCAAATAGTGAAAGAAAAAAAAAAGAAGGAAGAACCTACAAGAAGAAAAAGTAAGAAAAATGAGCTCAGAATAAAGTTAAGAATGAACTTCTGTAAATACATCAGTTATCACAATAATGTTAATGGACTAAAATCTCTGATTAAAAGACCAAGATTAGCAGAATAGAAAATCCAGCTCCAATCCCTTCACAGGATATTCCTAAGGCGAAAATCCCTAAGAGAATTTCCATCCACCCCGCTCCATGGAGCTATTGTTTAGTATTTCATGTCTATCATGATTTTCTTTTAATTCCACAAATTGGGCATGACTGTCACCCTAACTGCTTACAAGCTGATCATTTTCTTTGAGCTCTATCTGCTATTGCACCGTGGACCGGCCTACCCTTCTGAGATTTGCCTCGCTCACCCCCACCCCCAGTTCCCTCTCTGACATCATCTCCTGTTACACCCCTTACTCACACCTCTGCACCCAGGGACCTCCCACATGCCAGGTAATTCTCCTCATCTTGCCTGATAGATTTTTCTTCAGCAATATTTACCACTTCTATAGGCTACACAACTCACATTTCCATTTTTTAAAAATTGCCTGCTTCCCTCTATTTGAACATTAATTCCAAGAAGGAGGACTGGGATTTTTGTTTGCTTTTTATCTCTGTTCTACATTCTGTGCCCATCACACAGAAGCTACTCCATACATATTTGTTCAATCAAGCAACAGATAGAAAAATGTTTTAGCTATAATTCAAGTTTTCTGACAGCATCTCTTAACCAACCTGAAACAGGGGACAACCTCCTTAAACTGATAAAGGAAATGAAGAAGACTAGGTTTTTTTAATCAGATAAAAGGTATATGAAAAAAAAATACAGCAAATAGCAGAGCTATGGTAAAACATTGAAGAACAAGACATTCTGCCTCAGTGCTACCAATTTAGATCATTATTGTATTGAAGAACAAGGCATAAATGAAGGGGAAAGAGAAGAGGAGAGAAAGAGAGGGGAAGGGAGGGAAGGAGAAAATAAATGATTATAATTCATGGTCATGAAAAAAACCTACAGTAACAAAATAAAACCTACAATAACAAATTCAAAATTTATCAGAATTTAACAGTCTTCTAGATATAAGCCATAGAAAAGTCAACTGCATTTTTATATATCAATAAAGAACATACAGGAAATAAAACTTGAGACAATAAATAACTTACAAGAGGGATAAAACACATAACAAATTTTGCTGCTCACAATTAAATTCTTGCTGCATCTGGAATTTATTTGGGATATGGTGATGCAGGGATCCAGCTCATCCGTTTCCACTTACTCCACACCATCTATTAATCTGCAGCATAGGCTCAGCTGTAGACCAGAATGGAGCTATTTCTGAGCTATTTATTCCCTTAGGTTGAACTACATGAAACTGCCATTCTCACGTGTCAAAAACAGTCAAATATTGGCAATTTCTTATGCTTCAGCTTATTATTACATTGTATTTTATTTGTGGTGCTATATAGTCTCAATTAATACAACTTCATAACTAGTCTAGCTTTCTGTTTGGAAAGTACTTCAGCCTGTCTCTTTGAGAATGAAGTGGCTCCTTTTGATCCTTTCGTCTTTTATTATAGAATCAGACTCTGATCACAAGTTTCATGAAAAAAAAAATCATTATTTTCAATTGGGGTTGCACTAAATTCATAGAGTTTTTTCCTTTAAGCAGAAGGCTGAAAAGTATCACAATTCTTTGTGTATATTATTGGTGTAGTGCAGAATGAGTGGGCTTGAACTATGTGAATTATTTTACATTTTTTAATTTATAAATACGTACAAGAAATCAGGGATATTGTACACTGTGGCATTTAAGTCCTATGGAAACAAAATGTGATGGGTGGTTTTTTTTTCCATGATGTTTCTTTTTTTTTTTTTATGTTTTCAGAAAGCATGTACAGAGGAGAGAGGTGGTGGTTGGAAGGGACTTTAGGAAGGAGCAGACAGGAGTAGGGAGAGACAGGAAGGATGTACAAATGTGTACAAGTCTGCACAGCTAAGAAGAGTCACATCTCACTTATGCCGGTGGAGCACGGCATTGAAGGCGAGCCCGTCTGTCCAGCTGGTGGTGAAGTTGAGGACGTTGACCTGACTGTACGGCCTCGTGGACTGGCGCACCCAGCTCAGCAGGATCTTCTCGCTATTCGTCTGCTGCAGGGCTGACATGATATCCTTCATGACATCTTTCACCTGTTTCAAATGAAACAACGCCTGCCAATAACTTCACGTAGTAACGAGAATCAAGTCCCTGAATAAGGAATGTTATATTCATGAACCACTGGGCCAGGCCAATGGTATTCATTTTATTTCAAAGCTTTCCTTTAAACACTGGACACATAAAAGTATTTTAACAGTGATGACTTTGATTCGGAGGTGATTTTAACGTCACCTTTACGTATCATGGCATTTTCTATACCTTAGCAATACTTTTAATACATTTGGTTACAGTGAACATTAATTTCATAGTCACAAAAAATATTTTAAAACTATACAGTTACAAACATCTTTTAATAGGAGGAAAACTCATTTTGATTTTCTACAGAAATCAGAAAGAAGGGAAGAATTTGGTTGACTATGAAATCCAAGAATGAATTGCATTTCCTGATGGCAGTAACAATTAAAATCTAGAAATAATATTTTATGTTATTATTCTAAATTAATACATATGTTTTAAGGAAGTGTTCAAATAATGACGTGGACATAAAAAAAAACTCACACGAGTCAACTTAAAGGGGTTTATAAAATAAATAATGATAGTGAAAGATCATAACCTACTAAAGAAGTAAAAATCCATCAGTGTGCACAGATATATAAATGAATAGACAGATAGATATAGAGAAACAAGAGAAAAGGGAAAGCTCTTCCTCACAAGTGGAAAGATAATTAACAAATGTAGAAGAAATGATGAAATGAGAAAATCACTTTGCCAAGCACCATAATAATAACTGATGACTCAGTGGTGAAGAATCCGCTTGCCAATGCAGAAGACATTGGTTCAGTCTTTGGGTCGGAAGGAACCCCTAGAGAAGGAAATGGCAACCCACTCCGGTATTCTTGCCTTGGAAATCCTATAGACAGAGGAGCCTGGCAGACTACGGTCCATGGGGTCACAGAAGAGTTGGACATAACTCAGTGACTAAACAAAAACAACAAGAACTATGAATGGATCTAAAAAATAATGGACAAAAGTTTAATAAGTAGCTGAATGTTTACAAAGTCTCAAAGTGTATCTCCACGAGATACTTTTTAATGACAAAGGACAGTCACCTTATAGTGGAGACACTGGCAGAGTTCGCCTTACCCAAAGGATGAGTTAATACAGCCAGAAAAAAAGCAGACAGCATGTGCTCTGTGAAATGGTGTATAAAGAAAAATTCAACATCATTTTTGTGACATTTATCCCACAAATGAATAACCTAAATCTAATCATGAGAAAATATCAGTCAAACCCACATGAAAGAACATTCTACAAAATAACTATTCAGTACTCTTCAAAAATGTCAATATCATGAAGTGCAAAGAAATACTCAGAAATTATGCTTGAATAAAGATGACTAAAAAGACAAGACAAAAGAATGTAATGCATAATCCTGTATTCTTTTCTCTAAATGATATTATTGGGGCAACTGACAAAATTTCCATCAGATCTCTAGATCACATAATTGTTTTGTTTCAATATTATCTTCCTGATTTTAATAATTATATACTATTGGTTAAGGCAAAGTATAATAATTGCATAATGATTAATATTAGCAACATAAATATTACAATAATATATAATATATAAATAATATATTTTTTGCTGGATCATTGAAAAGGCAAGAGAGTTCCAGAAAAATATCTATTTCTGTTTTATTGACTACACCAAAGCCTTCGACTGTATGGATCACAATAAAATGTGGAAAATTCTCAAGGAGATGGGAATACTAGACCACCTGACCTGCCTCTTGAGAAACCTGTATGCAGGTCAGGAAGCAACAATTACAACTGGACATGGAATAACAGACTGGTTCCAAATAGGAAAAGGAGTACATCAAGGCTGTATATTGTCACCCTGCTTATTTAACAAATATGTAGAGTACATCATGAGAAACGCTGGTCTGGAAGAAGCATAAGCTGGAATCAAGATTGCCGGGAGAAATATCAATAACCTCAGATATACAGATGACACCACCCTTATGGCAGAAAGTGAAGAGGAACTAAAAAGCCTCTTGATGAAAGTAAAAGAGGAGAGTGAAAAAGTTGGCTTAAAGTTCAACATTCAGAAAACTAAGATCATGGCATCTGGTCACATCACTTCATGGCAAATAGATGGGGAGACAGTGGAAACAGTGCCAGACTTTATTTTTTGGGACTCCAAAGTCACTGCAGATGGTGATTGCAGCCATGAAATGAAAAGACGCTTACTCCTTGGAAGGAAAATGATGACCAATCTAGATAGCATATTAAAAAGCAGAGACATTACTTTGCCAACAAAGATCCATCTGGTCAAGGCTATGGTTTTTCCAGTGGTCATGTATGGATGTGAGAGTTGGACTGTGAAGACAGCTGAGCACCAAAAAATTGATGCTTGTGAACTATGGTGTTGGAGAAGATTCTTGAGAGTCCCTTGAACTGCAAGGAGATCCAACCAGTCCATCCTAAAGGAAATCAGTCATGGGTGTTCATTGGAAGGACTGATACTGAAGCTACAACTTTGGCCACCTCATGCGAGGTGAGTTGACTCATTGGAAAAGACCCTGAGGCTGGGAGGGATTGGGGGCAGGAGGAGAAGGGGACGACAGAGGATGAGATGACTGGATGGCATCACCGACTCGATGGGCATGAGTTTGAGTAAACTCCGGAAGTTGGTGATAGACAAGGAGGCCTGGAGTGCTGCGATTCATCGGGTCGCAAAGAGTCGGACACAACTGAGCGACTGAACTGAGCTGAAATAGTATGTATTCAACATTTTATATTATTTTAATATACTGTAGTTATATGAGAGAACTTCTTGTTTTTAGAAAAATAATTTGCTTCTACAAAATACACACTAAACTATTTAGTGAAAGAGGGACAGAGAGAGAGAAAACACAAACATACAAATAGCTGTTAACATTTGGAAAATCTGAGTGAAAGGTATCCAGGAATTCTTAGAGTTATTTTTGCAATGCTTTGATAAGTCCAGTATTTTTAAAATTTAATATTTAAAAAATACTTTTTCTCTATGCCAGGAAAATAGAGTAGTTTGTCAGGCTTTTCATTCCAAATAAGTTGAATTATATCCTTTCTCCAAATTTGTATGCTGAAATCCTAACCCCCAGCACCTCACCATAGGGATGTGTTTAGAAATAGAAATCTGTAAAGAAGTAGTTAAGGTAAAATGAGATCACATGGGCTAGCCCTAATCCAGTATGACTGGTATCTTGGAATAAGCAAAGGAGATTAGGACACAGACATACACAGACCACACAAGGAGACAAGAAGAAGGGAGCCACCTACCAATAAAGGAGAAGAAACCAACCTTGCTGACACCTGGATCTCCAATTTCTTAGCCTCCAAAATTGTGAAAAAACAAATTTCTATTGTTGAAGTCACCCAGTTTGTGGTACCCTG
This sequence comes from Muntiacus reevesi, assembly GCF_963930625.1. Taxonomy (NCBI): domain Eukaryota; kingdom Metazoa; phylum Chordata; class Mammalia; order Artiodactyla; family Cervidae; genus Muntiacus; species Muntiacus reevesi. The sequence continues at coordinate 177,498,289 of NC_089251.1, forward strand.
TGGCAACTCTAAGAAACTAATATACCTATGATCCATTTCCATTCCTATTAAGAAGTAATTAAAAATTTCCCCACCTGCCAGTGCAAAATGATGCTCCAAAGTAATCCTAAAGTCAGTTTGTGATTTCCATCTACAATGTCCGTTCCTCCTATATTCACTAAATCCACCTAGTAAAACGAAAAAATAACTTTTAAGACAATTTTTCTACAGAAACCCAGGTTTTTATTTTAGCACATTTGGACAACAATATAAGTAAACGGTTAAGAAAAATTTCACTTTAGAGAGTCAGGTAAACCTAAGTCACAACAATGTATTACTTAAACAATAGATCAATAAAGTAATCACAAAAAAGCACAACTATTCCTTCACTCATAGAAAAGGTTCAATACTTCTCATATGAAAAATGTTTCCAAAACTCGGTTAACACCAGTGCCCGGAGCAGGGGGCTGGTTTCGTAATAAATCATCCCGATGGCATCGAAGGACCCCCGAAGTCACACGACAAACTTACATTATTCTGATGTAAAACCTGCAGCACTCTGTTGACATTATTTAAAGCATGCACCCTTGTGGAGCCACGTTCTTTCGGCTGGAAAGCAAAACACAAAAGCAAATGAGACAAAATCCCTCCATATTGCTGTCAACGATTGACATTGAGATGCACGTGCAACAAACAGCAGCTCAGCCTACAGATCCTCTCTGAGCTAGGAGCCCACGCTGGGTTCTCCACCACAGAGGCCAGCATTGACAGAATGCAAATCCTCCCACAAATAGCATCCTGAGATAGTAGTTCTTTAGCATGCCTGAACACTGGAATTCCCTAGGGATTTTCCCAAGACACCAATGCTGTGTCCAATCCCACTCCCTATGATTGTGTTTGAATGAGTCTTTAGTGTAGTCTGGTTTGGGAATTTGTACAAGGTTTCCCTGGTGATTCTAAGGTACAGACAAGCTTGGGAACCAATGCTCCACCAGGGAAAAAGCTTCTTCTGTCTCAATTGGGCTGAAGGCACAAAGATTTAGAGGTTATGTCACCTCCACCTGCACTAGTGTTGATTGAGCAGAGAGGATTCAGAGGTGCTACACCAGGATCCAGATAGCATTACGAGGGCCCGCTGGGAAGACTGGAATTGCCAAGGAGACCTGGGAGGCTTCTTTCTGCCTCACTGGCCAGGGAATCTTATCTAAGAAAGGGATCAGCTTCTCCAGCAGGTGCCTACCCACCATATGGTGCAAAAGGTAGAGTGTAACACCCCACACTCTAGCAAGAAAGAAATTCATCTTCAGAAGTGCGTCTCTCTATATCTTTTATAGTAATTCTACCTCTAGTGTCAAAGTCTGTACCCATAAAATGCATCCTCTTCATTGGCAGAGTTATTTCTTTGTGAGTACTAGCTACCGTGCACATAAAGTAATAGAGTTGGATTTGATGGTGAAACAAACATGAAGATAATACTGAAAATCTGAATAAAAATAGACATCATATTTTGATAACTTTTTTTTAACCATTTGTTAAATAACATTAAGCATATTTATCTCTACTTTCCACTATTCAGAATATCATACCTTCTTAAATATCCATCCTTCTTTGTAATTCTCTACTGCCTGAGAGCATTAAAAATAAAAAGTAATTTTTTGGATAAAAATACAGTCTTTGATAAAGCCTAAACATAGCTCCATCAAAAAATTCATTAAAACTCTTTTTTTATGTTCCTATATCAGCCTTTACATTGTAAGGACCCCCAGAGGGTCTTCAAGTATCAGCAATAAGAGACACACCATTAGACTGGTTCTTGAAAACATTTCTCACCAGTGAGGTTCCTGTGAGGCCTTCTAGAAGATCCAATAGCTTCCTTCCATCCTTGAGGTCTGTGAACATATCACTGATGGGTGGTTTTCCACTCTATAAAAGAAAACTACAATATCAGCAGTAGAAATTTCACACATAAATTGCAATTTGTTTTTCCAGTTACAAATCTGGGTGATCAGTGGACAATACAAATTTGCCTTGGATGGAAAAAAAGTGCAAAGAACTTTGAATTCTATAACAAATGATGTAAGCTGAGATATAAACTGCATTATTTCTTAGAAAAGGAGCAAATAAAACTGTGGTTAATGTCAACGTGCTTTGACTATGGTAAATATGGTTGACCACTGAACAACACAATTTAAATCCTACAGGTCCACTTACAGGTGGATTTTTTTTTTTTTTTAGTAACAAATACTACAATATTATATGATCCGTGGTTGGTTGAATTCACTGATATGGAACCGGGACAGGAGAGGGCTAGTTAAATTATTTGTGGGTTTTCAACTCTGCAGCATCGGCAGCTATAATACCCCATGCTGTTCAAGAGTCCAATGTATTCCTGAGAAGGAAGAGGTGTTAAAAATATAAATGAGCCTAGAGCACCTGGGTGCAGAGACCAAAGAAAACAGCATATTCTTACTTTAGCTCTACACTTTATATTCACAGTATAACCGTGGCGTTCGCTATTTCCATTATGGAAGCAGGTCATGTCGTCATCAATTTCAGCTCTCCAATTTCACTCTCAGGCGCCTGGTCTGTGCTTGGTCTGTATTTCTAGCTACTAACTTCTGAATGATTAGGATATTTTTGGCTCTGTGTCTAAACTCAGTATGAGTCCTATATTTTAAATGACAAAACTTACATAATTTCTAAACTCTTTGTTTCTGATGTCGTTAGCTGTTCAGTCGTGTTAGACTCTTTGCAACCCCATGGACTGTAGCCTGCGAGGCTCCTCTGTCCGTGGGGTTTTCCAGGCAAGCATACTGGAGTGGGGTGCCATTTCCCACTCTCGGGGATCTTCCCCACCCAGGGATCAAAGCTGTCTCCTGCACTGAAGGCAGAGTCTTTACCGTCGAGCCACCAGAGAAGCATGACGTTAGCCTGACGAATGCATGATGCCAGAAAATCCAAACTCATTCACAAATAGACCCTGTCTGTGTGTGACATCATAGTTGTATGCAACAGGATAGTTACTCGTGGAAAATCTCAGTATGACCATTAACTAAGTAGTGAACCTAAATCACCAACTTAACTGTCTTCTAAATCACGGGTTATTATAAAAAAAAATTTTTAAATTAATATTAGCTGAAAAAGTTATAAAGCACAGTATAATAAATGTTGCATAATTATGTTGAGTCAAATTATTCTCTTCCAACATGAAATCTCCAGAGATTAACAGTCTTAGTTCCTATCAGTAATAAAGATATTTTATAACCATTAATTATTGTATCTTCATTATTCTTCACTTTAAAAAACATGAAATCATATGAAACAGAATTATACTGAGTTTGAAATGGATAAGCGGGAAGGAAACCATTCTCAGGGTTCCTAAAACTTTGCATTTTCCCTTTTTTTCCTGTCCTCTTGATTCCTTATGATTTTGATTATATATAACATATACTCAACCAATGGATTTTATCAGGTGGCTTCTCCATAGTTCACATATTCTAAATGAAGGGGAGGATGGTAAAGTCTTCACCACAGAATCAGTAAAGAGTAAACTATCATTTATTTATATCTGAAACAAAGCTGCTTTTTTACTTCCAGCTACCACTGCCTTAGCAGCAATGATGTCAGAAACACATGGATGATCTCCAGTTATCACGTAATAAACGGATTTGCATGATGCAGGAGACCAGATCCAGAGGCAATACCTTGAGGCAGATCAGGAAAGTTTCCTGCACATTAAAGACTTCTTGGGACGGTTCCATGTTTCCAATGCGGGGGTATGGGTTAGATCCCTGGCAAAGAAGCTAGGATCCCACATGCCCCGCAGTGTGGCCAAAAATTTTAAAAAGAAAAAAAAATTTTTTAAAGACTCCTTACTTGCTGTCAGTAAAAGCAAAGGGCAGAAAAGGCCCCAATCATCTGCTACCCCTACCTTCCTCCTCTCAAAACCCACCCAGGCACACTTGAGCTAAGTGGCCACCAAATACCCAGATTCCCTTTTAGGAAGAAGTGAACAACTCTGGTTTTAGAGCAAAGAGACAAGAATACAGGTGAAGTTCAGGGAAGAAACAAATAGGGAGATCCCAGCACAGAAAGGATCTTAACAATACTGAGGACACAGGCAGCTAAATAATGTCTGGGCAGCATTTGTGATTGTTGCTGTTTAGTCAATAAGTCATGTCCGACTTTATGCAACCCCATGGACTGCAGCCCACCAGGCTCCTCTGTCCATAGATTTCCCAGGCAAGAATGCTGGAGTGGGTTGCCATTTCCTTCTCCAGGGGATTTTCCCAACCCAGGGATCGAATGCACATCTCCTATATTGACAGGCAGATTCTTTACCACTGAGCCACCAGGAAAGCCCCTGGGTGGCATTTATCCATTCTCAAATCCACTACATTATCCATTCTCCAAAAAAGAAATAAAGTAACATAGACCAGCATAGAATAGAATATAGTAAATATGTCAGTCAAGGACTTCCTTGGTGGTGGAGGGGTTAAGTGGCATTTATCCATTCTCAAATCCACTACATTATCCATTCTCCAAAAAAGAAATAAAGTAACACAGACCAGCATAGAATAGAATATAGTAAATATGTCAGTCAAGGACTTCCTTGGTGGTGGAGGGGTTAAGAATCCACCTTCTGAAAAAAAAAAAAAGAATCCACCTTCTGATGCAGGGGTCCATGCTCTTTCTAACTTGCTGCTCAATCCCAGGTCAGGAAACTAAGATCCCACAGGCCACAGGGCAACTAAGCCCTCACACCACAACTGGAGAGAGTCCACATGCCACAATGAAAAGCCTGTGCACCGCAACAAAGAGCCAGTGCAGCCAGAAACAGAATAAACACATACATTGAAAAATACATAAATGCAAGTATTACTCCATATTACAAACAATTATGAATGCCCATTCAGAACCTAATTGTAGACCAGCCTCTTACCAGCCATGTAACTTTGGAAAAGTGGCCTTTCTACATCTATTGACTCATCTGACGATGACAGAGATTCAATTAATGGTTGGAATTATCATTCATATCAGAAGCATAACCTTCATGTTTTCTACTGTCATAAAAGTGCCATAAAATGTCAACAACAGCTGAAAGAAAGGATAAAACAAATAAGCACTTCATCTCAGGCAGGGATGTAAGAGCAAATTCGGAACCTGAGTATATGTTAGCGTCACTTCACAGAGAAAGATCTTCCAAGTCCCAAATTCACCAATTCGATGACCTGTACGGATACATCCCATTCAAAAACAATGAACAAGGTTATACAAGAGCACACCTGCACGTCACGCATGCACCGTGAGACAAGTATAACTCAGCAGCAAACCCAAAGGATTCTTCCCTAAGCGACACTGCTGCTCAGTGGTTAAAGCAGGAGGCATTCATCAAGAGGCAGCATTCATTCTCCTGCATCTGACACCCTTTTCCTCTCTCTTGTCCAGCTCATGCATTTGTTCACTGAGCAACACATCTTCAGAAAAACTCTTTGTGAAGCATTCTCTTGAAACAAAGGTAACTGAGACACAGTTCTATCTTTCTAGAAGTTAATCACTCATCCAAGGTAAATCAATGCCTTTATATTGTTTAAAAACCAAAACAAATCCAACAGTAACAACTCAATTGCTTTATTCATTTCCCAAATTTCAGGAAAATACTGATGGCAATCAGTATGAAATATGCTTTGTGCTGTGTCCCTATTCTCCCAACTCCCCCGCCCTACTCCCAGTGATGACATGATCACTGTGACTTCCACCCAGTACCTTCAGAAGCACCACATGCACCTGCAGGAAGGAAAATACAGCCCATGGATCTCCTCAGTGAAGATTTTTTTTCCTTAAATTAGGTTTCATTGCAATATAGATTATCCTAAGCTCAGGAGACCCTGGTTCGATTCCTGAGTCAGGAAGATCCACTGGAGAAGGGATAGGCTACCCACTCCTGTATTCTTGAACTTCCCTTGTAGATCAGCTAGTAAAGAATCACCTGCAATGTGGGAGACCTGGGTTTGATCCCTGGGTTGGGAAGATCCCCTGGAGAAGGGAAAGGTTACCCCACTCCAGTATTCTGGTGTGGAGAATTCCATGCACTGTATAGTCTATGGGGTCACAAAGAGTCAAGAGTCCAACCCGACTGAGCGACTTTCACTTTCACTTTCATGAAAAGACAGTTAACATCCATCAGAGAGAGACAAATTAAAATCACAATGAGAAACCACTTCACATCTAAGATAGCTAATTTAAAAAGCAGCTACAACAGAAAATAACAAGATTGGAGACAATTAACAAGTGTTGGAGAGCAAGTGAAAATACTGGAAAAATGTACTTTGCTGGCAACAATGTAAAAAGATGCAGCCACTGTAGAAAACTGTTCTGTCTTCCTCAAAATGTTAAAGTACCATACAAACTGAAGGAAGGGGGGGACCAGGGCTGTTACAAATTCAAAACTTTGGTTCAAAATTTACATATAAAATACACATTCACACTCCCCACACCCATGGCCAATCACTACAAACTACTGCATATTCCTGAAAAAATACAATTTAGGAATGTCCCACATACAGCTGGAAAGAACCATGACCCCTTTCCACCTACAACTAGTAGAGTTACACCTGTAAGTATGGTGATTCAGTGTTTTGTGTCTTGCAACAGAGGGCAGAAAATGTCTTTTGTAAAGGTTCAGATAGCATTTCATTTAGTCTTTGCTGGCCAGGAGGTCCCTACTGAAACTTCTCAAGCCTGTTGTCATGATGTAAAAACAGCACAAGCAGTATATAAAGAGATAAGCCAAAGGGGACGGTGACTGTGTTTCAACAAACTTGAATCTGCGGACATTGAAATCTGAATTTCATAGACTGTCCATGCACCTTGAAATCTTTTTTTGACTTTTTGCAACCACCTAAAAATGTGAAAACCATTCTTAGCTCATGGGCCATACAAAACTTGACAGTGGAAACACGAAAAGTTCTTAGACATAATAATAGCATGACTTACTATGTATCGGTTATGTTCTAAGAGATCAATACAGATTTAAATGCCTTCTTTGTTTCTTTAAATAGAACGTTAAGGTAAGAAAACTGAGACACAGAAGTGACATGACAGGTGAGAGGCAGAACCAGGCAATGATACCACAAGGTCTGACTCCAAACCCAGGTTCTCAAAGTCCATACTGAGCTGAGACTAAAATTACAAGAGCACGGGGTCCTGACATATACAGAAGGAAACACCACGAATTAACTAGTGGTGAGGTGGGAGGAGAAAAGGAGGGGCATATTTATTTAATGACTTCCCAAAGAGAGCAAACAAGATATATACCACATGTAAATGAACTAAAAATGAAAATTCTGTTTCAAGTTCATGGCTTTAAAGCACCTCTGGTCCTTTCAAAGCACCTCTGGTCCTCTGTAAACATGGGATCCACCCTGGGAAACAGCTGGAAATGTCAGAAGTCATTGCTACATAAAAATAAAAGTTGGTTCAGCCCAACAGTTAAACTCTTATTTAGATTTTTAATTCTCTGCTGAGACTTATTTGCAGAAATTTCTCTGACAGAGAGAATACAGTTTAATAATTCAATTGGACAAATACTTGGTGAATACCTCCTTTGTGACTGGCCCTGCAGAAATGCCAAACTCAAGTCACCCTCCCTATTTACAAGCGAGGGTTTCCATAGTTTTTCAATAAACACAAAATAGTACAAATGAATAATCCTGAATTTGAAAGACAAATAAGCCTTGAGCGGCAGTTAGCCTTTTTTTGTTGTTTAGTTGCTAAATTGTATCTGAATCTTCTGCAATCCCATGGTCTGAACCCCGCCAGGCTCCTCTGTCCACGGGATTTCCCAGGCAAGAATACTGGAGTAGGTTGCCATTTCCTTCTCCAACAGATCTCCCCAATCCAGGAATCGAACCCTTGTCTCCTGCACTGGCAGGCGGGTTCTTTACCACTGAGCCACCAGGGAAGCCCATTTAGCTTTTAAAAAAAAAAAAAAATGAAAAAGACAATATGATAGGAATCCAAACGACAGATGTTACAGATGACTCCCTTTGACTGCCTCCTCTCATCCCCTGGTCCCCGACACGTCTCTCAACTTTCTTGACACCAGTTCTAACATCATCTTGACTTCAAGAGGGACCAGCACTAACACCTACAGCTGAGACACTGTAGCTCCCGACCCTAAAATGTCAGAGGACAGAAACAAACTGTCATGACAATGTGGGAGGTATAAGCAGGGGTCTGACGGGGGGAAAGGGCTGCAAACACAGTCACGGAGACGTGATGGTTCAACTGAATGTGGCTAGCAGGATGGGCCCACCACACCTGGTGAATCAGTCAGCCCTACAGGCTGAAGGTGACAGCTAGTGCTCAGTCCCAGCCATGTGTGAATCCCACCCACCGCTGGTAGGACTCCTGGCTTCTCCAAAGAGCGGGAGCTCTGAATTTATGTGTATAACCTCCTGATGTTTGTAACGTCCTAAAACACTGTGCAAGATGAACCATCCTTGTCTCCAGACATACTGGATCCCAGGACAACTGACTGGCAATCTCTCTCACAGGGCATAATCACATACAGGTGAAACCTGAGACTGGTCAACAGTAAGTCCTCCGAGGAACTGATAAGCTCTGCGGATAGGACACAGAGACACACACACCCCACCATCCACAGACTAGGGAATATGACTGATTGCAAAATACCAGCAAAGTCATTATTCTGACTCAGACCAAAAAAAAAAACAAAGGAGTCACACCAGATTCTTTTCCTCTCACTCATGCCTCATCTCTAATCATAACAACCCTGTCTTTTCTACCTCCCAACACACGTTCCAAAGGCGACCACTACTCCTTACTCTCATCCATGTCTCCAATAGTAAGCCAGGCATTCTCCTTACTGCTGCCTGAGAGTCAGAATAACTAATTTTAAGGTGCACATCACATCACATCATGTCTCAGCTTTAACCTAATGGACTCCCATCACATAAATACAACTCAAACTCTAAATGAGAGATCCCATGTGATCCCTCCACTCTCCCTCTAATCTGATAATCTAATACTGGATTATTCTCCCCTTTCTTCAGTACGGGCAAATCACAATTATTTCCATCAGTGGTCAAGTTTTCCAGCAGCAGTCGTAGGAGTAACAGAAAAAAAAAATTTATAAAAGATTCAATAACAGTAACATTTAGGAAGTGCAGTTTGGAGTTCTTAAAAGGATGAAATGTTAATGCTTTGATGATATAACAAACAAACCAGAGGCAGATCTGGGACTTGGACTTTGGATCAGAAAACAGCTTATTCTCTATGGTGTGCCATACTGACACCAACAAGTAGATGATGAGAAACACAGTCTGTGCCTTCACGGCACTCAGAATCTAAACTGAGGAAATAAAATGGGCACTAAAACAGCATGAAGAACACAGTAAAAGGGATTTATGAAGCTTGATTCTGCCAAATTTGCACCAAATAAGAAATATACTAATAGTACAGAGGCTGGTTCTATTCTGCAGCTTACCTAATCCCATCATAAATAATGAAGTTATAACTGTGAACAACACGGAAAAGAGCAAACAGATAATAGTTTCTAAATGGTTTCACCACTAACTTGTCTGATGATGGTTTCTTGCAAACAAATAATAACTTTGAGCCCTTTGACACTGTTTGATTCTTCTGCTACTTACTTACACTCTACATATCTTCAAGACAGGATTTGAAGCAGTCTATTCAATTCCGTGAATATCCCCACTGTTTACAGCATGTGTGTGTGAGTATATGAGTCTATGTATGTCTAATTCTGTGTGTATCATACATATTTATATTAACATATATGGCTTCTTCTCTTGCATGCCTGCTCAGATGTGTCTGACTCTTTGTGATGCTAAGGACTGGAGACTGCCAGGATCCTCTGTCCATGGAATTTCCCAGGCAAGAATACTGCAGTAGGTTGCCATTTCCTTCTCCAGGGAAACACCCCGACCCAGGAATCGAACCCAAGTTTCTTATGTCTTCCTGCATTGGCAGGCAGATTTTCTTTACCACTGAGCCACCTGGGAAGCCCCCATATATATGGCATACCCACACACACACACACACACACACACACACACTCACACACACACACATACACGTATATAGTGTGTATGTGCTATGCTCAGTCATATCCAACTCTTTGCGATCCCATGGACATAGCCCACCAGGCTCTTCTTCCGTGGGGTTTTTCCAGGCAAGAACACTGGAGTGGGGTGCTATTTCCTCTAGAGGATCCTCCCGACTCAGGGATCGACCCTGAGTCTCTCGTGTCTCCTGCATTGGCAGGCGGATTCTTTACCACTGCAGTCACCTGGGAAGCCCATATAGTGTACATGCCATCATATTTCTGCATTCTTCTCAGGTCAGTCTGACGCCCCAATCAATTTTAAAATGATGCTCCAGCATCTGATAACATATTATAAGTTTTATAGTCTCTCTCTCTCTTTTCCTTTGAGTCATTTTTTTGCAAGGAGTTATTTTAAAAACTCAAAAAGAAGTGAATGATTTAATTCAATACTTCTTTTAATATTTTAAAAACCAGAATCTTTCATTTATGAATCCCAAATCTCAGCACTAATAAAAATGTACCTCTTGTAATTCTTTTTTTTCTTAAAAATCAATAATGTATCAGTGAGCACTATGTACAATGTCATTTTGGTTAATTATGTGTATGTGTAAAAGGATTTCTTTTAAGTATTTTACAACAAAAATGTACTTTCTCTCTTGACGGCGGAATTAAAAGTGGTTTTAAAAAGTCTCTTTGGATTTACTCTATCATCTAATGTTTGTAATGTGTATTACTGTATAAAATAAATATAGACTGTTTAAAAAGTGAGGTGAAGTGAAAGTCACTCAGCCGTGTCCAACGCTTTGTGACTCCATAGATTATACAGTCCATGGAATTCTCTAGGCCAGAATACTGGAGTGTGTAGCCTTTCCCTTCTCCAGGGGATCTTCCCAATCCAGGGATTGAAACCAGGTCTCCCACATTGCAGGAGGATTCTTTACCAGCTAAGCTACCAGGGAAGCCCAAATCGTTTAAAAAGTGGTATCAAAGGGGCTTCACAGCTGGCTCAGATGGTAAAGCATCTGCCTGCAATGTGGGAGACCCAGGTTCAATCCCCAGGTTGGGAAGATCCCCTGGAGAAAGGAATGGCAACCCACTCCAGTACTCTTGCCTGGAAAATCCCACGGACGGAGGAGCCTGGAAGTCTATAGTCCATGCGGCTGCAAAGAGTCGGACACAACTGAGCAACTTCACTTCATCAAAGGTCTGTCTGGTCAAAACTATGGTTTTTTCCATATGTATGGAAAAACATATTAATGTATGAATATGAGAGTTGGACTGTAAAGAAAGCTGAGCGCCAGAAAACTGATGCTTTTGAACTGTGGTGTTGGAGAAGACTCTTGAGAGTCCCTTGAACTGCACGGAGATCCAACCAGTCCATCCTAAAGGAAATCAGTCATGAATATTCATTGGAAGCACGGATCCTGAAGGTGAAGCTCCAATACTTTGGTCACCTGACGTGAAAAACTGACTCACTGAAAAAGACCCTGACGGTGGGAAAGATTGAAGGCAGGAGGAGGAGAGGGTGACAGAGGATGTGGTGGTTGGATGGTATCACTGACTCGATGGACATGGGTTTGGGTGGACTCCAGGAGTTGGTGATGGACAGGGAGGCCTGGAGTGCTGTGGTTCATGGGGTCACAGAGTCGGACGCGACTGAGTGACTGAACTGACTGAGCTGATCTCTAGGAAAAATTAAGCAAACTGATGAAATTAGATTCATAACAATTCCAAAGCATACAGCTTAATGGATGAAATGAAGACTGCATATCTTCAGTGCCTACTTTATGATTCAGTCCCATGGTGAAAGAGCGAAAGCTGCACTGCTTTCAACTGAAAAGCAAAACAGGAGCAATAAAGTGCCAAGGAGGTCAGTAAGCACCTTGACAAAGGAAAACCTGCAAAATGTGCCACAGTCACTTAAAGAATGAGTGAGCGTATGGCTCTAGGCCAGTCTCTTTAAGAATTCGTGGTGGTCAGCACAAGTCCTTATGAGCTGGACAAGATTCCATTTAGAATCCCGTTTGGAAGAAGGGAGGGCAAGAGGAAAATGAAGGAGAAAGAGTCTGGAGAAGCAGATGGCTCAGGCAATCCAATTCACGTCACAGTAGCTACCCAGCAGTGATAATTGCTGTGCTCACAAAGGAGTCAAAGGAATGAAGGTGCATTTGCCTTAGAAATTATAGAATCCCAGAAAATACAAGTTAAATCTAATAGTATCTTTCAGAAAATCAAAAGTAATACAGAGTGAAGTAAGTCAGGAAGAGAAAAGCAAATGCCATATATTAACACATACATGTGGAATCTAGAAAAATGGTACAGATGAAGCTACTGCGCAGGGCAGGAATAGAGACACAGACACAGAGAACAAACATGTGGACACAAGCGGGACAAGGGGGACAGGATGAACTGGGAGACCGGGATTGACCGGGACTGACATGTATACACGACCATGTGCAAAATAGAGCACTAGTGAGAAGCCGCTGTATACCACAGGGAACTCAGCTGGGTGCTCTGTGATGACCTAGATGGGTGGGATGCAGGGTGAGGAGGTACAAACGGGAGGGAATATATCTATACATATAGCAGATTCACTTCTTGGTAGAGCAAAAACCAACACAACATTATACAGCAATTACACTCCAATAAAAATTTTTTCAAAAGTCATACAATATGTAACAAGAAGTGACTCAGAAGGTAAAGAACCTGACTTCAATGCAGGAGACCAGGGTTCGATCCCTGTGTCAGGAAGATCCCCTGGAGAAGGCAATGGCTACCCAATCCAGTATTCTTGCCTGGAGAATCCCATGGACAGAGGAGCCTGGAGGTCTATAGTTCATGGACAGGACTGAGCAACTAACTTTCGGTAAAAACAAAAGTAACTGAGATAATACTGAGAAAACTGGGATGATAAGGAACACAATCCCAAAAGAAATCAATCCTGAATATTCATTGGAAGGACTGATGCTGAAGCTGAAGCTCCAATACTTTGGCCACCTGATGTGAAGAGCCGACTCACTGGAAAAGACCTGATGCTGAGAAAGATTGAAGGCAGGAGAAGGAGGCGACGACAGAGGATGAGATGGTTGGATGGCATCACTGACTCAACAGACCTGAGTTTGAACAAACTCCAGGAGATGGTGAAGGACAGGGAAGCCTGGCACGTTTCAGTCCATGGGGTCACAAAGAGTCAGACACGACTGAGCCACTGAACAACAAAAGGCTCCCACACCCAGCAGCCAGGGGCAAGGCCACTTGCACACTCCATGGACAAATAACCAGGCGAAGTCTATTGAATCAACAAACAATACAGCTCATTCCATATATGCTCAACAACCAAAGCAGTGGAAATGGCAGCAGAATCCAGTGCTTCAACAGACAGGCTTCCATGGAAAAGGGCAAGGCATCAGTTAGGGCACTGATAGTGGTAATGGAAAGGTAAAGAAAAGATTTCTTTTGTTTAATAAAGGAGAGGCAGTCACCCTGCCCCTTCCTTCTCCTTAGGGTTTCTCATTAAAGACACAACAGGCCTAATTTGGGGGTCAGGAATTTGATAAATCCATCTTCAATTTTCCAGTGCAAAATAGCAAAGACTTCAAAATCATCTCAGAAGTCTCTCAGGAGATTGACAGGAGACCAGCACAAGGAGCATCCATTTGTCTTTCCAGGAGAAACATACTTACTGTTCTTTGTTCTACTTTATTTTTTGTTGTTGTTTGTTTGTGTGAAATTCTGTCCAGATTTCCGGTCTTTTACCAACTGTCTGTGTGCACCTCATCTGATACAAACATGCAATAATAAATTGTTTTCTCTGTATTCTGTGTTGAATAAAGATCTTTTAGTTGACAGGATTTTTTTTTATTTCCCCAACAAATTATAAAAATAAAAACAGCAGTGTCAGCTCCCCCTACTTCCTACCCAGTCTGCTCCCATCAGGACTGGTCATTGTTGGAGAGTGACTACCAGTAGCCATTGGAGCTAAAAGCTTCCTAGGGCAAGAACAGTTGAAAATGGTTCCTAGATCTCCTAAGCCTCTTTAACAGAAAGAGCTTCTTTTCCCCCAAAACCACCACCTCTTTAAGAATCCTCTCATTATAAATCACTGGCCCACAATGTCTCAGATCTACACATCCATGTGCCAATCAGAGCCCATTTCTGAAGGTGGAGATGGTGGGTCACATGGGCTGAATGCAAAAGCACAAGGTAGGTGGCTCTGCTCTCCCCTCTCTAGGCGAAGGCTGAAAAGCCATTTCCTATCAGCAAATCAATCCCAAAATTGATTATCAATGACAAAGGCTTAGCATATACTACCAAATGTCCAAACTTGTTTAACGATTACAAATACTAAAGTTCAGTCGCTAAGTCATATCCAGCTCTTTGCAATGCCATGGACTGCAGCACACCAGGCTCCTCTGTCATCCAATCATCCACTATCTCCCAAAGTTTGCTCAAATTCATGTCCATTGAGTCAGTAATGCTTTATTTAACCATCTCATCCTCTGCGGCCCACTTCTTCTTTTGCCTTCAGTCTTTTCCAGCATTAGTATCTTTTCCTATGAGTCAGTTCTTCGCATTGGGTGGCCAAAGTACTGGAGCTTCAGCTTCAGCAATTGTCCTTCCAATGAATATTCAGGGTTGGTTTCCTTTAGAATTGGCTGGTTTGATCTCCTTGCAACCCAAGGGACTCTCAAGAGTCTTCTCCAGCACCACAATTCAAAAGTATCAATACCAATAGGCTCAATCAAATTTATTTACTGAATCCTCAATGTGTACAAACATGGCATGTTAAATAATGTTTAATATATATATTTTAACTTAACCACAGTAACTAAGTGAAGGTCATGTTTGCAAGTATGTTTGGAACCAAACCAATCAATGAAAACAACAACAACAAAAACCAAATATTTCCATAATATAACTAAAACATGTCAGGAAGCTGTTTAGGAATATGAAATGCACTGTACTGTCTGCTTTATAGGTACTGGTGAATAGATATAAGTTGAAACTTAAGGAACCACGTGAATGTTTACGGCCCCCTAAAGTAATTAGTTGAGCCACCATACACATATTCATGAAAATAAGTCAATAGGAACCTCAGTGTGTAACTCCAACTCAAATCTCTACTACAGATGTTATTTATGGTCAAACAAGGACGCCTGTACAGTCCCCCTCACGATGTTAAGGAGAGGACGAAACACAAACAGGCAGCTTTTGTTGCACTCTCCTACACATCCTTTCCCACTCCTATTTTTGTGACCCTCCACATCCAGTGTGAACAGAGCTGCAAACAATAGGACACTGAAAGCAATGTCCCACTGTCTCCAAATGGAACATACAGGAAAAGCTCTTCACATTGAAACGGTTTAAAAATGCTTCACAGATTTCCTTTCTGATATTCTATACATTTGAAGTTCAAGTTTGGAATAGTAACGAAATGAAAACTTGGCTCACCTTTGTCTTCGAAAAAGGAAAAGCAGAAATCTGCCCAAACTGAAGATCAGCATTTTTAAGTGGGCCTATTCTCTACCTAACCTTTATTCTTTAAACTTCTTTTGAGAACTGCCTCACCAAACTGATAAAAGAGCTTCTGCAATTTGTACATCTCTGCTCTGACAGATGAGCAGCTCTGAAAGTCAGCCAAAGAAAATGCAGGCTTAAAGTCAGAACAAATTTCCCAACACTGAAAGAGTGAGGCCTTCGCTGCTTCCCTTGGGAGAAGAATCTGCTAATAAACGAGCCTCTTAAAATCAGAGTGAACAAAACACTCAAACTTCACCCACCAGACCGTGGAATAAAGTGGGCTTAATGAGCCAATGCCTTTTTCCATTTCTGCTTTGAAATATATGTACAGCACAGATCAGGGGTACCACAAATTGGAAGGGCCCCTGATAGAGTTTTAATTTAGCATTCCTGGGTAATTATAATCTCCTATAAAGTTTCACAATAATGCCTCAATATTTCTTAGCAATATGAGGCAAGTAATTATGCTCCAGTGTGTTTTATAGCTAAAGGAGTAAAAACCAAGTGACCTGGCAAAAAAAAAAAAAAAAAAAAAAAACTGGCTAATAATTTGCCCGAGGTCATAAATAAATGAGCAGCATACCCAGGAATAAGTGTTTAATTTCCA
Source organism: Muntiacus reevesi (assembly GCF_963930625.1). Taxonomy (NCBI): domain Eukaryota; kingdom Metazoa; phylum Chordata; class Mammalia; order Artiodactyla; family Cervidae; genus Muntiacus; species Muntiacus reevesi. The sequence goes on from NC_089251.1 coordinate 177,514,488, forward strand.
AATTCTCAACTCCTCTAGATAATCATTTTTTTCCTATGCTTTCCATAACTTCTCAAACCCAACAATCCTAAATTATTCTACACTGTGTGACTTCTCAGGATAACCAGACTCCAAAGTGGCATGTATTCTGTGACATACTAACAAGGACTTGCAGCAAAAAGAATATATATGTATAGTAAATGATGTCTTAGCTATGAAAGTATTACACGGTATTCTCAAACTCTTAACCAAATCCTCTATAGAGGAATGAACTGAGCAGATTTTAAGTTTTAAAGTTCACTTTTCATCACTGTGAAATCAGTAGGTGTATCCTATTTGAAGAAGCCTCTCCCATAAATAAGAGAATCAAACGTATTAAATCCAAATGATGATCTAACAATCTTTCCAGCACATCTCCAAGACACCAGGTAAATGTGGAAACTCTGCATGTCTGGATTTGTTTTTGTGGATAAATGCAGCAAAAGCCCTGATGTTTGTTTCCATGAAATGAAGCAATTTATGCTATTCTGCACTCAATTCCAGATTCTACTCCATCTATTTCCAAGACAACCACTTTCACCTGGTTTTTGGACACATATATACTGTTAGGCATTTAAATGTACGTTTCTGTCACTGCCGTTCATTTATTTATTAAGCCTACAGACACTCACTGAACGCTTACTAAATTCTAGAGGTTGTGCCAGTTAATAAAATAGACAATCCCTGCACCCATGGAACATACCACTGTCTAGAAAACGGAAGACAAGTATTTTGAGATGCAATTAGTGAAAAGACAATTATGGTAAGTGCTTCAAAGGTTAACACTTTAGCATACAGAGCATATCTGCCCAAATCTGGGAGCTCAGAAACAGTGTCCTTGGGAAAATGACATTCAAGCTCGGATAAGAAAAAGGAGTAGGAGTTGCCTAAAAAAAGATGGAGGAAGGAGAATGTGCTAAAGCCTTGAGAAGGTCCATTGCAGTGGCCAGAGTATAACGAGCTAGAGTAAAGTGAAATTAGAGTAGACTGGAGGGGCAACTTCTTAGGCTCTTAAAAGCCAAATAAAAACAAATAAACAGCCACTGAAAGATTTTACTGAAGAGAAAGAGGTACTTAGGCTTACACTTTAAGATACACTCCAGCTTTTATTCTGTAGAAAATGGAAGGGAGGAGATGTATAAGGTGAACCATGAAAAGGAAGACCTAGTGGTAGATTATGATAACGGTCCACATATTCAGGGATAAATTTCCCAAATAGTAAAGTCATGACTCTCAAACAAATGTATTATTACAGTACATTAAAGGCTTTAACTCATTAAGCAATCAGGAAATCAGTAAGGTATTACAACTGGTTCAAAGAAAAGTTTTTAAAACCACATGTTAAATGCAATAAAGGAAAGTTGAAATAAATTGACAACAGATGCAAAACCTAGTCCACCCAAGGGGAAATACTCAATTGCATTCCAGCCACTCTGCATTTTTATGGATAAGAATCATCTCCATTACTATCCGTTTTCTACAACTCACTGAGCTGTACAGTAGCTCAAAGATGATGGAAGGCAGATACAGCATATGGCTGAGCGGACAGGATTCCCACAGATTTTCTGCCTATCATGAAGGCTTTCAATTATTCTTAACTCAGATAAAAATGACTTGGCAAAAAGGGGGTGTCAAGTGTCAAGAAAGATGGAGAAAAATGGACAATGTTGAATGTATATGGTACTAGAATCAACAAGATTTGGCATTTGAGACTTTGGTTGGAGTGGGGGGATGCTCAAGAAGGAGATGTCCAGGGAAGGAGTTTAAAACAAATTCCTAAATGGCAGAAGATGCCGTAAGGGTCTACTTGGATTTCTCAGAACAAGGAGACTACTGCTCTGTAGAGAGACTCACATTGCACAGAAAAAGTAGACTTGATCAATAACTGCATTTTAGAGTCCACCACAATATACCAAAGGACATGGATAAAAAAGAAATGACATAAAATCCGCTCCCTTCAATAATACTTTTTTTTCCCTTGCTAACCTCTGGATTACCTAGTGACACCATGCCCAACTACAACCTGATCCCAACTCAGCAAGAATCTGTGGGGAGTTTATGGAAATCTTCCACTTCAGAACTTTTATTCCCTTTTCTGATCATCAGCATGGAAGCAGCCCGACTTACAGAATTAAAAGAACCAGAAGAAAGGAAACAGTGTGCTTGAAATTTAGTGTGACAGTTATGAGCTCTCCTCTTTATATCCAAATAATCATAAATCTTTTGATAACTATGTTCTAGGCTCCTCCAGATTTCCTTCTAGACTTTGATTTCTTACCAGAAGTAATCGGAAAGGAAATGTTTCCAGGGGCAGCTCTACTTTGATATTTTTCTCCAAACAATCTTTTAATAGTAGACATAATTTTAAAAAACTGTTCTTGAAAAAAAAAAAAACCTAATAGTGGTCTTAACAAAAATTGTTCTTGAAAACAATAACAAGCTTTTAGCTTTCATGTCAGTCTACATAACTGGACCTTTTACTATAACTGATAACATTACTTAATCATTTCATTTCTTTCTAATAATTACAAGCTTCCTGGGGCAAAGAATTTACATGGGACTTAATGCCTTCATTATAAATGTATACATTTAATTATCAAGCTCAGTAAATAAACTATTCTAGAACTACTGGACTTTGTGTTCAGATCTTTTTAAAGGCATCATTGCTGTGCTATGTTTAGTTGCTCAGTTGTATCCAACTCTTTGAGACCCCATGGACTGTAGCCCACCAGGTTCCTCTGTCCATGGGATTCTCCAGCAAGAATACTGGAGTGGGTTGCCATGGCCTCCTCTAGGGGATCTTCCCAATTCAGGGATCAAACCCAGGTCTCCAGCGTTGCAGGAGGATTCTTTACCGTCTAAGCCACCAGGGACGCCCAAAGATCAATCACCCATGAGAAATACTGAGTTACTTCTTGAAAGAATTCAGAGGGGTATATGACCCACATGATCAGTAAATACTGAGAACCATCCAGTGAAGAAGAAGTCCCAGGAAAATAACAGAAGTGAGGATCTTTTTAAAGCTCAGAGTGAAGCAGTACTTGGCAGCACCGGTTCAAGGGTGTAACCTTGCATGTATCAGCCACGGCTATGGACCTGGAAAGGATGTAAATCTGCTGCGTGATGCCCCAGTTCAATGATCTATCATGTGCTGTTAAGGGAATGTCTTGTCTGGGTCAGATTCGTGGCAATGATGATGAGATTAAACATTTTCAGTTATTTTGCTCAACTGTCATTTCTATTCTACTTTTCCTCTTTTTGCATCCTACTATCTACTTACTATCTATGTCTCTCTAGTCTCACAAATAGGAACAAAAGTAATTCACATAGTTTCAAATGTTACCTAAATGCAAACCTATTTACACTACAAAGTTTCAAATCAATCTTCAAAATCAGCTCTAAGGTGATTGTTCCACAATGACTCAAGCTGCTAAAAACCAGGTCTGCTTAACTTGCTCTGTCTAGAAAAGGACTATATTAACCTCAATAATAGTCAAAATAGAGAATCTCACACAACTGAGCACTCATGAGACCCTTGGGATCAAATATCTCCTGTGTAGACTCTCTTCATTCCTAAAACCAAAATCTGGCCCAGAATCTGGTCCTTGAAGACAATTACTTCAAAAGTTTTGAATAATGTTGAACCCAAAGCACTCAGACGTTAACTGTACCTCTTGAACAAAAGAAATAAAATTTTACCAAAAAACACCTATGTCTGCTTCAGAGTAATCCTACACACAAAACCATCAATTATGGAGTAATTCTCTTCCTTGACCCTCTATCAAAGTCAGGCAGTTTGCACATTCCTTACATTCTCAGAAGCAAGATAAAATATCCCTCAACAAAAACTTGGAAAACCTAAAAATACACTGCAATCAAATAATCAACTGTAAATAGTAGGAAGTGGAACAACTTTTAAACTGCACTGCAACTCAAAGTAATCTTAAAACATTCTGATTTTGCTTCAAAGAAATGCCAGTGTTTATTTTCCTGACCTTTGCAACATTCGCAAATGGAAAAATAAGAAATTTTAAAATTAAAAACCCCAAAACAGCATTTCTCTGAGACACCTTCAGCTTTTTGCATAGTCCTATAATCGAAAAATCTAACAATTCTTCTTCCATCTCAGATTTAGAAGACAAAATTCCAACTCCAATGACCAATGAATAATTATATTAGAACTAGTTTAAAAAGAGTAATATCAATTTCTCTCTTCAGCATTCTTGCTCCTAAAAAAATATTAATCAAAACTTGATTATGATCCAAGGGTTAGAAATGCTGACAAAGAACAGATTTGGGGGAAATAAATCAGGAAGTTCACAAGAAAAGAACCACAGGGCAGTAAACATAATTAGCCAGACCCATCAGTATGACAATCCCCAAACACTGCAAGGTAGAAAAGGCTACCTGAATGATAGCAAATTGATTTTAACCAGGCAAAAATTAAATCACCATATTTTTAGCTAAGTAAGCACAAAAATTTCCCAATGAGATATTATTTCCTAAATGCACCAAGAAGTCACAGAATCCGAAGCAGCAAGCTAGCAGCTTTGTATCTAGAGAATGCTGTTGTTATTTTTTTGGTCACTGAGTTCTGTCCGACTCTTTTGTAACCCCATGGACTGTAGCCCACCAGCCTCCTCTGTCCATGGGATTCTCCAGGCGAAAATGCTGGAGTGGGTTGCCATTTTCTTCTCCAGGGTATCTTCCTGACCCAGGGATTGAACCCGTGTCTCTTGCATCTCCTGCACTAGAAGGCGGATTCTTTACTGCTAAGCCACCTGGGAAGCCCCTAGAGAATGTTAGATAAAAATACAGAGCTTTTTACACCATGAATGTTTATACCATGACTTTTTTAAGCCAGAATTTCCATTTAAACTTATTATAGAGAGTAAAGGAAAAATAAATGTATCTGTGTACTCCGAAGATTTCTGTTAGGTCACATTTCCTGGGGAAAATTCACTGCACCTCCAACCAAACTCTATCAACCAGAATGAGGCATCTGAATCATCAAAGTTTTTGAAAGTCTCCATTACCTTTGAAAATCGAGCATTTATCCATTTGGTAAAGGTTTTCTTCTGCACATCATTGTGTTCATCTGTGGGAGGGAAAAGTAGAGAGAAGGGAAAATATTAGAGTTTATAGTTTTACTTAGGTGCTAAATAAGATTATCTCCATCCTGGAGAGTTTTACATTGTCTATTAGTAGAGTTCCAGAGGCACAATGATCCACAGTTAATGAAGAAGGGATGACTGATGAGTTCAATATGTATGGAGTCTGCTAACAAACATCCATAGCAGAGGGAGGCCCAGGCACCTTTCCAGAGAAGCTGGCTTTCTCACCCCACATCTCAGCATTTTGCCACCAACCATTAAATCCACGTTCATGAGAAAAGAATGAAGACCTTGCTTTCAAAGTATTATATACATATACACATAGACGTTCTGTTGCATTTTGTTTAAATACAGTTTCAGCATGACAAAAATGTTATAGCGTGTTCAAGACAAAAAATGGAAGTTCTCTTTTAAAAAAAACTAAGAAGCTCATGATTCCCCCCTTTTCATACAATTCCTATAGAACAAAAACTACTATGAAGTTTATAGGTAATTCTGTAACCCGTTTTCCTGTATTAAGACTGACATGACAAAGTTTTAATGATCTGATCTTTGAAAGCAATCTACACCCACCACTAGGCACATAGCCTGAGGAAACCATAACTGAAAAAGACACCTGTACCTCAGTGTTCATTGCAGCACTATTTACAACAGCTAGGACATGGAAGCAACCTAGATGTCCACAGACGGATGAATGGATAAGAAAGTTGTGGTGTATATACACATTGGAATATTCAGTTCAGTTCAGTTCAGTCACTCAGTCGTGTCCAACTCTGCAACCCCATGAATTGCAGCATGCCAAGCCTCCCTGTCCATCACCAATTCCCGGAGTCTACTCAGACTCATGTCCATTGAGGTGGTGATGCCATCCAGCCATCTCATCCTCTGTCATCCCCTTCTCCTCCTGCCCCCAATCCCTCCCAGCATTAGGGTCTTTTCCAATGAGTCAACTCTTCACATCAGGTGGCCAAAGTATTGGAGTTGCAGCTTCAGCATCAGTCCTACCAATGAACACCCAGGACTGATCTCCTTTAGGATGGACTGGTTGGATCTCCTTGCAGTCCAAGGGACTCTCAAGGGTCTTCTCCAACACCACACTTCAAAAGCATCAATTCTTCGGCGCTCAGCTTTCTTCACAGTCCAACTCTCACATCCATACGTGACCACTGGAAAAACCATAGCCTTGACCAGACGGACCTTTGTTGGCAAAGTAATGTCTCTGCTTTTTAATATGCTATCTAGGTTGCATATTACTGAGCCATAAAAAAGAACACAACTGAGTTAGTGCCAATGAGGTGGATGAACTTACAGCCTATTAGACAGAGTGAAGTAAGTCAGAAAGAGAGAGACAAGTATCATATATTAACACATATATATGGAATCTAGAAAAATGGTACTGATGAACCTATCTTCAGGGCAGCAATGGAGATGCAGACATAGAGAACAGACTTGTGGTCACAGGGTGGGAAGAATCGAGAGAGTGGCATTAAAACATATACATTACCATACGAAAAACAGACAGCCAGTGGAAACTTACACAGGGAGCTTAAATCCTACGCTCTGTGACAACCCAGAGGGGTGGGAGGGGATGGGAGATGGGAAGGAGGTTTAAGAGGGAGGGGACACACATACACCCATGGCTGATTCACGCTGATACATGGCAGAAACCAACACAATATTGTAAAGCAATTATCCTCCAATTAAAAATAAACAACTTCCCTAAAAAAAAAAGGAATCTACACATTTTACAAGCAGAGAAATCACAGCAGTTTTTTTTTTTTTTTTTTTAATGACTAACTTTGGCTTGAATTACAAATTCATTTTTCAGGTCAAACAAAAAAAAATTGACCTTAAAAAATCTAAAGCATCCTGAACTTCTTGAAGATGGGCAAAGTGATCTAGTCAGGTATAAGGAAGTCATGTAAAATGGGAGTTAATAACGCAAGGCCCTGTGAGGTCTGGTGGATACAAGTGGAAATACTTGGCAAAGAACTGGCATTGAGTTCTTTGCTGTTATTCTAGTTATAATTATTATTATAGCATATGGGTGAACAAGACAAAAATATCCATGTTACCCTTTCTGTTACTTCTAATCATACCCTCTTCAATCGTTCCTCAATTATCCGTTAAAATGAGCAACAGTCATTGTTGGCATAAATCCTACAAAGGAGTATGCTAACCATCTCTGAGTTGTTCTAAAAGCTGTGTAAGGAGTATTTGGAATAATGCAGAAAGCATGTGGTATGATCTAACCCACCCTCCAAACACACACACCTTTTTCCACTACTGTCCATGTAAGGAATATTTGGAACAATGCAGAAACTTTGCGGTACTATCTGAACACACACACACACCTTGTTCCATTACTGTCCACTCTGCCAGGCTGCTTCCCACATGAGAACAGTAAAATAGTAACAGAGAAGGCTCAAGTGCGCTCTGCCCTCAATGCATCAATTTCAAAGAACTGCCTTCAACACAGACCTCCTCACTCATCTCTAATAGCATAATTACAAGTTTAACCACGACTTCACCAAGTTAGTGGTATCTTTGGGCTTTATTCTGTTCTGGAAAGAGAGCTCGTAATTAAAAGGTCACTCCTGGAATAAATATAGCAACAGTTTCAGAAAAGAGTGCCCTTCTACAGATCCATAAAGGTAACTGGAGACTGACTCTGAAACACAAAAAGGGCAATGGATGAAAAAACTTCTCTCCAAGAAACTTCGTGTTGTCAACTGAGCTAAGACCTAGCCTTTCACAAAGGACAACACAGTCAGCATCAGCCTCAATTTCAGGCTTTCTACCATCTGATCAATGCCACATATGAGCCATTTATTAACCAAGAGGACTTGCTGACACACTCTGAATGTCCCAGCCTTGACCATCACATCAAAGAGAGACAGAGCTGAGATTATACACGGTATATAAGGCAGGAGGAAGACACATCAGCCGGCACAGTGCTATACCAGCCCACTAATATGAATTTAATCTTAAATATCAGTGTTCAGAGTACTTGGCAAATCCAATTATTTTGCTATGAACAAAAATATATATAACGGTCATAAGTATCACATTTTCTCAGTTCCATAAAATTCATTGGATTTAATAATTTTTACCAAATTATTGGGAATTTGGGAAATTCTGAGAAGCAAATTTTATTTCACATTTTCTGTTTTATTTTTCTACATTTCTACATTTTTTAACCTCTCTGCTGAGCATTTAACCTTCTTACTTTCAAAAAACATGTTAAAATAGCTAATAAATACTATATGGGTTCCCCTCCAGAGATAATGTAAACAAAGAAATGAGTACCTATCACCTTATCAAATGATGATTGTGCAGTACTAAGTCATTTCGGTCATGTCTGAGTCTTTGCAACCCCATGAACTATAGCTCACCAGGCTCCTCTGTCCATGTGATTCTCCAGGCAAGAGTACTAAAATGGGTTGCCATGCCCTCCTTCAGGGGATCTTCCCGACCCAGGGATCGAACCCTCATCTCCTGAGTCTCCTCCATTGGCAGGCAGGTTCTTTATCACTAGTGCCACCTGAGGAGCCCCCAAATGATAACTAAGAACCTTCAACTGTGTCACATATAGAATGAGATCAACTATTTAAAATAGGTTCCCATCATACAGAGACGTTTGTAAAAATTAGAAGTTAATGTTTCTATAAAAGTCTTTATCTTTGGTTCAAATAAAAGTCTGAATATGTGCCTAATTAAGTAAATGATATGAAATGAAGTTATTGTTGTTTAGTTGTAGAGTCATGTCCAATTCTTTTGCGACTCCATGGATTACAGCCCGCCAGGTTCCTCTGTTCATGGGATTTCCCAGGCAAGAGTACTGGAATTGGCTACCATTTCCTTCTCCAGTGTATCTTTCCAACCCAGGGATCAAACCCACATCTCCTGCATTGGCGGGCAGGTTCTTCACCCCTGACCCATCAGAAATAAAGTAGTGCCTTGTAAAAGATAAAATGTCCTGCATTCAAACTTCTAAAAAATACTCCAAGCTTTATAAACACTCTTCTTTATTTATTTTCCTGATACAGTTAAAGGGGAAAAGAGGGATTTACATCTCAATAAGCCTTGATTTCACATTTCCCTTTTCACACACACACACACACACCCTCTTGTTTTCTATCAGATATGAATTCAGTAAAGGAATAGGAATTAGCCTGCAGTTTTTCAATTATGAGATTTTTTTTTAATGTAACAAATTTGGAACACTTACTAGTATAGAACTGCCCTCCACACCACAAAAAATTAAGCTAACAACCTTGGCCCAAGTCAGTGTTTCAGGGAGACAGAAATTTGCTGGCAAAGTTTGTAGCATGACAACTAAAATCCTAAATCATGCTATTACGATCAATCATTTTGATCATATATATAGAAATTTATACCAAATTTCAAATCTCAAATTTGTTCAACTCTCCATTACAAGTAGTTATTTTAATGTTTCCAAAATAAAAATGTGTAAGCAGACAATACAAATTTACAGATAACTGGATTATTTATATGTGTATTAAGTGAGCATAATTTACATGCTAAATTTAATCTTTCAGGTTTCCAAACAAGTGTTTTCTTTATATTTGAATTTTAGAAAAAACATCTAACTTTTGAAAGCCTTTCTTGGCTTAATAAATCTTACCCATTAATGACCTTTCTCCATTAGGGGGACAAACACGGGACTGAATTAGGAGAAGAAAAATGTGTTAAATCCCTTAAGGCTGATTTTCCAAATTCTTCCTCTAAATATTTTGCTCTTCTTAAAATGCTTTTGACAAGCTCACACAGATCCAAGGGCCGCTGCCCAGCCTGGAATTTTATTTTTGTGATGGGTAAGAGAAGTGAAGCAAGAAACATCAACAAAACCGCCTGATAAATCTTCCAGGAAACTAGCTTAAATTTTTTTTTCACTTCACCAGCTCAAGAGCACATCAAGAATTCTTTTAGCAGAACCTGGAAACGAATCTCAATATAAATCTTAATCTATAATGTTTCTGTAAAAAAAAAAATAATAATCCAACACTACAACCATAAAACAGAATCCTGTATTTCCAAAGGTCTATCTACATGTATATAGTATGAACACAAACTTAGGATAATTGCTGTAGAATATCATGTGGTTTCTCCCTTCACCCCGCTGGTCCACAAGCCTGTTCTCCATGTCTTTGTTCTCACGCTGCCCTGCAAATACATTCATCAGTATCATCTTTCTAGATTCCACATAAATGCATTAACATATATTTGTCTTTCTGACTTACTTCACTCCGTATAATAGGCTCTAGGTTCATCCACCTCAAGAGAACTGACTCAAATGTGTCCCTTTTTATGGCTGAGTAATATTCCATTTTACCTATGTACCACAGCTTCTCTCTTGATTCATCTGTTGGCAGACATCTAGGTTGCTTTCATGTCCTCGCTATTGAAAATAGTGCTGAGGTGAACACTGGGGTACCTGTGTCTTTTTCAGTTATGGTTTTCTCAGGATACATGTCCAGTAGTGGGACTGCTGGGTCACTGGGTAGCTTTAGTCCTGGTTTTTTAAGGAATCTCCATAGACATTGCCTTTTTTTTTTTTTTTTGAGATTGCCTTTTAAAAAAAATATCTTTCTGCAGATATAATTCACATACCATACAAGTCAGCCATTTCAAGCATGCAATTTAATGAGTTTTGGTATATTAAAATGTCAATGTTTAAAATTGTGTAGAATATATATGACATAAAATCAGCTACTTTAATTTATTAAAGTACTCAATTTGGTAACATCAATTTCATTTACAATGTTGTGCAACCATTCTCATTACTTCCAAAATTTTTCATCCACCAAAACAGAAATTCTGTAACCATTTAGCAACACTCCTCCCACTCCCCTATTTCCCAGGCCCCGGTAATCTCTAACCCACTTTCTAATTCTATGCATTTAACCCATCTTAATATTTCACAGACGTAAATTCACACATCTGTTCCTTGGTGTCTGACTTATTTCACTTAGCATAATGTTTTCAAGATTCATTCATTTCTTTTTTGTGGCTAGTCATAGTATATAGCAGTCATTGTATGTATATGCCACATTTTTTCACCCATTCATCTGTTGATAGACACTTGGGTTGTTTCTATCTTTCAGCTATTATAAATAATGCTACAATGAAAACTGTATACTAGTCTCTGTTCCAATCCCTGCTTTCAGTTCCCCTGAATATACACCTAGGAGTGGAATTGCTGGGTCATATGGTAATTCTATCTTTAGATTTTTGAGGAACTACTAAAATGTTCTCCATAGCAGGTGCATTATTTTATACTCCCACTAGCAAAGAGGCCAAAGTCCCTTATATAGCATGGTGTTGTATTTGCATATGACCGACATCCATCTTCCCATATACTCTGGGTCATCTTCAGGTTACCTAATAGAATGTACCTAAGAATAATAATAATACCTAATGATCTTCCTGGGTTGGGAATATCCCCCGGAGAAGGAAATGGCAACCCACTCCAGTATCCCTGCCTGGAAAATCCATGGACAGAGGAGCCTGGTGGGCTGCAGTCCACGGGGTCGCAAAGAGTCGGGCATGACTGAGTGATTAACACTACTACACTACTGGCCATGTATATGGGTTTCATATTCTCTACATCCTCACTAACACTTTCTTTTTTTAAATTATTATTATTATTATAGCCATCATAGTAAGTGTGAAGTGGTATGTAATGGTTTGTATTTGCATTTCTCTAATGACTTGATGATGCTGACCATAAAAAGGCATTTTGAAAACTCAAAAATTACCAAGCAAAATCTCCTAAATTTTGAAATTTCCTGAAGACTCTAAACTAGCCCAAGTTCAAAAGCATGCTACTGCAAAGTGGCTAGGATTCAGAGACAGCTCTTTTGCACTTAATCCACACAAGATTGCAGAACAATTCATTTATTCCTCAAAGAATTATTTTCAGAATTTGGTATAACCATTAATTCCTATCCATCTTCTAATTCTAGAGTGTATTTACCTCTTACCTATTTTCTCCTTGATGAGTTCCTCATGCTTTTTAAATGAATGTACAGGAATACAGGAGGAAATGTTTTCCTACTTTCACTCTTTATAGCTGCTAATCTTAACTGAAGAGTGTCTGTATTGGCTGAAACCTTTGTGGAAGTATCCTTTGGAAAAACTCTTTACATCTTAGATATAAACATATTATATGCGTTGCTAATGCAGAAGAACAAGGAGAAAGAAACTGTAAACTTTACATACAAAACTTTTCACTTTAGACTTCTGTCCTGAGAGTAAGAGAGTTTTATTAAAATCACTGGAAATATCGCAGAATAAGGAGAGGTTATTTAGGAGGAGCTGAATGAGTCATAAAGATGATGAGTCACTGTCATGAAAAGTCTACAGAAAACTAATTTTTTCTTAATGACTAACAAAATTAGACTAATTAAAATTTTTTCTGCAAACTTTGATTCTTCACTTTATTCCAGCTAAACAAAGATCTGTTGTGTTCTAAAAACTGTCTTCAGTTCAGTTCAGTCGCTCAATCGTGTTTGACTCTTTGTGACCCCATGAACCGCAACATACCAGGCCTCCCTGTCCATCACCAACTCCCGAAGTCTACCCAAACTCATGTCCATTAAGTCGGTGATGCCATCCAACCATCTCATCCTCTCGTTCCCTTCGCCTCCTACCCTGTCTACGAACCCTCAAAAAACTATTTCCTAAAAATATATCTCAAGATGTAGAAAATCCATGCAAGTACGTTTCCATGAAAATTCTCTTAAAGAATCTCCAGGCACATTTTTAAGTTGACAACTAATATTTATAGTCAATTTAAATACTGAAACAGACAAAAGTCCTAGCACACTGTTAATGAGGTGCAAACCTAGATCATTCAATTATAGAAAAAGCCTCCTCTATTCCCTAATTGGCAAAACTAACTCCTCATTGTCAAACTAATCAGCTAAATCAGACATAATTTCTGACATGGAAAGTCTGACTTTATTTTTCAATTTCAAGACACAGTTGGATTTTAAATATTCCATAATAGAACCTACAATTTTAAAAAATTAAAATGAAATAAAATAAAAACCACTTTCAGGGAATTCCCTTGTGGTCCAGTAATTAGGACTCAGGGTTTTCACTCCCAGGGCCTGGATTCAATCCCTGGTTGGGAAACTAAGATCAGACAAGCCTCGAAGTGCGGTCAGATAAATAAATAAAATTTCAAAAAACTTTAAAAAATTAAAACTACTTTCACATGTACTCCAGGGCAACAACTCAATTCAGAACTCTGATTCTAAGGTGAGCGAATGGATAAACGGATGGATGAATGGATGGATGGACAGATGGATGGATGGATGGATGGATGGATGGATGGATGGGAGGACAGAAAGAGGCACAGCGCCTGGCCCCAGGTACAATAAGTCACTGACTATTTTAATAATTCTTAAGGAAGTGTTCTTTGCTTTGCATTCTTAAACTGCCCTGTGTTTGGAGCCTCACAATAATGCAGCCCAGTAAGATGGATGGAGGGTAAGAAGTATGCCCTCCTCTTGAAAACTTCAGGAGGAGAATCCTAGAAGGAAAGAGGGGAAAGCAGAAAGCAGGTACCTGAGATGCATCCTCACGTGGCTTAAACAACTTGGAAAAGTTGGCCACAAGGGGACACACACATTCCAGTGGGCAAAGCACTCCAGGGGCTTGCTCACAGTTGTCCCAACCCAAGATAACACTCCAGAGATGATGAGCTGTAATTTAATTAAAAGGCTAAACCCCAGAGGTGGCTGCTACAAAGGCATCAATTATCTTTGTTTCCATTAACACCAGAGCCTTTGCTAATTAATTTAATGAATGTGAGAAATGTGCTTTTTCTGTGGCTTGAGAACTGGCATAATTAGAAGGTTGGAAACAATCTCCCACTAGTGAATTTAGTGTTATTCAATGAATGTGAATGGGCCAAAATATTTTACAGACATGTCCGAACATCAATTAAGCAACTGAAATCTAACAAGTCTAGGAAGGAGGCCCTGCCCTCGGCCACGAGCTGGGAGGGTCCTAGTTATCCAGTGTTGTCTGTAAGTCTACCTAAATTGTTTCTCTAAACCAGCACTGTCCAACAGAAAGACACATAATTTTAAATTTTCTAGTAGCCACGTTAAAAAAAAAAAGAGGTAAAAATAATTTTAGTAATGCTATTTAACGCAATATATCCAAAATAGTATCATTTCAACATATATTCAATATTTTTAAAACTATCGATATCTTAACATTTTTTTTTCTTACTGTCTTTGAAATTCAGGGTATATTTCACACCTTTAGCATGTTTCAGCTTGCACCAGTCACAACAGCCTTCACACTGCATTGCATAGATCTAGAATACTGCTGCATCTCTTGCAACTAAAACCTCATGTCCTTCAAAAGGACAGGGCACCAAGCTCATGAAACAGGCTGAATGAACTTTTTTTGAGCCTGCTTGCTAATAATGATTGTTTAATGAATGCCAATGTGCACGCCAGGTATGGCCCAAAAGTTGCCTTCATTTTAACCCTGATGGTGGGACAATGGTTACCCTTCACACCCTACTTTTAAGCACTTGGAGCTAGTATTATTGAGCAAAAATAAAGCAGAAATTTTCAGTTGGGCATGACCAAATTGGTCTTGTTCATTCTGTAAGATTTTTAGTCCAAGACATAGACAGTAAGGATAGGAAATATTTCTAAGTTGTTCTTACATTCATCATTTAGTTTTAATATTTTCTTCTCTTTCAATGGAAATTAATTGTTCATCCATTTTAAGGAAAACATTGTACAAAGAAACAGATGGTGACACTTACTGATCACCAGACAAATTCTATTGATCCCAAAAAAGATCCAAGCACTGCTTTTAAGAAGCTATCAAGGGGAGGTGTATCAAGAACTGGGAGATGGGCGTTAGGCAAGTACATAAGTAACAGATGGACAATTATAACTAATACATTAGGGGTGTGTGTGTTAGTTGCTCGGTCATGTCCAACTCTTTGTGACCACAGCCCAACATGCTCCTCTGTCCATGGGATTTCCCAGGCAAGAATATTGGAGTGGGTTACCATTTCCTTCTCCAGGGGATCTTCCGGATCCAGGGATCAAACCCAGATCTCCCACATTGCAAGCAGATTCTTTACCATCTGAGCCACCAGGGATGCCCATATATTAGGTACAAATATATTTATAAATTCAGAGGAAAATGTTTCTTCTTGATGGAGGTGAGGAGGAGATCAGGGAAGAATTCAAGGAAAAAGTTACATTTGAATTAGGCCTTGAATTGACCTGTTAAAAGCATATATAAATGGTGGCGGGTGGGGGGAAGGGCACTCGTGGAAGACACCAGCTGAAGCAAACAAAGTCTTAAAGGCATGAAAAGAACAGGACAGGCAGACAAAAATGCGAGCCCTTTCTCTGGCTGGATGATTATGGACCAGAGTTGCAATGCTCCAGACTCCTCTGTCCGTGGGATTCTCCAGGAAAGAATACTGGAGTGGGTTGCCATGCCCTCCTCCAAGGGATCTTCCTGACCCAGGGATCAAACCCACATCTCATGTCTCCTGCATTGGCATGCGGGTTCTTTACCAGTAGCGCTTGGGAAGCCCAGAAGGTCAGTAGTGTCTCTATATTAGAGAAACAAAGCACCAGAAGAGAAATGGATTAGGAAAGGAAATTCTCTTCACCTAATGAGTTAGAGGTTAGTAGGATATTTGGGTGAAGATACCAAGCAGGATTAGGGCAAATGGGAGAGAGTCTTCACACAGAGGAGACCATCTCAGAAGCTCAAGTTTTCAGAAGAAAGACATATCCCACAGTTTGAAAGAAAGTTATTGGAACTGCTGGGGAAAATGAGGTCTGAAAAAAAGATAAGTGAACTTAACCCCTAAGACCAGTCGGCATACGATGCTATGAGGGAGCAGGGAAGCTGGGCTGGCAGATCCGCAAATTATTACAAGTTTCCTGGTGCAATATGACAATATCTATATTAAAATATTTTTAAATTACATAACTATTGATCCAGAAATTCTGAGAATTCATCTTACGAAATCATTAGACACACAAATATTTAGATATCTTTAAAAGGATGTTTTTCAAAACATTCTTCATAATCGCAAAAAAACATTGTTATTCTAAATGTTCATCCTTGGGCATTATTTAGAAGTACATTTTCATACATAAATGCAAACATCAAAAGTGATACTAAAGAAGAATATATTAAGACCATGGGAAGATTTTTCACACTATATTAAGGAATAAAAGTGCAGGCCGAAGAGTACACACAATGAGTCATTTATATAATATGACCCTAAAGGCAAGAGCCAAAACATTAGCACTGTTTATTTCTCAGAAGAGCCTAAGAGACTCTTATAGTCTACCATATTTTTAATTTCTGAAATACATAATACTCTACACATAATACACATAATTTTCTTTAAAACACTGACCCTGCAAAAGGTATATTTTTCTCCATTTCAATGTGCACAAGTAGAAAGGTTAGAGAATTTAGCAGCTATAAAAATAAACCAGGCTGGGAGGAGGCCTGCCTGCCTGTCAGTCTGCTTTGGACGGGGATGGTGAGAATAAAGAGACTTCCGTGTGTTTGTAATTACATGCAGACAGGAAGGATCTAGTGGGGAGGGAGAGATGGTAGATGCCAACACTCAGTACCCAAGAAGGGTTCCCTCAGGGAGCCAAACCCCAGAGGATGAGTGAGAGAAATGTATCAGAAACCACACTTTCTAAATTAGATGTAGTTAAGGGCACATATTTCTAAAAATGAAATTCTCCAGGTTAAATTGCTTTTACTTGTATCTGCCTGTCCAGTGAGTTTTCCACTCCAGTCTGAAGAGATTATCAGACAGATGTAAAATAAAGGTGCCTAAGTTGGTCCATCTCTCCCCACCTTCTAGTCTATTCACTGTGGAAACACTCTTGAAGAGGAAGTTCCATCATTTAAAATACACCATTTGCAATAAATTCAAGTATATCTAGGCAAAATGATCAGTGTACTGATCAGTTAGGAAGATGAGAAGATAAAATGTAAGATTAAGGCAAAACAGAATGTTAACCACAGTTCAGGGCTTCCCTCATAGCTCAGTTGGTAAAGGATCTGCCTGCAATGCAGGAGACCTAGGTTCAATTCCTGGGTCGGGAAGATCCCCTGGAGCAGGAAACGGCAGCCCACTGCAGCATTCTTGCCTGGAGAATCCCATGGACAGAGGAGCCTGTCAGGCTACACTCCATGGGGTCAAAAGAGTCAGACACGACTTAGAAACTAAAGAGAAGAGGGATCCACAGTTCACACAAGCTACCTAGACTTTATAAAAAGCCTAATATTATACTCACTTTGAGAAAAAGAACATATACCTGGGAGAAAAAGAAGTATTTGCCCTTTGTTCATGTACTCTGATGAAATACCATGTAGTGCAAATGCAATTTTTAAATTAAAAAAAAAAAAAAATCCAGTATATCAGAAGTAGCTTTTTGAACATTTTTTCTCTATTTTAGAATGTTTTAACATTAAGCCACAGCAAGTTAAAATCAAGATGTAAGATAATTTTTAAAAAAGGAAATCATTTTACTAAATTTTCAAAATGGCAAGTCCATTAAAATATAATCCTTTACCCAAGATAAATATTTATAATAAGCAGGACGAAAATGCCAGAAAGAAACACTATGTTTCCCCTTAAAAACTCAAGGGTAAAGATTTTTCCCATGATCCTCAAAGTTAGGAAATCAGCCCATGAAACACAGCACTCTTTGTTTAAAGGTATATAAATTGAAAGTTAATAAACAAAACAAATTAAATATAGCCTTATGTTGAAAAATGCATAGTTCCTCATTTTCAGTTTACATAACTAGCTAAGTTCACAGGAGTTATTAACAATTTTTATTGAAAAGCTTATTCAGGTAGGGTTAGACAAAGGAGCTAAAAGATAAAATCTAGAGCATGAACAATATAAGAAACCACTCCCCAGCACACTAAAGGTATCGTCTATGATCATTTATCCTCTAAAATCACTGTTGAAGATTAGGATCCTGCTTCAAATTAGCACTGTCTTTATTTAATAGTTATAATGTGGGTCTGATTTTTTTGCTGTTTATAAAAATTCAGTCTGGAATTGCAAACTTGGCAATTATTTCTGTATATCATAGCTCTTCCTTCTCTTTGTCTTAAATGTACCACATTAAAGCATCAAAGTGGGCTTCCTTGGTGGTTCAGATAGTAAAGAATCTGCCTGCAATATAGGAGGCCGGGGTTCGATCCCTGGGTTGCGAAGATCCCCTGGAGAAGGGAATGGTAACCCACTCCAGTATTCTTACCTGAAAAATCCCATACAGAGAGGAGCCTGGCAGACTACAGTCCATGGGGTTGCAAAGAGTCAGACACGACTGACTGACTAATAAAGCATCAGTAAGTCTAGATTACTTTAACTTGAAGATTAATTTAATCAATTTAGTTGATGATTAGAAGAAAATCATGCTTGTTTTTCTGAAATAAATGATTTTATAGCTAGTAATTAGAATTATATCTTCTCTCCTCTTCCATCATTTTGCACTAAAAAGTCTTAATCATTTTAGTCAATTTTATAAAAACACCAAAAGCATTTGCTCCAAGACTTGTGCCTCCTTACTAGATCTCTCTCACTCTAAAATCATTTCTAAAGTAGGAGACCAATAGTCCCTGCGCACAGTCAAAACAGCTTTGCAAAGAAAGGATAATGTTTTCTGCTTTCTCCCTTATTTCCTTCCTAGTGACACCCTAACAACTAGGGTCCTTTGACCTTGCAGAAGCCCAATGACAGAGTCTTCTGAGAACACTGCAATTGCTACCTCTCTTCCATCATCCTAGACATTATACTGGAAAACAGAATTCATGATGACAAAGTTCTTTTGGAATTAGCAAGAGAGTGAATCAAACAAAAAAGATTTGGACAGATAATCTTTCTTCAAAGCATTAGCACTTCCCTCCAGACAACAGTAAACTAGCAAATCTGACTGAACCTGAGTTTAAAGCATACACAATAATATGCCCAAAAGAACTGAAAACAGAACCTTGAAGAAACATCTGCACACCCATATTCATAGCAGTGTTATTCACAATAGTTAAAAAAATGGAAGCAACCCAAGTTTCCACCCATGGATGAAATGGATAAACAAAACATGACATATACAGACAATGGAATATTACTCACCCTTCAAAAAGGAAAGATTCTGCCACACTGTATGGCATGGATAAACCTTAAGGACATTTTTTAAACAAAGTCTCAAGAAGAAAAATACTGTGTGATTCCATTTATACGAGGTGCCTCCAATAGTCAGATTTATAAAAACACAGAGTAGAATGGTGGTTTCCAGAGACTAGGGGAGGGTCAGGAATTGGGAGTCATTGTTTAATAGGTACAGTTTCCATTTTCCAAGATAAAAAGAGTTATAGAGGTGGATGGCGGTCATAGTTACACAACAATGTAAATGTACTTAATACCACTGAACTGTTCACTTAGAAGTGATCATGATGGTAAATTTTATGCTGAGTATTGTATCACAAAGAAAAATTGGGGGGGGCAGCACATCAATAAACATTTTCATTTCTATTTCCAAATCAAAAACCTGATTTTCAAAGAAGAGATATTTAGTATGTCTCAATGCATATATTCCCCAACGAGACAAATGAAATTTTTCTTGGTTTCAATTTCATCTTTTGAAAGCCATATTTTTAACATAGTCCCTTGAATATAAAGACAGGTATTCTGAATTCTAGAATCAGACTTGTTTTTCACTATGACCATACCGCTAGTCATCTTACTTCAGAGGGAAATACTGGTTCAAACCCAGGGTGGGAGATACCGCTGGCTTCCTACTCAGTCATCCTTTTCCCTTCCTTGCTTTCATGTCTAATTTCACTTTTTTTTTCCCCTTGAAGCAAGTTAGTCATTTATAACACTCATCTCCCCCTGAAACTAAGGATAACCATATGGCCCAGTTTGGACTGATGGTGAGCCAAAAGCCATGAGCATAAATCATTCCAGGATCAGATCTTCCAGCCTCAGTCAGGCCTGCAGGCTGGCCAACACACTGCCTGCAACCTCATGAGAGATCCTGGGCCGCAATCACCAAGCAAAGCCACTCCCAAATTCCTGACCAAAGAAGCGGCATGAGATAATAAATATTTGTTGTTTCAAACTGCTAAAAGCTGGGATGATTTGTTAGACAGCAATGGGTAACTAATATAGATTTGATGCTAAGTTTCAGAGTAATTTGTTATGCAGCAAGAGATAAATAACACAGCAGGTATCCAGCCATCGATCTGACACCTGCACAGACTCATTTCAAATTGAACACATCTGAACCTGAACTGCTGGTCTTCTCTGAAATCAATTCTGTCCAGTCTTTCTTAACTCAGAGCCTGACACCTTCATCCATTTGCTTTTTTATGCCAGGACCCTGAAACCAATCCCTGGCATTCCACAATCTATCTTACACCACAATCTATCACCAAATTCTGTTGGTCCCAATTCCTAAATATACTTTAACTCTAGCCACAGTTCTTCAACTCCCAGCCATCTCCAGTCCAGGCTACTGTCATCTCCTGCTTGGAATCCACTAATCTAAAACCAATAACTAGGCACCATCTCCTAATTTCTATTCTTGTTCCTTTCCAATACACCTTCTAAATGTAGGCAGCTTAACAATGGACTTTGGAACAATTAAGTTAACATGGTTTACAAAGCTCTGGACCTTCTGACCCTTACCTATGCCGAGTCTTATCTTGCATGCCTTCTCCTCTCTGCAGCTCCGATTAGTGGCCTCTGTGTTTCTCAGATGTACCCAGCCCTTTCTTACCCCAGGTTATTTGATCATGCTGCTGTGTCTACTTAGAGCCCATTCTCAACCTGCTGAATCCATATGGGTATTTCAGGTCTAATTTTAAATATCTTTTCTTCAGAGCAGACTTCTAACTTCCCCAATCTTTCAAAGTATCCAGTTTTCTTTTGCACCCTCTATCTATCTGAATTTGATTACATTTTGATTTCTGTAAGCCCATTAGGGCAAGAAAAGTCTACTTTGATCACCATAGTATATACCGCTCCCAATATAGGTTGTCGATTTTAAACATTATTGAGTGGATGTATTTAACATGTTCATTAAGTTCAAGCAAACTATATTTTGACTATAATTCAATCTAGACTTAATAACTGTCCACGCCAATAAAAGAACATGAATCTGTTCTATCTATGGCCTTTCTATCTATCCATCTGCAAAATATTAAAACCATGATCACTGAGATGACCCAGATTCTCTTTCTCATTTCCTCTTATCCACGTGCTTAAAGATCATTTTATTATTGGCAAAGAATGAAAATGTGACTTCTAGAAACATTAAAAAGAAGAAGAGCAAGAATTAAAATAGCCCCTAAAGGCAGACAAGAAAAGTAATTCTAAAGCTCATTAGAAAACTAAATTGACCCCTGATTCATCTAAACAAGAACATTTTATCCTGGTGCTTAGAGTTTTGATGAACAATCATTTCCCTTTCCAAAGCTTGGCTGATTTGTAAAGGCAGGAGGATCATGACTCTGCACAGGATGATTCTGTGATGAAGAAATCAGAGACCCGCTGATGGGAGAACCAAGAAATACTAATAAGGGCACGCTGGAGGACAGCATAAAGCAACCGTCCCCGTTACTCACTGCCAATAAGTACTACCCTGACTTGCAACCAGAGAAGGAGCGGGTCTGGGAGCAGACACTGTGGGTTCCGAGGCCAAGCCACACATAGTGAGACAACAATGTCGGCAGCAACTAACCAGAGGAGACACTGCAACGCTTTCCCCTGTGATCACACACACTGGCCCTCAGCCCAGCTGCAGGACTAAACCCCAAGATCACACGGGTATATAATACAAAGGCATGATGGTGCCAAACTTTCACCAACAGCACACATATTTTGACTTAATAGATGTATATGAATACACATTAGTAGAATACAACCGCAATTAGATATACAGTGCATAGGGTTGCAAAGAGTCGGACACGACTAAGCGACTTTCACTTCACTTCACTTCATTCGTATAAATACATGTTATGATATATTACACACATACACACAGAAAGAATGCTGTTTTTCACTTCACTAAAAGCGAAGTTTTAATAAAAGAATTTAATCAAAGACACCCATGTCAGTCGTACACATCATTTTTTAATGTATAAAGTACCCGAGCTCACTGATTAAACTATTTCTGCTTAATAAGAAGAAGAAAAAAAAATAACATTTAGGATATTATTACAGAAATTCTCAAATCAAAACAATAACCATATAAAATGTATTCATACATAAATAAGATTTTAGTGTTAATATTCATGTTAAACATACGACTTATAAAAAGGCTGCTACCCTTTGTTGGGGGGGTGGGAATCATGCCACAAAACTGCCATGCAGAAGGTGGTGACCAGCAGCTTGTGCACTAGAGCCAAAAAAAGGGACCCCCAAGCATGAGCCAGGCAGGAGACAGGAAAAAGGATACTAGTTTTTAAAGCCACCAGGGGATACACTCCAACCAGCAAGCAAGAGCAAAGCACCCAATTGGCAGGGCAACCAGGCGGGTCCCCACTAGGAAAGAGTCAGTGTAGAAGCTCTACCAGAGGTCAAAGTGAAATAGCAAATTAATAGCCAGGCAAATCACACTGAGTAGAGATACATAATAATCAAAGACAGGTCAGGCAAGGTCACACATTCAAACAAAGAGCCTGGCCAAAAAAATTAAAAAAGATAACATGACACCCAGCTACAAGGAAACTGAAATGATCTTGTGTTAATATGGATAGTAATGAAATTAGAACATCCTACAAGCTTGAAGGAGTAAATCTAGAAATGAAAGTTACAGCTCAGATCAATTTCATATCCTATAACAGGCAGATACTGTGCATTTCCCTAGCCATAAGCAAATATTCTAACATGTTATAAACTATTACATGTAATAGTAATGTAATGTAATAAATGTAATGTAATGTAATAAATGTAATAATGTAATAAAATATATTACAGTTTGTATACTTGCATAAATACCATTTAATCCTGAAAACCATGAAATGCTCTCAAGTTTCACCTATTATTAGTCCTAAAAGGATCAGTGTTGAGGATAAGGTAGACATATGCAAGATCTCCTGGAGAAGAGAATGGCTACCCACTCCAGTATTCTCGCCTGGAGAATCCCACAGATAGAGGAACCTGGTAGGCTACAGTCCATGGAGTCGCAGAGTCAGACATGACTGAGCGACTAACACTTTTAAACTTATAAGTGTTATTCCAGATAACTGACTACAGAAAGAAAAGGCTCAATTTTTACATATATTTTATTTATAAAAATGTAAAAATAAATCCAAGTATGATTATGTTAGCATGTTGTACTACTACAAGTCCCATACTATGTAGCTATTGCCAGAAGGAGAAAAATTCCTAGTCTAAGAGTGGGAGGAAAAATATTGAAAGGAGATTTTATCAAGATTGAGGAATTCTAGATTATCTTATTCTTGATTTTTCTGCTTTCTATTCATTACGAGAGTGGACTTCATTACAAGTCCAATCAGAAAAATCAAATGAAAGAGAGTAAAAAGAAAAAAAAAATCTATCAATATAAATGTCATATGACTTGCCAAGAAGTACTCTATTTTATCTAAAAAGATGCAGTGGAAGCAAATGGAAAAAGACACACCAACGGTAATCCAAAGGCTATTCTTCACAGAACCTGTTCACAAATGCAAATCTTAAAAGGCATTGTGCAAGCACCAAATGACTAGTGTTTGTGTAGTTTGAAGAAAAGAACTAGAAATAATACAAGCACATTACAAGCAATTGCTCTTTTATAATAATGATGATAGCAATGGCAGAAGTAGTTAATATGTGCAGAGTTCTTACCATGTAAGGGAATGGTATCACTCCCCCGTATTATCTTACTTTTTGGTCAGTTGAGATATAATTCACAAGTCACAAATCCATCCATTTAAACTATATAATTCAGTGGGCTTTAGTATATTTACAAAGTTGTGCAACAGTCATCTAATTCCAGAACATTTTCATTATTCCCAAAACTCTGTACCCTTTATCAGTCATTCCCCCCATTCCCTCCCCTTCTGAAGCCCTAAGCAACCACTTGTCTACTTCCAACGGATATTCCTATTCTAGACAATTCATATAAATAGATCATATGGTATGTGATCTTTTGTGCCAGGCTTCCTTCATTTAGCATTATGTTCCTAAGGTTCATGTTTATATCAATACTACATTGCTTTTTATGGCTAAATAATGTTCAATTGTATGAGTGCGTGTATATGCTCAGTCGTGTCCAACTCCTTGCGGCCCCATGGATTGTACCCTGCCAGGCTCCTCTGTCCACGGGATTTTCCAGGCAAGAATACTGGAGTGAGGTGCCATTCCATTCTCCACGGAATCTTCCCAACCCAGGGATCAAACCTGGGTCCCCTGCATTGCAGGCGAATTCTTTACCAGCTGAGCCACCAGGGAAGCTCATCAACACTTCTTTCCTGTATTTTTTATCATACTCATTTTAGTAGAATCTCATTGTGGTTTTAATTTGCTTTTCCGTAAAGACTAAGGATGTTGAATGTATTTTCATGAGCTTACTGACCATTTGAGTATATCTTTGCAGAAATGTCTATTTAAAAGTTAGCCCACTTTCCAACTGGACTATTTGTCCTTTTATTGTTGAGCTGTAAGAATTATTTACATATTCTGGATCCTAGGTCCTTATCAGAAATATGATTTCTAAATATTTTCTCCTGTTTGCTGCACTGTCTTCTCACTTGTGTTATCTTACTTAGTCCTCATAACAACCATGAAATCGTAATGTGATCCTGAATTTTATTGTTGAGGAAATGGAGTTAATAAACTTGCCTGAGGTTTCATAGCTAATAAGAATTGAAGAAGAGATTCCAACCCAGGCAGTCTGCCTCCACTAATCAGTAGGATGTACTGTCAGAAACACTAAGTACTAAATAAATAAGCAGGATTAAAAATAATTAACTTTAAAAAAGAAAAAAAAAAAAACCCAGCATTACTGGTGCTTTGCATAGAAATACCAGAGGGCCCTACTCTTGTTTATACCAGTCTTCTTGAGAAGAAAGAGTAGCTTAAAATAAAGCACATTCAGCCTTTAAAAGGCAAAACTTGGCCTCTAAACAGTGTCTATTATTTTCAATTGTAGGAAACTTTCTTACTGAGTTATGTAGTTGAAACAAAGGAATTCAGAATATAAGGGGCATTTTTGCTGAGATTTAAACATTGTAAATCATCACAGTGGGTGTTCTGTTAGGTGGAGGCCCATTTCTTGGCCAACAAGCCCCTCTGTTCGAAATATATGCCTCCCCCAGCTCTACCCAACCACACTTTAAGGAGATGAACAAAGCAGAGTTTTAGCAACTAAGATGTCATTCTGACAAGTTCCTCTTGACTCTCCTCTTATTTCTGCCACCAACCATATTAAATATAAAAGTCAATCTACAAATGATTTTATTGTGTCTATAGAATGATGTTCATGCTAAATAAAGAGTGAAGCAGTGGTTTTAAAGGAATATACCACTATCGGCATGAGAAGGAATTCAATACTTATAGGGGAAACAAAAACAAAAAACCTGTAAAAATATGATTTTGTATTTGTTAAAAATAGGAATTATGAATATATAATAACATATTCTGTGAGCATATGCACACAAACAAACAAACAAACAAACAAATCTAATGATGAGTATTTCCCTCCCTAGGAGCAGGGCTTAATTTTTATGTGATGAAATGCTCAACTTTTTAAACATATATACAAAATATTTTCTTTTTTTTTAAGGGGAGCATTCTCTCCAGTAATTCCACAAACCTTAAAAGTCATGGAAATGAATGAATAAATATGAATAAATGAATGAAAGTTTATATTTTGTTCTATATCTGGATAAGTTGTAGTGACTTTACAAACTTCTTGAAGTTGTGAGAAAAACTGTGTAATGGTATGTGATTTGGAGTGAGGGCAGAAATTCCACAGTTCTCATCAATTTTTAAATGACTCTTTGGCCCCAAAAATGTTTAAGCACATTATCTCTAAAGATTATTAAAGAGTCTCTATTTAAGAAAGGTCAAGACAGAAACTAAAGGATCAAATAACAAAACAAAATCCCTTAAGCCAAATATAGTACAGACATTTTCTAAATCATGAAAAAATAGTCACTAGATCTCATTTAGATCCTCTTCTAAAATTCTTAGGATGACACTAAGCCAATCTTACTTTTAAGCTTATAATTTATAGTTCTAAACATTAAATGATATGTTTCTCTTTCCTTTATTTACAACACAAACACCTTTCCCAAAGCAAAAAGAGAGGGAGGGAAAGGGGGAGTCCACCCTGTGAAAACTAACTGTAACCACATCTACGAAGTATTTGATTCTTTCCTTTAATCATTGTTTATCAAGCATCTACTACAAATCAGACTCACTGTTCTGTATTTAACGTCATTCTTACTGTGATAGCCCAGTAGTCCAAGGCTTTCCTTCTTGCTTCTACTCACTACAGAATATAGAAACTGAAGGAATGAATATACAGAATTAGGCCACCTTAAATATCCACGTGATCATTCTCAACTGCCTGTACAAAAGATCTTTATCGGAAATGAAAAGGAAGAGTAGTGATAAACTTACCAATCCTCAGATCACCAAGGATTATCAAAATTCCCCTTGCAAAGGGGCACAACATTCCTAGACTTTTACTCTTGGTCTTCATCCAACAAATAATTATCTCCTTGAAGATAAGTTCTCCTTGAAAATAAAAGCTAATCAAATTTATCACAGGAAAACAAAAGACTTAGGTAGTGTCTAAGCTAGTAGGCTATTAAACTGACATCTATTTGTCTATGACAAAACCCTAGATGTTCAAGCTGGTTTTAGAAAAGGCAGAGGAACCAGGGATCAAATTGCCAACATCCACTGGATCATCGAAAAAGAAAGAGAGTTCCAGAAAAACATCTATTTCTGCTTTATTGACTATGCCAAAGCCTTCGACTGTGTGGATCACAATAAACTGTGGAAAATTCTGAAAGAGATGGGCATAACAGACCACCTGACCTGCCTCTTGAGAAACTGTTGCTTCCCAGGTCAGGAAGCAACAGTTAGAACTGGACATGGAACAACAGACTGGTTCCAAATAGGAAAAGGAGTACATCAAGGCTGTATATTGTCACCCTGCCTATTTAACTTATATGCAGAGTACATCATGAGAAACGCTGGGCTGGGAGAAGCACAAGCTGGAATCAAGATTGCTGGGAGAAATATCAATAACCTCAGATATGCAGATGACACCACCTTTATGGCAGAGAGTGAAGAGGAACTAAAAAGCCTCTTGATGAAAGAGAAAGAGGAGAGTGAAAAAGTTGGCTTAAAGCTCAACATTCAGAAAACTAAGATCATGGCATCTGGTCCCATCATTTCATGGCAAATAGATGGGGAAACAGTGGAAACAGTGACAGACTTTATTTTTTGGACTCCAAAATCACTGCAGATGGTGATTGCAGTCATGAAATTAAAAGACGCTTACTCCTTGGAAGGAAAGTTATCACCAACCTAGACAGCATATTAAAAAGCGAGACATTACTTTGTCCATAAAGGTCTATCTAGTCAAGGCTATGGTTTTTCCAGTGGTCATATATGGATGTGAGAGTTGGACCAACATAGATAGCATATTAAAAAGCAGAGACATTACTTTGTCAACAAAGGTCTGTCTAGTCAAGGCTATGGTTTTTCCAGTGGTCATATATGGATGTGAGTTGCACCAACATAGATAGCATATTAAAATGCAGAGACATTACTCTGTCAACAAAGGTCCGTCTAGTCAAGGCTGTGGGTTTTCCAATGGTCATGTATGGATGTGAGAGTATGGATGTGAGAAAGTGCCAAAGAATTGATGCTTTTGAGCTGTGGTGTTGGAGAAGACTCTTGAGAGTCCCTTGGACTGCAAGGAGATCCAACCAGTCCATCCTGAAGGAGATCAGTCCTGGATATCCATTGGAAGGACTGATACTGAAGCTGAAACTCCAATACTTTGGCCACCTGATGTGAAGAGTTGACTCATTGGAAAAGACCCTGATGCTGGGAGGAATTGGGGGCAGGGGGAGAAGGGGACGACAGAGGACGAGATGGCTGGATGGCATCACCGACTCGATGGACATGAGTTTGGGTGGACTCCAGGAGTTGGAGATGGACAGGGAGGCCTGGAGTGCTGCGGTTCATGGGGTCACAAAGAGTCGGACACGACTGAGTGACTGAACTGAACTGAGTATTTCTGAAATGTACACTTTCTAAAAATAATTCTAAATATTTGCTATTTTTAAAATTCTAAATATTAATCAGTGACAATTACATTATTTATATAATGATGAGTGGGATGGAGGTCAGGAAAAAATCACGATCTATAAAATAATCAAGGAAGAAGCAACATGTTTAAATGACTCTTATGGTCTTGGAAGTATTTTCTTTTTTTCTGGAAGTATTTTCTTAATAAATCCATATTTCACATATAAGTCCTTAAAAATGTACGAAGAGATTTCTTAGAAGTGACATCCCCCAAAATATGCTCCTTCAGTTCAGTTCAGTTCAGTCACTCAGTCTAGTTCATTCAAACTAAATTAACAGATTCAGTGGGTAAAGAACCCGCTTGCAATGCAGGAGACGAAAGAGACATGGGTTCGATCCCTGGATCGGGAAGATCCCCTGGAGAAGGATGTGGCAACTCCAGTATTCTTGCATGGAGAATCCCATGGACAGAGGAGTCTGGTGGGCTATGGTCTATGGGGTCTCAAAGAGTCGGACACGACTAATGTGACTGAGCATGTACTTACTACTATATAACATATCAACTTTTATATTCATATGATAACTGTAATGTCCAAGTTCTTATGCCAACAGTAGAATGCAATGAACATAAAATCTGTATCATCTGCCATAATAACACTGGATGACCTAAAATAAATTCCTTCCAAAGGTCAAACTGTCATTGAATTCACAGATGAACAAAGAAGCACCTTTTAACTAACCTCAACCTTCTTCACTTTTCATAAAATGAATCATTTAAATTTCACTTTTAATTTAGCTACTCACTTGTTTTGCTCCCAAATACACTTCAACACCATGCTGGATACTTCTCCTTAATAACATCCTGCCAAATGATACTGACAGAAACCCCTAAATCATAGTAACTGAAGTATATGGCTTCAGAATGAAGTGCCAGTGGTTTACATGTTTTTGTCAGAGCAAAGCTAAGTCTACTCTTCATTGTTCATTCCAGAATTGCAGTCCTATACTGTCCTTGCAGTTGAAAGCACAGGGTTCATTCCTTCCCTTTTCCCCATCATCAGATAAATATGTAGACCATAACACCATCACACGCACACTCACACACTTCTTCCAACATTTTAAAAAATTAATTATAAGTCAGCTTCCCAAAAAAAAGTGCTGAAATTTATTTCAGACATGCATGGAATGATTGGGGAATTAACCACCAAGCTAAATTGTTTGTGCAAAGGTTCTTTCCCTCCACCCGACCCCCCAAAAAGTGCAAATCAAGAGTTATTCACCACAGCATGAGAAGGACTTGACCCACCATTGCTGGCTCTGAAGATGGAAGGGAGCCATGAGCCAAAGAACATGGGCAGCCCCTTGAAGCCAGAAAAGACAAGAAAACTGATTCTCCCCTAGGGCTTTCAGGAGGAATGGAGGCCTGCCAACACCCTGATTTTAGTACAGTGAGAACTATGTCTGACTTCTGACCTCCAGGACTGTAAGATATAAATTTGTGGTTGTTTTAAGCCATCCAAAATGTTCACTGGAAGAACTGTCACTGAAGCTGAAGCTCCAATACTTTGGCCACCTGATGTGAAGAGCCAACTCACTGGAAAGACTCTGATGCTGGGAAAAATTGAAGGCAAAAGGAGAAGGAGGCGGCAAAGGATGAGATGGTTAGAGAGCATCACTGACTCAATTGACATGAACTTGAACAAACTCTGGAAGATAGTTGAGGACAGAGGAGGCTGGCGTGCTGCAGTTCCTGGGGTTGCAAAGAGTCAGAGATGACTGACACTGCGCACATACAATGTGATACAGCAACAAGAGGAAATGAACACATCCACTTATCTGCAACATTTCTTAGTCATTCATCCTTGCCAGTGAATCACAAACTTGGAAATCTAAAATCAGAAGTAATGATATCAACACAAAGCAGGGAGCGCAAAGCTATAGTTACCTAAGCTTCTAGCCCTCCTTGGGCAAAATATACTTGCCCAAGGAGATCAGCAGCTACCAACAAAACCCACACAAACTGAATCAAAAGAATGAAATTTGGCCTCAGAGCCTCTTTTTATCTTTCAAGGGAAAAATTACTAGGAAAAAACACAAAAGAGCGCGCAAAGAAGACACAGATCACAATCGAAGCAGTTTCTGCAGGTATTGGCTGAGCTCCTAAACCAGAAACTGACACTGGACATGCAACAGCAGGGAAGAGTCATTCACACACAAGTTCTTTCAATCACAGTCACACCCAGAAGAGCAAGCTCAGCTTTTGGCGGCAGAATCTTAAATACTTAAAACCACGAAGTGAGCTCTGCCATAACACAAGTTAATTCTTCAGCAGAGCCAAGACATCCCCAAGCTACCAACTCCAGGGTCCAGATCCTCCATCCCTCTCTCAATGTACTACAAGTAGAACTATCCATCCTCCTGTTTGCATCCTAAAGATTTTTGAAAGATTTAAGTTCTTATGATCACAAGTCCTGCACACACAGCATCTCCAGACATTACCCAATGCCTTCAAAGTCACGCGTAGTTATCGCTATTAAACAGTGTGAAGTAACCTACTTCGCGTGGCATTTGGCACACGTGCCTATAGTCACCCCCTAATCATTGGTGCTCTCTGCCCGGGAATTCTCCTCCGGCCCAGTACCCCCATCAGTTTTCATATCAGCTGGTACCCTCTCTTTCAGGAAGCCTTTTGACAGATTTTCTCCCTCTATCCAGCTCTATCCCCCACCGCCACCTTTTGTTTTTTGAGTTTTTGCGGGCTTTTTCTTTCTTTTTGGTTGTGCTGTGTCTTCGTTGCTGCACCTGGGCTTTCTCTAGTTGTGGAGAGAGGGGCTACTCTCTATTCTTGGTGCACAGACTTCTCGTTGCAGTGACTTCTCTCGTGGCGGAACACAGGATCTAGGCACGCAGACTTCAGTAGCTGCAGCACACGGGCCTCGCTGCTCCTCGGCATGTGGAATCCTCCTGGAGCAGGGATCGAACCCATGTCCCCTGCACCCACCAAGTGGATTTCCATCCACTGTACCACCAGGGAAGTCCCACTCCCATCTTCTGAATTCACATTGTATTTTGTTCATTACTTAGAACAAAACAATTGGGGGATTTTGAAAATTAGTAATATTATGAAAGTGTTAGTCACTCAGCCATGTCCGACTCTTTGTGACCCCATGGACTGTAGCCCACCAATTTCCTCTGTGCATGGAATTCTCCAGGCAAAAATACTGGAGTCAGTTGCCATTCCCTTCTCCAGGGGATCTTCCCAACCCAGGGATTGAACCCGGGTCTCCCGCATTGCAGGCAGATTATTTCCATCTGAGCCACCAAGGAATCCCTAATACATATACATATACATGATCTATACACACACATACACACATATTATATATCCATGCCTATGTTGATCTCCCCTCCTAATGAGATTCTTTATTCCCTGAAGGAAGAAATTTTCTTATTCCCTGGCCTCTCTACATAGTTCCTGACACACCATAAATATGCAATAAGAAATCACCCAATATATCCTTAGGGGAAGGAGAAAAGTCCTGATCATTAAGAAGAAATTAAGAGTTAGCCAAGTAAGGAAATTTCTTTAACAGGGTTAATTCAATTCCAACAGAATAATAATGTTTGGGGTGAGGGGAGCTTTGTTTTGTTCTGTTTGCTTGCTTTAAGCAGGGGAAAATTCTAATGGGAACTGTTGTAATAAGTAGTTTGTATCTCTGCCCATCTGCAGTTATTCCTAGCACACAATCAAATTCCTACCAGCTGAGTTACAGCCTAGAAACTGTCCCGAAAGAGGAGATGTAAGACCGACTGGAAAGCAAGCAAGTAATAACAGGAGGAACAGAATGAACCCAGGCCCACTCACCTCTCAACCATTTGACATCACACCAGTCCTGGGAAGGCCAGGCTCTCAATGCACTGCTTTTCAAGTGAATCTGTCCCAAGTATGTAATGCTTATAGCTACGAGATCTTATGCCAGTTCACCATACTGATGGACATGTGTGCATAAACAAATAACTAAAGGCAGGGGCACTTCCGTCTGCAATGGATGGAAGTAAAGATGGACTGACGAGAAGGCAATCTTTCCCTGTCTTCTGACTCCAAAGCCCAGAAAACGCACAGAAAAGAAAATAAGCACAAAGCATAGTTCTGGATGATACTGGGTTTCATATCATAATATTTTGTCTGTCTTTAAAGTAGTAAATTAGTATGTGCTACTCTTAAATCATTATGTGTTATTCTTTTTTTTTTAATGTGTTATTCTTAAATTCTCCTGAAAACATAAAATTCAAAGTGCCAAGTACTAAGAAATGATTCAAAATTATATTTCAAATAGCAAACCAATATAATATCAAACTTCAAAATCAAGCAACTAACAAAGTAGACATACCTATAACTAACTCTTCACCATATTTCTATTCTGAACAATTTGCACACAGTAGGTCCTCAAATACACCTTTATTTCAAAGTGTTACAGTGCAAACTCAGCTTCATAAGTCATCATTTATCCTAAGGATCCAATGATCAGTTCACCTAACTGAAATCAACTTTCACATCATATAAAGAACAATTTTTTATCTTTATTTTTTCTTTTTTCTCTGCCTTACTTCAAAAACTATCCAGGTGTTAATGTAGACCTATTCTCCATATCTTGGCAAAGCTTACTTTGAACAAGCAGTTTCTCATGACCTTCGAGTCTGCGTTCAACAATGAAATCATTTGGCACCACATCCTATTCAGTTATTAATCACAAACAACAAAGAAAGAACTTTCACATGAAAAATGTAAAACCTATGTGGGCCAACATTCACTGTGGGTCACTCTGGGTCACGTTCACAACTAAGGTCACTGAAGCCCTTGGAATGACCTCAGCCTTTTAGAATACATTCAACGTTGTGCTGGCGAGGAAACAGCCCAGCTCTGGGACTTCTAGATAAGTGCTCCTCAAGGTCTGCACGGGGAAGAGGGTGTGCTGACGGACAGCGGCTGGGTGACGGGCAGACGGGAGGGTGTCGGGAAGGGCAGAGGTGCAGGTGCCTCTGTGTATGCTGAGCATCGCCCCTCCCTGGGTGGGCTCTTTCTAGGGGGAAAATTTCTACCCCATCTAGGGTACCCACACCAGGACCTCAGTATTCTGACCCCACCCATTTAAAGAAACAGAGTCATTACTTTCTGACCAAATTTGACTTTTTAAAAACCAGCTCCAGTGAGTTGATGTTTTTTTTTAATTAATGAAGCTAATATTTTACTCCTTTTCTCTGTTTCCATTACTATTACCATCCCTATTATTAATTTGGACTTTGTTTTTAGACTTTAAATTTTAGTAAGGCAGTGGCAGCATGAGAGAGAGAAAAAAAAAAAAATCCCTGGAATCAAGTTGAGCCTCTAAATGAAAAGGCACTTCTTTCTTTATCACCTGTCCCTTTTAGGATCTGTAAACAAACTCATCTGGTCCCCCCCCCTCAATTCCTTGATGCTTTTAACTCAAACACAGCCCTCCAGACTAAGGCTGAAATGGAAATTAATATTGCCCCACCTGCAGCAGAGGAGACGCAGACACAGAGGACAGATTTGTGGACAGTGGAGCAAGGAGAGTGTGGGACGAATTGCGAGGGTAGCATGGAAGCATAGACACCACCGTATGTAAACAGACAGCCAGGGGGAATTCGCTATATGACTCAGGGAGCACAAACCAGTGCTCCATGACAGCCCAGTCCATTTGAGTGACAAATTGAGTGACAAATTGAGGTGTGGGATGGGGTGGGAGGTGGGAGGGGACAGATGCACACCTAGAGCTGATTCATGCGGATGTTTGGCAGAAAGCAACACAGTATTATAAAGCAAATATTTCCAAACTAAAAACTAATAAATGTTTTAAAAATATATTGCCCTGCCTGAGCCAGGACAGCTGCAGCTCTTCTTCAGAGAACGAGGGTGGTGGGCCTGGTTGGGCACATTGGGCAGAGGGAGGCAGGCACATGTCCAGCCACACAAGCTCTAAATGATCTAAGCTGCCGCTCTGTGTTTTGTGCGGAATGCTGGCCGTCACTTAAAGTACTGCAAACTTGTAAAGAATGTATGTAAAGTTTTATGTAACAAAAAGTTTCAATTTTTACAAGTAAAAGTATGTATGTTGGTTGACAAGAAAAACAAAAATATTGTTAAGTCACTAAGTCACCTCTGACTCTTTCTGCGACCCCCATGGACTGTGTAGCCTCCCAGGCTCCTCTGTCCATGGGATTTTCCAGGTAAGAATACTGGGGTGGGTTGCCGTTTCCTTCTCCAGGGAATCTTCACAATCCAGGCACTAAACCTGTGTCTCCTGCATTGGCAGGTGGATTCTTTACTGCTGAGCGACCAGGCTATGTTGCCCTGCCTGTCAAATGAGCAGAGCTGCAAGCTAAATGACATTAATAATTAGCTCAAATTCAAGGACAAAATTCAGAGGACAGTAGATGAGGATTTTTTTTTTCTTTCTAACTTTAGTCTCTCTCTATATGGAGAAAGTCACAAACTGAAAACCAGCAAGCCCTGCAGTCACTCCATGGTGTGAAGGAAGTGGGCAGAAAGTTGCATCAGGCAGGGACACTAAAAGCCAGCCTACTGTGGCTTTAATCTCACCATGCAGCCCAGAGACTCTTTCCTGGCAGTGGCATAACTAGAATTTTTACTTGTCCAAACTGTGTCTTCAGTCACTGAAACTTAACTCATCTATCTCCTACACAGTCAGGTCTTTCAAAGAGTTCTATTTTCCTGGCCTGTTTTTTTCTCTTCTTTCACCAAGGTCAAAAGAAAAGCTGGCTAACATCGTAGTCCGCTTTACCCCAGAAGCAGCCCATGAGATCAGGATTCTAGTATAAGTAGTTTATTTTGGAGACGACCCCAGGAAACACTGGTAGGGAGTGACAAATTGAGTCAGGAAAGAAAAAGGAGCCAACAAAAGAGTCGTTTCAATTATCAGTGAATCTTAATTCAACAGGGAACTTGGGAGAACCCATGTAAAAGGCTCATCTCAAAGGTATCTTACCTGAGATGTGCAAGAGAGCTGGGGACTTATCCTTTAGCAGTCACTGGCTATGAGTTGCTGGGGGCTGGCACGTCCTACCAACCCTGGGTGTGAGCTTTTCTAGAAAAGTGAAAGAATGCAGGTGCCTGAACTGGCAACCCCCCTGTGCAACAAAGTGTTGGAAGCAGGGGTTGCGAGAAGGGCACCCATGGCCTCTGCTACAGCTAGGATCCAGATTGTTTCCAAAAGGGTAAACCAGAGGCAACCACATTAGATGACACATATCACAGAATACAAGGTTGGTGCTTTTCCACCAAAATATCCTTCCAAAAAAGAGGATGCCACCTTATATTTAAATCCAGAAAGTTCTCATATTATCGGACACTGTCAATTACTGTGTCTTAATCTGAAACAGTAAAGGACTATTTGGGTAAATCACAGTAATCTGAAAGGAGCTCAACATTCAACTTGGATGCTATTAAAGGTCAAGCAAAGAAACTTGATGCAAACTTGCTTATTGAGGGTATGGCTTTTCAACTTCATATGGTGGCTGGCAAAACAGCTCAAAAACAAAAGTGTGGGGGGAACGGGGGTGTGAGGATGGATGAGCCAGAATCCTCAGATATGACAATATAAATAAAGAAACATAGGCAATGCTTGTCTGGACTAGTAATTGCAGGAACTGAAAATAAAACAATATGTGGTACTAACGATTGCATACTGGCTGGATCTCAGAGATACTGACATAATTATACACAACTGATGGCATTTAACTTAACACAATCCTTCTGGGGAGTGATACTCAGTCATACAAGTCAGAAACCCTAAAACTAAACCTCTTGTCCCAGAAATTGTTTCTAGGAACTTAACAGAAACAAGTCAACTGAAATGAAGAATGGTAGCAAAAAACAATAACAGTAATAACAAATATTTATATAGCACACATTAGAGCAGCCCCCAGCTGTTCTAAATGTCTTATTTCAGGGTTTCCAACTGAGAGCCAATCTGCCTTCCAGGACACACTCGACAATGTCTGGAGACATGTTTGTTTATCAAAACTGGTGGGTAGTGGCCAGAGATGCTGCT
Organism: Muntiacus reevesi; assembly: GCF_963930625.1. NCBI lineage: Eukaryota > Metazoa > Chordata > Mammalia > Artiodactyla > Cervidae > Muntiacus > Muntiacus reevesi. The sequence goes on from NC_089251.1 coordinate 177,551,063, forward strand.
AAACATCTACAGAGTACAAGACAGACCCCCAGCAAAGAATTTTTGTGTATTTGTGTGCTCAGTCACTCAGTTGTGTCCAGCTGTTTGTGGCCCTTTAGACTGTAGCCCGCCAGGCACCTCGGTCCATAGAATTGTTTAGGCAAGAATACTGGAGTGGGCTGTCATTTCCTCCTCCAAGGGTTCTTCTTGACCCAAGAATCAAACTCACGTTTCCTGTGTCTCCTGCATTGCAGGTGGACTCTGTCCCACTGAGCCATCAGGGAACCTCCAGCAAAAACGTACCTGGCCCAAAATGGCAACAGTGCCATGGTTGATAAACCCTGCTTTATATCTACTCACTTATATAATCCACAAGACAATCCTATAGCACTTTCATTATCTTCATTTTACAGATCAATGAAGATTATTTTTCAATGCACTGTTACCCTTAATGTTGAAAAACTAGTGATAAATTAAATACCAAAAAAAACCAGGGAGTTAAATAAATTATATAAAGCTATCCAATGGAAACATGAAAATTACTTATGAAATATTATAAAACTAAAATAACCAAAAAGAGTTAGAAGAGTTATGTAATTACAATCATTTAAGATATGAAACACAAAGATTAAATGGGAAAAAAAGACCTGAAAGGTACTAATGTATTAAGATGGCAGATATAGGAATATTTTTCTTTTCTAACATTCTTTCATATTTCTGAGATTTATAAAAGAAAAATTACTCAACAATGTTAGTAAGAAATCTGGAATTTTCTTTAAAGAATGAAAATGTTTATGAAATAAGACATTTTTTTTTTTTTAACAACATAAAAATTAACAAGCTAAGAAGATAGTTAATATCAGGACATTTAGGAAGAAGGATTTCCATGGAATAGCACCAAATGTTAGTTCTTTAAATTCTGAAGTCATAATATTTCTGTTCAGTGTAAGAATAAAGAAGCTAGATTTTATATCTCTTTCTCTTCCCTGGTAACTCAGTTGGTAAAGAATTTGCCTACAGTACAGCAGACCCAGGTTCAGTCCCTGGGTCAGGAAGATCCCCTGATGAAGGGAATGGCAAACCACTCCAGTATCCTTGCCTGGAAAATCCCATGGACAGAGGAGCCTGGCGGGCTGCAGTCCATGGGGTCGCAAAGAGTCGGGCACCACTGACAGACTAACACATAGGCTCACTATCACCTAAAGGGCTCAGACGGTAAAGAACCTGGCTGCAATGCAGGAGACCTGGCTTCAATTCTTGGGTTAGAAAGATCACCTAAAGAGAACGGGCAAAAAAAATCAAATTTCAATTCAGCTAAGTTTGAGTCATATTAGCATCTCTAATACATAAGTGAAGTGAAAGTTTTAGTTGCTCGGTCCTCTCTGACTCTTTGTGACACCATGAACTGTAGCCCGCCAGGCTCCTCTGTCTATGAAATTCTCCAGGCAAGAATACTGGAGTGGGTTGACATGCTCTCCTCCAGGGGATCTTCCCGACCCAGGGACCAAACCCTCATCACCTGCATTGGCAGACACAATTCTTTACTTCTAAGCCACATGGGAAGTCCCTAATACTAGTCTTAGTAGTAGCAGTAACATTATTGTTGTTGCCATTATTAGCAACATGTATTTAATGCTTCCTTCCTGGGTTACTATGTAATCTAACCCCTATAACATCCATATGATGTAAATGCTTCTACGGTCCCCACTTTTCAGCAGAGCTCACAGACATTAAAATTTAAGGAACTTGCCCAGGGTGTAGAGAGCTAGTAAATGGAGGTACCTGGAGTGAAATTCAGGTAGTGACTCCTCTGAAGCACAACTGCTCCAATCAAAATATAAGTGTGCTTGGGACAAGGTGGGGGTCAGGGCGAAGACAGGCTCTGTCCTTGTTCCTCTCCCTACAGCAATGAACTGACCGTATCTGATACATGGGATGCAAACCTGCCTTTTAAAGGACATATCCTGGGACCTCCCTGGCAGTCCAATGGTTACAACTTTGGCTTCCAATGCAGGGAGTATGGGTGCAATCCCTGGCTGGGGAGGTAAGATCCCTCATGCTTTGTGGCCAAAAAATCAAAACACAGGACAGAAACAATATGGTAACAAATTCAATAAATACTTTAGAAAATGGTTCACATCAAAATTAAAAAAAAAAAAATCTAAAAAGAAAAAGAAGTATATTTCCTAATTTTTCTGCATAGACCTAAAAATGAGTTAACCAACAGGATCTCACATTTTAAATAATTTTAAATCACTAAAATTAATTCTTATTATTTCAGATTTAAATACTGTAAATAATTATTTTTAAAATCAATCAATATTGACAAATAATTATTTGTGAGGATGCAAAGGAGAAAAAAAACTAGGCTTTCAGAGTTTTCATAAGAAGTCCTACAACCAACGATTCTCACTTGGGATTTCATCTGATCCTGGACCCCTCTTGGGATATTCTCCCTCTCACAGATCTGAAGATTAAAATAATAAGTCTATCTATCTCCTGTCAATAGGAAAATGGATACCTAAGACTAAGAAAGAAGAAATGTCTATTTAGACAATTTAAGCATCTGTTTCTAGTACGCTAAAGAGGAATGGATAGTAAGATTAAATAAAAAACACTATTTGTAGATATTAAATTATTGGGCTTAAACATCTCTAGTCGTCTCACCTCCCCAGAGTATTTATTACAAAATGAAGTGGCTGAAAACAAAATGCTGTGATCTTCTGAGATCCCTGAAGCAAAGATTAACTTAACAAATAACAGGGATAAGGACACTAATAACATATCATCATGGGAAACGAGGGGAATTTGGCATGAACCAAAGTACAGGCTTCTGCCCAGGCTGAGCCACTATCAACTCAGCAGGCTACAGGTTGGTGTGAGGAAGGAGGAGGAACAACTGATCTTTACATTCCACACCTACAGAAACCTCCAAATTCCACACCTGTGAGCTGTCTTAGTCACAGGCTACAACCTCAGGAAGGAAAACGGCAGGTGAGGAAAGCAGAAAACCTCCTTTGTGAATAGAGCTGAGATTTCTTGCCACCATATGTACGTGTCTGACAAACTGAGTAAATATTATAAAAAATACAACCTTATTTACAAGTCGAGATTTCACTATATAAAGAATCCTGATGTGTCTTTCTTAGTTAGCTGAATATTTTCAACCATCAGCAATAACTGAAATGAAGACACCAACAACAGCAGCAATAATAGCAAATATTTAGAAAGAATTTACAGAAGCAGTAATAGATGGCTCAAAAAGCTTTCTATCAGGGGTTTACGACCAGGAGCAATCATGCCCCATGGGAGACATTTGACAATGTCTGGAGATATTTGGGGGAGATTTTAGACATTAGTAGGTGAGCTTCCCAGGTGGAACTAGTGATAAAGAATCTGCCTGCCAATGCAGGAGATGTAAGAGATGCAGATTGGATCTCTGGATCGGGAAGACTCCCTGGAGGACAAAATGGCATCCGACTCCAGTATTCTTGCCTGGGAAATCCCATGGACAGAGAAGCCTGGCGAGCTTTAGCCCATGGGATCAAAAAGAGCTGGACCTGATCGAACATTTGAGCACCAGGACTAACAAATACATTTGCCTGCCATTATTCCTTCCGATCAACTGGACTTCATTCTGACTGGTGGGGGCCCATGCCATACCAGTTGTGAAATACTTTTTTAATAGTATACCTCCACCTGAATACACTATAAATTGTTAAAACAAGGCTCACACCTAACAACACCTGAGAGGTTAACAAATATTTTCATTAACACAGAGTGCTTCAGATATATTAACTGAATGTCAGCCTTTGAAAATAACCTTCCCCTTTTCCAGGTCCCAAAAAAACCAATGACACCTGAAAAATCTATTGCCTAATCTGATTATCATAGGAATTGGCCCACTCGCTTTGTGAATACACCTGCAACTATAACTGCGTGCAAGAATTCAAATACAAAAGCCTAACTTAAAGAAAAACTTGATAGGAGTTATAAATATTATTTCATCTGTAAATCTACAAACTTTTAATAATAACCCTTAGGGAGGCCTTTAGTTAATGCTATTAATAATGATTCAATGAATAATAATATATCATTATTGTTCACTAATTGTGACATAGTAAGGGCTTCCCTGGTGATTCAGATGGTAAAGAATCTGCCTGCAATTCAGGAGACCTAGATTCAATCCCTGGATTGGGAAGATCTCCTGGAGGAGGGCATGGCAACCCACTCTATTCAGTATTCTTGCCTGGAAGATGCCATGGACAGAGGAGCCTGGCAGGCTACAGTCCATGGGGTCACAAAGAGTTGGACATGACTGAGCACCTAAGCCCACACAAATATTACATAGTAATAAAAGATATCAACAACAGAGGGAAGGGAACACAGAGATGGGTATATGGGAATTCCCTGTACTATCTTTGCATTTAATTTCTATAAATGTAAAACTATCCTAAAATAAAATTTGTTTCAAACAAGGTAAAAACACAAATAACAAAGTTACAGTATATTTTTCTGGGCAAGAAGATTTTTAAAAAGCTAATTCTCATATATCCATATTACATTTTCACTCTCAGACACTGTTGATTTACAAAACCATAAAGAAAAATGGTCAAGAATTATCCAGGTGGCTTCTGACTGTGCTTCCACATGCACACCTGCTCTCCAAACACTTCTGACTGGGACTCTATCTCATTCAATGGAGAGAGAGAAAAAAAAGAACAATTAAAATGTGCCAGGAGCTGTGGTAGGTCTGAGGATTCAAAGACAGGAACAAGGCCTGCCTCTAAGCTCAAAGCCTAGAGTTGGGGTTCTCAAACAGGCAAAATCACTTGCAGAGATTTTAAAATGTGATAGAGCACACTTTCAAAAACACTGATCTATAACATCTGCAAATGGAAATCAAGAAGAAAAACAAATACCAAGGAGAGATAAGTAATTATTATTTCTAAATTTTAATAAGCCATCTTATCAAACCAAAATATAAATCCGTATGTTCAAATTATGTTTAAAAGCCACCTATTTTATGTGCATTGATTTGGAAAGTAGCATGTCCTCAATACATTTATATCATAAATATGGAGCTTATATGTAATCTATAATAAGATCTTGGGGCTTCCCTGGTGGTTCAAACAGTAACGAATCTGCCTGCAACGTGGGAGATGCAGGTTCAATGAACAGAAGAGTTTGGCATGCCACAGTCCATGGCATTGCAAAGAGTCAGACATAACTGAGCACGCACACACATGTAAGATCTTGCCTACTGGAAATATATGCTGAGCTAAACACAGTGTAGTCGGTGGCTCAGTGGTAAGGAATCCACCTGCCAATGCAGGAAACATGAGTTCAATCCTGGGTCAGGAAGATCCCCTGGAGAAGGAAATGGCAACCCACTCCAGTATTCTTGCCTGGGAAATCCTGCAGAGAGCCTGGTGGACTAAAGTCCATGGGGTCTCAGAGAGTCAGACACGACTTAAGTGACTGGGCACGATAATATCTGTCATAAATGCTGGGACAGATGAACACTCTAGGGATTGCTGACTTTGATCCTGGTGGGGAAGTTGAGGGAGAAGCAGAGGGGAGGTAGCCAATCCATACCTGGAAGGCATCTTTTCCTAGAAAAGACATACTTGATCAGCCATGAAGTAAATTGGTTTTACTCCAATAGCAGAACGAACTTGAAGGACTTCCCTGGTGGTCCGGTGTTTAAGAATCTGCCTGCCAGTGCAGAGGACACAGGTTCGATTCCTGGTCGGGGAAGATTCCACATGGCATGGGGCAAGTGGGCCCCTGCGCTGCAACGACTAAGCCCACGCCCTAGAGCCTGGGCAATCAGAAGCCCACACACTGCAACTAGGGAGTAACCCGCTGCTCACCACAACTACAGAAAACCTGTGTGCAATAACAAAGATTCATTTTTTAAAAAAATACATTTTTAAAAAATACAAATAAATAGTTTTAGGATGGGAGAAAAAAAAAAAATGAACTTGAGGACACACTGCTCAGAGCAGGGAAGGCTCGGTACCAAGAATATTTACAGCTTCCGGAAGTAAGTGAACACTGGCTGCAACGTACCCATCCCTCGCAGCTGGAAACCAGTAGCACAGATGAGCCTAACTCAGGCCATCCAGGGTCAGAGAAGGCGGCTCTGTTCATCTGAATTCAGGTGGCTTCCCTGGTGGCTCAGAGGGTAAAGAATCTGCCTGCAAAGCAAGAGCCCTGGTTTTGATCCCTGAGTCGGGAAGATCCCCTGGAGAAGGGAATGGCTACCCACTCCAGTCTTCTCGCCGGGAGAATTCCATGGACAGAGGAGCTTGGCGGCCTACAGTCTGCGGAATCCCAAAGAATCAGACACAACTGAGTGACTAACACTAACCCAGACAAAATATGCAAAAAGGACTTTAGAGCCTGAAAGGATGCTGCAGAAAACCATCCTGCCTCCTCTCACTTGCATGGTCATCTCACTGGGAGAGCTTTTTCACGTGCTAATAGTTTTCTCAATTTAGCATACTTGAGTAGCAAAATATTTGCGTCATACTGACTCTTGTTGCTTGGCTTTGACATTTCTTTGCTCTTTAATTTTTTGTCTTCTCTAGGATCAGCCTGCCTCATGATTGTCAGTGTTTCCATTTTTAGCAGTCCTCAGGCCCCCTAGCTTTCAAATTTACTTTCAAACTGAACATCTAAGTCTGAATTAAGGAAACAGTCACTAAAAAGAGGGCCTAGGACCCAGCTGAGCACTGAAAAATTGATGTTTTTGAACTGTGATGTTGCAGAAAACTCTTGAGAGTCTCTTGGACTGTAAAGAGATCAAACCAGTCAATCCTAAAAGAAATCAGTCCTAAACAGTCATTGGAAGGACTGATGCTGAAGCTGAAGATCCGATCCTTTGGCCACCTGATGCAAAGAACTAACTCCTTGGAAAAGACCCTGATGCTGTCAAAGACTGAGGGCAGGAGAAGGGGAAGACAGAGGATGAGATGGTTGGATGGCATCACCAACTCCATGGACATGAGTTTGAGCAAGCTCCGGGAGTTACTGATGGACAGGGAAGCCTGGCGTGCTGCAATCCATGGGGTCGCAAAGAGTTGGACACGACTGAGCAACTGAGCTGAACTGAAGAAAGTTCATTGATGTCCCCATCTGCACAGTGATGTCCCCATTGATGTCCCTCAACATTTATGCGCAGCCTGCAGGGCACACAGCGGTCCTGGACTGCCAGTGATCGGAATCATTTAGCTTAAAACCTGACTTAAAACACCAGTGAGACTTCCCTAGTGGTCCAGAGGCTAAGACTCTGAGCTCTCAATGCAGGGGGCCCAGGTTCTATCCCTGGCCAGGGAAACAGATCCTGCATGTCACAACAAATATCCCACATATTGCAACTAAGACCTGGTGCAGTCAAATAAATAAATTAATCAATCAAACAAAAGCACTCAGCAATTATGACAGGACTCAGAAAACAGCAGGTCTCTGTAAGTATTCTCTGAATCATTTATTTTTGGCTCTTTTTTTTTTCTTATCTTTTATTCTTAACCATGTGTAGCTGGGTTGAGGTTGACAGAAAACGGAGCACTACTCTAGGTAAGAACCAATGATGAGAAAAATAAAATTAGAAAGTTACAGGGAAATCAATGCTTACTTTCTTCCTAACACAAACCCAATATGATAAGAATTCTTCGTCATAAAACACCAGACAAATATTACCCACTGACTGACTTTCAAATTATTGGAAGTAAATGTCAATTCTTTATTACAGTAATCAAGAGGGAGATTTACCTTCAACACCATTCTTTTTTATTTAGATTTTATTACTTTGAGAAATTCTGCAGCATAAGGCCTAGCAACAAATTCAGTAAATACACAGGACATTATTTAAGGGTGCTCAGTTAATTCAAGCACAGACAAATTCTCAACATAAAGCATAAGATTTTTCTTGTAACAGCAGAAGAAATGGATAGGAAATAGCTGGATGGATAAGAAGGATCCAGTGGGACACAGAGGAAAATGAGAACAGCTTTCTCAACCCACTTGCAAAATATCCATAACTTCTCAGCTTAAAGTCCATTACGATGAAATCCACCATGATTTTTTAAATGCATGTGAGTAAAGATGGAATGTAATCTTTAAAGAATCCACATGGTCAGGGATAAAATATAGTAAGTATTTCATTTCACGATTTTTTTCCCTTCTCCAAATGTCCCATAAATCAGTGGACCTGCAAACACACACAAACTTTAATTTTCCTTTGCCTGCTATAACACTAGTTATTCAGAGTTTGGCAATAAATATTTGTTAACAATTAACTAAACAGTTATTAGAGTACTGTCAGATACCAGACTGCATGGGTAGGTCAGGGTCATCTAGGGAGAAAATGCATCTAATAGGGAAATACATTTCTTCCATCAAACACAATCCAGGAGCTTCTAACGCCAGAAAGAGAGTTAATGCCTGAAAGTCAAAGCAGAAATTAAAAGTAAAGAATCCAGGAGTCAAATAAGAAAACAGGCCAAGTCAAAAGCCTGGAGACTCGCTATGGCAGCTGGGGGCTGGGCCAGAAGTTGTGTTGGTGTGTCAGGAGGAGCTGTTTCTCAGAAGGTCACATGCACAGCTATCAGATGAGGCACTCCCACTGATGATATGCAAGTGACCTGGAAGACTTTGTGCAAGATACCTATCTTAAAACTGCAGTGAAGCCCAGCCTCTAACAGTATCCCGATCAATGGCATTAAACTGAAATCTATCACGCTTCCAGACCATCATGACAGTTTTCCTCTACTTGGAGAATCAGTCCTCTCTACAGACTCTACAAAGCTTTTTCTATAAGGCACCAAAAGGCAAACAGGTCACACAGCATAGACTCATGTGGGAAGCTGTGTACCCTTTCCCTTCCTTGCTTGCCTGCAAACAATACAAACCTTTCTGAGCAAATAAAAGTGAACTTTGAAACTAGCAAAACATTTCAGGCACCCTGCCACAGATACTCTCCAAGCAACTGCAGGCCGTTTGCCATCCTGTATAGCTTGAAATTTCTTGCCACGTACTGGATCTGTGGTTAAATGAGCCCAGCAGAGAATTACAGCTTTGATGCTTTGATGTGAAAAATCACTAACAGATCTTGATCGAAGGAGGAGAAAAAACTGGTAAATTTTCAGTATGATGGTGCATGTGGGGCCTCACTGAAGTCAATATTATCCTCATTTAGCATCTAAACAGTATTTTTTTCCATTAACTTAAAAAAGCTCTACTATAATCTTTCCTGTGATTTACCAAGTAATGTGCAAGGGATCTTATATGCATACACTTTTTAAAAATTTTTTCATTATATATTTTTATTTTTGGGTCTTCGCTGCTGCGCGGGCTTTTCTCCTGCTTCAGTGAATGGTGGTTACTCTCCAGTTGCAGCACTTCTCCTTCAATTGTAGTGGCTTCTCCTTTTGCAGGCCATGGGCTCTAGGGCTCACAGGCTTCAGTAGTTGCGGCTCCCCGGCCCTAGAGCACAGGCTCAGTAGCTGGGTACACAGGCTTAGTTGCTCGGAGGCACGTGGGATCTTCCCAGATCAGGGATCGAACCCATGTCTCTTGTATTGGCAGACAGATTCTTTACCACTGAGTCACCAGGGAAGCCCTTTCATGCATACACTTTTAAAGACTTAGAACAGCTCCACTATCTCCATTTTGCAAAACAGGAAACTAAGACTCGGGATGCAACACAGCTGGAATTCAACCATGCAATTCCAAGTCCAGATCCTTTCTGATAACTCTAACATGTTCCACAAATCACACAGAACATGGGCTATTCTAAAAATAATCCTGGGACTCACCATCACTATGAAATAAGTTACCAGGATGTGAAAATGTAATAAAATACTGAAGGCACCTAAACAATTACCAGTCTTGAGGGCTCCTAAATAATTACCAGTCTCAGCACAGACTGGGATGATGACAGCTTCCACAGCTGAAAGAGGACGAGAAAACACAGAACCCAAGTCCAAAGACGCAAACTTCTGTCCCAGAGACCCAGAAATCAGGTTTGTCTTTTAGGTTGGAAGTTAAGCATCTTAAAACTCAAAGTTCAAGTAAGTCATTCAAAATCTGCCATTTTGCATTAATTTCCTTTGAAATCAGTAGAGGTTTAAAAGTCAGAGATCCAAACACCGTGGGGTTGGGTTGGCGGGGGGGGCGGGGAGCAATGTATAAAAAGGCAATTCATTGAAGAATTTGTCCAAAGAGCCAAAAAATATATGTAGAGTTCAATTTCACACACAAACACACACACACAATGCAAGTCCAAACAAATATATACTAGCTTTCATCTCTCTCCCTTCTGTAGATGGCAGTTTAATAGTAAAAGCATATTTGCCACAGAAATAACCCAAATGAACTAAATTACACGTACACAGGTCATTATTGTTAATATTTTTTAAATGGGATACACTATGGCCAGATGGTTTCAACTTCAGTTTAAAAAGAAAAACTGTGCTTGTGGGAATTTAGACCTAAAAGTATACATATGTATAATCACAAAAAAAAAAACAGTTGTGGCAGGACAAACAAAACATAACAATGATATGGAGGGAGAGAGGAATTGGAAATTTGCCACTCTGTATAATTTTAATTCTGCATTGAATTTTTTAAGAAGGGACCTGATTATTTAAATATATCACTAAAAATGAGATTTAGGATCAAAAAATGTACTTCAATAAAGAAAGCGGGAAAGTGAAAGTCACTCAATTGTGTCCAAGTCTTTGTGACCCCATGGACTATAGCCTGCCAGGCTCCTCTATCCATGGGATTCTCCAGGCAAGAACACTGGAGAGGGTTGCCATTTCCTTCTCCAGGGGATCTTCCCTGCCCAGAGAGCGAACCCAGGTCTCCTGCTGCCTGCAGGTAAATTCTTTACCATCTGCCAATGCTTCATTACCTTGAGGGTAACCCCACAGAGAGGGCCACACTAATTCCCATCCAGCTCACAATCCAAGTTTCAATACTTTCTGGTTTAGACAGAAAGTTTCTAAGCTGTGTTCCTTTAGCCCTGGACTAAAATTTCACTTTGTCACAGTGGTAGGACTGGGCTATGACTCATCTTCCTCTGCCAAACAATGAAGAGTTCTAGTTCAGTGGGAAAAAACTACTTGAGCTGCCAGTTCATTGAACTGTTCAAATCAAGGTCAAAATATTGGGGCAGGGGGGAGGGAGTCACCAAGCCCAAATGCCACCTAATTCTCACACCAGTCTATCAGTGGCCCTCCAACCAAATCCTAAATTTGCCAACGATTAGAGGGGAAGCACCTGGCACCCTCTAACCAGGGTCAAAGAACTGTAGTGAAACATGAAACCAGGACCCGTGTCACAATCATGCCTTTCAAGTAATGCCAAGGAAAACCACAACTAAAAGATGACAGAGTGCACAGCGTCAGCTTAAATACATTTTAAGTACCATTTTAAGCTTAAATACATTTTAAGTGCCATACCAACACACAATATTTTATTTTCCATTCCTATACTGTAGATAGCAGGCAAAGTTTATTATCAACTGACTATATTTTTATAATTTTTACAGAACATACTATTCCTTTTATTTACCTGGAACTGTTATTACAGCTTGCAAGGTGCTTTAGAACATGTTACCTATTCATGACCAAAATCACCTGGGGGATGCTACTGATTGGGGACCCGCCTCAGAAGTTCAGTGACTTATTCATGGATGGCACAGGCAACTGAGACCCGGGTCCCCTCCCTCAAACAACTCATTACCATGTTAATTCCACTTCTCATTTCCCCCCCAAAATTCTTCAGTTCCAAACAACTCACTCTATCTACCCTTCACCCAAATGAACGATTATTTTTCTCTCAAGCCTCAGCAAATTACATTCCACCTGCTCTCCCTAACCACTAACTCATTTTCTTTACAAACATTAAGATCAGCTAAAATTTCACAAGCCCTGAGAAACTCCCTCAGACAAACCTCCCTGCACTCTGACCACTCTAAATATTCATACAGCCTTTATAGTCACACAATGGGTGGGTCAGGCAGCCACTAATTCCTGGCAAAGATAATCACACCCCTTCCTTTCAAACTAACCCTGGCGCCCAGAACCTCTGGGGCAGCCTCCCTGGAGTGTCCACAACGGGCCCCACCTCCATATTCAGACACAGGCGCCTCAACCCTGATGAAATCCTTATTCCGAAGTTCTCCACTTGCCTTGCTTCACGAAGACACTACCATCTGGGAGCTCTGTCTCTTCAGAGTGGTCTTTTCAGTGCACCCCAGTGAGCTCTCCCAAGAGCTTCTTCCCAATGACAGCCATCTTCAGACAGACCAGAGTCTCATGGAACACACTCCACTCGATCAGCCCAAACCAGAAACCAGGAGGTCTGGTCCTCACGCAGCCTCCTCCAGCTCAGAGGAATTTGTTCATCCATCCAATCCGGAAGCAGAACCTGAGATTCCCCTGCTGACAGGCACGGGCTGAGTGTGGAAGGACAGCATAAGCTTCCTTCTTGCCCTTCTTCTGGAGCTTTCAGTCTAACAGGGAACCGTAACACTCCCCCATACGCTTCCATCTTGAATCCCCGTCAGCATCACTTGGACAGCTTTTGGTTTTTTTTGGTTTTTTTGGTTTTTTTGTTTTTTTTTAATTTTATTTTATTAGTTGGAGGCCAATTACTTCACAACACTTGGACAGCTTTTGAACGGTTACAGAGTCAAGGCCTCAGTCTAATTATGTCAAGATTCCAAGTGCGGGGCTCCAGCATGCTGGTGACTCTAACGTGCAGCCAAGGTTGAGGACATGTGAACCCATTCATCTAAAAAGGAAACGGCTGACACAGAGTTCTGTCAGCCTGAAGAGAAAGAGGAAGGATGGCAAGAAGAGCGAGGCCTCCCAGAAGTGGCTTCCTGAGCAGACCTAAAGCATCCGTGCGTTGGTAGATGCCTACAACTCCAATAATTCTTTATTTCACACCTTCAAGCCTTTTCTTTTTAAACTTATTCTCCTTCAATTAGATTATTTGCTAACATTTGGGCATTTGTGTACACAGACATCAAGATTAAGAAAAGGAGATATTTTAAATACTTTAAAATGTAATGATTCTATACCAGAGATAGACAGACACAGATAATCAGATTTCAACTTACTGAGAGGCAAATGCACTAGAGTTCCACATTTTAGAAGACAACACAGGGCAAAAGGATGGGCATTTTCAAAAATAACACTGAAAGGCTTATTTTCAACAAACATATATTTCAATTTATTCCATTTTATTACTTGTTTTATTACTCCCTTTAGGTTCTGGAAAAGTCATTTGAAACCTCAACCCCAGGAACGTCAACAGTTTAATGCAAAACACTTAGAGTTTCACTCTTTCCACCCTACTTGAGGTCTGTAAATAAAGGATTCACCCCAAAGTTTAATCTATTATGGAGACTGCTTGAAGATCAAAAATAGCCACATATTTCAATGGAGTATGCCATCCATAAACATGTACTTTTTTTATACCTTTATTTACAACAAAATCACTAAAGAGAGCTATCCTGTATATATGAGAAATATATCCTATATATATATCCTGTATATATAAGAAAATAATAAATTAATAACAGCCAATAAGAAAAGCACCTAGGCCCTTACAAATCATATACACACTAATATTCTATTTTTATTAAAATAATGTGCCCTAAAATATATATATTTTTAAAATGCTTTCTACTGTCCTTAAGCCTTTGGACTGATCACAGGGTAGGAAAAAATGCTATCTGAATGAAAGAGAATTCATATTTAAAGCTGAAGTCTACCCGTATAAAAGTTTGCTTATTATTTAAAAGTTTATTTGAATTTTTTCTTCTAATTATCTTCCTATTTCTGAGACCCTTGGTAGCAAGGCATTACCGCGCAGACTAGCAGACAATGAAGATTATTCATGCTGGGAAAAGGAAGAGAATTAAGTGAAAGTCAAGAGAGATATTTGAAAGGCTACAAGCCGCAATGCTGCTCTTGTACCTGAGGTTTTAATTCAGGTTTCTAACAGATATTTTAATTTTCTGTTGAGACCACACAGTTCTTTAAATAAGAGAGAAAAGTAACAGCCAACAAAGTGAATTATAGCATGCTGATCTCTTATTACACTCGACCAAGAAGTCAAATTTGCTAAGAAAACATGGGCTGCTCCAATCATTCTAGTTGAGAATTCACTCCAGGGAAAGGATGCCTACCAGCATTTACCACCACATTCACATGGAGTTTGGAGGGAAAACTTAAGAGGGAAAGAGTAATTCCAAAAGAAAGAAAACCATTTTTTAAAAAATTCTAACCAGTCTAAAAGTTGTTCCATACTAACAACACTCAAGCATGATATGTAAGGTCAAATACTACACATCACTTAAGTTTTGGTTTTGTTTTTTTTTTCTCAGAAAGCTTATTTGACCAGAACATGAATATATAGATCAAACAAGATATGGACATCAGAACCAATCAGAAAAACTAGATCCCCCTGGAAGTAAACTCCAGCGGCAGAAAAGTGCATGACCACATCTAACATGAAGTTCCGCGTCTGAGTTCTTCTGTACAAGACTGCCTAAACACAAAACCCCTCCATTTACAATCCGCCCAAAAGTACAATGTCTGATTCTCCCCTTAATCAGCTCTGAACCATTTTAAAAGTAAAATACATTTTTAGTCAGTACAGTAAATCAAGTACAATCAACACCATCACTACACAACAGCAGAAAGGAAACTTTCTCTATAGGACAGAAAATAGTCAACACATAATAAGCTAGTTTGAAAATACATGAAGCACGTCTGTCACAACAAATATATGGTTCCTTGTGTACTTTTTTCCTAAGAAGTCAAGAACTGGAAAATCATCGCATTCTGAGGAAAAGATGAAACCCCACAATGGGGGTCTCGGCTCCTCAGACTCCACAACAGATGCGACAGCGGGAGGACCGTGCCGGGGCGCTCTCATCCCCTCGGTCCTGCCCCCAGAAGCTCTGCTACCTTAACACGCTGGCTTCAGTAAGCGGCTGAGCCCTGTCTGCTGACATCCTCTTTGCAAAACCCCACGGGAGGGAGGGCAGGGAGTCAGGCAAGCGGACAGACTTACCTGGTAAATGCTTGCCAGACGGGCGAGCTACGTGTCCTGGCACATCAAATCTGTACTTTTTCCAACGAAACGCGGTGGCCGCCGGGCCGCTCATCACCTACATTTGCTTGAGTGAGGAGGAAAAAGATGCAGAGGAAGTGGATTTTCACAAAAGCAGCCTGCGAACTGCACACTGGGATGTCCTGTTTCGGGGTGGCTTTTATTTTTCCCATGAGAGGATCTGACTAAAACCTAACTGAATCTCCTCTAAACACCAGACAGGATGTTACACTTCGCAGTTTGTGAAAACTCCTTAGGTCATTTTCTGTCACTGTTCTTTTAATTGTCACAACTGAGGGCCTTTGAATGTTTCTGATCCACTACAAAGACATTATAACTTTGCTTCCTGTTTTTGACAGCGTCAGCTGATAAGGACACCTCCACCCACCTCCTTACCCACATGTATATAAATAGAGGCGTTTGCCCTGGGTATGAAACTGGGCTGAAGAGTTTGGTTATATATTAACTCTACTTCAAAGCATAAATTGAACTTTTATTTCACTTCAATATGCATATATACCTTGGGAAAAATGGAACTCAAAAGAATTTCTTCTTAATTCCTTAGAGATTGCTATTATGGAAAAAAATACCTTCAACCATACAGAATCACAAGATGAGAGGTAACAGTTTTGACTCATATTTTCCAGCCTGTTCTATCTTGTGTATTTGCCTCGCTCTTTTATTATCACTTAACACAGATATTAGGTGGCTCAGTGGTAAAGAATCAATGCAGGAGTCACAGTTTCAATCCCTGCGTCAGGAAGATCCCAGGGAGAAGAAAATGCCACCCCTCTCTACTATACTTCCCCAGAAAATCCCATGGACAGAGGAGCCTGATGGGCTACAGTCCATGGGGTTGCAAAAGAGCTGGACATGACTTAGCAACGCAACAACAACAACATACAGATGTCATCCACACACATACAACAGCAAGGAAATTCATGACCCATATTGCCTCATGGGCTTCTTTATTCCTGTTTAACTCTTTTTTTCTCTCCTGCTTCGAAACAGAAACTTTCGACGTATAAGCAGAGATTTTCATAATTTAGGTTCTCTTGTCAGGCTACACAGACTGAAATCAGAAGACATCTCTCCTCCTGCTACTGGCTGAGGTACAGTCAGTCCCCACTGTCCTCTTCCCTATCTCTGTATCTTCTAGACTAGAAACCATATGCCTGGCAAAACACCCTCTCTAAGCCTCAATATCCAAATCTGTAAACCAAGAGTACAGACCTCACCTGTCTCGTGGGATTGTGGTGAGGAGAGAAAGAGAGAAAAGCACAATGCTATGGATTAGGTCACATGGTCAAAGCCTGATTTTTCTTTTTTAGTAACAGCTTTATTGAGATATAAAGGACATAAATGCAATTAACACATTTAAAGTATATAATTCAGTGGTTATTAGGATATTCAGAGTTACGCATCCATCACACAATCAATTTTGGAACATTTTCATCACCCCTAAAAGCACTCATTCTCCATCCTCTGCCTGCACCCCCCACCCCAATTCTAGTCAACCATGAAAATCTAATTTCAGTCACTACAGATTTGCCTCTCCTGAGCATTTCACATAAATGAAATCATAGAATATGTAGCTCTTTATGACTGGTTTTACTTAGCATAATGTTTTCAAAGTTTCATTCATGCTGTAGTGTGTCAGCATATCATTTTGTTTTACAGCTGAATAACCTTCCTTGTATGAATATCCTACATTTTATTGATTCACTTATTGATTGGCGGACATTTGGGTTGTCTTTACCTTCCAGCTAACATGAATAATGCTGCTGTAAGTATTCAGGTACAAATTATTATATCAACATAAGTTTTCATTTCTATTGAGTATAAATACCCAGAAGTAGCATCGCTTGATCATATAATAGGAATTCTACGGTTAACCTAAAAACTGCCAGTTTTCCAAAGTGGCTGCACCATCTTCCATTCCCTCACTAGCAGTACATGAAGGATAAAAATCTCTCCATCATCACCAACACCTATTGTTATCTAGTTTTTGTTTTGTTTTTTTTTATTATTATAGCCACCCTAGTGGGTGTGAAGTGATATATCATCATGGCTTGATCTACATTTCCCTGATGGTTATCAAAGCCCAAATATAAAAATGTATTTCAACATTTTAATCCGGTATAACACACCAGCTAAATACTGCTGGTGTTCAGATTATATCTCTAAGCAAGAGGCTGCTAAAGCAGTTGGCTTATCTTCCCCTACCCAAAGGCTGCTTATGAAAACTTACAAGAAAATTAAATTCTAAATCAGTTGTTTCCATATGTCTTTCTGTGTTTGTCTTCTTCCTAAATAGAAACAGTCTCAATTAAAGCAGCCTTTTATAAGTGAATAATCGTAATTGTTTATAGAAAGAAATTTTAGACAAGATTAGATTTAAGATTAAGGATTCGATTAAGATTAAGGACAAAATTTTAAGGACGCCAAGAGGAACAAGTCAGGATTCTAGACACTACCAATGTTTTCCCCTTTTCTCTAAAAAATGTGATATTAAGAGAAGGATAGTAATTATTCTAACTCAAAGGGATTATCCAATAAAATTCAAAGAGATTATCTAATCCAAAATTTTAAAAATATAATCCAATCTAACTTGAGGGATTATCATATTTTCTAATTTGAAGTGTTTATCTAATCTAACTCAATCTCATGCAAAGAGATATTCATTTTTTTCAGATTTCTGATGTTTGAAAAAATTCATGTACAATGAAGTGAATTATTTTATTCCTAAAACATTCTATTTTAAATTATTTTTAATGCCTTAAAAAATTAAAAAGAATAAAGCCTACACAAAACACAAGAAGGAAAATACGAAAAGGCTACAAGCTTTAAAAAAATAACAACTTTTTCCCCTGTTTTTCAATATAAGGCCTCAAGTCCCACAAGATGTATTAATAATATGATTCATTCATCTTCTAAGAAATTTTCCATGTCCCAAGGCTGCACTATGTAATCCATTGTTTTCGTTATTTCTTGGCATACAGCTGACTATGAAACTGACCGCTGAACTTTCCTATGTCAAACAGAACTTTCCATTGTGGGAAATTTCTAAAACAGTCATATTAAGCTAAGTGGAAATGTCATCAGAGTTCAGGAGCAAGTATGGCTTGTATCACCCAGTACAATTTCTAAACCAGATTTTACACAGGAAAGGCAAACCATTGAACGAAAACAAGTACAAAGGCGACACTGGAGTTTCTGTAAATACTTGGTGAAGAAAATCAGAAGCAACAATCAGTTTATCAAGGTTATCTGAAAGTTCTTCCAAAAAAAGTCTAAAAGAAGGGCACTTTTACAAACTGTTCTATAATGTCTACACACTGACCCTTTCTTCTGCTAGATTACACGGTGGCCTCCTTTCTAGTTCTCATGAAATCAATAGACCATTTATGTCCCAAGCATCTATCTAGGGTATGCACTTTCTTATTCAATCTGGTGTTGACAGCAGTAATCAAATTTTGTACATACCACTAGCTCTATTATAGCTCAGTGGCTACTGGCTGCCAGCCTAGGCCTACTCTCACCCAAAAGGAAGGAAAAGAGCAGGCTGCAGAGAGAATTACAGAACGCATCAGCTGAAACCACAGAAGATGGTGTGGAAGTGAGACAGTGAAGCTGAGGCCTTCAAGACAAACCCTCCTCCCACCAGAGAGACCCACGCTGGGCACATCAGCACAGCCAAGCCCAAGTCAGCCAACCTTGACCATTAAAGGCATTTTCCTCATTCTCTCTGTAACCTGCAAACCTCTGGGTTTTGAACATCTTATTACAACTTTCCGTGCAAACCAATGAACCTACACCTAAGCCTGCAGAGCAGCAGACAAAAGCCAGAAATAAACCACACCCTCCAACACAAGGGAGATGAAAAGTGAGGGAACGCAAGTGACAACACTTCCATGAACTGTCCAGACACAATCGATTTCATGTTGTAACTCTTCTGTATGCACATAAGCTAGGATCAAGGTTTTATCTTGGATCAAACATTTTTCAATTAATCTTCTTCTGCGAAAACAAGGCCAGCTTTAAAAAAAAAAAAAAGAAAGAAAAAATTGAGGCAGGACAGAAACCTGGAAGTCTACTTAACCTGCATTTTTAGAGTTCAAAATCTCTAAGAAAAGCATACTCTTGCTAACAGATATTCTCTGCTTCAAGGGAGCATGGATGATACCATGTCTTGCTATCTAAGGTTGGCTAAAGCAACTCTTTCCTCATTTTTAATAACTTGAAATAATTTTAGACTTACCCAAAAAGTTGTAAAAAAATTGTACAGGGTTTTCATAGTCCCTTCATTCAGCTTCCCCAAATGTTACCATCTTACAGAACCAGAGCAGTTCTGTCAAAACCAGAAAATCAGCACTGATGCAATACAATGAAGGACCCCACAGATCTTATTTAAATGTCTCCAGCGGTTCCCTTTCTCTGTTTCATGATTGAACCCCAGGGCCTGCACACAAGCAACACTTCATAAATACATCCTTTCATTCACTCTCGAATGAATGTTTCTGATCCCCCACCAAAAGTCCTATTTTCTTTCATGTTGACGAGGTAGTTGCATTATTAACCATTGAGTGTTCCAGTCTAGAGATGCTTATTTCCTCCACAATTCTCTTCGCAGCTAATCTGAGAGTCTTATCAGCCTCATCTTGTAAACACAGGTCAAAATGAGTTCCTCAATTCTTTGTCCAGAACCCTTAGAACATAGTGAAGTGAAGTGAAGTCACTCAGTCATGTCTGACTCTTTGTGACCCCACGGACTGTAGTCTACCAGGCTCCTCTGTCCATGGGATTTTCCAGGCAAGAATACTGGAGTGGGTTGCCATTTCCTTCTCCAGGGGATCTTCCCAACCCAGGGATCGAACTCAGGTCTCCTGCATTGCAGGCGGATGCTTTACCCTCTGAGCCACCAGGGAAGCCCTTAGAACATAGAGGAGCTGCCAAATCAGAGCTTTTCCCACTTGAGAAAAGTTACATAGGCTATGCATTCCACTGGAGGAGCTAGTGGTAAAGAACCTGCCTGCCAAAGCAGGAGACATAAGAGACACGGGTTCCATCCCTGGGTCAGGAAGATCCCCTGGAAAAGGAAATGGCAACCCACTTCAGTAATCATACCTGGAGAATCCCATGAACAGGGGAACCTGGAAGGCTACAGCCCATAGGATCGCACAGAGTCAGACACGACTGAATTGACTTAGCACAGCACACAAAACAAAAACGGCGAGATGTAGGGTAATTTCCCCCAATCAAATACACTAATACTTCTGCAGTAAATATGTGTGTTTTAAGAGGTAAGTGGGATAAGGAAAGATTTTAAAAGCATCCCAATACTTCTGGTCAAATTTTGCCCAAAAAATGAGCTCAGGTCAAGCTCAGGTTTTACTATCAAGTGAATTACAAAAACCTTCTCGTTTTCAGAGTTCTTTTAGCTATTATAACTGCAAATGAGAGTGTGGACCTCTACCAGTGAAATCTGTGGCTTCATGTGTCGCCCACCCACCTTCACACCACATCCTCTTTCACCTCAGGTGTTACCTCTGCCTCCAGGCTCTCTTCACTCCAATTAACCCTCCCACAGAGTCTCCAGGGTGACCTTTGTAAATTACTTGCAGCTCTCTAGCTTCAAAATCCTTCAAGATTTCCCATGCAAAAAAAAAAAAAAAAAAAAAAGGAGGTTGGAGTCTAATCTTATGAGGTATATTTTACAAGGCTCAATGGCAACCCACTCCAGTACTCTTGCCTGGAAAATCCCATGGATGAAGGAGCCTTGTAGGCTGCAGTCCATGGGGTCACTAAGAGTCGGACATGACTGAGCGAATTCACTTTCAGTTTTCACTTTCATGCATTGGAGAAGGAAATGGCAACCCACTCCAGTGTTCTTGCCTGGAGAATCCCAGGGGTGGGGGAGCCTGATGGGCTACCATCTATGGGGTCCCACAGAATCAGACACGACTGAAGCAACTTAGCAGCAGCCACCATCTAAATCAACCCTCTTGACTATAACAGTGCTACATCAAAGAAGAAAACAGAAGTGAAAAAGGTGTAATCTCTGTCCTCAAGATGCTGCCAATCTAATTTAGTCTCTTGAATATTTTTATCAAACTGAAAATATAGAATGTAGCTTCTCCAACCATCAAAGGAAAACGGGAATTTTTTTTTAACTCATTCTTTTCTAGCTAGGAAATTCTACCTTAGTTCTTGATCACATTAATAAAGATTACTAATAAGATCCCATATGTTGACATGAAAAGGATTTTTCACATGATTTTAACAACACATGTCTAAAAATACTTGCTATGCTACTGTTCCAAATACAAAGGGTGAAAGCCAGAAAAACTTTTCTAAAAACAAGCAAACCCAAAAAAGCAACGTCAAAGATGGTATTTAATGGGCTGAGTGAGTTCTCATGAGATTGTTTTTCCAAAGCACAAAGATATAAATAAAAGCTGAAACCATGTCTTGTTTCCATATTAGTATATTAATGGAAGTGAATGACATTATAACCAGCAAAATCATGTTAGAGAGAGCTAAACAAAAATCCCCACCACCAAAGAGCTCAGAATTTATCCCCAACCACATAGAGACTTATCTCTGATGCAGACACCAAAGAAAGAGGAAAGAAATCACATTTTAAGTATTTTGGTTTTATTTTCTAATGTGCAAATAGTCAGACACACAGAATGGTAAAAGTTCCTAGATACTGTACTTGAAAATAAAATCATAAACTTTCTTACAATTATCTCAGGAAAAGTGCACAAAAGCAGTGAGAGTAAGAGATAAAGAATAGTACCACTGAATCCCATAATGATGGGGGTAGAGAGAAGTGGTCGGTATATACCTGCTTCTCCCTACACCAAGAGAGGAGAGGAGGGTTTCCTCCCAAGGCTGTCTTCATCTCACAGCAGACTGTGTGTGTGACTGTGTGTACGCACACGCGGCAGGATTTTCACTGGCAGTGTTAGGTTACTTCCAAACAGAAGTGACAACTGCTGTGATCCAACCGAGGTGAGGCATACGTGGCTGACAACAGTCATGGTAGAACAGGCCAACACTGCATGGACATCGAGTGATGCCAGCACTCTGTAAAAGCCAGGATCCACTCTGCCAGGGCCCTGGTAGAATCCTGTGGTGCCTGCTGCTTAAGACAGGGATTCCTGGGACAGCCACTCACGTGGCAAACACCTCACTCCAGCAGAAGGAAGGAAGGGTATCACCAGGGTTCTTTAGGGAGCAGGAACAGGTATTTAAGGAGACATGAAAAGAGACGAATAAAACCCAGATGCTTTAAAAGAGGACTTTTAAAACATTACCAAACAAGAAAGAGGAAGGGAGTAATTTTCCTAAATTTTCTACATGTTCTATCAATCAGGCAAAAAATAAACATTGTCATTTTTCATTTACCTTTGTATTGTCATCCTTTAGCATGGAGCCTGAAATGTTGTAAGGACTTAGTAAAAGAGCATTTACTGAAACAAGAGACACAAGCTGATGTGGAAGACACCAGAACAAGAGTAAGAATGAACCAGGATAGTGAGAGGAAACTGGGCATCTCTCACACCCACAGAGCTTCCACAACAAGGCCATCTGATGCAGAAAGGAGGTACCACAGTCTATGACATGAGCAAAATCAAAAATAGCAGTTCTGGGGAAGACTCTGCTCTGCGGCAGACCACAGCATTGCAGAAAGGGATCAGGGAACTGTGACCAAGTGAGAAGGGTGCTTTCAGGAATGTAAAAAAGAAGGATACATTTGGAAATAAAAGTGCTGTAAAGATAGAGGCAATATCACTGGCAACCTGCAAAGATCAGCCAGTGAGTTTTCTTGAAGTACATCTGCTGTCTGTGAGGAAAACTTCTCCAGGTTCTAAAAGGTTCCAGAACCCTCAAGCTTCATGGAAAAGTATGAAAAAAAGAAGCATGGGGATTATTCTTCATTGTTAGCTGTGAAAACATCTGGTGGGAGAGGTGACTTAAGTATCCTGGTGACTTAAAAAACAGTCACAACCTAAAAGTTGCGAGTTGAGTTATATTCGGCGGGAATTTTTAGGACTTCAAGGCCAGGAGACAGCATCTCAAGTGACCCTGAGAGAACTGCTCCGAGGATACAGGGGAAGGAGTCAGGTTATATAGAAGCTTGCAACAAAGGGCAGGTAGTCTGAACAACAAAAGTATTTTTGTGAATTAAAGAAAACCAGGTTATCTCAAGTTAAGGAATTTAGTGCTTTTCTATGTATGGGAAGATGCAAGAGTCTGGGCTCACTGAAATCATTCCTTTCATATGCATCTCAGCTACTTGGGGCCAGTATCCCACGTTTTTTTGTTTTGGTTTTTTTTTTTCTCAGTGCTCACCAGAGGGAGTGGCTGCAGCCCAGTGGCTGCTAGATCACAGGTATTCTTCTTCTTAGTGGCCCTTGAGGGCTGGAATCACTGATGACTGTGACATCCTAGTTTATTGACACATCAGGAAATACTCCATTTCTCACTCCCATAGGGCACAACACCCTATGAAGCTGGACATGTCACTCACAACACTTTTTCCTTTGGTCACCTGCAGTGACAATCTCAATTCAGTGTTTCCTGTGGAGCTCTTAGGCCCTTATGCAAACCTGAAGCTGTTGGCCACTCGTTAGACATGGGTATTAACTTGCATGAGTCATCTGTATATTCAGCCTGCAGCTGATACCACACAAAGATAGTCCTCCCTACTCATGGCACACCCACCCCACTCCCATGTGGGAATGAAACATAATCACCTACTGAGGGCTGGGAGTGGGGAGAAAATGAAGGATCCAGGTAATGATGAGGCAGAACCAATGCCAAAGAACTGACCTTGGGTATTTTAAATCCGTTTCAGGATTTCTAGGATGATGAAGCTGCCAAGAGATATCCAGGTGCATGATACAGCGTTTCAGTCATGTCCAACTCTTTGTGACCCTATGGACTACAGCCTTCCGGGCTCCTCTGTCCAAGGGATTCTCCAGGCAAGAATACTGGAGAGGGTTGCCATTTCCTTCTCCAGGGGATCTTCCCGACCCAGGAATCGAACCTGGGTCTCTTGTGTCTCCTGCATTGGCCAGCAGATTCTTTCTTTACTGCTAGCACCACCTGGGAAGTCCAACAACCAGGTGAGGAACAGAGAATGCAAGTAATGGTTGTCAGACCAGAACTTATGAGCCATGGGACTTATAAACAAGATCCCTGAGCCTTGGGCCCAAGGGAGTCAGTCAGATAACTGATTTGTTGACTTAGCACCTACTCTGTTCCATGCAGTGCAGACGAGAACTAGTTCCCAGGCCTGGCAAAGTGAGGCAACTGCGGAGGGAATGTGTGGTGCCCGCTGTCACTCCCTCAGGGATCAGCCCCAACACAGGCTGGGGCCTGCAAAAGGGGAAAGGAGAGGGCAGGGGCTGCCAAAGAAGGTGGGAGTGAACACGACAGAGGCAAGACATGCACTAACAGCCTATGATTAAAGCATCTAAGGAGTGACAGAGAACAGGGAGGGTGGAGCTCAGAAACAATACCAGAAGGTTCAAAAGAGAAAACAGCGATCCAGAAAGAAGAGGAGGAGAAAGCCAGGCCCGTATTCCAGGGCTGCCCCTGACAGAAAGCAAGTTCTTCCACAGTTTGCAGGTTGGAACCACTTATGCGCCACTTCACACAAAGTTCCACTTTCCATAAAATCTCTCCCCTCCAGAGAACGTTCATGAGTAAATCCGTCTATCTATAAAAAGATTTTAAAATGCAGCCAATAGAACAAACCTGGTTTTAAATGAGGAACGTGACACTAAAAATAACTTCCCCGAGGATGCCAATTCAGTAGAGGGTTGGAACAACCCATGTTTCTATTGGAACATCAGTCTGTAATTTGGTCAGTAAAAAGTGACCAATTTTAGGGATCTCTGAACTTCAGAGTCCTTTCACATTTATTTTCATGGATGCCTGCAAAATTCTTACCGGTTAAGCTGTGTCAGTATCTCAACCTCTCTTTGAAAAATGAGATAACTAAGGTTTCATAACACCAAGTTAGTGTTACTCATTCAGTTGTGTCCAACTCTTTGCGACCACATGGACTATATAGCCTGCCAGGCTCCTCTGCTCATGGGATTCGCGGGTCAAGAATACTGGAGTGGGTTGCCATTTCCTTCTCCATTCATGACACCAAATGCATGCCGTGGGTGTTCTGAACCTCAGAACTAACTCCCTGCCCCCAAGTATTTCCTCCCATCCCATCGTGGGCCTTCGAGAAGCAGCTCACTGGCTGTCAACAGCACTGCCTGAACCATCATGAAGCCCAGAGGTTTCAAAGTTGTTTCTCTGAGGGTAAATAATACTATATAATACTTCCTCTCTTCCTCAAAGTCACAGCCAAAAATCGTATGAAACCAAAAGGAAATGCATGTTCCTCAACAGCAGTTAGGTCCCAGGTATCAGGTAGCCGGCTCCACCCCCATCGCAGTCCCAACTCTGGCATAAACACAAGCTGCAGAATCTTGAGGCCAGTCAATCGAGGTGAGCGTCTCTGCAAGAGAATTTCAAAAGGCCCCCCGACAATTCCACTCCCCAGGGCATTAAAACCATAGCCCCGAAGGAACAAGATGGTTACTCTTCATCTGAGTTACTAAACTGAGTCCCTCCACGCCGGAAAGAGGGGGCAGGAAAAGGAAATGAAAGCAAGTGACTCGAGGTTCTGGATTTCGTATGCAAGATTAGCCAGCAACAGGTGCAGCGTTCCGGTGAAATTAAGCGTCTCCAAACGCCTCTTGTCTGCACCGCACAAAGGGCCCAGGCACAGAAACCCAACATTAGCAGCGCTGTCAGAAGTGCAAGCCATCATCATTTTCTAGCCAGTAGCAATTTTGGGAAAGAAAAAAAATTTTACCAGGCAGACCACAAAATATTTCTCTGCTGACATAAGACTTCTTTCACATTATCCTCTCCTGAAACATTGTAAAATAATTTCAATGTTGGTAATTGTAAGTCATTTTTTAGTGCCTGGTGACCACCACAGTGTCTGGTACGGAGCACGTGGGCAGTAGACATTTACTGGATGAATGAATGAAACCAACAGGTAAATAAGACGTTGCCTTCACAAAGAACGATAACTAAAATCTTACTTTCAAAATAGTATATAAATGTATTTTTCCCCATTTCTCCAAGAAGGGAACAAAAGGCTGGAATCAGAGGCCAGGGAAAGAGATATCAACAACAAAACGTATCAGGAGGTGCCAATCACCCAGCCACTGACTAAAGCCGAGAAGTCCTGTCTGTCGCCCCTTGGGATTAACACATCTGCAGGGGCACTCTCATTTGGAGGAGAACAAATGGGGAAAACAATCATAACCACTGAAGCAATTCACTTTAGGATTTTCCTTTCACTCACCGTGCCATTTCACATAACAGTTTCCACCTGCCACCACTATAGAACTTACAAAATAAATGCTGCTGCATAATCTTCCAATATGATGAAAATAATCTGCTAACGATATGTCAGGGAAAATATCCTGTGCTATATGTGACGTGTATAAGAAAAAATATGTGTGGGTAAAATGAACTGGAAATGAAGACATTTTACGGACTCTTAAGAACTGAAGAAAAAGTGGAGGGAAATGGCAATGAAAGTAAGTCCACAGATGGGGAATGTTATATGAATACTGTATTAAATAAAAAGAATAATTATCAACATGAGAACATCACTGATTTACATAAGGGTTTAAATAATAATAATGATTTAATTATAAAAATAAGATTTCAGAGCACAAATAAGAATAAATCACCAAAATAATCAGGACAAGTCAGAAAACTAAGCAGTACAAATAGAAATGCATTATAATAAATAATTTTATAAAATGACTATAAAGAATGACTTGATTTAATGATGCAGTTCATTCAGCTTTCTTTAAATTCATAAATTTCTCTTGTTTATAACTTAAGCATTCTGAATAGAATTTATCCCACCCTTGCATATTCAATTTAAAGAATCCTTAGATTTTTTTTAACGTCACTCCTTCTAAGTTCCTGGAGAAGGAAATGGTGGCAACCCACTCCAGTACTCTTGCCTGGAGAATCCCATGGACGGAGGAGCCTGGTGGGCTACAGTCCATGGGGTCGCAGAGAGTTGGACACAACTGAGCGATTTCACTCACTTCTAAGATCCAGAGTAAACTCCCACTTTCTTTTACCTCAAGGTAACACACAAAGATCTTGAACAAAATTCTTCACTGAGATACTAAGTGCCTAGGTAAGAATTACCTCAAACTTCAAGGCATAAGCTGGAATTACAAGTCCATTAAGAATGTGTTTGATGAACCTAGAGTCTATCATACAGAGTGAAGTAAGTCAGAAAGAGAAAAACAAATATCGTGTACTAACGCATATCTATGGAATCTAGAAAGATGGTACTGATGAACCTATCTGCAGGGCAGCAGGGGAGACTCAGAGGTAGAAAACAGGCTTGTGGACACAACAGGGGGGAAAGAGACGGTGGGATGAACTGAGAGAGCAGCATGCAAACATACATTACCATATGTAAAACAGACAGCCAGTGGGAATTTGTTGTATGACTCAGGGAGCTCAAACCGGGGCTCTGAGACAACCTAGAGGGGTGGGATGAGGTGGAAAGTGGGGGGGAGGTTCAAGAGGGAGGGGACATATGCATACCCATGGCTGATTCACATTTATGTATGGCAGAAACCAACATGATATTGTAAAGCAATCATCCTTCAATTAAAAATAAATACATTTTAAAATGTTTAAAAAATAAAAGGACACTCAAATTAAAAAAAAAAAAAAAAAAAAAGAATGTCTTTGGTTTTCAAGCGAGGCCTTTTCATTCATTCCTTCATCCATTCATTCCCTCCTCCACAAGGATCTATCACCCCTCCGGGTCAGGCGTTGGGCACAGCACTATGGACACACCAGTAAACATGAAATGCCCTGGTGCAGATGACACCTCTGGGGACCTCTCAGCAAGAAAGTAAACAAGCAATCAGCATTGCGACAAGTAAGCTGAGGCAAGCAACACGATGGACGGTAGGACTAACAGGACGAATCTACTTCAGACGGGTAGTCAGGACGAGCATCTCGGAAAAGGTGCAATTTAATCCATCGCCCAATTATAGTCAAAGGGGCTAGCCAAGAGCTGGGGAAGGGATCCAGGCATAGGAAAGAGCCTGTTCACAGGCTGTTTCCGGAGCTGCAAGCTGGCCACGGCTGAGGCGATTGGCAGCGACAGAGGAGGCTCATTAATAAATACAGAAACGGCATCTGACCACATAATTCACCCAACATGCCTATGCCCTGACACACACTTTCCCTTCCGCCTGGAAACCCTGCCTTCCACACTTTCCTCTGCCATGTCGCAGGTGCCTCCTCTGGGAAACATCCCCTGATACTCCAAGGAAGAGTCAGAGTCCAGAAATGAATCCCTCCTAGTCCATGACCCCACCACCCCTAGGACTCGCCACTAGCACACTCCTCGGCAGCTGGCACTGAGTCATTGTTCAAAAGCCACTAACGCAGGTCTTGCTTTATTTGTCTGTTTCTCAACAGCCTATCATGGAATTCAGCACCAGCAGACATGCAATAAATGAAAAGTGAGTCAGCGAACAAATCGAGAGAGGAATGGCCGGATGAAGCGAACACAGGATGGCCACTCATGCCAACTCATTACTCAGCCTTGGAGCTTTGGAATAGCCCCACGCCATGGTTTTAGCTGATTAACCCATTTATAGCCTGGGGGTTGGGGGGGGAGCAGCGTGTAGATTTCTATCCCCTTATGATTTCCATACAACAAACACTTTGGGACAAATCTCCTGGCATCATAGACAAGTGATGGATAATTTTCAGAGTGTCATTAGATACAGACTCCAATCCATCCGTATCAACAAGCATGCGTGAAGTGCCAGGTTGGGTATTAGGCTCAAGGGCTGACAGCGGTTCTGTTCTGCCCTGGAAGGTCTACAGCACTAGCAAGGAGAGCAAATCCTGTTTCCAAAATACTGTAAACTAACTTCTTTCATAATATTTTTACAAGAAAATGGTTTGCAAAAAATTCCAACGTCAACCAAGAGACAAAATGATTTAGAATCTGTTGCTCAGTCATTTTTACACTAATTTTTGGCTTAATGAGTCCTGCCGAGGTTTCCTTTCTACAACCAACGCGCAAAAGTTTCAGGACCATTGTATGTTCTTTACCTGCCTGTGACCCTCCATCGTCCCCATGCGTAGAAGCGGATGTCACTTCCATTTCCTGCTGGCTCAGCATGTCCTCCAAAGGTAGTTAAGGTTCACAAGCCAACCGTGCATGTTTCCTGAAGTCACAAAGATGTGTGTACCCCTCGGCTGGAGAGTGTGCTTTGCTGGAGTCAAATTTTAAAAGAGGGCCAAACAGTATGGGAATCGTGGGGAGAGGAGTCCCTCCCCAACTGGCCTGACCAGAATGGTTGCATTCCTGCCCCGTGCTCAGCCCAATCCCCTTCTGCTCCGTCTGAGCCTCTGCCAGGCTGAAGAGCCTGTTGCCTTAAAACCCAGAAGAGTGAACACCACTTATTTGCCCAGGACTAGCCAGGTAAGGAAGGTGTGTATCTTTACAAACACGAAGGAGCGTAGCGCCTCCTCAATTCTCTTAAGGTTTTTCTTATATTTGTGCCAAATGAAAATGTGGGTGAAAATAACGCTTAGGAATTAAAGCATAAAAAATGTTAAGGGTCCACCTCTCTCAAGAAAGCTGGTTCTCATAAATTTTATAATCAATTTTTCAACCTATATACTCCAAATGAATTTCTAAAGCTTTTAGAGGTCGAACCATTAATATACTAAATAATACATGCCATCAAGCTAAAAGGTAAACTCGGCCTCTTCAACCAGATGTAAAAACACTACCGAGTAAAATACAAACTGCATCTTTTTGCCAACCTCACCACACGGTCTCAGCTCACTTCGTTCCCCATCGCTGCCCTCGTTCAGGTTTTCCGTGGGCCAAGTTCCACCCTCAGACAACACCCCGGCATCAACTTAAATGTGGCTTCCTTAAGGAGGCCCTCCCATCACTAGAGCCCTCCCAGGTCCAGTGAAGTCCCCTCATGACGCACTATCACAGCATTGCAGGACATTTTTATGCCCTAGGCAATTACACAACTCTGTATATTCTGCAGTCTGGTGAATGTTTCTTCTCCTCGTCTACACACTGCAAAGGCCAGGCACCATCACTGTGTGTTCATCGGTTTTGTTGACCATGCCCAGTAGAGTGCCCAGCCTAGGGGGCACTCAACAAAGAGTTATTCCCATTCAAACTGTTGTCCCTGTAAAAACACTCAACATCAATATCATATGATACAGCTATAGGTGGAATCTAAAAAAAATGGTACAAATGAACTTTCTTACAAAACAGAAAAAGAGTCACAAATGTAGAAACCAAACTTATGTTACCAAGGAGGACCGTGGGGGGAGAGATAAACTGGGAGACTTGGATTGACATATACACACTACTATATATAAAATAGGACCTACTGTATAGCGCAAGGAACTCTATTCAATACTCTGTAATGACTATGGGAAAAGAATCGAAAAAGGAGTGAACATACATATACATATAACTGATTCACTTTGCTGCACGGCAGAAACATTGTAAATCAACTATACTCCAATAAAAATTAAGTTAAAAAATACTCTTCATGACATGCTGCTGTCACTGCCAAAGCTCTAAGGAAACAGATGTTCATCTGAAATAATCCCCATCATCCAAGGTGATTACAGTGCCAAGGACCCCTGAACTTGGACAGGAGGGAAAAAGTGAGGTATCTTCACCCACTTCTTCCATCCAAATACTAACCAGGTCCAACTCTACTTTGCATTCAAGATCAGACGAGATCAGGCGCGTTAGGGTGGTGTGGCTGTAGACTCTTCAACCCACTTCTAACAGAAATTTGCATCTCCTACGAAGAAGTTAAATCACAAAACACACTCTTAGGAGTATCTTTGGCAGGATTACCAACAAAAATCACAGCCATTTTCACATCACATTATAGCTGAAAATCATTTCTCTCATAATCACTTCAGAGCCGGCCAGACTAGACTAGAATGAAAGCTACTGAATCCACTGTTGGAACTTGTCATTGAATGCACTAATATAAAAAAAAAAAAATTACTCTATCACAGGTTTTCTCAGCATTTTGTAACTGAATTTTTCTTTGTAACGCCAAATACTTTATTCTATATGCATTTAAAAACACCTGCCTTGATTCACCTAACTGCCAAAGGAGTCCAGAGGTAAAACAGGAAAGGATGTGATGATAAACAATAAAAACCCTAATCTCTATCATTATCAAAAGATATAAATATTTGATGCACTGAGAAATGCTTCTTTTTTTGTTTTGTTTTGGTTTTGGCCACACCACGCAGCTTGCAAGATAGCTCCTCAAGCAGGGATTGAACCTCACCCTTGGTACTGAAAGCATGGAGTCTTAACCACTGGACTACCAGGGAATTCCCAGGAAACACTTATATTCTGTTTTCAATGGGTTCAACATAAATTTACTCACTGGGGAAATGAATAAAACATTTCCAAAAAAAAAGACAATTTAAAATTAGCAGAATTGTTAAACCAATAAGCTATTTTTTATGATAAATAAAAATATGTATTTCAATAGTTTAGTATAAAATAACTTTTAAACAGGTGGCACTAGTGGTAAAGGACCTGCCTGTCAATGCAGGAGACATAAGAGGTACGGGTTTGATCCCTCAGTCTGGAAGATCCCCTGGAGGAAGAAATGGCAACCTACTCCAATATTTTTGCCTGGAGAATCCCATGGACAGAGGAGCCTGGAGAGTTATAGTCCAGGGAGGCACAAAAGTCAGGCAGGACTGAAGCGACAGAGCAGTCACACAACTTTTAAGCAAGGAATTCTCAGAGGACAGTCATAGGTTTTAATAGTTACTGTACAACTCAACTAACAGATATCTTCAACATATTATTTTGGGGTATATAACATTAGTTTTACGTGTACAGCACAAATAATTGATATATGTATGCACTATAAAATGACCACCACAATAAGAAAATCAGTTAACATCCATCACCACACAGAGTTACAATTCTTTTTCCTGTGATGAGAATTTTAAGATCTACTCTCTTACTAACTTTCAAATACTTATTATAGTATTGCTAACTGTAGTCACGCCACTGTACATTAAATCACTAGAATTTATTTTTGTAGTTTTTAAACACCTTTACCCATCTATGCCTCCCCCAACACCCTGCCCTTGTAATCGCCAATCTGTTCTCTGTATCTATGAGTTCAGGTGGGATTTTTTCTTCCTTTTTTTTAGATTCCACATGTAAGTGAGACCATGCAACACTTGTCCCCCTATGTATGACATTTCATTTAGAATAATGTCTTCAAGGTTTACCCATGTTGTAACAAGTGGCAGGATTGTGTGTGTGTGTGTGTGTGTGTGTGTTTACATCTTCTTTGTGTGTCAGTAGACATTGAGTTGTTTCTGTGTCTTGGCTTTTGTCAAAAATAATACAAAGAAGACAAATGGATAAGAAAGCTGTGGTACATATACACTATGGAATAGTACTCAGCCATTAAAAAGAATTCATTTGAATCAGTTCTAATGAGATGGATGAAACTGGAGCCTATTATACAGAGTGAAGTAAGCCAGAAAGATAAAGACCAATACAGTATACTAACGCATATATATGGAATTTAAAAAGATGGTAACGATAACCCTGTATGCAAAACAGAAAAAGAGACACAGATATACAGAACAGACTTTTGGACTCTATGGGAGAAGGCGAGGGTGGGATGTTCTGAGAGAATAGCATTGAAACAAGTATACTATCAAGGGTGAAGCAGATCACCAGCCCAGGTTGGATGCATGAGACAAGTGCTCAGGCCTGGTGCACTGGGAAGACCCAGAGGGATGGGGTGGGGAGGGAGGTGGGAGGGGGGATCAGGATGGGGAACACATGTAAATCCATGGCTGATTCATGTCAATGTATGGCAAAAATCACTACAGTATTGTAAAGTAATTAGCCTCCAACTAATAAAAATAAATGAAAAATAATAATAATAATACAAAGAACATGGAAGTGCAGATACCTCTTGGAGACAGAGATTTCATTTCCTTTGGATATATACCCATAAGTGGAATTGCTAGATCACATTGTAGTTATATTTTTAATTCTTTGAGGACTTTCCATACTGTTTTCCATAGTGGCTGTACCAATTTGCATTCCCACCAATAGTGCAGAAGGGTTCCCTTTGCTCCACATTATTGCCAACACTTACTATTTGTTATTTTTGATAACAGTCATTCCAATAGGTGGGAGATGATATCTCATTGTGGTTCTGATTTGCATTCCCCTGACAATTAGTGATGTTAGCATCTTTTTTTTTTTTAACATATTATTGATAATGATGAAACTTCTCCAGATTTTTTCCAGAAAGTCTCATTTTTGAGTCACTAAGCCTCGGGGGTTTGCAAAGCACAGATACTAGGCAAGTAGGACTACAAAGGCTTCCCTGACAGCTCAGTTGGTAAAGAATCCATCTGCAATGCAGGAGACCCTGGTTCGATTCCTAGGTCAGGAAGATCCACTGGAGAAGAGATAGGCTACCCTCTCCAGTATTCTTGGGCTTCCGTTGTGGCTCAGCTGGTAAAGAACCTGCCTGCAATAGGCCCAAGGGATTGCAAAGAGTCAGACACAACTGAGCGACTTTCACTTTCACTTTTCAGGATTACAAAACATACCACATTCTAATTGCTACCAGGAGCTTCCATAGCAACAACTGAGGTTTACCCCATCTTGCTTTTGGAACAGCTCTGTGAGAATAGGCACATACCCTCCAGGAGAAGTAAAGAGTAATCATTAACACCCTTGCCGTGAGCTCCTTTAATCAGCCAACCATTAATACTCACAACACTCCAATAAAAAACGAGCTCCAGGAGATGCCAAGCCTAGATGGAGTTAGAAGGCCAGTGAACAACATTTAGGGGCTGGATCAGAGCAAAAAAGTTCAGAGAAGGTACAAACATCCAGTTTTGCACAAACCTTGATGGCAGCAAGCAGGTCTTTGCCACACTGTAAAAACTGCTCTGGAAGACTTAATACCACAGCTTTTCTTTCAACTAAACCAAAAGGAAAATAACAGGAAAGAACTGGTGATGGCACCTCTACTCTCCCCACCCCCCGCCTCGCGTTTCCCCTCTCTCACCCTATCTCTGTCTGTGCTAAAACTGAAGACTTCAAGCCCGAGATCAGCCTGTCTCAATCCAGAGGTGTATGTCACATCTGACATCCACAGGTGTATGTCACATCTCTTTCAGGAAATTAACAAAACCCCTGGGCTCCCCTGGTGGTCCAGACAGTAAAAGAATTCACCTGCAATGCAGGAGACCTAGGTTTGATCCCTGGGTCAGGAAGATACCCTGTAAAGGGCATGGATACCCACTCCAGTATTCTTGCCTGGAAAATCCTATGGACAAAGCAGCCTGGCGGGCAACACTTCATGGGGTCGCAAGGAGTCGGACACGACTGAGCGACTAACACACACAACACAGTAAATATAAACTGAGAATCCTTCGAGAAGTCCACAGACCCCACCCTTAAACATATGACTATCTCCCGGAAAGCTGTCTCTTTTCAGATACAAATCCATAGACAACCATCAAGAGCAGAATGAGATTTGAAGGAAAGTGAGCAAGACATTTTCCTGCAGTCCAGGCAGCCCAGGGAAGCAGCAAGAATACTGCATCTGGGGCCACTGTGTAACCCAGGGAAAGTCATTTCCTGGGTCCTTGAATGGATCTCAACAATCATCGGGCAACAGGTGTGGACTAGGTGGCCCCTTAAGCATCTTCCAGCTCTGACATTCCGTGGAGGCCCATGTTTTCACAATAGCCATCCACAGTTATGAAGCGAAGAGCTGAAGGAAGCCATTTCACTCTAAAAAATGGTTTCTAACTCTCGAAATGCTGGAAAGAGTCCACTTTGGCTGGAAGGTCTGCAGGCTCTCACTGTTCATTTAAAACGTTCCGTTCCTCAACATTTGTACTCCATTACAGCCACAACTTGTGAAATATCTAACAGAAAATCTTCCCACCACCACTGGCAATATGGAAAGTTCATGGTGGTAACGTGAGGAGAAGCCTGTCTCAAAATAATCTGGATCTTTGCAGTTCACACGCACAATAAAGGATTTCAAAAGCCACGAAGCTTGCCAGGCCTGGCAGAAGGTATAGAAAATGGTAGGACAACCAAACCTAACTTTGGCAAGAAATTGGGTGCTGAAAAAAGACAGCTACTAAAAAAATTCAGAGGACCATACTTCTTCCGGGATTGCCAAAAAGTAATATCGTGCCACATTTCCTATCCTGTCAATAATTTTTTTCAACAAAATGATTTCTGAAGTAAATCTCTCATTGCGTGTTTCTCCATTTTTACCAAGGTAATAAATGCACATAGATTTTTAAATCACATAGGGCTACAATAAAATGCAGGAGTCCTGCTTCAGTTTTACTTCCATGAGGCTGACCCCTTTCATCTGTTATCTATTTATTCTGACATTCATTTATGCATTTCTAAATACCGCATTTGAGACTTCCCTGGTGGTCCAAGCACTAAGACTCCACACTCCCAATCAGGGAACCCGGGTTCAATCCCTGACCAGGGAACTAGATCCTATAAGCCACAACTTAAAAGATCCCATTCCGCAACTAAGACCCGACGCAGCCAAATGAATAAATCAATACTAAATAAAAAAAGAATAATGTTGAAGAGGTCTGATCCAGATAAAAAAATTAAACACTCATTAAAAAAAAAATACTATGCTTACACTACTATTTTCTGACTGTCAGACATTATTTATAGAGTTTCTATTTAACTTATAGTCACTCACCCAGTTTCTGATATCATACTTTTAATTTCCAAGGTCTCCTATTCTCTGAATCTGATTTTTTTAATAGCATTTTCTTGCTTCAAAGATGCAATTATTTTCCCAAATCTCTGATAAATATAATATCAGGTATCATTTTTCTCTGTTTCCCCTAAACTCCTTTCTCCTGTTGTTCGGGTGTGGCTAAAATGACAGAGGCTCCCCTCCAACATTTGACTTCTGGCAGCCTCTCACATTTCAAAACTGCTCAAGTTCTATGAGCTTGGGTGTCACCGGCCAACTCCTGGGCTCAAAGTAGGTCATCCAATTCCATGCTGTGACTACACTATACTCCAAGGGCTTCCTTGGTGGCTCAAATAGTAAAGAATCTGTCTGCAATGCGGGAGACCCAGGTTCAATCTCTGGATAAGATCCCCTGGACACAACTGAGTGATTAACACTTTCACATTTTCATACTATACTCCCAACAAAAGCATTCTCTGATTTGGACTGGGATAGCTTCAAGAATTCTGACGTCCCTTCATTTTCCTGATGTCAAACCGAAACCTCATCATCTTCCATGAAATATATAAATCTCTGTTCTCCTGTGCGGGAGGGGATGAAGGGGAAAGACCTGAGAGAGAAATTACACTGTTTACAGTTTTGAGCCCCAAACTCCCTCCTCTTCCCCTGACCCCACCTCCGACAGTACTGGTGACTCTAAGTCGGCGCCTGCCAAGTCTGGAGGTGCAGCAGGCCGCCTCTGACTGCCAACACCCTGCCCTAGTCCCCTGGGCAGTCCCACCATCTACCATCACTTTCTCGAGCACACACAGCTCGCTTGCCTCCACTTCCCTTTGGCCATGTAAGTTTATCCCTTTTGGGGATTTTGCTCTAACTCTAGTGCTATGACAGCAACAGTAAAAATAGGCACATACGGACTCTTTCACTTTTAACTACAAGTTCTGCTTTCTTCAGTTCATCCTTAGGAAGGTTACTAACCCAGAGCTGGGCATCGGTTGCACATGGCAGTAGGAGACAAGTAAGACCTGGTTCTCGCAGGCTCAAATTCCAAAAGACAATCTTGCTGAATATTTTAAGGTCAAACCAGACTTTGTACAGTAATACCTGTCACATCAGATATAACTGTCCTTTACTCATTCTCTTCATGCTTGGGTCCAGTTTAGAACTGGAATTCAATATTTACAATGCAACACAGTGACTTCATATATAATGAAATGTAACAGTTATAGGAGGAGAAGAGGATGACAGAGGATGAGATGGTTGGATGGCATTACCAGCTCAATGGACACAAGTCTGAGCAAACTCGGGGAGATGGTGAAGGGCAGGGAAGACTGGTGTGCTACAGTCCAGGGGGTCACAAAGAGTCAGACATGACTTAGCAACTGAACAACAACAAGCAGTTACAGTATAAAATTACATCTCTTTCTTTTATCTTCAAATGTGAAAATTTACGCTTAGTAATTCAATACAACCAAATTATAGCTGCTATTTGCGGACCTCAAAGCAGGCTGACTGGTATGCACTGAGAGTACTAAATTGCCTTAACAAAAATTAAATAAATTCAAATGAATTTCATGTCTTAAAAATGTATGCTAAAATAAACACAGAAATTCAAAGCCCATATTTACTAAAGAAAAAATTCTATAACCGTATCAAGTATATTATTAATATTGAAAGAAAAAACACCCAATGTAAGATGTTCCTATAACCCAGATGCTAACTGTCTCAAAGAACTGACTGTAAGCTTTAAAACACAGAAAGCATTTCCCATAATTTCTCAATACTTTACTTTTGGACTTGAAAGAACTTTACAGCTAGATGTCAATATTCCCCTATAAAATCCAATAAAAAGAAGAAACTTCTCAAGCTAAAAAAGTAAAGATTTTCAGCATATTCGTAAAATTGCAAACTTTTGCCCAAAACACTTTGTTTAGAAGCCAATCTGATTAAGCCACTGAAAGTCTTGGAAGCTCACAGGAAATATTTTACCAACATTGTGATATATCTTTAATGTATCACAAAAAGTTAATAAGTGATGACAGAAAACAAGAAATGTAATAATAGGTTCTTTCCTTTATTCCCTTTACACCTTTATGTGTTTCTGAGATAGATGAAGTTAAAAATTAAGGCAATTACTATTACGTGACTTCAAACTTGAAAGCAAAACATGTATTAATATTGTGCTCCATGGATTCTGACCCAGGAATATTTAATAACTCTAACATTCAAAACAGAGTATCTCAAAAATACATTTCTTTGCTCTTTTCTATCATATCATTAGAGTGGGAGGATCATTTTGCTCTCATTCAAACAATAATAGTTATATCAATTACAGTAATTACTCTTGAGGAGTAAAGATGAAGATACTAAAATATTTACAAATACTATTTATAGTATTTAATCTTAAATTTGCCTGGTGGTCATGACAATTTAATGGCCTACTGAAGTAAGTATAATTGATCCAATCTCACCAAATTTAAGAATTACTAAGAATTACCTTCTTTGTGTCTTTGCTACATAAATGTGGAAATTAGTCCTTGAGTTCCTAAGCAAGCCAAAATAGTGCCACTCTCTACATCTAAACAAAATTCACCTTCTAAAAAATCAAAATCAAACACTCCCTACACATTTCCTACAAACCTAAGGTATTCTACGTATTAATCCATTATATGAGTATCCAGTCCCTACATGTCAAGCATCATTCCAGGCAGTGACATAAAACGATCCATGAAATCCTTTTTCTTTTTCTCCAACACTCAGCATACCGAAATATCAGTCTCACCTAATGGGTCTCTGTGTGGGAAACATTTCTGAGTTAGTTTTGTTAATTTCCAATACCTAATAAGGAAAGATAGAAGCCCTACATGATGAGTCATAACAACGTTTCTCGTGGCTGAAATCAATTCCTGGTCCACAAAGTTATCTGCAGGCCACTGTGAAAGGCCACTCACGGACTTTTGGGGATCGGCTGATACAGGTTTCCAGATGAGAGACAGTAAATTCCATGGACACCCCTGCTGGGTGCTCACTAATGCAGGACACAGTTCAGGAAGTCACAACGATGCTGGTCACAGAAACATCCAGACAATTAAACTCTCTACTTAAAGACAGAGAGCCAAATCCCAAACAAAGGCCCATTTTGTCCCATGCCACAGAACCAGGTTCCATTTTTCAAACTGCAGTTGACTGCTGAGCAAGGCAAGAGTTGATCCAAGTATAATTTACAGCTGCCCTGCCATGGCCACGGTTCCTCCTTAGGTCGGGATTCAGCCAACCACGCAGTCAGGTAGCACTGTAGTATTCATTATTGAAAATACCCGTGTATACACGTGGCCCCGCTCGCACAGTTCAAACACGCCTGGTCCAAGGGTCAACCATGTATCGTTTTTAGATTTTCTTGCAATAAAATAACTTTGGACGGACTTACCATGATTATTATTTGCTTGGAGTTAAATACTAAGCTCTGGGAAGCTCTACAGGGTAGTGATGCGGATTGTGGCACAGCTACGTGGATCTGAATTCCAGTTGTGCAGCACACGACCTGTGCTACATTGGGTAAGTTACTTAACCCCTCTGTTCCTTGGTTTTGTCACTGTAAAATGCGGATGTTAAAGAAAGTGCCACTTTCATAGTGTTGTTGTCAGAAATAAATAAATTCATATGTGTGTGTGTCCATATGTATATACACATACGTGGGTGTCTGAGTCAATAAATAATATTAAAACAGTTGAACAGTGGCTGGCAGAGGAAGAATGCAAAAACCATTAGGCTACTCTCCTTGTTACTACAATGCTTGTTATACAACAAACGTTTTTACATGGCATTTCAGGTTAAAGTTAAGCAACCACTAAGCATGTGCAAGTGTATTTAATATGATGAGGTAGAGATTATTTAAAATTATCAGCTGATTCCAAACATCTGTGCCCATATAGTTGTTCATACACAGCAAGCTCATGTGAGTGCTTTCAACCAGCACTTTCTCCCACTCATCCCCATCAGCAGAAAAAGGTCATAAGAGAACATGGTAAATAAAGTCGAAGTACCATCTATCTTGGAGTTGAGAAAGTACTTAACAGATTCTAAAAAGCTGACTCCAATGAATATTCCCAGTATTAAATGAAGCTTACGTGACTCCAGCATCAACCTGAATGCTAATATTTCACACCCGGGCTGAAAGGAACGGCTGAAAAACACAGTGATCACACTAATTGTTTTGATGAATGTTTTTACACTAATTTGTTTTGATTATGTTCTTGTCTCAGTAATCCTACCTATGAGAAACTGTCCTTTGCTCCAGAACGCACCCTCTCACCTTACTTAATACACTTCCTCACTCTCTCGCTCTCCCCTCGCTCCCTGCATTACAAAATCCAACCAGAAAGTCCCACTGTGTGAACATCAGACATATGCCAACCAACACAGTGGCCGGAAACATGGGTAAGAGTCCATTTGGCCAGACCTGGGAAACCTGGATCGACAGAGGAGCCCCCGTCTCACTCCACAGCCTACCAAAAGTCAAGAGCAAGGACGCAGAGGAGAAGGGAGGGTGGGAATAAAGGCAGAAAATAACAATAATAATGACAACAGCAAAAGCAAGAGCCTCCAACAGAATTCACCACTCTTAACTCATTTAATCCTCAC
This sequence comes from Muntiacus reevesi, assembly GCF_963930625.1. Classification (NCBI taxonomy): domain Eukaryota; kingdom Metazoa; phylum Chordata; class Mammalia; order Artiodactyla; family Cervidae; genus Muntiacus; species Muntiacus reevesi. The sequence continues at coordinate 177,591,742 of NC_089251.1, forward strand.
AGCAACTCTCCCTAAAATTTCGTAGAGTCATTCTTTTCCTTCTACTTAATCCCCAGATTTAACATTTTTAAATTTTCCTTTAAATAAAGCGTGTTACTCACTCAGTCGTGTCTCTGCGACACCATGAACTATAGCCCGCCAGGCTCCTCCCTCCATGGGATTCTCCAGGCAAGAATACTGGAGTGGCTTGCCATTTCCTTCTCCAGGGGATCTTCCTGACCCAGGGATCGAACACGGGTCTTCTGCACTGCAGGCAGTTTCTTTACCATCTGAGCCATCAGGGAAGTTTCTTTAAATAACTTGGGACCAAAAATCGAAGACAGATACAAGGTCTCAAATAAATCTCATGATATATAAAATCCTGCAGGAAAACCTACCAGGCTCCCTTATTTACAGAAATGATGACAGGAAAACAAGAAGCTGGATACGAGTGACCCAAGTTACTCTTAAGGAACAGTCATCTAAATCTCTAGGACCAAGTGAATGTCTCATAAAACAAACAACTGGAAGCATTTTATCAAGAAATCCTTAAGTGTCAAGGTCTCTGGCAAAGGGAACATGTAAGTGCAAAAGCTGTGGTCCACCCAGAAGAAGCCCTCCCAAAGAAAAGACCTCATGGACAGAAACAGCTTGGGCCATGACATCATATGTGTGAAAGACATGTGGCTTCATTTAGAAAATTACAAAAGAACAATGCGGGGGTGGGAGTCTAGTTAAATATTGTACAAATTCACTTTATTTCAAAAAGATACCAAGCAAGTCTGTCTTTTTACTATTTTTTTCAATAGAGATGATACAGGAATTAAACTAGCTAACCATGTATTTCTTGTATCTTCTAAAGAAACCTACAGGTGTGAGAAAGAAGGAATATCCTGAAGGAAGATAATTCCTCTAAGAACTGGGAGTGGCAAAGAAGTCCAGGGCATAGCATCATTAGCAGAGACTGTTGTGTGGCCTTATGACAGTTGCCAAGTGTTTTCAGGATGTATTACAGAGCAAAAAAATCCTAACAGCAGAATGCCTAAGCCAAAAATGAAACTCAGAAAAAAAAACAGGTAATAGGTCAAAAGATGGTAAAAATAAGGATTTGAGGTTTGTTTAAAAAAAAAAAATTTAATTCCCATCTGGAAGCTATTTCCAGGAAAGGAAAGGAAGAAAGACCAAAACCCAGAAAGAAAGCTTATGCTTAAGAATTACTGACGGTGAGAGCAGAAATGTACACACAATTGTGGAAAAAGTTCCACACCACACGATCAAATATCAAAGGGTTTCTTGACAGGGAAGTCTGAGGACCACATTTTTTTTTTTTTTAAATCATTTATGAAAAGAAAGGCAAGAGTAGATGTTATCCTCCTATTACAACAATTTGATAACTGACCGAGGTAACAGGATCTTTTAAATGTGTTGCTGATTTGAGGCAAAACACCAGAGAACTTCTTCCCATATCTATTATTTTAAATGACTTTACAAATCTGTTCCAGGTTTACAATAAAGGATGCCACAAGTCAGAGTCAGAGTCTATTTAGTCCAGATTTCATGTAGAGCTGGGGACACAGTTTTCTCCACATCACTCACTGTCCCATTACAAGGTACCAGGGAAAAGGTTTGGAGGGCTCAGGGCCATGAAAACAACTGTTTCACATTAGCAAATGTCTTTTTGAAAATTTATGTATAATGCCAGTCTTCTTACTAACCATTTTCCTCTTTGCATTGCCTAACAGACACTCTGAAACAAACCTGCATTCAAAGTTTAATAATAGCACAGGGCATTTTATGCAAAGCAAATAGAATGTCTGTGCACCAACTCCTCTTGGCCTTATTTTATTAACTGACTCATTTCTGCTTCTCTCTGCACTTTTGTTGATTTCCACCACCCCCCCCCCCCAAATTCTACTTCTCATGTGACTTTCTGTAGTAACCTGCAATAAGATGTGGGGTAAGGGCTTCTTCGGCGGCTCAGGCGGTAAAGAATCTGTCTGTAAGGCGGGAGACCCAGGTTCTATCCCTAGGTCAGGAAGATCCCCTGGAGAAGGGAAAGGCAACCCACTCCAGTATTTTTGCCTGGAGAATTGCAAGGACAGAGAAGCCAGGCGGGCTACAGTCCATGGGGTCACAAAGAGTCAGATACGACTCAGCGACAAACACACATGCATCTTTTAAATATTACAAAAACTTACTGTAAGATCCAACTAATAACTCAAATGTATCCTGGTCTATAAAACAGAAATGATTATATCTTTCCCACAGAATTAGTTTGGGAAGCAAACGAAATAATGCATGTGAAAGGTCCCAGTACATAAGCTGACCTCTCTACCTCCTTCTCTTTTAGGAAATACTTTCTCAACCTATAATTAATTTTCCTTATGTTCTTCTGTTTAGCAAGCAATCAATTCATTCACACATTGCTAGCTTTTATGGTATAACTAACCAGTTACAATTAGAAAAGGTTAATGTATATCCAGATACTTCCCATTAAAAAAATTGACTTTGGCTAAGACTCCTGAACCCATCTATTACATGAAGTAAAAGTTTAACAAACTACAGTTGAATCTTAAATAAGGGTCATATAAATGAAGATATTGTAACAAAGGGATTGATATACTAACATATTTACCCAGACTTTCTGATTTCTGATATTTTCTTTTAACATGACTGCATTTCCCCACTCAGTGGCGCACCAGTGAGCCCACTCTAACCCAAACTTAGGAGTAAGAGCTGTGAGATCAGTCCGAGCCAACAAGTGACAATTTCGCCAAATACTGGAGAAATAATATCTTCAATAATAATATCAGTTTATCCATTTTTAAACACAATAATGAAAGAGTTGTTGCTGTTCAGTCGTTCAGTCGTGTCCGATTCTTTGCGACCCCATGGACTGCAGCACACCAGGCTTCCCTGTCCTTCACCATCTGCTGAAGCTTGCTCAAACTCATGTCCATCGAGTTGGTGATGCCATCCAACCATCTCATCCTCTTTCATTCCCTTCTCCTCCCGCCTTCAATCTTTCCCAGCATCAGGGTCTTCTCCAAGGAGTCAGCTCTTCATTCACATCAGGTTGCCAAAGTATCAGAGCTTCAGCCTCAGCATCAGCCCTTCCAGTGAACATTCAGGACTGATTTCCTTTAGGATTGTCTGGTTTGATCTCCTTTCAGTACAAGAGGCAGCGGAGAGTGCAACGTTGGGGGAAACAGATACTGAAATTCCAAAGCTGCATCTTCCACCTAAGAGGTGGGAATGGGCAGAAAATAGCCCTAACCAGGATGCCAGGGAACCAGGAGTCACAGACTCCTGAGATGGGCTTAAACAGCCCCCAGAGCCACGGTACTCTCATCTGTCACCTGCTAGTCACATCTACTCCCTGTGTGCATGTTAGTCACTCAGTCGTGCCCGACTCTTTGCAACTCCATGATCTGTAGCCCACCAGGCTCCTCTGTCCATGGAATTCTCCAGGCAAGAATACTGGAGTGGGTTATCATTTCCTTTCTTCCCGATCCAGGGATCAAACCCAGGTCTCCTGCATTGCAGGCAGATTCTTTACTGTCTGAGCTACCAGGGAAGCACCATCTAATCCCCAGTTCATCATAAAACAATCCCTAGGATTCTAACATGGATACAGGGCTTTTCAGGCAGATCTCTATGAATGCCAAGCTGCCACATTCAAATATGAATTCTGTACACAGCGTGAAGGTACCATGCAAGAGGACAGAGGGGCTGAAACCAGCCAGAACAATGACTCCAAGCAGAAGGAACACCTTTTTCTTTGCACAAAGGCACAGTCCACTAAGTGCGGCCATCAGACTGCGTCTCTCCAGAGGAGGTCGTGTTTGTCCGATGCCCACCTAGAAGAGATGCTTTGGCCTAATATTCATAGAGACAAAACGCTGCCAAGCAGCAGCCCTAACAGATCCACTGGACTCGCCAGGTCTCCGATCCCTCTTTCAGCAGCGCCCATGGCAACCACTAGGAAACAGCAACCAGCGCCTGGGGCTGGCCCTGACCACACAGTGTCAGAACCTCAGTCAATTTCCCCTTCCCTGACCTCTCCTATCACACCAAACACCCGAACCTTCCCCTCTCTGCCCTGCATTTTACCCACGTCCCGCCGCACTCCCACCAGCCCTGGAAGAGCGTGCTGACCCACTGCCCCTACCAGGCCTGGAGGAGGAGCTGCTGGAAGGACGATCACTACAGATGAGCCCAGGCTCGGACCCTGCTCCTGCTCTGCAGATGAACCGAGAGGCGTTTTATCAAGAAACAATGTTATAAAGGATGATTACCTCCAATGGCACTGTTAATGCTCTCCTGTCTTTCTGCACCATTCAACGTGACATAAGATTCTGTGGGCTAGCTTAGTGTTTAGTTTCAAGCAAGCAAATCAGAAACTTTTTACAACACAGTAAGTGCCTCGGCCAGGGGCACGGGGCCCCTCTTGATGTCAAGTAAGTCACTCAGCCTCACAAAATTTCAGTCCCCCCCCCCCCCCCATCTACAAAAAAGAAAGAAAGAAAAGAGATGGAGACAGAGGGAGGTGGGAGAGGAAGAAAAAGATCTGAGAGAGGGAAAAAGAGAACAAAAGACAATAAAATATCTTTTGCCTCCCAGATCTGTTGTGAGCGCTACAAAACTCAATACACAGGACTGTCTGGTCACTGAGAAAAACAGTGACCATCTCAGGCACACAATTCCTAATCCATGATGCCAGCATCCAAAAAGCTCTGAAAACCAAAGATTTTCCCATAGCCCACTTGGCAGCAAAACATAACTTGGACTGACCTGAGGCTATTTATAACCTTGCTTAGCTTCCATTTGTGCAAATATTCATACATTTTAATGCAGAAATATTCATCTACTTAATTATGGCATGCTGTCTCGAACAACCCCAGAGACAGTTTATCATATACAGCGGCAGTCCTCAACCTTTTTGGCAGCAGGGACAGGTTTCATGAAAGACAATTTTTCCACGGACTGGGAAGGAGGGGGATGATTTCAGAATGATTCAAGCACACTACATTTATTGTGCACTTTATTTCTAATTTAATGCCTCCCTGATCTGACAGGAGGTACTGGTCCATGGCCTAGAGGTTGGGGACCCCTGATATAGAGCATATGTACCATAAATTCTCTGAAACCAAAAACTACGCGATTTGAGGGTGTATCATAACTCATCTCTTAATTGAAGGAGGTGGTGGTTTGCTGAATCAACCCAAGGGCAGTCTCAGAGGTTGGATTTCGACTTTGTTTCCCATCAGGGAGTCGTCAGGCTGTCAGAGCAGCAGGGGCTAAGCCCTGGGACAGGTAGGGATCGGGGTCCTGGGTCTAAAGAGGCCAGGCACAGGGTCAGAGGAGGGAACGCTGAAGGCTGAGCAGAGAGCGGACGAGGAGCTCAAGCCTGCTGAGGTACCTCACTTGCTCTTAGAGGACACACGCCATCAAGTGCATTCTTATTATAACTTGTTTAGTCACTTTTTTTTTTCCTAAATTTTCAAAGTGAATCTAGTTTTCATTCCCAGCACTGGCTCCCACAAGTCTGGGCAAACTGCCATTGAATCACAAGGGCCACTCAAAGGGACTTTTTTTAAGCTGTTGACAACATTAAGCTAAATAAGTGAACATTCTCCAGCCTCTTCCACTGGTGTCCTTCCCCACCTCACCATCCATTAAAATGACACTCCATTCATTCCAAAGATACTCCACTCCTAGTGGATTAAATATATAACATGTATATTACGAATGATAAATATGAGTAAAATGAAGCATAGACAGGGAAAGTAGAAAAATTTAAGAACTAAATCAAGTTAATATTTCTCTTTATAATACAACCTCTGACCTAGAGGGGTGCTGCCTTCAACACTGCCCTTTTGAGGGGCTCTATTGTCTTCTACCAGCCTCATCCCTCCCCATGGGATGGAAAAAATACAGACCCAAGGGGCCAAGTGCACCCAGAGTCCATGTGACCTCTTCTGCCCACACAAGCCCTGAGCTCACTTTCCAAGGGTGAGCCACACTACTCACTGCTTGCAAGTGAGACACGAAGAGAGACCATGGAGGTCTGGCCAGGTGACCACCAACTTGTGCACATGGCCCTTCCCAGTGCAGAACGGAGCAGACACAGGAAAACCAGGGGAAAGGCGAGTTCTCCTGGCTGCCAAGTTCTGACACAGGGCTCCTCTACTCAGGAGGTAGAGAACTCTAAATTCAAACCTAGCCCACCAAGCTGCTATAAAAGTATACGTGGCATTATCCATTCTTCCCTTCTTCTTTTTGGTACCAGCCCTCTCCTGTCCTCCTGCAATTTTTGGCTCAGCACACGGCCACCCACCACAAATCACACCTTCCAACCTCCCTTGCCGCTGGATGAGACCATGTGACCAAGCTGCAGTCAAGAGGACAACAAAAGGAATCCTGGATGCGGTCTCTGGGTCATCTCTCTCAAAAAGGACATTGCTTACTTTTTACTCCTCTCTCCCCTTTCCTCGGACTAGAACTTGGACGCAGTGTTGAGAGGCAGCCGCAAGCAAGATGAGGCAACGCCGCAGAAGGATGGAACGATAAGAAAGAAGGAACCAGGCTGCCTAAGAGACCGCATGGGGCAGAGCCACAAGGCACCCAGCAGCTCTGAACTGTAAGATGAGAGGGGAGACAACTTTGCTCTCCTCTGAGCCACTGCATTGGGGTTTCTTTGGTCTAGACTCTTTCTAAGTAAACATTTGCAAATGATCTAAATACACCGGTTATAAATTTGATACTTGCGGATACACTAACACATTCAATATGCCAACTATAGTGACCCCAGACAAACGACGACAGCACCACGCCTTAGCAAGAAAAATAAAATGCAGAGAGGGAGGAGGGATTTTATATGCATGCAAAGCTTTTGTTCTCTTCCCTCAAAAATCCTACCAGGAAAATGTATCAAGTATATAGCTAAACATACAAGAAAAAATAAAAAGCTCCAAATAAAAATTAACCATAGTATCAAAAGGTCTATAGCATGACCTGAAAATGCTCAGTCCATACTAGAATGCTTTCTTATTGAACATAAAAAGGTAAAATTTTGGATATACTTAAAAAATAAAAACACAAATTTTGCTCGCGTGATGACTGAAGCTATTGTTATATGCTTGTTTAGAAAGTCAGGAAAGAATACAGCCACAAGTATAATAAGTTCTCATATGGCAGTAATAGCTAACATTTATTGAGTGCTTCTGTGTACCAAAGTACTTTTACATATATTAATTTAATTTTTGTAACAACACGAAGAAGAAGGTACTATTACTACGCCCACTTCATTGATAAGGAAACTGAGCTAAGCAATTTGCCCAAGTTGACACAGCCAGTGGACGGTCACGTTCAGATTCAAAATCATATCTTCTGATACGGTTTTGAACCAATCCCTATAGTATTGCTGCAAGAGAGTATTGATAAAATTTTTAAGTACTGCAGGATTTTCATACTCTGCTTTTCAAACACTGTATGACATAATAATATGCTATAATTCATCCCTAATCCTATTGAGACATTAAATGCTTAGCCCAAATGCTATCATATAATCCTTTCTATAATCCCAACAACAATACTGCCTATAAGAATCCAGGGATAGAGAATATTTGGGACAGTCACAAGATCAGTGCAGACAAAACTGAAATTCATTGAACTGAAGTTCAATGAGGAAAATGGTAACAGAACGCACTGCTTCCCTAGCGCAGCTTAGATAATTGTTGTTGATGTTATTTAATCGCTAAGGCATGTAGTGACCCCATGGACTGTATAGCCCGCCAGGCTCTTACGTCCATGGGATTTCCCAGGCAACGATATTGGAGTGGGTTGCCAATCCCTTCTCCAGGGGATCTTCCCAACTCAGGGATCGAACCCTGGTCTCCTGCATAAGGAGGCAGGAACCCCCTGGGAAGCCCAATTCACTTACTTGAACAATTGGTTCTCTGGAGCTTCTAAAGCAATCTATGTAAGATTTTCTAGCCCGCAATAAATTGGGTTAGAGCTGATTCTTACCCTACAAACAAATCAATTAACTGCGCAGAGAAACTGACTGGTTAATTCAAGGTCACATACCTGGTTATTTGAAGAACAAAACTAGATCCTTACTCCTCTCTAAGACTAAAGTAAGATCTTTCTTTTTAATAGAGTGCCCAGATTTTCTAGAATTTATCAACTAAAGCAGTGATTTTAAGTTCCAGAAACCATAAAGGACCCTCAGGGGCCTGAGGAGGGCTTCCCACCACTCCCATCCCCAAAGCTACCCTCTACCTGTCAGCTTGCATTAAAGGGAACAGCAATGCATCGTCACGGTCCTAAAACGGGCCTCTAGCTAAGACTTGTTTTCAGAAAGACTTCCAAGACCAAAAAAAAAAAAAAAAAAGGAAAGAAAGGAAAGAAGAATGGAGGGAAAAAAGTTAACACAGTTAACAAAGTATGAGCATCCTTACTTTCAGGAACCCTATACCTGGATCCTTTTGGAGTGCTTAATCTGAAGAAAGTTTCCTACTGCCAAAATTCATCTCATAGAAAAATTATCACAATCATTTCATTAAATAGGCATTTTTGTGCCAAATAAAAAGTTAATGTACTCTCAGAATAAATGACATTCTTGGAAAAGAAAAGGCAGTTGACGACCTTACACTAACAAATATGTACATTACATCGGCCTTAGTCTTCTCATTTCATGTCTGAGTGCTAAAAACATAAAGCGGACTGCCAACCAGTAATTGGGAAACAGTCATAGGCTAACATGGAGCTACTCGATCACTACAATAAAGATACAATGAAGATTAAACTGATATTTATCTCAGGGATTACACGTTTATTGAAAGCAACAGAAAACCTTTATTTATGGAACACAAGGGCTTCCCTGGTGGCTCGGCAGTAAAGAATCTGCCTGCAATGCAGGAGATGCAGGTTTGATCCCTGGGTCGGGAAGACCCCTAGAGTCGGAAATGGCAAACCACTGCAGTATTCTTGCCTGGAGAACCCCACAGACAGAGGAACCTGGTGGGCTACCGTCCATAGGGTCACAAAGAGTCAGACATGGCTGAGTGACTGAGCAGACCTGTGCAGTGAACACATACTATGTGTCAGGTACTGTTCTAGATGCTAGCAACTGAACTCAGGGAAAAGACCTGCCCTCATGGAGTTTCCATTCTAGCAGAAAGAGACACTTGTCAGCATACCACACAAGTAAACTGCAGCCTGTGCTAGTGGGTGAGAAGGGTTACGTGAAAAAATTAAGCCAGGTAAAGTGGGTGGAGAGTGCTTCAGAAAGGAGGGTTTACAGTCCTAATTAGATAGTAACACAAGTCACAGAGAAGGGGGAAGAGTACTCCAGACAGGGCCCCCAGGACAAAGGTCCTGGCCTGGGAGGACACTGGATGTGTACAAGGAGCAAGAGGCCAAAGGCACATAAAGCTGGATCACCCAGGGCCTGTGGCTGCTGCCAGGTCTTTGGCTTTTTCAATAAGTAAAATGGGTCTACGGCCATACCACCCTGAACGCGCCCGATCTCGTCTCAATAAGTAAAATGGGAAGCAGGTGCAGAACTGTGAATGCAGAATGACATAATCCCGTTTTTATGCCTTTAACAGAAGTTTAAAACTTCTGTTTTTAACAGGCTCACTCTGCTGCTGGTTCAGACCAGCCTCAGTGGGACAAGGAAGGAAGTGGGGAGACCATGGGGGGTGAGGGGTGCTGCAGAAATTCAGGCACGTGTCACAGTGGCCTCGCCCGCGCCTGTGGCAGTGGAGATGCTAACACTGGACTAGGATTCTGTAGGAACAGTATCAGGAAAATAGAGTCAACAGGGTTTCCTGATGGACTGGATGTGGTTATAAGAGAAAAAAGGGACCACAGAGATGACTCCAGAATTTTCAACCTTCAACCTGAGCAACTGGAAAAATCAGATTGCCTTTAAGAGAGATGGGCAAAACTGTGGGGTCAGGTCTGGCTTGGGGGGAGATGAGGAGTTCAGATTTGAGCATGTAAGTGAAGATGCCAAGCAGGCATCTGTTAATATAAGCATGCAGCTCAGGGGAAGATGTCGGGGCCAGAGATAGAAATGTGAGTCCAGTGTTCAGATGGTATTTAAAACAAGACTGAAGAATGACAGAGGGAGTGAGTGGTGATAACGAAGAGGTCCAAGGACTATATCCAATGTGAGGAAGAAGAATCAGCAAAGGAAAACGAGAGGGAAACCAGGAAGAGTGTGGGGCATCCTGGAAGACGAGTGAAGGAAGTGCTTCATGGAGGAACACACGATGGACTGTGTTGATACTGCTGCGAGATCAAGCAAAGCGAGGACTGGAAACTGCCTGCCAGATTTAGCAATGGGGAAGTCTCTAGCAACTTGGCCAAGTGCAGTTTCAGTTGCATAGTAGAAGCTCTGCACTTACGTGCCATTAAAGTGGTTTAGGAAAGAATGAAAGGAGAGGACTTGCGACTGTGTATAAAAACTTCTTCGGAGGATGTCTTTTTATAAAGGGGAACAAAGAAATAAGATGGTAGGTGGAGAGAGGTGGAAGATCAAGAGTGAAGGATTTTTTTACAGAATAAAAGTAGTAGTTCATATGCTGATGGAAAAAATCCACTAGAAAGGAAAATAATAAGGACGCAGAAAGTAGACTGAAAATACCCTCGAGTGAGCAAGAGAGGACGGGATACCATTATATGGTGGGGAGGGCCTCGGGCAGGAGCTGGTCAGGAGTAGATGTAGTGTCAAACCTTATGGATTCCTCTTCAGTTGACTTCAGTTTTCTTAGGACAAGAGTAGGCAAAGTCATCAGCTAAGAGTCAGAATAGGAAGGAAGGGGCGAATATTTCAGGAAAGAGCAGACGGTATGAAATAATCATGCAGAACAGTGGGAGATGAGTGCCAAGTAGCATCAAGGTCTCACACAAGATTTTAAATTACACTGAGACAAGGAATGAAGATCCCATGGATGGAGGAGCCTGGTAGGCTACAATCTGTGGGGTCTCGAAGAGTCAGACATGACTGAGCAACTTCACTTTCACTTTTCACTTTCATGCATTGGAGAAGGAAATGGCAACCCACTCCAGTGTTCTTGCCTGGAGAATCCCAGGGACGGGGGAGCCTGGCGGGCTGCAGTCTATGGTGTCGCACAGAGTCGGACACGACTGAAGCGACTTAGCAGCAGCAGCAGCAAGGAATGAAGGGATGTGTTTTTCTCAGCCATGGTCTCTGCATGGGGACTGGCAGAGAATAGGTAGAGACTTAGATTTAACCAGGGGTGGGGTTTGACAATTATGACAAAGTAAGAACGTAAAGGAAATAGAAGGCATGAGAAAGGAGTTATTTTGGTTGGCAATCTCAGTAAAGGGCAAAGGGATGGGCAACAGCATGATAGTGGGATGACGGATTCTAGACCCCGCTGGAGCAGAAACTGATCAACTTATGATGCAAGAGGGAGTGAGCTAGAAGTCTAAGATGTGGTGGCCAGAAAGTGTGAGACTTGACACTCAGACTGCGGAGGACCTGCCATCCTAAATGATGATCTGGCCTGGCCAGGATATAAGCACTGAAGTGAAAGACAAGATCACTAGAAAGAGAAACTCAAAAACTGAGAGAGCATAGTGTTGAAAGAATCATCTATGTTTACATTAAAATCACTAAAACAAGAGTATCTTTTTAAAATTTTTTTACTAAAGTATAGTTGGTTTACAGGATCATGTTAGTTTCAGGTGTATAGCACAGTGATTCAGATATGTATTTTACTTTCTTCTTCTGATTCTTTCCTTATAGGTTATTACAAAATGTTGAGTAGAGTTCCCTGTGCAATCATTTACTGTTGTTCAGTCACTAAGTCGTGTCCAGCTGTTTGTGACCCCATGGACTGCAGCACATCAGGCTCCTCTGTCCTCCACTAATCTCCCAGAGTTTGCTCACATTCATGTCCATTGAGTCAGTGATGCTATCTAACCATTTTGTCCTCTGCCACCCCCCTTTTCCTTTTGCTTTCAATCTTTCCCAGCATCAGGGTCTTTTCCCAACAGTCAGCTCTTCACATCAGGTGGCCAAAGTATTGGAGATCCTGCTTCAGCAACAGTCCTCCCAGTGAATATTCAGGGTTGATTTCCTTTAGGATTAACTAGCTTGATCTCCCTGTGCCATATAGTAGGTCTTTGTTGGTCATCTATTTTATATAGAGTAGTTTACATATGTTAATCCCAACCTCCTAATTTATCCCTCCCTGATCCTTTCCTCTTCAGTAGCCATAAGTTTGTTCTAAAAGAGAGTGACTTTTAGACAGAGTTAACAGTGAACCAAGAGGTAAAATGACCAAGAAATGAGAGGGAGTGATGGGGGGACAGAGTGCCATCCCAACAATGACATTTAGTGGGTGATGCAATTCACTGATATAAGATTTAAGCGGAGGCGGAGGGGGGTGGGTCTGGTCAGCACGTGGCATGAGAAGCAAAGGGTACATGACCTGATCTCTCAAAAAAAAAAAAAAAAAGAAAAAAAGAGAGGGTGGAAGAAAGGAGATATCAGAAAGGCCATCAGGAAGTGGGGTTCTCATGTGAGGACCACTACTCTTATTCCAAGACTACAAGAGAGACTGTTGGCCCATTTTCAAGTGACAGATATATCATTATTTGTGAAAAAATGTTTGATGTTAAAAAAAAATGAAACATTGTGATACCTACTCCACCTGAGCTTGATGAAGCGCAAGTTCCACTAATTAAAAAAAAAGATCTGAGCCAGATTATTAATTAGCAATTTGTCTGATGATTTGCTACTTTTAGCAACAAAAGGGAAAGATTCATCAACAAATAAAAATTCATTATATGCAAAACTAGGGTCAAACATTACTAGAAATTTTGCCCTTCAAGCTTTGTGTCTACTCACCCTAATCCCGGCAATCAGGTCTTTTATTTGAATGGCTCTGAGAAAACAGAGGTGACATAGGCCCAGAATTTGACCTGGGGCAATAGTGTGGGTCCCCAAGCTCATGTTAGAGTGTCAGACCACCAATTTAGTTCCCATCAGAAAAGACTGAAACCCTACGAGAGACTAATATGACGTAACTTTCTGGTGGGTCATATGCCTCCTCTGAGAAAAAAATGAAAACTGTGGACAATTTTTTCCCAGAAAATGCATGGAGGCATCTCAGTAAAAATTCTGGACACATTACAACCATTTCTTAATAACCCTCTCCACTCCCTCCGCAAGCTAACCAAGTTAGCTAGAATAATATCTGCAAATTGGTTTCCTATGACTCTTAGAGATAAATAGAGTCAGCTCCCAAGGGGTTAACTACCAATATCTGTTAAAAATATTAAAAATCAAAAATCACTTCTTAATTCCTCATTTTCCACTACCATCATCTACCATGTTTTAAATTACCTTTTCCAGATGCTCATTCTAGGGTCAGGCAAAAATCTCAGACAATATGAAGAGAAATAAAACAGTTCTTGACAAAATTTGAAAATTTTTAAGGATGTGTTTAAAAGAGTTCCATGGATACTGAGGAAAATAGTCAAGACTCCACCTGTCAATTTTCAAGGATGTGATCCCAGTCTGGGCCACGCTCCTAGGAGATGTAGATAATGGGTAGATAGGCAAACAGACAGACAGACAGACAGACAGAAGGACAGAAAGAAACAATACATCCCCTAATCATCTTTCTCCCCTAAAATGGCTCAGAAGGTAAAGAATCTGCCTACAATGCAGAAGACCTGGGTTCAATCCCTGGGTCGGGAAGATCCCCTGGAGAAGAGAATGGCAACCCAATCTAGTCAGTATTCTTGCCTGGAGAATTCCATGGACAGAGGGGCCTGGAGAGCCCATGGGGTCGCAAACGAGTCAGACATGACTGAGCGAATAACACTGACACTCAACCATCTCTCTCCCCCAAAACCTTAACAGAAAGGTTTCTTCTGCCAGGCGTGGAAAGCAGAAAGCAGACTCCTTCCCCACCACTCCATCCCATTCTGTCTATCTCTTGCCTAAAGCTTTCCTACACCCCCCTCTTCTTCTCCCAATCACCACTCCTTAGTTCAGGCCAACAACACCCCTCATTCTTCAACTCTGACAGTCACACAGGGGTCCTCCAGGCCTCTAGCCGTGCCCATCCACAGCCCTGGCTGTACCTGAACTGAAGTTCAGATTTTCCCTACACCCAAAACTTCTTCCCTTGTTTCTTTCAGGAACTGTTCTCATATCCGGTATATCGTTTCTACATTTTTTTGGTATGGACCGCTTCATTATTTTTTTAAATAGTGTTAAGTTTTAAATTAAAAAAAAAAAATTCCTTTCAGAGTTCCATGTGCTATACAGTAGGTCCTTGTTGGTTACCCATTTTAAATAAAGTAGTGTGTACATGTCCATTCCAAACTCCCTAACTACCCCTTCCCCCTACCCTCCCCACCCGCCAGGAACCATAAGTTTGCTCTGGAAGTCTTTGAGTCTGTTTCTGTTCAGTAAGTAAGTTCATTTGTATCACTTCTTTTTAGATTCCATGAATAAATGATGTCACACAATATTTCTCCTTCTCTGTCTGACTTGCTTCCCTAAGTATGACACTCTCTAGGTTCATCCATGTTACTGCAAACGGCATTATTTCATTCTTTTTAATTGCTGAGTAGTATTGAAGGCAGGAGGAGAAAGGGATGACAGAGGATGAGATGGTTGGATGGCATCACCAACACGATGGACATGAGTTTGAGCAAGCTCCGGGAGTTGGTGATGGACAGGGAGGCCTGGCATGCTGCAGTCCATGGGGTCACAAAGAGTCAAGCATGACTGAGCAACTGAATTGAACTGAAAATTCCATCGTATATACACGTACCACATCTTTTTTATCCATCCCTCTGTCGATGGACATTCAGGTTGCATCCATGTCTTTTGCTATTGTGAACAGCTCAATGTTCTCTGACAGCCTGGATGGGAGGGGACTTTGGGGAAGAATGGACACCTTTATGTGTATGGCTGAGTCCCTTCTCTATTCATCCGAAACTATCACAACCTTGCTTGTTAATCGGCTATACCCCAGTACAAAACTTAAAAAAAAATTTTAAATCCTTTCACAGTCACTCTTAGGATACAACCCAAACTCTCAACCATGGCTTACAAGACTCCTCAACAATTGGTCTCAGCTTAACTTCTCAGACTTTACTTTTACTTCTCAACCCCGCTTCAGCCACACTGAGTGATCTCCGGTTTTAACCTCCAAACCTCTGACATGCCATCGAGTCCCTTTATTTCAACAGCCCTCCTCATCTCCCTCTGCCCACTTTTTGTCTCACTTGCATTCACTCCTCTTAGTTTAAATATCTCTCCTCAGGAAAGAAACCTTTCCTGAGACCCCCCTAGACATCAGCTACCCTTCCGGGAAGCTCACACAGCAACCTGTGCTGTTTCACTTTTTAAAACCCTTAACTGCCCGTTCAGTCTGTTTACTTAAAAGCTTGTGCAACCGCCCGCTCCAGGCAAAAGATTAACTGACCTCTGGAACTATGTCTTAGTCACCCTGTGCCAATCCAAGTGCTTGACATATAGTGGGCGACAACCTGCTAGTCAAAATGTCTTTTACAGATAGGAAGGATGGATGGTTGGTTAGAAGGACAGATGGATGAATAGATAGGTAGGCAGGTAGACAGAGACAGACAAATAAGTCCTTCCCTACCAATCTCCATAACAGAAAATTAAGCTGAATCTTGAAGCCAGATTCACCACCTCAAGAGACAATTAAACTGGCCAAGTCAAAACCTTAGAAACCAGAATGCGCAACCCAACAACACAGAAATTTCAAGCTAGCTCTTCTGTTTTTCCTTGAAGGTCAAGGGAACCACCATTCTGAAATATCAGCTTCTATATTAGAATTTAAAGTTAGCCCACTGAATATTAGGATTTGAAAGACGGAACGCAAAAGAAAAAACAATATGACAATAGTAACTTCTTCTTTCTTCTATTCCTCAAACCTCTACAACAGAGCATCACATTAGGAAAAGCATCTGTTACCTGAATAATTATGATTTTTGAGCATCCCTGCTTTATTGACTGAACTCCAATGACCTTTCCACCACTTAATTACTTCCTAAATGTGAGGTATTTCTCATCGTCTGTTCTTGATTTATTTTTAATTTGCATTTACTCTATCCTATCTGTTGAAAGTGAAATCAGTGATATAGGATGACACTATCCTCACATGAAACATCCTATTCTTCAACTAAGCTTCCTCCGAAATAATTTTCCAGGCTCTTTTCACAAATAAATTTTCTTTCAGCTGTCCAAGACTATTCCCTTCAAGATAAAAATTAATATTACCTTTCTTTGCCTCCTTTTCAAAGAGCTTTTTTATATTATCTTTTTTCTTATTTTAATCAACCTACTTTTTCCCTAAAGCATGACATTTCTTTCAGAATATACATATAGAAAAAAATTACAAATGTTATTGAAACAGTTCAATTCAAAGTCACCTGAACAAGCAAACCAAGAGCGCAATTTTAGAAAAACAGCAATTGTTAATGTAATTAAGGAGTAAAAGCTACCTTTAAAATGTAGAAATTAATCAAGTTAAGAATATTAATTCTGGAGGAAGAGCAAATACTAAAAGGGCTGTAACATGATTTATAACATAATTTTTAAAACTATACATCTGATTGAAAAAAAAATATATGAATTATAATATAATGTGAAAAGCTCGAAGAACTGAAGAATATAAAACAAATCCCTTGAAGTGAAGTTTGCATTATAGCTTTATGCATGTTGTCACTAACTGCAAACCATCTTCCAAATCCTCTCCCCTACTCCTCCACTCTGTGCCACTCTGGTCCAAGCTCCCATGATCTCTAACCTTACTTATTTTCACAACTTATCTGCTCCCTTCCTCCCTTCAAATCTGCTCGCTTTGAAATTTATCATTCTTACTGTCCACCAAGTTACCTTTTTGAAAAACAATACTGAGCCCATCATTAACCCACTTAAAATCCCATAGTAGCTCCCAACAGGGAAAAGATCAAACCTCTTAGCCTGCTTTCAAAATCTGGTCCCAACCTCTCCCCTCATCTACAACAGCCCTACCAGCTGCAGGCTCAAAATGCACTGTTCTTTCCCATCACCTTGGAATGCCCTCCCTTCACAGCCACACAACTACCTCCTATGCATCCCTCAAGGCACACCTCAGCTCCCTTCCTCTTAGGCCTCTCTCTTTCCCAATGAAGTAGGACCTTGCCCTTCCTCTCCCCCGATTCCCCAGCTTTGGGTACACTACACAGGGTTTGTGCAGGGCTGTCTCCTTCCCAGCCAGCCTGAGAACACCTGAATGAAGCAGAGACCAACGCCTTGCTCACCTCTGGGCCCATCAGCCAGCTACACTGAATGAATGACATGCATTTGTGGAGTGAGTAAGGTGTGTATATCAGCAAGTCTGATTATTTTAAACCATTAAAGAGCATGGCAAACCTTTATTGAGCACTTACTGTGTGTGGGACTAAGCTAAAGTCTGCATCAGAAGGTCAAGTTAGGAAAGCAAGTGCCCATGCACAAGCAAGAGGAGCCAAAAATAGAAATAAATGGTGAGCAAGAGGGAAGAAGATTGATTGTGGCTCTGTGATCGATCAAAGAATAGAATGCTTTGTGGCATTTATGCTGATGTTTGAAAGATGGAGGTTTTAAAACCAAGGGGTGGGGAGGGAAGAACAATCAAGCAGAGAAAACAAAGCAAGCCACGTCCCAAAGACAAGAAAAGGACCACAGGCCGTCCTCACAAGCAGCATGCGCCTCCCTCACAGGGTATTTTTTGGAGGGAGGGAGACATAAAAAGATAGGTCAACATCAGACTTCCCTAAATGTTTCATTGAAACATGCATGCAAATGAGTTCCCCTCTCTGAGCAATCTGCCTTGATGCCAGGTCCCCAGAGTAAGATCTGTGCTACACCAAATGCTCCAAAAGGCCAGCCCCAAACAGACAGCAAGCATGTGCGTGCATTCTCCAAATACCAACGCCCTTCTAACATGCCACACCTCTTGAAAAAGCACATGTAAGTTAGAATAATTCAAGTCACTCTGATTTTTTTTCTACAGACACAGTATTATAACGGGATTTAATACATGATTAAGGAGGAGAAGGGGACGACAGAGGATGAGATGGCTGGATGGCATCACCGACTCAATGGGCATGAGTTTGAGTAAACTCCGGGAGTTTGTGGTGGACAGGGAGGCCTGGCGTGCTGCAATTCATGGGGTCGCGGAGAGTTGGACACGACTGAGCGACTGAACTGAACTGAAGGGTCTGTTATGTTATAGAACTGACCACAGATACCCTCAGGAGAAGCACAAAAATAAACAGCTTTACATTCTGCAGTATAACATTTTCTAAACAACTTACAAAGAGACTATAAGGATAACAAAGTAAATAGAGTATAAAGTGAAAGTCGCTCCGTTGTGTCTGACTCTTTGTGACCCCATGGACTGTACAGACCATGGAATTTTCTAGGTCAGAATACTGGAGTGGGTAGCCTTTCCCTTCTCCAGGGCATCTTCCCAACCCAGGGATCGAACCCAGGTCTCCCACATTGCAGGCAATTCTTTACCAGCTGAGCCACAAGGGAAGTCCAGGATACTGGAGTGGATAGCCTATTCCTTCTCCAGAGGATCTTCCCAACCCAGGAATTGAACCAGGGTTTCCTGCTTTGCAGGTGGATTCTTTACCAACTGAGCTATCAGGGAAGTATCAAATAGAGTATACCTGGAGTTTTATCTCAGAGCATCCCAGGAGGCAGCTTCTGGATATGGCCGGGAGCCTTCAACACCAAATAAGACTCAGTCACTCTCCCAGCTCTAAGTCAGACTTGCATTTTAAAAGACAGTATTTTTATAAGGGGTCATGTGTCTTGCAAACTTTAGAATTCCCTGAGTAAAACCTGAACATGGTCCTGTACACAAAAAGTAAAGAGAGATGAAAGAAAGAGGCAGACCATTCCACATGGACAGGAATCCATTTCACCGGCATCTCAGTTGGTAAAGAATCTGCTTGCAATGCAGGAGACCAGGGTTCAAACCCTGGGATGGGAAGATCCCCTGGAGAAGGAAATGGCAATCCACTCCAGTACTCTTGCCTGGAAAAATCTCATGGACAGAGGAGCCTGGCAGGCTACAGTCTATGAGGCAGCAAGGGTCGGACACGACTTAGCGACTAAACCTACCCACTGTATAGCACGGGGAGCTCTACTTGGTGCTCTGTGGTCCCCTAAACTGGAAGGAAAGCCAAGGAAGAGGGGATGTTTGTGTGCACGCATGCTCACTCAATCGTGTCTGACTCTGCAACACTATGGACTGTAGCCCACTAGGCTCCTCTGTCCATTGGATTTCCCAGGCAAGAATACTGGAGTGGGTTGCCATTTCCTCCTCCAGGGGATCTTTCGGACCCAGGGATCAAACCTGTGTCTCCTGCATTGGCAGGATTCCTTACCACTGAGCCACCTGGGAAGCCCAATGTAGGTATACATACGGATGGTTCTCTTGATTGTATAGCAGAAACCGGCACAGCAGGCTAAAGCAACTATCCTCCAATTTTTAGAAAAAGAGGCAGAAGTTGGAGGGATGCTGCCACAAGCCAGAGAAAGCCAGGAGCCACCAGAAGCCGAAAGAGGCAAGGAGAATTCTTTCCTAGAAACTTCAGAAGAACAAGGCCCTGCTGACACCTCTGTCTTGGGTTTCTAGCCTCCAGAACTGGGAAACTATAGACTTCCATTGTTTTAAACTGTAAAACTTGTGGTCATTTGTTACAGAAGCCATAGAAACTAATACAGGGGGTTTGATCTTTGGTTTCCTTTACAAACTTAAACTCCTTTCAGCAGCTCAAACCACAGTTGACATATTTGATTATCTTTTAAGACAATTCAATTATCTGACAAGTAAACCTCAAAAGTACTTAAATTCTTGTAACTCTAATATTGGACTTGGAGTGCATTATGCTTCAAGGGAAATAAATGAGACAGAGAAAGACAAATACTATATGTTATCACATGCGGAATCTAAAAAATACAACAAACTAGTGAATGTGACAAAAAAGTAGCAGACTCATGGATATAAAGAACAAACTAGTGGTTACCAGTGGGGAGAGGGTGAGGGGAGAGGCAACATAACGGTAGGAAAGTAAGAGGTACAAACTATTAAGTATAAAATAAGCTATAAGAATATATTTCACAACATGCAAAATATAGTTAATAATTTATAATAAGTATAAATGGAGTATAACCTTTAAAAATTGTGAGTTACTACATTGTACACCCATAACATATTATATTATTGTACATCAAACATACCTCAATAAAAAATAAAGATTATTAAAAAAAATAAGTACAATTACAAAAACAAGGAGGCAAATACAATTGTAATATCTTATTAACCTTAAAGAAGATAAGAAAACTACCATCAAGTTATTACGTTCTTGCACTTTATATCATATCTTAGAGACCATCCCATATCAATACAGAAAGAACTTGTGATTTTTCATTGCAAATAATTCCACTGTATGAATAAATTATAACTTAAGTAAAAAGAAAGAAAATCAACACAAAGGATGGATGTGGGATTTTTTTTCTCGCCATGAGTCAAACCATATCTGTCTTGGAAATTTTTCTTAGAAAAAAACAGACAGTAAGTTTTTATGATAAGTTCAGAGCATTCCATGAAAGAATTCAGGTTTTGACTCTAACCTTGCAGCAGGAAGAGGCTAAATGCACCAAACCGAAGACCAAGGTGCTCCAAGAAGAAATATTTCAGGGCTGAATATTTTGGTAGGATCTTCCAGTTCAACAGTCCACAGTAAGAAATGCACCAAAGTTTCATCACTCTCCTGCTCTCTTTACACAATTTTACCTTTGTTCTGCACAAGAATACAAGGCAAAAGAAAAAAAGTCCAATACCACAAAATCCATTACCTCTTAAAATTGTTTACAAAGAAGAGGTAGAAATAATCTTCAACATTGGACCATAGCTCTCCTTTCTCCTCTGAAATGCACAGACCACTTTCACTTTGGTTCCAAGAGTCTTAAACCTGCTTCCTTTGTCCATAAATCAATGGCACTAAACAGTAACTGCAGAGCTTGTTAAAACTCCAGACGCCGGGACCTCACCCCACGTGACTGAGTGGGAATCCCAAAGGGTGGTTCTGACATGCAGCCAGAGTTAGGAACTCTGAGAGACTGAGCCCAAAACCTGACTTTCAAAATAAAAGCATATGTCGACATCTATGTAATTACTGAACTAATGAAAATAACAAGATTCGCCCATAAGGAGCAAGAGAACAGATCAATTTGTATTAAAGCCTTTTTGGACATAAATATGCTACACCAAAATCTTAATCAGAACATGGCCTGGGACAAATGTGCAAACATTAAAACAATGGAATTAGAGAAGATGATCTCAGCAGATAATATTTTTTTAATCATGGGATTTTTCTAAGTTGTGCCAGTCTAGAGACAGAAAGTCATATTTTTTACTAGATTTCTCTGCTCTATCAGAAATGTCATTATCAATGTGCTTGTCAATGTGCTTTGTCCTGATCTTCAGGAAAAAGAATGTTACATAATTCAATACTGAGATTGATGAGCCAGACAGAAATCATAATAATTAGCCTGCCACCCATCCACCAAAAAAAGTTCATTTGAAAATATTCACCTACAAAATGTTATTCTCCTGCTTTACACCTTGATTTTAATGACTGTGACAAACAAAACTGATTTTTTTGCTTTTTTAATTAAACATCTCAAAATCGGTATAAGATTGTACCAATGCAAACTTTAATCTTAACTGCCAAGAGGGCACACACACAAACAATTCCTATTATTGACTAGGCTAGGAGAACAAGCTTCTGACAGAGAAGGTTCACAGAATATAAATAAATCCCAGGTGTTTGGTTGTGAAAAGGCACAAATGTCAAGGCCAGAGAGCTACATGGAACCTGGGACTACCTGCCTCCCACACTTGACCTTTGTAAATCCAGGGGTAGAGCAAGGAAAAGTGAAAGAACTAGGTCCAGCTTAGATTTCTCAGTCCATAACCATCATTTCGACAGTAAATATATATTAAAATCTCACACCGACTCACCTCTCAAATACTAAACTGACTGTATTTATTATTAAGCAATTAAGGCGCACTAGAAAATAAAAAGAGTAAAACAGTAAATATCTATGCCTCCACACACACGCAGCTTAAAGAGAAAAAAAAAAAAAACCAACCAGTACATGTGAAACCACCTGAGTAATCTTTCGCAATAGAATTTTAACTAATATTTACAACTGCTTCAATGATCTTGCATGTTCCCTTGTTTCCTGAAAATCATCCTATTGACATCTAGTTCAAATCTGGGCTCAAATAAGGTTCAATAAAACTGAGTTTTCCATTCTGTCTATATACTAAAGACTTCTACTGCTTAGAACATTCTCCAAAATTTATGTTTTCCTGTGGAGAACAGATCACCTACACAGCTTTCCCAACCTTAGTTACAGGTCATGAGAATCACATGAATGCAGAAATCTTTTTTATGATGGCACTATTTCAGCCTAATGAGGTACCAACACAGAATATTTTATGTGCATGACAAGAATAGCTGCTCTCCTCTGTTAGAGTTGAATTTCCACCAGGGTCACTGTCCCTCACCACAAATCCCCAGGGCTCATGGAAAAAACCAAACACACTCAAAGACTCCCTTCAAAGCACAGGCATTCCAGCCAAGTAATGCTTTGGGGGGGAAGGAAAAAAAAAACTATTTTTCACAGTCCCTTAAACTCTTTAGGAAAATCCCCACAGAGATATTTCTTTAAATGAAAGAGAAAGAAGAAGACCAATGGGAAATACAACGTAACCACTGTTTTTCCTAAAGAAAGGCCTCTAAAAGATAAACAAAAAAGGTAACCTTCCTCCCAGCTTCATAAAACCACATCTTCTTAAGAAAGTTTAAACATAGTATCGGGCCAGCACAGTATCATTGTTAGGCCTGTTACAAATGTAACCAGGTATAATATTCCACAGTAAAGAATTCATTTTATTTTTATTTCACTGGCCTCCCTTTTCTCCCCTCCCAGTCCCCTCCTCCCCAACCAACCCTTTCAATGCCATAGATACCCATCCAGGCATCAGACCAGGCCTCAAACTGTGCCAGACTGCAGTCCATCTGAAATCTACTACCTTTTTTTCACCAGCCAGTTAAAAGCCTTGAGCAGCAGGCAAAGGAAAAGAGAAAGGGGAATTCACGTCAGAAAGATTATCGGTTTTTCTACCTTCCACCCAGAGGACTGCCAGTCCTCTGGTATTTTCCTTTGCTAACTTCTAAAAGAGAATGACAGAGACCAGTGCCAATAATCAGGGCTGAGAGCGGCAGGTTAGATCTCCTGCGATCGGCCTTCCCATGGTAGGACAGGATGCCCGCCAGCGGCCTGGAGCAGCTCGATCTCACAGCCAAGAGCCCCAATTTTGTAACCACAAAGGCAAAAGCAGAGGGATGTAGCGAAACAATTAATACTCTGCAAAATTTCTAAGGAATCAATTTAGGCACGAAAAAAACAAAGGACCATCTGGCAGCAACAAAATAAACTACCTGGTAAATTAGGAAACTGGGTACTCTATCCAGAGTTCGAATGCAGTTTCTGGGGTCAGATCACCTGAGTTCTCACCCCAGCTCTGACATTTCTAGCTCTGTAGCCTTTCTCATTGACTAGACATTCACTGCTTACCTGCTATGAGCTAGACAATGGGCTGAGTCCCAGGGATGCATGGGTCCCTGCTCTTGTGGAATTAAGTCGAGTAGGACATTGAAAGAAAAGTTCAGGTGTCAGTTGCTCGGCTGTGTCTGACTCTTGACGACGTCATGGACTGTAAGGCTTCTATGTCCATGGAATTCTCCAGGCAAGAATACTGGGGTGGGTAGTCATGCTCTTCTCCAGGGGATCTTCCCCACCCAGGGATCAAACCTGAGTCTCCCGCATTCCAGGCAGATTCTTTACTATCTCAGCTACCAAGGAAGCTAACACACACACACACACACACACACACACACACACGCACACAAAGAGAAACAAGAAAACTACCAGAGACAGACAGAGCATAGGGGGAACTTCATATACTGATACAGTCAAAAGTGCCTGGGAGTGACCTTCCTCATGGTCCTCTGGCTAAGAGTCTGCACTCCCAATGCAGGGGGCCCAGTTCGATCCCTAGTCAGAGAACTAGATCCCACATGTCACAACTAAAAGACTCTATATGCCGCAACAAAGACTCAAGATCCCTGGTGCCACAACTCTGGCCTGGCACAGTCAAATAATTAAATATTTATTTCTTTGACGTGCCAGGTCTTCGTTGCATCACGTGGGATTTTTCATCGCACAGACTCTGGCTGTGGCGGTCGAGCTTAGCTGCTCCCCAGCAGGTGGGATCTCAGTTCCCAGTGTTGTTGTTTAGTCACTAAGTCATGTCTGACTCTTTTGTGACCCCACGGACTGTAGCCCGCTAGGCTCCTCTGTCCGCGGGATTTCCCAGGCAAGAATACTAGAGCCGCTTGCCATTTCCTTCGCCAGGGGATCCTCCTGACCCAGGGATCGAACCCGCATCTCCTGCATCTCCTACATTAGCAGGTGGATTCTTTACCACCGAGTCACCAGGGAAAACCCTGAGATCCTGAACCAGGGATCAAACCCACATTCCTGCACTGCAAGGCGAATTCTTAACCACTGGACGAGCAGGAAAGTCTTGTAAATAAATAGCAACAACAACAACAAAAAGATGTCTGGGATAGTTACTTCCTAAAGTCAGCAGGCAAGTTTTCTCAGAGGTGATACCAAAGCCCAGATCTACCCAAGAAGAGGAGCCCATCAGGCAAAGACAGGCAAAGAGAGATGTGCAAAGGCCCTCAGGCAGGCATGGCGGGGCCTCTGCAGAAATAGAAAGAAGGCCAGTTTGGCAAATTACTTCCGTGTGGCTCATGTCCGTCATCTGTAAAATAGTCATTGTGAGGATGAAACTTTGAGCACCACATCTGCACGCTGCATGTATTCAATAAAAGTCAGTTGCTAGAATTACCATAATCAGTGAGATCCCATCACTAGAAGTGTGCAAGAAGAGGTTGAGTACATGGGGGCATGGCCAGGCAACAGGACCTCTCAGGTTCCATCCACAATTAGGTCAGGATTACACAAGAAGAGAAAAAGTGAAGGAAGCAATGATAAAAATGTTACATTCAGGCTTCCTGCCTAAAGGCTGTTCAAGAATGTTTTGAATCATACAACAATGTGGAGTTTTACCAACTAATTCATTCAACAAATGGCCCCTTCCCATGTAAGAATCTGTGATTCTAATCCCTACTAGTCAAAATCCGCACAAGGAGCTAGTTGGCAGTCTTTAGCCCTGAGGTCTACCCTCTTTATGGCGCTTTGAGCTAAAACTTACCAGAACAGCACTGAGAAGAACAGAAAAGGTTGACTTATTCTACGTTACTGGCATTAAAGTGTCACTATTGATAGAATAAAATAGCAGTGAGGCTATTCTTTGATTTTACACATATCTCAAACCATTTTATTATTTCACGTTTAAAATGTTCCAAGCAGAAGTTTACACACCACAGACTCCATTGATAACATATTTCACTTAAAAAAAAAAAAATCTTACTCTTGACCTACTCTCAAAATACTTAATAAATTGTAAAACTTTCTGAAGCTCACTAATTCTG
This sequence comes from Muntiacus reevesi, assembly GCF_963930625.1. Taxonomy (NCBI): domain Eukaryota; kingdom Metazoa; phylum Chordata; class Mammalia; order Artiodactyla; family Cervidae; genus Muntiacus; species Muntiacus reevesi. The sequence goes on from NC_089251.1 coordinate 177,617,437, forward strand.
GCTATCATTAATGACAGGCAAATTTGACTTGCATGTCTTTAAGTTAGGGAAAGACTTACTCTTACCCAATCCCAAGCCTTGAATCATTAAAGGTCATATTCTTTCAAGTTCTTTTCTGATTAATGACAGGCAAATTTGACTTGCATGTCTTTAAGTTAGGGAAAGACTTACTTTTACCCAATCCCAAGCCTTGAATCATTAAAGGTCATATTCTTTCAAGTTCTTTTCTAAAATTCACTCAAATCCAAGACAAATGTATTACAATCATTAAGAAATATGTGATTTTTATATTCATGAAATATTTCATCACCTACTCTTGATATTTCAGATTTCTGTTTAGTTGGTAGAAATTACTTTAAAAATTATTAAACCTCATACACTGCATAAAGCAAATTAAAATTGAATGAGGGCAATATAAACGATCCTAATACCTTAACATAAAATGCACCAATACTTTTATGAAGCCAGGCTTTTAGACTGTCCAAACTTAAGGATTTGAGGAGGAACAAGATAAATCTTCATGAACCAAGACAAAAGTTTATCAGTACAATCTCAACATCAGGTCTTCCCTATCCCAATCTCTATCCCCTCCGCCATAGCTAGACCCTCAAAAGGTAGAAACACAGATATATATTTGAATCAAAATTCTCCTATAGGAGAATATGCACTATATGTATATGATTCCTTTGACTTTCAGAAAGCAAGATTGAAATTAACAGGCCCATTCAAATCCAAATTTATCTACTGCCTTTTGCAACATAATCCAGCCAAAAGAATGTGATTCAGATCTCAGCTATGCAACAGCTAAGTTTTCAATGCTTTTTGAAGTAGGAGCCATCAAAACTAAAAAAGAAAGTAACAGTCATCACCTTGGCATCAAAACACTTGAAGCAATTTGAGATTTTTAAGAATACTTTAAAAATACTTTAAGAAGTAATACAGGCTCATTGAAAAGCTTTTAAAGTGTATGAGTGAAAAAGAGAAAAATAATAATCCCCAAATGCCAGGATGACCAGCATTAACATTTTTGTGTACATTCCATTGAACTTTATTGGGAAAAAAATTTTTTTCACATAAATGATTTCATATTGCACATAATGTTTATATAACAACATTAAGAACATGTTTCTATGTTCATATATATACATATCATAACATTTTTATGAATGTATAATCTTTATGAATACACCTTAATTAGCTCCACTGAGATTCTATATGATTTGGTCAAGTGCCCTACACTAAAAGAACAGCATAGGTTAACTATTGTTTCCTAAAGTTATTTGCCTGTGACATCCTTTTTCAACTTATACATTAGAACTTACGCTTGTTTCAAATGCTTTGGGAAATTATGATTTAACCAATCCTCAGTATTGGATTTTTATGATATTTCTAATTTTTTTCTGTAATAAAAATGCTATGATCAACTTTTTGCTTGTATATTTCTGTGACTTCCAAACAAAACTCCAAAAATAGAGGTACTGGGCCAGTTGGAATGCATACGTTAAAAACGTAATAAGTTCCACCCAACTGCCCCCAACAGTGTATGAGAATAGTCAGTCTTTTGAAATGGTCATTTTTAATTTAAAGAGTAGTTTAAAAGTTATGTGTACTGATCATATATAACAAGTATTTTTAAACTTATATAATTACTTTTTTATAGACATGGCTAAAGTACACAGTTATAAATATCAAAGGTCTTACCGTAATGGTGGTTGACTCAGAAAACTATTTAAGAACATAACTCCTCACAATTTATAGAACATGACAAGCATGGATACATTAAATTGTCTCACTGTCATTTTCCTCCTTGGTACATCTATATTTTTCTGGACATACATTCTGTACTGTTTAGAAGATATTAGTAATCCCTTACATCAACATAGTACTTTATACAACTAAAGCATTTAAATCAAGACAAACTTTAGGGGGCATTAAACTTTCTCAGAGCATACTTTAAAATAGGATGTTAAGCTGTACCCCCTAAAAGATCCTTCAAACTACACAGTAGAGGCTACACATTTAGAACCAAGACTGTAATAACCAGTGTTTACCAATCAACCAATACTAGGGCCATGAAGGGAAATATACCTTAAATGTGTGTGTGTGTGTCAGTAGATCAGACATGTCCAACTGTTTGTGACCCCATGGACTGTAGCTCACCAGGCTCCTCTGTCCATGGAATTCTCCAAGCTAGAACACTGGAGTGGGTTGCCATTACCTTTTCCAGGGGATCTTCCTGACCCAGAGATCAAAGCCAGCTCTCCCATATTACAGGCAGATTCTTTACCATCTGAGCCACCAGGGAAACCCTCATCTCTATCAATTTAGAGCCTATTTTCAGCGCATATTTCTGCAGATTCATACAATAAAAAACAACCTTCTAACATAATATAAAGATGGTTCACATAGCAAAAACAGACATGAGGTTCCTTTTTTGGTTTTAAAGTGACACTGGGTATTAAGTTTATAGCCCAGAGTAACTCTCAAAGTTACTTAAGTATAGTGTTCACACCCAGAGTCAAGTTCTGTGTAATTTTCAAAACTCAGGTCCTGGCTGCTCAAAAATATCTCCCCATAGAGTCTATCTCAGAATCGCATTTGATGCTTTTTAAAAATACCGAAATTTTTACTCAGTAGGTCTGGAGTGGACCCAACGTATCTGTACTTAAAAAACCCTCCCCAGTTGATTCAGTTATACAGCCAGAGTGGTAAAGTACTTGGTTATATAAAAAGATTGGGGGAGGGAGTGGTATCCTTATGTCATCAATTTAAATCTTCAATGAAAACCATTCATCTGTCTTAATCTAGTTTACTAGATAACCTAGGTAAAAGTGTACCTTGAGAAGGTTTATAAGATGCTTCAAAAAGGAAAGCAGAGGTAGAAAAACACTGGCCTAGCACTGGTTAGAAATAGGATGGGGGAGAGGGTGTATGAAAGCAAATCTCAGGACTACCCACCTCATCAGAAACCACAGCATTTCCTACCTAAAGCATCATTTTTTTAAGCTGCATTTTTATGTTCAAGAGGCTTCTTAAAAATGAACAGCTATCAGCTAACAGGCAGTAGTTTCACCAAGCACTGCCAATCAACATACCAGGAGACCAAGATGGATTGAAAAATACACAGAGATATCAAGGAGGGCATGGCAACCCACTCCAGTGTTCTTGCTGAAGAACACCCACGGACAGAGGAGCCCGGCCGGCTACAGTCCAGGGGGCTGCAAAGAGTCGGACACGACTGGGCGACTAAGCGGGCCCACACAGAGGTACTGCGTTTCCTTTTACAGTGCAATCGGCATTTGTCAGATTTCTGCTTCTCAAAAGAAGTTTGTCTCATAAAGACAGTGCAAAACAAACAAAATCCTATGTCTTCTCAGTGGCTTATGAACAAAAATCAGCCGTCTTCTGAAGCTTCCATCACTTACCAGATCTGGACTTAATGATGTCACTGAACTCATTCTGCCCATCATCAGCTCTGGCCTCATGTTCTCCATACTTGGCCATCTTAGTTGCGCTTCAATACAATCCAAAGGCTTGACAAGATCCTCTTTTAAAGACTTTCAACTTTCTATAATTATCAACATCAGTATCTAAAGAGAAAAGGGAAAACATGGATTTTAAAAAATATACAAGACTATATTAAGATGTTGTAATATAGTAATATATGCTGACATATATATTATGTATAACATACTACATATAGATGTAATATATAACCACAATATATATCATAGATGTATGATATATATGACTATAAATATTAAAATATATGTATATATATTACATGTGGGCTTCCTGGTGACTCAGTGGTAAAGACGCCACCTGCCACTGCAGGAGACAGGAGTCTAGGATTCAATCTGTAGGTCAGGAAGATCCCCTGGAGGAGGGCATGACAATCCACTTCAGTATATTTGCCTGAAAAATCCCATAGACAGAGGAGCCTGGTGGGCTGTAATCCATGGAGTCACAAAGAGTTGGACACTACTGAAGTGACTGTGCACATTATATATGGTTTTATACAGTAATCCTTCATTCAACAAATACTTATTTGGGACCTATGGCAATCCACTCCACTGTTCTTGCCTGGAGAATCCCATGGACAAAGGAGCCTGCCAGGCTATACTGTCCATGGGGTTGCAAAGAGGCAGACATGACTGAGCAACTAACACTTTCACTTTCAAGTATAATGCACTGATCTGGGCAATGGAAACATGACTATCAAAGAGACAAAACCTATACTAGTTTGAAATCCACAGACACCAAGTAATGAATTATATAATGGAGTATTTCACTATACTACTAATAAGCTACAAAAGTACAAAGGAGATGCATAGAGTAATATGAGCATACTGCAGAGGAATCTGACCTGCTCTGGGCAATTAAAGAAGGCTTTCTTGAAGATGTGACATTTGAGCCAAGCCTTCAAGGATAAGAGATGAGAAGAGGAAAAGGTAAGAATCTCCCATGTAAAGTGACAGGAAGCATCAAAGAGCATTCAAAAACCTGAGCAAAGGCAGGTGCTTTTAGAGCCTAAGAGGAGAGGGATTTGTTGAACTAGGTGAGGTAGGCAGGACCAGGGATAGGGCTGTAAAGACAGCCTGTACAGGATTTTGTTATTTCTCCAAAGAGCAGTGGGAAAACAGCAGATGATTTTAAGCTGGGAAGCAACATATGATTGTGGCCTAAATAAGTGCAGATAGAAAGAAGTGGGTGGACATGTGGGCTATTAGATATTAAATGAAGGCCAATAGGATTTGGGAACTGACTGGATATGAGAGTTTCAGGATACTAAGGCACAAAATGACTGCCCAATTTTGGCCTGTGCAATTGAGACATTCAATGAGCTGGGAACACTGGAGCATGTGCATCTGAAGGAAGAAAGAAGGAGTGTGATTTGGTTGATGGAGTTTGAGACATACACGTGGAGATAACCAAAAAGTCTGATCTCAGGAGTGGTCTTGATTATATGTAAATCTGGACAGTTACATGTTATATCCGTTGACACAGATTTTATTTTGGAAAACCCATCATGTGAATTCTTCTGAGAATAGACATCACTCAAAATAATTTTAATCTTTTAGTAATTAAAGAGTCGAGGCATGATGAGAATTTACAGAATTGAGGATTCTACCCTGCAGTACCACTTTTCTTTTAAAATGTCATCAATTAGACATGCGCTGTCCTAGAACTTTCTGGAACACAATGCCCAAGCAACCCAAATAGAATCAGAATTCAAGTTTAAGTTCAGCAACTTGGCTATACCCTAACATCCCCTTATGAGCACCTCAAATGCCAGTTAAATAAATCAATCATTTAATTGGGAAAATAACAGTCAAGACAAGCAAATATTAATCTACAAATAATAGACATTAATTCACATATTATAATAAATATCAAAACCAGAGTTTATTGTTAGCTAGGCTTAGACAACTCAATTATTTAATTCAAAGACACATCATATGCATTACTATTTTGTAATATAGTTCATTTTACATATCTATTCACTATTTAAAAGTTCTTACATATTATGTTTATAATATACAACATTCAAGGACACACCATTGTTTTATATTTCATAACAATATAAATACATAAAATATAAAATTTCTTTTCCTTAGTAGTTAGGAAAAGGGTATATTCTAATAATAAAGAGGTCAAGGTCACCTTAGAAACAGGTTTTAAATGTTAAAGTGTTTGAGGTAGATGAAAACTGATGAATTGCTAAAGCTTTAGGAACAATTTTCTCTCCAAAAGGTTAGATCATCAGCCTGAATCTGCGAGATTTTGTGAGAGCATAGACATCATTTTTCACTTTTTATACTGTCCACTACTATTGTACTTTATGGATTATTATGTAATTAGGTTCCTTTTGGGGGGTAAATACCTGCCAAAGACTTGCTAAATTCTTAAAGGTATTTTATTACATTCGAGTACCAAAAATTTTGTTCAGAAGAATGCACGTAAAATTTTACTTTGAAAATCAGCTTTTCCCAGCAAAAAATTCTCTTTACTGGAAAGCAACTAATTATTTCCCTTGAAATATATTTCTAATTCTTTCATAAGTGGTCTTAGCCAAGGTCTTCAAAAGATTTTTCCCATTCCACAAAAGAGAAAAGTAAATTGCTTGCACAGAACTGTGTTTCATTTGCATATTAATATTCCTTCATCATAAAGTTTTACTTTGCCAGCTCCTTAAGATAATCTCAGATTTTCTCTTGATAATCAAAATCCTTTACAGGCTACACAGATTCAGCAGTAAGGGAGATCAGAGGACAAGGAAAGACTGGGCAAATTGGGAGAACTGCAGATGACCAAAATTTTACAGTGACATTGCCACTGACTGATACTTTATGCCACTAATTGGCAGGGGTCTCCAAGTTGAGCAACATTTGGCAGCAAGTCATTATTGGTTGCCAGAAGACATGATCAAAGTTTCATCACAAGGCGCCTCCGTGCGACCCTCCACTTCCACATACATGCTATGGAAACACCACCATCTTCCACACCAAGCTAGGTGAGAAACTGAATAAAAGAATGAGATATTGCTTTATAATTATAATTTATTGTTACCTCTGCTCTAGGTTCTGTTTCCCCAAAATGAAGTTCAGCAAAGTTTAGCCAGCTCTTTCTCACTGAAACCAATACCCTCAACTCTACATCCAGCTCTTTCTTCAAAAGTTCTCTGGCTATCAGAGGGAACCAGAAGCCACCACAATAAACCTGGGTTAAAAGGACGGGGGATGGCCTTACAGGCAAAACTCAAGCTTTAAATTTTTTTTTTAAATTTGGAAATTACAAGATGTGAGAATACAAGCATTTTCAACAATGTACAATTAGGATGGAAATATGCTGTAGGTCCTTGGGCAAAAAGTACTCTTTCGTTTACACAATCCTAAGAATGCTAGAGATAGTGGAAAGGAAAGCCCGGGGGCCAGAGTTTGAGGCTCCGTAGGAAACTTAGTAAAAGACACCGCCCAGTGTCAAGAATTGCCATTCATTCTCGGAAGCGCTCCAAGGGAAGTTCCTACAGTTGTGGTTAATGCTGTTTACGGTGGCGATCAATTTCAGGTAAACACCTGAAGGAGAGTTAAAACGAAGTCTTCTGGGTCTCAGAAACTGGTCCAGGGGGCGGGGAATGACTCCGCGTAAACCATGGTCCTCGCCCCCCGGTGCTCTGGAAGCCGAGGCACCCAGGAGCTCCACATTCCTGCAGCTGTCGCCTGATTCCCGGGTCCCCCGGGTCCACTAGCAACCAGCCCAGAGGCGCCCACCCGACTCCCGAGGCCCATGCAAGTTACAAAGGAATAGATGCGGCTACTGCCGGGTTCCCAGGAGCAGCAAGCTCCCGCCCGGACCCGGGGATCCGGGCTCCCCAGAATTCGGTTCACTCCCCCACAAGGGGTTACAACCCGCGAGGCCCTGGTGACCCAGGTCACCTGGGGGCTGGCAAAGAGGAGACTCTCCCGGGCCATCCCGGGAGCAGGGGAGGGCAGTTTGACCCAGGTTAGACCCGGGCTCCCCAGTTCAATGGAAAACAAAGTGTGAGCCCTCTGGCTCCTGCAAGTCGGGCACATTCTTTCCTCCCCTTGAAACAACCCTGGAATCAGTCCCTTTCGTAATCTGGGGCTTGGCTTTAAAAAAAAAAAAAAAAAAAAAAAAAAATCCAGTTTTAACAGCGTGCCTTCTAAAAGTTGCACAGCCTAAAATTTGTGCTGTGTCGGTTTCCTAAAGGGGCCTTGGGCAACCAGTGCCTCGGACCCCAAGCCACACAGGGACATGAATTACCTTACCAATTGCCGCAAGAGATGCCAAGGATCCGGGACCCCAGAAGAGGCAGTCGCGCGGGACTACGCACCAACTGAGCGCTCCTTGTCACCTCTCCAAAGCCCCACCCTCGGGAGAAGCAACGGCCCGGAGGTCGAGCACGTTTCTTGCCAGGCGGAGGGCTGGGAACGTCTCCCCACCCGGTCCAGGCGGACACCTCCGGGGCCCCGCCTTCCCGGGGCTGAGGTGTGTGTGTGTGTGACAGGCCCTCCTAGGAAGCCACGTCCCCTCTTGGGGATCACTGGCCCAGAGCGCACGGAGGCACGACCCTCTCACCCCAGCCAGGAGAAAGAAGCAGGGAGTCAAGAGGCTGCCCAGAACCAGTCGAAGGAGTTCGGGTCGTTAGGAAATACTACACGGATTCCGAGGACTTCCGAGCCCGAGCTCTCCCCCACGTTTCTGGAATTCCCTGCCTCGGGGCGGGGAGCTGCACTGAGGTTCCAAGGAAAGTGCACGCAAAAGTTGGTTACATCTTAGGCTCAGCCTTGAAAAGGAGCTCGGGACGCTGATCCCGGGCACTGGAGTCGCAGAAAACTCCATCCTCCTCCATCCTACGTCCCGCGTCCCCGAGGCTGTGGTCACACTGCCCGGCCCGAGGCTCAGTAATGCACGGACTTACCTGCTCCCATGCCCCGCGCGCCGCCTCGCCAGCCCGCCGCCGCCGCCGCCGAGTCCCAAGCCGGCCCGGGTCTCCTCGGAGGTGTTTCAGGCGCAGTAACCGCGGGTGTGTGTGCAAACGTGGGCTTTGTGGTGCGGGTTTTTTGGTTGGTTGGTTTGTTTTGTTTTGTTTTCTTTAAGGAAATATGGAAAACCAGACCAGATCCGAAAGAAAAAAAAAATTTTTTTTTTTTTTTGACACTCGATTGTAAACGCCCCTAACTTGTGCAATCTTCCTTCCCCGTAGTTCCGCCAAAAACAAAACAGTCCCAGCGCGAACCTGGAACGGGCGCGCAGGCACCGAGTTTGCCAAACACTGGAGAGTTTTCCGTCTGCAGAAATGACCCCGAAGGAGGGTGGCGGCGGGGAGGGCACGGCTCCCCGAGATTCCCCAATCGGCTGCGGGAGCCGGAGGCTCCTCCTCGCCCCTCGGCGGGAGAAAGCCCGCGGGCCGCCGCGGCCGCCCGCTCCCCTCCTCCGAGGAGAGGCGACTCCACAACTTGGTGCGCCGGCGGCTCGCGCCCCCGGCTCCTCCTCCTCCCCTCACCCGCCCGCCGGCCGGCCCCTTTGTTGCAGCGGGGAAAGGAGCGCCGGAGGCCGGGGAGGGCGCAGCACCGCGGGGTGCGCGCCGCCGCCCTCCGGGGAACCGGCTCCCGTCCGGGCACACGGGTTCGGCCTCCCGGTAGAGGGGCGCCCAGCGGGTCCGGCTCTCCCGCCCCGGCTGCCGCAGGGCCGGCAACTTTGTTCCGGGAGATCAGGTCCCCTCGGCTCCGGGTTCGGCCCCGGCCCGGCCCAGGCGGCCACCGCAGGCTGGGCTCCGGGAACGTGGCGCCCGGGGTCACCTGACCGCGCGCCCCGTCAATCAGCGCCCGCCCCGCGCTCCCTCCCCGCAGGCTGCAGCCCGGCTGGCGCTCGGCTGGCCTGGGGCGGCGCACCCGGAGCGGACGGTGCGTGCCGGGAGCCCGGAGCTAGCATGGATGCCTGGTGCTGCCATGGTCCCGTTTATTCAGATTAACCGAAAATGTGAGTCACACCCACCCCAGGCCAACCCGGTCTCCAGTTTCCCTCATTTGAGAAATGAATTCTCTTTTACCCCACCACTCGCCCCCATCCCAGTGTGTTGACGTTGTCAAATTTTTGGTCCTAGTTCCAAGGGTATATATATTTTATATCATTTTCTTGGTGTCGTTTTTAATATTAAGAAAAACTTGACAATTTCGTTTTACATTCGTTCATACATATGTACAAATAGTGTTTGTGCTGATCTTATTTTGCCATTTTTTTCAATATACATACACACTAAAACATCTGTTGCAGAGTCTGTTTCAAGGCTGAGGTGTTGGTCAAAATAATATCTGATAAGAAATTATTACAGCTTTTGTAATACAGCTTTTGTGCTGTGTATGCATTTTTTTTATTTATATATTTCATTCCCAGTGTGGTCTGTGTTTCTCTTACATGATCAATATACTTGGGAGGGGGAAAAAAACAGCAACCTAAATTCCTAGTTCCTATAAACAGTGAGAAAAGGAACTCTGGTTTGTTGCTGGTTTAATATTTGAGAGTTAACAACTTATGAGTTAGTAAAGACAAACACTAGGGACCTTAAACAGTTTTTTCAGAAAGAACTCACTAGTCTTTTATTAGTTATAGAGTAAAAGGTCTGGGGGTGGGGTGGTGGGGTTTGCATTCTTAAAGATAGTATTCCTTATAAAATCTCTAGCTTAGACTCCTTCCTTAATGTGGGTTTTCTTCACATAAGCCAAATAAAATCCAGAATATTAATAGGAAATAAGTATAATTAATCATCTGCTTTCATTCATTTTACAAACATCAATTTGGGGCCTGCCAGTTTCACTGGTGCTGAGAAAAATACACAGATAAATCTGACAGAGATGTTGCTTTAAAGAATTTCAAATCTACTAAGTGAGATAAGGCAAGTAAAAAAATAAGTATGCAAGATCAGCGATAAGTGCTATAAGAAAAGGATAGATCAAATGCTTTCTGAGTCGGGCTATATCACAGGAGACTGGGGCTTCTTTTAACTGTTAATTCTAGAAACTCTTAAAGCTACTTGTCATGCACTGTGTCTTGGTGGGGTTAATGGAAACTGAAATTTCCTCCTTTAAAATAAAACCACTTGGGAATGTTTGAGGATTTCATTACTCAAAATTATGTAAGTGAAAAGCACTTTGTAAATTGCAAAATGCTACACAAAGTTTAATTTATTAAACTCAAAATTTTGGAGAAAAACAGTCATTTGGGAACCTAGAATTTCTGAGTTTTCAAGCTCTGAGGGATGTGTAAAGTTTCTCGGAAAACCCTAAGAAAGGGGACACATGGACCAATAGGCACCATCTGTAGGAGACCAACTCCAGCCACATCCGGCTTGAGGGTGGTTTCTGGGCTTCCCTGGGACCTGTGCCCTGTCTCTTTCTAGCCCTTCTCCTCTCACCCAGACACTGACATTCTTCGTGGGACATGAGCAAAAGAGGCCAAAGAACTTGTTGCTGATGGAGTAACCAAGCAGTCCCCTCCGGTCCTGCTCCCTGTTTGCTCCGTAAGCAGCGAAACCGCAGTCAGCTGGAGACTTTGTCCCTGAGGACTGCCTCTCCATAGAGCGGCCAGTGTGACCTTGGGGATGGAGATGAGGGGGAAGTGGAGACAGACCACCAGGACGCGGATAGCAGTTAGCGCACCCGCAATCCACTTTATTCCAGCTGCAGTCCACGCAGCGGACTATAATGGGATTTTGTCCTATAATGGGATTTTGTCCCCTCAACCCCTGTCGGAAAAAGTCATAGGAATGTGGCCTGGGTTTGTCATTAATCCAAACTCTGAATTGCCCCACAGTCACCAGAGAACATGAAAATTCAAGAAAACTGAACTGATGTCTCAGGGATAAAGTCCTTGACGTAGGAGAAAATATGATGATATGAGTAGTGGACAGATTTCTATATAAAGATATATCCATATGTAGGTATATATAATATCAAGAGACATGATTCTACATAGATATGGTTCATATATAGGAAACTGTATACTAACATAAGGGCCAAATAGAAAACTTTCCAACTAAACTTTTTATGTAAAATTATATAAATGCAGATCCTCTCTGAACAATAGTGAAATGAAGAAGTGAAGTCGCTCAGTCGTGTCTGACTCTTTGTGACCCCGTGGATTGTAGCCTACAAGGCTGCTCCGTCCATGGGATTCTCCAGGCAAGAATACTGGAGTGGGCTGCCATTTCCTAGAAGCATCATGAAATACACAATGTATTAAAAAGGTGTTGACTGTTTATAATAGCCAGGACATGGAAGCAACCTAGATGCCCATCAGCAGATGAATGGATAAGGAAGCTGTGGTACATATACACCATGGAATATTACTCAGCCGTTAAAAAGAATTCATTTGAATCAGTTCTAATGAGATGGATGAAACTGGAGCCCATTATACAGAGTGAAGTAAGCCAGAAAGATAAAGAACCTTACAGCATACTAACACATATATATGGAATTTAGAAAGATGCTAATGATAACCCTATATGCAAAACAGAAAAAGAGACACAGAAGTACAGAACAGACTTTTGGACTCTGTGGGAGAAGGCGAGGGTGGGATGTTTCGAGAGAACAGCACGTATATTATCTATAGTGAAACAGATCACCAGCCCAGGTGGGATGCATGAGACAAGTGCTCGGGCCTGGTGCACTGGGAGGACCCAGAGGGATCGGGTGGAGAGGGAGGTGGGAGGGGGGATCAGGATGGGGAATACATGTAACTCCATGGCTGATTCATGTCAATGTATGACAAAACCCACTGCAATGTTGTGAAGTAATTAGCCTCCAACTAATAAAAATAAATGAAAAAAATAAATAAATAAAAAGGTGTTGAGTAATTTTCCATTATATATATATGTGGAATCTAGAAAGATGATACTGATGAACCTATTTGCTGGGCAGTAATGGATATGCAGGCATAATGTCCATGCAGACATCATGGACATGGGGGTGGCTGGAAAGAAGAGGGTGGGACGAATGGAAGAGAAGCATTAAATACATACACCAACACATGTAAAACAGCCAGTGGGAATTTGTTGTATGATGCAGGAAACTCAAACCAGGGCTCTGTGACAACCTAGAGGGTGGGATGGGGTGGGAGGTGGGAGTGAGGTTCAAGAGGGAGGGGACTTGTATGTACCTATGGCTGATTCATGTTCGTGTATGGCAGAAACCAATACAGTATTATAAAACAAATACCTTTAAATTAAAAATAAATAAAAAATTTTTTTTAAAAAGCAAGGTGCTCTTTGTTGACTATGAATCACTCCCCCTACATGGAAGCATTTAAAAGAGAGACATAGGTTGGAGAATTCACCTTATCTTTTTCAAGTCAAGAGAGTATAGCTCTATGTATAATAGCTTATACATAAGTATAGCTTATGTATAATAGATACTAGAATATTTGCTGAATATTGTTGCTGAATTCTTCAGCCTAATATCTAATATCTAACACTTGCACAAGTTAAAGGTACATATAAATAAAATTCTTTGTGATATAAAGAGGGCAAAATTATAGTGGGTTTTTAGAGGATAATGATTTTTAGATAATAATTAGCACAATGGCAGAGTTTCTCACAATTTAGTGAACTTAAAAATCGCCAAGGAGCATATTTTAAATTCAAATTGCCTGCCAGCTGTGAGAAATTCTGATTTACTAGTCTGGTGAGGCCCAGGAAGCTGCAGTTTTAATAAGCAACCCATGAGGTTAGATCACGATGGTTGGGGAATCACACTTTGAGCAACTGTTCCCTAAGGGACTGGCCTCAAATAGGCCATTCTGGATGACTGAATGGGTCTAGAAATTGCCCTACAAGGAACAAAATCCATACTGGATCAATCATAATTTCAAAATACCCACAATTAGCCTTAACACTTCACATTCAAGTGTTTCATTCAGTGGTGGATCACTCTTGAGATTACCAGAGGTCACTCACATCTCAGGAGCCCTCTGGGCAATTCAACCTGCTCTGTGGTTTAAAGCCTGCCTGGATGATCTGCAAGGAAAAGTCTGATGGTGTGAGGGCAGAGAGGAGAGGACCCTGGAGGGTAGGCATGCTGAAATGCCAGGTCCAGGGAAACTAAGGATAAAATAAAAGGACTAAGCTATTGGGGAGGAAAGAGCAACTGATACAAAAGGAGAGAATAAAGGAGGCTCCGAAGCAGAAGAAAGGGGAGCAGAGAGTGGAGGGTGTAAACCCACACCAGCTCCTTCTCCGTGTGCCTGTCCCCTGACAACCAGAAAACCGGAGTTATCATCAGTTCACTTCAGTCGCTCAATCGCGTCCAAATGCAGCACGCCAGCCTTCCCTGTGCTTCGCCAACTCCTGGAGCTTACTCAAACTCATGTCCATCAAGTCGGTGATGCCATCCAACCACCTTATCCTCTATCATCCCCTTGTCCTCCTGCCTTCAATCTTTCCCAGCATCAGGGTGTTTTCCAATGAGTCAGCTCTCCGCATCAGGTGGCCAAAGTATTGGAGCTTCAGCTTCAGCATCAGTCCTTGCAGTGAATATTCAGGACTGATTTCCTTTAGGATTGATTGGTTTGATCTCCTTGCAGTCCAAGGGACTCTCAAGAGTCTTCTCCAACACCGCAGTTCAAAAGCATCAATTCCTCAGCACTCAGCCTTCTTTATGGAGTTAGCGTACTTGTTACTTTTACTTGGTTTCACTTACTTTGTATAATTTTACAATGTTGCCACTGGCAGAGATTATACAGAGTCTCTCCTTCAACCCTTTAATTTCATGGATAAAGAAACAAATGGACCTTCCTACACTGTTGTTGGGAATGTAAATTGGTGCAGTCATTATGAAGAAGAGTATGGAGGTTTTTTAAAAAACTGAAAATAGAGTTACCATATGACTCTGCAATCCTACCCTTGGGTATGTATCCAGAGAAAAACATGGTCTGAAAGGATACGTGCACCCAATACTCACTGCAGCACTGTTTACAATAACCAAGACATGGAAGCATCTTACATGTCCCTCGACAGAGGAATGGATAAAGAAGATGTGGGATATATGTTCAATGGACTGTTACTCAGCCATTAAAAAGAATGAAATAAAACCATTTGCAGCAACATGGATGGACCTGGAGTTTGTCATACTGAGTGAAATAAGCCAGACAGAGAAAGAGAAATATTGTGTGATATCGCTTATATGCAGAATCTAAAAAGAAATGATACATACGAACTGATTCAAGAAACAGAAAAAGGACTCCCTGACTTAGAGAACAAAATTATGGTTACCAGGGGGTAAGGATGGGAGGAAGGGATAGTTAAGGAGTTTGGGATTGACGGGTACATGCTGCTATATTTAAAATGGGTAACTAACAAGGACCTATTGTGTAGCACAGGGAACTCTGCTCAATGTTACGTGACAGACTGGATGGGAGGAGAACAGATACGTGTATATGTATGGCTGAGTGGCTCTGATGTGCATCTGAAACTGTCACAACTCTGTTCATCAGCTATACTCCAATATAAGATAAAAAAAATTTTTTTTAAGATATAAACAAATGAAAGATGCAAAACTTACTAGGGAGTACCTTTAGGTAAAATAAAACAATCTTGGCAGGAAATGTCCAAATTACCAAGAAGGGAGAAGAGCACCACTAAGTTATATAAGTTCATTGTTAGCCTGAAGGCGAGGGCAGAAGATAGTGTAGCTGAAAGTCAACGGTTTAAGTCACCTGTGTTCAGTGCGTGTGTGCTGAGTCGTGTCCAACTCTTTGTCACCCCATGGACCGTAGCCCACCAGGCTCCTCTGTCCGCGGGATTCTCCTGGCAAGAATCCTGGAGTGGGTTGCCCTGCCCTCCTCCAGGGGATCTTCCCAACCCAGGGATTGAACCGTGTCTCCTTTGTCTCCTGCACTGCAGATTCTTTACCACTGAGCAAGTGGTAAAGTGCTTATTATTATATTGACACATCATTTGTATGAGGTTGTGGGACCTTGATCTCTTACCTCCTGTCTGTGAAATAAAAGAATACCTCCCTCAAGTGCTGTTGTGAAAAATCAAATGAATCCCTTGTTATAAACCATTTATCACCTTGTTATCAACCATTTATCAAATGGTTGATACTTTTAAGCTTTCATTTTGTTCTTTCCTCTCAATTCAAAAGGATTTGCTGCCGTTTTGTAATAATCTTTAATTTTTTTTTTAAACATTCCTGGAACACCCACTATCTGCTGGGGGGCTGGGTGTGCTAATGGGGATAACCTACAGTAGCTCTCTTCAGAAAGCTCCTGTTTGGTGAGAAAGACCAACACACAGACAATTTTAAATTAATATGGATGCACTTATAAATTAATATGGATTCGGTACAGCCAAGATGTAACATGAGCCTAGAAAAGGACATGTAACCCAATAGAATTACTTTGCCAACAAAGGTCTGTCTAGTCAAAGCTATAATTTTTCCAGTAGTCATATATGAATGTGAGAGTTGGACTATAAAGAAAGCTGAGAACCAAAGAGTTGATGCTTTTGAACTGTGATGTTGGAGAAGACTCTTGAGAGTCCCTTGGACTACAAGGAGATCCAATCAGTCAATCCTGAAGGAAATCATCCCTGAATATTCATTGGAAGGACTGATGCTGAAGCTGAAACTCCAATACTTTGGCCACCTGATGCGAAGAACTGGCTCATTGGAAAACACCCTGATGCTGGGAAAGATTGAAGGCAGGAGGAGAAGGGGATGATAGAAGATGAGATGGTTGGATGGCATCACCGACTTGATGGACACGAGTTTGAATAAGCTTCGGGAGTTGGTGAAGCATGGGGAAGGCTGACGCGTGCTGCAGTCCATGGGGTTGCAAAGAGTCAGACATGACTGAGCGACTAAATTGAGCTGAACTGAACTGAGGGCGTAAGGGGTACCAAGAAATGACACCCAATTTGATCCTTAAGAGATCATAGAGATCATAAAGGACATCTATGGTCTTGACTCTGCCCAACATCATTTCTCCCTTTTTGGAAGGAATGTTACCTCTTCCTTTAGGTAATTGCTCCTCTCTTGTGCCAATCAAATTTTGTGGAGCTGTCAATCACTTCTCTACCTTGCCTTGGGGTGGGCTTATGCCTCAAGAACAGCCAATCATAGGCTTCAAACCCTGTGATAATGATTAACCTAAAAGAGAAGATGGGAGATCCAGGCTAGGCCCATCTGAGTCCTTCCAGAAGAGTTTTCACAATAACACTGGAAGGGAATCTTCTTTCTTCTCTTTGGAATTAGTTTGCTGGAGCAGCATAAAATAGAATCTCTCCACACCCATCTCCTGCTCCTACTGCTACCTTGAGTTCTATACCTATAGAGGAGAAAATAAAGTACCACATCTGGAGCTGAATAAATGCGGGAAAGGAGACTTGAGGATGTGAGAGTTCCTGGTTTCCACATACAAAAGGGTGCCCTTTCTATAGCTCCATTCTTCTCAGTGTTCACCTAGGTGGGAATTCTATCACTTGTGACTAAACAAGCCCAGTATAATATAAACGTTAACCAGGGACCTTCCAGGTGGTCCAGTGGCTGAGACTCTGCACTCTCAAGGCAGGAGGCCCAGGGTCCGATCCCTGGCCGGGGAACTAGATTTCACATGCCACTGAACTAAAGATTCTGCATGTCGAACTTAAGACCCAGTGCAGCCAAATATATAAATAAATACTTTTTAAAATAATAATAAATAAATAATTATCTTCATGATAGGAAGTCAATAGATAAAATCTAAACCTTAAAAAAGGAAACAAGGAGCATTACAAGCTTGTTACTTAGAGATTTAGAGGTAATATCAGAAGAGTAACTTAAAAGTACAAAGTGGATGCTTCTGAGAAAGAGAATATGGAGAAAAGCCATTGCAGACTGACATTTGTCTTTGAAAACTTTGTAGAACTAGCTCATCCTTAATTATGAGCATGTTTAACTTTAAAAGAAAATAGTAGGCTGACAGAATTCTTAAGTGAATGCAGAACAGTTTGAAAAGCAGCGGTTTATGGTTAGAACTAGAGACCCAGATCTGAGTACAGAGGGCAGGTCACATTATGACTTTTGTGGACCCTATAGACACTTTTGACTCTGTGGATCCCTCCCACTCTAATATCAATATTGTAAATTATTTTTTGTGTAATTTATATGTTTCAACATTTTTTTTTCTTCTTAGACAAAATTTAATAAAATTTCATGGGCTTTTTAAACATACCATGGTCCCCCCCAAAAATAATAGTAATATCATGGTCCCTAAGCACTGTACCTACTGATTAGATCCATCCTACAGGAGAAACATACAGAAAAATACAGAGTTCATTTACTCTATAGTTAATGCTTTTTCTGCTAGGTATCAAAATTTCTAGGTCAGAATGATGGCAAATTAAATAATTTTATAAACAATAAAACTTTCTTTTGGTCTGATTCCAACACTGTTAGTACATTACACAGTATTTTCTCTTGATTTTTCTAAATTTGTTTCAGAGCAGTAACATCATGTTGAAATGCTTGAACCTAGCAGCTTAATACAAGCTTCCCTGGTGGCTCAGCAGTAAAGAATCTGCCGGGAATTCAGGAGATGCAGGTTCAATCCCTGGGTCAGGCAGATTCCCTGGAGAAGGAAACGGATACCCACTGCAGTATTCTTGCCTGGGAAATTCCATGGTCAGAGGAGCCTGGTGGGGCTACAGTGCATGGGGTCTCGAGAGTCAGACAGCACTTAGCAACTAAACCACCACCACAGATGCTTAATATAAACCAATATCAAACTTGCTGGATGTATTTGCAATTTTCAATAGGATTATTCTCAACCGAATACAATATTAAAAGGCTTTCTGTCTCCAATTCTTTCTCCATTATTATAAAGTGAACTTGATATTTGCCATTGAGTTACAGTCCTCCTACTTCTGCATGAAGATTATGTCATACATTGTGATTAACTTAATCATTCCCATTTCAGTTAGTTAAGTTGAGGAGATTAAGACTTTGTGCCAAAGATGCAAGTGAAAATTAAAAGAATTTCTTTAAAATGTGTTTGAATAGTAATCCCTGACCAGGGATTGAACCCACATCCCTTGCATTGGAAGGCAGAGCCTTACCCACTGGACCAGCAGGGAAGTCTTTCCACTTCAGCATATCTAAAACTGAACTTCCCTTTACTATTATCTCCCTCACTTGACTTAATCCAGTCTTTGGTACCACAATACTGGTCACTCTTAGCTTGAACCTAGGATTCTTGCCTCTCCTCCCCACTTGCAATTACATATAGATGGCACCACACCCCACCCCCACCATTCCTTCTTTTCTCTGTACTAAAACTTTCATAATTGCCTCCTAATTACAGCTTTCTCTTTCAATCCACCCTACACTTTTCATTGCAACGTGCTGTTAAAATCATGTTGTTCAAGAGTCTTCAACAGCTCCCAATAAAATGGCCTCTTGCATAGAACTGGCCATTTGAATCTGGTAGCAAGCTACTCTTTGCTATTCTCAGACTTTTTAATTTACTTTTTGTCAAAAAGTCTTTTGCAGTGCACCTCCATGGCTTGGGTCGCTCTGTTCCTTCCTCTGGAGCATCCACTGGTGACTTTTGTTTTTCTAATGTGGCTCAAGTCCTTCTCTTTGAAGCTTTTCCTGTCTACTCATCATAAAAGGAGGCTTTCCCAGGTGGTGCAGTGGTGAAAAATTCGTCAGGCAGGAGACGCAGGTTCAATCCCCGGGTCAGGAAGATCCCCTGGATAAGGAAATGGAAACCCACTCCAGTATTCCTGCCTGAGAAATCCCATGGACAGAGGAGCCTGGGGGTTGCAGTCCACGAGGTTGCAAAGAGCTGTACACAACTGAAGTGATTGAGCACACATGCACACATCTCACAATGATTTTGTCCTTTGGATTCTACACACTTATTGTCATTATCATTCATTTAAAATGTGTCATACTGCCTTTTGGAGTTCCCTGGTGGTCTAGTGGTTAGGATTTAGCACTTTCACTGTCATGGCCCAGGTTCAATTCCTGGTCAGGAAGCTGAGATCCCACAAGCTGTGTGACCAAAAAGAAAACGGCATTATACTTCCTTTTATGTTTAATTACAGCCTCCTATTTATGAATCTTGTTTCCTGAACAAGTTATAAACTCCTGAGGTCCTAGAGTCTGTCAGATTCTAACATGGTAGACACAAATAGGCCATGTTAGACATGGCCTAACATGGCAACATGGTAGGTTCCCATTCAATAATTGATGGAGAATAGCAAAATACTTTTGGCTGAACTTTTCCACTTCCATGCAGATAGTGGGCATTGTAAAATATATATGTGTACATGAATGTGAATGTACTTAATACCACTGAACTGTACACTTAAAAAATTTTATGTTATATATATTTTACTACATTAAAATTATTATATGCATACTAAATCAAAGTCCGTGTTTTATATATCTTCAAATTATATCTGACAATTTTGATTACTATCTACTTGGTTTATTAGACATGAATGAGTTGGAAGAAAACACTGGGTCTGAGTCCCTGCCGTGTCAAGAGAACATCTATGTGATGACCTCGGACACTATTATTTTACATTTTGCGCCTCCATTGCATGTTCTGGAAAACGGACAGATTCACCGAGTGATATCCGAAGGTCCATGTAACTTCACGTGTCTCTGGAGAGCACACATCATCTCCAGAATCACGGGAGAATTCTATCTGGCTCCCTTCCCAGATCCGCAAACCAAATTGTGCAGAGCATAATCTATCCCACTCCCAGCCCTGGAGATTCTAAAAACAGTTTGGGAAACTGATAGCAGCTGTGAATCTGGAGGCCTGTGCTTCTGCCCCACCCTGGCTGCGCCTTTTTTTGGGGAATTCCAGCCAGGCGTAGGCTCAATCAGCATGCAGTCCTAGTAGCACCCACTGTCTTTCAGGTTGGGGGAGGGCTGGGGAAGGAGCCTTTTCTTTCCTCAACTACAACAGGAAGTGCTTGGGAAGCCAGTCTCATTCATTATTTTAGCAAGATTTCTGAAGTTTATTAACCTCAAATTTTAAGTAGAGGAACTTTTGTCTGTTTTGCAGTTTGCAAAATCCTTTACATTATTTTTTTTTTTAATTTCCCACGTTGGGGTAAAGAATATTGTTCTGATGGTTGTCCTTTGAAATTAAGTATGGAGGCTGAGTTGGTGGCTTGTTTTTTGTTTTTTTCAAAATAATAATAGGTTTTGTTTGAACTTGCAAAACCTCTACATCTTTTAGCTCAGATTAGTTACCGTAACTACAAATCTGTCAACCAGAAAAGCAACAGTATTAATAGGGTTTTAGAGTGCTAGCACACTGCAAAATCCCAGAGCCTCCATTTGTACAGGCAAAGCATGGGGCAAAAGGGGAGGGTGCGGGGATGACATCTTAATTGTAGATTAAGATTGTAGACCACCCCAGCTTTCCAGGAGTCCTGAACAAAAGGCAGAGCTGAATATTTTAGGCCTGAGATCACTGCATTCTCAACGAATCTTTGTATAAAGAAAAGAGGAGAGAGACAGAGCTAGAGAGAAAGGAGGGAGAGAGAAATTTCTTGCTGTCATTGTCTTAATAAGTATTTAATTATTTAATGATTTCTGCTGACTCTCCATGAGATTTAAGGTTATTTATATAATGATTAAATAAAATTCAAGCTAAACGGCTGAGGAAAGCTGAACCAAATTAAAATTATAGGTTGGAAGGATAAGACGAGGTCAGAAACAAGGTTAAGACAGAAAAACACATGAATAAATTTTTGATTGCTTCTTGGTCTTGTGCCACAATGATTGTGAATAGCAATGCTTGTTTAATTGTCACAAAATGTTAGGTGTTACCAGGTTGTTACTCATAGACCCTTCTTCAAGAGTTTATTCCCTGAAGTGGCTCAATGCAGATGTGCCAGAGCCCTACATACTTTGCTTATCTTCCTTCAGATAATGATATGGTCTGTCCAGTATTAACGTGAGGGGTCACTGCATGACAGGGCCAAGATTCCTGGGGTTAACTTCTCCAAATTCTCGAGTCTCCTTATTCATCTTTCTGTCTTTGTGGTTGATTAATGGTCTTGCGTTGGCTGGATGAATACTGTATTGGTTTCTCTGTGGCATCTCCTTGGACTTGACTGCCAGCCTCTCCAGTGGTTACCTTAAGTAGTTGAGTCTTTGGATCCTGCCAAATAAGAGATTCAGCGGTTAGATTCATTTTTCCGGTGATGTGGGAAAAGAGGCTTTTCTGTCAGTGCTTTTGTTTCTAATACCAGTTGTGTGGTTTTGTGATTACAATGCAGTTTCTTCAGAACATTGCTATACTACTTTGTATTTTCTCCATGAATTTCATAACCAACATATTTAAAAAATATTAAAATGATACTGCTATTTTTTTAATCTAGAAATTTTTTCCTAAAAAGGAAACTCAATCCCAGTTTATTTATTGTTTCCTCTAAAACCCAAAGTTTTTCAATCTTTAACCTAGTTGCTCAGCCTATAGGCTAGACTGGAGGTGAAAAGGTCACAGAAGAATTTTTCCAAAGGAGAAAGTATTAAACATTTCCACACTCCATTGATGAATCAGAAACAGAGAAGGAGGGGCTGGATGATGGCTCATACACTAAAGAATTCTAGAGCTAGAAAAGAACATTGTCGTTAGGCTAAAGAATTCACAGCTGCATTTCTCCCCTTGGCCTTGGGTAATAGATGTTAAGAGTTGGGGGCAGGGTGGGAGGAACTGGGAGATTGACATGTATATACACACTATTGATGGGCTTCCCTATATGGGCTCAGCTGGTAAAGAATCCGCCTGCAATGCGGGAGACCTGGGTTCCATCCCTGGATTGGGAAGATCCCCTGGAGGAGGGAATGACTACCCACTCCAGTATTCTAGCCTAGTCAATCCCATGGATAGAGGAACTTGGCAGGTTACAGTTGCAAAGAGTCAGACACGACTGTGTGACTTTCACTTTCACGCTATTGATACTGTGTGTAAAACAGATCACTAATGAGAACCTGCTGTACAGCTCAGGGAAGTCTACTCACTGCCCTGTGGTTACCTAAATGGGAAGGAAATCCCAAAAAGCGGGGATATAAGTACATGGAGAGCGGACTCTGTTGTACCGCAGAAACTAATACAACATTGCAAAACAACTATACTCCAGTGGAAATTAATTTTAGAAAAAAAACAAAGGGAAGATGGTGGGACGGGGCAAAGCAGAGACTATGGCCACTGGATTCTTTTTAAGTCAGTTTGCTCCACTGTTTTAAGTTCATGATTTGAGGAGGTGGGGGCCATATGACTAACACACTAAAAAGCTGTACATATTTAATGCATACATTTTGGTGAGTTTGAAAATAAAAGTATACACCATGAGACTCTCACCATGTGTTAGTTGCTCGGGTTTCCCTAGTGGCTCAGGAAAGAATCTGTCTGCAATGCAGGAGACTCTGGCTTGATCCCTGGGTCAGGAAGATCCTCTGAAGAAGGGAATGGCTACCCAACCTAGTATTCTTGCCTGGTAAATCCCATGGACAGAGGAGCCTGGCGAGTTACAGTCCATGGGGGTCACAAAGAGACACAGCTGAGAGACTGATATGTAATCAGTACGTAATCAATAAAAGTTTTGAACGTTTTACTTTGCTTTTATTATGGGACCGAGCTATGGCATTATAAAAATCTTGCTTTGTATCATTTTCAAGCCTTACAAATAGCTGTGATATGTAACATGAAGATTTAAAAAAATTGAAACTCAGTATGATGGACTGAATGGTGTGTGCTCTTGAAGTTCCTACATTAAGTTCTAACCTCCAATGTGATCGTGTTTGAAGGGGGGACTTGGGGAGATAATTAGGTTTGGATGAAGTCATGAGGGTAGATCCCCCATGATGGGATTAGTGCCCATATAAGAAGAAGGAAAGATCAGAGCCCTCTCTTTCTGAGTCACTTGAGCATACACCAAGAAGATGGCCTTCTGCAAACCAAGAAGAGACCTCTCACCGGGAACTGAAGTGACTGGCATCTTGATCTTGAATTTCCCAGTATTCAGATATGTGAGAAATAAATGTCTGTTCTTTAGCCACCCAGTCTACATGGTGCAGTGGTAAAGAATCCACCTGCCAATGCAGGAGACACAAGAGATGTGGGTCAGGAAGATCCCCTGGAGAAGGAAATGGCAAACCACTCCAGTATGCTTGCTTGGGAAATCCTATGGACAGAGGAGTATGGCAGGCTACAGTCCCTGGGTTGCAAAGAGCTGGACACGACTTAGCAACTAAACAACAACTATGCTATTTTAGTAAGATCACTCAAGACCACACAAGCAGTGAGAATTGAGTAAGTGTTTGAAACGAAAGTCTTGGCTTTTTCCAGACGACTATACTGCCTGCAAATGTCAGAGGGAAACTACTTGAATATCTCCAGACAGAATGTTCCTCTGGCCCAGCCTGAATCCAACAGGTTTATTTTGCTATCTGTGTTACCATGTGTAAGTTACTTGAGTTTTTCATGCCTTGGCTTCCTCATGTGTCAAATGGACTAACAGTAATACTCTATCTCACAGGGGTGTTGAGATAATTGTCTGAAGACCTATGAAGTGTTTAGGACAGTGCCTGGCATGTAGTTAAGTTTTAATATTATTGTTGTCATTACTAGTGCTTATAACTTTGGGGTTAACTCAGATTAGTCTTTGGGAGATGGGAGGAAAGAGCACCAACTGCTGTATTTTTCAGCACATATTTTAATACTTTATGTAGTACAATACTAGTGTATTCCTTGTTTAATATTAACTTTGTGGTTTTCTGAAATCATCTCTGAAAAATTTACAACAGAATGTGACAGCCACCAGCAGAGCTTCTAGAAAACAGATTTCGACATACACTCTAACCCCTAACCAGCTCCTATCCTCATGCCACCACTTATTCGAATCCGCAAGGAAGGGCCGGAAATACCTTTTTTTTCCCTTTTAATATTTTATTTGTTTGGCTGCACTGGCTGTTAGTTGCTGCATGTGAACTCTCAGCTGCGCTATGTGGGATCTAGTTCCCTGACCGGGGATCGAACCCAGGCCGCCTACATTGGGAGTGCGGAGTTTTTATCATTGGATCCCTAGGGAAGCCCCCAGAAATACCTACTTTTAATAAGTATCCCAGGTGATTCAGATGTGCAGTCTTCTAATCTAGTGCATTTTAAAACAAGGGGAAAATGAGACCCAGAGAGGTTATGCGATTTTACCAAGACTTGGGGCTCTTTCCACCATAAAGTGCTAACATTCACACAGATGTGCTGCCTGATAATTCTAGGTCTATTGCCAACAAAACCTCTTGTCCTCGTCAGCCAGAAGATTATAGACTCAATCAAAATGCGGAACTGGCCACACAGATCCACCCATGCACACCAGGGATGTTAGGAAGCAGAGGGCTGGGGGAAGGTTTGAGTGGCAGGCACCCAAACTCTCCTCCCCTCCTCTGTAAACTGGGGTGACAAAGAGCGAAAGCAACTCACTTAAGCAGGCCTGGGCTCTGGGTCTGCACAAATATGATAGGATTCTGCAAGTAAACACGTCTTTTATCTTCTATTTGGTTTAGCCCTGGTTGAAAGATAATCCTAGGTTAGCCTTTTGAAAAGCATCTTATCTCTTTTGTATTTTTCACCAGGTGTGACTGTCTTTTTCTATCTTTTTCAGTGTCTTTTTCAGCTGCTGTTGATATTGGGGTTGAGTTTGGACCTAATGATCTTTCAGAAGATGCCTAAGTTGTAGTTGTTCTTTTACTTACCCTCTGACAATCTTAACTGTGCTTGTGGGGCCACCAAACAGCTTTCATAGCAAAAATGTTTGAGCTGTTGACTTGTAAACATGGACTTAAAGTCAATAAAGTCTTTTCTCTGAGAGCCCTCAGGTATGTCAAGAAATTTAAGACTAAAGAAAACGAAAAAAATCTCCTTAAGGCTCTCATGGAACCAATTTGTAGATACGGTCTAACAACTCTCTGAACTATTGTTTAAAAACATAGGAAAACAATCTTTTTCGGAGGGTGTTTCTTCTAAGTATCTCCCAGGCAGTGATAGCTTATAAAATGTGGGGAACAGCTGTAGCCACCAAGAGAAAACTTGGAGAATTGTTTTAAATACCTAGTCTTGCTCAGCCGGCAGCTAAACCAGAATGACTACTGTTAAGAAGGATGTTTTGACTTCCCTAAAAAGGAAAAAAAAAAGTCATAAGGACTTGTTTCTACTTCTTGACACGATATTCCCTATGTGGAATCTTTCCTGTGGGTTGCCAGGAGCAGGGAGTTGGAAGAAATACATACCATTTTTTAAGCTAGTGGTTTTGCCCCTCAAAGCTCGAAGGAAAAAGAAATGCTCCCATAGCAAACATCTTGGTCTCGTACTTCCTTTATTGTTACACTCATCAACCTTTTAACTGCTTGTTCAAAATCTGTCTTCCAGTTAGACTACAAACTCCATGAGAGTGATTGTTTTTCCTTGTTCACAGCCATATCTCTGGTATAGAGACCTGGCACGTAGTTTGACGTTCAATAAATATCTTTTGAATCAAATGCTGAATAAATTATGTTGAAGCCATAGCCTTCAAGAGAGATGATGGGAGCCAGTAGATTTACATTGCAGATAAAACCACTAGGTGGATTTGGAGTTGCTATAGGTGTACAAAGTGATGCAGTATATAATGGAATCAATTAGATGAAAAAGTGAGAATTTTCAAATTTTGAAGACGAAAAAGGGAAGAATCTTGGGATTGCATTGAACCTGGTATGATTACATTGGTAATAACTAAAAATCAAAGAGGAAAATGTCAAATTGCCCCTAGGCTTGCCTATCTTAAAACATCTTTCATCTATTATAGAGCACATATTAGTATTTTAGGTTCAGTTGCTTTAACAAAGAGGGGCTGTATATTTTTCCAAGTACTAGTGTCAAAGGAGTCACATCTATTATTGAAACTGTACAACGTCACTGACACAATTAGCATCTTAAAGCCATCGGGGGTAGTGTAACATCATTGCCAGTTTTCACACTGATAAATAAAGCTCTTGAAAAGTAAAACTCCAAAGTTAAATGTATAAAGTATCTGCAATCATGTCATAAATGCTATCTGCTTTTAAAAATTAAGAGAACAACATAGGTGCAACCTCCTTTAATGAGATGAATATCAACCTGAAAATGCAATGATGAAAGAATCTAACTGGAAAATGGTTGAAAGAATATTTCTGTTGAACTTCTTTATAGTGATACCTCTACTCAAGAAGACTGAGAGTGATTGGCTCAGAGTTGAATAGCAGGTCAGGATCAAAACTGGAGATGCAGGAACAGGCAAAGCACAGGAGACAAATATACAAATATTGACTTTGTAGTGAAGGAATTTTGAATAGACTAAACTTAGAAAAAAATCACTTGAAATAATGTATGCCTGCAAATTTAAAAATTTGAGTTGTTTTTAGAAATCTGCAATTTGATAGCTTTATTAAGGTATAATTACATACAATAAACTGTACATTTGCAAAATGTACAATTTGATGAGTTTTGACATATGTTTATATCTGTGAAACCATGACCACAATCAAAATCCATCAATCTCGAAAAGTTTCCTCAGGACCCTTCTCATTCTTGTTCCTTCTCCCCGGGAAACTGACCTCCTTTTTAAAAGATGTTTAAAAATTTTTTTTTAATTATCATGAAAACATAACATAAAAATTACTATTTTAAGGATATAATAAAGATTAGAACAGAAATTAATGAAATTGAGAATAGAAAAAGATTTTTTAAGTCAATAAAACTAACGGCTGCTTTATTTAAAAGACCAACAAAATTGAGAAACCCTTGGTTAGATTAAGAAAAAAATAACCAAAATCAGAAATGAAAAGGGGGGCATTTCAACCAATGCCACATAAATAAAAAGGATTATAAGAGAATGCTATGAACAATTGTATGCCAACAAATTGGATAAAATTCCTAGAAACCTGCCAGAACTAAATTATAAAGAAAAAGAAAAGCTGAACATACCAATAACTTGTAAGGAGATTGAATCAGTAAACGAAAACCTCCCAATAGATCTCTGAGCTCTCAGACATCAGGGCTAGAGCATCAGGAAGACTAACAATTGTAACCAAAAAATAAACCATGTTTCAAAAACCTGTATTACCGTATTTCCTAGGTTGATGAGTCTCAAATGACTAGCAGTTTGGTTCTCAAAAGATCTCTGAATTGTGTGCAGCTATTTGGGCAAGTGAGTCAGGACCCTGTCATGAGACAGGAGACAAGGGAAAATTCAGCAACAGTGTTTTCTCTGGCAATAAATGAGATGTGATCAGGGGAAACTGAGATATGGGCGATGTCAGTCAAAAAACAACACGGCACAGAAAATCAGCTTTCTGGCCAGGCCTCAGAGACTTGGCAGAACAGTATGTGAAAAGGGGGTCTTGAATTTATATGGAAGGGAAAGTAGGTGCAACTAAATGCACAAATAAAAAATAACTGGAAGTGACAAGCAGAAACCACTAGCTGATGTATTTCTGAGTGACCCAACAGAAGAGAAGGCACAGAATGGATGATTCTCCTGCAGCAATTGTTTGGTACAGTCTCATTTCCAAATAGAATATAGTCTTTATCATTTCTAATGACAGGGAGATACATACAGAGAGAGACAGATGGATATATATCTCCCATCAAAGAAAAACTCAAGACCAGATATTACTGAAGAAGTCTACCAAACATTTAAAGAAGTAATTAACTATAGTTCTTCTCAAACACTTGTGAAAAAATTGAGCAGAAGGGAACACATCCAGATTCATTCTCTGAGGGTAGCATTACCCTGATACCAAAACCAGATAAAGAAACTACCAGAAAACTACAGATTAATTTCCCTGATGAATATTAATGCAAAAACTTTCACAAAACACTAGCAAACTACATTGAAAAGCACATTTAAAAGGATTATACACCATGACTGAGCCGGATTTATTCCCAAGATGAAAGAATTATTCAACATATGAAAATCAACATAATAGACCAAATTCACAAAATGAAGGACAAGAAACACATGATCATGTCAACTTTTGCAGAAAAAATATTTGACAAGTTCTCTCATCCCTTCATGGTAAAAACAGCCAAATAGGAGTTGAAGGAAACTACCTTCATAATAAAGCCAATATATGAAAAGCCTGCAGCTAATATCATACTCAATGGTGAAAAACTGAAAACTCTTCCTCTGAGATCAAGAATAAGACAACGATGCCCACTTTAACCACTTCTCTTCAACACAGTGCTATCACTACTTGCCAGTACAATTAAACAAGAAAAAGAAAGAATAAAAGGCATCTAAACTGGAAAGGAAGAAGTAAAATTTTCTACATGAAATCACTCATCACAAAAGGACAAATGGTGTATGATTTCACTTATATGGGAGATCTAAAGTAGTAAAATTCATAGAGACAGAAAGTAAAGTAGTAGTTGCCAGGGGTTAGGGAGAAGGGACAGTGGGGACTTGTTTAATGGATATAGATTTTCAGTTTTGTAAGATTAAAATGTTCTGAACATGTTTCAAACAATGTAAATGTACTAAACACTAATGAACTGTACACTAAAACTAGTCAAGACGGCAAATTTTATTTGTTTCACCACACACAGCAATTCTATAAATAAATAAACTGGCTATCCCAAGTCTTAATAACAATGTGAAGGACTGGAACTCTCACTCACTGCTAGTGGGAATACCAAATGGCACGACCACTTTGGAGAAGACTTTGGAGATTTTTTTTGTACTATTTTTATTGGAGTAGAGTTGCTTTACAACATTGTGGCAGTTTCTAGTGAACAGCAAAGTGCATCAGTTACATGTACACATATATCCTCTCTTTTTAAAGCTTCCTTCCCATTTAGGTCATGAGAGAGCACTGAGTCGAGCTTCCTGAGGTATACAGTAGGTGCTTATAGTTATCTGTTTTATACACAGCCGTGTATATATGTCAGTCCCAACCTCCCAATTCATCCCACCCACCTCCTTTCCCTCGGTACACTTTGGCAATCTTGTAAAAACTAAAAATACATCTCCTATTCCATGCTAGAAATGTACCCAAGAGAAATTAAAGTATAACTCTATACAAAAACATACAAGAATGTTCAAGTAGCTTGATTTGTAATAATCAAAAGCTGGTAACAACTCAAATATATATCAACAGTGAATAAAGAAACTGTGTCTATTCATACAATGATATATTACATACGAAATAGGTGTACTTTTGATATATCGTTTATGGAGTTTGGGTTATGTACCAAGAACTGTGCTAAACGCTTTAAACATGAAATCACAACTCTATGAGGCAGCAATAATTAGCCTTATTTTACAAATGATGAAATTGAGTTTGGAAAAGTTGAGTAGCACAAAGTTACACAGTTACACTATGCCAAAGCCAGAATTTGAACTTAGGTACAGAGTAATGCCAAAGATAGAATGAATAATCATCATAGTGTATTTCTTGACTTCAACAGGAGGAATACACTAATAAGCTAATAGCAAACCTCTCAGTTGAAGAATTCCTTAGAAAAAGGATGCTCTGGACCTCTGGCTATTCACCAGTGGTATTAACTGACATATAGAACAATGCTGAGTATGTGGAACATAATGATTATAAACGTATTGTGAATTCTCACGGTTACTTCCCTAGTTGTGTGAGCTGTTTAATCTCTGTTTCTTTCTCTTTAGGATGGAGATAATTGAGTCTACTTCTGTTTCTGATTGTATTTATAACAGTTCCCCGAAAGTAGAGTTTTACTTTAACTCCTTAAATTTAACTTTGAATGCTTCCAATCTCTGTTAAGGGAGATAAGCCACTTTTTTAAAAACTTCATTCAATTTAATGCATCAGAAACGTGCTCTGTGCAATGAATGCCCTGGGCTAGGCACTGTGTTGGGGATCAAAGCTGAGTCAGATGGCAGAATCTCTCTCCTTAGAAATTTTGCAGTCTATTAAGCAAAATGCCCTGTTGGCCAATTCAATATTGTTATTATTTACATATCCTGTGCTTTGAGACTGATTGGACTTTAAAAATTTGACTCTGTATCACTCTAACCTATTTTGCATTATGATGTACTTCCAGTGTGGCTTACTAAGTAGTAAAGAGTCTGCCTGCCAGAGGCTCCGGAGACATGAATTCTATCCCTGGGTCAGAAAGATATCCTGGAGGAAGGCATGGCAACCCACTCCAGTATTCTTGCCTGGAGAAACCCCTGGACAGAGGAACCTGGCAGAATACAGTCCACGGGGCTGCAAAGAGCTGGACACGACTGAAGCACACAATTCACAGAGGTCTGCTCTTTGGAACTCAGGGAAGGTCTAGAAGGGTGAAGCCTTTTTCCTACAAACAAGAAATGAGGGACACTGAAAGGCTTTGTACCCAGGACAGCCCCACAGGGACCTGCTCTGTTTCAATATTTCATTTCCTTTTACTTCTGAAACTTAGTGAAAGTTACTAAATTAAATCCACTTTGAAATAAAGTTTAAGCATTTTAAGCATCATCAAACATAACTTCTAGATATTGTAATGTTATACGTAGAAACCAACACACCCCTTTAGTGAGGGTCAGAAGAAACCAAAGGTTATTGTGGCTTAAGGCAAACTGAGTTTTTGGAGTTATGTAGGTGACCTCGTCTGCTTATGAGAAAAACTTACATTGGAGCTGGTGACTGTAGGACAGCTACATCTATTGAAGATTGAAGCTAAAGCTAGGTTCAATTTTGGCACAGTGAAACTTGTCTAAATTGATCACTGACCCCTCAGCAGTGTTGGCTTTGGGAAAGGGCAAATAGCACAACTACCTCAGGTTCTGTAAGTTAGGGATCAGCATTGTGAGAAAAGCTATGTAGAAGAAATCTGTTATGGGTTATGTTGACTGAAAAACTTTCACAACCTAAAAGCTGAGAATTAGGGTTTATTCAGCAGACACACTGAGGCTGGGAGACACTCTCTCAGAGCTCCGAGGGGCTCTTCTGAAGAGGATATATAGGAGGATAGAAGGGAGGATATACAGGAAATTTTGCAAAAAAAAAAAAAAACACCAACAAACCCTCGTGGTCAGAACATCCAAAGACCACTGTTACTTGTCTGGTGGCCCAGTGGCTAAGACTCTGCACCCCCAATGCAGGGGGCGCAGGTTTGATCCCTGGTCAGGGAACTAGATCCCACAAACCACAACTTAGAGTTCACATGCCACAACTAAAGATCCCATGTGCTGCAACTAAAACTTGTTGCAGCCAAATAAATAAATACACAAATATATATTTTTAACAATGATTACTCTTACTTAAAAAACATATCTCAAGTTAATAAATTTAGTACTTTTCTATATATGGTAAGATGCAAGAATCTGGACTCTTTGAAATCATCCCTTTGACTTGCACCTTAACTATCTAGGGCCAGGGTTTAGTTTTCTTCATCCTGAATTCTCTGAGTGTGCCCCATAGGGGGGTGGCTGCAGTGGCTGATGGCTTTAGGACAAGGCAGTCAGTGACATTCTTTGTCCACAGCTGAAATGTGTCCCCTAGACGTTCATATGTGAAGCCTTAACCCGTGGTAGCTTAGAATGTGACCTTATATGGAAATGGGATTGTTAACTTAAGGTGAGGTCAGTAGGTTGGGTCCCTAATCCAATATGACTGGTGTCCTCATGAAAAGGGGAAATTTGGGGAAAGGGATTCACACACGGGGAGAATACCATGGAAGAGTAGATTTATGCAGCCTTAAACCAAGGAACCAGCAGAAGCTGGGGGTGGAGGGAGACTGAGAACAAATATTTCCCTGCACATTCAGAGGGCTTTTGGCCCTGCTGACACCTTCATCTTAGCCTTCTAGCCTCTAGGGCTGTGAGATAGTAAGTTTCTGTTATTACAACCACTCAATATGTGTACTTTGTCACAGCACCATAGCAAACTAATACAAGACAGGAAGGGAATTCTGTTCTTCTATTTTTTTTTCCTCTTTAATGTTACAATAATGTTAGAACTCTTCTGAAACACTCATGGTGGAAAAAAAAAGAAAACAAACAGCATGAACCAAGGCATTGTGTGCCCAAAACACAAGTAGTGAGGCTTAGGCTGGAGGGTTCAATAAGAATTTTTGCCTAACCTAGAGAACACCGCTGACAACCTTGACCTAAAGGGTTTCCCACCCCTGCCCATCCCTCTGTATCTCATCAGATTTATTTATTTCCCTCTTAGCTATATCACAAACTGTAATTCTTCTGCTTATTTACCTATTTATTTGTCTGTTGTCTGCAAGGGTAGCCTGTTATTCAGATATATATCCCAAGTGCATGCTCAATAAATATTTGTTGGAAGGAAGGGAGAAAAGGAGATAGAAGGGAAGTGTGTGTGTGTGTGTGTGTGTGTGTGTGTGTGCACGCGCATGCTCAGTCATGCTCTTTGGGACCCCCATGGGCTGCAGCCCACCAGACTCCTCTGTCCCTGGGATTCTCCAGGTGAGAATACTGGAGTGGGTTGCCATTTCCTCCTCTAGGGGATCTTCCGAACCTGGGGACCACGTCTCCTGCATTGCAGGCAGATTCTTTACCACTGAGCCACCTGGGAAGCCCCTGAAGGGAAGGAGGAAAATGAATGAAGGGAGGGTAGAGGAGTACCAGTAGGTCAGGTCAGGATGTAGTGTGGAACCGTAGCATGAAGAGGTTCTTAGAATAGCAGACTAGAGACCCCAAAGGACACCTCTGAATCAGTGTTCCCAGGGAAAGATTTGGTATTTGTATATACAACACACTTCTGATGAGCCTCAGGCAAATTCGGGAAAGACTACATCACAGTGGTTCTTAAAGCACGGTGCCTCAATCAGCAGCATCAGTATCATCTTGGAACTTGTTAGAAAGGCAATTTCTCAGTCCCCACTCCAGACCTACTGACTCAGAATCTGCATTTTAACAAGGTCCTCAGATGATTGAAAACTGAGAGTCAAAATCCTGCCTCTTACTATACCATACACTCTTAATCCATTTGAGCTACTCTAACAAAAATATCATAAACTCAGTAGCTTGAATAACAAGCATTTGTTTCTTAAAATTTTGGGGACTGAAAAGTTTAAGATCATGGTGCCGGCAAATTTGGTGTCTGGCTTATAAATACCTGTCTTTTGGCTATATCGTCACAGGGCTGAAGGGGGAAGGGATCTCTCTGGGGTCTTTTTTTACAAGGCACTAATCCCTTTCTTAAGGGCTCCACCCTCTTGACCTAATTACCTCCCAGAGACCCACCCCCCACCTCCAAATATCACACTGGCAATTAGGTTTCAACTTATTGGTTTTGGGGGACATAAAAAATTGAGTCTATAGCATATTTTGATGTCCTTTTACTGCTTTGCTTCTTCTAGGCCTGAGTAGAGAATTGGGCTAAATGTACTCTGAAGTAATGGGAATCTTAGCACAGAAATCAGAGATATAAATATTCCCACCCTATTTGGGACCTATAGATAGATCTCGGGCCTTAATCATGAGAGTTCCTTAAAATTGCAACACACAAGTAGTCTTTTAAACAGCAGTTATTCTGGGACATTCCAGTCTGAAGCCAAAAATGATCTCCCACCCAAGAAAGGAACTCAAAAGAAAAACACCAGTGACAGTAAATCACCACAATTAGGAAAAAAAGACAAGGAAAAAATAAATCACACAAATAAACTCAGAGAAATAATCTGTCCATTTAGGAAAATGCTGAAATCTGTTTGTGGGGAAATCTTTAGGATAAAGACAGGGCACTAAAGGAGTAGAAACAGACCAAAATCCTTTAATGAATCATGGAATCTGTAAACTGGTATCAGATGTTCTCCATCAGTCATAGAGCCACAGGGAGCCTTAGCAACATTTCAGATTCTTCCAAATAAGGTAACCCCAGTCAAAAGCTATGCTCTTAAAGACAACAATTTCCTCTTACCTGCTCATCTACTTGGTTTAGAATGAACCAATTGTTTTCAGAACTAAAGTACCTTTATACATGTAAGATTAGAAGAATTGTAAAGATTTCTTCACACACACACACACACCCACACACCCCACATTTTTACTGAGTCAGACTTTCCAATGTCAGTTGGAGAGAAGGATTTATAATCCAAGAAGAGAAGCTGTCTGTGGTTTCATTTGGTGGTTAGGGAGCAAGGAGGATGTGTTTTCTCATTGTAACATAGCAACTTGATTTCATTGCTGCTCCTCTGTCATATGTATGAAGGGAGATGCCAAATATCCCAAAAGAGAATATTCCAGAAGGTGCAGAGATGGTCTTTAGTTAGCCTATGAGTTTGCAGACCCAGAGACAAAAAAGTAACTACTTCACATTTTATGGGAGTTATATCTAAAACTTGATTAGATTTAGGTTAAACAATTTTGGCAAGAATACTTCATGAAACCACATGTTTTATTTGCATCCCATCAGGAGACACTGTATCACCAGAGATGTAGAGGGCCCCCAGTGCTCACTGGAGTCTTCATTCATTGCTATTCTCTGCAACAGCACTGGAGAGCTAACAAAGTAGAAAAATCATTTTATTTGACAGGTTACTGTAACATAAACTGTTATAATTGATGTGAACTGTTTGCTATTCTTTCCTAATCAGAGAACAGATTATGAAAATGTGAAGTAAAACTCACTCCGTCAAGTTCAACTCTTTGCCATCCCATGGACTATAACCCGCCAGGATCTTCTGTCCATGGAATTCTCCAGGCAAGAATACTGGGGTGGGTTGCCATTTCCTCTTCCAGGGGATCTTCCCGACCCAGGCATCAAAACTGAGTCTCCTGCATTGCAGGCAGACTCTTTACTGTTGAGGCACCAGGGAAACCCCTATTAATGATTATATATTTCATTAACTCCTGAGCCTAAATCATTTTGTGATAAGTTCTATTTACTCAGACTGGAAAACCTTACACATGTAATCTTCATAGATTGCTGTTGGGCCAAATAAACAAATAAACATTTTTTAAAAAGAGGAATAAAGTGAGAATATATTTATTTAGGATTTACTAAGAAATTTGTCTATTTGATAAGGAAAATGAATGCAGGTGGGAAATCTTTGCATCTTTTTATCCCATCCTTATTATTCAATATAGTTAGAGGAAGACTCTCATTTGTTTCCTAATTGTTTATTGTTCCTCGGAGTGTCCCTCCCCTCCATCTACTGCTCCTTATAATACCGAAAAGAAAAATTCAGATATTTCCCTTGGGCTACCATCTTGATTTTCTTCTATAGTGATGTAAACATTAGTCATTTCACTGCTATTTGATTCTTATGTTACTTTTTTATTGTCCTGGGTTATTTTCCCTGATCATAAGAAAGTAGAAGAGTCATCTATTTTCACATCAAGCAATCTTGATGTTTATATGATTATACTTGCAGGTTCCACTCCTCCTTTCTTCCACCTGCTGCTCCATCACTTCTAAGTTTTTATACTGTTAATTTGTTTGCTATTGAAAAGGCAAAATATATTCTATTATTTGCTCTATGTATAATTCTATTTTCTTTAATCTGGGGTAGATATGAATGTTTTGGGGCAGCCTTTCCTTCTGTTTCTAGACCTCCTTTGTATATAATTTTTTAAATGGATACTAGAAAGTCAACTCTGTGCACAGTGAAGTAGAGTTTGAAGAATTTAAGTAACTTCGGCTTTTATTTAATTTGTTCTTATGGGCTTCCCGGGTAGCTCAGTGGTAAAGAATCTGCATGCCAATGCAGGAGATAAAGGAGCCTGGGAGGTTGGGGGTTCAGTCCCTGGGTCAGGAAAATCCCCTGGAGGAGGAAATGGCAATGTGCTACAGTTTTGTGCAGAGGAACCAGGAGAATCCCATAGACAGAGGAACCTGGTGGGCTGCAGTTCATGGGGTCACAGAGTCTGACATGACTGAGCACATATGCACACATGCACTTCTTTAATCTCATTTGTTCTTATGGTCCTCTAAACATATTTTATGACTTTTTAAGTTTTGGTATTTCAATAGGCTTTTCTAGTTTTTGTTATGTTGTCTTTATAAAACATTTATAAGATGAATAAATTTGCAGTCAACCCTCCAAAAAAAAAAAAAAAGGAGTAACTACTTCAAACTGAATTTTGGATTTCATAAATGTGAAGAGTAAGTAGTGTAGCATTGTAGACTGCTAGAAAGAACTCCTGGGACTTCCTTGGTCATCCAGTGGTTAAGAATCTACCTGCTACTTCATGACTTTAGACTATACTACAAAGCTATAGTCATCAAGATAGTATGGTACTGGCACAAAACCAGTAAAGACCATATTCAAATGACCAAAGTTCAGAAAACACCGTCTATTGAATTCACTCTATAATATCTCTGATAAGTGATTTAAAATGCTTTTAGACTTAGCAAGTGCATTATCAACAAAATTTATTTAATTTTCAGACACATTAAATTGTTAAAATTGTAACACTTTGAGTTGAAATTTGTTTCCCAGGTTCTTGCTATCATGAATTCTAACTAAATATTTGAAGGTATTTTTCTTTGTTATCCTGCTCCATACTTTCAACATCCTTCTTTTCCTGGAACACATACACACCAGACTTTCTTTCCTCAAGTCAAACTCTCTTTGATTTCTCCCCTTTTAACATAATTCTGATCACACTCACCCCCAATGGCAATTCTCTAGGCTTATTCTAATTTATCAATGTCTCTCTTAAAATGAATTAGTAAAAACTATTTTTGTTGCATATGGCAGAAAACTCAGTTTAAGCTAGCTTAGGCAAAAAAGAGGTTTATTGGCTCGCATAATTTAAAATTCCAAAGTCAGTTTCATTTAAGACATGGTTTGAAACCAGGGTTCATAGAAGATCCCCAGAACCAGGATTTGCTGTCTCTTTCATTTCCCAGCTCTCATCTTTCTAAGAAAGATTTTTCAGGCAGGCTTTTCCCTCAGGACAGCAAGATGGTTAAAGAATTCCAGTCTTATCTTCTTACAGTCTCAAGTCTAAC
This sequence comes from Muntiacus reevesi, assembly GCF_963930625.1. Taxonomy (NCBI): domain Eukaryota; kingdom Metazoa; phylum Chordata; class Mammalia; order Artiodactyla; family Cervidae; genus Muntiacus; species Muntiacus reevesi. Next base: position 177,654,924 of record NC_089251.1, read on the forward strand.
AGAGAAGAGTGGGAATCTTTCAGGAATTCCAGACAAAGTTTCATTGCATATTAGTAGCTCTGCATGTGTCAAATGCCAAATGCTTTCCCCTGAGCACGCCTCTGTCACCAAAAGAATGCCATATGCTGACTGGTCAAGAGTAAGGAATAAAGACATCTTTATTGGAAATGCATGCACTTAAGTGGGGAAACAATTGGTGTCTCAGAGGGAAAGCAAGCTGTGTTTACTAGAAGAACTTACCTTGTGATGTCCAGATATGAACTCAGTATCCCGGGTGAGGTAAGTCCAGAGAATACCGCAGGACAGTCAACTCCTTTATAATGAATGTTATATAGCAACATAGGAGGGACTGAGAGTGCCTTCTCCATTCTGAAACTATACCTCTTTCTTTGGCATTCGCTTGTGGCTTAGATGGTAAAGAATCCGCCTGCAATGTGGGAGACCTGGGTTTGATCCCTGGATTGGGAAGATCCCCTGGAGAACGGCATGGCAACCGACCCTAGCATTCTTGCCTGGAGAATCCCCATGGACAGAGGAGCCTGGCAGGCTATAGTCAATGGGATCGCAAAGAGTCGGACAGAACTGAGCAAGTAAGCACAGCACACATAATAACTGGAGCTGTTATTTTCCAGTCCTCTTTTTTTGGTAACTCACACATGATATGGGAAATATAAAGCGCTACATCAACACACGACAATGTTCTTTGGTTTCCAGACCTAAGTATATGATTAAAATGAGCTGGTGGAAAAAAGAAAAAAAAAGAAGAGGAAAAGAAGGAGAAGAGAAAAAGGGAGTCCTAGTATTAGATACCGTGATAGCAACCGGATATGGGAAAGGACAACAAGAAAGGAAATATAATAAACATACCAAGTGGTGACTATAGCTCAAAGAGCAGAGCAGAACTGCCAAAAAGAAAAACAAAGATACTAATTTCAAAACTCGATGTAAAACTACAGTAATCAAGATAGTGTGGTACTGATTTTTTTTTTAATATAAATCAACAGAATTTATAGCTCAGAAATACCTATGGTCATTAGATTTTTTAAAGGGGGGCCAAGACAATTCAATGTGACTTATCTTTTCAACAAATGGTTTTAGAATAATTAAATATCCACATGCACAAAGACGAATTTAGATTCTTACCTCGCATTATACTCCAGAAATATTGAAAACAGATCATAGAGCAAGGTGCAAATCATGCTAAATTAGACTTCATCAAAATTAAAACATTTTGTGCTTCAAAGGATATCATCAAGAAAATGAAAAGATAAGATGTAGAAAAAGAAAAAAAATTTGCAAATTATATATCTGATAAATTACTAAGGAAATGGCAACCCACTCCAGTGTTCTTGCCTGGAGAATTCCAGGGACGGGGGAGCCTGGTGGGCTGCCGTCTATGGGGTCCCAGAGAGTCGGACATGACTGAAGCGACTTAGCAGCCGCAGCAGCAGAACATACAAGGGTTTTCCTTGTGGCTCAGATGGCAAAGAATCTGCCTGCAATGCAAGACACCCGGCTTCAATCCCTGAGTCAGGAAGATCCTCTGGAGAAGGGAATGGTAATGCACTCCAGTATTCCTGCCTGAAAAATCTCACGGAAGACTTCTTTCAAATCAATAGTAAGAAGACATCATATTAGGAAAATGCAAGTTGAAACCATAATGAGATACTGCTTCACATGTATTAGAATACAATAAAAAGAAATCAGGCAATACCAAGTGCTGGCAATAATATGAAAAAATCGGAAAAGTCATACATGACTGGTGGGAATTTTAAATGGTGCAACCACTTTAAAAAGAGTTAGACAGTTTCTTAAAATGTTAAACATAAATTTACCATATGGTGCAGCAGTTTCACTTCTAGGTATCTACTCAAGAGGAAGGGAAACATATGTCCACACAAAGATATGCACATACATGTTCACAGGATCATTATTCATTAATAGTCAAAAAGTGGAAACCATCCAAACTTCTCTCAAGTAGTGAATGGTTAAGTTAGGTGTGGTATATCCATAATGGAAGACTATTCTACAATAAAAAGGAACAATACATGCTACAACATAGATGAGCCTCAAAAACTTTACTGTCTGAGTGAAAGAAGACAGTAACAAAAAATCAAATATTATACGATCCATTTCTAGGAAATGTCCAGATAGGCAAATCTAAGGACACAAGTGGATTAGTGGTTGACAAAGATGGAGGGAGGAATGGGCTCCAGCCAATGGGCATGAGAGATTGATTTGAACTGATGTAAATGTTCTAAAACTGGATTGTGATGATGGTTACACAGTTCCATATATATAACAATCATATATAACAATCATTGAAATGGGTGAATTTTACATATAAATTTTATATCAATAGAATTGTTTTAAAAAAGCAGTTCTATTGATAGAACATTCACAGTAATGCAGAAGCAAACACTGTAATTAAAAAATATGTTTCAACCAAATGGTGGAATCACAAATTATCTTTATATTTTTCTGAATTTTCCAATAAAAAGTGCATTTTTAGAGGAGATCAGGCACATTCAGGGCGCTATGACCAGAGACTTAAAAGTGTATCTTTAAATCAAAAGAAAACAATAAAGATAATTTTAAAAGCTATTGTCTGAAAATCAAACATGAACTCACTACATGACAGACCAGAGGAGAGTTATGTAAAGTCACCTTGATAAAGAGACAGAATGGCTTTCAGACCTGGAAGATTTGATAGTAACCTGATTAAAGTTAACACATTTGAAAAAAGAAGCAGCAATCAGCAGAGAACACGGATCAATAAAGAAAGCACAGAAAAGGGGCAGAGGGAGAGGCAAGTGTGGCAGGCCTTACCTGTGCCAGGCAGAGAGTCTGCAGGCTGAGCAACGCAGGTGTGCACAGTCCCAAGGTAGAGATGGAGGCCGTACATCTGACAGAGCTTCAGGCAATTAGGCATTCTAAATATACCGCATGCTCACCACAAAGTATTTTCTAACATTTTTTTTCCCCCAAGTAGTCTTCTGTATAGAGAAGCCCTAGTCATATTGATATACTGTGAATTAACACATATTTGGGTTTACATATGTCAGGCTCCTAATGTTTACGCAGCGTGAGTTGGCTTGTCCAAATTGAATCGACTCTAGAGTGATGGCAAGCTGGAAATTATGCATCTGGAAAACTGTGATAGTCATTAAGATAAATGCCACCTTGTGAGACCTCTTGGAAGCCATACCATCAGTCCTTTCTCAGTGACAACCCAACCTTGACGAGAGTTTCTCATTCAGATGTCAATATCAAGAAATCCAAGATAAAAAGACATACTGAAATAATCACATGTTCAGCCTACTTTTTTAAGAAGCCACTTATGGGAAGGATTTAAATTATTTAAATCTCGTACTTGCTGACTCCAGATCCATTCAGTCCCAGCAATGAGAACTCTAGCACCCACTGGTTCAATCGTACCCTAGTCATAGAATGAGTCCTGGTTAAATAGAGAGCTTCCTTTCAATATAGGATCTTAGTTTCCTGACCAGGGATTGAACCTGTGCCCCCTGCATTGGGAGTCTGGAGTCTTAACCCCTGGATCACCAGGGAAGTCCCTATCAACTTTCACTTTTAATTTTGAATGTAAAACTGTCTAAAATAAATCAGAAATTATCTAAAACAATTTTCTATATTAAGAAAAAAGTAAGAGCTGAAAGATTTCCACATGAAATGCTAACATTTTGTTAAATCAAACATTTTGCAAAGGAAAATAGTGAATTTTGTAAATTCATAAAAATATGACATATTAGCCTACAGATTAGCTTTCAAAAAACTGGCCTTCAATGAATTGGGACCTGCATGTTATTTTCTTGGCTTTTGCTTATCACTAGCTTCCATCATCTAAAATGAAAGGGAGAAGAGGTTGGATGGCATCACCAACTCAATGGACATGAGTTTGAGCAAACTCCGGGAGATGGGGAAGGACAGGACAGCCTGACGTGCTGCAGTTTATGGGATCACGAAGAGTTGGACACGACCTAGCAACTGAATAACAAATCATATACAAAATTTTTACTTATGTGAAAATGATTTATAAATAAAATGCGTTAAACCCAAATATTTCCCACTAATATTTCTTAAGAGATAACATTTTTAAAGTGTCTAAAATTAAAAGGCAGGAGTAGGGAGAAGGAAATCATGAACCACTTCTAATCCACCCAGCTTTTTCCCAAAGGCCTGGGAGGTACTCTTAATGAACCAAGACATTTTTGCCGCAGAAAATAAACATTTTTAAAGCAGAACTTGGCAACTGTGTTGGGGTAAGAGGTCATATTTGACATTAAGGCCCTGACACTGGCATATTTTCTCAAGAAAACAGTGATCATCTTTGTGCATTATCCTTTCAAAGCCAGTTCAAGGTACGTATGTGGGCCATTTTTTGGTCTATCCATCTAAAGAAAAAATTCTCCATAAAACTTCTCTTTCTACCTCAGACTGGAATAGGAAATATATTTTTTAAATTTATTTATTTATGACTATATCAGGTCTTAGTTGTGGTATGTATGGTTAGTTTCCCCATGACATGTGGGATCTTAGTTCCCCAACCAGAGATCAAACCCAAGTTCCCTGCATTGCAAGACAGATTCTTAACCACTGGAGCACCAGGGAAGTCCAGGAAATAATTTTTTAAAAACTTCTTTTTCTGCCACTGTGAAGGGAAGGGAATTTGAATTTGTGAGTATGATTGCATTTTAAGTTATCTAAGAAAAATGTTGATGCTGAAGCTCCAATACTTTGGCCACCTGATGGGAATACTTGGGCCACTGACTTACTGGAAAAGACCCTGATGCTAGGAAAGATTGGGGGCAGGAAGAGAAGGGGGTGACAGAGGATGAAATGGCTGGATGGCATTACCAACTTAATGGACAAGAATTTGAGCAAGCTCTGGGAGATAGTGAAGGACAGGGAAGCCTGGCAGGCTGCAGTCCATGGGGTCACAAAGAGTCGGACATGACTTAGCGACTAAACAACAACAAAGAAGAATGTTATTGAGAAAAAAAATGGTCTCCTAGAAATAAACCATAGCAACTGAATAAAAACCTTGCTAGGCCTAGCACTGAAAGCTTATCCTGAATTCCAAACCTCTAGTTGTCAGCTTAGCTTTGAGTTTTTGATGAATTTACCCGCCCCGAGAGCTGACACCGTAGGGCTCATAAAAACCCTAATAAATAGGAACTTTCTTGGTGGTCCAGCAGGTAAGACTCCAGACTTTCATTGCAGGTTCTCTGGTCCTAGGGACACTAAGACCCCACATGCTGCCTGGCATGGCCAAAAAAAGAAATCCTAATAAATATGTAGCTATGGTTGGTAGTCTTTGAAAGATAAGTAAAATTTCCCAACTTGTTCTATGAACCTCAATTATCTCAGACTATTAGAGGATCTGGAAATAGGGAGCCAAAAGTTAAGAGTTCAGAGCCATCAGAGCAGTCAGCTTCCAAAGTGTCATTTGGGTGGGCTAAAAGGTGCATATTAGTTTGGCTTTTACACCTCCTGCTCCTTTTCAGGAGAATAAATAATTACAGTGATTTATCTTTGAAATGTGCAGCTTCGAGTTGGATGTGGAAAAGTCACATAATGGTGTCAGCGCTTCAGCCCGAAGTAAATAAAATGGTGAAGTATATTTAGCACACGATAAGGCGAGGCACTGAGAAACAGAGATAAAAAGAAGAAACTGTCTCTACATGATTAGAGAACTTTACCAAATACTCAGCGTGTGCAGAAAGAACGTGATTTAAAAAAAAAAAATCAGTGGGAAAAAAACAGTCCAAGTTCCAGATTTCCATCTTATTTCTATCTCCCAAAAGGCAGGGCAGTTTCTCAGGCACTTCTGGTTCCTTCTCTCCCAGTTTTCAGCCTCCCTCCCCATGTGAAGTGCCTGATTTTGGATACAGGGGAGTTGTCTAGATAGCTAATGCCTTTCAAGGCTGATGTGAAGATTCTACCTAGCTTCCCTGCCGTTTCCACATGCTCCAACCAGGCACTTCGGCAGCGCTATGGTGCCTGCCACTGGCTTCCGTGGTGGCTCAGACAGTAAAGAATTTGCCTGCATTGCAGGGGATGCAGGTTCTATCTCTGGATCAGGAAGATCCCGTGGAGAAGGGAATGGCTACCCACTCCAGTATTCTTGCCTGCAGAAATTCTATGGGCAGAGAAGCCTGGCAGGCTACAGTCCATGGGATCACAAAGGGTCGGACACGACTGAGCCATTAACACATGTAACCAGAGGGTGCCTGCCAACCATAAAGATTTTACCCTCCAAGAAAAGCTGCTTTCCAGTTGTTCTCCTTCCTCTAACAGAGGTTGGGTTTGCACACACATGCTAAGATGCGTCAAAGGGCTTGAAAAGTCCAGTCAACTGACTTTTAAACTGATTTTGCCATTGAATGCAAAAAAGAAAAAAAAGCAGCCCAGCAGTTTGGGTGTTGGATGTAGCCTTGGATATATCTATACACAGAATCTCAGTCCTTCTCCAGCCTGAACCTCTCCCCATCCCCAGTCCTGCCACCTGAAACTGCTCCTTGCATCAGTCCTCACTGATGACCTCCTAGTCGCTAGATCCAAAGAACCATCCATCAATTAGTATCTTGTTTCCCAGGCCACAAGAAGTTGATACTGTTCACCAATTAATCAACAAAAGGCATGGTAATGTCTTTTTCTTTTTGTCAGCCAGGGATCTTAGCTTCCCAGCCAGGGATGGAAACCACACACCCTGCCGTGGAAGCAGGGGGTCCTAACCACTGGACCACCAGGGAAATCCCAGATAATGGTTTTTCTTGTTTTTCTACCTCTGACCACTTCTTCATGGTCTTCATTGTGCTACTGATGCCCTTTCTGTACCCATTACTTCGATGTGAACTTTCTGCAGAACTTCATCCGAGGCTGTCTTTTCACTGATCTCTTTATTCTTGAACAATTGGATTCTGCCCTTTGCTTTCATTGCCACCTGTACTTGGCAGCTCTCATCTAATGCCTCTAATCTGCCTCTCTCCTGAGTTTTAATATCCTATATATGAAGGTCCTCGGGCAAGCAGAGAATGGGAGGATCCAGAAGGGAGGGACACAATCACGAGACCAGAAGCAAAAAAAATGTAAGCATGTGAGTATTTCTCTAAGTCAATATTCAGGCAGAGAAATTGAAATTTTAACAATTTTTTTTAGATTCTATAGCATTATTTCAGAGAAGGATTGAGAGGACACGTGATAAAAAGGAAAAAACTAGAGTATTATGGGGAGATGGTTAGTGACTTCTTTCTTGTATTTCTTATACTAATAGTTACACTAATTTGTACTAATATCATGTAGGTCTAGCATTGGCTGCAGATGAAAGAAATCTTCTCCAAATAACAGCTTATTTCAGCCTTCATGAAAGTCTGAAGGTTGGTAGTCCAGAGTTGGGATACAGACTTGACTAAGGCGTCAGGAAAAAAAAACTAGCTCACTTCTCTGCCAATTCTGGGCTGTGACCTCCATCCTTGTGGTCCAATACAATGGCTGAAGTATCAGTCATCGAATTGGTGTTCCCAGGAGCAGACAAAGGGCACACTGACACAATCTTTTAAGTATGTTTTCCTGGAAGCTTTCCAGGGCCACTTATAAGTCACTGGCCAATTATTCACATTGCAGCTTGCAGTTAAGAGAAAACTGGACAATGTGGCCTTTATTCAAGGCAGCTCTGGGTGCCCTCGAACACAGCTTCAATTACTACCGATGACGTGCAGAGAACATGGGGAGGGGCACAACATGCAGTCTAGCAATACTATTCTCTGAACAATGGATAAGACCTTGAGAAAATACCTAGATATTTGATCATGAAAGGGAACGCTTTTTTTTTTTTTTTGGCCACATGGCATGTGGGATCTTGGTTCCCCAATCAGGGATCAAAGCCATGACCCCTGCATTGGAAGTTCAGAGTGGCCCACCAGGGAACATGCCAGGAATGTTACTTTTGTATTTGTAGAGAAACAAATAAAGATATTCACATGGATAAAGTCAATGAGCTCATAAGATGTTTCCCAAGGCTCCTCCTGCTTGTTCAGTTCCAGGTGCAATCCAGCATGGTGGGAATCACTTGAGCCAGGACTGAGAGGCCTGCAGGCCATCTTCCTGAGAGGCTGTAGGCAGGGAACTCTTCCACAGAAACGGAGAGAGCCCTAGAGCCATCATTGACTCTGGTCCTGGTGGGTGGACTTGTCTGAGCAACTGCCAGCTTGGGCTCTTTCCCACAGAAGGGCCTCTGTTATTTCGTGCAGTTCATCTCCGAGTATTCCAGCGGGAACTCCCACCACCGCTTTTGAATTTACAGACTCCTCTGTGGGGATTTCTCTCCCTGCCAGTCAACTTAAATCTTCCTTTGTTCAGACTCTTCCCTCGTCCTCTGTTCTGACCCCTTCAACACGACCACAACCTCAAGAATGTGATCTTTGCACAAAACATTTTATCAAATCCAGCAAAAAGCCTCAATAGACCACTTCTAGTACTTGAGATGTTTGTTTGTTCCTCTACTTTTTTTTTGGCTAGCAATGCCACCTTCATCAGGTTCTTGGATATGGGTATGTCTTCCGTGGCTTCTGTGGCATTTCTAAGCTGTAGATTTAGATTTAAAGACATTATAGAAAATTTGCAACTTTCTTGAACTAAAAAGCTGCATAGAAATCCATATTTGAAATATTGATATTCTGAGAGATAAAACAATGTTGACTAAATATTTCATATGTATGAATAATTCAATTTCATATTTGTGTTTTAGAAATGCTTGGCTGTTGAAGAGACACACATGCTTTTCTATGTTAGGTTTCTATCTATATATGTCCATGGAATTCTCCAAGCAAGAATACTGGAGTGGGTTGCCACGTCCTCCTCCAGGGGATCTTCCCGACCCAGGGATCAAACCCAAGTCTCTTATGTCTTCTGAACAAGCAGGCCAGTTCTTTACCAGTAGCAATACCTGGGAAGCCCCAGGGTACCCAATAGCAAAACAAAGGTTAATCTGATAAGATTTAGGAGTTACCACTGTCTCAGGTCCCTGAGGGTGGGGGTGGGGGGAGGGGAACAGAGGTATACAGGAAACTGTTATTTACAGCTTTTTGAGCCCTTTCCCAAGATGTCCTTGGCTGCAGATGGGGAAAGAGGAGATCCCTTCTCCATCTCCATGCAAACTGATGGAGGTGTAAAAAGAGCAAGGCTCTAGAGACACACCAGCTTGAATTCAAATTCCAGGACTTCATTTAGTAGCAATACTTTGAGCAAGTTACTTAACCTCTCTGATAAGAAAGCCATGAGCAATAAAAGCCAGTGTAGATTCATTAATAACATCTTAGGTCAAACTAACATAATTCTTATCTTTTACAAGGTCACTACTATGCATAGACAGAGTGCATTTTAATTTTGGCACACCATTGGAAAAAATATCTTAAGATATTCTTGTGGTCACAATAAATAAAAGTAAACTGGATAATTATTGAAAGTAAGCCTGGAAATAGTTGAACAATGACATACACAGATGTGTATTAATGTATCAATTCTCCTAGAAAGCAGGAAAGTCTCGCTCTGTTATGTTCGAGATTTTATCAGCAACTTGAATATAAAATGTATTAAATGCTTGGGTGGTTCAACAGTATGAGAGACAGTGGATGACACAATCAAAATTCAAAATGATTTCAATAACCTTAAAAAAAAATAGCTTAAAAAAAGGCTATTAAAAGACCTGTGTCAAGTTCAGTACTTAGATTCATAACTGCTTGGGATCTGGGCATGGATGGCCCAGAACTGGGAAGGGTGTCAGCTCAACATGACCACAGCAAGTGAGCTGGGTCTGCTTGGTTGGCAAGTGTGGACAGAGTCAAGAAGATGACCCAACTTGAAGGGGCTCCCAGAGACCAAATCTTAAAAAATCTGAGCAGTGAAATTTTAGTTGTTGATTGTATAGATTATAATTAATTGAGTAAAATAGGAATCCATGAGCCTACATTGATAACAAATAAGTAAATGAATTAATATATAAGGGAAAAGAGAAAAGTCTGTCTTACAGGAGAAGGTCAACTAAGAAATATAGAAAGAATGATGGACATAGGAAAAAAAAAATCATAGCAATTTTTTCAAACAAAATCAACAGAGGCTAGTACTAGTGGGTGAAAGTATAAAATACTTAGTAAGTAACTTTACAGTGGAGAACCTGTCCAAATCCATCTTATCTAAATTATAAGACCAGAGAGGCCTTTTTGATTTTTTAAATTTTTATTATTTTTAACATGTATTTTTTTTTTTTTTTTGTATTTATTTTTAATTGAGGATAATTGCTTTACAATGTTGCGTTGGTTTCTGCCATACATCAACATGAATCAGCCATGGGTATATGTATGTTCCCTCTCTCTTGAATGTCCCTCCCACCTCCCACCTTATCCTACCCCTCTAGGTTGTCACAGAGCACTGATTTAATTATAAAAACAAATTCCCACTGGCTATCTGTTTTACATATGGTAATGTATACGTTTCATGCTACTCCCTATTCATCCCACGCTCTTCTTTGCCCACTGTGTCCACGAGTCTATTCTCTATGTCTGTGTCTCTATTGCACGCTAAGTTGCTTCAGTCGTGTCCGACTCTTTGCAACCCATGGACTGTAGCCCACCAAGCTCCTCTGTCCATGGGATTCTCCAGGCCAGAATACTGGAGTGGGTTACCATGCCCTCCTCCAGGAGATCTTCCTGCCCCAGGGATTGAACCCGTGTCTCTTACATCTCCTGCACTGGCAGGCATGTTCTTTACCACTAGCACCACCTGGGAAGCCCCCCTGTGTCTCTATTGCTTCTCTGCAAATAGGTTCATCAGTATCATTTTTCTAGATTCCATATATACATATTAATATGTGATATTTGTTTTTCTCTTTCTGACTTACATCACTCTGTATAACAGGCTCTAGGTTCATACACCTCACTAGAATGGACTCAAATCCATTCCTTTTTATGGCTGAGTAATATTCCATTACATTTATGTACCACAACTTCTTTTATCCATTCATCTGTCAATGTTCACTGCAGCACTATTTACAATAGCTGGGACACAGAAAGGCCTACCTTGATGAGCGAGAAGGTTGAAGACTTCTGGTTCTAAATTATATCTCAATATGTAAGTGTTAGACCATGACTATAGAAGACAGAGCCAGTTAAACCTGAGGAATACAACAGCTATGAATGCACGCTGAAGCAGGTGTGTTGAATCAATGACTCAAATGCCACCAGTGCTTTTGCTGTGAGTGAAGTGAGTTTTCCAACATGGAAACAAACTCTTGATGAAACTCTATATAAAACAAAATACAAAACAAAATACAGTGTTCCCTTGATTTACATGGTAGTGGTATACTTTGAAAATCCACTGCATATTGAAAGCTTGCAAAAACACTTTATGTTTAATATGAAAAATCGATTTAGTTTGTAGTTTCAGGTAAACAGGCTTTTAACCTACAGGGATACCCCACTAGACATTTCAAAATCTTGCAGGATGAAGGGTAATTCTTTAATGTGTGGGGCACCCATACATTGCAGTATGCCCAACATCTCTGCTCTCTCCCTCATGGCAGTAGACTACAAAAATTATGATGACAAGCCCAAAGAGCCCTACTTTCTTCTAGAATGTCCCCCAGGACCAGTGTTAAGGACCACAGATTTAGAAACAAGTTTGCATCTGGCAGGAGTTGTTGGTGGGTTATTTCTGCCTTATTGGAAGCTTTGTCTAAGTAAAACCCTTCAAACTCTAATCTTCAATAAACCCACAATTACATCTCATGAAGCCATTACTTGTTTGCCTTCTGAAATACTATTTTTCTGCTTCTTTGATATTCAAAAAAATACTCAATTTATATGAATATTAGTTATTTTAGTCAGAACTCTTAGCTTCAAATAACAAGAAACCAACGCAAACTTGTGGCCATCCACACAGAAAAGAAGCCTTTACTGTCTTAACTTGATGGCTCAGTGGGTCACGAATCTGCCTGTAATGCAGGAGACGCAGGCAACGCGGGATTCATCTCTCGGTTGGGAATATCCCCTGGAGGAGGAAACGGCAACCCACTCCAGTATTCTTGCTTGGGAAATTCCTTGGACAGAGGAGCCTGATGGTCCAGGGGATCGCAAAGAGTCAGACACGACTGAGTGCGCGCATGCGCACACACATACACACACACAAACTTGGAACCAAGAGTGTGCAGCTGGTTCTGAAATAACTGGATTCAGGAAGTCAACTGAGGGGCTTGCCTGGTGGCACAGTGGATAAGAATCCACATACCAGAGCAGGGGACAGGGGTTTGATCCCTGGTCCCGGAAGATTCCACATGTGGCGGAGCAAGTAAGTCTAGTTGCCATAACTACTCAGCTCATCCACTGTAACTACTGAAAGCCCGGGTGCCCTAGAACCCACGCTCTGCAGCAAGAGGAGCCGCCGCAATGAGAAGTCCATGCACCGCAACGAAGAGCAGCCCCTGCTCAGCACAAAGAGAGGCCGCTGGCACAAAGCAGCAAAGACCCAGTCTTAAAAAAGAAGTCAAAAACTTTCGCTGTTTGCAGATGACATGATCCTCTACATAGAAAACCCTAAAGACTCTTCCAGAAAATTACTAGAGCTAATCAATGAATATAGTAAAGTTGCAGGATATAAAATTAACACACAGAAATCCCTTGCATTCCTATATACTAACAATGAAAAAACAGAAAGAGAAATTAAGGAAACAATACCATTCACCATTGCAACAAAAAGAATAAAATACTGAGGAGTATACCTACCTAAAGAAACAAAAGACCTATACTTAGAAAACTATAAAACACTGATGAAAGATATCAAAGAGGACACAAACAGATGGAGAAACATACCGTGTTCATGGATTGGAAGAATCAATATTGTCAAAATGGCTATTCTACCCAAAGCAATCTATAGATTCAATGCAATCCCTATCAAGCTACCAACGGTATTTTTCACAGAACTAGAACAAATAATTTCACAATTTGTATGGAAATACAAAAAACCTAGAATAGCCAAAGTAATCTTGAGAAAGAAGAATGGAACTGGATGAATCAACCTGCCTGACTTCAGACTCTACTACAAAGCCACAGTCATCAAGACAGTATGGTACTGGCACAAAGACAGACATATAGATCAATGGAACAGAATAGAAAGCCCAGAGATAAATCCACGAACCTATGGACACCTTATCTTTGACAAAGGAGGCAAGGATATACAATGGAAAAAAGACAATCTCTTTAACAAGTGGTGCTGGGAAAATTGGTCAACCACTTGTAAAAGAATGAAACTAGAACACTTTCTAACACCATACACAAAAATAAACTCAAAATGGATTAAAGATCTAAATGTAAGACCAGAAACTATAAAACTCCTAGAGGAGAACATAGGCAAAACACTCTCCGACATAAATCACAGCAAGATCTTCTATGACCCACCTCCCAGAATATTGGAAATAAAAGCAAAAATAAACAAATGGGACCTAATGAAAATTAAAAGCTTTTGCACAACAAAGGAAACTATAAGTAAGGTGAAAAGACAGCCCTCAGATTGGGAGAAAATAATAGCAAATGAGGAAACAGACAAAGGATTAATCTCAAAAATATACAAGCAACTCCTGAAGCTCAATTCCAGAAAAATAAATGACCCATCAAAAAATGGGCCAAAGAACTAAACAGACATTTCTCCAAAGAAGACATACAGATGGCTAACAAACACATGAAAAGATGGTCAACATCACTCATTATCAGAGAAATGCAAATCAAAACCACAATGAGGTACCATTACACGCCAGTCAGGATGGCTGCTATCCAAAAGTCTACAAGCAATAAATGTTGGAGAGGGTGTGGAGAAAAGGGAATCCTCTTACACTGTTGGTGGGAATGCAAACTAGTACAGCCACTATGGAAAACAGTGTGGAGATTTCTTAAAAAACTGGAAATAGAACTACCATATGACCCAGCAATACCACTTCTGGGCATACACACTGAGGAAACCAGATCTGAAAGAGACACGTGCACCCCAGTGTTCACCGCAGCACTGTTTATAATAGCCAGGACATGGAAACAACCTAGATGCCCATCAGCAGATGAATGGATAAGGAAGCTGTGGTTCATATACACCATGGAATATTACTCAGCCGTTAAAAAGAATTCATTTGAATCAGTTCTAATGAGATGGATGAAACTGGAGCCCATTATACAGAGTGAAGTAAGCCAGAAAGATAAAGAACATTACAGTATACTAACACATACATACGGAATTTAGAAAGATGGTAACGATAACCCTATATGCAAAACAGACAAAGAGACACAGAAGTACAGAACAGACTTTTGAACTCTGGGGGAGAACGTGAGGGTGGGATGTTTTGAAAGAACAGCATGTATATTATCTACGGTGAAACAGATCACCAGCCCAGGTGGGATGCATGAGTCAAGTGCTCGGGCCTGGTGCACTGGGAAGACCCAGAGGAGTCGGGTGGAGAGGGAGGTGGGAGGGGGGATCGGGATGGGGAATACATGTAACTCTATGGTTGATTCATATCAATGTATGACAAAACCCACTGAAAAAGAAAAAAATAAAAAAGAAAAAAGAAAAAAACACAAAAAGTGAGAAAATTTAAAAAAAAAAAAAAAAAGAAGTCAAGTGAGATCATGCCCTCATCTTCCTTCCTCTTTTCCTTCCTCTCTCTCCCTTTCTATCCTTCCTCCCCTCCTCTGTCCCTCCTCTCCCCTCCCTCTCCCCCTCTCTCTCTCCTTTTCCTCTTTCTTTCTATAGGCTGAATCCAGGCTGTCTCCCGGTGATTATGCCCAGATGGTTATGGGCATCACTCACATTCTCTCTGCTCTCTGGAAGGTCTCTGCTTCTCTTCTCCTGCTCTGAACTGTGTCCCACAGTTCAAGAAAGACACTGTGAGGATGAAAAAGTTGATCTGCAAGTAGTTGTTTAACATTTGCGTTCCCTAATAAAATGTAAACTCTATTGACAGGACCTGGTCTTTCTTATGCATTGCTGTATCCCAGCAGCCAGCATTGCATTGCTCATTCCGGTCACTTAAAGAATACTCACAGAGGGCTTCCTTGGCGGCTCAACGGTAAAGAATCCACCTGCCAATGCAGGAGATACGGGTTCGATCCCTGATTCGGGAAGATCCCACCGGGAGCAGTGAAGCCTGTGCGCCACAGCTACTGAGTCTGTTCCAGAGCCTGCGAGTGCTGGGTCCTCGAGCATGTGCTCCACCACAAGAAAAGCCACCAGAGTGAGGAGCCTGGGTTCCGCGACAAGAGAGTAGCCCCCACTCATCCCGACTAGAGAAAAACCTGTGCAGCGACAAAGACCCAGCACAGCCAAAAATAAATAAATAAAATTCTTTTAAAAATACTTACAGAATGAGTGACTCACCCTGTTGAAACTAGAGGTTGCCCAGTTCTGATATTTTGCCACAAGAATTTCCTAGATTTTGAAATATGGGCTAAAGGCAGCAGTAGCTGTGTGTTCTAGAAGCAGGCAATGGGCTGACTCATGGTTCTGAGATGTAGAAGCAAAATAGAGAAATCCAATGGGAGGGATCCTCTGCATCCCAGATTCACCTAAGGGGCTTCTCCATCCAGAATTATCCAAATTCACCCCCATTTCACCTTAGTCCAAGAATTACACATAAGAGACCAAAATCAGCATGAAAGAAGTTGACTGATTCAATTAGTATATTGCTGTGGTAATTTCGATTCTTTAGGCCACTGTAAAATTTCATTCTATGTATACTTATTCAAACTGGGAAAGGAGTACGTCAAGGCTGTATATTGTCACTCTGCTTATTTAACTTCTATGCAGAGTACATCATGCAAAATGCCAGGCTGGATGAAGCACAAGCTGGAATCAAGATTGCAGGGAAAAATATCAATAACCTCAGACACACAGATGACACCACCCTTATGGCAGAAAGTGAAGAACTAAAGAGCCTCTTGATGAGACTGAAAAACTTGGCTTAAAACTCAACATTCAAAAAACTAAGATCATGACATCCCGTCCCACCACTTCATGGCAAATAGATGGGGAAACAATAGAAACAGTCACAGACTTTATTTGCGGGGGCTCCAAAATCACTGCAGCCACGAAATTAAAAAACACTTGCTCCTTGGAAGAAAAGCTATGACCAGTCTGGATGGCATATGAAAAAGCAGAGACATTACTTTGCTGACAAAGGTCTATCTACTCAAAGCTATGGTTTTTCCAGTAGTCATGTATGAATGTGAGAGTTGGACTATAAAGAAAGCTGAGTGCCAAAGAATTAATGCCTTTGAACTGTGGTGTTGGAGAAGACTCTTGAGTCCCTTGGATTGCAAGGAGATCAAACCAGTCAATCCTAAAGGAAATCAGTCCTGAATATTCATTGAAAGAACTGATACTGAAGCTCTAATACTTCAGCCACCTGATGTGAAGAACTGACTCATTTGAAAAGACCCTGATGCTAGGAAAGATTGAAAGCAGAAGGAGAAGGGGATGATAGAGGATGAGATGGTTGGATGGCGTCACCGACTCCATGAACATGAGTTTGAACAAGCTCTAGGAATTGGTGATGGACAGGGAAGCCTGGTGTGCTGCAGTCCATAGGGTCTCCCAATGCAGAAGCCCTGGGAGACACAGGTTCAGTCCCTAGGTGGAGAAGATCCCCTGGAGGAAGGCGTGGCAACCCATTCTCACCTGGAGAATACCCATGGACAAAGGAGCCTGGTGGGTTACAATCCATAGGGTCACAAAGAGTCAGACACAAAGAGTCAGACAGGATTGAAGGGACTTAGCATACATGGACATACTTTTCCCTGTTCTTTGTAATGCACTAATAAAATTAGGCATTCCACTGAATCACTATAAAAGAGTTTTCCTGCATAATAACAGAATTCAATGCCAGTCTATAGTGTAAGAAGCACTTTTCCATACTTAAAAGCATTACATTATATATTATTTTGCATATGTTCCAGTGACAGGCATTTTTTATTTTTCTTATGTGAAATTAAAAAAAAAAGTAAGGTTGCTCTTAAAATTGAAGCTAAACTGGGTGGGTCAGAATTGCTAGTGTTTAAAAAAATGTGAACAACATCCTTAATATAGCTATTTGTGACTAACCCAGTGGGTGTAACACCCAAAGGAAAACAATAAGTTCACTTATAATGAATTTGAAAACTTAGAGTTTAGAACTCTGTGCTATTTTTTAAGATACAAATTACTAAAGGACTCATGGAAGTTTTTTAATAAAGAGAATGTTGATTATGGAATATTAACATTTAAAGACTTTAAAATGGAAAAATAAAGTTTAATGAACAAATCAGAAGAATTAAATCTAAGTCCTTCTTCCAAATATTCATGTCTTTTTAACAACTGTGTCTTTTGTTGCAATTTCTATGGCAAATATAATGTATCTCCTACAGCAGAATCAATTCCATGAACAACTTTTACCATTTTAACAAATCTGGTCTCATACTGGATTTTGTAAATGTACTTTACAAAATAGGTACATTTTATAAGAATCACAAAGTATCAGTCAGTCAGTCAGTTCAGTCGTTCAGTCCTGTCTGACTCTTTGTTACCCCGTGGACTGCAGGATGCCAGGCCTCCCTGTCCATCACCAACTCCTGGAGCTTACTCAAACTCCTCTCCATTGAGTCGGTGATGCCATCCAACCGTCTCATCCTCTGTCATCCCCTTCTCCTCCTGCCTTCAATCTTTCCCAGCATCAGGATTTTTTCCAGTGAGTCAGTTCTTCACATCAGGTGGCCAAGGTGTTGGAGTTTCAGCTTCAGCATCAGTCCTTCCAATGAACACCCAGGACTGATCTCCTCTAGGAGTGACTGGTTTGATCTCCTTGCATGCCAAGGGACCCTCAAGAGTCTTCTCCAACACCACAGTTCAAAACCATCAATTCTTCGTTGCTCAGGTTTCTTTATAGTCCAGCGCTCACATCCATACATGAGTACTGGGAAAACCATAGCTTTGATTATAAAGACCTTTGTCACAAAATGTAACAACAGATTAATCTCCTGGTCTTTCTACAGGCCACTACTTTCTAAGCACTTTACCAACATTGACTTAATTCTCACAACAAGCTGTTTGATAGGTACCTTTGTTATCACCCAGTTTACTTGTGAGAAATTGAAGTCTTGGAAATGGTAAATAATTAGTCTAAAGTCTCATGTGCTAAGTTGCTTTAGTCATGTCTGATTCTTCACAACCCTATGGACTGTGGCCCGCCAGGCTCCTCTGTCAGTGGGCTTCTCCAAGCAATACTGGAGTAGGTTGTCATGCCCTCCTCCAGGGGATCTTCTTGACCCAGAGATCGAGCTTGCATCTCCTAAAGTCACACAGCTATTGATAATAAAATGTGGAGATGGGATTAAAACTTGGAATGGCCATGGCCAGGCCCTGCAGCCAGTCCAGTCCAGTCCAGCCCACCAGCATGCCACAACAGTAGTCACAACCCTGACACAACAAGAAAGTTATGTAGCCCATATTCAGGACACCCCTTGAGCTCCTTCTCTTGTGGCTAGGCAGGATTTTGACTCTGAGCCCCACAGAACATCTCCTTGAAGACCAGGAGAGCTGATTTGCTTAATATAGAAAAACAAATACAGAAAATTAGGCAAAATAAGGAGACAATATATTCCAACCAAAAGAACAAGACAAAAAATTCAGAAAAAAAAAGAACTAAATGAAACAGGGATAAACAAACTGATTTTTCTTGGAATGGCTATGGCCAGGGACGACAGAGGATGAGATGGTTGGATGGCATCACCGACTCCATGGACATGAGTTTGAGCAAGCTCTAGGAGTTGGTGATGGTCAGTGAAGCCTGGTGTGCTGCAGTCCATGGGGTCGCAAACAGCTGGACACAACTGAGTGAACTGAACTGAAACTAACTAATGAAGAGTTCAAAGTAGTGGTCATAAAAATGGTCACTGAAAAAAAAAAAAAAATGGTCACTGAACTCAGGGGAAGAATGGATGAACACAGTGAGAACTTCAACAAAGAGAAAAAACATAAGCAAGTTCAAAACAAAATTATAATTGAATTGAAAAATACATAAAGAGGTTCAATAGCAGACCGGATAAAGAGGAAGAGCAAATCAATGAGATGGAAGACAAAGCATTGGAACTCACTCAAACAGAGCAGGAAAATTTTAAAAGAATTAAGAAAAGTAAATGTACTTTAATAGACCTTTGGGACAACAAGAAGAAGAGTAACATTCACATTACAGAGGGTAAAAAGATAAAGCTTTGGGAAGTATTCAAATTAAAGTTGTTACCAGCTTAAAAAAAAACAGGCAACTATTGACACAGTATGTTACATGTGAACCTCATGGTAATCACAAGTAAAAAAACCTATAATATATATATATATATATAAAACCTATAGCAAATAACCAAAAGAAAATGAGAAAGGAATCAAAATATAACACTAAAGGAAACCACCAAAACACAAGGGAAGAGAGAAGGAAAAGAAACAACAGAGAGGAGATACAAAAACAGTCAGTAAACAACAAAATTAACAAATGTGTCAATAAGACCTGTATGAAAATGGACCATATTTGACAATAAAAATATATAGTGGCTGTATGGGCTAAAAAAAACCAAGATTTATTTATGTGCTGTGTATAAGAGACTCACTTCACAACAAAGACACACACAGACTGAAAGTGAAGGAATGGAAAAATATATTCAAGTGTATAAAGATGCAAAGAAAGCTGAAGTAGCTATAACTCGTATCACACAAAATAAATTTTAAAACAGAGACTGAAATAAAAGATGAATAAGGGCATTACATAATAATAAACAAGTCAACATAGCAAGGAGATATAATATTTATAAATGTACATGAACCCGACAGAGGAGCCAACATACATAAAGTATTAATGGACTTAAAGGGAAAAAATGAAAGCAATACAACAGTAGCATGGAACTTTTAACACCCCACTTACACCAGTGGAAAGTTCAACTAGACAGAAAATCAATAAGGAAAGCTCAGAAATAAATTAGGTAGAGACTAAGAAAGCAACAGAAAAGATCAGTGCAACTAAGAGGGGATTCTTTGAAAAGATAAACAAAATCAACAAACCTTTAGCTAGACTCACCAAGAAAATGAGAAAGGACTCAAATAAATAAAATCAGAATGAAAAAGAAGTTACAAACTGAAACAGAAGGAACACAAAGGATCATAAGAGACCATTATGAACAATTATACATCATCAAATTGAACAATCTAGAAGAGATGGATGAGTTCCTAGAAATACACAATCTAATACTGAATTGTAAAGAAATAGAAAATCTGAACAGACCAATTACAAGTAAGCAGAATGAAACAGTAATAAAAAATTTGGATCTGATTCCCCAGGCAATGGAAACAAAAGCAAAAATAAATAAATGGGACTACACCAAATTAAAACGTTTCTGCATAGCAAAGGAAACCATTATCAAAATGAAAAGGCAACCTACTGAATGGGAGAAAATACTTACAAATCATATATCTAATAAGGGTTTAATATCCAAAATACATAAGGAACTTGTATAACTCAACAACAACAAACCCCAAACAACTTAATTTTAAAATGGGCAGAGGATCTGAATAAACATTTTTCTAAAGAAGACATACGGAGAAGGTAATGGCTACCCACTACAGTACTCTTGCCTGGAAAATCCCATGGACAGAGGAGCCTGGTAGGCTACATACAGTCCATGGGGTTTCGAAGAGTTGGACACAGCTGAGCGACTTCACTTTCTTTTTTCATTTTCATGCATTGGAGAAGGAAATGACAACCCACTCCAGTGTTGCCTGAAGAATCCCAGGGATGGGGGAGCCTGGTGGGCTGCCGTCTATGGGGTTGCACAGAGTCGGACACGACTGAAGCGACTTAGCAGCAGCAGCAGCAAAGAAGACATAGGTACAAGAAAAGATGCTAAACATCACTAATTGTTAGGGAAATTAAAATCGAAATCAAATGAGAAATTACCTCACACCTGTTAGAATGGCTATTATAGAAAAGACCAGAAACAGCAAATCTTGGAGAGGATGTGGAGAAAAGGGAACCCTCTAACACTATTGGTGGAACTGTAAATTGCTGCAGAAGTGATAGAAAACAGCATAGAGATACGTCAAAAAATTAAAAATACAACTGTTGTTTTTGTTGTTGTTCAGTCACCAAGTCATGTCTGACTCTTCACAACCCCATGGACTGCAGCACACCAGGCTTCCCTGTCCCTCACCGTCTCCTGGAGTTTGCCCAAGTTCATGTCCATTGAATCAGTGATGCCATCCAACCATCTCATCCTCTGTCACCCTTTTTTCCCCTGCCTTCAATCTTTCCCAGCATCAGGGCTTTTTCCAGTGAGTCAGCTATTCACATCAGGTGGCCAAAGTTTTGGAGCTTCAGCATCAGTCCTTCCAAGGAGTATTCAGGGCTGATTTCCTTTAAGATTGACTGGTTTGATCTCCCTGCTTTCCAAGGGACTCTCAAGAGTCTTCTCCAATACCACAGTTCATAAGCACCAGTTCTTTAGTGCTCTGCCTTTACTGTCTAGCTCTTACATCTGTACATGTCTACTGGAAAGACTATAGCCTTGACTATATGGATCTTTGTCGGCAAAGTGATGTCTTTGCCTTTTACCACAGTCTAGGTTAGTCATAGTTTTCCTGCCAAGAAGCAATCATCTTCTAATTTCATGGCTGCAGTCACCACCCACAGATATTTGAGAGTCCAAGAAGAGGAAATCTGTCACTGCTTTCATCTTTTCTCCTTCTGTGTGCCATGAAGTGATGGGGCCAGATGCCATGATCTGAGTTCTTTCAATGTTTAAACCATCTCTTTCACTCTTTTCCTTCACCCTCATCAAGAGGCTCTTTAGTTTCTCTTTGCTTTCTGCCATTAGAGCGGTATCATCCGCATATCTAAGGTTCTTGATATTTCTCCCTGCAATTTTGATTCTAGCTTGTAACTCATTCAGTCCGGCATTTCACATGATATGCCCTGCTTATAAGTTAAATAAATAGGGTGACAATAAACAACCTTGTCATACTCCTTCCTCAATCCTGAACCAGTCAGTTGTTCCATACAGAGTTCTATCTGTTGCTTCTTGACCCACATGCAGGTTTCACAATTCCACATTGACTATTTATCCAAAAAACACAAAAACACTAATTCAAAATGATGTATGCAACTGTATGTTCATTGCAGCAGTTTTTACAACAGTCAAAATAGGGAAACAACCTAAGTTTTCCATGATGGATGGATAAAGAAGCTATGGTATCCATATCCATATATACAATGGACTATTATCCAACCATTAAAAAAAGAACAAAATTCTACACTTTGCAACAACATGGATAAACTTTGGAGATATGCTAAATGAAATGTCAGAAGAAAGACAAATACTGTATGATTTCACATATGTGGAGTCAAAAAACAAACAAAATAAACAAAGACAAACTCACAGAGGATAGATCAGCTTAGGGTTATCAGGGTGGAGGCAGGAAGGGGGATGGGCAAAATGAATAAGGAGGTCAACTATATGGCGATCAATGATAATTACACATGTGGTGGATATA
Organism: Muntiacus reevesi; assembly: GCF_963930625.1. Lineage (NCBI taxonomy): Eukaryota > Metazoa > Chordata > Mammalia > Artiodactyla > Cervidae > Muntiacus > Muntiacus reevesi. The sequence goes on from NC_089251.1 coordinate 177,677,541, forward strand.
ACTTCATAGTGCATACATATGTCAAAGTATAATGGTATGCACACCTAAAACTAAAAATTTGGGTCATCTTCCTCCTAATCACAATTCTTTGTTGCTACTTAGGACCTATGATGTATATTTCACAAATATATATATTCCTACATTTATATATAGACGACTGTGGAATTGAGATAGATATGCAACACTCTTTTTTAGTAATCCATCTTTCCAATGCCATTTTAAAAGTTACCTTATTCAGTAACTGCTAGCCTCATTATTCTATAGTAATGAACAAAATGACTGAAAATACAATCTAAACCCAAAGATACATCTGAGAGTTGAATTGCACAGGTATATTCTATAGCTGATCCAGACAGAAATGATTTTTAAAACTCCCAATATTTAAGTGTTTGTCTCTTTGGGCTTCTGAATCTTGATTCTCCTAATGAGTAGGGGTCTACCCTAGATGAAGATGGAGAAGGAAGAAGGGGGAAAAAGTGTGAGAATGTGTGACCTACTATACTAACTCTACTTTCTTACTTTCTGTATTCTTGATGTGCTGGCGTCTGGGGCCTTGCTGACCAGAGAGGGACTGCTCCTCCAAGGATTAGGTAATTCCTAAAAATATTAGAAAATTCAGGGCAACCCCAACACTCCAGAGCCTGCTGAAATTATTCAAACTAGCCAATCCTCAACCTGTTTACTCTGCCTTGCTCATTCCTTCCTGTAAAAACCGAAATGAAGTTTTTCCCAGGTGACTCAGTGGTAAAGAATCTACCTGCCCAGAAGGAGACCCGGGTTTAATTCCTGGGTGGGGAAGATCCCCTGGAGAAGGAAATGGCAACCCACTCTAGTATTCTTGCCTGGAGAATCCCATGGACAGAGGGCTTGGTGGGCTGCAGTCCACGGGGTCGCAAAGAGTAGAACACTCAGCAACTAAACAACAACAACAAAACCACAATAAAAGTTCTTGCCCTCGCTTTCTCCTTGTTCCCTCTGCCTCCTGATCCTGATTCTTCCCTAGGTGGCCCTGCGTGATGTGCCATGGTTCTTGCTTCCAGGGATCTGAGAATTTTTATTCTTCTTCCTGACAGTCATTTCCATATCTTAACATGCCTGATTGAAGAAAACCCTGGGGACATTTTAAAACACATATCCTAAATGAAAATTAGTGTGTGTACAATAAATAGAATGAACCATGAAATATACTCAGTGGACTTCAAAGCTGTTCATTTATTCAACGAGCATCTATAGAGTGCATACCACGTATAGAAGAGACACTCTGTTAAGCAGTTCCCATCTCACTTTAGTAAAGACCCAGTGCAATCACTGCTTCTTTGCCAAGCTCTGATAAGTGGTCCAGAAACACCAAAACCTATATGAATAAAAATGAAAACAAGTGGTTCACAAATAAACCAGGTGCTTAACGATGGCCCTCTCTTTAATAATAGGGTGGATGCAAAGGATCTAGGATTATGTCTCTGATTCCTACATGGCATCTTCATAATTGGACACATTCGTTAAAACTTGGGGCATTACCATTTATGTCATTTGAACAATCAGCAAACAAAAGTTAGTCACTCTGTCATGTCCAACTCTTTGTGACCCCATGGACTGTAGCCCACCAGACTCCTCTGTCCATGGAATTTTCCAGGCAAGAATACTGGAGTGGGCTGTCATTTCCTCCTCTTTGGGATCTTCCTGACATAGTGACTGAATCCATGTCTCCAGCATTGGCAGGTGGAGTCTTTACCACGGAGCCCACCAGGGAAGCCCAATTTGTTCATGAAATCACTGCAATTGTATTAAAAGCAAAATGTAAAAGAAAGGGCATAATTAAGTTCTCCAGGGAAAGCTTCTTGTTCAGGATTTCTCAAATTGGGTCTGACTTCTGTAAAGCACATGACTAATCCAAATCTCTATTTTCCTTCAACTTCATAGTGAGTTTTGGAAGAAAAATATTATGTTGGAAGAACCAAAGATGACGGATATGATGAGATAAAAGCCCTATTCATACAATTAAAATAATAGCTCATGTGAGTGGTGTCAGTGATTTGAGATTCTCTTCAATGGCAGCTTTATCATTAATGATAGAAAGAGAGAGAGAAAAATTCAATTTGCTGGTTGGATTACACATAGCCTTAATGTACTCTTAATACAGTAACTGTGGAGTAACTATCAAGATTTTACAGAGTAAAGCGGACAGAATTTAGCAAACATTTTACCTCAAATGAACCAGTAGATGTCACTATTTAAATACATTGGCAACACTTCTCCTATGTTCTGTGTAAAGTCCCATAGAAAAAGATCAATTTTTTAGTAACTTAAAGTATGGCATCACCAACTCGATGGACATGAGTTTGAACAAGCTCCAGGAGCTGGTGATGGACCAGGAAGCCTGGCGTGCTGCAGTCCATGGGGTCGCAAAGAGTCAGACACAACTGAGCAACTGAACTGAACTGAACTGAAAATATGCTCATAAATCTACACTCATATTTATAGCTCAACTTAATGACTTAATTTCTTATTGCTAAAATAATCACTGGAAAATCATCCTAAATTTAGGTGTAGTATACCTACAAATGATTCAAATTTAAATTCAAAATATCTTAAGAATTTTTAAAAATAGTCAAATATAACACGTCTACTTCTCAAGGAAAAGTAAAAATTCTGCTACATTTTAGGAGAGAGTTTCCATTTTTTAAGAACTAATGCTATCCTCTAGCTCTATCTATGTGTGATATCTATATATCGATATAGATATAGATATCTATCTTTGAGTGAAAGAAAACATTATTCTTTACATTTATTAAGGAAAATTGTGTCTAATCATATCTACCACCTAAGTACAATTAGTCTACGTATATAATATTGTCTGTCAAAGAAGGATATGAATGTAAAAGTGTTTGGGAAAACTGCAAAGTGGTCTATACAGGCAAGGTAAGTTTCCTTCCTACTTGTACTACTGGGTTCTACTGTACTTTCCACAAAAGATTGCTCCAGAAAAGGGAAGTGAACTCAGTTACAAAACACCCACATTTATGAGAAGAATATTACAGCCTCACAAGCATTTTGTGTGGGTAAAATATTATTTTCCCATTTGCAAATGAAGAAAGAAGGCTGATAACCTGGGAAAGTTGGTACGTTCTGTCTGACCCCAAAGCCTGGATTCTTCCTACCGAGTCACTTTGTGCTATGCACTTCATAAACTGAATCATAGTCTTAGAGTTGGCTGCACTAAATTGAAATTCACTTAGAGAATTCTTCTAATTAGAGGAAATCAATAATAGAACATTTCATAGAGAAGGATACAGTAAAGCAGAAAATTCCGTCTAAATTGCCATGTGAAGATTGCGGTTAAATGGGCCAACTATACTGATCAATCACAGTGACCTAGGATTCATCTAATAAATTCTCTTGTTTCCAGACCAGCAGCTTTCAGACATCATTTCACTCCTTTTCGTGGAATCTCAGGGATCTGTCAGAATTTTAACAAGCACAAGAAAGAATACTAGCTGACTTTTACCATCTTTGCTATAGCACAGTAACTGGTTACTACTGACTAGAAGCTTGAGATACAATATACTTTTAAAGGAACAAAGTACAATTCTACACTGTACAATTGTACAAAGTACAATTCTATTCTGCCTCTTCTTGGAAGGTTTGTTCCATTTTTGCACATGAACATATTAATAAAAGCAAATAAAAATTTAAAAAAACAAAAACAAATCAGCAAGAATCCCTGGGTTCAGACTGGGAAGGCTTCAAGTCAATATTGTTTTTCTCCTTGCTCAACTTTTAAGGAGGAAGAGAGGCATAGAGTTTAGTCTAACTGGCTATTGACTGCATTCAACTTTTTCCCTAAGGAATATTTCCTGCCAATTCAACATGCCCCCTGTCCTGAGCATAAAGAGACCCATTGAGTTTGTACATCAAGAGTTTGCACATCAATAGACAAGAGATACTTTCAAATGCAACACTGATCAGGCTGCTTCTTGTTCTGGATCCTTCAGTGTACTTCAGGCACCATATTTAGGATGGTTTCAAGATGTTTTCCCCGACATGTACCCCTCTTCCTCCCTGCCCTTCTCTACTCCTACCCTACTCCTCTTCCTTCAGTTCTCATCTAAAGCTGACTCACTGGGAAAGAGGGCTTTCAGCACTGCTCCTTGAGCATCTGGCATATAATTTATATTTTTTCATCATAAATGTGGTTTATTAAAATCTGTCTCTCACTATCTAAGCTCCTTTAAGGAAAGGCTGGCTTATTTATCTGCACATCTGAAAGGTCTAAGAGTGACTGGTTTATAGCCAGTTCTAGGTGCTGGCAGGATGCTTATTTCTAACCTGTTGAGACCCTCTCTCTTTTCTTCTTCCCTTCTTTTTGAACAATTCCATTCTAAATCCATTAGATGAGCCCAAAGAAGGTAGATGGTACACTGGGGCAGGGGACCAGGGGGCAATTTTGGGAATTACAAATATGTATAGAAAAACTAGAACAAGATTTATAGTGTTGTATCAGAATTGGAGTATTGGTATGAACTCCTAAATATAAATAGATAGATAGATAGATACAGGTGTGTACACACATGTCTATTTCTGTCCACTGAGAGGGCCTGGGAACAGTAACACAACAAAACCAAGGAGCACATCTACTACTGAGATCTTGGTTTCTAATTACCTTTCTCCACTAAAGGAAACTTTAGGTTTCCTAAAGAACTAAAGGTTCTTTTCAAAATGTCTGATCCTGCATTGTCTGGTTCTAGAGCAATACAAGATAAGCATGGACCATCTTGGTTGGGACTAGGAAGTAAAGATGCTAAAAAATGCAGGCGTGTCAAAAGTCAGTTTGAATAGATTCCCACTGGGGCCAAATCTGGGACACTTTCAGCACCAAAAGAAATAAAATAGATTGTAACCATTAATTAAAAATAGGACACCATGAATGCATACTTGCCTAACTTGTGATTCTATAATGATTGAATAAAACAGAAAGTTTAATGAGTAATGGGATATTTACATAGCTTCAAAGCACTTCACCTCAAAATATGTGTCAATCACAAAGGGTTAAGTATAGTCGGGAAAACTGGCAGAAAAGCCTAATCGAGTGAATTCAGATCAGTAACAGGACACATCAAAACCATGCCACCTGCGAGGCCAGAAAGCAAGCAGAGCGTCAATTCTGGGATAGCCCTGGGTTTTATAAGTACAACCTGAATCTAATCACAAGAAAGCATTAGACAAACCCAAACTGACAAAGAGATATTCTGCAAAATGACGAGCTTGTCATCTTCAGAAGTTTCAAGATATGAAAGTCAGGAAACAGTGAGGAATTATTTCAGATTGCAGAAGCCTAAGGCAATGTGACCAGTAAATGCAACGCATTATTCTGAACAGGAGGAGCCTTTTACTTTAAAGGACTGGTGATTAAATGGGGCCTGGGGATTAGATGGTAGTAAATTATCAACGTTAATTTACTGATTTTTAACGGTTGTACTGGAGCATCTATTTGGTATCTTACTCTCAAATGATTTTTTTTGGAGGGGGGGAGTAATTTTCATTGTACTTGCAACTCCGCCCCTCTAGATATTAGATTACTTTCACTTTTTAAAAGTATTTTCAAAACAACAAAGACAAAAAATAAAAAACCTAGACTGTGTATCTTATTTTAAAATTCTTAGCCGTTTACCGATTAGAGTCCATTTTGTAGCTGTGATGCATACTGTCTCCGCCTTCACGGATTTACCGAAAGAATTCTGGGCACACAAATTAATTTTGGCGAAAAATGAGGAAAAGGGAGAGATGCATTCTTGACTTTTTCTGCACTTTTCTAACTACGCCGCCTGCCGTTATCACGGGCGGCCTTCCTGCCCAGCGAGCGCGGGAGGTGCGCCCCGCCGCGCGGCTGCCCCCCGAGTCCCGACCCCGCCGGGGCCCCCGAGGCAGTTGGGCGCGTGCGACGCCCACCCCACCCGACCCCGCCGCCCCGACCGGGGGTCAGCGCCCGCGCGCGAGCCCCACGCCCGGCGCACCGGCTGGGTTGCCTCTGGCCTGTGGGAAGCGGAGCCGCGTGTTGTGGGACTTAACTCCTCTCTCAACTAGGAGACAGAATTCCTGAGTTTAAGGCATAATGTGTTCAGTGAAAATGTATATATGTTTTTAAAAAAAATTTTTTTAATATGAAGAAAAAACCGAACTACCAGGAGTGGGGTTCGAACCCACGCGGACATACGTCCATTGGATCTTAAGTCCAACGCCTTAACCACTCGGCCATCCTGGTGTCTCACTCGCTCACCATACAAGCGGTACTACACCGTCTCCTCTTCGCCGCCGCTCTTTTTTTTTTTTTTTTCCCGCCAGCCGGAGCCTGCTTTTTCTGCCGCTGCAACTCACTGTTGCTGTCGGCCGGCCGCGGCCGCCAAGGCAACTGCAGCCGAGCTCGGCGCGCTTTGGGCGGCGGCGGCGGCGGGCCAGGCCGCTCGCTCAGGCGGGCTGCGGGCCCAGCCTCTCTGCTTTCGGTTTCGAGGTGCGCGGGCGCGGGAAACAAACACGCCAGTGAACCTCCGGATTTCGCCGACCGCGTTTGGGCGCGGCGCTGCGACGCCGCCCAGAGGGTGGCGGTGGGTTTGTTTTATTCCAGGTGGGATAAACTTCAAGGAGTGGGTGGCACGGGCAGCAGCAGAGTTCGGGGACCCTCCCCACCCCACCCCGCCCCGTCCCTTTGGGCCGCTTTCCTCCTCGACAGGTCACACGCGCAGGGAGTGTTGCGGCCACGTGGGTCTGCACAGAGCCGGCAAGTGCGGGGAGCGCAGCGCTCTTCGCCCGCCCGGCTGGCTGCGGACACGGCCTCCTCTCGGGTCGCTGACCGCCCGTGCACCTAGACGTTTACGTTCTTATCTTAACTTTTCTGCAATGCTGTCCTTCCTGTCTGGGCACCAGAGCTTGCACCTGGTCCTTTCACTTCGCTTCCTTTTCCAGGGCTTTCGCTCCATTCTCCACCACCCAGGACCTGGAATCCAGCACACAGCCAAGGCTTCTGCGTTCTGGGGCGTCAGGGAGCCACCATCTGGCAGCCAGATTGTGCAGGCTGGCCGTCTTGGACCGAGAGCTTCCATCGTCCTGGAGTCTGTACACACATTCACATCACCAACTGGCTCATCACCCACTGGGTCACACGGAGAAGCCCATTGCCCTGGCACCTCCTGGACGCCTTTGCTCCCCGGGAACATTGCCATGACCCCGGGAGGCCTTGGCCCAGCCTGTTGCCCTGGTTCTCTGAGTAGCAGTCAACAGTACGGACCGCCCCTGAGAGAGCTCCCCGAGAGAGGAATGGGTGGAATTGCCCCCTACCCACTTGGCCACGTAACATCGGGGGAGATCAGTGGCCTGCGTGTACATTCCAGCCTGAACACTGTCCCACCCGCTGGCCGTCAGGCCTGGCCCTCCCAGAGCCTGCAGAGGACAGAGCCAGAACATCCTTCAGGCCGGCCCTGCCCTGCTGAGAGGAGATGAACGTGGACTCTTGCCAGGGTCTACAGGCACCAATGTGGTGATGACACACCACCCACTACTCACCACCTCCATCTCGGAGGCCGAGTGCTGGCTTGTACCTTAGGAAGCCGGCCTCAAAATGGAGGAGATTGCTCAAATGTCAGAAGGTGTTCAAAAGATGCTAGCAATCACAAGACATGACATATCCACCTGAAAGCTAGAACAAAATATAAAAAGCACCATGCAATGACATTTGTTATAACTGACAGTACTAGAGCGCAAAAGATAGTATTAAAATGGATTTTTTTAAGGTTGAAATGGCCTCATGTTCAGGAAATTGCATTTAACATAATTCTCATGGGGAAATGATTTACTCTATTTAAACTACTTTTTGCTGTGTATGTGTTTATTTAAGACGTGACATTCTTTATGCACTCTATAGTGGTTTGGAAAATATGTCCATAACTGCTTTGATACGCCTCCCTTCAAGACTGTGCTCAGTAGCTTCAGCCATGTTTGACTCTTTGCGACCCCATGGATCATAGCCCACCAGGCTCCCCTGTCCATGGGATTCTCCAGGCAAGAATACTGGAGTGGGCTGCCATGCCCTCCTCCAGGGGATCTTCATCTGCATTGGCAGGTGGGTTCTTTACCGTTAGGACTGTCTGGGAAGCCCCCCTCTGTTTAAGATATGGAGGCTAATTACCTTCTCCTTCAATGTAGGTTGGATCCTGTTTCTTTAGTTTTTAAAGGCTTATTTATTAATTTGGCTGCTTGGGGTCCTAGCTGTGGTGTGTGGGATCTAATTCCCTGACCCGGGATCACACCCCGGGTCCCCAGCGCTGGGAGTACGGATGGATCTTGTTTCCAACGAGAAGAATAAAACAGAAGAGACAGTGTGCAAGCTGGGAGACAAGGTCATCAAAAGGCAGTGCTGCTACCAGCCTGGATTCTCTCCGTCGGACGATTCCCACTGAAGGAAACCAGCTGCCACCTCCTGAGCAGCTTTCTGGAGGCCTGTGTGGTAAAGAACAGCCTGCAAGGAACGGAGGCCTCAGTCCAGTCAAGCCTTTGAATGACCTGACCCTCAGAAACAATGCAAGATGATAAATCCTTTTGTGATTATTTTTATGCAGCTATAGATAACTAATAGACATACTAAGTGGAAGTGAAGTCGCTCAGTCGTGTCCGACTCTTTGCGACCCCAGGGATTGTAGCCTACCAGGCTTCTCCGTCCATGGGATTTTCCTGGCAAGGGTACTGGAGTGGGTCGCCATCTCTAGCTTTGACAGTGTATTCACAGGTGTATATTTTGTTTCTATACTTATATCTTTTTAAAAAAATTTTTATTGGAGTATCGTTGCTGTACAGTGTGGTATTACTTTCTGCTGTAACCAAGGTGAATCGGCTACACGTGCACATCTATCCCCTTTTTGTTGTGTTTCCTTCCCATTGAGCTCACCGCAGAGCATTGAGTAGAGTTCCCTGGGCTATGCAGTAGGTTCTCATTAGTTATCTATTCTATACATAGAATCAATAGTGTGTATATGTTAATACCAATTTCCCGTTCACCCCACACCCCCTTTCCCCCCTGGGTATCTGTATGTTTGTTCTCTACGTCCATCCATACATACATCTTAAAAGAATAATCCCACTGACCCTTTTACTAAAATTGAACTTTCCCTCTTCCATTTGTTTTCAAACTCTTAGATGGAGTTGCCCACACTTCCCAAGTCCTCTCATTTACTTTCACTTTTCTCCAGAATCCTCTACTGTGGGGCTTCTACCCTTTTCTATCTTTTCAGAATGAAAACATCTTTACTAAAACAGATTCAGATTGAAAAAGTTGTATGAAGTTCAAACAATACAGAAATGAATGAAGTAGAGTGCATAACCCTTTTCCACAAGCCCTGTCATTCCAGTCATATTGAATTGGGACCCTTGTCCCTTAGAAATGCTGGGCATTTTCTGTCTCTCTCCTCCTGCTTCTTTCTGCCCAACTGTCTTCCAAGGCTCAGCATAAACCCTACCTCCCCACTACACATTGAATTGTAAGGTGAAATGAGTAAGTGTCAGTTACATTGACCTGCAAATATGAGTGTGCAAAACTTAGGAAGTTTCAAATTAGACTTTAGAAGCATCCTTATCACTCTGCTTGATCTTGTTTACTATAATAATTAAGGTATGTGATAACATTAGTGTGTGTGATAACAATGTGTGATAACATATTATTGTTAGTAACATAATTTCCTGAGGTACAGAGTTTAAATTTTTGTCTCAAAACTCATGAAATGTAGAATACACCTTTCCTATATATTAAGCTGCATATAAATTAGTCATTTTGTCTAAGGGTTGTTGTTATGACAGCAGTGATTTTTCTACAGATGAAACACAAGGAAGCAGGATGTCATAATATAAAGACATTATTTAGGCTGTGGAGTCAATAGATCTAGTTCAAATTCTGATTTTTCCCAAGCTGTGTAGACAATATACTTAACGTCTGCAAGTCTCAATTTCCTCATCTGTAAAGTGGGACTAATAATACCTATCTTAGAGAAATGTTGTGAGAATTAAGTGAAAAACCACATGGAAAGCATCTAGCAGGCTGCTTGGTTGGAAGGGGACTCCTGTGATAGTCACTGCTTGTTGCTCTTCAAACGGTCATTCCCAGTTTGATTTCAAGGAAGGAAGATTTTACCCCCTCCCCCATGAGGTAAATTATTGTTGGCCTCTTGCCAATAATTGGCCTGGGGCCGGGAATCAGGGAGAGAGTGGACCAGTGATCTAGATCTGGCTAGTAGGAGATAAGGAAAGTTGGCTAGAGCTTCTGAGAAAGGTATTCTTTCAGAATTTTTTTAAAAAAAGGGCAGGGGGAGTCTTGGGAAGTGAAAACTTGTGCTATGCCTTCCCCTTTTCTTCCTACCTTCAAAGACATGGTGTGAGACGAAATTCTTGGAACTGTGTTAACATCCTGTGGTCACAAGAGGACGAGCCTGTGGCTGAGGAGCTAACACCCATTGATGTCAGAAAGATGTGTTTGAAAGAAACTTTGCCCTTAATGACCTTTAAGAGCCACTGCTAGCCAGAAACTACCTACCCTCAATCTGTCTGTGATATGGAATAATTAGCATGCCTTGAAATACATGCCAGTGGGTCTCAGAACACCAGGATCATCGGGGAATTGGTTGGAAACACCAATTCTCAGGTCCCAGCCCAACTTCCTGAATCTGTGTCTCGGCACTGGGGGGTTGTGAGGCATGCTCAGGGTTTGCTTGTTTGTTTTAACTTATTTATTTTTAACTGGAGGATAATTGCTTTATAATGTTGCATTGGTTTCTGCCATACATCAACATGAATCAGACATAGGTAAACATATGTTCCCTCCCTCTTGAATCCCCTCCCACCTCCCACATCATCCCACCCCTCTAGATTGTCACAGAGCCCAGGTTTGAGCCCCCTGCGTCTCACAGCAAATTCCCACTGGCTGTCTGTTTTACATATGGTGATGTATGAGTTTGCAGGCTACTCTCTCAGTTCATCCCACCTTCCCGTTCCCCCACTGTGTTCATCGGTTTGTTCTCTATGTCTGCGTCTTCATTGTTGCCCTGTAGATAGGTTCATCAGTACAATCTTTCTAGATTCCACATATATGCATTCATATAGTAGCACTGTTTTCACCATAGGGTTTCTGCCAAAACCTTCCTAAGGGCTAGACAGTACATGTAGGACACTTGAAGGGCTCTACAGTATTCCCCCAAGGTCAAGAATCCATCCTTGACTGATTCCCCATTACAGGCATGACTCTTATCATTTATCTTTTCTCCCCTAAGTGAGACTGTCTCCTGAGAATGCACTTGCTATCTTTCTGTATTTAAATAAATATATAAATTACTGTGTAGAGCCCCAGAGCTGCCTTCTCTCTAGCTGTGTCTTGCCTTTGATAGAATCTTCACTTTCACCTTCCCCGAAATCTCTCATTTCCTGACTTCATTCTAAGACCCTTTTATTTCAACATCAGTTAAACACTTCAACTTCCAGCTTCCTTTAAACCCCTTCTTTATCTCTATAATGAAGAAATATGACCACATCATAGATTTTTAGAATATTATTGTGACGTGCCTGGACAGACATCTCAGTAACAGGATACAAAGAAACTGTAAGGGACTAAATATAAGTGTGTAGACAGGCAGTTGGTATGATAAGATCAAAAACCCAACTGCCACTTCTGAGGTGTCAGGAGCTAAAGCAGGTTCCTTCCCATGATCCCTGCACACAGCACCATCAAGGGGGTGGGTAGACCACCTAAGCCACCCACCAACGCCTGAATCTGGCCCTACCCTCACCCTGTTTAAGGGACAACCTCACCCTGCCGAGGGAGCAAGCAAGGGAATCTATTATTTGCTTTCACTCCCTTGAGCTTGCAGCCTAAGTCCCAATAAAACTTTGCATGAATTTCTTGTCTGGCCTGTTACCAATTTCTATTGATTAAAGAGACCAAGAACCAGACTGGATAACATTATCACTAAACGTCATTAACAACAGGACGTATTTTTTCATCTGAAGGTGAGAAAGAGAAGCATTCTGTTTGCTTGCAGTGGGGATTACCAAATACTTCTCAGGCACTTTCAGATGCCTCGGTGTGCCTTTCTTGTGTTGGTGACTGAGCAAGTGTGAGGTCAACCAGCTCTGACTCTGCTGAAATTGTGATGAGGTTCTTTCAGAAAGCTAAGGGCTAGAGGTATCACAAAGGGATGCAAGGTTGCTGGGACACGTGACAAGGGACGGAAGGGGAGGGAGGTCTGTACTGCCTGCTGCCCTCTGCCTCCCGGCAATGCAGGACTCAGCTGCAGGGAAGCACATTCTGAGTTTTGCATAGGACTTTTAGCCTGCCTTCAACAGGGCTGTTTACTCCCTTCTCTCCTTCCTTCCCCCTCATCGTTTGTTTTCCAATTTTATCAAAGACAAATTTTGTTTTTGGGGGCAGTGTCTTCAGATCAGTTTACTGTGAGAAGCACTTTATACTATTATCTCATTTTATCTAATTTTCCCTATATGTATGTATATATATATATTTTTAATGTTTATTTTTAAAAATTTACTTATTTATTTGGTTGTGCTGGGTCTTAGTTGTGGTGCATGGGCTCTTTGGTTGTAGCATGCGGGAGCTAGTTCGTCTTTGACCAGGGTTTGAATCTGAATCCCCTGTATTGGGAGCTCAGAGTCTTAACCACCAGACCACCAGGGATGTGTCCCATTTATATTTTAGTTCTTTATTATTTAAGTGTTATGCCTCTATCTTGTTTTCCTTACTTTACCTTTATTTGCATTTCCTTTAAAAGTATTATTACTTTTATATCTGATTGAAGTTATATTTAGTCTTAGTTTAGATTTTTACTTCACCTATATTTATGCTTTGATTCTATTTTATTTAGCTTTTAATTTTTATTTTATAGTTAAATCTAGTTATTTTATCTTGCTATAGTTCACTTTTCGTGATATTTCTATTTTAACCTGTATTTGGATTTTAACATTTTAGTTTTCCTTAATTTTCTCTCTCCTTTGCATTATTATACTTAATTTTTTTTAGGGGTATTTATTTTACTTTCTGTTTTTAGCAAGTAGGAAATACAGCCTCGGGAAGTGGCAATGAGAAAGGCCATATCCTCTGTCCCCAGGGGAGGAGAGGGACAATCTAACAAAGGGTAGGGTCTTCCTGCAGCCACTCACAATGGGGACTCAGACTATATTGGCTAGATATTAAAGGGCACAGTGAACTTAGAAAATGTCATACGAAGGGACACCCAAATTATACATCAGATATATGTTGGGTGACCGTACAATTTATCATCCACACTCAGACACTTGTGAAAGTGAAAGGAGAGCTATTAAAAGTTATGCTGGATGACAGATCTGCAAGAAGCTGGTGCTAGGCAACTTACGTATTTGAAAGAAATAGGTATGCAAGTTTAGACCAGAATTAAATAATATCAGCTCTGCACTTAAAAGACATTTACTGAATGAAAAACTACACTGATGGTTATATAAACATAAATGTTAGTCAGTCAGTCGTGTCTAACTTTTTGTGACCCCAGAGACTATAGCCCACCAGGCTCCTTTGTCCATGGAATTCTCCAGGCAAGAATACTAGAGTGGGTTGCCAGCCCCTTCTCCAGGGGATTCCCCAAGCCAGGGATGGAACCTGGGTCTCTTGCCTTGCGGTCAGATTCTTGACTGTCTAAGCAGCCAGGGAAGCCCCTATACAAACTTAAATGTAAATCAAAACACAATTCCTGAGATGTGAAACTTTCTTGTTGTGTCACTTAGAAAAATCCAGACAGAAAATTGTAGCTGCCTTTACAGTTCAAGTATCTCGGGTGCATTTTGGATTAAATTAACCACATGTGCGTGTGTGTGTGTGTGTGTGTGTGTGTGTGTGGTTAGTCGCTCAGTCATGTCTCTTTGGAACCCTATGGACTGCAGCCTGTCAGGCTCCTCTGTCCATGGGGATTTTCCAGGCAAGAATACTGGGGTGGTTTGCCATGCCTTCTCCAGGAGATCTTCCCAACCCAGGGATCAAACCCAGGTCTCCCACACTGTAGGCAGATTCTTTACCAACTGAGCCACCAGGAAAGCCCACATTAACCACATAGTAACCCACAAATATTCATCTTTTTTCAAAAAGTATAAACAGCAATTCTTTACTTTCTTTTTTTGTTGTGGACAGAATTGAATGAAGGCAATTCTGATGTTTTGCCTCTAGATATCTGGGAGGTGATGATTCCATTAACTGAAGGAGGTCCATTGGAGGAGAAAGAAAGAGCTGAGTTTGAGGAACCCTGGAACATTCAGGAAGGGAATTCAAGTAGACAGTAGGATATAAAAGTCTGCAGTTCAGGCGACAAGTCCAGGTTTAAGATAGGGATTATTGAGTGAATGGCTCAGGCAAATGTCTGAGTGGCCCACGGTGCAGGCAGAAGCACAGGCTGGCAGGAGGGAGGTACCATGGTGTGATGTCTAGTGATCCCAGGATATCCTTGAGCAGGACCCAGTGCAGTCGTTAGGAGTTCACCCTTGCTACTCAAAACCAGTATTTCCCACAGGTGAGCATAGGAGCGGTCTTGCAACCAGAAGAAAGACTCTAACTTGGGGGCCGCCTGCTCAGGGGAGGTGGCCCACTCATGCTGAGGGCACCAGGATGCCTTGAGTGCACCGAAAACTGTTTGCTGCCTCCTCGTCAGGCAGACTCAAGGGAGATGCTCGAGTCATCAGCAAGCAGCCTTCTCTACACAGAGGTTTGAGAATTATCACCATAGGCAGTGAAGCCATGGGATGAATGAGGTCACCCACAAAGAAGGTACAGAGAGGAGAGAGTCAAGGGGAGACCCCCTTGGCCATTTCACATGACGGTGTGTAGGCAAACTCATCTGACCCACTACTCTGAAAAATATATGTGGTACCTCTGTGTTCTTACGCTGCCAAGCCCTGGGGAGCAGTCACTTCCCTCCCCCTTCATTCTTAGTTGCCTTACTCATTTGATAATTTAGCTGTGTTGTGTAGCTATGGAGAAGGCAAACGCTGTCAACTAAGCCCACAAGAGCATGGCGTTGGCAGATCACAGCCTCTTTTTCCAGTCAAATAAATCAGATGAAATGGTAATATAAATCTGAATGCATGAATATTTCCTTTTGTTTTGTTTTATTTTAGCAATATTTTTTAAGAAGGTAATTCAGTTGTTCAGTTGCTACATGATGTACCTTTAATCCCAGGAGTTACTGTTTAAGGTGTAAACTGAAGAATCTATTTTAAGTGTTGCAAAAATTTTGAAAAGGGAAATATACATATGTATGTATTATATATTTTATCACATATATACATACATATAAATTTTCTTCTGAATAAAAAAGCAGACCAGGTGAAGAAACAATAGACTAAATGGAATTAATGGCACCAGCCTCTCCCAGAGTTATTTATTGTTAAAGAATAATGTAATAGTAGGATAAAGAGAGTAGTGACAATCATATTTTATCAAACTTCGAGGCACAGTTTTTTCGTTTTTGTTTTACAAAAAATGTGAAAGGAAAATAAATTAATATGCAAGTGAGTATAAAGACTCTGAGTTATCAGAAATTTATGAAAGCCTTTAGGAGTTAAGAGGAATTTCCAAAATTTTCAACGCACTTACTACACTGAATTTAGGTTAGGTCCAAACAAAATTATATTCTAGAATGTTATAGTACATAATTTAACCAAATTATACTCACAGGGCATACACAGAGGAGAAAAAAAGAAGTTAACCTACCAACTTCTAGTTGAAACTATTACCCCTGTTGACACATCAGCCAAGTAAGTCGTTTGCTCAGAATTTCTATTTCTTAGCACACAGATGAAAATCAATCAGGTTAATTCACTGAAAAGTCTATGTTTGTATTTTCATCTTCCCCTTTCAACTTCTTTCCATTTCAGCCATGTCCCCTGATCCTCCTCCCTTTAGGGTGTCCAGGGTTATCTTGCTTTCTGATTCTAGGAATAGGTCATCCTTCCTTCTTCCTATTTTAAATATCAAGTTCATTCATACCATTCACACCATTTCTTCCAAAAATATTGATTTTAAGCCTCTTGTCTCTTATCAAGAAGGAAAGGATTTCTCATCACCGTTTTTATATTCCCCAGTGTGCTCTGCCAGTCATATCTAATATAACAGTGAAATTCTTATCAGTGAGAAGGGATGCAGCTTTCGCTAATAAAGCTGTGGTTTCTTTTTGGAAATGAACACTTGTTGCAAAGTTATTCATGTATTGATAACACCCAAGGCAGGGTGCCAAACCCAAGAAGCTCCCCTGCTGAGGAGTCCCAGCATTGAAAGAACAGGCACTTTGCTTCATTTGCCAGTGTTACTTTCTCCTGGGCTGGTGCCTGTTTTGACATCTAGCCACCCAGTGACATTTCTTGTTTGACAGGTTTCTTCCATGAACCGGATTACCAAGTGTGATGAAAATCGCAAAAGAGAGGCTCTGTAACCTCATCTGTTCCCTTTTAAGGGTGCTTTAGACCAGGGTAAACCACAGGGCAGGGCGAAAGAATGAACTGGTTAAACATTCCTCGCTGCAAGAGAAATTCCTGTTCTGTCACATGCAGGCTAAATCATTTCTTTTTGTCTAGGCGTGACATTCCTCCTATATCCTCTCTAACCGTTGGAGATTCTTTCCGTGATTTGGTCCCAAACTGTCTTTTGAAAGTGTTGGAGCACCAGCTGCTGGCAGCTGGGAGAACATTAACAGTAGTTCTGCCAGGATGGTTTCCAAAGGTGGAGAGTGAGGCCTCGTAGCCCAGACGAGCTCACAGCTCAAAGGATGGGCGGTTTGGGGTCCTCCAATCTCTCCTTGATCTTCAACTCCTACTGCAGAAGGAACGGCCTTGCCAGTTATTTCTCTGCTCAATCCTCCTGCAGTTGAACATTTTGCACTGGACAAGTATTATGGATCCCTAAGGATGTATTGGGGTGTGGATGTAGCCTGACATACTTAGGAAAATGGACTGATGCATCTCAGGGCAGCCTCATAAAAAGACCTCAGCGACTGGGGACAGTTTAGGACTGATGCTCAAAGCCACTACCCTGAAACACAGCCTTTTATGACCAGATTTTTACACTGGTATTGAGAGAGTCATTTCCTTGGCAGGTTGATAAGAAGTCTAGGGGTCCCCAAGGAGAGAGGGGTCTGGAATTCTCAAGGATGAAGAAAGGACAAACTTTTTTCCTCTACATTCCTTATGATTATATAACAATAATGTATCCTGCCTAAGGACAGTCTCTGGATTAAACCTTCTTGCTAATCCTGTTATCTTAAAATGTAAATTATGGGAGTAGGTCTGGTGAAAGTGAAGTCACTCAGTCTTTGAGACCCCATGGACTGGGGCCCACCAGGCTTCTCCGTCCATGGGATTCTCCGTCCATGGGGTTCTCCAGGCAAGAATACTGTAGTGGGTTGCCATTTCCTTCTCCAGGAGATCTTCCTGGTCCAGGGATCGAACCCAGGTCTCCCGCATTGCGGGTAGATGCTTTAACCTCTGAGCCCCCAGGGAAGCCCAAGGTCTGGTGAGGTCTTTACAACCTCCAGATGTTCTTTGGATTCATTGGAGAGTATATAACTCCATTGCTAACACTAGCAAGTGGGTACTGTTTTTACCCCCTTCTGATGCCTATGTCAGAAGCTTTCTCTATCTCCTTTATACTTTAATAAAACTTTATTACACAAAAGCTCTGAGCGATCAAGCCTTGTCTCTGGCCCCGGATTGAATTCTTCTCCTCCAGAGGCCAAGAATCCCGGCGTCTTTTCGAGGGTCAACAACAACCTTTCAGTATCTTGTGTAAATGACCCGACTAGATGCCATATGAGAGAGGACTATGTATAGCTGAAACCTGAGCCAACATATTTTGTCCACAATTTAAAAAAACATTTTAAAATGTATTTTATTGACTTTTGGCTGTGCTGGGTGTTTGTTGCTGTGTGGGCTTTTCTCAAGCTGCAGCAAGCAGGGGCTCCTCTCTAACTGCGGTGTGTGGGTTTCTCATTGAGTGGCTTCTCTTGTTGGGGAGCTCGGGCCAAGGGTACAGGCTTCAGTATCTGGGCTCAGTAGTTGTGGCACATGAATTTAGTGGCTCCGCAGCATGTGGAATCTTCCTGGACCAGGAGGTGAACCCGTGTCCCCTGCATTGGGGGGTGGATTTTTAATCCCTGGACCACCAGGTAAGCCCTTGTGCGCAATTTTAAAAATAATCTTTGTTTGGCTGAAAGAATAAAAAAGAAAACAAAAAAAGTCCCTTCTTAAAACTGAAATTTAAAACTTAAGT
This sequence comes from Muntiacus reevesi, assembly GCF_963930625.1. NCBI lineage: Eukaryota > Metazoa > Chordata > Mammalia > Artiodactyla > Cervidae > Muntiacus > Muntiacus reevesi. Next base: position 177,695,860 of record NC_089251.1, read on the forward strand.
TTTACAGCTTTCTTTGCAGTCCACCTTAGTCTGTACCTTTAATAAGGTACAGAGTCTTCCTGGTCTCAATTTGACCCCAATTCTGCCGACTTCAGTCCCCTGAGGCAGACTTTCATCCTCTCTCCATGAAGTCTTTTCGGACTGACCATTCTCTGGGATGATCTGCTTCTCCCCAAGTAGCTTTTTCTCCAGTCTTATTTGTCTTCCTCTCACCAAGACCTACCCCGGTTCCCAGGACACTGCCCCTACTCTGGCCCAGCACCCAGCATAGGATTGCTTCTTAGTTTCCACCAAAAAAAAAAAAAAAAAAAAAATGAGAAGGTAATATTACTTCACAGAATTCTCATGAAAAGAATGAAATCAAAGCATTTTATAGGGGAGTTTCCTGGTGGCCTAGTGGTTAGGATTCTGGGCTTTCACTGCTAGGGCCTGTGTTTGATCCCTGATTGGGGAATTGATAACCCCCCATGTGCTCAGCCAAAAAAAAGTATTATGCCAACAGATACTGTTACGGGCTTTTCCTGATGGCTCAGATGGTGAAGAATCCACCTGCAATGCGGGAGACCTGGGTTCGATCCCTGAGTTGGGAAGATCCCTGGAGGAGGGTATGGAAACCCACTCCATTATTCTTGCCTGGAGAATCCCATGAACAGAGGAGCCTGGTGGGCTACAGCCCATGGGGTCCCAAAGAGTCGGACACGACTGAATGACTGCACACAGCACATTGTTATGCGTATAAAGACATCTTGTTCATTCTTCATAACACATGTTGCTAATAAAGAGACTCAATTTTTTTTTGATGGTGCAGTTACATTCTAGATCCTATTTCTTTTCCATTTTGAATAGTCCTATCTTATTAAGTTCAATGATTTTTAATTCTGCTACCAAAAGTAAGTCAACTGTTACTCCGATTATAAATGCATGTTTCAAACCATCACCTTGATTACAAATGGGAGACTTGCATGCTGCAGTTTGAAATACATTATATATTTTTTTAAATCGGAGTAGAGTTGTTTACAGCAACACGGCCGTGTTAGTTTCTGCAGTACTGCAAAGTGGATCAGTCACATATACATGTATCCACTTTTTTGGACTTCCTCTCTATCTAGGTCATCATAGATCACTGAGTCAAGTTTCCTCTGCTATGCATAGGTTCTCATTTTATCCATTAATACTTACCTTTCATATTTTGAAGAGAGAGTTCTGATAGTATTAATAGAAAGTAGAATGGCAGAATTTATAGAGAGAAACCAAGACTACGGGTACCCTATTTTATTACTTTTAAGCTATGCACAATATTCAGTAGTTGCCTGTCAAGATAGCAAGTTTATACTGTTTACTGTATACGTTTAAACTGTACAAGTTTAAACTGTTATACTGTTTATAGCAAGTTTATACTGGGCCTGAAAAATCTTTGCATGTGACATTTAACTACAAAGCATTGGAACTGTTTTTAAGTATATCTAAAGCATTGACACAAGAAGGAACCCTATTTTCTTTCCAAGTTGTTATCTTGAAAGACTATAAACTGACTCTTGTGATGTCACAGTTCAAACATTTTAATGTTATTGATCAGCTTTGTAAAAATTCTCACTCTTTTTATCCTGGATACTGATGCATCCAAGGTGAGCATCTTTCCTATTATTTACATTTCTGGAGTTGTCATCCTCTAGAGTCTGCAGCTGTGACTGTGGTTTTTGGCTAGTTAGGAGTCACTTCATATGTTAAAATAGCTTTAAGCTGGCGGGGGTGGGGCACGGTGGGGGGAAGAAGAGGGTGGGATGATGAGAGAGTAGCGTTGAAACCTATACATTACCACATGTAAAACTGATAGCCAGTGGAAGTTCAATATATGTTGCAGGGAACCCAAAGCCAGTGTTGTGACAACCTTGCGGGGGTGGGATGGGAAGGGCAATAGAAGGGAAGTTCAAGAGGGAGGGGACATGTGTATACCTATGGCTGATTCATGCTGATGTATGACAAAAGCCATCATAACAGTGTAATTATCCTCTAATTTAAAAAAATAAAATTAAAAAAAAATATAGCTTTAAGGGACTTCCCTGGTGGTCCAGTGGCTAAGACTTTGCACTCCAAATGGAGGGGGCCCAGGTTCAAACCCTGGTCAGGGAACTAGATCCTGTATGCTGCCACTAAAGGTCCTGTGTGCTGCAACCAAGGACTGGTGCAGCCAAGTGTTTTAAAGGAAAAAGGTTTTTAAAAACAGCTTTAAAAGATTTTTACCTTCAGCCCCTGAAGGATCTATTGTTCTTTGTGATTGGTTCTCTCATTTCATACTGAAGTGACACAGTGCATGAAGTTTCCAGGTTTGCCTCAAAGTCTGCTTCTTACCCACAGGCAACTTTCAGAGTTTACCAAGTGAGCATCACAGGATGAGGGAAACCCCACTCTCAGCACCTGCTCATGGCACTGGAGCCCCCTTTCGTAAGGAAAAAACCAGCATTCCACCCACCCCAAGGCAGGGCAGTCAGAGTCGGGAAGGGCTTTGAGGAAATAGGGTGGGATGTGGGAAAAGTCTTTGGTCTATTGTGACCTGGCCTCCACAACTGAATTTTCTGGGACTTTCTGACTCATAGCTTGGAAGGATCAGGGGAAAGCACTTGTCACATGGAGCAGAACAGCTGCTTCCTGCTTAACATTTTTTGAGTGGAACATCTAATTTCATTTTTGTAACATACTTGAATATAAGAAGGCATGAAATGCCACTAAGAAAACAGCTCTTTCATTGTAAAAAAAAAAAAAATGTAAACCCTAATATTCAAAGAAGATAAGGTCTTGGTTTCTTTCTTCTATTTTATTAAAGATTATTAACAGAAGAATGGAAGTTTAAGTGTTATTCGCTCAGTCGTGTCCAACTCTTCATGACACCATGGTTTGTAGTCCACCAGACTCCTCTGTCCATGAAATCCTCCAGGCAAGAATATTGGAGTGGGTAGCCATTCCTTTCTCCAGGGAATCTTCCCAACCCAGGGATTGAACCCAGGTCTCCTGCATTGCTGGCAGATTCTTTACTGGCTGAGCCCCCAGGGAAGCCCTTATAAGCATGTATTTTTTTCTCAGAAGTTAATAGCTATTAATTAATAGCAGCTCTATCAGTCTACAAGAAAGTTATGCAGTAACAATAATGAATATAGTATTTAGCATGTTCCAGGCACTATCCTAAGTACTTTTACATATTTAGACATTTACTTCTTCCAGCAACTCTAGGAGGTGGGTCCTATCATATCCATTTTACAGATAAGGAAACAGGCACAAGTCATATGGCTGGTATGTGGCAAAGTCACGATTTAAACCCAGAGAGTGCAGTCCTGAATCTGTGTTCTTTTCTGCTATGCCACAGCTGGATAGTTACTGAAGAGCAGGAAGAAAAATTCTTGCCTTTTCAATAAGCAACAGTTCACAAATCTCTGAGTATATTAAAGTGAAATTTTTACCCAACTTTCCAATGTGAAAAATTTTTTAATACACAGAACCAGCAAACTCCTTGACTTTCAGGAATGGTTCCAAACAAAGAAAATGCATTATGGGGTAAACTCAGGAAGTATTCTCTCTTATGGGAACTAGTAATAGCTCGTGTCCTATATTTCCAGTATCTCTTCACTACCATGGAAGACTTAGTAATGGAGCTGTGTGAACTTTTTGTTTTTTTTTCAGAGAAAGGGAATTGGGTCAAAGGTGAAACATATCATCCCTGGAATTAGCTGAGAAAGAATTGGGAGAAGTCTAAGTCCAGTGGGACTTGGCTTCCACAATTCTCATATTTAACCATGAAATTAAAATTAGGAGCAGGGCTAGATTTCATGGTCATAAGCAGATTAGTTAGTGAGTTTCAAAGAGTTCAGATATTCCTTCTACTGCTTTTAAAATTTCACTGTCTGAAGCACCCGAGAATAATGACCACTGAATAAACCCTCTCATCTATTAAACAATGAGTAGAAAGAGTTCAGAGTTGATTCATAAAAAAGACAAGAAACATGGTGAGTGTAGGTAAGGATATTACAAAGTTTGCAAATGAAACCAAATCTCCAAAACATGATGACTTTGCTAAATTATTACTAATAACACAGGAGAGAAAGCAACACAATCCCTTGTGAATTCTTTTTCATTCTCCCCTCCCCTATTCAGAGGTCCATTCACCCGTTGCAGCCTCAAACAAGGTGGTAGAATTTTTAAAACAATAATTGAAAAGTTAGACTAAGATTCAAATGGTCAGGACACAAATACATAAAAAGCATGCTTATAATGTAATGTTTATTTAACTTGAAAAACAAGCTTTATTTTAAATTACTACATTTCAACGCACAAAAGGAATGGGTCATAGTAAAACAAAAGTAATTATTTCTCAGATTTTTTTTTTAATATTTCTAACTCTGTATGCATTTTCAGCATTTGATATCTGTTCTTTACCACCATAACCAACCAACTCAAAATAAACTTGGGTGGTTTTGATCCAGACTGAACTATGGAGATGCAGACAGGAGCAAGATAAACTCAAAACAAGCAAAGCAACATCAACACAGTAAAAATGTTTTTCTTGATATTTATATATCATATTTACAAAGGTAAAGCTAAACCAACTGGTCATTATGTACATACATTAGTAAATATTGGCACTTTACATTAACATATGTGTATTCATAATTATCAAGTAAAAAGATAAATTTTAAATTATTTTTATTTACGAAAAATATATATAATGTGATATACATACTTCAATTTGAGTGCTTGTTCAATACTGAGTGCTCAAAAAAGTTTGGGGGAAAAAAAATCCCATAATGTATTCTGATGGAAGACACTGAAAGTAAAGAAGTAAGGAAATAGTAAGTGTTAAATGTGATTTTAGGAAGTAGAGGACGTGAGCAGAAGATATTCATTCAGATGGGGATCGCATAGCATAAACCAGAGGAAGACTCAGAAATGGAAGATGTGCAGTTTTTCCCAAGGTCAGTTTCACTCGAAAAGGAACAGAACCGAGGTACTTTCAGGATAAGGTAAACGAACTGGAATTTTGATAACAAGTTCATACTGTGAGCCGATCCAGAATTGACTTCCGGCTAGAGGTTCATGTACAAACATGCCTTGGACAGCTACCATAGAGTAGTCACAACGTCAGTTCCTTATTTGGCTTCCTTTAAGAGGCAAGGGTGTATGTGCCCTTTAAACGACCTCAGAAAACTTCAGCCGGCATCTGTCGTAACTGAAGACTCAGCTGGTGAGATCCACCCTTGTTCCAAGTACGAGCTGGGCTGGAATTCTCACACCTCGTGTTTCTTGTTCCCTTTCTCTAAGGGCTCAGGTCCATAGTGATTAGCGCAACTCACCCCAGGACAGATGGCCTCAAAATCTACCCCCAGAGCGCTTACCTGTCCATCCCGCTCGGGGGTGGGGGTGTGGCGGTCCGGGGCCACCTGCTAGTTGAGGCAGGGGCAGCAGAAACAGCAGACCGTCCGGCAGGGGTTCTTCTTCTTGTACTGCACAGCCTTGCGCACCTGCACCTTGGCCTGCCCGGTGTATTCGACGGTCTTCTGCACGTTGAGCTCGATGACGTCCAGGGTGTCCGCCTGCTGCTCCACGAGCAGGGCCATCTGCAGAAAGAGGTCGTGCAGGTCGCGGATGCGGCCCTCCAGCCGCAGCAGCTCGCGGTGGCGGCTCTCGATCTCGTTGAGGGCCGCCCGCGCGCCCTTCACGTCGGCCAGCAGGTTCTCGGAGAACACGTCCCACTTGCCCTGTTCGAACATGTCCTCGATCTGGTCTCCCGACACGTCCTTGCCCATGATCTCCAGCTGGCGCTGGATGCGGATCTTGCAGTTCTCGCGTTGCTTCATCTCGGCGCAGTTGTACTCGTGCATGGCGGCCTGGAAGGTGCGGGCCAGCGCACTGTACTGCGCACGCGCGATGCGCGCCACGGCCGAGTGCGCGCCGTGCTGGACTTCCGCCTGCTCGCTCAGCGTCTTCATGGCGCCCAGCCTGCGGTTAATGCTCTCGCTCCGGGCCTTGATGTCCTTGCCGATCGAGTTGGTGTCCCGCTTGATGCTGCTGAGGCGCCGCATGGACGTGAGGAAGCGGGTGTTCTGCTTTCCCAGGCGCCTCACGTCGGCAATCAGCTGTTGGTTTTCCTCCTGAAGGTCTTGGATGTCTCGGTACAAGGATTCCAGGATGTGGTCGGTCTCGAACACGATGTCCTCGTGAGGCGAGTCAAAATCATCGTCGTCGTCCGGGAACTGCTGGTCATACTGCTTGGTTAACTCTGCGAGTTCTCCTAGTCGGTCCTTCATTTTGCCTGCAAATAGAAACATGGAGGTTCAACTCCTCTAGCGAGAGTCAAAATATTTGCATTGAGAGAATTAGACATTAAAATAGAGAAACATTCTGCTCACTGCTCATCACTCTCAATTCTTTACTCCCGAGTGTAGGTAACAAATGCACTACAGGAGCTAAATGGTTCACGACATTTGGCTTACGAGTGAAGGACTGATGTGACTGGGAGTCACGACACCTTTGTGTTTTATAGCTCGTAGGTATCTGCAGTTCTTCTGCAACATTGTTCTTTACGGCGTGGGACTTCACTTTCACCACCAGACACACCCACAGCTGAGGGTCCTTCTCGCTTTGGCCCAGCCACTTCATTCTTCCTTGTTTTAGCCCCTAAGTCATTGCCTGCCAGGCTTCTCTGTCCATGGGATTTCCCAGGCAAGAATACTGGAGTGGGTTGCCATTTCCTCCTCCAGGGGATTCTGCCCACACAGGGAGATATGAACCGGCATCTCCTGCATTGGCAGGCGGATTCTTTACCACTGAGACACTAGGGAAGCCCTAGCTATATGCATGCGTACGTGTGTGCGTGCGTGCTAACTCACTTGAATCGTGTGGGACTCTGCGAACCTATAGACTGTAGCCCACCAGGCTCCTCTGTCCATGGGATTCTCCAGGCAAGAATACTGGAGTGGATTGCCATGCCCTTCTCCAGGCTCTTCCCGACCCATGGATTGATCCCACATCTCTTATGTCTCCTGCATTGGCAGGTGGGTTCTTTACCACTAGCGCCACCTGAGATGCCCTTAGCAAAGATAAAGATTGTTAAATAAGTAAAATACATACTTAAAAAAAAATACATTGACACATTAATGACGAATTTCTGCCTTGATTTTCAGATTTTTTTTGATCTTTTTCTGCATTTTATTTTTAAAATTTATTTTTTAAGAATAATTGCTGTATTTTACTATTTACTGTTGAGACATCTAACAGTTTTTATTTACCACTATTTATTGTTATCTCTTGATTTAAACCTATAGCATATGTAGTATCCATTACCTGAAAATGTTGCTTTACATATCAAAGTTCAACCACTCAGATAGCCTCAGTCTACTTGCAGAAAAATAAAGGCCAATAAGAAGCAAAAAAAAAAAAAAAAGATTGTTAAATAAGGATAGTCAATTTATAGGCTTGAGACCAACTCTAAGTGTTGTCTATTCTATGTCTATTTCAGGACTGGTGAGCATCTTCAGTCTTGTACATCATAACGGTTTTTTAATGATATAAATCATGGTTTAATTTTTTATCTTAAAAACATAAAAATTGAACCTGCTTAAAGTAAAACAACAAAATGAACAAAGATGAAAATCTAATAAGGAAGCATAAAATTTGGAAGTTGAAATTTCCTTGCTCTTAGGCCCATATCACTAGTACATACTTTAACTTGAATGTTTGAGACTCAGTGCTTAAAAATATTTTGGGGGAAAATCCCAAAATACAAGCTAATGAATGATACTGAGTAAAAGAGATCAGGAAATAGTTAAGTGTGGCTCAGCTGGTAAAGAATCCGCCTGCAATTTGGGAGACCTGGGTTTGATCCCTGGGTTGAGAAGATCCTCTGGAGAAGGGAAAGGCTACCCACTCCAGTATTCTGGCCTGGAGAGTTCCATGGACTGTCCACGTCCATGTCCATGTCCAAGGGTGGCAAAGAGTCAGACATGACTGAGCGACTTTCACTGACTGACTGATGTGATTTTAATAAGTAAGAGAGGTGAGCAGAAAGAAGATATTTATCTATGTGGGAATCACATGGCAAAAGCCAGAGGAAGACTCAGAAGCAAAAGACGTTCAATTTTTCCCCAGTATCTCTAGTGGTAAATGTTGTTAACAGCTTTTTAAAAAAAGCTTTATATGGAAAATTTCAATCGTACACACGCCTACTAGAAATAATATAACACACTCCCATATACCCATCACACAGCAGCAATATTTGCCCATTTTTAATAGCTTTTTGAAATAAGTTGGCAGCTCAAGCAGAATTTCCATGCTTTTAGAAGGGTGGTTCTGATCAATTCCCTGCTTAGCAAGGCAAAATAATGTTCTCCATGTCCATATTTTTTCCAATGAAGTGAAAAACTTTCATTTTTAATACTGTATATATGCCAAAATAATGAACATTTTGCCATTTTATACAAGATTTTGTGGCTAGAAAGATTTGTTTCTATTATATAATTTGCAGGAAACGGGGAAAATAGTCACATTTAATGGCTACTCAATCTACCAGGGATCTTGATCTTAAATTAAAAGCCTCCCTCAAGTTGAAGTAATTAATTTCACAACACCACTAATGGAATGCTGACAACTTGGGTTCAGTGATAAATGGAAAATGGTGAAATATTAACCATGGATTCTCATCTGCCATGACCATTAGTTACATAAATTAGGCAAAGTTTTATTCCATAGTGGTGATTTTTAATACAACAAATTATCCTGCTTAAAATGCCATTTCTGCTTTCTGATGACAAAGATCAATACCAGACCTTCTCACTGAGGAGAAAGTGACTCCAGGAAGCACAGCTGAGAGGCAGAAAAAAGAACCAGGCTGGACCAAAACTATGCCTTCCCTGGCCTGAATTGCCTGATACCTAAATATTTCCTCATTTTGAATAAAATTTAAAGATAAAGCACAAGTTGGTGGGGGTGAAGGGATTGCAATATATAGTAGATAATGAGTTAACATACTGTATTAAAAACTCTTGCCCCTCCAAACCAAAAAAACAGAAAAACCACTTGTCCTAGCAAAGACAATGAAAAGGCAATTCATAGAAGAAGAAATATAAGTGCCAGAGAACATGGAGATAGTTAGTAGGTATCAGGTGCTTGCTGTAATTCCAGGAAGCATGTTCTAAGCACTTCTCATGTGATACTGTCTTTAATCTTCATACGGACTTCATGAAGTAGGTACTGTCATTATCAGAGTTGGTAAGTGAGTTTAGGGAGATGAAGGAACATACCCCAGGTCACCAGTAAGTGACTAGTCCAGCTCTAGAGTGGCCCTGCTTAATCACTACCTTCAATTATTTCCAGCAAGTGTAAAAAAGTGAGGCATGAGGGACTTCACTATCAAAAAAAGGAAATGCAAGTTAAGCCACTGAATTTTTTTTTTTTTTGGTCATCAAGCTGGCAAGAATTTTTAAAAATAATAATTTAGGGACTTCCCTGGCAGTCCAGTGGTTGAGATTTGAACTCCCAGTGCAGGGGCCTTGGGTTCAGTCTTTGGTTGGAGAACTAAGATCCTGCATGCCACACGCTGTGGCCAAAATAATAATAATAATTTAAAAGAGAATTCTGGGAACTCTGAAAAGAATGCTTGTAGGAGGGCAAATGGATAAAAACCCTTGTAGGAGGGCAGTTGAATAATATGTATTAAAAGCTTTTAAAATGTGTATTTGTTTTAGGTACATTTATTCTAAGCATATATTCAGAGTTATGTGAAGCTCATCATTGTAAATATTTTCATCACCACAGTTTTCACAGGAATTCAAAAATAATATAAACGTGCAAAAATAGATAGTGATGGCTACATAATCACAGAATTTAGAAGGCTATCTAATGGAATGAAAAGCATAAATATCATTTTAGGTAGGAAAAAAATCTGTGAAGGGAAGAGAATGAGCAGTGCTGTCATGCAAATATCTTGAAATAAAGACTTGAATAATACACATCAAAATGTAGTTTTCTTCAAATTGTAGAATAATAAATCACTTTAATTACTTCCTTGTGCTTTTCTCTATTTTCCAACATTTTTATAATGTCCTGTAGATTTATCAATTAGACAAAACCCCACAAAACCGTAAGTATTTATTTAAAAGGCTAACTCCTTTAAGATGTATGCATTACAATCAGGTTACCACCATATGTGACATGAGGAAAGTACATGAGTTGGCTAGTATGGAGTTGAGCTTTATTTATCTGCTTAAGTTAGCAGCCAACATATGCTACTCTGCAAGTGTAGAATTAATAATTTTTGAAGATAGATACAGATAGAATAAAATATAAATAAACTATTTTTTTAATGTAAATAGAACAGAGAATGAAAAATTTTTGAAGGACAAGACAAGAAATGGTGATGGATGCAAGGAAGGCTCTGGGAAGCACTCCCACAGAAAGTAAGGGGGTAGTTAAAGGAGAGCATCACACACCAGAACGTTAGGGACCTGCTTGTTGCTCTCTGCTAGTCATAGACAGGTTCCAGGCCCGCTACTGCTCTCCTGAAGCCCTGAAAAAGCTATTCAAGGGAATCATTTCATTCACAATAGGATGAGCAAAGTGCACTGCAATTATATAGAAAGTGGCCTTCGAAGAAGGTGTTCGGAGACAGTCATTCCTTCCCAATACCTACCAACGTGAAGCCATGGGTCCTAAATGAGATAAAGGTCTAAGTTCACTTGAAGGCTCAGGTCTACAAACCAGTCAGCAGAGAGGCAGGACGTGGGAGCTCCAGATTCTCTAGGAGGTGTACACACGGAAGTGGCCTTCACTGCCTTCCTGCCCACCTTTTTTGGCCTAGCTCAGCCCCGAATGAGCTGGTCCCACTGATCTAGAAGGTTTCCTGGTTGCCAAGGTGCAAACATTGGGAAAACTACAACAGAAAGTCAACCAAGAGGCTACTACTTCTAACAATATTCCCTAAACGGTTTAAATGTACTCCTTACTGTAGTTATACCAAAATACAGAAGTAGGCACAGCAAGAAAATCAATATAAGCCACATATCCAATAGCTTGGTTCTCTACTGTGACAGCTGAAAAAGGGAACCATAGTAAATGAGAAAGAAAAGTCAAACAATTCTATTGACCCTCCTGTCTCATTATGATAAAGGATAATGTAATAAACTTTGGTAAACTATTCATAAAATTGTTCAAATCAGTTCAGTTCAGTTTAATTGCTCAGTCATGTCTGACTCTTTGACCCCATGGACTGCAGCACACTAGGCTTCCCTGTCCATCACCAACTCCTGGAGCTTACTCAAACTCATGTCCATCGAGTCGGTGATGTCATCTAAGCATCTCATCCTCTGTCGTCCCCTTCGCCTCCTGCCTTCAATCTTTCCCAGCTTCGGGGTCTTTTCCAATGGGTCAGTTCTTTGCATCAAGTGGTAAAAGTATTGGAGCTTCAGCTTCAGCATCAGTCCTTCCAATGAATATTCAGGACTGATTTCCTTTAGGATTGACGGTTTGATCTCCCTGCATTTTTTTCTTTTAAGGCACAGCAAGGTTTATTTGGCTCAGGAGTTGAAAAGCAGAAGCAGTAGTACAACAGATCTCTGGAAACACTTAGCTGTGCCATACTGGTCATCACAGCTTTGCTTTTGCTTTTTTGGACAATAAGTTCATGATGACAATCATGGACTTGTCTGACAGTCGCCTCTCCCTCAGGACACTGCTTTCCTCCACGTTAACTGCATGTGACTTTTCTTTCTCCTTGTTTCTGATGATCTGCTTGGAAATTCTCATGGCATTTGGGGGGAGCTTTGAATATGCTTTCAGTCTGGCCCAAATTTCTTTCTGAAAAGCACTGTCAGGAAAAACTTCAGTAACAAGTCCTTTGTTACTTCGGTAACAAGTCCAAGGGACTCTCAAGAGTCTTCTCCAACACTGCAGTTCAAAAGCATCAGTTCTTTGGTGCTCAGCTCTCTTTACGGTCCAACTCTCACATCCATACATGACTATTGGAGAAACAATAGCTTTGACTAGATGGACCTTTGTTGGCAAAGTAATGTCTCTGCTTTTTAATATGCTGTCTAAGTTTGTCATAGTTTTTCTTCCAAGGAGCAAGAGTCTTTTCATAAATCCTGCTTTTTTGATTCTCATGGAGATGAAGAATTCAAAAGAAAATTTACAACCAGCTACCAGAAATCTGCTTCTAATTTTCTTTTCAGGCACGCAAATCATCTGTGCTGAGACCTGGATTCCACAGGGAAGTTCAGGGAAATTCTGTCAGCCTTCTTTCATGGGGCAATGTGATTCAATATAAGAGAAAATAGATGATGGTAGCTCAGTGACTCTCAGACTTTAGCAGGCAACAGCATCTTCTGAAAAGCTAAAAACATGAAGTACTGATGCTTGGGACCCTAGAGGTTCTGACTCAGAGGATCTAGGATTACCTCTGGGTGATTTTAATGCACACTCAAATTTCGGACCGACTCCACAGGTACTTACGGCAGTTTTTTATTCATGCTGTCCTGGACAACTTATAATAGCTCCCAGGTTGGGGCATCTTGATAAACAAGCAACTGCTAGAGAAGGATTCAGAAAGATGGGGAAAGGAAGATTCAGAAAGTAGGTTTCTACCTACCTCAGAAGATCAATGAGTAGGGGTGATAACTGTGTAAGTAACCCAATATGCAGGACGCTACAGAAAATAACCTAGGCTTCACTGGTGGCTCAGTGCTAAAGAATCTGCCTACCAATGCAGGAGATGTGGGTTCGATCCCTGAGTCAGGATGATTCCCTGGAGAAGGAAATGGCGACCCATTCCAGTACTCTTGCCTGGGAAATCCCATGGACAGCGGAGCCTGGCAGGCTACAATCCTGTGGGGTTGCAAAAGAGTCATACAGACTCACTGACTAACAAAACAACCAACCAACCAAGAATACCCATGAAAGCATTACTCCCTAGTTGCTTCTAAAGGAATTAGTTATAAACACAACACATAGTCATATCTCTGATCATAAGAGATGTTATCTTTCATGTACCTACTTACTCTAAGGGGAACAAAACCTACAAAGTTATGGGCTGAATTGTCTTACCTCCTCCCAGCCCCCTTGCAAATTCATATGCTGAAGCCTTAACCCCAGTACTTCAGAATATAATTCTACGTGGAGATAAGTCCCTTGGACTGCAAGGAGATCCAACCCATCCATCCTAAAGGAAATCAGTCCTGGGTGTTCATTGGAAGGGCTAATGCTGAAGCTGAAACTCCAGTACTTTGGCCACCTCATGCGAAGAGTTGACTCATTTGAAAAGACCCTGATGCTGGGAGGGATTGGGGGCAGGAGGAGAAGGGGGTGACAAAGGATGAGATGGTTAGATGGCATCACTGACTTGATGGACATGGGTTTGAGTAAACTCCGGTAGCTGGTGATGGACAGGGAGGCCTGGCGTGCTGTGATTCATGGGGTCACAAAGAGTCGGACACGACTGAGCAGCTGAACTGAACTGAACTACCTACTAGCAAGCGAAAAAGCACCTCCCTGCTTCGCAGCGTTATGTGAAAAACTCAGACACAGGAAGATACAATGCAGAGCAACAGAGCAACACACAAATCCTGTGAGGCTTATTATGGAGATTAACTTATAGATTACAGGAGGAGAACCAATCCAAAAGCATAGAAGAGCCTTCCTTTCGGTATTTACGCCAAAGAGATGCTTTAGAATCTCTTATGTGATGTGAGAGATATGTGATGTATTTATGTGCATAGAGTTCATAAAGTTTAGGACTTTTCTTTCAACAGGAACTGAAGTACACATTTAGACACACACACAGGACTTGGTTATTAATAAAACTAAAAAGATCTTGCAGATATATACTCCAAATGAGCATTTTTGAGCAGGAACGTGAAATGTAGCACCCACGTTCTGCTTTTCAGATTTTATAATCTGTATCTCCTAAGTCCAGACTTTATGTACCAATTTTTAAAATCCTGTTAAAAAAAATAAATTAGATGATTCCAAATCAGAATGTGTCTTTATGCTGAGGTCCACCACTGGTCCAGACAGTCCCTCTGTGAGCACTTGTGTAGGGACCATATGACATCTGACGTCTCTGGGTGGATGCAGCCCTGCGCCAGGACACAGGACCGATGAACTGGGCATGGGGTGGGTTTCCAGCCCCCTCACCCTGGTGCTGAACACCACTTGCACAGCCCTATGTGATCATCCTTTCTCGACCACCTCACCCAGTCCCTCCGGCCCACCATCACCACAGACATGCAGTAAGAACCAAGAAACCCTATAGGGCCTGCGTCACAGTAACTTGGGAGTTACTTTTAGGACATACCATAGCAACACAGGCTTCCCCAGTGGCTCAGCTGGTAAAGAATCCGCAGGCAATGCAGGAGACCTGGGTTCGATCCCTGGGTTGGGAAGATCCCCTGGAGAAGGGAAAGGTTGCCCACTCCAGTATTCTGGCCTGGAGAATTCCACGGACTGTATAGTCCATGGGGTCGCAAAGAGTCAGACATGACTGAGCAACTTTCACTTTCACTAGTAACACCACCCTTAAAGAACAAAGAGTGTACTTTCCCAGTGTGTTGATTCAGATCCATAAATAATCATTTTATTTCAGTGAGTAAAATCTGGTGTTTTAAGCAATTTGCCTAAAGCCATAAACATTAATAAATATGAAACTGAGATCTGAATCCAGAAAATCTGACTTGAGAGCCCTTCTGTAAACCACAAAGCTATGCTAGCTTCTTTTTCCTGAGCCTTGCCCTAAAAGGGTTTCTGAAATTGTTCATCTTATACGGAACTTATTCTGAACTTATTCTGAATATATTGGCTGGCTTATAAACAACAGAAATTATCTTGTAAGCAATGGAAGTGTAATTCTCACAGTTCTGGTGGCTGGAAGCGTGAGATCAGACTGCCAGCATGGTCAGGTTCTGTGTCTGATAAAGGCCTGCTTCCTCATTCATAAATGGCCTTCTCACGGTAACCACACAGGGCAGAGCGGCAAGCAAGCTCTCTCTGGTCTGTTGATGGAGGCACCTTTCCAATTCACAAGGGCTCCACACTCACAACCTAGTCACCTCCCAAAGACCCCACCTCCCAATACCATCACCCTGGGGGCTAGGATTTTAATCTATCAATTTCGGGGGAACACAAGCATCCAGACCGGAGCATTCCCTAAGTGAGGTTTTTTATTTAGAGCAACTGTTAGCTCCTAATAACCTAGCTCTCGATGAACACATGAAAAGATTTTTGACTATTACAACCATTACCTTCTTTCCCACAATCATTCTTCATATCAGAGTTTTCCCAACACAGTAATGTTTCAATTATTAGAGCACTCAGTCAGGTTGTCACTCATCGTAACTGTCCAAAGCCCACAAAACTATTAATAAACACAGGTAATTCTAACAAAGATCCACTGTGGTTATGACTGACTCAAGATTGGTGAAAGACCAAAGTACTGATACTTGGAGGGAGAAGTTTTACAGTTGCGGGTGTAGAAGTGACAAGTGAGGAAATGCTAGAGATGACCTTGTAAGGGAGAAAGTAAGGGAGGACCACTCCAGATTCAAGGGTCGAATCATCCATACAAGTTCTCCCACTGTTATCTGTATCAGTTACCTACAAACACACAGCTGTTGTTGCTGAATCTTACACCTGATCTGGTTTGGCCCTAGGATGTGAAGCAAAACTCTGTCTGAAAAACACAGCAGAAATCTATGTAGAAAGAAAGAGTGATGGGGAATAAATCGAGTCTAGTTTGATTACACTTTTTATTTCATACCTATTCCGTAGAGTATTTTTTTTTAAAACAAGAGAAATCAGGGACTTCCTTGGTGGTCCAGTGGTTAAGACCCCATGCTTTCAATGCAAGCGATGTAGGTTTAATCCCTGGTCGAGGAACTAAGATTGGTGTGGCCAAAATTATTTTTTAAAGTTTTAAAAAAGAAACACCAATAGTGTTTCCAGAATTATTAATTATCTTTTCTATTCCAATTCATAATACTAGTTAAGGACAATCTCACAGAATTTTTACATTTCTTTCTCTGTCCCTCTTCCTCTTAAACAAATTCCTATAAACCAGTGATCCTAATACTATTGGCTGGTTCTTCCTCTTTCATTCCCCAAGGAAACAAATAATTATTTTGGCTGACTATTTTGGGGAGAGGAGGCCATGAACCAGGGATCCAATCCATGCTCCCTGCAAGTGGAAGCAAGGAAGTCTCTTGATTGACATTTTTTTACACAAGTGCAGAAAAATCTGTTATTCAACATCATCAGTGCATGAGGTTTTTTTTGTATAAGTGACTTATACCTAACTGAAGTTTCTTCCTTCAAATATGAAAAATATCACTCCTTTTTTGTTGGAAATCCTCTTCTAAACTGCATTGATATATTTCACTGCTTCCTTAAAGACAGGGCATTGAATACGATTTATTGGTGACTCACTAAAATCCTTAAACTGTGTAATGATGCACTTTTCTTTGTTTTAAAATGTTTCTCTTTCCACACGGTTATGATGTCAGACTTCACCTCAGTTATTTCTGTATACTGCTCCTGACATTCCTCTCCCTCCCCATACAGGTTGTATCAGGCCAAGAAATTATATAAAAACCAAGCATTTAACAATGTAAGCTATGAGTGGGTCAGTAGCCCTCTAGGGTCAAACCTAAGCACAGTAGGAAAGGAGAAAAGTTAGTGTCAGTGTCACAATAACTATGAAAGCATCAAATTGTTAGGTTATTTCCATGATGTGATGACTGTAGATTCATAATCTACTTTTTTTTTTTTTTCCATAATCTACTTTCTTAACCTGACTTCCTACAGGGCCCAATTTTCCCCCTCCCAAATATGGTCATACTGTTTGTGGAAGGTTGAAAAAAATTTGCTATACATTCTTTGCATGTCCTCTAATCAACAAGTACAGACTACTTCTCAACTCCTTGAATTTGAGGTGTGGCCATGAGACTAGAATTTGCTCTGGCTAATGAGCCAGTAGTAAACACAATGCAAGCAGAGGCTTGAAAAGCACATCTGCAAAAGAGCTTGTTACTGGGGACCCTTATATCAAACATATGAAGAAGCCTGGATTCCCCCTGCAGGAGAATAAGACCCAGGAGTCTTAGTAATCCTGGCTGAACACGGCCTCCAGCTAATCCATCAGCTGACTGAAGCTACACAAATGACCCAGGAGACAACCAACAGAAGACTGATGAGCCAATTGATAGAACTGTAAGAAATAATTAATTGTTGCTGCTTAAAAGTGAACGTGAAGGTCGTGTCCGGCTCTTTGTGACCCCATGGACTATCTACCCGGCTTCTCTGTCCATGGGATTTTCCAGGTAAGAGTACCAGAGTGGGTTGCCATTTCCTTCTCCAGGGGATCTTCCCGACCCAGGGATCGAACCCAGGTCTCCCACATTTCGGGCAGACTCTGAGCGACCAGGGAAGCCCATTGCTGCTTAAGCCATTAAGATTTGTAGCAGTTTCTTTAGCCACAAAACTAATTGAGAGAGAAATTGTTACCTAGAAGCAGTAGGATGCCATGAAAGGCTTAAGACACTCAACATCAGCTTTGGGACCAAACAGCAGGTGAAAAGTAGAGGTAGCTATTAGCAAAACCCAGGTAAATGGCAGACAAACTCTTAGTGGAGGCTGGAGTAGTGATGAGGAAACCGTACAGCTGTGAGGCAAAAATGCAACCCACATTCTTCAGCAGCAAAACAACTGGTAAAAGTGATGCCTGTGGCAGCATAAAAGACAAAAAATGTACACAATGAATTTTGAATCTAGCTCCCAGGTACTCCAGGCAGAAGCTTGGAAGTATTTGTTGAGTGTTTCTAGCTGCATATTAGGTTCTGCAAAGGACAGATGGACTGCAAAATGATTTAGCCAGTTAATAAGCATTATTTAGAGAAAATAGAGAAGAAGAACTCATGATATTGGAAAAGAAAATTTTTTATATCTCCAGTCTCTTCAGCTGGAAGACAAGCTTCTTAGAGCAAGAAATGGCCTCAGGGCGAAGACTTCTGTAAAATTTAATGTGATGCCTGTAGCCCTTCTCAGCTGGACAAGAGGGGCTCCGAGACTCCTAGAAGCACTGTCTCATAGCAGTCTGACGCTCAGCTCAGAGTCAAGGGAGGTCTGTCTGACTTGGAAAAAACAAACTGCGGCTGTGGATTTTAGGGGCATGGACTCTCTGGGATACTAAGGAAATCCTCAAGGTTTTTAAGCGAGTTTTACTGACAAGCATGGGCTTCCTAGGTGGCGCTAGTGGTAAAGAACCTGCCGGTCAATGCAGGAAGTACAAGAAAAGGTGGGTCGGGAAGATCCCCTGGAGGAGGGCATGGCAACCCGATCCAGTATTCTTGCCTGGAGAATCCCACGGGCAGATCCTGGCAGGCTATGGCCCACAGCGTCACACAGAGTCGGACACAACCGAAGCAACTTAGCATGCATGCCTGCACTGGCAAGCGCAGAAGTGTGACCTAAAAGAGACAGAGATCATTCAAAGGAAAAGAGGCGTCTAGATGCTTTTACAATAACGAGGCCACAGAAATTATTTAGAAGCAAATATAAGCCATTTCTTATGGAAAAAGGAAGAATGTTTCAGAGGATAGAGCCGAGGGCAGCAGAGAGACACCAGTGAACCATTCCCGGGGAAGAGAACTGGATCCTAAGCAAGGAAACTCCGCTGGCCCAGGAGTGGGGGGCAGCTAACCACACGGGCCTGGATAGACTGGCTGTGGGCTGCTGAGTGCTGCCTCTATTCTGTTTCTGTAGTTTTGAGGGGTTATCTTTTGCCTTTTCACCATTATGTGTTGGGTATGTACAAGGAGATAATTTGTCCATGATAAGTAAAAACTATGATAACTATTGATACATAACTAAAATATATGTTGTCATATATATTGTGTATATATCATACCTATATGCAATATAGATACAATATATGATTGTAAAAAGTTATCTAGTTATCGGATCCACATCTAGATCCACAGTTCCAACTAGATCCACAGATCCAACTAGATCAAGAGGATCCATATCTGACGTGCTGTATCTGAGGGGGCTCATCTGTACCCAGAAGTGATGCAGGTCACGGATAAGCCTCTGGACTTGAGAGGCTGATGCCTTAATGCGATAAGGCTTCTTCAAATCCTATGATAAGAGTGAATGTATCTTTCTTATAGCAGAAATGTGAGTAATTTTTACCAAAGGCAGACGATATTTGATTGCACAAAGAAAGGCCACAAATTCTTAGCAGTACCTCCTGATCAAGAAGCGGTGCTGATGGAAAAGACATGCCCTGTTAATAAAAGTTCATCACCCTCGGTATTCTGGAGGAGTGAGGTGAAGCTTCACTGAGAGTAATCAGCTGCTTTCTGAGCAGTCACAACTCACAGGGAGGGCAGAGGGCTAGGAAACTCACAGCCCTGGCAGTAAGTGGGGTCTGCAGAGAAGAGCAGGTACAACAGAACCGAGAGAGCGTGTCGAAGAAGAGGGGACCAATCTGTGTTGAGCAGAGGTCAACACATCAACTGGACCTGTCTGACAAAGTGTTTTCAACAGTTCTCTAGTGAGGGGGCACCAAAAGCTGGCAATCTATGTACTTGTATGTACACATGCTTATAGTATTTGTATAAAAACAGAAAGTATCATTCTCAAAAAAAACAAAAACAAAAAAATGGAGTGTCAATTTCCCTATACTTTCAATCTGGGTTTGGCCATGAGATTTTTACAGACGGGACAATAGAAAACATGATGCAAGCAGATCCTTGAACAGCACTAGCAGATTGGGGCGTGTGCCCTGTTACTACCAAGAACACCAAAACCTCATGTCAGGAAGCTCAGACTAGCCTCCTAGAAAATAATGACCACAAGAAGAGAGAGGCCAACCCCCCAGGTGACCCACCCCTACATCTGTATGACTGACCTCAAAGTGAACCCATTGGAAGAACTAATCAGAATTTACTTTCTGCCAGGTACCACTGTAGAAGCTTTACATATTGTAGATTATTTCATTTAAGAAATAACAATGGTGATTTGGGAGTATTTTGATATACTGACAGAGCTAACTGATACACCACTCTTTGGGTTTCTCTATACCCCCATATTTGTGTTCTTCTTAAAGAGCACCTAGGTGGATGATGTGACTCATGGATAAATCATAATTCTTTGAAAGTAAAGGCTGCTGCATTTAAACCAAAGTTCATTGCTACAATTTAAACACACAGACATAAGAAACGTGTACCAAATCATTGTCCTGATGATCATGGCCTAATTACACACCTGGGTTTTGACAGTCTACATTTACAACTTCCTGTTCATACTGTATACAGACATTAATGTAAAGTATACATATAAAAGGAGCATGTGTTTCTTAACAAGTCTGAGGACAGCCTTCCTTTCCTTTTGAGGATTGTGGTCATAAGCATAGTAAGGGGGAAAAAAACGATGCTAAAAAAAGACTATCTCACACACAAGCAGCCTCCACAAGAAAGACTGCAGAAGCGGTTTGATAATGCAGTTGTGCTAAATCGAGGTTCTCGAGCAGTGGGGGCAGGGCAGCTCAGACAGGCTAGGCGGCTTTAACTCTGGCTGAGTTTCAGTCTGATAAGAGGTTCTAAGAACTTGAAAAGCCAGTTTTGAAATGGAAGTAGATAGTTTAAATGTATCATCAGTCTATTGTTCAAATCAGTAAAGAACACCAGCTAGGCAAAATGCAACTTCCAAACATGATTCTCCTGCCATGTTCCAATCCTCCGTCACCCAAGACTGAACCAGAGACATTTCTTGCTGACTAAAAGGAACAAAAATTAATGTGATGTGAACCAGGTTCCTAAGGAGCACTGGATTAAGACCTTACTAGTCTTTCAGAGTGTTTAAGGCAATCAGGATACTGCTTCCCAGTTGTAGAATCTGCTTAGAATTCCACACCCAGTCAGGGCAGTGGAAGAGTGTGGCAAAGTGTCCAGGCTGGGGAGAGAACTCTGCTGACACTGGGAGTAGTCTGGGCTTCCTCACTGGTTTCAGGGCTCCTGGCAGTAAGAGAGGGCAATTCCTAACAGGTAAGTGCTTTGCAAATGTCTGCTGATGTCACGTTTCCTTACATTCACCTCCTCTCTGTCTTATCTTCCACATGTATAAATACCGACTGCAGAAGATGAGGAAGATAATTAAATGAGATAATCCAAGCTGGGTAGGAGAGGGTGGGACGAATTGAGAGAGTAGCATTGGTGGCTCAGACGTTAGGGAGTCTGCCTGTAACGTGGGAGACCCCGGTTCAATCCCTGGTCCGGGAAGATCCCCTGGAAAGGAAATGGCAACCCACTCCAGTATTCTTGCCTGGAAAATCCAAAGGATGGAGGAGCCTGGCAGGCCACAGTCCATGGGGTCACAAAGAGTCAGACACAACTGAGTGACTTCACTTCACTACTGACATATACACACTATCATGTGTAAAATAAACAACTAGTGGGAAATTGCTGTGTAATACAGGGAGGTCGGCCCAGTGCTCTGGGATGACCCAGGGGTGGGATGAGGAGGTGGTGAGAGAGAGGCTCTAGAGGGCGGGAGGTATGTATACTAATGGCTGATTCACTTACTGTATGGCAGAAACCAACATGACACTGTAAAGTAATTATCTTCCAATAAAAAAAAAAAGGTTTTAGAAGCGTGTCCGGCTGAGAGCAAGCACTCTGTATACGTGCTCTATTATCATCTATTCTGTGATTTTAATTCACTCAAAAAACTAATGCAGATTCAGTAACTATCAGTATAAATAGTGCACTGGCTGATATACCACTAACAGTTTATTACTAACATCTTGTTACTCATATCATAATCATAAGTGAACTCTAATACCCATGGGTCAGCAGATTATTTAAGATTTTCTTTGTAAAAGTCTCTCTCCTTTTCTCTGATTATGAAAGCAACCCTTGCTCTTTGAAAAGATGAAGAAGAAATAATCCAATGACACAGAATTGTTTTACATAGAAAGTAAAAACGTCTCATCACTTACTACCACTATATATAATAACTAGGACTTCGCTGGTAGCTCAGTGGTAAAGAATCTACCTGCCAATGCAGAAGACACAGGTTCAATCCCTGGTCCGGGAAGATCCCCTGGAGAAGGAAACGGCAACCCACTCTAGTATTCTTGACTGGAGAACCTCACAGACACAGAAACCTGGAGGGCTACAGTCCATGGGGTTGCAGAGTAGGACACGACTTAGCAAATGAACAACAACAACAACATATAATAACTATAAAATAACCAATGATTAAACTCTAATACATAGTCTTCCAGACTCTTTTCTATTCAAGAAGGCTGTGAATACTTAACAGTATCCAGAAGAGCTGACCCTGATTACAAACTATGGGACACTGTTCTGGTAAACTGCAAGAGTTCTCTAGGGGTTTATTCCTGCCAGGGGACCACTGTACTTTCCACCACCACCATTTTTGTGCAGGTGATATCAGATAAAAAAGGAACACTGAGGAGCAACCTGGAAAAGGAAAAAAAGAGGGGACTTCCTTGGCGGTTCAGTTGTTAAGACTTCACCTTCCAACACAGGGGTGCAGGTTCGATCCCTGGTGGGGAGGATAAGATCCCACATGCCTCGAGGCAAAAGAAAAAAAAAACACCATAAAACAGAAGCAGTATTTTAACAAATTCAATAAAGACTTAATTTTTTTTAAGAAAAAGAATGAGAGAATCCTTGTGTTTTCATGTTCAAGAATCCCAAAGCGGGAGAATGAGGACTGGTATCTTCAGGATTCAGTGTTTATAAAGTCAGTGACCAGGCTTTCTTTCAGGAACAGACGAACAATTTTAATTCAGTAAACATCCTCCAAACACCTCCCTCATAAATGTCTATAAAGATAAGCCCTATTCCCCACACCACCCCACAAGGTTTTGTTGTTGGTCGGGGAGGAGTTTGTTTTACTTTTCAAGAGCATTCACAGAAGAGTCCAGCTCATCAGCTAACTGCCTCGAGTCCTGAAAATGAGGTGTGGGAGAATGAATGCTCCCCTAGGTGTCAGCGGCCTTCCTGTTTCCAACTCTAGCTGTATAAAGTGGATGGAGACATTTCATACGTCTGAGTGTCAGTTTCTCCATTGGTACAACGGGAATGACACTACCTATAAGGGCTTCTTTTTCTGATAATTAAGTGAGGTTTAAAATGTATATAAAAGCACTCTGTAAATTTTTAAGTATTTTACGATCATGATACTGCATGCTCAGTCGCTTCAGTCATGTCCAACTCTTTGCAACCCCATGGACTGTAGCCCGCCAGGTTCCTCTATCCACAGGATTCTCCAGGCAAGAATACCGGAGGGGGTTGCCATGCCTCCTCCAGGGGAATCTTCCCCACCCAAGAATCAAACTCTTGTCTCTTCCGTCTCCAGCAGTGCCAGACGGGGTTCTTTACCACTAGCATCACCTGGGAAACCCACAACATGATATTAGGAGTTACGGCTTTGCATATTTTCCATCCATAATCAGTTTATTTCACGAGGTAGTTTATTCAAAATACTTCAAGTACTATTCCTTAAGAAACCCATACAGGCCAAGTGATTTTAAACTATCCTATAAAACCAAACAACTATTCTGATATCAGTTTCTGTATTATTCTTATAACTCAGGTGACAGAATATTAATGCCCTAAATTCAGTTCAGTTCAGTCGCTCGTCGTGTCCGTCTCTTTGCAACCCCATGAATCGCAGCACACCAGGTCTCCCTGTCCATCACAAACTTCCAGAGTCTACTCAAACTCATGTCCATCGAGTCGGTGATGCCATCCAGCCATCTCATCCTCTGTTGTCCCCTTCTCCTCCTGCCCCCAATCCCTCCCAGCATCAGGGTCTTTTCCAATGAGTCAGTTCTTCGCATGAGGTGGCCAAAGTATTGGAGTTTCAGCTTCAGCATCAGTCCTTCCAATGAACACCCAGGACTGATCTCCTTTAGGATGGACTGGTTGGATCTCCTTGCAGTCCAAGGGACTCTCAAGAGTCTTCT
This sequence comes from Muntiacus reevesi, assembly GCF_963930625.1. Classification (NCBI taxonomy): domain Eukaryota; kingdom Metazoa; phylum Chordata; class Mammalia; order Artiodactyla; family Cervidae; genus Muntiacus; species Muntiacus reevesi. Next base: position 177,719,885 of record NC_089251.1, read on the forward strand.
CCAACACCACAGTTCAAAAGCATCAATTTTTTGGTGCTCAGCTTTCTTCACAGTCCAACTCTCACATCCATACATGACTACTGGAAAGACCATAGCCTTGACTAGATGGACCTTTGTTGGCAAAGTAATGTCTCTGCTTTTTAATATGCTATCTAAGTTGGTCATAACTTTCCTTCCAAGGAGTAAGCATCTTTTAATTTCATTGCTGCAATCACCATCTGCAGTGATTTTGGAGCCCCAAAAAATAAAGTCTGACACTGTTTCCCCATCCATTTGCCATGAAGTGATGGGACCAGATGCCATGATCTTAGTTTTCTGAATGTTGAGCTTTAAGCCAACTTTTTCACTCTCCTCTTTCACTTTCATCAAGAGGCTTTTTAATTCCTCTTCACTTTCTGCCATAAGGGTGGTGTCATCTGCATATCTGAGGTTATTGATATTTCTCCTGGCAATCTTGATTCCAGCTTGTGCTTCTTCCAGCCCAGCGTTTCTCATGATGAACTCTGCATATAAGTTAAATAAGCAGGGTGACAATATACAGCCTTGACGTACTTCTTTTCCTATTTGGAACCAGTCTGTTGTTCCATGTTCAGTTCTAACTGTTGCTTCCTGACCTGGGAAGCAACAGTTTCTCAAGAGGCAGGTTTCTCAAGAGCAGGTCAGGTGGTCTGTTATGCCCATCTCTTTCAGAATTTTCCACAGTTTATTGTGATCCACATAGTCAAAGGCTTTGGCATAGTCAATAAAGCAGAAATAGATGTTTTTCTGGAACTCTCTTGCTTTTTCGATGATCCAATGGATGTTGGCAATTTGATCTCTGGTTCCTCTGCCTTTTCTAAAACGAGCTTGAACATCTGGAAGTTCACAGTTCACGTATTGCTGAAGCCTGGCTTGGAGAATTTTGAGCATTACTTTACTAGCGTGCGAGATGAGAGCAATTGTGCAGTAGCTTGAGCATTCTTTAGGATTGCCTTTCTTTGGGATTGGAATGAAAACTGATCTTTTCCAGTCCTGTGGCAACTGCTGAGTTTTCCAAATTTGCTGGCATATTGCATCTAGCACTTTCACAGCATCATCTTTTAGAATTTGAAATAGCTCAACTGGAATTCCATCACCTCCACTAGCTTTGTTTGCAGTGATGCTTTCTAAGGCCCACTTGACTTCACATTCCAGGATGTCTGGCTCTAGGTGAGTGGTCACACCATCATGATTATCTGGGTCGTGAAGATCTTTTTTGTACAGCTCTTCTGTGTATTCTTGCCACCTCTTCTTAATATCGTCTGCTTCTGTCAGGTCCCTACCATTTCTGTCCTTTGCTGTGCCCATCTTTGCATGAAATGTTCCCTTGGTATCTCTAATTTTCTTGAAGAGATCTCTAGTCTTTACCATTCTGTTGTTTTCCTCTATTTCTCTGCATTGATCGATGAGGAAGGCTTTCTCTCTTTTTTTTTTTAATTAATTTATTTGGTTGTGCCAGTCTTAGTTGCAACATGCGAGTTCTTAGTGGCAGCATATGGGATCCAGTTCCCCAACCAGGGATCAAACCCATATGCTCTGCATTGGGAGCATGGAGTCTCAGCCACTGGACCACCAAGGAAGTCCCAGGAAGGCTTTCTTATCTCTCCTTGCTATGCCCTAGATTCAACATTAAAAAAACTATGATCATGGCATCTGGTGCCATTACTTCATGGCAAATAGAAGAGGGGAAAGTGGAAACAGTGACAGACTTTATTTTTGGGGGCTCCAAAATCATTGCAGATGAAGACTACAGCATGAAATTAAGATGCTTGCTCCTTGGAAGGAAAGCTATGACAAATGTAGATAAGTGTATTAAAAAGCAGAAACCACTTTGCTGACAAAGGTCGATACAGTCAAAGCTGTGGTTTTTCCAGTAGTCATGTATGGATGTGATAGCTGAACCATAAAGAAGGCTGAGGGCCAAAAAACTGATGCTTTCGAATTATGGTGAGAGATCAAATCAGTCAATCCGAAAGGAAATCAACCCTGAGTATTCACTGGAAGGACTGATGCTGAAGCTGAAGCTCTGATACACTGGCCACCTGGGTGAAGAGGTGACTCATTTTAAAAGACTTTGCGGCTGGGAAAGACCGAAGGCAAAAGGAGAAGGGGGTAGCAGAAGATGAGATGCTTAGACAGCATCACCGACTCAATGGACATGAAACTGAGCAAACTCCAGGAGACGGTGAGGGACAGGGAAGCCTGGTGTGCTGCAGCCCATGGGATCGCAGAGAATCGGATACGACTGAGTGACTCACAGACACACACACATTTAAAGAAGATCTATATTCTGGGTAAAATGGCAAACTGAACATTACTTTTGCTTTCTTCCAAAATTCCACTAAAGGAACTTTTGAAGGCATACACCCACAAGGTAAAGAACAAGACAGAAGAAAGCAGCAACAAAATTTCAGAATTTGTAAAGCAAATGGGCCAATGGTAACTAACTCAGCAGATTCAAGAAAGTCGAACCCTAAGCAAAAAGTGGAGAAGACCAAGAAATGATTACACCATAAACAGGTACTCAAAGGCTTAGGAACCAGAACTGAAAGCTGAGGACGGAAAAGGAGGTAGTGGTGGTGAGGTAATAACAGATGTTTGGTTAGAAACCTTCTTAAAAAGTGAGTGTAGGGATTCCTCTGGTGGTTCAGTGGCTAAAACAGCACACTCCTAGTGCAGGAGGCCTGGTCAAGGAACTAGATCCCACATGCCACACTAAGAATTTGCATGCTGCAATGAAAAGATTTCACATGCTGCAATTAGACCCAGCACAACCAAAGAAATAAAAATATTTATAATTTTTTTTTTTTTTTTAAAAAGAAGTGAGTGTATCCTACTGTGGCAGGAGAGAAGCAAGGCTAGAATCTAAACCAAGACTGGGTTACAGATGCCCACCTAAAGAGAAGATGTTTAAGTGAATGTCTTCACTCACCTAACGTCCAGCACACTGACCTGCAGCCGATAGGTAGGAGAATGGAAGACCCTTTTCCATAAAGTAGAAAGAAAGAAAAAGAAGCAAAAAATAACAGAATAGATGGGACTTTAGGGGTCCAATCATTTAAATTCAAATTCCAAATAACAGGAATTCCAGAGAGAAAGAAATAGATCGCCTAAAAAGCTTTAAAGGTCAAAACAACTTAAAACTAATGGAACAACACCTTTTAAACTTTTGAGGAAGACGTATTTTTAACCCAGACTTTAGTCAAACCATCAATCAAAGATGAAGATAGAATAAAGACATTTTCAGATTGACAAAGTCTCAAAAAAGTTATCTTCTCTGCTCTCCTTTTCAGGAAGAAGATGAGGAATATGTTCCAACAAAAGAAAGAAATGAAGCAGAAAAATAACACAGAATAAAGACTCCTAACAAGTTCGAACAGAGAAGAAAGGCAAAGGCATCCCAGGATGATGGCAAAGGAGACAAAGATGACAGCTAGGAACCTGGCTGAGAGGATCCTCTGTCTAGATGAGGTGAGTAGGCAGCCGGAGAGGTTTCTGCAGGAAGATGAAACTGATAGAATTTCTGAGGAGTCAAAATATCTTGAGAGGAGATTTAGACCATGTGGGGTTGAGTAGGTTGTTAAGTGTAAACAGAACTAACAACAGCAATTAAAAAACACCATTAACTTCTAGAAAAGCAAAAAGAAATATGTAGTTACAGGAAAGTAATCATGGCTCAGCTGTGATTGGCATTTTCATAATCATAAAAACATGACCATAGAAGATTGACAACAACGTATAATGGAATTGTGTTGGGAGAATGGGAGAAGGGGACAAGGAAGGGTGTGTGTCTATGGAATACAGGTGTGAAAATTAACTAAAACACTATCTTCCACACAGAGAAGTCAATAGGCCATGCTTAAAACAAAACAGAAAGCAATCAAGAAATAGTAATAGAAGTGTGTTATTTAGAGACATGAATATACATCCTAAAAGAAACAGCAAAAATAGTCGAAAATAGCTGTCTTTGGGAAGGGGAAGTGAAATAGACATTTTTGTCATTAGACTTTTCTTTTTATTAAATGTTTTATAGAACTAGTTCATTCTAATTATCTACATGTAAGTTTGATGAAATTAAAAATGAGAGAGAAAGAGACAGAAAGAAGAAGGAAGTGGGGCAGGAAGGGAGGGCAAAGAGGAGGGTGGGAGGGGAGAAAGCAGGAAGGAAGAAAGAAGGCTTTCTAGAAATCCACACCACCAATCCAAAGGGCAATGATATGAATTTAAGGGTTTGATTTGGGGTTAACCAGAAGCTCTCTAGGAACCCTCCATCTTGTCTGCTCATTTCCTTCTCATGCCAACATTTCTTTACAGGTTCTGCTATAGCACTGACACTTAGACACAGTTATAAGTGAAATCTGGAACTCTACTCAAGTTAATATTTTGACTGAACTAAATCCAAAATTCCTGACAGAGTTAAAAAATAAATCTGAAAACGAAAGTGATCCTAAAATAAAACTCAAATTATAAATGGTTAATTTTTTTAGAAATTGGAAAGAACACAACACTGGTGAAGTAGAGGAAGCCCGGCAGATAGGAACACCTATTATTAGACAATCATTCAAAGCATGATCCCTGGAGAAGGAAATGGCAACCCAGTCCAGTATTCTTGCTAGGAGAACCCCATGGACAGAGGAGCGGGGTGGGCTACTGTTCATGGAGTCAGAGTCAGACACGACTGAGTGAATAAGCACACAAGGGTGTGATACTTTTGCAAACGTGAAAAGTAGATAAATGGACCTGAATAAAACAAGGAGAACTGAGCCAATTATATATAAAATGTTAGTTTATGAAGAAGCAGCCACTGAAAAATAATAGGAAAGAATTTAAGCACTAGAATGACGAGCAAGAATTTATTTAAAAAAAGAATTTATTTCTCTCTAATCCTTATCACAGACCCCATAATATACCTCAGAAACATGAGAGTGTTAAAAATGCAAACATCAATAACAGTAACATTAATAGAAAATAAAATGGAGTATTTATCAGTACTCTGGGATAATAACTTTAAACTAGATTGGAGGTTGTAGGGGAACTCACAAAGAAAAAGATAACCAAATGTGACTACACAAATTTGAAAATTCTGTGAAACAAAAATAATAATAAATATTAAAAATCAAAGCAAGAGATCAGAAGAAAATATTTGCACAAAATATAATAGACATTAGATAGATACACAATGTTATGTGAATACACAATCTTAACCAGAAAGAAAATAACATGACAAAATATATTAAGGAAAACATATAAAAAGACAATCACAGGAAATAAAATATTCTCAATAAAAATATGAAATGACAAGATCTGCTCTTTAGCAAATAAATACAAATTAAAAATAAGATACTACTTTAGACTAACAGATAGAAATAAGAGAGAAAAAAATCACAAGGTTTATTGATGCCTTAGTTACCAGATGGAAAGAACAAAATTGAAAATGTTTATTGTGTGTTTATGTTGCTGTCAGTGGTAGGTGTAGGGGTCTAGATGTCAACAGAAAGGAGAAAAATTCCATGCACTCAGCTTCAGCAAAGGGCAGTTAATATCTTGAGAAATTTTCTAATTAAACAAAAACAAAATAATGCTGACTACATGGAATTTTCTTCCACCAACTATTAATCTTTTCAGATGGGTTGGCACTACTATAATTTTGACTCTAAGGAATAAGCTTCATCCTTTCAAGAGTTCTACATTTTCAAAAGAGAAAAATATTTCAGCTCACCTACAGGAACAGAAAAAAGGTCTCCTCTCACAGTAAAGTATTCCCTTTTATGTGGAATCCAAAAAGAAATGACACAAATGAACTTGTTTACAAAACAGTAACAGACTCCCGGAGAACTAGCATATGGTTGCCAGGAGGAAGGACAGAAGGAAAAGGATAGTTAGGGAGTTTGGGATGCACATGTACACACTGCTTTATTTTAAGTGGATAACCAACAAGGACTTACTGTATAGCGCAGGGAGCTCTGCTCAGTATAATGTGGCAGTCTGGATGGGAGGGGAACCTGGGGGAGAATGGATTCATGTACTTGTATGGCTGAGTCCCTCTGCTGTCCACCTGAAACTATCACAACATTGTCCATAGGCTATACTGCAATATAAAATAAAAATTAAACATAGGGACTTCCCTTCTGGTCCAGTGATTAAGAATCTTCCTTGTAATGCAGGGGACATGGGTTCGATCCCAGGTCTGGGAACTAAAATCCCACATGCCTTGGGGCAACTACCTCGCACTCCGGAGCTCACAGGCCACAAGGAAAGAGCCCTCAAGCTGCAACTGAGACCTGATACAGCCATAAATAAATAATTTTTAAGTCAAATATATTTTTAAAATCTGATGGAAATTTCTCATTGAAAAAAACTCTCAATGAAAATATAAAAGCTGAACTAATTTACAAAAGTATTCAATTGGATTCACCATGGTTAAACTTGTCACCCACCTACACTCAGCAATAAACCAAGCTCGAACTATGAAAAATAGAAAGTATAAAAACTGATGCAATGATTTCCTCATCGTTCATATACTCCCTGTATATCAATACAATATTTATACTAGAAGCAAGAAAAAAATTAGAACATAAAGTACATTTGCAATACTAAGGAAAATGCCAAGCATGGGCAGAAAGACGAGAGAAAACATGGCTTATGTTCATCACAGGACATCACTTGTCCATTCATTTAACATCACACTTCAAATCTGAGTTATATTTTTACTTGCACCGCAGTCTTTAATTCCACTTTTGTTTTGAGATGTTGTTGTTTTGAGATGCTAGATGGTGGACAGTGCAGATGTGTTTAAGTTGACAGAAATGAGACACAGCGAAGCATTCTACACTTCCATCTACATCTAGTGAACACCGTTCTATGATGACTTAACCTTCCCTTCCCCGAAATCAGCCAAACGAACTTTTTTTTTTTGGTCACACCAGGAGGCTTGTGGGATCTTAGTTCCCTGACCAGATACTGAATCTGGCTTTGTCAGTGAAAGTGCCCAAGTCCTAAGGACTGGACAACCAGGGAACTCCCCAATGTATGGTATTCTTAGTGAAGGAGACATTCATAGGTTAAATGTGCACATATTTGTTTTGTGATGTCTGGTTAAACAGGAAATCGATTCTTAGTAGAGGAGCAATCTGGTTACTTTCTCAACCCAAAGACTCTTAATTCAAATACTATATTTATTTATTTAATGTAATCAGTTCAGTTCAGCTCAGTCGCTCAGTCATGTCTGACTCTTTGCGACTCCATGAACTGCAGCACGCCAGCCTTCCCTATCACCAACTCCCAGAGTTTACTCACACTCATGTCTATCAAGTTGGTGATGCCATCCAACCAACTCATCCTCTGTCACCCCCTTCTCCTCCCGCCTTCGATCTTTCCCAGCATCAGGGTCTTTTCAAATGAGTCAGTTCTTCCCATCAGGTGGCCAAAGTATTGGAGTTTCCGCTTCAGCATCAGTCCTTCCAATGAATATGCAGGTCTGATTTCCTTTAGGATGGACTGGTTGGATCTCCTTGCAATTCAAGGGACCCGCAAGAGTCTACTCCAACACCACAGTTCAAAAGCATCTATTCTTTGGCACTCAGCTTTCTTTATAGTCCAACTCTCACATCCATACATGATTACTGGAAAAACCATAGCTTTGACTAGACGGACTTTTGTTGGACATAAATAAATTGCAGTAGAAGAGATGTAGGAGATTCAAAGATTAAAAAATCAAGAAGTCACAATCGCTGCCCTCAACTAAGTTTTTTAAAATGTATAGTGAGAAAGAGGCAGGTACAGAAATAATCAAAGAGCAAGAACTGGCCATAAAGGGAATAAAAGGACTCAGCAGGAGCTGCTAAGCCAGGTAGAGCTACAACACCAGTGCCAGGTCCTCCCACAGCAGGGCCAAGAAAACGAAGTGGGAAGATGAGAAGTCACAGCAGATACTGACCTCTGAGCACAGGTGCCTCTACCTTGATCTAAAACAAGATCCAAAGGCAAATCTGTCAAGCGCCCTCCTAGGCTGTAATCATCAGATTTTTAAAGTTAACCCTTAAAAAGCTGTAACATAAGCTCATGATTGTCAGCTTTAAGTTTATATTCCTTCACTGTATATTACATATTAAAATATTTATACATTAGCTTCTAGCAATGGCACATTGAAAGAGATGAATAGAAACTTTCTTCTCAGCTCCTTGCTATCTATTTTATTCATTAAATGAAGGAGTTGAGGACTTTCCTGGTGGTCCAGTGGTTAAGATTTCACACTTTCAATGCAGGGGGCGCAGGTTCAATCCCTGGTTAGGGAACTAAGACCCTACATGCCATGCAGCCAGAAAAGAAAAAAAAAAAAAAAAATGGAGTCACTTTCTTGTTCTATCTTTGCCAGTATGTGTACTCACAAACACACATGTGTGTGAAGGACTGGTCAATTCTAAACTAGACAGAACAAAAGATCTTTATTTAAAAAGAGGTCCCTTGTCTTAGAACCGGAGCCAGGTTCGCACATTCTATTTTTTATATAAACTGTGTTCCATAAGAATGGGAAACTTTCTCTGAGCCAAGACTACGCTGGCTTGCTGGTTCCATGATATTTCCTCTTTCCTGACATTCGTTCTTTTCTATTGTTACTTGTTTCATTGCTTATCTTCTTTGTTGGCCAACAAGCTCCACAGGGTCAAGGGCTGTACTTACTGTGTTCGCCATGTGCCCTCGAGGGTCGCGCTCATAGAGAGCCTAAGTTAAGTATCTGTTGAATAACTATGCTTGCCAGACTGGTTATTTCTTTCAACCATTTCTGATGAAGCTAGGTCTCTTGTACGCAAAGAGGAAGTGACACTCCTTATCTTCAAGATGAAGAAGACAAGAGACTTTCCCAGTAGTCCAGTGGTTATGACTCGACCCTTCCAATTCAGGGAAGTACGTTCAGTCCCTGGTGGGGGAACTAATATCCCACATGCTACGATTCAAGTTGCAGCCAAAAAAAAAAAAAAGAGGACAGGCTGGTAGAAGGATAATAATAAATGTAAGAATGGGAGAATAGATGGGTGTACTTTCTGAACTCACTGGAAGATGGAGAACGCAACTGCGGCTGCTGCTGCTAAGTCCCTTCAGTCATGTCCGACTCTGTGTGACCCCATAGACGGCAGCCCACCAGGCTCCCCCGTCCCTGGGATTCTCCAGGCAAGAACACTGGAGTGGGTTGCCATTTCCTTCTCCAATGCATGAAAGTGAAAAGTGAAAGTGAAGTTGCTCAGTCTTGTCCGACTCTTAGTGACCCCATGGACTGCAGCCTACCAGGCTCCTCCGTCCATGGGATTTTCCAGGCAAGAGTACTGGAGTGGGCTGCCAGTGCCTTCTCCAGAGAACTCAACTGGATGCTTCTAAATGGTCTATCAGGAGTTTGCTGAGCCAGGAAAAGGGGAAGGGACCAGGCAGAGACAACCCAGACCATTGAAGCTATAGGAACTAGAGCAATTCAGTGCTGCAAAGATGAACAAAACATATCAAAATTTGCTAGGAGTTTATCAGATTACTCTTTAGGTGACTAATATTTCCTGCAATGACCTGACTCAAAATCCATGCTTTTCCCTTTGAAGAAAAATGTGCTGTGCTGTGCTTAATCGCTCAGTTGTGTCCAGCTCCTTGCGACCTCATGAACTACAGTGTGACAGGCCCCTCTGTCCATGGGGATTCTCCAGGCAAGAACACTGGAGTGGGTTGCCATTCCCCGCTCCAGGGGAATCTTCCCAACCCAGGGATCAAACCCAGGTCTCCCACATTGCAGGTGGATTCTTTACTGTCTGAGCCACCAGGGAAATAATTATTCCCTATTTCAATGAATCAGGTAATATACTTTCCTATCATAGTTATCTATCTCATTCTATTAGATGGTCATTTAAAGCTTTAAGACAGCACCTCCAAGTTTCATTTGGCATAAGATTTTCTGGAACCTCCTTATTCTCCTAGAAATTACTGATTCCTATAAATTCACTGATTCACTCCCCACCCCCAAGCTTTTTATCTACAACTATTCCAGGAATTTGGCATCTCTCCCCCAGTTATCAAGATAGTAAAAGGCCAAGCTAGAAACTCCTCTCTCAAGCAATCCCAGCTGGAAGCCAGCCAGGGAATTTGGGCCAGGCTCTTTGGTGGCCAAGCCAGGAATATGCTATAAAGGACAAAGAGTGAATATCACTAATTCTGTCCTGCCGGGATTAAGGTTCAGGTACTCCTCTGCTCCACAGTCCCTGTGACTTTTTGCTAATCTGAAAAATCCCAATAGGCTTGGTCACCATCAAGGGCATAAGAGTTCCAGGCAATGGTATTTGAACTATAGCACAGATCAAAATCATCTGTGGAAAATGGGTTGAAAATGTCAATTCATGGTTTCCACTATTAAAGATCCTACTCTAGTAGATCTTGAATGTAAACCCAGACTTCCTTTTCTGTTTTCTTTTTGTTGCTTGTTTGTGGGGCATGTTTTAAAATATCCCAGGCAATTCTGATCTTATAATCTACAGGCTACACATTGAGACTCACTGGACTGATTTGGGGCCTTTCAAAGGCTTTTTAAAAAGGGAGAGGGGAGGAGGGAGAGAAGGGAGAGAAAATGTTGCCTAATAAATGTATGTGCTTAGTCACTCAGTCGTGTCCAACTCTTTGCGACCCCATGGACTGTAGCCCACCAGGCAGCCTAATAAATAGAGCCTAATAAAATTGTTTACCATTTAACAATGGTAAAGCCTTGTTGCTGCCCTTGTTCAGTCGCTAACTGGTGTCTGACTCTTTGGGATCTCACGGACTGCAGCACACCACTCCCTTGTCCTTCACCATCTCTGGAGTTTGCTCAAACTCATATCCATTGAATCCGTGATGCCATCCAACCATCTCATCCTCTTCCGTCCCCTTCTCCTGCCTTCAATCTTTCCCACCTTCAGGGTCTTTTCCAATGAGTCAACTCCTCACATCAGGTGGCCACTACTTGAATTAGTAAATACTTACTCCAATACAGCAAAGTCTTGAATTACAGGAAAGACCAGCTCTTCTCTCCGTTGTTTGAACAGCCTGCATGTTTGGTTAGCCTTCTCTGTGATGCACCCTTCTCTACTCATCCTGGCCAACCCTCACCTGGCTCTTCTGCTCATACTCTTCCCAGGATTAAGACTACTATCTTCTTGATCTCTGATCAGCTCTTCTATATCCTCCAGGGTCTTGGACAAAACCCCAGCTTTCTGGGCTACCCTTAGCAGGGCAAGTCTGGCTCAGAAGGACATGGCAAAGCCCTCATGGAGAAGAACGCTGCCTTCCGGAGAAATGCAGTGATTGATGGGATACTCACATCCCCTTCAGGACCAAGGCCCTTGCTTCTCGGCTGCCAGGAACGTTGACTGTAGAAGGGTCACAGCTCCAGGAACTGCCTTTGACTAAATAAAGGGAGTTGTTTGGCCCAAGATTACACACTTCTGCCTGGATACAGCCCACAATCAATGACGAGTTGATGCCAGGGATACAATGGCCAGCCCCCATGCTTCAAAGATGGCATTACAATTCTGAAGGGCCATCCCACCTCCAAGGTTTCCCACCATGAAGACCACCCTTGTACCTGCACTGCAGTTCATTCCTCCATCTGCACATTCCTGCTCTCCTCTCCCCCAGCCAAGTCCTCTCAGAGCACCTCCCAATAAGTTTCTCATATGCAAATCTCAGAGTCTGTTCCCAGGAAGCTTGACCTAACATCAAAAGAGGAAACTTGCCTCTTTTAGTCGAGTAATAACATCACAGTGCACGGGGCCTCTGCACCTTACTTCTCAGGTAATGCTGGGTGGTCACTTAATCTCTCCCGGGGTCTCCTTCCTCATCTACACAATTAAAATACAGAAAACAATAATACGTGTTATATCTGTTTTGCCAGAGTTTTATGAGAATTAAAAGAGAAAATATCTATGAGATTACTTTGTAAGTAACGAAGAACTGTATAATTCTGTCAACTGACATCACTGTATGTTGGTTTAGCCACGTAATAATCGGGTGAGAGGGGAAAAAGAAGGGGGATATCTACTAATATTATAGAATTCCGCTTACACAATGTGGTTGACTTTATCTCAAATCAACAGATTTGTGTCACTAATCAGTACACCCAGGCACATAAGAGAAACTAAAAGCAAAACCAGGAATGAGACATGCATTTATGCAACTCTGAAATAAAAGTGAGAACAATCCTTGTTCCCTCTTTTTCCATGTGAAGATAGCAATTGAGCCATTTCCACTATTGTAAAAAGTCAGAATTTACATTATTACCCAACAAGTTATGCAATGAGCATGAAATGTCCTTTAGCTTTGAATAGAGAAATGAGTGAAACAGTTGGGTATACAAAATGGGGAACACTTTACTAAGCAACTTGTACTTTCTAGATTACCTTGATATTGTATCCACTAGACAGAAAAAAAGTATATAAACTAACTGAAAACATTCAATTAGCTCAAGAAAGATAAATGAAAATTACTAATCCTAAAACTTCTTCCTACTAAAAATAATCAAATTATTGGGTTTTACAAAGAACTTGAGTGAGAAACACAAATAAGTGTCTGGTATCCAGAAACTCAGAAGGAGTGACCAGCAAACTTACTCTTGACAGATGGTTTCATGATCAGCAAAAGTCACAGAACAGTTAGAACTCAGAGGAGGCTGAGACCTACAAGAGCCGTTAACTCTGGCAATTCTCTGCACTCAGGAAAACCACAGTGGAAACGAGAAGGCCAGACAAACCCACATGAAATATTAACCAAAACCCTTCCCTTTCTTATTCTCTGAACACTGAATGAGTAACAGGCAGGCATATAGGAATTTAGACCAAGGGGTAAACACGTGGACTAGATTATCTCAGAAGGCTTTATGTCAGTTTCATATAATGGAAAACTATAAATATCGAGATTTCCTGGTAAATCTAAAGCAATGCTGAATGAAACATTTTGTTCATGCATGGAGAAAACATTTCAAAGCTTCAAGTGTTAAGATATTTGAGCATTTTATAATTTCAAACTTAAGTGAGTTTGCTGATTCATTTAAGTAAGTAAGTAAGTAGAGTTGCTCAGTCGTATCCGACTCTTTGCAACCCCATGGACTGTAGCTTACCAGGCTCCTCAGTCCATGGGATTTTCCAGGCAAGGATACTGGAGTGGGTTGCCATTCATTTAGGTACAACATTAATTCAATGTCTATAAACCTTACATGGTCCAAAGGACAGGCCATTGAGGAAAAAGGGAATTAGACCTTGGTTGCTGGACAAAAATCAGAGAATTGTTCCAAGTCAAAAGAGAGTGAATCATGAGCCGATGAGACTAGTGAAGAGGTGGGGTCAGATTTCGGGGTTTGATAGTGAAAAATATATTTATCAGGACCAAACGAATGGACCTGTAAATAAAAATGACAGCCCAAACCCAGGAAACTTGAATCACTTTGCCTAGCTTAAATCAAGGAAACGGGAAACAGTGGCGCCAGCTTCAACTGACCAAGATTCTGAAAGTTAGAAACAGGAGGGGTTGGTAATTACCTGGTTTCAGATAAAATCAAAGCAAAACAGGCCTCAGAAAACAGATGATAAACCAAAACTGTAAGATCTGGAGCTGTTATGGACCTGCATGCATCTGTTAGTAAATCTTCTACGATCAGACCCTGCTCAGTAGATGATGTATATCCCCTGGCCAGCCTTTCTGCTTCCCCATGGGAGGCATACTATAGATCTTAGCTACAAAACATTGAGCATCTAAGAAACACAAGCAGCTTCCCAGGTGGCTCAGTGGTAAAGAATCTGTCTGCCAATACAGGAGCCATAGGAGATGCGAGTTTGATCCCTGGGTCAGGAAGATTCCCTGGAGGAGGAAATGGAAACTCCCTTCAGTATGGCCTGGAGAATTCTGTGGATAGAGGAGCCTGGTGGGCTATGCTCCCTGGGGCTGCAGGGACCAAAGTCACTTTGGACACGACCAAAGTGACTTAGCATGCATGCACAAGCAGGAAACACAATATTGCATCTAGGGCTTTGGGAAGGGCAGTAACGGAAGCGCCTCTGAGGACACAGCTGTGGAAGCCCTGGGAACCTTCAGACATGTTAAATCTCCATTAAAATATTTTGAATTCCCAGGAGAAATGCTCTGATTAAGCTAAGCTTATTCTTAGACCAACCAGGTACTTCTTGGGGTAAAGGGAGGGGCAGAGGTGCCGCAGCACAGTGGGACCCCTGGGAGCCATCTCATGTACTGGGCTATTCCTGGCTGCGAAAGGATTGTCAGAATCAGGAGAATGACTCCAATCTGAGTTTACCACAGTGTCTAAAACATCACTCATTCATTCATAAAGACAGCCTATCAGAGCAGAGTGGTAAGAACACAAGCAAGGAAAACAAAACAAAACCAAACCCAAACAAACAAAAAGGATACAAGCAAGCTCTGCATTTTGATGTATTGCTTTCTAAACTGCTTCATAAATGTACATGTACATATGAACTTTTTTTTAGAGTTAAGAGCATGCTATTCATACAGTTTATAACTCAGTAATAGGCTGTTAATACTTAGTTATGTCAGTAAACATTCTAAACATAAAAAATGATAAAATAATACAAGCAAGTTCTGGAGTCAAAAATGCTCAGGATCAATTCTTGGCTCTGACAATCTAACACTGCACTTTCTGCACCAGTCAAACATAGTTAACAACAGTACCTATCTCAGAGGATTGCAATATGGAGTGAAAGACTTGATTCACATAATGAGCCTAGAATAGAGCCTAGAACATAATATGCACTCAATAAACGTTAGCTGTTGTTAGTATTCCTTCAAAAATGTTTTATGAGTACTGACAATATGCCAAACCCTTTATGAGGTCCTCATTATCCTTGAAACCAAGCCTACTCTTCTGTTTATCTTCCTATCTTAGTCATTGACTAGAAATATGGGAGTCATCCCAACCTCCTTTCTCCCTCTCACTGCCATTTCTGGGTTCCGGGCCAGATTCCACCTACTAAACACCTCTCAGCTCCTTCCCTCTTTTCCGTTCCTCACTGTCACTGCTTGACTCAAGGCTTCTTTAATTTCTCATCTTGAATATTACAAGAATCTCCTCCATGTCACCCAAAGGCTAGTGCCACGCTCATCCAACCTATTCTCTATCTTGAGTCAAAGTTGGCTTTTCCAAACACAGATGAATCTGATAATATCATTCACATGATTAAAGTCCTTTATAGGATAAACTCAAAGCTCTTACATGACATATGGGCCTATGTGATCTGACCCAGTCTGTCTCTCGAGCCCTCTCCCCAGACAGTGTCCACCTTGAACAGGTTGATCCTTCTGCTGGGTCATCTATCCCTCCATCGGATGACAAATCCTCTTACATTAAGGTTCATTATTTAATTGATACCTACTCCCTAAAACTTATCATGACAGAAGCCTGTGCCAAATTCAAGAAGTACATTGATGAAGATCACACTCAACATTTTCTCATAGAAAAAGTAATTTTTAGGCTCTTGAAAGAGAAATAAAGTGTGGAAACTAAGAAAAATTTGTGTCAAATTTAGCACTGTTTCCCTCAGTGGGTGGATATCTTATGGAATTGAAGAAACTGGATCTATTTCGGTATTAGGTTCAAAAAGCACCTCAGTAGATTTCAGTCCCAACAGTGGATTTACTCATGTTGAGTTACACAGCTATAACATGTTAGAAAAGATTGATCTGAACTGTAAAAACAATGATCAGAAAGTTGTTTCACTATGGTGTTGTCATGTTATTAGCCATTAATTAGTCACTTTAAAAATGTCTGTGTTTATCTAGTGGTAATATCAGACTGGACTTATTTTTACACGGTTACTAGATAATTTGAAATGTGGTTAATTTATAAAAAATTTCTAAAAAGCATGTCTTTCCAATGAACATATTTTTAAATCACTTATTGAGTAAAACACTGACTGAATAAGCTCAACAGGCTGCCTACAAAGACAAGTAGATTATTAAACTCAAACCCTCATCATTCTTCCAGCAATGATAACCCACTTCATTCAGAATCCCAGAGCTAAAAAAAAAAAAAAAAAAAAAAAAAAATCCCAGAGCTGCAGGAACTTCAGTCCTATTGGGACAGAGGCTCAGCTGTGGGCATAGATCTGTCACTGCACTCAACTCCTTCTACTGGATTTTCTAGTGGATTTGCCAGCCTTCTACACTGGTCTTTAGGGTCCTTGTCAGCAAGATCCTGTCTTATTCTCAATTGTATAACCAGAGCTCGATAAAGAGACTGGCACAGAGAAGGTGCCCAATAACTGTTTGCTGGGTTGAATTCAACTCAACTCCAACAGTGATGCTGTCCACCTCTCGACTGTGTCTCTATCCAGCTGCAATAGGACTTATCAGCTTCAACATTTTAGTTTCTCAGTCCCAAGGGGTATCCACCATCTTCACAATTTTTACATGGCACTAATTTATAAAGACAAACTGTCTAAAAGATTTCGATTCAGCGTCACATACAGTCACTATGTAACATGACATGTTTCCACCACACCATCCCAGCAAAAGCAATAACAAACCAGTTATTGAATAACGAAATTAAATTTCTCTTGGGCCTCTGTGGCAAAGCACATGATTTTAATGGTTATCTTACAGCAGCCTGGTGAGCCTAGCTGGTATGCGGTACCACCCAGGCGCTCCTGGAAACAAAACTTGAAACGATTACTTCCTATACTACTAGTTCCAGTTTACCAGCGCCTGCATTTCACATCTTAGTCTTATTTTAAATACAGCCAGAGCAAACCTCACTTTTCAAAAGTTCATTAACAAAGTCTCACATGTAAGAGAGCAGCTCTGTGACTCATTTTGGGATACCCGAAATAACAACTCCTCCCTTCGCTGAGAAACGGCTTCAACAAGTGCGTGAGAACCACCGGAAGTAATAGAGGTCGCGGGCACTGGGAGCCCAGCCTAGAATTCCCTCTCTGGACGGAGTGGAGCACCTAGGCGCTGCATTCTACTGAAAACAAAGAAGGAAAGAAAAAAAAGTCTTCTGTGGGCTGGGAAGGAAAGATTTCAAGGCGGTACGACGTCTCTGTATTTCTTGGCTCCTGAGTCATACTGCCAAGCTGGTCAGAAAGTGCAACCTAATAGGAAGTGAAGAGGTGATCGAAGTCATGCCCCTTCTAATTCAAAAAACAAACACAATCCCCCCAAACTTCAGCCTTTCGACTGAAATAACAAAAGCAGTCTTGGGTGGACACCGTATAAAGGAAGCCTACCAACAGATGTCCGTGAAATAATTTCTAAGAAGCCCTAAATGCGCAGATCTTGTCCATTAGGTGGAAAAAACAATCACTCCTCTCCGAATTAGAGACCCAAAGGCCGCGTCCCCCGACGTGAACAGGCAGCGAGGGACCCGAGGTGCCCCCTCCCCGAAGGCATCCCTCTGTCCCCGAGCGAGCGAGTACCCCTGCGGCCGCACGCCTACAGCGCCAAGCCTCTCCTGGAAGAGAGAAAAGCAGCCCCAAGGAGAGAAAGACGAACCAGGAACGGGGCCGCGCGGGCGACCCCAGGGGCCGTCTCCAGTGGGCGCGCGTCCCAGCGGGGATGGAAACCTGCGGCTCGACTCCCGGTCGACGGGCTCCCGGCACCTCCCGCGGCTCCTCCCGGGCCGCCCGAGCTCCGCGCCGCCGCCGCCGCATCTGGGCGCCCGCCCGGGCCCCGGGGCGTCGGAAGCACCCACAGCTGGGGACCAGGCCCCGCCCCCGGGCGCCGGCTCCCCGCCCCGCCCCTCCGCGCCGCGGGCCTGTGCTTTCCGGACCCCGGCAGCCGGGCCGACCCGCTGCAGCCTCCTCTCCCTCGCGTGCGCCCCGGATGCTCTGCGCGGGGGCGACGAGGACCGGCCGCGAAGGGAGCCGCCCGGGGCACTTCACCGCGTTCCCTAGCCTCCTCTTCCTTGGAGGCCCCCCTGGAAGCCGGGGGGCGGGGGTGGCCCAAAGGCGCTGGACTTTCCCCGGGGATCCCCCTGCGCTGGTGACGTTTGCGGGCCGTGCAGGTGTGTTCCCCGCGCCGTTCTCGGTGCGGGGGGACTGTGGCCGGCCCTGCACCTGTGCCTACCCCGTAGGCGGCCGGCAGGGAGGCTGCGAGTCACCCCGAGGCTGAGTATCTTCTTCCCAGAGCCCACTCCAATTCACCCCTTTCCTGTGAGCTTTTAAACACCAGTCCGGTTCGTTCATTCATTCATTCATTCATTCAGTACCAACCCAGCGTCCACGCAGGCGATGAGGATGCTGTGTGGTCTAAAGCACCGCCAAGACGTTACCCGCAAAGACCTGGAATTGCAGTGAGGAAAGATGGACAGATAAAGTGCTTGTCATGGGAGGTTAGTGGTATCTTGAATTAACCTGAGGCTTAAAAGTTAGAAAGTGCTCAAGAAGGGGGATGAAAATGATCTGCGTTGATGGGGAATAACAAAGAAATGCAGGAGTCAACCGAAAGAGCTCCCACAGCCAGAGGAGGAGCAATTTGAACAAGATAAAGTAGTATTAGATTACAAACTATGCTGAAGCTGAAACTCCAATACTTTGGCCAACTGATGTGGAGAACTGACTCATTTGAAAAGACCCTGATGCTGGGAAAGATTGAAGGCAGAAGGAGAAGGGGATGACAGAGGATGAGATGGTTGGATGGCATTACTGATTGGATGGACATGAGTGTGAGTAAGCTCTGGAAGTTGGTGATGGACAGGGAAGCCTGGCACACTGCAGTCCATGGGGTCACAAAGAGTCGGACTCGACTGAGCGACTGAACTTAACTGAACTGAATATTTCTGAAAGATATGAGTATCATTAAAAAACAAAGAAAGTGCGAAAAACTGCTATAGCCTAGAGCATCCTAAGGAAAGCTGACAACTAAATATATGTGGACAGGAAAAGGCTTTTCAGTAAAAACTAAGGAAATATGAATAAAGTATGGACTTCTGTTACAATATTAAGATTAGTACATGAGTTATGATGATGTACCATATTTAATTGTACAACGATAATAATAGGGGGAAATGGGAACAAGGTTTATGGAAATTCTATTATCTTTGTAATTTTTTTTCTGTAAATCTAAAACCATTTGAAAAAAACTAAGTTTAGGGACTTCCCTGGTGGTCCAGTGGTTTAGAATGTGCCTTCTACATGAAAGTAACCTAGATATCCATCAGCAGACAAATGGATAAGAAAGTTGTGGTACATATACATAATGGAATACTACTCAGCTATTAAAAAGAACACATTTGAGTCAGTTCTAATGAGGTGGATGAACTGGAGCCTATTATACAGAGTGAAGTAAGTCAGAAAGAAAAGCACCAATATATACATATGGAATTTAGGAAGATGGTAACAAGGACCCTATATGCAAGACAGCAAAAGAGACACAGATGTAAAGAGCAGACTTTTGGACTCTGTGGGAGAAGGTGAGGGTGGGATGATTTGAGAGAATAGCACTGAAACATGTATATTACCATATGAGAAATAGATGACCAGTCCAAGTTCGATGCATGAAACAGGGCACTCAAAAGCCGGTACAGCCTGGAGGGATGGGGTGGGGAGGGAGGAGAGAGGTGGGGTTCGGGACAGGGAGACACATCTACACCCATGGCTGATTCGTGATTAGACTCAGATTAGGAGACTGCCTGGGAAGCAACTTGTGGGGATTGAGGGAGGGGAGGGGAGGTTTGTGGGGACTAACAGCTCCATTTCGGACACTTGAAGTTTGGAGTGTTAAGTTGTCAAAAGTATCAGTTGGATTGGTGAGTCTGGGATGTTGGTTTCAATCCGGAAGTCTTCAGCACACAGAATTTAGATGTCTGAAGTCTGAGTCATAGGGTACTCCAAAGTTTAGAGGTCAGGAAGATGAAGAACAAGAAAGGAGGATGAGAAGGCGTAATCAGTGGGAGAGGAGGTAAAGTGATGCAGAAAGTTCCAGATGCCAAATGAAAAAAAATATTTCAAGAGTGGTCAATCTTATCAAATGCTGCTAAAGTGGATAAAATTAAGATTGAAAACTGAGCAATGGGCTTAGCCATATGGAGGTAGATGGTGAAATTGATAAGGGTTCCGTGGTGTGTGATGACCAATGCTTCTGTGGAGCCCAGAGAGAATAAATAACAAGAGATAAAATGGAGACAGAGAAATGGGGCAATAGCTGGAAGGAAATGTATGGTCAAGGGAGAATTTTTTTAAATTAGAAAATCTACATATTTGTATGCTCACAGGAATGAGCCAGAAGACAAGTAAAAGGTGACAAGACAGAAAAGGGATAATTGCCAAAACAGTGCTCTTGAGTAGATGAGCAGATATGAAATCCAGTGCACAGATGGAAAGCTGGGATTAAAAAGAGAAGACAGGTTTCTCCCCTCTTGGCAGAGGGGGAGGCAGAATGTACAGGCATAGATGCTACTGAATGTGGAAATAGGAACAAGCATTATCAATGAAGAAGGAAGGTGACCAGCTGAGAGTGAGGAGTAAGAGGAAGTTCGAGAAGAGAGGAGAAAGTAGGAAATAGCACCTTGGGACAGGGAGAGAGGAAATGGATTTTGAAAATCTAGTCGGATGGTTAAGTGGTACTAAGAGTTCATTTGAAATCAGGGATCATGAACGTAAAGGGAGACCAGTTGGTATAGTTGTGTTTTCACGAACCTCATGTGTCTACTTGGGCACCAAGAAAATTAGGCAGAGGTCCAGAGATAATCACAGTTTGGAGCTGCCAGATGAATATGATAGAGGCAACAGGGACCAGAGTGTTGAGGGTCTATGCAAGGGAATAACCATAATTCAGGACCATGGCATCTAAACAGAGTAAGGAGAGAAGAGATGACATGAATGATAGTGATGGGGCCATGTGAAAAATTAGGTCCATGGATCAGAAGATCCAGGGTATCAAGAAATTGCTGCAGTTGGGAGGGTGGGTGGTTAGAGAGATTCAGTTGAAAAGAAAAAAGTTGGTTGTCAGAAAGTATATTATGAAGAGATGCAAATATTGATAGTGGCAAAATCTAGACTGACCTGGTTCTCTGCACTTGGCCTGACCACCCCAGCTAGGCTCCAAGATAGATCTTCTATATTTATAGACATTTTTCTGGAGATGTTGGCTCTCACCTCCAGTCTGGATTTTTTTTTTTTATTCTTTATTTATCTTTTGGCTGTACTGCACCCCAAGGTGGTATCTTAATTCCCTGACCAAGGATTCCCTGTCCAGGGAACCCGAATCCCCTGCAATGGCAGCATGGTGCCTTAACCACTGGATCACCAGGGAAGTCTCCCTCCAGTCTGGATTCTCTGAGCCATTAGTACTTTAGGGTAAAGCTCTGATAAAGCAGGGCACGCACTTGAAGAGGGGCACATCTGCCACATAAAGGCTCACCCCCTGGATACTGCATACATCATCCTGTGTACCACCATCCCTCACTGGAAGGGCTCATAAACCCATTCAGTCTCAGTGTTAGAAGATCATCTATAAATAGTCATTTTATTTTACTTTTTAAAATTAAAGTACAGTTGATTTATGACATTCTGCCAGTCTGCGATAGAGCAGTCTCTCCTTTCATACAACAATTTAAATAGCCATTTTATATCCCTACACCATGTAACAATCACCAGTTCCTGTTTCTCTTTTCTATGCTAATTTTCAAATTACTTGAGGACAGATGTTTAACCTATCTTTTTAAAACTGCGATAAAATATATGTGACATAACATGTACCATGGTGGCCATTTAAAAAATGAGAAGTCAGTTACATTAAGTACATTCACATTGTTATGCAACCACCATCATCCATTTCCAGCACTTTTGCATTTTCCCTACTCTGTAGCCAGTAAACACCAACTCCTCATACCCGCCTCTCCCTAGCCCCTGGCACCCACCACTTTACTTTCTGTCTCTGACTACTCTAGAGACGACAAATAAGTAAAACTGTGCAATATTTGTCCTTTTATAACTGGCTTATTTCAGTCTGTATAACGGCTTCAAGGTTTATGCATGTTATAACATGTGTCAAAATCTTCCTTTTAAAGACTGAATATTTAAAAAAATAAATAAATAAAGACTGAATATTTTTTTCAGTCTCTGCCTTCATTTTTCTGAGGTAGAGACCCAGAAGTGGAATTGCTAGATCATATGGTAATTCTCCCCTTCATGGATCACAGCCTTGTCGTGGCAAACCGGCTTGCATAGCTCAATGAGGCTATGAGTCATGCTGCGTAGGGTCACCCAAGATGGATGGGTCCTAGTGGAGAGTTCTGGCAAAACGTGGTCCACTGGAGAAGGGAATGGCCAACCACTGCAGCATTCTTGCGCGAGAACCCCATAAACAGCATGAAAAGGCAAAATGATATAATGTAGCAAGATGAGCCCTGAGGTCGTGAGCTGTCCAATATGCAAGGGGGGAAGAGCGAAGGGCAATTACTAAGAGCTCCAGAAAGAATGAAGCTGCTGGACCAAAGCAGAAATGGTGAGGCTCAGTTGTGGACGTGTCAGTGGACATGAATTTGAGCAACTCCAGGAAATATTGAGGGACAGGGAGGCCTGGCATGCTGCAGTCCACGGGATCTCAAAGAGCTGGACACAGCTTAGTTACTGAACAACAAAATGGTAATTCTATTTCTTCTGGGATCATGATACTGTTTTCCACAACAGCTGCACTACTTTACATTCACACAGCAGCGCATAAGTGTTCCAAATTTTCCACTTCTTTGTTAACACTTGTAATTTTCATATAACCTATCTTTAATTTCCTCTCTATTTGACATCCTGCTGGGCCCATGATGCTGCATGAGTAAATAAATAACTGTTATTAACTCTGTAGAAAAGGGAAATGAGATTAAATGAATCAACTTGTATTCAGCAAGCCCCACCTCATACATCTTGTTCTTATTGTAGCCACATGTGGCTCTTTAAATTTAAATTAATTAAAATTAAGCAGATTTTAAAATTCAGTTCATCAGTCTCATTACCGACATGTCACCATAATAACGAGCGCTTATTAGTATCTAATGTATCAGTCAGTACAGAATAGAACATTTCCATTAGTGCAAACAGCTCTTTAGCTATTGTGTTGGACAGCACTTTCTAGATCCTGGTAGCCACTTATTCTTTGTCTCACTAATTATATTTGGATAAGTTTTCCCAGAGCTGGATAACTAAAGTTTAAGATAAAAATCCTTCTTTAATAAAGAGAGGAAGTTGTTGTTGTTGTTCAGTCGCCCAGTCTTGTCCAACTCTTTGCAACCCAATGGACTGCAGCCCTCCAGGCTTCCCTGTCCCTCACCAGCTCCCGAAATGAGCCCAAGTTCTTGTCCATTCCATCGGTGATGTCTTCCAGCCATCTTATCCTCTGACGCCCTCTTCTCCTCTGCCCTCAATCTTTCCCAGCATCAGGGACTTTTCCAATGAGTCAAATTTTTCACATCAAATGAACAAAATACTGGAGCTTCAGCTTCAGCATCAGTCCTCCAAGGAATATTCAGGACTGATCTCTCTCAAGACTGACTGGTTTGATCTCCTTCAGAAGGGGGCATGTACACTGTCTAAAATGTCTGTGGCTCTTTAATACATAAATGGCTACTCTGTGAATTCCCCAAAATTTTATGTTTAGATATTAATTTGGATTTTTGGTGAGCATATGGTTCTGTTATTCTGGATGATTATATTTATGAACACAGACTTATAAATTACTTAAGCTTTTTAATTTCTTTTTTTTTTTTTTTTTTTTGACCACACCACGCAGCATGCAGGATCTTAGTTCAGTGACCAGGGATAGAACCAGTGGACCCTGCATTGGAAGACAGACTCTTAACCACTGGACCACCAGGAAAATCCCTATAAATTGTTTAAATCTTTCTTACATCCTTTAAACTACTTACCTACTAAACCATAAATTTTGAAAACATTCTCAGATTCACAGTGGAGATTGTGTCCATTCTACTTATTACTATTTACCCAAAGTCTAGCAAAATACCTCAGACATTGGAGACTCTCAATAAATATCTGTTACATAATGAATGAATAAATGACCAACGTAAGCCCCAAGTGGAACTTGGGGGAACTCAGGTCATGGAGAGAACATTTTAGAGGGTGATGCCGGGTATAATGAGATTTTGGAATTTGTCTCTAGCACTGATGTAGCTTTAAAAGACTTTTTTAAAAAACAGAACATGGAATTTAAGCTTTGTTCTTTTATCCTACTGTTGAAAAAGTTGCTTTAGAATTCCTATAAAGATTCTGTCTATTGCAAGTTTATAAAGCTTTAACTCTATTTTATGAATAGTGCTAGTTGTTCAGTCATGTCTGACTCTTTGCGACTCCACGGACTGTAGCGCCGCCAGACCACTCTTTCCAGAATTCTCCAGGCAAGAATACTGGAGTGGGTAGCCAAGTCCTTCTCCAGGGGATCTTCCTGACCCAGGGATCAAACCAGGGTCTCCTGCATTACAGGCAGGTTCTTTACCATCTGAGCCACCAAACACTTGCCACCAATGAATAAAACAAGAAAAAAATGAATTCTAGATTTTATAATGTCAGCATGTGTGTAATCTTCTGTTTGCTCCTTAAGATCCACTTTCTATCTCCCTCTGTTCTGCTCTCAACCCTGGGAGGTTGATGACTCCTAGGAGGAACTATTCTTTTTTTTTTTTTTTAATTGGAGGCTAAGAATGAACTATTCTAACAGGCTCCTGTGCCCTTTGGCTTTCCTTGGGTTTGGCCAGAAGGGAAGTCCTACAGGAGAGCAGAACCAGGGATGAGGTCAGGGAATTTTTTCTAGACAGAAGGGCTATCCATGTCTGTGTCCCTCAGCATAAGCTCACGCCTCCTCTCAGGTGGTCTGGTCTACGTGATTCCCTCTCCCTCAGCTCTGGGTACCTCTCTCTACTCATGGTTCTCAGGCCTGGGATATGACAACCCAGAGGTCCCTTTCAGTTCCCTCTCTGCTCAGACCTTTACAATAGTACCCTTATTTACAAGCCTTCCTTGAATTATTTTAATTTGAATGCGCCATCTCTTTCACATTGAGACCCTAACTGCCACAGCATCCTTAAATGGTAGCTAGAGCATCGGGATTGTTGTTTAGTTGTTAAGCAGTGTCCAGCCATTTTTGACCCCACGGGTTGTAGCCTGCCAGGCTCCTCTGTTCATGGGATTTCCCAAACAACAACAGTGGAGTGGACTGCCATTTGCTTCTCTAAGAGATCTTCCTGACCCAGTGATCGAATCAAGGTCTCTTGAACTGGCAGGCAGGTTCTTTTCCACTGAGCTACCAGAGCATAGAACCTGAATCTGCTCTGAAATGTTTATACCCACAGCCTATGAAAAATGTTCCCTGGTGATAGTTTCATCTTCTTGTTTAAATCCACTGGTCAGCTTTTCAAAGAAATAATGTTGTATGTCATATGATATAAATTTTTCCCTGGTACACTCGGACTAGAAAAATATTCTCAGATTCACATCCAAATCTTTTTGCATATAGATTATCTATATAAAATGCAATTTATAGAAATACAGAAATACAATTTTATAAACAGGTAACTTTTTAAGGTTTCATTTATCCAGTATCTAATAAGCTTTTTTTAATATATATTTATTTATTTTTCCCAAATAAGCCTTTTAAAGGTATATGAGGAAATTGGTAGATCAGTACTTCAAATAAGCCATTGTTATTCAACATACACAGCATATAGGAGAACAGAGTTTCTAACCCTTTCCTATACAGTGAATATTTCTGTCCCTCTAAAATTCATATGTTAAAACCCAATCCCTATGTGATGGTATTGGGAGGTGGAACCTTGGGAGGTGATGAAGTCATGAATATAGAAACCTTAAGAACATGATTAGTACCCTTAGAAAAGAAGCCCCAGGAAACTATCTCACCCCTTCTGCTGTGAGAGGATATAGCAACAAGATAGCCATCTATGAACCAGGAAGCAAGCTCTCATCAAACACCAAATTCGTAACTACCATGATGTAAGACTTCACAGCCTCCAAAACTGTGAGAAATAAATTTCTGTCATTTATGAGACACTCAGTCTGAGTATTTTTGTATACCGTTTAGTCCAAACAGATTAAGACATCTTGGAAACTCAAGATTTAATCTTACAAATATTAGCAAACAACAGATCATTTAAAAAAAAAAACCCATAATACTAATACATCAAAGTCGCTCAGTCATGTCCAACTGTTTGTGACCCCCATGGACTATATGTAGCCCCCCAGGCTCTTCGGTCCATGGAATTTTCCAGACAAGAATAATGGAGTGGGTAACCATTCCCTTCTCCAGGGGGTCTCCCTGACCCAGGGATTGAACCTGGGTCTCCCACATTGAGCGCAGGTTCATATCAAAGATAACCAACACTCATCATTTGCATCACGAGGTATGAGCTATGCACAACTCAACCTCATCTGACCGAGGAGGAAAAGAGCCTTCAAATCTTCTGTCCGCTGTCTCGGGACCAGCAAGCAAAGGAACCTGGATCCAAATCTTAGCGTCCAACATAAAAGGTTATGTTCTTAACTACAAAAAAGTGTCCAAGAGTAACTCAAAGACCCCAGATAAAACAAAAAAGAAAAATTTTCCAAAGCAAATGATTTATTTCATCCTGTTATATCAAACTCAAGGTAAGCGTAGAAAAACTACTAAAAAAAGAAAAGAAACAAGAATGCACATATACACACTACTATATATAAAATAGATAACTAATAAGAACTCTTTTCAATACTCTGTAATGGCCCATATGGGAAAAGAATCTAAAAAAGAGTGGCTGTGTGTATAACTGATTCACTCTGCCGTGCGCCTGAAACTAGCCCAATGTTGTGTTAATAAATCAACTCTACTCCAATAACAATTTTAAAAATTAAAAAATAAATACAAATATACAAAAATAAAAAATGCAACAGACATCTCTCTTAGAAAAGCAATTTCTTGTTTAATAAACTTATTTTTCTGTGCATAGTACACAAGAAGGGGTAGAAAGTGAGGGTGCAAATTGTACTATTTTGGTATTAGTTAAATGTTATCTTTGCATATAGTTCCTGAAATGACACCATTGTATTTTCAATTTAACAGAAATTGCAAATAAGTGAAAACTTTCCTCTGATATACTGGCATACTTGTTGTAAGAGGCCTGAGGTTTAGCATGTGTTGGCTACTCTATGCATACAAACAGAACATTCTCTGTGAAAGGGAATGGGCTAAAAAAATCTGGACTAGAGATAGCATAATTGATCTGTTTAATACCTCAAGTTTTCTGTAACTGTGATTTTGCATAACAACTTGCAAAAGTATTTTAAGATGAGACTGTTGATCAATGCTCACTTCTGGTAAATCCCTTTTGCACCGTAGCCCTGTCCTGAGGAACTGATAAAAATGAAACAAACAAACAAAAAAACACCAACAGAAGGTAACAAATAAGCCATGCCTTTTACAGGATGTTTAGAATTTCTGCTTTCGAATTTGAATAATTAAATTAGTTCTCAAAGGTGTAGTGTTCACAAATAGACTAAACATTTTTACATCTATAGTTTGTTCATTTAGAAGAATTTGTGCCATCCATTTAGAAACTGTAAGCTTCTACAGCAAAAAGCCTTACTTTGTGGTTGAGACGTGGTCTTCGTTTTTTCCTCGTCATCCATTTCATCCCCTTGCGGCAGCTCCATGTCTTTATTTGTCTTATTTTTCCTTTTAACACACACTCCAATTGGATAGATTCCTTCATCAAAGGTGGTCTATAATTTCTATGAGTTCATAGACCACAACCAGCATTCCTTCGTGATGCTAAAGAAAACGTAAAAGTATAATATTGGCACCACAAAAAAACAAGTGCATTTTAAACGATGAGTATTTTAAAGATGAGCTTAGTACAAAAGAGTGACGCAATGAAAATAGACTGAAGTCCGAGCAGAGAAGTCACAGATTCAGTGGACAGTCTTTCCTTGAGGATACCTGCTCTCGGGATGATGAGCTTGTTGAGAAGACCGTGTAGAAGCTGACAGATGTCGCTCTCAAGTCCCCAGCTCCTCACCTTCCTATGTGTCCCAGGGTGAGCAGGAATCCTTGCTAGCAGCTGACATGGTCTTGCATCACTAGTTCTGGGTGTTGAAAGCAGGCCACCCCACCTAATTTCTTAAAATCCTCTTTTCTATAGGCTGATGACAGCAAAGGTCAATTATGAAACAGGAACTTTTGACACAACTCAACATCCCTAGTCACAAAGAAACATCTACAAAACAAATGCCCCCCTGCAAATTGAAATTCCTAATTGATTACAATGTGGATATGAGTGCTGGACATAATCTATTCACTCCTTATTTCTTTTACAGTCCTAGTACATGATCTTTCCAGCTTAAGTAAGGAGTACACTGCTCTTCAAGGAAAAAGAATAAATGGCACCTAATATTGACAAATTACTTGAATATAATATAAATACAATGTAGTTTATATAAATATGGCATAAATTCTGTATGACTACAAGTTCTTTAAAAAACTATAAAATTTAACCAAATCCACACGCTACAAGTATAAAGTTAATAATATTAAAATAAACAGCATTGGCTTAATGTTTTTTTTGATGAAGCAAAACCAAATGTCTATTTCAAAAGTACATTGGGGTAATTTGTATTTCATTTATCTATATGAGTCTCTTTATTTTGAAGATAACACTCATTTGAATGATTCTCCTTATTATTGCTATGATTTTCCTTTTTAAACTATACATTCATCTTGAATCATCAAGCCACAATTTTTTTCAGTTTTATTGAGATATAATTGACAAATAGAAATGTAAGAAACTTAAAGTATATGTGGTGGTAATTTGATATATGTTTGCATTGTGAAAAGATTCCCACCACCTAATTAATTAACATATCCATCACCTCACATACTGATCTTTCTTTTTTTTTTTGGTGAGAACATTAAAGTTCTATTCTCTTAGCAAATTTCAATTATATAATACAGTTGACTCTTGAACAATATGGTAGTTAGGGGCATCAGCCTCCCACACAGTAGAAAATCAAAGTATAATTTTAATAGGCTACTGTATCCACAGTTTCACAGCCAAGTAGTCAACCAACCACAGATTGTGTAATATGCATTTAATTTAAAATATATATATATGTGTATGTGGACCCATGTAGTTCAAACCTGTGTTGTACAAGGATCAACTGTACAGTGCTATCAACTATAGCCACCACGTTTTACACCGTGTTTACACAGGTTTTAGTGTAAACTTATTCATCTCACAGCTGAAAGTTTGTAGCCTTTTACCAACCTTTGCTTATTTCCCCCAACCTGCAGGTTCTGACAACCACTTTTCTAATCTCTGTTTCTATGAGATTCCACATATAAGTGACACAGTGTAGTAATTGCCTTTCCGTGTCCGGCTTGCTTCACTTAATATAATACCCTCAAGGTCCATCCATGTTGTTGCAAATGGCAGGATTTCCTTCTTTCGCATGGCTGAATCATATTACAAATTTAATTTATGTATTATTTATATTTATTATGTTTACTCAGTCATGTCTTACTCTTGAAACCCATTGGATTTTAGCCCTCCAGGCTCCTCTGTCCATGGGATTTTTCAGGCAAGAGTACTGGAGAGGGTTGCCATTTCAGAGAAACATGCACTTATGTATAACATATCTCCCTTATCCATTTATCTGTTGATGGGCACTTAGATTGTTTCCATAATCTGGATATTGTGAATAGTACTGCAATAAACATGGGGGTGCAGATATATCTTCAGTATCTTTTTTTTAATATCTTCAGTATCTTGCTTTTTCATTTCTTTTCGATTTATATCCAGAATTGGGATTGTTGGATCATATAATTGTTCTATTTAATTTGGAGGGAAACTTCCATACTCTCTTCCATAGTGGCTGCACTAATTTATATTCCCACCAACAGGGTACAAGGGTTCTCTTTTCTCCACATTCTCACCAACAGTTTTTATCTCTTGTTCCTCTGATGCTAGCCATTCTAACAGATATGAGCAGATAACTCATTACTCATTAATCCTTGATGATTAGTCACGTTGAGCACTTTTTCTTGTACCGATGGCCATTTGCATGTCCTTTTTTTTGAAGAAATGTCTACACAGTTCCTCTGTCCATTTTAAAATCCAATTGCATGGTTTTTTGCTTTTGACTTGTATGAGACCCTCACATATTTTGGACATTAACTCCTTATCAAGATATATGATTTGCAAACATATTCCGTCATTCAGTAAACTAACTTTGCATCTTGTTGATGGTTTCCTTTGCTATGCAGAAGTTTTTTATTGATGTAGTCCCATTTATTTATTTTTGCCTTTGTTGCGTTTGCTAGGGCATCCAATCCAAAAAAATCACTGCCAATGTCAAGGAGTTTACCCCTGTGTTTTCTTCTAGGAGTTTTATAGTTTCAGGTCTTCTGCTCAAGTATTTAATCCATTTTTAGTTGGTTATGGGGTAGGGTGTAGGAGAGAAGTCCAGTTTCTTTCTTTTGCATTTGGCTGTCCTGTTTTCCTAACACCATTTATTGAAAATATTGTCCTTTTCCCATTATATTCTTCATGCCTTTGTGGAAAATTAATTGACCATATATGCATGAGTTTATTTCTGGGCCCTTTATTCTAACCCATTGATCTATATGCCTGTATTTACATCAACTACCATTCTTTGTCTACGAAAAAGATATTGGAACTTTGATAGGGATTGCATTAAATACCTATCAAAATGCTTTGGGCAGTATGGATATTTTAACAACATTAATCCTACTAGTTCATGAGCACAGATTACCTTTTCATTTATTTTTGTCTTCTTCAATTTCTTTCACTTCTATCTTATAGTTTTCAGTGTATAGATCTTTCACCTATTTGGTTAACTTTATTTATAGTTATATTATTCTTTTTGATGCAATTGTAAATAGGATTGTTTTCCTAACTTCTCTTTCTGGTAGTTCATTGTTAGTGTTTAGAAACACAACTGATTTCTGTGTATTAAATTTGGATCCTCCACCTTTACTGAATTCATTTGTTAGCTCTAACAGTATTTTTGGTGGTGCATTTATAGTTTTCTATTTACAAAATACCACCCACAAATAGAGAAAATTTTACTTCTTTCTTTCCAAGTTGGATACCTTTTACTTCTTTTCCTTGCCTAATTTCTGTGGCTAGGACTTGCAGTAGTATATCAAAAGTGACAAGGGTATCTTCATCTTGTTCCTGATCTTAGAGGAAGAGTTTTCAACTTTTCACCACTGAGCATGATGTCCACTGTGGGCTTGTTTTTTGTGGCTTTTATTATGTTGAGGTATATTTTCTCTATACTCAGTTTGCTGAAAGATTTTATCATGAATGGATGGTAAAGTGAAAAGTGAAATTCATTCAGTCATGCCCAACTCTTTGTGACCCCTTGAACTATACAGTCCATGGAATTCTCCAAGCCAGAATACTGGAGTGGATATCCGTTCCCTTCTCCAGTGGATCTGTTGAATTCTGTCAAATGCTTTTTCTGCATCTATTGAGATAATTATATGATTTTTATCCTCCATTATGTTATTGTGATGCATTACATTGACTGATTTGCAGATGTTGAACCATCCTTGCATTGCTGGAATAAATCCCACTTAACTGTGTATGATCCTTTTACTGTAGTATTGAATTTGGTTTGCTAGTATTTTATTGAGGATTTCTGCATTTATGCTTATCAGAAAAATTGGCCTGTAATTTCCTTTTCTTGTGGTGTCCTTGCCTGGATTTCATATTAGGGTAATGCCGGCCTCATAAGATGAGTTCAGAAGTGTTCCCTCCTCTTCCACTTTTTGGAAGGGTTAGACAAGGATTGGCATTAATTCTTCTTTATTAAATGTTTGGTGGAACTCATCAGTTAAGCCATCTGATCCTGGACTATTGTTTGTTGGGAGGTTTTTAAATTACTAATTCAGTCTTTTTTTTTTCCTAATTCAGTCTTTTTATCAGTAATGGAACTGTTCAGATTTTCCTGAATGGGAAGGAAATCTAAAAGAACAGATATATGTAACATAACTGATTCACTTCGTTATACAGCAGAAGCTAACACATTTTAAAGCAACTATATTCCAATAAAAAAAATAGTAAAAGTGTTATATTATGAATGGAGGGTGAGTAGTGAGTAAGAGTAGATTTTTCTGAAAATATGAGCTGAGAAACCCTACCCTGCATTCTCCAAAGCTTGTTGAAGAAGATTAAATAGACAGATTTTTAGCAAGCCTTCTCTTTTAAGTTGATTTAGGAGCTGATTATATATGTGTCAGGTGCATTTGATAACTTCTGGTCCTATAGCCAATTTATCATCTCTTGACCTGGAGTGGCTTTTAATTTTTATTTATTTTTAATTTTTTAAAAATGTGACTTCCCTGGCAGTCCAGTAGTTAAGACTTTGCCTTCCAATGCAGGGGGTGCAGGTTAAATCCCTGGTCAGGGAACTAAGATCCCCATGCCTTATGGCCAAAAACCCCATAAAACAGAAGCAATATTGTAACAAATTTAATAAAGAATTTTAAATGGTCTACACCAAAAAAAAAATCTTAAAAAAAAATGTGGGGGGCAGCACACATGCATGCGCTATGTGGGATCCTAGTTCCCCAGCCAGGGATGGAACCCACACCCCTGCGTTAGGAGTGTGGAGTCTTAACCACAGGACTGCCAGAGAAGTCCCCTACTTGTAAAGGTCACTGCTGCTGCTAAGTCACTTCAGTCGTGTCCGACTCTGTGAGACCCCAAAGACGACAGCCCATCAGGCTCCCCTGTCCCTGGGATTCTCCAGGCATGAACACTGGAGTGGGTTGCCATTTCCTTCTCCAATGCATGCAAGTAAAAAGTGAAAGTGAAGTCGCTCAGTCTTGTCCGATTCTTAGCGACCCCATAGACTGCAGCCTACCAGGCTCTTCCGTCCATGGGATTTTCCAGACAAGAGTACTGGAGTGGCTCGCCATTTCCTTCTCCATTAAAGATCACTACTACACTTGAATTTTTTTTTTTTAAGTCACTGTGGAACTGGTAAGTTTACCAAGAAGTTAAAAAAAATTTTTTTTAGCTCTTTTGTAAGGCTATATCAACACAGCCCTCTAGCAAGGCAGGGTAATCATAGAAGTGAAGCTAGAAGACTGATTTTTAAGATGATGGTTCACAGAAAGTATCGGTTACAGAGTCAGCAGGCAGGACAACGGCCTTTTAAAACATTAGAAAGTGTTTTAATTGAAGTAGGGAGTTTCAGTAAGCAAATGATCCACCTCCAGTTTGAGGTTCTACTTTTCCTAGCTGGATACTATTCAAAGTTCCTGGGCCTTGGTTTCATCATCTGCGTTATGGGATAATATCTCTATTCAGAATTAAATAAGACAGGGTACATAAAAGTGCTTGAAAATAGAGACTGAAGGGAGGGAGTGAAGGAGGGACGATGGAAAGAAGGGAAAAAGGAAGAAAGAGAGAATACCAACTGTATTCCAAAGAAAGAGCCAGAGATTTACACTGGACTTTTTAAATTTAAATCTAAGGTAAGAGTGTACTTGAGAAGCGTTTTGTTGTAACCCTGACTTCAATCCACCACTTTTTGAACTAAGTGCACTGGGTGCTGTGACTTTGTTGAGCTGCTTGCTTTCTTGTATTATTACTCGAATGACATATTAACCTATCATACATTTCACCTTTGGAACAGTTGAATTGCATTTCAGTGCCTGGCCATGAGTTATTGTGGCTCAGAATACTTAAGAAAGTTGACTACATGCATAAAATTTATGAGTAGCAGAGTGAGGCCATGGCAGAATCCCATAAATCACTTTTATTGAGAGTTCAGTCACTCTTTGCTATGAAAATAATTTATAGGGCACTGTTCCATCGGAGGGAAAATGAAAATTAATGGCATTTGTCAAGATAATGATGAATAAAGTTGCAACGCCAGTGGAAAAGAACCAGTTTCACAGAAAATGTAAACTTTCTACTATATTATTTATCATTATAAATATTTCAGGCTCTTTGGTAAAACGTTAGGAAGTTTGGCTGAATGGGATATTGTTCACAGTGCTAGCTAGTCTCTGTGTATTCTCCCAGATTCATTTTCAGCCCTTCTATCTGCTGCTCTGAGTCCCACGAGTTCCTAAGGCAGAATGACAATCAGCAGAATATTTCCTCTTCACTCCCTTCCAGGCTCGACACCGAGGTTCTGACAGTAGCTGTGTCCCTGATCACAGCAGCTGCCATTGAGCTCTGGTCTGCTTATAAATCTGGGGGAGGAAAGCCTTCTGCCGGCACTTGTTCTGGAACATTCCAGAACATAAATTATCATATGAAACATATGGTTTCATATGGAACATTCATACCATATGAAACCTGCCTCAGGTCTTTTTCTTGGTTCCTTTCACCTGTCCTCACCTGTGTAAACTTAGTTAGTGCTAAGTCGCTTCAGTTGTATCTGACTTTTTTTGCGACTCTATGGGCTGTAGCCTGCCAGACTTCTCTGTCCATAGGATTCTCCAGGTAAGAACACTGGAGTGGATTGCCATTTCCTCCTCCGGGGAATCTTCCCAACCCAGGGAGCAAACCCACATCTCTATGTCTCCTGCACTGGCAGATGGGTTCTTTACCACCAGCGCCACCTGGGAAGCCGATTCTTGTCCAAATCCTGCCTGGAGGGACTTGTTTTTTGCTGGGGCCTAACTGGATATATTCTCCATAAACAAAGTGTTTGAAACCCTTCTGGGGCATGTTCTGGGGTGCCCTTTCTTGGTTCCCCCCATTTTCTGCCCATCTTCCTTTCCTGCCTGCTGTTCTGGACTTCAAGCTCCAGTATCGGCCTTGCAGAGTCCGCTGAACAAGCAATCCAGTTGTGTAAGATCAACTGCCTGTATGTATGTATATGTGTACACACACATTCATATATGCATTCACAAAATTAAAATTAAAATATCAATAATTCCTTTTGTACCTTTTCTTTCAGCACTTTAAAGTCTATATTTAATGTACCTTTTTTCTTAGTTTCTTTTCAGATTTTTCTCCATATTGTTGAGATTCAGGAGGTTGATTATGTTGTGCCTTTGTTTTTGTTTCTGTATATTTTCGAAACAGGGATAAGCAAGTTCTTAGATATGACACTAAAAGTATGATCACTAAAGAGGACATTAATAAATTTCCATAATTAAAAACTTTTGTGCTATGAATAATCTTGCAAAGAAGATGAAAAGACAAACTACAGAATTGGGGAGGATTTGCAAGCTGTATATAATATCTGACAAAGGCCTTATATCTTGAATATCTAAAAAACCTCCAAAATGGTTCAAAATGGTAAAAAAAAAAATT
This sequence comes from Muntiacus reevesi, assembly GCF_963930625.1. NCBI lineage: Eukaryota > Metazoa > Chordata > Mammalia > Artiodactyla > Cervidae > Muntiacus > Muntiacus reevesi. The sequence goes on from NC_089251.1 coordinate 177,755,226, forward strand.
AAAAAAAATTAAAAACCTCCAAAACTCAATAGTAAACAATTTAGTTATAGTGTAAACAAAAGGCATGAAGAAATTTTCACCAAAAAGAAATAAGGATGACATATAAGCAGGTGAAAAGATTTTCAGCATGATTAGCCATTAAGGAAATAAAAATTAAAACTGCACTGAGATATTGCTACATGCCTATTAGACCTACTAAAATTAAAATTTCTGTTAACACAAAAGACCACATGTGGTTACATCTATATGAAACGTCTAGAATAGGCAAGTCTATAGAAACACAAAGTAGATTGGTGGTTGCCAGGGGCTGGGAGGAGGAGTGGGGAGTGAGGAATAACTGCTAATGTGTGCAGGGTTTCTTTAGGATATGATCAAAATGTTCTGCTGTTACGTAGTGGTGATGGTGCATATGCTAAAACTCACTGAATCATATGCTTTAAAAGGGTGACTTTTCTGGTATTTGAATTGTATCACAATTAAGAAAATGGAAAAAATAGTGATAATACTAAATGCTGGCAAGGATATAGAGAAATTGCGTTACTCATACACTGCTGGTGGGAATGTAAAATGGTATAGGTACTCTGGAAAATAATTTGGCAATGTTTTACAAAACAAAATATGCATTTACCATATAATTGAGCAGCCACATTCTTTAATCTTGGAGAAATGAAAACTTATATTCACACCAAGAAATCTCTACTTGGATGTTCCCAGCAGCTTTATTCATGATAACGAAGTACTGCAAACAGCCCAAATGTTCCTTTATGGGTGAATGGTTTAAAGAATGTACATCCATACCACGTGATACTCCTCAGTAGTGAAAAGAAGTGAACTGTTGATACAATTATCTACCTGGTTAGACCTCAAGAGCATTATGTTCAGTGAAAAATGGCCCTCCCAAAAGATTACCCACAGTGAGATCCCATTTATAAAGCATTCTCAAAATGGTAACATGATAGTGATGGAGTCAGAACAGGGCTTGCCAGGGAAGAGGGATGAGAATCAAGGAGTGGAGGAGGTGAGAGGTGGGTATAAACACAAAAGGTAAATAATGGAATCACTCTATATCTGTTACTCTGGTGGTAACATGAATCTATACATGGAATAAAATTGCACAGAATTACACACACAGAGGCTTCCCTGGTGACTCAGTGATTAAAAAAATAATCCACCTGCCAATGCAGGAGACATGGGTTCAGTCCCTGGGTTGGGAAGATCCCCTGGAGAATGGAATGACTACCCACTCCAGTGTACAGTCCATGGGGTCACTAAGAGTCGGAGACAACTGAGCGACTTTCACTTTCACTTTGCCTATGTAGGATAACTAGGAGAGAGAGGGGCTGCTTTGCTGAGAGTGGTGGCATGTTCTTTGAGACAGTCTGCTCTGTTCATAGAAATGTATTGAGAGTTACCTGAGATCATGCATATAAACGGTTTAATACACTGCCTGGCACATAGTAAGCACTCCATGATTGCTATCTCCTCAAAAGCCTTGTTTTTTGAGCCTTGTAGAGCCAGATGTTAAGGACTTGGGGTGCTTCTAACTTGTTGCAAGGCTAAGGAGTTGCAACAAGAAACCGTCAGGTTTATGTATGTGTTTGAAAGAGCGCTATTAGCATGAACTAAATGAATGCACAAACTTTTATGGAAAAGAGAAATACTGAGAATGTTGAAGACAATGTCATGGGACTAGGTCTTGAAGGGGAAGTCTTTCTAATGAGAAGGCATAGCAAGAGCCAAAATGTGGAACTTGTGAGAGGGTTGGGGGTATCTTCACAGAATAACTTCACATAGCCTTTCATTCCCGCTAACCCACTGTAGCCCAGGACCTTCTCAAACCAGACTGGCTGCCATATCATTCCAAGTAGTGTCTTTGCCTATTGATTTTCATCTCTCCAGTTCTTTCAGGATACAGTGAGCAAGCTTCTACAACTGATTATATTCATAATTTCATTCCTCTGCTTAAAACTTTTTGTGGCTCTTCACAGCTCACAGATAGGGTCAGTTATGAATGACAGAAAGCCCCAACAACAATGGCTAAAACCAGACCGAAGTTCATTTCTCTCAGATGAAGTTGCAGAGATAAGTATTTCAGGTCTCATATGTAGAACCAGATGTTAAGGACTTGGGGTGCTTCTAACTTGCTGCTCTACCATGAGTGGCTACCATGTTTGAGCTTACCTCATGGCCCAAGAGCATGGCTGTTCCATTTCTAGTCATTTTGTCCGTATTTCTTAGTCCATCCACGCTGCTATAACAAAAGTACCATAGGCTGGGTGGCTTATAAACAACAGAAATTTATTTCTCGTGGTTCTGGAGGCCAGGAAGTACATAATTAAGGTGCTGGTAAATGTGGTGTCTGGTGAAAGCCTGATTTCTGACTCACAGATATTTGCCTTTTTTCTGTGTCTTTACATAGGAAAAGGGTCGAGAGATCTCTTTTATAAGGGCATTAATCCATACACTGAAGCTGCACCTTCATGATCTAATCACCTCACTAGGCGCCACCTCCAAATACCATCACACTGGGATTACTATTTGACATGTGTATTTGAGGGTAGGGGGCAGGGACAAAGGTTTAGTTTATATTCTAACCATCAGCAAGGAGAAAAGTTGACTATAATACCTATTCTTTAATACCACTCCACAGAAGTTACACAGGCTATTTCCACTTACACCCATTTACCACACCTTAGACACAAGGCCCACGTAACTGCAAGGGAGGCAGGGATTAATCTCGATTCCAAATGAGCATATGTTTGACTAAAATGGGGTGATTAGTAAGTAAAGGAAGAAGAGGAAAATCGACCTTGGAGACAACACGCTGTCCTCGTCTCAGGCGCCTAACATTTCAAGGCTCTCCAAAATTTGACCTTGTTTCCTGCCTAGAGTATAATCACACCACCTCACCAGTCTACCTGCCTTCATTTTCAGATTCTTCTAGGTCACTGTCATTGGTCATCAATTCAAAGTACCAGCTTATATGTGTAAAATATTAATAGTTACCTAGTGGAAAGTTGCTGCATAACCCAGGGAACTCAGCCCAGTGCTCTGTGATGATCTAGGGGGTGGGATGGAGGTGGGGGTGGGAGGGAGATTCAAGAGGAAAGGGCTATGTATATACTTATGTCTGATTCGTGTTGTTGTACGGCAGAAACCAACACAACGTTTTAAAGCAATTATCATCCAATTAAAAATAAATAATTAAAATTTTAAAGTACAGTAAGCTATTCCCTTGTCCCATAATCTTCAATAGGTCCCTATTACTTACATAGAAGTTTAAAAACTTTTACTGAATGCATTATTAAAATTCTCCATAATACCATCTCAATACTTGGTCATCCTCTTCTTTCCTACCCTTCTTTATTCCTCTCAATTGGCCATTCTCTGAATATACCATGATTTTTCTCATGACAGACCTTCTACCAGGATGATCTCCTAAAAGCCCATCACCACCTTTTGTGCTGCACAGATGTCCAAGCCTCTCCCAGATGATATTTCTTTTGTAAAGTCATTTTCCATCACTTCCATTAAAAATAGCCTACCTGTTCTCTGAATAGTTGCTGTTTTTATACTGCATTCCTTTATAGTAAATTGGAAAATGTTCATATTTGTAACAACAATTATATTGTAAATGACATAGTACTACATCCTACCGTTGTAGGTCTGGGAGCACCTAATCTCTGAATTTTTATCTAAGAGCTACATCATACATGTTTATTACATGAAATTGGTATATAAGTGCTAAATTTATACAAGGTAAGAGAAAAATCTCAAGCCAGCTCACTTTTTATGAGGCGCTCATTTAAATTGGATTAAAGGCTTTATCAACAATCTAGTATTACTTACTGCATAATTCTCTCTAAGTCTATATGTGCTCATTTGGAATTGTTTTGAGTGATTTGTGTTTGTAATACAAAGCTTAATATGGATTTGCATCAGGAAAGACAATTGGTAAGAGCTATTTTCAGCTTTAACAAGGAAGTGACAGTTTTTCAATTTTTAGCATAAGTGTTATAACTTATCTCTGTCAAACACTTGCTAGGTCATTTAGTATGTCACTTATGTTACTTCACTTTCTATTTTAACCTCTCAGGCCTATTCAGAAATGTGAAGAAAAGAAGATTATAGTTTTTTTTTTTTTAATTATAGTTTTGACTGCTACTAAATTTTTTTGTGACAGAGAGTAGAAATGAAAATAGTTGCAGTATTAAATTGTGTGTTATAATAGGACTACAATTTCTACTTCATATGAATGATTTGTCCATGTTGGCCAAGTTCATTAGTTCGTTGTTAGAATGAGACAGGAAAAATATGGCTATATTTGTTGAAATAAACAAACTCTAAGTTTAAGGTGAATAAATTATTTGAAAGTAGATCCCATATTGGCCTTACAAGGACACCTCTTCCTAAGAAACAGGATTTCATATTAACCCTTTTGTAACTTCATGTTATTGGCCTCTCTGTCTATTCTACATATGACCTCTTTTTTGGTCCATAGTTCTTGTTTCTGATCTAATTTAAACTATATCATGCACCTTGTATTAATTCTGGTTGTATGGGAAGAATTGGGACACTGGTCAGAACTCAGGACCACATATCACTCAAGCAAAATCCTAAGCTAGAGGAAGACAGAAAAGTATACGGTAGGATGAAAATAAACCATAAGGCTAATACTTCTAGCTCTAACTCTATGTCAAATGTTGAGTCATTTTTGATATAAAGAAAATCAGTTACCTTTCTAGAGCAGCAAAAAGCAAAAGAAAAGACAAGTCATTTAGTCAGTGACTCATGGAATCATCTGGGTACAAAGCAAAGCGTAACAAAAACAACAAACCAGTGTGTATGCTCACTCGCTAAGCCGTGTCCGACTCTGCGACCCCGTGGACTGTAGCCTGCCAGGCTTCCCTGTCCATGGGATTTTTCCAGGCAAGAATACTGGAATGGGTTGCCATTTCCTCCTCCAAGGGGTCTTCCTGACCCAAAGATCAAACCCAGGTATCCTGTGTCTCCTGAATGGGCAGGCAGATTCTTTACCACTGTGCCACCTGAGAAAAAACCAGTATCTTTTTGGAAAAGTTAACTTTGAGCCCTAGATTTTCTAGGTTATTGGTTCCTTCTACCCACTTTGAATAAATAGTTGCCATTTTGGAATTTAATAAAAAGATTGTTAACAAAGACTTTATCATTAAATGAAAGAATTTGGGAGGGTGTGTCTGGGAGTTAGAATGTTCCTTAAACTGACAGTAATTAAAATGTGTATTTAGGGTGCCTGCTTGGTGATCTAAGGGCAGCAAGGTCAAGGCACTGAATTGAGGAAGGACCAATGGAATAATGAGTTGAGTAATGAGAGTAAAGCTTTGCACACCCTGCTGAGAGTTCTAGACCGGCTGGAGCTGGAAGCAAGCTTCCTTAGGCTTCATCAGCCAGACGCTGAGGAGGGCCTGGGGAGCTTCTGACAGTACCCAGAGGGCTCACACGTGTAGTCATGTACTCACAGATGTCCGTGTCTGCCTCCTACTGCTACAGTCCCGCAGAGTCACCGTGCTCTCTGCTGACAAGTCTTCCCAGCACAGTGCTCTCCCGTCACCGTCTCAGTGAACCCCTTGATGACAAAGCTCTTGATGTTCTGCTGTGAAGTGAGAAGTCGTTGCCCCACTCCCTGCCCCCATTCGTTTGCAAGACTGTGTCAGATGAGTTCCTAAGCTGTGCTCCTCGTTTCCACTACAGTAGAGATCTTAGTAAAATATTCTTTTTGTTTTTCCTCATTGCCCTCAGTCTTCCCAGACCTCAGGCTCGGTCAGGCTCATCACGCCTGATTCATGTTTCAATGTGTCTCAGCTCCAAGACAGAGAGGAAAGGACTTCTGATGGATCACCTCCCCCACTTCCACACATTTAAACCAGTCAGACATTCACAGCCTAATAGAGGGCAGGCACATGAACAAAGAGCACTCAGCATTTGCCAGGGAGTGAAGGAACGAATCAATCTTAACAATCACAATTTGAATCTTCTCCCACAATGCTTCTTACTCCACACCCAAACAGGCTCTTGGCAGGCTTAGTCAAGATTATTCTGCAGACATTCTATTCTGGCTTGTCCAAATTCCACTTAGATTCAAGCCACTTATGATTTAATTTCCTTTACTTCCAAATAAATCTGTGAACTAAACATTGATATCCATATTTTATAGATAAAGGAAACTAATGCACAGAAGTTTCAGGATCTGCCTCACCCAGATCACTTTTATCACATTCTTGTATCCATCCCCAATTGCTCTAGACACAGGCTGCTATCAGCTTTTGAAGAAGTACCTTCTTCTCCAAGGAATTGCCCCTGATTGAATAGGAGCCACCTTATCCTTGGTGCAGACCACAGTTAGTGATGAACACTGGGAAATTAAATACTGAGTCCCTTGTCTCAGTAACACCAACTCTGAGATGCAATTAATGCTCCAGAACACCCACTGAATCAATATCTTTCAGAAGCTCAGCAGTGGCTCTCCTCTGTAGGTTAGAATTGAAAAATGATTCTGTTACAGAACTAGGGTCCCTAACAGCCATGGAGATGATGGGATACCAGAAGAGCAGAAGTCATATGGTAGCACTTAACTACCAGAATCAACATGGGTATAATGTTTTTAATGGGCAACACATTTGGAATGCAGTGAATAGGGGGCTGATCTTTAGGAATCTATGGAGATGTTTAATAGAATAAGGTTTCTAAGGAATAAGATAGATGTGCATCCATCAAGACTATAGCTTAATATATCTAATAAAAAAAGATCAAGAACAGATGAGCAGAAGACTGTGAATCAGATGCCTCAGAGGAAAGTCATGATCCCTTGCCTATTTTTCAAACCTGAGCCAGTTTTCAAATTTACCACAGAACATCTCCATTGACTGGAAAAAAAGACTTGGTCCACATAGAGAAGGACCCTGCAATACCATGGCAGGGTGTAAAGAAAGAAAGTGAAGTCACTCAGTTGTGTCTGACTTTTTGCAACCCCGTGAACTGTAGCCTGCCAGGCTCCTCTGTCCATGGGATTCTCCAGGCAAGAGTACTGGAGTGGGTTGCCATTTCCTGCTCCAGGGGATCTTCCCAACACAGGGATCAAACCCGGGTCTCCTGCATTGCAGGCAGACGCTTTATCCTCTGAGCCACCAGGAAAGCCGTGGTACTTGAATATTCCTCTGGTTCTTCCCCAAAGGGTCTTATGGCTGTGTACTCGAGTAGCCATGAACTGGAGATAGGGGAACATATGGCTCCTTTAAGGACTACTAGATACAGAGTCTGAGTTGATGTTAATATCCAGAGACCCAAAGCACCTTCTGACACCCTTGTTAGAGTAGGAGCGTGTGAGGGTCACCGTATTAATGGAGATCTAGCCAGGTATACATGACCACTCATCCACAGACCCAAACAGATCATTTCCTCAGTTTTTTAAAGCATAATTGGAACAGACATTAGAATTTTATAGGATCTTCATACTAGTTCCTTGACTTGTAGACTAAAAGTTATTGTAGTAGCAAAGGTAAGTAGAAGTCCCCAAAACTACACCCTCACCTCTCAGCAAAGATTGTAAATAAGAAATAGGATTATATCCCAGCAGAGGAAGGGCAGAGCTGAGTGTCATCCTCAAGAATTTAAAGGATGCAGAGGCGATCAGTCTCATTTTATCCTCCATTTAATTTACCCCTCTGGCCAAACTAAACTAGTTTTCTTTGCATATGCAGAGAAAAAATATATCTTGATTCCTGATAATAAGGAAACTAAAGGCTTTCATGCATGAATAAACTTTAAATTCTCCTATTCTACCCCCTCAATAAAATTTTTGCATTCCTTCTCTGGTCTTCAACAAAGGGGTGCCTCTTTCTTCCTCAATTAATACCCCCATTTAGATCTTATCATCTTCAACTTATTCCATCAAATTATTCTCTTCTCTCTTAACTTGAGGCTTTTGCCTTGACTTGTTCTCAACCCTCAGCATATAAAGATGCTTCAGTTAGCCGCTAGTTAGAAATGAATTTATCATTCTACTAGCAATGGGGATTTGGGCTGTTTCCATTTGGGAATCTGCTATAGACTTTCTTGTTTACATGTTGTTGTGTCTGCAGGAACAGAATAATCTCTGTCAGTGGTTCTCAACTTTAATTTTCATCAGATTCACCTAGAGGACTTGTTAAAACAGATTTCTGGGCCCCATTTACCAAGTTTTTGATTGAGTAGATCTGATGTAGGAACGAAGAATCTGCATTGCTCACATGTTGCCAGGTGTATCACTGCTAATCCAGGGAACCTACTTTGAAAAAACATTCAGGGGGGGCACTGCTTGGACATAGGATATGGATATCATCAATTTAGATAATACCAAGCTATTTTCCAAAGTGCCTCTATAATTTATAGTACATTTCCACTCAGTGTTAGATTTCCTCACCAATATGTGATGTTATAAAACTTTTGAAAGCTTGCTAATAATAGTGGGCATATCTTCTTTACTATGTTAAAAACACTTTTTAATGTTTATTAGCCATTTGGATTTCCTCTATTGTGTATTGCATAATCAAGTCACTTATTTTTCTATTGGATTTTCTGCCTTTTTTAAGACCCAAACTGTAAAAATTCCTTATATATTTAAAAACAAAATATTTATTGTTGTTATTGATTGGTTACATAGGCTGCAAATACCTTCTCCCAATCTGTGGTTTGTATTTTTTGTTTTTAAAGTGAATTTTTGATAAACAGAGTGCGTTCCTTTAATGTAATTGATGTACTAATCTTTGCTTTAAAAAAATACATGATTGCTACTTTAATTCAATTGCTATATCGAATCCTGCCTGATGAAAATAGCGAAATGTTCCTGTCAAAATTACATTGAAATGTTAGTACAGGTTTGATGTTTTGCTTTTGATACAACTCTAGAAAAACATTTGGCATCAAATGCACTTTTAGAAAGCTTTTAGGCTTAATAGAGTCTACAATTTCTCAGCGCAGCCTAGAAGTTGAGAAAAAGAATGCTAAGAATTTTTGAATCTTCCAAGTACAGGCAGTCCTCAATATACAGAATTTCTTCCTAATATGAATGACCACCCCCATCAAGCACAGAAACCCCTCCTGTGCTTCTTACGGTGACCAGACTACCCAAGCACTATAAACCCATGCTTACAGCCTCATGGAGGAAAAGAAATGATGAGAAGAAAGTTCAAAGAGTTCTGTCACTGCCACCCAGAGGCTTATGCTATAGTTCATGTTTTTCTCTTCCCTCCAGGTCTGTATTCCCATCTCTGGCTTTCCCCATCTCCCCTCCCCAAATCCCTGCCTTTGATGGAATTGGAGAGCTTTTCCTCTCATTTGGCCGACAGCAGCGAGTGGTGGGAGCGGGGTGGGCCACAAGGTCAGCCATACAATGTTAGGTTTCTTCTTGGCAACCCAATTTCGAATTCACAAATCATTTTCTTCTCTATTAAAACAAAAACAAAACCACAGACAAAAATGGTAGCTCATTTCTACAACTAGACCATTACACTGTAAGTTAAATAAGTTAGCATGTTTGGGCTTAAAAAGCTAACCACCGTTTATGACATTTTTTAATGGGATAAAAATGCTCTGAATTCCAAACAACTCTGTTATAACCACTTTTGAGCTGCAAACCATTTAAAGGATGGAGATAGGAAGTGCTCGACAGAGTCATGCGGGGTGAGCGTTTCTTGGCTCCAAAGTCAGCAGGGCAATTGAAAGAGGGAAAACTGGTTGACAAAGCCGTGAGCAGATCCCCTTGATGTGCCAAGTGCGTGAAGTGGAGCTTGGCAGGTAGCTCTTGCAGGCACTTAACCAGCGAGGCCGAAGGGAGTGTAGTGACTAAACGCACTTTGGGCTTTTCTAAATTGTAATCATGATCAAGATATTTCTGGCACTTGGTGTCAGCTTTGTAGACACTCATACGAGTCGCTCCACCACCCAGACTCTCTCTCCTGGTAACAGTTGGTCCAACAAGAGTGAAGGGTGGGAATTGAGACTGTAGCCCCACACGAACTGACTGGGAGAGAGTCTCACCTGTCAGATTATAGCAATAAGACTCGTTTGTGTGCGCGCTCAGTCCTGTCCGACTCTTTGCAGCCCCATGGGCTATAACCCACATGGCTCCTCTGTCCATGGATTCTCCAGACAAGACTACTGGGATGGGTTGCCATTTCCTTCTCCAGAGGATCTTCCCCACCCAGGGATCGAACATGGGTCTCGTGTCTCCTGCACTGGCAGGCAGATTCTTCACTACTGCACCACCTGGAAAGCCAACATAACTCTTGCCAGCCCATGATCTTTGGGCAAATACCATGAATTTAGCCAGTTGACACTTCTCTGCTAAACTGCTTAACCTCCTGGCCTAAGGTCTCCAAGTCCTTTCTGGAAATTGTTTGTAAATATGATCTAGAGCTTCTGGAAAGCTTTATAAAGTAGCCTAATTGGTGTACCTGAATAACTGACTTTTTCCCTGGAAAGGTATCAGAAATAGGCCAGAATCAGTATTCATTTATGGGAAGCAGATTTTTTTAATCACTTTTTAGTTATTACTAAAGAATTCAAATTTCAGGGCCTATGGTTCTTGAGCATCTCTTCTTCTCACGATTAACAGGAATAAAGAACTATTAAGGTTTTACATAACCCCATTACCTAAATACATCTGAATAGATTAAAGTCTTACAGAAGTCAGTGGCCCCAAAGAGAGGAAAGTTGTAGGTTGTGAAGGAAATTGTCCATGACACTGATGAAGGATAAAGGTTGACCTTTAAGGCTGGTGAGAGAACAAAAGTACAATTAATTCATAACAAAACCACCTGTGAAGAGGCCAAAACCAGTCCCTCCTGAAGGAAGAGCAACATTTTGGTTTTTGTTGACAGCTAGCGGCAGAGAAGAAAAGTAATAAAGATCATTCAAGAAAAGACTGAAGAACAATAGCTAGGGATGAAATAAAATGTATGCATTTGGGATTTAGCAGCAGGAGTCTCAGAACAGGAAGCAGAATCCCCAAAGGGTAAATGGCTTTGAGGTCTAAACAAGGTTGTAACCAGAGACGCCCCACGACCTTTAGTGTCCCTGCTTATGCCTTCCTTCTCTATCCCACAGCAGTGAAGAAGTTGGCTTTGTTTTTCTTACAGTGGCTTTAAACTCTGCTACTATTTTAGTCCTTTCAAGATACTCAATTAGTTGACAGAATTGCTGATGCAACAAGGACTTGAATAATCCCACTTCATCAAGCCTCATTGTGGCCTTGCATCTTATAAACTCCACCTCGGGTGAGCTGTCATCATTTTAGATGTGTTCTGAGGTTCTTCCATTGATCACATATTTTAGGTGCCAGCCTATGGGGAGGAACAGCTTCTTCTGCACTTACAAATGGACTGTTCAATCCTCCTCCTGGAGGCATCATGATCTGGAACTGGCCAGTCACCCTCTCTGGACCTTAAACCTGTTGCCTCCAGCTCAGAGTTTCCTTTAGCCCTCCTAATCTGTACCTTAGGGTTAGTGCATTTGTGTCTCATTTAAGAAACCCTTCATTACCCCCAAGGTCATGAAGATACTCTCCTATATTAATCATTGAACAACTTTTTTTTTTCACTGAACAACTTTATAATTTGTCTCATATTAGATTTCATATCCACCTGAGGTTGATTTTTATGCATAGTGTGAATTAGGAGTCCAATTTTATTTTTCTCCCACATGGTACACAACTGTCCAACCTCCACTTATTGGAAAGATTGTCTTTTTTTTCTCACTTTCCTGTAATATACCACTGTCATTTATCAAGAATCCTTTTTTTATAGTGGCTGTTTCTTTCTTTTCTTTTTTTTTTTGCTGCTGCAATATGGAAATACTATTACTTTTTTGTATTGATTTTTGTATCCAGCAATGTCACTTAAATATTTTAAACTATATTAATGAGTTTAATATGTTCAAATTACTTTTAAGCATTTCAAATGTCTGACCAATCTAGTACATGATCCTTATAAGAGAAACCATCCAAATCATTTCAGACTGTTGTAAATCTTATTTACCTTACAAATTTTGTAAGCCTATTTCTCTTAAATATTAGAATACAACTTACAAAAACACTTGCTCACATTCCTCTTTTAATTAGAAATTATAAGTCAATGACATGTTTTAAATAAACAGTCATATTTATCTATCAGATAGTCTACAATGTCAAAGTCTCTTAAGTATTACAAATACTGTAAATAACATACATAAACAGATCATTTCTAAACCTAACATGAAAATATTGAAGAAAAGCTATGATAAACCTAGACAGCATATTAAAAAGCAGAGACATTACTTTGCTGACAAAGGTCCATCTTGTCAGAGCTATGGTTTTACCAGTAGTCATGTATGGATGTGAGAGTTGGACCATAAAGAAAGTTGAGCGCCAGAGAACTGATGCTTTTGAACTGTGGTGTTGGAGAAGACTTTTGAGAGTCCCTTGGACTGCAAGGAGATCCAACCAGTCCATCCTAAAGATCAGTCCTGAATATTCACTTGAAGGATCGATGCTGAAGTTGAAGCTCCAATACTTTGGCCACCTGATGTGAAGAACTGACTCACTGGAAAAGACCCTGATGTTGGGAAAGATTGAAGACAGGAGGAGAAGGGGATGACAGAGGATGAGATGGTTGGATGGCATCACCAACTCAAAGGACATGCGTTTGAGCAAGCTCCAGGAGTTGGTGATGGATAGGGAGGCCTGGTGTGCTGCAGTCCATTGGGTCTCAAAGAGCTGGACACGATTGAGTGACTGAACTGATAAATTCTCCTCTGGTTAAAAAGTCATTTACTTACATAATGAAGCAACAGCTTTAACACTGAAGATGATCAGAGACGTTCCATTTTAGGAGAACTGAGGTTACCACCTAGCACACGTCATTGTTACTTATTCTACAATAAATAACCAGAAGACTACTTACCTATAAGAAATTGAGACTGGGACGGGAACCTGGAGGAAGTTTAGGTTCAGGGTAATCTTTTCTGAGGGCTTCTCAGGTGACTTGGTGGCAAAGAATCCGCCTGCCAATGCAGGAGACACAAATTCAATCCCTGGGTGGGGAAGATATGCTAGAAAAGGAAATGGCAACCCACTACAGTATTCTTTCCTGGGAAATCCCATGGATAGAGGAGCCTGCTGGGCTACAGTCCAGGGGGTCACAAAAGAGTCAGCCATGACTTAGCAACTAAACAACAACAACCTTTTCTGAATCATGGGTCGGACTGTGAGTCCTAAAAATCATCTCTAAGAGTGGCCTCCAAGCCCAACCCCTTCAAGTGAAACGCCTCAATTTGCCTCTTTGAGTTCATAAAGTAAACACCCCAGCCAGTAGCCATTCTTTGGGCCCTTTGCAGGCCAAGGGGTGTGCACAGCAACCTCAAGGTCAGCCTTTAGGAGGACAGAGCAGGCAGGAAGGCTGCGCGAGTTCTGTAGTTCTTGGAATTTATGTTTCAAAACTTGGTCTGTATGTGAGAGCCAGGGGTTAAAGGGAGTATCAACAGGGATAGGTACGTCCCTTGACCCATGGACTTCTCAGCTCATGGGAGGTTGCAGCTTGAGGGGAGCCATGGCAGGACCCTCTAAACTGAGGGGGGCCCAGTTCAAGGCCCACTCTTGTCTTGATCTAGGGGCAGAACTGCACCTAGACTAGGATAAAGCTTCAGGCGCTTTTCTGACTTTTTAAAGCTAAACTCCTAAGCCGAACATAAAGATTATTCTAACAAATCAGGAGACACAAAAGTAGAGACAAAGGCTAAACTAACAGCATTTTGCTCTCTCAAGGGCCCCACAGATGAGGCAGTAACTGGAGATTTGTCTATATTTCTATAGAGCAAACCAGTTCCTCACTCAATAGAAACAGTTCACTCCCTAAAACTTTATTAGAGCAGTCCTCAGTAGCTGTAATGCTAGAATTCCTTTGTAAGAGAGGCTTAGAGGCAGAGGTCTAGTTGGAAGTGGGGAGACTTGAAACTTCATTTGTAGAGTGGTTTACATAAGCTGAAAAAAATGTAAAAGGAACAGGTGGGGATAGGACACTGTTGGCACTTTGCCATGACTGTGTGCCAATCTCTCCCATCCTCCAAATTCCTTTTTGGCCTTAAGCTACCATAAATAAATCAACAGCATTAAAAGTATTAGGCCTGCTTCTGTGTCATTTTCTTTCTGGGACACTGTACACAGCATATTAACATAGAACCTTTTGGGAATGCTGTTAGAAAACACTCATAAGTGACATGCGAAGGAGAAATAATACAAAAGAAAAAAGATCACAAAAACACACATGTAGACTTTGAAATAGGCTTCTGTTTTATGAAATCAAGTGCAACTTGTGAAGAGTGAAAAACACCATACCTTGATAAGCCCAAAGTCTTCTCTTCTACACATACACTTTTCTAAAAATTCAAGATGAAACAACTGCCCATGTTGATTCAAAACTGCAGGCATTAAACCTCCACTATTGGGGCTTCCCTGGTGGCTCATTGGTAAAGAATCCGCTTACCAATGCAGGAGACACGGTTTTGATCCCTGGACTGGGAAGATCCCACATGCTGCAGAGTAACTAAGCCCATGGGACGCAACTACTGAACCCAGGATCTGCAACTAGTGAACCCTGCACACTCCAGAGCCTGTGCTCCACAAGAGAAGCCACCACAAGAAGAAGCCCGAGCACTGCAACTAGAGAAAAAGCTCATGCAGCAGCGAAGACTCAGCACAGCCATAAATTAATTAAAATTAAAACAAACCCCAAACCTTACACTTTGCTCAGATGCAAATCAGAAGAAAGGTATAAACTCAACTCCTTTCCTCCAGGTTCATCTTTGATTTTTACTGCATGTAGACAAGAATGAATCTTATGTTTAATTGGATATCTGAAATGTTGCATATGTCAATCCCATCCATTTCATTTCTTGTTCTTAGATTCTGTATCCTAAGTTCTGATTACCAATGTTCACAGAGCTCACTTGAATTGGCTCAGCTATGAAAAACTATTCCTTGCAATCTTTTTAGATAATTGAGTGAAGCAATTATAAAACAGTTAAAATGTAGTATATTCATAATTTTGTAAAGCCTTGGCATGGGTCTTTTTCTCTGACATTAACTCCATAGAAAAAATTATTCCCCCAAAATCCATGTCTCTTATAAAGGATGGTTGTGATTTTGAGGTGGACAGTCCCAATTCCTGGGGGATGCTGTGTGATTTGGCGCTATCCATGTTTAACCCAGTGTGAGAAAAATATTGTAATTCAAGGAATATTTATTGAGCACTGACAATGGGTAAATCACCATGCTAATATAATGGAGAAAAAAGTCACACATTTCAAAGGAGCTTATATTCAAATGAGATATGCCGTGTGTACTAAGTTTACAGCATAATTTGTGTAATTTTTCCTGTATTTTTGGCACCAAGCTTGTTTCCAATCGTTTATTGTCACTTAAGATGCTGTCATGAACATTCATTCACTGATCTATTCATTGAATATTGGTTCAGCACCTATGATATATAAATCATTAATCTTAATGCTACAAGATTTCATATTATAGCATAATACTTCAAAATTCCTTTGTGCAACTTTTCCTATGAGAAATTTTTGTTCAAAAATTATACCAGCATGTCATTGACTATTGTGACTAAACAGAGAAGGACCAGCCTATAAAATCTCAAATGAAAAGTTATTGAATACAAACCCATGGCAATCATATCTGCCCAAGGAGAACTTTGAAAGTACAGAACACTACACTTTTGAAGTATGTGCCCAATTAGAACTAAAACCCTACAAAAATTGAGAGTTCTAGATCTGCTCCAATATATGAAACCTATGTTAGCTGGAAGAAGAAAAGCTGGAGTTAAAGACATTTTTAACCACAGCAACATAAGATCATGTCCAGCAAACTTCTTTTTAAAAGTTCCATAAATTCCATATTACCTAAATTCCACATCATCACTTATTCCAACTAAACATAAAACCCTAAAGTAAAATCTTTATGATGATAAAGAAAAGATAGCTTAGTTTTCTCCTATGTTATAAAAGCCTTAGTTGCCTTTGAAAATACAGCAAACCAAAGTTTTGTCTTCAACATTTCAGTCATAATGTACCTTTCCTGCTTCCCATAGTTGAGATACTCAAGGTGCCTAATAATAAAATGTTCTCAACTACAGGATTATATCTGATAGATAGAGTCCCTGAAGAACTATAGACAGAGGTTCGTGACATTGTATAGGAGGCAGTGATTGAGACCATCCCCAAGAGAAAGAAATACAAAAAGGCACAATGTTTGTCTGAGGAGGCCTTACAAATAGCTGAGAAAAGAAGAGAAGGAAAAGGCAAAGGAGAAAAGGAAAGATATACCCATCTGAATGCAGAGTCCCTAAGAATAGCAAGGAGAGATAAGAAAGTCTTCCTCAGTGATCAATGCAAAGAAATAGAGGAAAACAATAGAATGGGAAAGACTAGAGATCGCTTCAAAATTAGAGACACCAAGGGAACATTTCATGCAAAGATGGGCACAACAAAGGACTTAACAGAAAGGAAATGGTAGGGACCTAACAGAAGCAGAAGATATTAAGAAGAGGTGGCAAGAATACACAGAAGAACTGTACAAAAAAATCTTCATGACCCAGATAACCACGATGGTGTGATCACCCATCAAGAGCCAGATATCCAGGAATGCAAAGTCAAGTGGGCCTTAGGAAGCATCACTATGAACAAAGCTAGTGGAGGTGATGGAATTCCAGTTGAGCTATTTCAAATCCTAAAAGATGATGCTGTGAAAGTGCTTCACTCAGTATGTCAGCAAATGTGGAAAACTCAGCAATGGCCACAGGACTGGAAAAGGTCAGTTTTCATTCCAGTCCCAAAGAAATGTCAAAGAATGTTTCATTCCGATGCCAAAGAATGTTCAAACTACCACACAATTGCACTCATCTCACATGCTAGCAAAGTAATGCTCAAAATTCTCCACGCCATACTTCAACAGGACATGAACTGTGAACCTCCAGATGTTCAAGCTGGATTTAGAAAAGGCAGAGGAACCAGAGATCAAGTTGCCAACATCTGTTGGATCATCAAAAAAGTGAGAGAGTTCCAGAAAAGCATCTACTTCTGCTTTATTAACTATGCCAAGGCCTTTGACTGTGTGGATGACAACAAACTGTGGAAAATTCTGAAAGAGATGGGAATACCAGACCACCTGATCTGCCTCCTGAGAATTCTGTATGCAGGTCAAGAAGCAACAGTTAGAATCAGACATGGAACAACAGACTGGTCCCAAATTGAGAAAGGAGTACATCAAGGCTGTATATTGTCACCCTGCTTATTTAACATATATGTGGAGTACATCATGCGAAATGCCAGGCTTGATGAAGCGCAAGCTGGAATCAAGATTGCCAGGAGAAATATCAATGACCTCAGATATGCAGATGACACCACCCTTATAGCAGAAAGCGAAAAAGAACTAAAGATCCTCTGACAAAAGTGAAAAGAGGAAAGTGAAAAGTTTGGTTTAAAACTCAACATTCAGAAAACTAAGATCATGGCATCCAGTCCCATCACTTCATGGCAAATAGATGGAGAAGCAGTGGTAACAGTGACAAACTTTACATTTTTTGGCTCCAAAATCACTGCAGATGGTGATTGTAGCCATGAAATTAAAAGACACTTGCTCCTTGGAAGAAAAGCTGTGACCAAGTTAGACAGCATATTAAAAAGCAGATATCACTTTGCCAACAAATGTCCATCTAGTCAAAGCTATGGTTTTTCCAATAGTCATGTATAGATGTGAGAGTTGGACTATAAAGAAAACTGAGTGCCAAAGAATGAATGCTTTTGAACTGTGGTGTTGAAGACTCTTGAGAGTCCCTTGGACTGCAAGGAGAGCCAACCAGTCCATCCTAAAGGAGATCAGTCCTGAAGATTCATTGGAAGGACTGATGCTGAAACTGCAACTCCAGTACTTAGGCCAGCTGATGTGAAGAACTGACTCATTTGAAAAGACCCTGATGCTGGGAAACTTTGAGGGCGGGAGGAGAAGGGGACAACAGAGGATGAGATGGTTGAATGGCATCACCAACTTGATGGACATGAGTTTGCGTAAACTCCGGGAGTTGGTGATGGACAGGGAGACCTGGCGTGATGCAGTCCATGGGGTCACGAAGAGTCAGACACGACTGAGCAACTGAACTGAACTGAACTGACCTGAACTACTGGCTTTTTTGTTAGCTTTAAATACTGTTTTGGCGACCCCTAGTGTGAAACATGATATCAACACCTGGACATACAGAAAATCCTTTTGATATTTTAAGATTTGCTTAGAGTAAAAGGATACCTAAAAATAATTATTTCACCAAAGGAGATGTGATTTTTGTTAATTTCAATTTGAACTTTGTATTTTTATGCAGTAGTAATAAAACTTAAATATAATTTCTGGATACACAAGGCATTTGATGATCAATAAGAGGGTGCTTATTTATAGAGCATAATACACCCATACAATGGAATATTATGCAGCTTTAAAACAAGACCAGAAATCAAAAAGGATGAGGAAGTTTTTTATGTACTTATATGAGATTATCACCACGATATGTCCAAGAAAACAAAACAAAAAGCAAACAAAAAGTCATAGTAGAGAACTATAGCAAGCATTTTGCTACCATCTAAATTTTAAAAGGGGTTAAATATCAAATATATCTGTAGGCACTTAAATAAGTATATCATATATATTTGTGCTTTCATTTTTAAAATCTCTGGAAGGATAAACAAGATACACATAGCAGTCGTTACTTACTGAGGATGGGAAATGGGTAGATGTTGAAAAATGCATTCTTTTGATCTTGAACGAAACCTTGACCATTCAAAATATTAAATGACTTAAAAAAAATTTTAAAGCCAGCAGCTACAAAGATAGACCAAGAAAAGATGAAAAGAGAAAAATGCTGCCTTGCATTACTAGACTTAAGAAATGGATTAAAGTATAATTTTCCACCTAAAACAGATATGTTTTCTTTTCCTTATACATTTTTTATTCTATATCCTTTATTGGAAACTTGTCTTAATTATTTTCTTTACTTAAATGCCAAAATACAAGATGGCATTTGATAGTTATATTGAAGTAACCTAACAGGCAGGACTGACTTAAGGTAATATCTTGGGACAGAAAATAGTAACAGTTTTTCTGATATATCTCACTAACAAGGCCACTGGCTGCAGACCAAAACTCTTTATTAGCAAGAAATGTAAGAAAATGTGATGCTCTTTACAAGGTGACAATTTAAGACTCATAAGGAACATCTTTAAATATATACAGCATATACCCAGGGATAAATCTGATAGAAGACATGAAAGATCCATTTGGAGAAAATTACATAAGCTTTATTTAAAGTAAAAAAATTAGACTTAAATAAATGGAAATATTTACCATGTACCAGATGAGAAAATTCAATATAGTTAAGATGACAATTCTCCTCAAATAAATCTATCAATTCAGTGTAACTGCAATTAAAAGTGAAGCAGGGTTTTTGTGTTATCTGTATGCTGATCTTGATACATGGAAGGCTTTCTTGGTGACTTTGAGGATCTTTTGTACAAAATAATATTCAGAGGTTCATTTAGATTTTTAAAGCTAATGTTCAATTTATTAAAGCCAATAAATCGAAGAACCACCTCTTTCCTTAAACTTTTTGTTTTTTTTGGCTGTGCCGGGTCTTCATTGTACGAGCTTTTCTCTACTTGTGGCAAGCAGGGCATACTCTCAAGTTGTGGTGAGCGGACTTCTCTTTCCAGTGGTTTCTCTCGTTGCAGAGCATGGACTCTAGGGCACGTGGGATTCAGTAGCTGCGGCTCCAGGACACAGGCTCAATAGTTGTGGTGCTTGGGCTTAGTTGTCCCACAGCACGTGGGATCTTCTCAGATCAGAGATCGAACCCATGTCTCCTGCTTTGACAGGAGGATTCTTCACTACTGAGCCACCAAGGAAGCCCTCCTTAAACTTTCAAGCTCAGCAAAAAATCCTAAACTATTTACTAGTCTAGCAAATTTTCACAGTCATTTTTAAGAGGTTTTTAGATAAAATTGAACTTCATTCCAAATTTTTACTCTCAAATATTTTATACCATAACTTTCAACATAATTCTTCAGTTTTGCTTTTAAGTATTGCAATTGTTTGACAACAAATACAAGTTCTCATGTACTTATATTATTTTCACAAATTACGTTTTCAAAAGTTCTCATATATTCCACATCACTGTATAAAACAGTGATGAACCTCACTACCCCTCACCCTAGTTCAAACAAACACTGGAGTCCTCACCCCTCGTAACTTACGGGTGACTGCATTTAGAGATAGGGCCTTTACGTGAAATGAGGTGTTATGACCAGACTCTAATTCAGTATGACTTGTGCTTTTCTAAGAAGAGGAGATTAGGACACGGAAACACGGAGGAAAACCATGTGCAGACAGAGAGAAGATGAGATCTGTGAGACAATGAGAGAGTTCTCAGAATGAAACCAATCTTGCCAACACGTTGATCTTGGGACTTCCAGACTACAGGACTGGAAGGAAATAAATTTCTATTGTTTAAGTCATCCAGTTTGTGGCACTTTGTTTTGGCAGCTGTAGCAAACTTATACACCTTGGGTCTTAATTAATACATATAAATATTTTCTATCTAGCTCCAAAGGTCTTCGAATTTGAGGTTTTTCTCTCATATCCTTAGAATCATTCTTAATGATATGCAAATAATATTAACTTTCATGGCTTTATTTAACTACTCAATCACAATTTCTATGAGGATTTTACTGACAGTCTAAATTCATGTGGAAGAGTAAAGGATCAAGAATTGTGAAGACATTTATGAAAGAAGGAAATTCTACAGAATTTCACGCTGTCAGATATCAAGACTTATTATAAAGATACAGTAATTAAGATCTTGTGTTACTGGTATGGGCACAGCAAAGAGACTAATAGAACATAATGCCCAGAAACAGACCTACATATACAACAGAAGCATTAAAGGTGAGTAGGGAAAGGATGTACTACTTAGTGAGTGACTGGTTATCACTGTTAGCCATACAGAAACATATTTAACTAGTTAGCCATATGAGTTGAGTTGAGTTTATGTGCTCAATCATGTCTTACTCTTTGTGACCCCATGAACTGTAGAGCCTGCCAGGCTCCTCTGTCTACAGGATTTTCCAGGCAAGAATACTGGAGTCAATTGCCATTTCCTTCTAATTAGATCCCTAAAGAAACAAAACCTTCCAGGTGAATTAAGTTTCTAAATATGAAAAAGCAAAATTCTAAAACTTTTACAGGAAAATTAAGAAAACTGTTTTTTATGGTCCTGGAGTAGAAAAGGATTTTTTTTTAAATTTCATTTTTCAAACCAAATACAAAAAGGACAAACCATAAAGGAAGGTTGATACATCTGACTACTTTAAAATTAACTTCTGTATAACAAAACATACCATAAATAAAGAGTAAAGATGAACCCTAGACTGGAAAAAAAATTTTTCATTGCATGCAAGTGGCAAGTCTAGTATCCTGAATATTTAAAGATCTCCTTAAAAATTAGTAAGAAAAAGACAAACATCCCTATAAGAAAATGGGCAAAGGATAAGAATATGCAATTCACAGAAACAAGAATACAACAGGTTAATAAACACATTTTTTTAAATGCTAAATAAAACACATAGCTATAGCTATGTATATCAACAAGGATGCTGACAAGGAAAAAAAACAACTTTCATAACAGTACACATGTTTATCTGTGTCATTTATTGTCATTGTTTAGTCGCTAAGTGGTGTCCGACTCTTTTGCAACCCCATGGACTGTAGCCCACCAGGCTCCTCTGTCCATGAGATTTATGAAGCTTTAAAACATGCATAAAAAAAGACATCTACTGTTTATGGATATACAAACTTGCAGCAGTCAAAAGCATGGGCTCAGGAATGATTAATTCTAAACTCAAGATAGGATCCTAAAGTGAGTAAGTTAGGGACATCAATACAGAGAACTTTTCGAGTTTATTTCTTTAAAAAAACAAAGCCAAAACGAAATAATGAAGTTGGAAGCAAAAATGGCAAAAGGCCAAGTTTGATACATCTGGATGGTAAATCCACAAGCATGCCTTATATTAGTTTCTAGGTTTTAGGAAGGAAACATTTGTTGTAACAAAGTTTGAACTGAAGGGGTAACATTTTTTTTTTCATTATTGATACACTTATTTGATGCTTTAAGAATATTTGTGTCATTTTCTTTTTTCAATCTTTCTTAAAAAAAAAAAAACAACTGCGTGTATCTAAGGGGTGCAAAAAGATTTCATATACGTATACACAGTGAAACGTTGTTTACTACTGTCAAGCTAATTAATATATGCATCTCCTCCCATTAGAGTTGTTGAGCCGCTCAGTCCTCTTTGCAACCCCATAGAGGGCACCACGCCAGGCTTCCTGTCCATCACCATCTCCTGTGCTTACTCAAACTCACGAGAGCACCTGAAATTTACTCTCTGGAAAATTTCGACATTCAGTATAGCATTAACCATAATCATCATGCTGTACCTCTCTAGACTTACTGGTACTACGTAACTGCCATTTTGCACCAGAATAGAAGTATTTTAAAGTTGTCTTTCACCCCGTAAAGAGTTCTTTCTATATGGCTACCATACAGTTGTTTATCCGTTCATCAAAAGTTTTTAGAGAAACATTCTCTGTCAGGCTATGAGGATATCATAAAAGAAGCATATGATACATCATCAACAGACGCAAACAATTTTTCTTAAGTAGTTTGTATTCGTGTGAGGAAGTTCTTTAAACCAAAAGTTGGATTTAAAGTGATAATAACATAGAGATGTAAAGAGGAAGAATTTCCATCTGTCTGGTGTAGTCAGTCAATTTCAAGGAGATACTTTCGAGGTGACTTAAAGAGAAAAGTGTTTGCCAGGGGGAACAAAACATTCCAAGCAGCGGGAACAGCAGGAACGGAGATCTGGGGAGGCGAGCAGCATAGAACGTTGAGAAAGATTTATAGGCTGAGGGCGTGTAGGGCGGGGTGAGAAGTTGAAGGGAGAATATCAAAATTAGAAGCTCAAGAGGAAGCAGCGGCTTGATGCAGGCGCCCGAACGTGTCGGAACTGGTGCTATACTTTGGTGACCAGGCAAGAAACGGCAGCCCTGCAAGCGATGAAATAACTTTCCACACAACTTGTAAAAGGTGGCTGGGCCCAGAACTTGCGTCTCCTGACCTCAAGGTGACCCACTCACGGTTGTGAACGGGTTACCACTGTGCCTCGTTAGCTCCGAAAGCGGGGTCATACCAGGAGTTCATATTCCCAGTTCCTGCCTGTCCTGGAGAGTTTCTCATTTCCATTTGGCCCCAAACCTCCTGAGCATGCCTCTTGCCTTCCAGACACCTCCCTCCATTAAGCCGCCAACATCCTTTTAAACATCTCTCCATTTCTTGTTGTTGTTTAGTCGCTAAATTGTGTCTCTTTTTGCGACCCCATAGATTGTAGCCGGCCAGGCTTCTATGTCAATGGGATTTCCCAGGCAAGAATACTGGAGTGGGTTACCATTTTCTTTTTCAGGGGATCTTCCCGACCCAAGGCTAGAGCCCATGTCTCCTGAATTGGCATACGGTTTCTTTACCACTGAGCCACCAGGGAAACCCTTTAAACATTTCTCAGGGTTCCTAAAAAGCCTGAGTTACCAGCCCTCATAGACCACAAGTCCCAGCATGCAAAGCTCCTTTCAGAAAAGGGCCACTAAAAGGACCAGCATGCAACGCTCTGTGAAGGGGGCGGGACTCTCTACAGGGGCGGCCTACTTGTAGCGTCGCCTAGGCAACTCCAATTCGGTGACAGACTACACTTCCGCTTCCGCCTCTGAGTCCTGGGACGGCAAATCTGCACGGCTTCGTCGCTGTGACGCCATCCGCCTGCGACCGCGCGGGTGCGGAAGTTCCGCAGTCCCGCTTGAAGTCCCAGAGCGCCTTCCTGTAGTCGGCTGCCTCTCACCTGGGCGCAAAGGGAAAAGCGGTGAGATGACGGACCGCTACACCATTCACAGCCAGCTAGAGCATCTGCAGTCCAAGTACATCGGCACCGGCCACGCGGACACCACGAAGTGGGAATGGCTGGTGAACCAGCACCGCGACTCCTACTGCTCCTACATGGGCCACTTCGATCTTCTCAACTACTTCGCCATTGCCGAGAATGAGAGCAAAGCACGAGTCCGCTTCAACTTGATGGAGAAGATGCTGCAGCCTTGCGGCCCGCCAGCCGACAAGCCGGAGGAGAACTGAGTCCCCGCGGTATCACTGCTGTACGTGAGTACCTGTCCCTGAGTTCCCCGGGTTTGCCTGCATTCTCGCTTGTTCTTAAGTGAACTGATTCTCCATGTCTCTCCTTCTCGTGCTTTCCTTCCACAGAGGTGCTTACCCAGGGCGTCCCGCATGACCTGCCTTCCTGTGGACCCTGTTTTCCTGTGGAACACAGCGTTGGGAGACCGTCAGGACCTCTGAGAACTGTGACTGGACCGTGGAGCAAACTTTAGAGAAGACGGCACTGGAGTGAGACGGGATTTAGAGGCTCGTTTTCGGCTAGTTGATTGTTGCTTTTTACATAAAGTTTAGAAATGTTTCAGTCTCTTGGTGTGGACTACATATGTTCTGGTGGAGGGCTCCAGGGAGGGCTTTGGGACTGTGGCTTTGGGGGAGGCGGGAGAATAGGAGGGATAAACAAGGGGAGGGTTAGCAAGGGGCTGGGTAGGTAGTTCAGGGCCAGCGTTCATTGCCAGACACTTAAATGCTCCCTGCATAACCTTTATAACATTCCCCAACCCAGACTTTTCCCAAGAGCTTTTTTCAGGCCCATAACGCTTTCAGTATGGAAAAATGTGATCATGGTATCCCTTCTTTTTCTTTCATTCAAAAAAAAAAAAAGAAAGAAAGAAAATCTTTGCTGGCGTTGTCCTCTCTCTGCAGATTGCATTCGCTCTTTGGGGACTTTGTGGATGTGTCTTGAGACTTGACAAGCTGTCAGACGAATTCTTTCATTCCTTCAACATTCAACAAGTATTTGTTGAGTCCTATGTGACAGGCATTTTCCATGCTTTAGGGGCTTATATTAACACTAGTTGGGGGAGCAGCACACTGCATCAATTGTAGATAAAAGCAAATGTTAGAAGGAACTGTGGAGAATGGAGTAACAGTAGCATTGCAGTTTAAATAGGCTGCCTTGTGTTAGACTATTGAGAAGGTGACATTTGTGCAAAGACTTTAAGGAAGGCATGCAGAAACGGGGGAGATTACTCTCCAGGCCAAGAAAACTTCCAGTGAAAAGTACCTAAGACAATTGTGTATGGCTTATTGGATGAAGAGTAAAGAAACAAGTATGGCTGAAGGGAATGAGCGGGGGGAGAGTGGAGGTATAGCTTATGGAGAGGGAACAGATAAGAGTAGAGCCTGGTGGGCCTATGTAAGGACTTGTGGCTTTTATCCTGAGTATATGGGGAGCCATTGGAAGACTATTAGGTGATAGGATCTGACACATTTTAAATCAGTGAGTCTCAAGCATATTGGCCTTGGAATACCATTACATTCTTAAAAATTCTTGAAGACTCCCACAGAGCCTTTGTTTTTGGTTATAGCTGTCGATAGTCACCAAATTAAAAATTAAAACTGAGAAATATTTAAAATACCTGGTAATTCATTTTAAAATAACAATAAGAGGACTTCCTTGGTGGGCCAGCAGTTAAGAGTCTGCCTGCCATTGTAGGGGACATAGGTTTGATCCCTGGTCCAGGAAGATTGCACGTGCTGCGGGGCAACTAAACCTGGGTGCTGCAACTACCGAAGCTCATCTGCTCTAGAACCTGTGCTCCACTAGAAGAGAGGCCACCACAATGAGAAACCCATAACTAAAGAAAGCCTACATGCTGCAACAAAGACCCAGTGCAACCATACATAAATCAATAAAATAACAATAAAAAGACCATTACATGTTAACAAGAATATGTTTCATGAAAAATAACTTTTCCAAAACAATTTAGTGAAAAAGATAGTGTCTTTTTTTTAAAAAAAAACAACTTTGCATATGACTTCAGTGTCGGTATATAAAGGTGTTAATTGCTCAGTTGTGTCTGACTCTTTGCGACCCAATGGACCGTATGCCGCCAGGCTTCTCTAATTGATGGAATTCTCCAGGCAAGAATACTGGAGTGGGTTGCCGTTTCCTTCTCCAGGGGATCTTCCTGACCCAGGGATCAAACCTGCGTCTCCTGCGTTGCAGGCAGATTCTTTGCCATCTGAGTCACCAGGGAAGCCCCCTTCTTCAATGTCCAGCTTAATATAAGACAGCTGTGTTCTTTTATCTGCTTCTGCATTCAAACTCCTAGAATATGAAGTTTTGGCTGAAGTATGAAAAAACCCACTTCGGGACTTCCCTAGTGGTACCTCCTGCCAATACAGGAGACAAGGGTTCGATCCCTGGTCTGGGAACATTCCACATGCTGCAGAGCATCTAAGCCTGTGTGCCATAGCTACTGAAGCTTGTGCATCCTAGAACCCGCAGGCCACAACTACTGAGCCCGTACACCTAAAGCCTCTGCTCCACAGCAAAAGAAGCCGCTGCAGTGAGAAATCCATGGGCTGTAACAAAGTAACCCCCACTTGCCATACTAGAGAAAACCCTTGTGCGTCAGTGAAGACCCAGCACAACCAAAAAACAAAGTTTTTTTTTAAGTCATCTTAAAAAAGCCCACTTCACATAAATATATAGTAAGGGAGAAATACTTCAATAGCCATTTCAAATATCTTAGAAGTTAGATAGAAGGTAGGATATGATCAGCTTTTCATTCTCTTATTATATTAAAATTCATTAATCTATGTTGAGTATTGAATGGACCTTTTACCCATATGTGATTTTATAATATCTTAAATTGCTCATTTGGAAAGTGTTGGCTCACTGAATTATACAGGCCCTCTAAGTGTTGACACATTTCATTGTGTATACCAAAATAATGTTCTTTGTACATATTGTTAGTATCATCGCTGATCTCTTGAGAAAAGTCTTACAGTGTTAGTAAGCTGAAAAACTAACAGTGATGATATAAGTTTTCCACAATTTGAAGTTTTTACTTGATAGCCTAAATTTGGTTACTGGTAGCAAATCGTGTCTCTTTTTTTCCTTAAAGTGACAAGCCTACTTGGTTCATTTTCAAGAAAATATCTGTCAAACACCAAATTCTGAATAATTGCAGTTTGTCAGTCTTCCAAGTAAAGAATGATGTTCCTTGAGAGAGAAAGAAAAAAAGAGTCCATTTAGTCTGCAACTCAAATAATAACAAGTGCTTTTTCTTAAAAAAAACCACTGTGCTTTGGTGGCAGCAGAAATGGTTTATGCATACTACCAGTTTTGATCATTCGAAAAGATATGTCCTTGTGGGCTAAGATTTCATAAAATCAGTTTTATTTCATCAAGGACATTCTTTTTAAAAATAATTTTATTTATTTTTGGCTGCGCTGGGTCTTGGTTGCTGCGTGGGCGTTTCTCTAGTTGTGGCAAGCAGGGGCTACTCTTTATTGCAACGCGCAGGCTTCTCATTCTGGGCGGGGTTTTCTTGTTGTGGAGCACAGGCTCCAGGGCACACGGGCTTCTGTAGTTGTGGCATGTGGGCTCTAGAGCACAGGCCAAATAGTTGTGGCACATGGGCTATGCTGCTCCAAGGCAAGTGGGATCTTCCCAGATCAGGGAATGAACCTGTGTCCCCTGATTTAGCAGGCAGATTCTTTAGCACTAAGCCACCAGGGAAGCCCTAATCAAGGACATTCTTAAGTGAAACGGAGTCGATTTTTTATTCTGTTTATTTTTGTTGAGAGTATATGGCAGTGAAGAATACAATGACTACTAGTAGTTTGGTGTCACTATCTTGATTGATGCTAAGTGCTAGTAGTTTTATTCACGATTGCTTTTTATATCAAGATAACTCAGTGAAAATGGCAAGTAAAATCTAAGTATTATTATTAAAATAGTAAAATCTAAGTATTATTAAAATAGTGTCAACTTCACAGATTCTCTGAAATTCCCACCATTTTCACTTGAACAAAAACTTATATAATGATAGATTAAACTATACTATTTAGACTTGGTTGGATGGCATCACCGACTCAATGGACATGAGTTTGAGCAAGCACTGGGAGATGGTGAAGGACAGGGATGCCTGGCATGCTGCAGTCCATGGGGTCGCAAAGAGTCGGACACGACTGAGCAACTGAATAACAACAAGACTTGAGTATTTAGCAGATATTTTCTCAGAAAATGAATGAAATGGGCCATCATTTCCAGGAAAACAACTGAACCACTTTTTAAAGGGGTCTTTCAGGCTGTTGTGTTGAGAATAGATATAGGTAATGTAACAGAGAACGGACTGTAATTGCCAGCAGTTAAATAAAAGTATCAATACTGATGCTTTTACCCCCATAAAGAATAGGAGAGAGTCAAGCTGTAAATCCTCATCCTTACGAAACTAGAATGAGAGGGAGCCCTTGTCTGTGATTGGAGTGTGTAGCAGTAGACCAGGAGAGATGACAACCCACGTTGCAAATAGAGAGGAAGGGGCTGAATATTTAGTATAGGGTAGTTTATAAAAGAATCAAATGAAACTGTGGACAATAAAGAACTGCAGGAATTTAGAAAGAAGTTAGTAACCTAGAGACTTACATGAACTGGCTTGAATTTATACTATCAGGATTCACAGGGACAAGGATTTGGGTCTGTTTTATTACCCGATAAATCGCAAGTGTCTCAAATGGTGCCAGCATATCACCAGTGTTCAACAAATATTGTATTGAATGTGAAGAGATAAGGCTTAATTTAGACAATATACTAATTTATGATTTAGGCAGTCTTCAAGTTCACCAGAGTAGGTCAGAGCAAAGGAAAGAGATATTTGAAAACATGCTTCTCAGATAGTAATAATAGCTAACATATCGATAGCTTTTATGGTATGCTGAGTGTTTTATCTGATGTGATCTCTGGGAGGTATTATCTTTGTTTTACAGATGAAACAGTTTCAGAAAAGCTATTTGCCCAAGGTCACCCAGATGCTATGCGGCTAAGCCAGGATTTGAACCAGGTCTTTCTAGTTCCAAAGTACAAAGTCTTAAACATACTGTTGCCCAAACAGGTAGAAAATCACATTGGAATAATTGGAAATAAGTGACTGTCTCAGATGAAAAATGGAAGTATTAAAAGTTTAGTAGATTATAATGAAGGACTGTCAGACCAATGTGAAAGTTCTTATATAACACTTAAAAATATAACGTGAAATGTATTGAATAAAGATTATTTTAATGGAAATAATCACTTATGTAGGAAAAATCCATTCAAGGGTTTGAAAGTAAATAAAATGTGGTCCAAATACTTTTAATTGAACCTGTAACTCTGTACTGGTGTGAAATAATTTTTGAATCAGACACAGGAGGGCAGCAGATGATGCTCTTTGGAAGGAGTTTTTGGAAGGAGCTCTAAACTTGTAGATTTCTGCTAATGGGAGAAAACCAGTTCTTTTTATTTCAGTGGTATAATGAGAAAGCCACTTTGTGAACCATAAAATAATAAACATGTTTCTCTTTGACAGATATGTAGTGAATACTACAGATCACGGTATCACACTTACAAGGATGGGACAAATTAAGGATGCTACCCTTAAAATGTTACTTGTCAGGGAAATAAATACAGTACCACATAAATATCTCTGATCTGTAACGGCATGAGTTGAGTGCTAGAAGAAAGGTATGGGGGAAAAGGTGAGAGAGTTTACAAGAAGAATTTACAAACTGCCTATGAAGGAATGGAAGAGGGCATTGTTGAGAAAGAGGCTTTTGAGAAGGATCTTGAGTGGTAAGTAGGACTTATATGTGTAAACCAAGGGGCCAGGCATGACCATTCTCTGGAGATGTGAACAAGCTGCCCTAGGAAGGGTAGGAGAATTCACCTTACTGTTATTTAAAACCTTACCATGACTTCTAATAACTTATGGCCCTTCACTCTCCGCTCCTTATTCTTTTCAGAAGGCTGGAAAAACAGGTTGAGGCCTAAATCCAAGGATAACAATGTTATCTCAGTTAATCTTCACAACGGCCCTGCAAAGGTGGTTATCCCATTCTACCAAAAAGCAAACGGAAATAGGAAAAATTAAGTTGTTAGTATAATATCACGCAGCTACTTAGTGGTTGAGCAGGGACTTACACCCAGGTCTGATTTTAGCATCCAGGCTTTTCATAAAGTTGTTCAAGATTTTCAAACTATGTCTCACAGAATTCTAATGCCAAGAAAAGGTATAGATGGTTTTTGAAGGGCAGAGGTTTGGGAGGGAATAAGGGCAAGGGAATATTTTGGTTAAATAAGTTTCAAAGTTGCTCTAAGTTGCAGTTTCATGCTTCAGTTTAATTTTTTAAAGTTCTGCAGTAAGAAATTTTGCTTATCGTTTTCTAAACTTATTTGAACTAGGAGTTCCTTTTCTCAAGAAATACCAAGATAATTTTGAGAAATTTTTTGGGGGGGTTATTGCTTTTGTCAGCGAGAGAAATTTGAATAGAGAAATGATGTATTCAGCCCTGAGCTTGAGGAAAATGAATTTGCTGGCAGTGTGTAGGTGGAACTCATAACCACAGATAACTTTCCTTTCCTTCTTAGATTATTCTAATTTCCTCAGCTGAAAATAAGTACATTTGTGAGTGAAGAGTTCTTTGTTCTCAGCCCTGATACTGTTCGTGTCTCTCAAACTAGCAACTTAAAGACATTAGAAGCAAAAGAGATTTAATTATATTGCACAAATTAGTTATGAAGCGATCTTTTTCCATGGCTAGGATGTGAAAAAAGAAATGTTATTGCGGAATTTGGAAGTTTTTGTTTACTAATTTTGTTAGCGGCTGGAAGATGTATCTGACAAAGCGTCGGCTTTGAATGATCTGACAGCCAACAGTTAGTCTACTTCAGAGAGATGACAGTTTGTTCTTAATTTAACTGGCTTTTTATCTCACATCCCACATTGCTTCCAGGCTCCTCGTGTCCTTCGCTTTCCTTACCTGCAATACACACATTGCACATACCTGCCCTCTCAGTCACTTAGCATGGAAATAGTGAAACCTGGGAAGAGGTCAGGGGTGCTGGTAGGAAATCAAGACTTGGGAAAATCCATCTCCTCTTCACTGGCACAAATGGCCTGCTGCAAATGGCCCTTTGAAGCTCTCTGGCTTTGATCTGTGTTACCTCAGAATCCTTCCTTTCCTCCACTTTGCTCATTTTCTATCAACTGTTCTCAGTTGTTATCTTGTCCCCCAGCCTTGCCTCTTGCTATATTCTCCTGAACCTCATCCTTTCTTCCTCCATGTTACCTTACTAAAGCAGCGAACTTCAAAACAGACATGTCTTCATACCATCAAAAATGGGGAACAAATAAGCAATTTTAGGGGTTTTGGCACACAGCATCAAAGAATTTAGGGTGTTCACCTCTTCAGCCCCACTTTCCTCTTCAAGCCCTCCACCAGCAGACCAGAGCCCTACTCCTGGTTCTGGCCCACCACTATTTCAGAGCTCTGCCTTTTACAGTAAGGATAATGTTATATCATGATCCTATCTCCTACACCAATTTTTATATAGATTAAGTAATATGGTTTTTTTTTTTTTAGAAAAAAATCATTTTCTCTAATTAAAAAAAAAGAAAGGTATAAAGAATAGTATAACATGGATATTCCTTCTACCTCAAATTGACAACTATTTATATTCTATCAAATTTACGTCCCTCTTTCCCACTTTTAAAATAATTTTGCAAATAATATACGTGAGTGTGGCTCTTCTGAAAAATGAAAGGAAGCACTACAGATAAAACTAATGTTTCCTTTGATCACTCCTAGCCTAATTTTTCCTCTCTCCTC
The DNA here is from genome assembly GCF_963930625.1 of Muntiacus reevesi. NCBI lineage: Eukaryota > Metazoa > Chordata > Mammalia > Artiodactyla > Cervidae > Muntiacus > Muntiacus reevesi. Next base: position 177,787,190 of record NC_089251.1, read on the forward strand.
ATATCAGTTCCATCCCCACCACCGAAATGACTTCTGTGAGTGTTTTTTCAGTTTATCCATTACACCAAACATCTGTCTCTCTCAGTCTGTTTATCTACCTACCTATCCACCCATCTGACATAGAAGTATTTTGTGTTTTAAAAAATATACACATGAAACTGTTTGTCAGTTCCTCAAAAAACTAAACATATAATTTATTTTTTTAAAACTAAACATATAATTTAAAGAGGATAAAAATAAAGTCATAGTTAATGGGGAAAACATAGTACATAAGTGAATCTCCCAATTCTAGAATATCAGGTACTCAATAACTTCATTTGCTGAATCACAAATAAGTGAATAAATAAATAAATGAGTAAACAAGTACATAAGAAGCAATGGAGATTGGATGAAATTGAGAGGGTCATTGAAAATGTTGAATATACATTGCCTGTCACTTGGTATATGAGTAAGCAATGTAAAAAACATCAACTACTCAAATAACTTGACAATTTCACATGAAATGAAAAGCTTAAGCTAAGTTGATCTCGGAATATATTTTTGATTTAATAAGCAATTTCACAATATTCATTTTTATAGGCTCACATGAGAATTCTTTTTCTTAGTTTCTTGGGGAAAGGATATTTTACCAAACACAAAACATCTCCCGTAGGTAGTAGAAGATAATTATCAGGACTTCCTTGGTGATCCAGTGCTCAAGACTCTGCTTCCACTGTGGGGGTACTGGTTCCATCCCTGGTGGGAGAAGTTCCATATGCCACGTGGTATGAAAAAGTAAAAATTAATTTTTTCATTTTGAAAAAATACAATTTTGAAATTAGAATGAAAAATAAAAATAAATAAAAACAACAAGGATCATGCAATGCTATTAACAATCATACACCAACAAATTAGACAACCTAAAGGAAATGGATCTATTCCTAGAAACATAAAATTTATCAACATATGGAAAACAAAATCTGGGGTTAGTACGTCCTGGTAAGAACCCACTTTGGGGATGCTGAGTATAATATGCTTGCACAGGACTAAATATGTACCTTGTTTTCCAGTTAAGTTAAATAGGCCTGTTATTATTAGAGTCTGGATTGTGAAAACATGTTTGTCCTCCTGCGGTTGTGAGGAGATTAGACATTCATTTTTTCTTGGTCTTTAGTGTTCCCTCTGGTTTTGGGTTTTATCTCCCTCCTCGTTTATCTCTTGATTCTTGCTGTTCTGTCTTAAGAAACTCAACAGATGACTAGTGTAATGATGCCAAAACATCAATAACCTTTTCTCTCAGCACTAGAACTTCTTTAGAATTCACCTTAGTAAGACATGTAGTGTTAATTTCACATACTCTGAAGTTCATGTCATAGAAAATGAATTTTTAATGTATTTTTTAATTGGAAGATAATAGCTCTCCAGTGTTATCTTGGTTTCTGCCATACAACAACGTGAATCAGCCAGAAGTGTACATGGGTCCCCTCCCTCTTGGACCTTCCTCCCAGCCCCCATCCCGTCCCTCCCCGCCAGGTTGTCAGAGAGCCCCAGGTTGAGCTCCCTGTGTTATCCAGCAACTTCCCACTAGCTATCTGTTTTACACATGGTAACGTATTAATATATGTTTCAGTGCTACTCTCAGTTTCTCTCACCCTCTCCCTCCCTTGCATAGAGATGAATTTTTAAGGTAGCAAGTAAGATGTATTTATGTGAAGGATTCTATAGTTTGATAACAGACTTTATTTTTATAAAAAGAACATTATTAATGAGAAATTAAATGCATTCTAAATAATATTTACATATCTTTATGGGTGGTTACAGTTGAAGGGACTTCTTGGGGTTATTCATATGTATTTGGAACACTTAAATATGTTTAATGTATTAACTATATTTAAGCTGGCTGTTCATGCTTCTGTATCACATCTCTTTTTTAAAAATTTAAGCGTGGTGAATTTATTTAACAGAAATATTTTTTGAACGAGACCATAAATGCAGGCTTATTCACTAATTTGTCTCACTACAAACTCTATAATGAGATTAAAAACTGCAACCCTACGTAGGCCAGGATTATTGGAAATGTTTCTAGTGAGAAGGAGGTGAAAGTGTCTGAATGCTGTTACCAGAAGGCTAGCCAAAGGGCATGTCTTTTTAAAATCTGTCTAATTTTATCCATTTGTTTCTTTTTGGCTGTGCTGGGTCTCCGTTTTGTGCGGACTCGTCTTTAGTTGCGCGAGCAGGGGCCCCTCCAGTGCAGGGTACAGTCTTCTCTTGTGGAGCGCAGGCTCTGGGGCCCCGGGCTTCAGTGGTTGCAGCGCATGGGCTAGTACTTGTGGCTCCCAGGCTCAGTAGGTGTGGACCTGGGGCTGAGCTGCTCCTCGGCAGGTGAGATCTTCCCTCACCAGGGCTTGAACCCGTGTCCCAGGCATTAGCAGGTGGGTTCTCTAGCACTGAGCCACCAGGGAAGCCTCAAAGGGCATGTCCTGCTCAGTCAGTGCCTTCTCCCGTCCAAGTCCTAACCAAGCCCAACCCTGCTTAGCTTCCGAGATGAGATGAGGTTGGGAACGTTCAGGGTGGTATGGCCGTAGACTTGTGTAGAACATTCTGTGGGCTATAAAATGCCAGCATTGCCTCCTAACAGTGCTCTTCAGAGAGTCAAAGTTTGGGCATAGTGGTTGTTGATTTTGTATTGCGGGAAGGATTATTTTAATTTTTAGACTATATATATGTCTATATTTATACATATTTCTAGACATATGGATAGAAATAGATATAGATATCACCATACAGAAAGTTTCTTTGATATTCAATGTCTGTAAAATTACCTCAAATTTGTTCTGTGTCAGAGTAGGGCTCCCTCGTGCCTTTATGAAAATCATATTTGTATGTATTCAATTGACTCTTCCTCTATAAACAAGGAGTTTGCCCTACATCTAGGTAATCATTAAAGTCTCTTTTCATCCTAATGTATCATTACTAACTTACATGAAAGCTCTCTTTTGCCTCTGACTCAAGGTTCTGGGCAATTAATAGGGTAAAGTTTGAGTCTCATTGTGTCTATGTGTCCTTTTTTAAATTTCAAATAATAATATTATATATGAACAGATTCCTACTGAAACTCTGTGTTTCACTTAGCCTTTGATTTTTAAAATTCCAATTAGTATCAATAATAACTGGCTCACTTTTTCAAGTATGAATGTAATAATACTGATTTTTATGAGCTTTTTATGAGCTTTATGACTGGCTCTAAATTGCTGAAATCTTTCAGTGTCAGACTATCTGTGGGATTGCTAAAATGCAGTTTTATATGCCTAGCATGCTAATAATCAGCATCAGTTGGCTTATCTGTCACATGAAGCACTGAAATAAATATGGCATTGATTTGTATGGCAAGTGCTGTACCCAGGATGGCCCTTTCTTTCTTTGTTCTTCAGCCTAATCTGCTAAATATTTTCTGTTCCAGATTTCCACCAAGTAACTGAACCTTAAATATCAGAAGTGCACAGCACATAAATCTAAAAAGGGTTTAATTCAACCTACCCTCTAATTTTTATGTGGTATCTTTAATAAACAGCTCGCTTAAAACAGCACTGCTGCTTTTAAAAGATAGTGTTAAATCTATGCTCTAAATTGGTATCATGTCTTAATTTTTTGTAATGAGAGATTATGGTTTTCTAAGGATAGAGTTTACCACAAATATGTGGTTACTAAAAGTCCAAATTGTGTCTGTTATAGTACTACTTTCAGAAATTCCTCCTGACATAGCCACTTACATGAAATTCTATTTATCCTGTTCAGGGTGTACAAAGGAGTCAAGGTAGAATGCCAGACTGACCTGGGCGAAGCTGCTGGAAGGTTTTCCCTTCCTACCTAAAAGGAGCTTGACCAGAGAGACTATTTTATTCATTTTTATGTACTCATTAATTATATGCCTCCAACACAGATTTTCTCAAAACTGGTACATAGTAGACTTGCAGTAAATATTTACTGAATGTGTCTTTATGCCTAGGGACTTGTCTTCTCTATTCTAAGTCAGGATTATTTTAGTTGCAAAAGAAAGACATTGAGATCCACACTGTCTGAAGTGAAAGGGAACTTCGGGGCTTATGTTACTAACCAGTCCAAGTGCTCTCCTTGGTGCATCATGATCCAGGATCCAATTACACGACCAGAACTTTGTTTTTCTCTTTCTTAATTTCTTTTTTTCTGGTTCCTCAGTGCTGCATCAATTTCCTGAAAGCTGCCAATAGCTCCAGGAGCTATATACTTCCAGGTTCAAATCCAAAACCCATCCTGAACCAATCATATTGGCTAAGGGCAACAATATATTGATTAACTTGGACTTGGGCATGTGTTCCTCCCCTGGATTACAGTGGAGTTAATGCCTCAAGAGGTACCTGACCCCACAGCAGGAAGTGGACCCATTGAGAGAAATACAGAAACAGTTATTAGGAGAAGATTGAATGGATGCTGGAAAAAAATACACCAGAGTTGACCCCGATAAATATGTAGTCTCTTAAACCTTCAGTCAGCTTCATGCTACATATTGCATTTAATTTATTTGAAAATGCACATTCCCCTCCCCTGCCCCTTTTTTATATCTCTGAAATCATGTCACATCATATAAGCAGGGACTCTCTTCTGAAAGAAGTGTGTATTGAACTTGGCATTTTAGAAAGCATGTGACTCAGATAAAGGCTTCCCAGGTGGCTCAGTGATAAAGAATCTGCCTGCCAATGCAGAAACTGCAGGAGACATGGATTGGATTACATCCCTGGGTTGGGAAGATCCCCTGAAAGAGGAAATGGCAACCTGCTCCAGTATTCTTGCCTGGAAAATCCCATGGACAGAGGAGCCTGACGGGGTATAGTTTATGGGGTCTCAAAGAGTTGGACACTATTGAGCAAGGAGCAAAGAGTGACTCAGGTAAACAAAAAGGAAGAGAGAGGAGTTCTAGAAGGAATAGAATAGATAATAAGAAAAAAAATGGATGTAAAATTATGTACTTTAGGAAGAAAGATGCCCCTGGCCAGAATGGGTGGTTCAGAGAAAGTTAAGAGTGGAAGGTTTTTGAGAAAATCTATGTTGGAGGCCATGTTGTGAAAGATCTCTAAATGCCAAATGAAGGAGCCTGGACTCAATAATATGAGAGATGGGGTAATGGGGCTATCCAAGCAGAAATTTGCTTATTCAAAATGTTAGGCTGTTCGAAGATTAACTTGGAGTAAATACCAGGAAAGGAGTAATAGAAGAATAACTTAGAAGATTAACCTGGAATCAATACCAAGAAAGGATTGGATAGAGAGCGAAGAGTGAAAGAGATGGAAGGGGCTGAAGGAGATGGAAGGGGCAGGATACAGAATGAAGAAGGAGAAAGTTCTGACATCTGTCATTGGAAAATGAATATGGGACAAATAATCTGAGAAATAAACAGAAGTGAAAATAAGAGCAGATCCATGCCAAGATGGTGATTTAGGAGGATTCTGAACTCACTGCCTCCCACTGACACACCAAATCTATAGCTACATCTGGAACAATTTTCTCTGAAAAAAAACAAACAAGAAAACCTAGAAACCATCTAAGTAACTCCTACAGATTAGATGAATGAGAAAACACACACAGACATGGAAGAGGGTAGGAGAGGCTGAGGAACAGTCTCACCATAAAACCCAGCCTCAGGGCACCAACCCACAACCAGGAAAGAACTCAGACCCTGAGCTTCTGCTTTAGGAGTGAAGGGTTTGACTTATACCTGGTACTCCAACTTTTAAGACCTGCCCCTGAAAATGAGCCCACAAAACATGTAGCTTTGAAAGCCAAGGGGCTCACATTCATGAGATCCATAAGATTATAGCAAACTGAGAAAGAGTTCTTTGAGGGCTCCCATAGACACACCCAGGCTCGGCACAGAGGCAGCTGACTGAAAAGTCACCAGTAAGACTCTGAAAGGGACTTCTCTGGTGGTCCAGTGGTTCGGAATCTGCCTGCTAATGCAAGGGACATGGGTTCGGTCCCTGTTCTGGGAAGATCCCACATGCCAAGGAGTGGCTAGGTCCGAGCGCCACAACTACTGAGATGGTGTTCTAGAGCCTACAAGCCGCCGCTACTGAAGCCCGCCTGCCTAGCGCCCGTGCTCTGCACCAAGAAAAGCCGCCGCTACGAGAAGCCGACCTACCACAGCTAGAGTAGCTTCTCCTCACAACTAGGAAAGACCCTCATGCAGTAACAAAGACCCAGTCACAAAAAGTAATTAATTAAAAAAGACTCTGGGAGAGCTTATTTGCTTGTCTTAAAGCTCCCACCTGAGAGGCAGGCATCTAATTGAACACACATATAGGGGCCATTGTTGTCTCCAAGAAATGAGCTTGTGTACGAATCTGGCACCCTGGGTTTTGTGTCTGCCACTCAAAGGACACATCCCATGATTCCTTAGCTCTGGCGCATGTGGGACTTGTGTTCAGTAGCAAAGAAAGAAACAGTTCTTAACTGTCTGTTACCCCAGGGCTAAGTGAAGAGGGAACAGGCAGAAACACTATTCTCCTAATCTTCCTCTGAAAAATGAATATGTGCATAAATTGGGTGGAGAGGGAGGTGGGAGGGGGGATCAGGATGGGGAATACGTGTAACTCTATGGCTGATTCATATCAATGTATGACAAAACCCACTGAAAAAATAAATAAATAAATAAATAAAAATTAAAAAAAAAAAGAAACAGCAAAAAAAAATAATAATAATAAAATAAAAGCTGCAGGCTGAGGGTCTGGATTCCAAGCAGCTTGAATCTAGGTGGGAGTCAGATTCTCACTTTTGAGACATTGACAGGTCTTGGAATATCCTCATCTATTGGGAACCCCTTAAAATAATGTAGGCTGCTTGGGCAATCACGAAGATTTGAAAGACAAATCAAGAGCTGGGGCAAGTTTGAATGAAAAGCTTTAACTCCTACATAAGGCCACTCCTTCAAGACTGTAATAAGAGACAAATAAGGTCATATAATGATAAGAGGATCAATCAAACAAGAGGATATAATGTTTGTTGACATTTATGCACATAACATAGGAACACCTAAATACATAAAGCAAATACTAACATATCTAAAGAAAGAAATAGAAAGCAATACAATAGTGGTAGGAGACCTATCAATGGACAGATAATTGACACAGAAAATCAATAAGGAAACATTAGCTATAACTGAAATATTAAACCAAAGAGACTCAACAGATATATGCAGAATATTCCAACCCAAAACAACAGAATACACATTTTCTCAGTATGTATGGAACATTTTCCAGGATAGATCATATGTTAAACTACAAAACAAGTAATAAATTTAAGCCAATTGAATCATATCAAGCATCTTTTCCAGGCACAATGCTATGAAACTCTAAATCAATTACAAGAAGAAAGCTATAAAATTCACAAATATGGGGAGATTAAACAATGCTACTGAATAATTGGTGGGTCAAAAAAAATCAAAAGAGATTTTTAAATGTCTTAAGATAAATGAAAATGGAAGCACAATATCCCCAAAGGTATGTAGTACAGCAAAAGAAACTCTGAGAGAAGTCCATAGCAATAAATGCCTACATTAAGAAAAAAGAATTACTAAAAAAAAAAAAACTTTACACCTCAAAGACTAGAGAAAAAAGAATAAATGAAGCCCAAAGTTAGTAGGAGGAAAGGAATAAAAATCAGAGAGAAAATGAATGATAGAGACTAAAATGACAATAAAAAAGATAAATGAAACTATGAATTGATTTAAAAAAAATAAACAAAATTGACAAAACTTTGTCAAAAGGTCCGTCTAGTCAAAGCTATGGTTTTTCCAGTAGTCATGTATGGATGTGAGAGTTGGACTATAAAGAAAGCTGAGTGCCGAAGAATTGATGCTTTTAATCTGTGGTGTTGGAGAAGACTCTTGAGAGTCCCTTGGACTGCGAGGAGATCCAACTAGTCCATCCTAAAGGAAATCAGTCCTGAATATGCACTGGAAGGACTGATGCTGAAGCTGAAACTCCAATACTTTGGCCACCTGATGTGAAGTGACTCATTGGAAAAGACCCTGATGCTGGAAAAGATTGAAGGTGGGAGGAGAAGGGGACAAAAGAAGATGAGGTGGTTGGATGGCATCACCAACTCGATGGACATGAGTCTGAGCAAGCTCGGGGAGTTGGTGTTTGCCAGGGAAGCCTGGCGTGCTGCAGTCCATGGGGTCACAAAGAGTCAGACATGACTGAACAACTGAACTGACAAACCTTTAGCTAGATTTACCAAGAAAAAAAGAGAGAGCACAAGCATGTGAAATAAAAAATGAAAGAGGAGTAAAGTAATTGTCCTTCAATTAAAAATAAATAAATTTTTTTTTAAATGAAAGAGACATTACAACTGATACCACAGATATGCAAAGGAGTATAAGAAACTATGATGAACAATTATACAACAACAAATTGAGCAACTTAGTAGATATGGAAAATTCTAGAAGTATAAAACCAACCAATACTGAATCATGAAGACACAGAAAATCTGAACAAAACAACTATTTCTAAGAAGATTGAATCCGTAATAAAAAAACCTCCCAACAACAACAAAAATGTCTAGAACCAAAGAGCTTCACTGGTAAATTCCACCAAACATTTAAAGAATTAAAACAATCCTTCTCACATTTTTCATAAAAATAGAAGAGGAGGGAACACTTCCAAAATCATTTTATGATGCAATCATTGTCCTGATACATATCCAGACAGAGATATGACAAGAAAAGAAAATTATAAACCAATATTCCTGATGAACATAGATGGCAATATCCTCAATGAATTATTAGCAGGTGGAATTAAAAGATACACTAATAATGAATGACCAGAATGAGAATTTCAGAAAACAATTCCATTTACAACTGCATCAAAAAAGAACAAAGTACCTAGGGATAGATCTGACCAAAGAAGTGAAAGACTTGTACACTGAAAACTGTGACATTGATAAGAGAAGTTGAAAACTCAAGTAAATGGAAAGTTATTCCTTGCTCATGGATTGGAAAAATTAGTATTGTTAAAATGTCCATATTATCCAAAACAATCTACAGATTCAATACTATACCTAACAAAATCCCAATGGTATTTTCACCTGTTTATTTTTAGAAAAAACAATCCTAAAATTTTTAAGAACCACAATAAACCCCAAACAGTCAAAGCAATCTTGAGAAAGAAGAAAGGTGGAGGTATCAAAATTCCTGATTTTCAGCTACACTACAAGGCTTTAGTAATCAAAACAGTATGATATTGGCATAAAAACAGACATGTAGGTCAATAAACCAAAATGGAGTGCCCAGGAATAAATCCAAATGGATATATTCAGCTAATTTATGATTAAGGAGCCAAAAATGTACAGTGGAAAAAGAACAATCTCTTCAATAAATGATACTGGGAAAACTAAAGCACCACATGCAAAAGTGGGCTACTGTCTTATACCTCATACATTAAAGACTTGAACATAAGACCTGGAACCATAAATTCCTAGAAGAAAATACAGGAGGTAAGCTTCTTGACCTTTGTCTTTTCAAGGACTTTATGAGTTTGACACGAAGGCAAAGGCAACAAAAGCAAAAATAAACTAGTGGGACTACATCAAACAAAAAGCGTCTGCACAGCATAGTAGGCCATTGACAGAGTGAAATGGCAACCTACAGAATGAGAGGAAAGATTTGCAAATCATATATCTGATACAGGGTTAGTATTCAAAATATATAAAGAACTCATAAAACTCAATAGCAAAAAACCAAACATGGGCAGAGGGTCTAAACAGACATTCCTCCAAAGACATACAGATGGCAAACAGGTACGTGAATAGATGGTCAACCTCATTAACCATCAGGAAAATGCAAATCAAAACCACAACAAGGACTTCTTGGTGACAGAGTGGATGAGACTCTGCCTCCCAGTGTAGGAGACATGGGTCAAATTTCTGGTCCAGGAAGATTCTGCATGCCACGGAGCAATTAAGCCCACACGCCACAATTACTTAGCCTGAGCTCTAGAGTCCGTGTACTGCCAATTCTGAAGCCTGCACAACCTTAGAGTCTGTGCTCTGCACCAAGAGAAGTCACGGCAATGAGAAGCCCACGCTCCACAACAAAGAGTAGCCCCTGCTTGCTGCTCACACCTGTTAGAATGGCTATTTTCAAAAAGACTAGAAATAACAAGTGTTGGTAAGGATGCGGAGAAGAGAGAACCCTTGTGCGCTGTTGGTGGGAATGTAAATTGTACAGCCACTATGGAAAACATTATAACAATTTTCCAAAAAATTAAGGATAGAAAAAGTTTTGTAGTGTAAGTCACCCAATTTGTTGTACTTTGTTATAGCAACCCTAAGAAACTGATATACATATAGTTAAAACAAGTTTTAACAACAATTTTCCAGGTGCTGTAATGTAGATAGGTAGAGGGGTTTTACAATAGAACAAAGCTCAACCAGTCCAATTGCAACTTTTTGTCTTTTTATTCTAGACAGGGTTTCTTTGCTGTATTCTTTGAAGATCTAAAGTGACGTATTCAGCACTGGGACTTCTGAGGTGGTGCAGTGATAAGGAATCCACCTGCCAATGCAGGAGAAGCAAGAGATCCTTGGGTTGGGAAGATCTTTGAAGTAGGAAATGGCAACACGCTCCAGTATTCTTGCCTAGAAAATTCCACGGACAGAAGCAGCCTGGCAGGCTTACAGGCCATAGGGCCACAAAGAGTCGGACTCCACTGAACACACACATACATTCAGCATGAAGGATTAAAAAGGCACGTGTGACAAGCAGTTTGTCACCAAGTCAGTTCTATCAGAACTAATCTCCAAAATGCAAACTCCTCTATTCTCAGTGTTCTTGGGAGGCCTGGTCGAGCTAGCCAGTATGGCCTGACACAGATTAGATCCACACTCCTTTAAAGGCACCGATACCTTCTTTCTTGACCTACTGCAGTCTCTACAAACTAACTCTGACTAGTCTGTCAGAAGAGACAGGAAGGGAAATGGCTAGATTCTTTCAAGTCTCTCAATGACTGGGTCTTTCCGCTTCTCATCAGCAGCATTCTCAGATCCATCCAACACAGCCTTATTTGGATGGGGATTCCCTGAGTCCCCTCTGAAACTAGAGAAGTTCCCCCGGAGCCACGGGGGGAGTGGGTACTGGCCAGCACGGGCTGAGAACCAATTAGTGACTTCCGCCTCCCTCGGGCTTAGACCACTTTAATACAGGCTTTGCACAGCATAGAGGCTGAGGATCTAAGGCTCAGGATCAGGCCTCTAAGGATCAGGGGGTTAAGCTGCCTAGATGCAAAGCTTGTCTCTGCTACTTACCGGCTGTAGGAAAAAACTTGGAACCTAATCGGTTTACGACTCTCTGACTCCTCACCTATTAAATAGGAATAATTCTAGAATCTATTTTTAGGTTTATTATGAAGTTTAAATGCTTTATGAGATACAAAGAGTATAAACTAATACCTGCAAAATCGTAGGTACCTAATAAATGTAAGTAATTGTAATTGTGCCATATCCTTCATGAAATTTCCATACCATTGAGAAATTATCAAGTCTTGAAAGAATATTTAGAAACTACATACTTATGAAAAAGTTGTATATATGATAAAATATATAAGAATGATATCTCTATATACTTGGGAAAGACACTTCATCTTATATAGTTTCAGTTTTTAATCTACAAACACAAGATTCTGCATGTACATTGCAAAGAATAGCACGCATGCACACACATAAGCTAAATCCCTCCAGTTATTTAAAAATAATTACCTCTATACATCTAAAAACTTCAAAATCCGACCCTCATAATCAGGAAAAGTAATTGGTGTGTGGGAGTATTTTGTTTCTTTTTAAATGGGTAAATTTTAAAAGAGAGACTATTCTTATAGTAGAGCATACTGAATCATAGAACAGAGTCACATAAAACAATGATCATTTCCTGAATTTCTTCTAAAATAATTTTACTTGACTCATGTTTTTGTGTCTTCAGATCCTACACTATGTCATTATTCTGCTTAGGGAAACCATTAGAATATGATTAATTCATCACAGTTGGTACCTATTAAAAGACTAAGAACCAACTGAGATGAATTCAGAAGAAAAAAGGCGTCACTGAAAGGCATGTTTTTATGAGTGACCCATAAGGTAGAGGGAATAAAACAAAACATAGAAAACAAACCAAATAGCACAAGTTTATAGGAAGCATGAGGCTAGAGGAATAAGTACCACAGGAATGAAGTAAACAGACAAATGCAGAATGTGGACATTATGGACCTGGTTTCTTCCACAAATCAATGGCATAGAAAATAAAAAATATTTTAAAAAACTTAGGAAACACAACAGTCAAATGCCCCAGATAGAACTTTTGTGGGTCTTGATTGAAACAAAACAAGACAATATAAAAATCTGTTGTAAAAACACATTTTTAGACAGTAAAGAGTTTGAATATGGACGAGTGAAGTGAAAATCACTCAACTGTGTCGGACTCTTTGCGACCCCATCAGCTATACAGTTCATGGAATTCTCCAGGCCAGAATACTGGAGTGGGTAGCCTTTCCCTTCTCCAGGGGATCTTCCCAACCCAGGGACTAGGTTTTATACAATTCCAAGTTATTGTTAATTTTGTTAGTGTGACAGTGGCTTTGATGTTGTATACGAGGTGCACAGTGAAGGAAGGTAGGGTGAAATAAACTGATGTCTAGGGTTTTCTTTAAATGCAAGGAATGAAATGAATGAAGAAAATGAAGGGAAGAAAATGATATACATGTGGCAAGATCTTGGTATAGTTGTCCCTCAGTATCCATAGAGAGTTTGTTCCAGAACCCCTCAGATACTAAAATTTGTGGATGTTCAAAAGCCTTATATAAAATAGTATAATATTTTATTTGCATATAACCTAGGTACATCCTCCTGTATCCTTCAAACCATCTCTAGAATACTTTTAATAACTAACACAATGTAAATGCAATGTAAATATTATATAAATTCTTGTCCACACATGGCAAATTTCAAGTTTTGCTTTTTAGAACTCTCCAGAATTTTTAAAATATACATATTTCCAAACTGAGGGCACAGAACCTATAAATCCAGTGGTTCAACTGTAATTATTAAATTTGAGCAATGGTTATATGGGGGCTTATTTGACTATATTCTCTTCTTGTATAGTTAGATTTTTCATAATGTATTAGACTGCTGCCATAAGAAAAAAAATCAGAGACAGGCTGGCTCAAACAACAGAAATTTGTTTTCTCACTGTTCTGGAGGCTGAAAATCTATGATCAAGGTGTCAACAGGACCGGGTTTCAGGTGAGGATCTCTTCCTGGCTTACAGATAGTTGTTCTTTCCCTTCCCTATATCATCACATAGCCTTTCCTCTGTACATGTGCATTTCTGGTGTCTCTCCCTCTTCTTCTAAGGACACAGCCATGTTAGGTTAGGGCCCAGCCCTTATTACTTCTTTTTACTTTCCTTCTTTAAAGGCCCTATCTCTGAATGCCGTCACTTGGGTAGTTAAGGCTTCAACACATGAATTTGGGGGGAACATAATTCCATCCATGACATAATGAAATCAATTCCTTTAAAAATGTAGTTTAAATATTATTAACTTTTTTCTAGTAAGTACAAATATAATTGCATGTAATTTTAGCCTATTAAAATTTTAAAGTAGAGGTTGAGTTTTACATCTTGTTCTTGCCATAAAAAACATTTTTACAGAGTGAATAATATCATTGATATTAAAGTATCTTAAGAAAAAGGTATCTAAATAGTAAGGTTTAAATTTCCTTTTACAGAATTTTTCTCTTAAAATTGTCACATATTGTAATTCAAGACAAGGTAAGATAGGTATCCTAAGAATATACATGCCAAGCATATTCCCAGTACACTTATGATGAAATTTAGGGAGTATGGTATGGGAGAAATGGGACTGAGAAAAAACTAAAAAAGCACAGAGTTTTCAGGAAGGGTATGTAGGAGAATGGCGGTGGTGATACAATTATGAAAATTGAAATATGAAACTAGTTCGAGTGACAAGATACTGCATTCAGGTTGGAATGCTGAGTTTACAGGGCTGGTGGGAAGCCCAGGGGAAGATGACTCACAATCTTTCAGTGCTAGAAATTCATGATTTGTATGCCTGCAGGTGATTCATAACAGGCTTATTAACGACATGAGCAGAAAGGAGAAGGAGAGAAGACAGGAAAAGGAAAAGGTCTGACGCTAGAACACTGAAGAACCACCCCCACATTTAGGAAAGGGGAAGAGGAAAGGATGGAGATAAAGAGTATTTCCAGTGTGTTTGAAGGATCAGGCGATACAGAATCACAGAGGCTAAATGAGAAATTGTTTACTGCCAGAGCTGACATTATTTCCTCAATTCAGAGATGATAGCTTTGAATGCACAGATAATTTCATGTAGGAGTTCCTTTAGCTTCTTGATAATTGCTTTGCCTCTGCTTAGAGATGTTAGATGGGCCTCCTGGTGGTTCAGATGGCAAAGAGTCTGCCTGAAATGCAGGAGACTTGGATTTGATCCCTGGGTTGGGAAGATCCCCTGGAGGAGGGCTTGGCAACCCATTGCAATATTCTTGCCTGAGAAAGAACCCCCGTGGACTGAGGAGCCTGGCGGGCTATCGTCCAGGGGGTCACAAAGAGTTGGACACTACTGAGAGACTACACAGAGCACAGAGAAGTTGGGTATTTCCTTGGGGCTCTTTCCAAGGCTTTCTCTGTCTCCCCAGCAAGCTTATAGGTAGAAAGTATTGAAAGAGTATATAAAATGTAGGTATGTGAAGTCCACATAATTTTGGATTATTGAGGTATGACATGGAATGTCCAGGAATCTGGCTTGTTTTGCAGTGTGCAAACTGATCGGTTACTAAAGGAACCTCTAATAAGGGTAATATCAGGTAGATGTCATGTAGCCAATTTTTAAAAAGACATTCATTTTCCTTTAAAAAGAGAAAAATCCCTGGGAGCAGAGTGAGAAGGAGGGGCAGGTCAACCTGGTAAATGGTTCAGAGACGTCAAGGATGATGAAGACTGAGCCCAGTGTACCAGCAATTAGGACATGACTACTGACTGCTAGGTGGCTCAGGGGTAAAGAAGCTGCCTGCCAATGCAGGAGACACAAGAGATGCAGGTTCAATCCCTGGGTCGGGACGATCCCCTAGAGAAGGAACATTGCAGTATTCTTGCATGAGAGATCCCATGGACAGAAGAGCCTGGCGATCTACAGTCCATGGGGTCACAAAGGAGTTGGACACAACTTAGAGACTAAACAACAACAGCAACATTTGTTGGTAAGGAAGGAGGTAAAGTAGAATGGTTGGGAAGCCCAGATTCCAAAGAGGGTGGATTCTAAGATGTTTGGCAGAGAGTAAAGGCCAGTATTTGAGGCAATGGTAATAGACATTCATTGACAAAGTTTGATGGTAAAGGAACACTACCTATAGGTAAATAGTTTGAGGAAATAGCAGAGATGTTGAACAATTTTATATTAATAATTTTTATTTAAAGAATAATAAAGACTGGGCTTGAAGGCAGAGCCCTAGAGCCCATAAAGTAGAGGACTTTGAAAACACAAGTTAAAGGGGACAAAATGGTAGGGAGTCTAACCCCTGGAGGAAGCTTCACTGGTGGCTTCAACAGTAAAGAATCTGCCTGCAAAGCAGAAGACCTGAGTTCGATCCCTGGGTTGGGAAGATCTCCTGGAGAAGGGAATAGCTTACCCACTCCAGTATTCCTGCCTGGAGAATTCCATGGACAGAGGAGCCTGGCGGGCTACAGGGCTACCGCCCACAGAGTCGCAAAGAATCGGACATGACTGAGCGACTAACCCTTTGACTATTACTACTACTAATCCTGGAGAAATTGGGGGTTTAAGGCCAAAGGATTAGTTTTTGCAGGGAGTAACAGTTTCTCAGAGAGAAGAAAGAAAGATAAACAATGGAAAGATGAAAAATTATTTGTGGAAACTCCTGGGGGTAAGAAGTTCTTCTACTTGAAGTAGAAAGTAGCCCCATTGGTTGACAGTGAGAAGAGGCATCAGTTAAGGTCTTGGATGGAAAAGGTTTAGAATTGTAGAGATGGAACATGCAATGGAGAGAGGATGAAAATGATATTGAAAATTCATAAATGCTCTTAGATTATATGAATTCACAGTGGATCCTATTAACATATTCCTCTGCTATTTCAGCAACATGCAAAAATTTGGGAAAGAACAATAAAAGAGTAAGGGACGTAGATTCCTGACCCATAAGGGAATGAAGATTTTCATGGTGGTAAGGAAATATATGCATTAAAAAAATAATTACTGACCTATACTGGGTAGGCGGATAAAGGAAGTTAGAATGGAGGTAATGGACTGAGAAAATAGGAAGGGGGTCCAGGGATTAAAGGTCATTGAGAAGTTTTTTTTATAATAGGAAGCAAGAGAAAACAGAGCAGAATGGAAGGCTTTGGTGCGAGAAGAGAATTCTATAAACTTGGAGTAATGTATTCACTAAGGCAGTCCTTTACATCGGTAACTAATGAGCTCCCGGAAATGTGTCCAAAAGGCAAATGTATAAGGAAAGAAAACCCATAAATGTTATAAACGGTTCTCATTACTACAACAAAGAAATGATTGCAGAATTCCTCATTACGGTTTCTGTAAGCTCTGGCTCCTTCAGGCTTGAGCAGACTGGGGAGCAAATGAGAGTTATAACCTCCCTGCCCCCACTCTGGAACCCCAAGAAGAAAGATGGACAGATGCTGGCATCAGGCTACTCCTGTCCCAGGCACCTAGAGAGACTAAACTTGGTGGTTCAGTGGGTAAAGAACCCACCTACCAGTTCAGGAGACATAAGAGATGTGGCTTCAATCCCTGGGTCGGGAAGAGGAGGGCATGGCAACCCACTCCAGCATTCTTGCCTGGAGAATCCCATGGACAAAGGAGCCTGGCAGGCTATAGTCCATGGGGTGCAAAGAGTAGGACACGACTGAAGTGACTTAGCATGCACTCCAGGGTCATGCCAGGCTATCTAGCTGGAACAGGGAAGGGGACAGGGCTTGAAGCTGTCATTAAGGGTTAGAAGCTGTCTGCCGAAACGACCGTGAACTCCCCACCACCCACTGGGTGGAGCATGTTCTAGCCTCTGGGACATGACCCCCCCGCCCCCCTGCCCAGCCTCCTTCCAGATGCCATCTGAGGGGCAGCAGAGGTTGAAGAGCACTGTCATTCGGTATGGGGCACTGAGCGTTAGGGTCACAAGCCCTCAGCATGCTCAGGCTCTCCCAGGAGTCTGACCTGTTGGTGAGCGGTTGATAACACCACCCATCACTTGGCAGCTCGTGTCATCTCTCAGCAGATGATGACCCAGATGGAACTGGTAGCTGGGGGATGTGGGGAGTGGGGGGGGGGCGATTAATGTAGAATGTATAACTGTGCCGTATATTCACAACTGAGATACTGCATTCACAAGCTGAGGTCTGCTGGACATGCCAGTGAAACCTGGCTATCAGGGTTGTCCTAACTAGATGCATAACTAAGGAGAACAGTATTCTCAATCTGAGGTTGGGGAACAAATTTTGCTTTATTTTATTTTTATATATGTCTGGTAGATCAAACTTGTTATGTATGTTTTTCAAACTTCCCGTATCCTTACTATTTTTGTCTGCTTAACCCAACAGTAATGTAGACAGATTCTGCTGAAACCTCTTGCTACAGTAGTGTTGGCTCTTAAACTGGTCCCTGTATACCGAGGGCAAGGAGAGACTTGGTAAGAGGCAGACCACTCCAGATTGGCAGGTGGCAGGTTTAATAAGCAAGCAAACTTTCATATGAGGCTGGTCTTGGGCAGCTGAAAGGTAGGTAGAACTCTGCACCTACCAATCTTAAAACTTTATATAGAGGACTTAATTGAATTCAGTTCCATACACCAGGGGAGGGGTCGGGGACCTCTGATTGCCCAGGTTCAACTCTCAAGTCTACCAGTGGTCATGTCCTCTCCATTATCTCCTCCAACAAGTAGTGGATTTGTCAACTTTTCCTTGAATTTCCACTATTTTTTACCTTTTATATTTTTATTTAATTTTAATAGGGGACTTCCCTGGTGGCTCAGAGGTAAAGAATCAGTCTGCCAATGCAGGAGACACAAGAGAGACGGGTTCTATCCTTGGGTCAGGAAGATCCCCTGAAGAAGGAAATGGCACCCCACTCCAGTATTCTTGCTGGGACAGAGCCTGTCAGGTTATAGTCTGTGAGGTCGCAAGAGTTGGACATGACTTTGAGACTAAACAACAACAGCAAAATTTTAATAGAGGTACTCCATGTTGTGCTGCAATAAAAAAGTTTTAACATTTCAGGGCGTAAGTGTTGGTCAGTCATGTCTGACTGCAACCCCATGGACTCCTCTGTCCATGAGATTCTCCAGGCAAGAATACAGGAGTGGGTTGCCATTCTCTTCTCCAGGGGATCTTCCCAACCCATGGATGGAACCCAGGTCTCCTTCATTGCAGATTCTTTACTGTCTGAGCCATCAGGGAAGCCAGTATTTCAGGGTATACTGTCTTATAACCTTACACTTAAAATCTGCTCAGTTCAGTTCAGTTGCTCAGTCGTGTCTGACTCTTTGCGACCCCATGAACTGCAGCACGCCAGGCCTCCCTGTCCATCACCAACTCCTGGAGCCTACCCAAACTCATGTCCATTGAGTCGGTGATACCATCCAGCCATCTCATCCTCTGTCGTTCCCTTCTCCTCCTGCATTCAATCTTTCCCAACATCAGGGTCTTTTCAAATGAGTCAGCTCTTTGCATCAGGTGGCCAAAATATTGGAGTTTCAGCTTCAACATCAGACCTTCCAATGAACACCCAGGACTGATCTCCTTTAGGATGGACTGGTTGGATCTCCTTGCAGTCCAAGGGACTCTCAAGAGTCTTCTCCTACACCACAGTTCAAAAGCATCAATTCTTTGGCGCTCAGTTTTCTTTACAGTCCAACTCTCACATCCATACATGACCACTGGAAAAACCATAGCCTTGACTAGACGGACCTTTGTTGACAAAGTAATCTCTGCTTTTTAACATGCTGTCTAGGTTAGTCATAACTTTCCTTCCAAGGAATAGGCGTCTTTTAATTTCATTGCTGCAATCACCATCTGCAGTGATTTTGGAGCCCAAAAAAATAAAGTCAGCCACTGTTTCCACTGTTTCCCCATCTATTTGCCATGAAGTGATGGGATCGGATAAAATCTGTGAGTAGAGACAAATATCCTTTTTAATCCTTGTATGTATTTATTGGTAAAAACATTTACTTTTTTGGTCTTGTTAGATAATTATACAGTAAGTGATTTGCTCTTCAAATATTAAAAATACAGAGGGGTAATTGAAAAAAAAATTTCAATTGCTGAACATCAAAACTGATGTTGTGCTCAATGAAAAAAATGCAGAGTTGAAGTTTTCATTTTGTCTCAGTATGCTTAACTTTGATGTTTATTCATCCATGAGTTACATGTGTACATTGTGATAAAACTAAAAATACCAAATATTTATTGAATGAAAGTGGAATGAGTAAAGTCAATTCTGTATTCTTGTTTTTTATAAGAAATGACTCAGATTGCAGTTTGGCCAACATATTTATTCATTTAACAGATGTTCTTTGTGTTTTTGTTTTTGACCTTTTGACCCCCTTCACCTGTTTCTTTAAACTCTGCTTTAAACTTCAGGCTCCAGAAACTCACATCTTCAGCAGGTCATTTAGAGTTCCTCTCCCCCTCCCTTTATGCTCTCTAGCCTGCCGTATCTACATCAGGTGGTCTAGCGTGAGTGCTTAATAGCATGGGCTAAAGAGCATGGACCCTGAGTCAGCTAGCCTGGGTAAACATTAAAACGTTAGCTTCATTAGAGCTACCGTTTCATCCTGAGAATTTCTGAAAAAATTACCTATTCCTTGAAAGTTGCCTGTAGGCCCCCTCTCTCACTTCCTTTATTGAATTCGTTTCTGAAAGTCTTTGAAAGTTCACTTCCTGCATGATTGCTTCCCTGCCTGAGGGAGAGGTAGTGAACTTGACTTTCTTATCTAAAAGCATACCTCCCATCCCCTACCCCCTCCAAAGTCACTGTAGGACTAACAAATTTGTGGGGGAGGCACCAACAAGTTGCTTAGAGGCAGGTTTTCTTTTCTGCCTCAGCAAAATATTGCCTTTTGTTACATTAATGCAATAAAAACAAAGCTATGGCTTCAGTCTCACAATTTAGAGGATTTAATGTCTTTGAACACTGAATTTTTGAACACTGAATTTTTTTTTTCGTATTTCTTAGGTATATTTTCCTGAGAAACAGGCAAGGAAAAGGGTGTCTTCATTCTTCCCCCTCATCGCGCCCACCTCTTGCTTGTTGTTGTTTAGTCGCTAAATCGCGTCCCATTCTTTGTGACCCCATGGAGTGTAGTGTGCCAGGCTCCTCTGTCCACGGGATTTCCCAGGCAAGAATACTGGAGTGGGTTGCCATTGTTTTCTCCACACCTCTTACTTATGGTCCTTTTTCCTATGTCCTTTCCTTTTTGCTTTGCTCCCTCTTAACATTTTGATTTGCACATTTTATTGGCCAATGGTGACTGAAGAGTGAAGACAGTGAGAAAAAAATGGAAAAGGAAAACCTCTTTACTATTGTGTCATTTTTACAAGAATCACACTTATTGTCTTAATAGACACCACCAAGTACCACATCACTAATTCTTTGCTGAATTCATTCATTCATTCAACAAATACATGGTTATATGTGTGGCACTATACTAGGCACTTTTCTCATTCTACAAAAACAAGCTGTGGATCTAGGCTTTATGTTTGGTTCTTCTGCTATAGAAACTTAATTTAAGAAAATAACTACTAGAATTTGATATCTTCTTTCCTCCCACTTGCAAGACATCTGACTTCATGTATTTTTGTTAGTGTTTTTTCTTCTCCCTGAAGTGTAGGGAAAAGAACCAAGGTTTAGGATCCAAGCAAAACTGGTTCAAATCCCCATTATGTGTGAAAGTACACAAATTTACATAGTTTTGAGATTTCATCTGATAATTGAGGGTAACTACAATTAGAGCAAAGAGATGTGGTGATTCAGTGAGATTCAAAAGTTTGTAAATTTTTTAATAAGTGCCTTATACAAGGAGACTTCCTTTCATTATACTATTGTTAATCTTACTTTATAAGCCCTTTGGAGATAGTTTATAAACTCATTAATCTGAATTGCAGTAGTATTAATAATCGATAGAAAAAGTAAACATGTAATGCTAGCAGAGCAAGCAAATGTGTAATCCGAACACTTTTAAGTAAAGCTGTTTATTGATTTTCCAACAAGGTACTTCACAGGCAGGCCCTGTAGTTTCAAGGGCAATCCATTTGCTGCTGTACTTAGCTGGGGAAATTTTGCAATGAAAATTCAGAAATACAGGTATTTCTGAGGCACTTTGCTCTCTCATGGAGGGAATTTCTTCTTTTTCTGCCCAAACGACAACTTATAGTGATATATTTACATATTACTACCTGTGAGGTGGAATTGTGGAAAAACTGGGGACTTGCAAGATGGCAGAATTGGACTGTGTGTGACCATGGGCCACGAGCAAGTTACATGGCTTTTCTGCGCTTGAAACTTTTGAGCTGTGAAATTGGCCTAACGTTTGCGCATTAAGCACATGTGTACTTAAAACATCTGTCACATAATTGACAATCAGTGTCATTTCCTCCCCTCTCAGATCCACCTGACCGATTACAGAGAAATCATCCCGACAAACAACACCTGTTGAGCGTTCCAGGCCCCATTCCAGGCGCTTCTCACCGTTTGCCTCATTTAATTCTTGCAACAACCTGAGCATTTGACACGTTGAGTTAATGAGGCTTCAGCAGCAGGCCCTCACTTCCATGAGTCCCTCGCGAGGTCCTGAATCTAACAACACTCCTCCTCTCCATGTTTTAAGTTTCAGGCCCCACAAAGTCTGAATTCGCCCTGGACGGGGGCCGTTTTCCTAATTTTGCCAAGACGGTAAAGTAAACTGCCTAATAAATGTTCATGCGCCCTCAGTCGTGTCCGACTCTGCCGCCCATGGACTGCAGCCCTGCAGGCTCCTGTATCAATGGGATTTCCCCGGCAGGAATCCTGAAGTGGATTGTCATTTCCAACTCCAGGGGAATCTTCTAGACCTAGGGATCCAACCCACGTCTCCTGCATTGGCAGGCGGGTTCTTCACCACTGAGCCAAAGGGCATGCAGTTTTACAAAGAGGGGTAAAGTAAGTTGTCTAAGATAACACACTTTTAAGTCGTGGAGCAAGAATTGAACCGGCGTGGCCTGACCCCAGAGCCCGAGCTCTTAGCCACTGGGGGTGGTGAGAATGGTGTCGTTGGGAGAGGAACAGAGTGGCCAAGGCCCCGGGCGGAAAACCAGCGCCCGCGTCCCCCGGTGCGGCGACGCGGGGCAGGCCGGGGTCGGAGGGCTGAGGCTCCCCGCCCCTTCTTCCCCTTCCCCTTTTCCGCGCCGCCGAGCCGGAGCCGCGCCGCTCGCCCCGCGGCCGCCGGGCCCGGCCCGCTTCCCCCCAGGCTGCCGGCGCCAGGCCGCGGGGTCCGGCTCGAGAACTTTGCAGGGAAGAGAAACTTGGCAGCCAGTCGGGAGGACAGGAAAGTGGGGCGCGGGGCGGGGGAGCGGCGCTCAGGTGGGCGCGCGGGGCGGCCGGCGCCGGGTGCAGGCCGCCCCGGGGAGGCGGCTCCCACGTGCCGCGGGCGGCCGCCCTGGTGCAGCTCCGGGCGGTCTTCCCCTTCGCCTCTAGCCCGCGGCTCCTCGCTAGTGCGCGGGGCCGGGCGGGCGAGGTTGACGGGGAGCCGATGGCGCTGCCACCTCCCGCCCGGCCCCGCGGGGGCACGCTTTTGGCGGGATCCAAGTTCAGGGCGCGCGGAGGCTGGGGGGCGGTGGGTGCGGCAGGTCTGCGTTACCGCAGGGGAATCATTTCTGAACCACCCCAAACGTGAGAACCTCAAGTTCAAGCGTAGTCCTTCCCCCGAGAGACCGAGCTGTTGGCAAGAAAATGACCGAGTGAAGGCGAGGGAAGTCCCCACAGACTTCGGGAGAAAAGGGACCGGGGGCCGTGGCACCCCCCGGGACCCTCGGCGACGCAGGGAGCGGAATGATGGGGGCCGGGCGTCCTTGGTGGGTGGCGGGCGGGACCCGCTGCCCGTGGCGACAGTGGCCGTAGGGTTTGCGGGCGCCCAGCTGTGTTGTTGGTATCGGCGACTGGCGCCGGACTTGCGTGTGTGTGTGTGTTTGTGTGTATTGGGGGCGATGAAGGGGTCGGGTACAAAGGAAAACGACCCCCGGTGCTCGTTTCGTTTACCAAGTGTGAGGAGGTCCACAGGAACCCCTTCTACTATTGAGAAAAACGAATCAAGTGACAACTGTTGCAGCTGCTTCACTGGGATTGCGCGTCTGTTTGGCCACTTCGATGGAAAGAAGTCACGCCGAAGTGTTCAAGGGAGTACAAACTGACCCAAGATTTACGTTGTCTGCTGCGGGGCTGCCTAACCGCAGGTGCTTCTCCTAAGCACCTGGAGCGTTTTTCAAATTTTATCCCTGTTGGGCCCACCGCAGAGGTCCTGAATCGCAAGTGATGAGGCTGAAGTCCTGACCTGGGCATTTTTGTAAAAGTTTCCCCGGGGAATTTTGCTGGGGGTGCCTGCTTAGGAATCAGGTGGTAGAAGAACTGGACTCCAGCATGTGGCGGGTTGAAGAAATTTTAGGCACGGTGTTTCTTCGTCTGTATAGTGGCCCCTAATAATTTATTCTAAAGATAAGTTAGTATAAGATGTGTGGGAGTGTGTTGAAAAGGGAGAAGTCAGGATAATACAAAATTCTGGTGCAGTGGGAAGGAAAGATGCATGCCCGTTTCCACAAGTAATGTGCAGACTGAGAGGGGAGTGGAAAAATCACAAATGGCTATACCTGGAGAGGAAACGAGGGGTTTTGTTTTTAGGTAATCAGACAGTGTAACAGTTGGTGTAAATTCTAATTCAAAATCAGTACCACCTGGATGAAAGCAAGCAAGCTCTAGCCTGCTCCATCTGTGAAGGATGGTTTGAAAAACACACCACGTATCTTGCCTCTTCTCCAAACCCGAAGACTTTAGATTATTTTCATTTAGGCCAATCAAGAGTCAGTAGTCAATGTGTCCTGTCTTGTGATAACCCCTACTGGCCGAGGCTGCATGTTTTTCTACTGCATGTGAGTTTCTGTTCCATTGCTCAACAAACTTGTGTTGAGGACCTTCATGCTCAAAATACAAAAATGAGTAAAATGCTGTTTTTTGCCCTAGCCGTCTGTCTAGTGGAGGTGACTGATGTAAAAACAGGCCACAATATAACCTGGTTATGATGATAATACAGTTATAGAATGAGCAAAGTGTCCTGTGGCCCATAGGAAAGAGAAGCTCCATTAGCCTTGAATAAGAGGCAACACTGAAATAAACAGCCCCCTTTTGCCAAAGCTTGAGAATTTAGGATTCTATGTAGAGTCAAATCTGTGTTCTTAGTTTTCAATCTGATGAAATTCTCGTGTAATCATATGCTGACAGTCTAAAGCAGAAATGACTTTTGGTTTCATGATGACTCTTAAAAATTTACTAGGTTTTCTGTTATTTTACCTTTGTAAAAGTCTCAACTATGTCTAAAGCTAATTCAAGAAAGAGGTGGTTAAACGAAAAGAAAAAAATGTAAATGTGTCCTACATTCTTACTGAATATTTAGTTCCACTTACATATTCAGATAAGGTCTTTTAATTACATGCACTTTTAAAGGGTATGCTTTTTTTTTTGAGTGATTCTCATTGTGTTAATTAGGAAAGCTTTAAAATGATCTAATAGAGGAGAGGGGCACAAAAGCAAAACTAGGAAGAAAAGGAAAAGCTAGGAGGTGGAGGAGAAAGCAGTTTAACAAAATTGGAAGGAGACAGGAGTAACCACTTACTGGGTAAAGAGTCGAAAAGAAATGGGTGAATCAAACATGGCTGCCAGCTTCTTTGGGGATCTGCTCTCTTACACATTTTGTTTATAGACCCTTACTTTTCAATGTTATTTCAAAAAGAGAGGGAGGCAGTCTAATGTGGTAGTTAAAGCACAGGCGAAAGAGCCCCAAACTTGAATGATGTATTAGGTAGTGACCTTGGGCAAGGGCCTTAACTGGCTGTGTCTGCTCATCTGTAGAATGAAGATGTTAATGTGAGCTCCAAGAGGCTTGTGCGGATTAAAGCTATAATGCTGTTAATCTGGACACCTGGCTGTGATAAAGCCTTGCTCAGGAGTGGTCTCTGCTCTTGTTTCTCTCGCCTTACTGGAGCCTCGTGAAAGCACTGGGAAACTGGGCAGATAGCTTTGTTCACCTTTGCAGTTGAAGACACTGAAATTGGGAGAGGCTGACTTGCTAAAAGCATAGAAGCTAATGGGTAGATGGGCTGAAGTGAAGTTGTGTCTTTTGCAGTTTAGTCCTGTGCTTTCATTCCTGCTCCACGCTGGTGCTGATTTTGATGATGGCTAAGGTTGATGCTCCCTGGAGTTTAAAGGGGTAGAGGCTGGAATCATTTCAGCTGTCCATGCACACTGTCACCCAGTGACTTTCCTGTGGTGGTTGATTTCTATTGTCGATTACGTTTTTCTTTAGAGTTTATCGGTGGGAGCCCACTCCTGCATGGTGGTAAGGGGAGACAGTGGAAAGGCCATAAGCAAGTCACATGTGGAAGAGCTTTCAAAGGGGGAACCCTTGTCTCCAATTTCCAGTAGTATGTATATTACTAGAAAAACGTCAGCTTTATTGTTCAGTGACTTAACTGCTTTCATCTGCAACTGGGGGTTCTCGTGCAGAAATATATTTCCTATCATATCCCCTTTCACATACATATCTGGTCCCTGAAGAGGTGGGGAGAAGGGATGGTAGCTCTGTACAGAAAACTCATACATGTGGGTCAGATTTTAATTAGAATGTTAATTGGTAATTTGCAGTGGTAAAGAATCTGCCTGCCAATACAGAAGATACAGGAGATAGCAGGTTCGATCGGGAAGATCCCCTGGAGGAGGAAATGGTAACCCACTCTACTATTCTTGCCTGGAAAATTCCATGGACAGAGGCACCTGGAGGGCTACAGTCCATGGGGTTGCAAAGAGTTGGACATTACTGGGCGACTGAGCACACACACGGTGGAAAAAGTATCACCAAGAATATATTATACAAGGTATATAATATACTTCCAGAAAAGTATAAAGGAAGAATGTTTTTAAGACTAGCCCCTCACTGTCGGTTCAGTTTTTCTTATAAAGAAGCGGACTTAATCTTCATAGATGACTTTTTCCTTTCAGGTACAGATGGCCCCCAATTTCATATCTTTCAATTCAGCATGGTTAACCTTCTCAATTAAGCAATTTAAAATATATGTGCCCAGGATAGTGTTGGATGCTTACAGGTGATCCTGGAAGGTAGAAAGTCAACATTTAGCCTGGGGTGCAATTAATATAAATGAGGAGTAGGTGTGGTGCGGTTTCTTGAAGAGATGGGAAAGCTCTCAGAGTTTGAGAGATCTTCCTGGGGAGGGAGAGGAGACATATCCTTGTTGTAGGGTGTGAATGGCCTTTCAAATCCCCTTCACCTGAGGAATGCATAGACAGTGGGTGGCATTGGGGATACAGAGATGAAAGAGTTAAGGTACAAATACCTGAACCCCAGAAGCTGACCCCCCAGAACCACCCTAGGTATCCCCAAAGGCACTTACTTGCTGGGCAGCCTTCAGGTCAGAAGAACATTAGTGGCAAAGCAAAGCTTTCTCTGCCAGGCCTCTGGAAATTCACAAAGCATGAGAGATGATTTCTTGAGTGACTATGATAGGCAGGAACTGTTTGTTGAAAAGTGTAGTCGCTCAGTCGTGTCTGACTCTCTACGACCCCATGGACTCTGTAGCCTGCCAGGCTTCTCTGTCCATGGAATTCTCCAGGCAAGAATATTGAAGTGGGTTGCCATTTCCTTCGCCAAGGGATCTTCCCGACCCAGGGATTGAACCTGAGTCTTGTGCATTGTGAGCAGATTCTGTACTGTCTGAGCCACCAGGGCAGACCCACGTGTTGAATACATTTGCTAAATGTATCCAAAATGCCTGGAAAAGTTAGGGAGGGCTTCCCTGGTGGCTCAGATAGTAAAGCATCTGCCTGCAATGCAGGAGACCCGGGTTCGATCCCTGGGTCAGGAATATCCCCTGGAGAAGGAAATGGCCCCACTCCGGTACTCTTGCCTGGACAATTCCATGGACTGAGGAGACTGGTAGGCTATAGTCCAGGTTGCAAAGAGTCGGACATGACTGAGCTTTCTTTCTCAGAATTAGGATTAGGGATATTGGAGGGAAAAAGCAATTGGTCAAGATGGTGGTAGTTAGGGTCTATCGCCCCATAGCCTCTTGCTCTTGCCCCACATCTGTAAATACATGGTTATGTAACAGCTGAGATCATTTATAGCACTGTGTATGTGCAATGCTCTGCATAAGCACCACCTGAAAAGCTCTAGTAGGCGAGTAGTCTGGTTGAGTAGAGTTCAGTAGCCTTGAGTTGGGCTGCATTATGACTATATCTGCTGGGTCAACCACCAAAGAATACATTGTGAATAGTGAGATAGAGCAAGACAGATGTGAATGCATCCTTGCTAAGTCGCTTCAGTCATGTCTGACTCGTGACCCCATGGACTGTAGCCCACCACGCTCCTCTGTCCATGGGATTCTCCAGGCAAGAATACTGGAGTGGGTTGCCATGCCCTCCTCCAGGGGATCTTTCTGACCCAGGGATTGAACCCGCCTCTCTTATGTGTCCTGATTTGGCAGGTTGGTTCTTTACCACTAATGCACCTGGGAAGCCCAGGGATGTGAACAGTTTTATCAAAATATTAATATACACAATTCTGTATTATCGGGAATGGGGTTAAAAATCAGGAAGTCACAGGGTCTCTGGAAAAGGGAATGGGGAGGGGAAGTATCAGAAAAGAACTTTGATTGAGACCTTTATCTTTAGACACAAAGGCCCTTGAGTCTTGTCTGAAGGTTGGATGCATCTTAGCAGGACCTGTGGGTTTGAGTTGCACTAAGTTAA
Organism: Muntiacus reevesi; assembly: GCF_963930625.1. Taxonomy (NCBI): domain Eukaryota; kingdom Metazoa; phylum Chordata; class Mammalia; order Artiodactyla; family Cervidae; genus Muntiacus; species Muntiacus reevesi. Next base: position 177,815,317 of record NC_089251.1, read on the forward strand.
CTCATGAGAATCTTAACACATCCCATTTTCAGATTATTAAGTTACATCTGAAAGATGAAAATGCCTAGCAGGTCCAATTACTTTTTTTCTGCCAGGTTTAGGCATTTTCATCATGGCAGGGGAAACCAATTAAAGGCTGGAGAGCTGCTTGTTGAGAAAAGAGAACAAAAGAGCTGACCGATTCAGTGCCAGTGTCACAGAGCCACTGAAGCCTGTGATATGCCCTTCACTTGTCCATGAACAGGGACTTCCTCGCTGGCAGGCTGGTCAGCCAACTTCCCCCTTGCACATGGTAGAGACGCCTCACTTGATGAAATGCTCAAGTTCCCTAGACTCTCAGATATCACCACCAGCCTTTGCTGGTATGTATTAACCACTTGTCAGATGTTTATGATTTTTATTTATCTCGTTATGATCATCTCTCCCAAATTGGAGATCATTTCTCTTCGGAGAAAGTCTAGTATTGATACTGTTTTGGCAGCTACACCAGTTTTAGCTTCAGTAGAGGTGTTTGAATTTGGAGTCACTCTTCTCGAATATAATCAAGTATTGGCTTGGCCTCAGCTTGGATCAACATCTGGCCGAAGGTACAACTGCAGTAATAATGGTTCCTTCAGGCGTCAATTTGTGTGAGTCCACGAACCTGAGGACTTTGAGCTGAATGAAGGGAGAAGATGCATGTAGAGGTAAGAGGAATGGAGGGGAAAGGTTCTGCGGGAAAGGAATGTGACGGTATTTGGCAAACACGTTTCCCACCCCGCCCCCCGCCAAAAAAACCACCTTTATCCCAGGAACACTGTTACCTAGCCTGGGCTTTTGGGGAGAGGGGCTAAAAGCATGAGCTGATGAAGCTAATTTTTGTGGAGTTTTTTTTGGGAGGAGGACCAAAGGGAAAATAGTATCCTCAGCAGCTTGAAGGTTTGGAACTTGGGGGGTTTGTTGAGAGGTGGCACCTGGGTCAGGACAGGGTACAGTTCTCTGGGTGGCATACCTGAGGATCTGGTGCTGGGTGTGCCCTCCTCCTGCCGTGGATGAGATAGACCTTGGCCAGGGACACAGGTGGGCTGCATCTGTGATAAGGGGAAAAAATTGTTTTTAATATGCATATTATCCCATATAGGTATTAGGTTGGTGAAAAAGTAATTGCAGTTTGAGACTGTGAATTTTAAATCTTACAAATAGGCTCAGACATATCTTTATGAATCAAAATAGGAACCGTTACAATCAACACATTTTTGCCAATGAGAAATAAGTTTCTTTATTCCCATAGCATCAAAATCCATGCTTCAGGATTCAACCAACTCTTGGAAAGCATTTTCTGCCTCCTGCTGGCTGAGGAAGCGTTTTCCCTGCAAAAAGTTGTCAAGATGCTTGAAGAAGTGGTAGCTGGTTGCCGAGAGGTTGGGTGAGTATGGCAGATGAGGCAAAACTTCGTAGCCCAACATGTTCGACTTTTGAAGTCTTGGTTGTGTGTCTTGTGGTCAGGTGTTGCCATGGAGAAGAATTGGGCTCTTTCTGTTGATCAGCGATGGCTGCAAGCATTGCAGTTTCCGGTGCATCTCATCAATTTGTTGAGCATGCTTCTCAGATGTAATGGTTTCACTAGGATTCAGAAAGCTGTAGTAGATCATTCTGGCAGCAGACCACCAGACAGTGACCATGACCGTTTTTTGGTGCAAGTTAGGCTTTGGGAAGTACTTTGCAGCTTCTTCTTGGTCCAACTATTGAGCTGGTCAACACCGGTTGTCGTATAATATCCACTTGTCGTCACATGTCACAGTCTGATGGAGAAATGGTTCCTTGTTGTTGTGTAAAATAAGAGAAGATGACACTTTATAATGAGGATTTTTTGGATTTGTGGTCAGCTCGTGAGGCACCCACTTATCGGGCTTTTTCACCTTTCAAATTTGTTTCAAATGCCGAACGACCACAGAATGGTCGATGTTGAGTTCTTTGGCAACTTCTCATGTAGTTATTGGTGGTTGTCAGTTTCTGATGGCTGGCCACTCTTCCTCATCTTCAAGGCTCTCATCTCCTTTGCAAAACTTCTTGAACCACCACTGAACTGTACGTTCGTTAGCTGTTCCTGGGCCAAAAGTGTTGATGTTGTGAGTTGTCTCTACTGCTTTATGACCCATTTTGAATTTGAATAAGAAAATTGCTTGAGTTTGCTTTTTGTAGAACATTTCCCTAGTCTAAAATAAATATGAAATAAGTAATAAAAAGTCATTAGCAAAAGAATATAAAGTGAGAAATGTGCATTAAAATGATGAATAGCAACCACATTTATTTAAGAATGTATTCTAATATCAAACAGCAGAGTTCAACAATGCAAAACCTTAATTACTTTTGTACCAACATAATATTTACAAATAGTTCATTAATGTTTGGGGAAAAGAGCATGAAGTTTTCAGCCACAAGGTAAATAGAACATTTTCCATTCTTATCAATTTACAGTGTTTTTACACACGTCATTTACCCTGTCTTATGTAGGTGTTGACATTGCTTAATGAAGGTGAATGTGTCAAAAGATACTAAGGTGGTGGTTCTCAAACTGGTTTGCTGAATTCTAGGTTGTTCCAGAGAACTCAAAGGTGGGTGTGGATCAGGAGAAGAGATGAGGGAAAAGTAAAACAAATAGTCTTTTACCACTTTGCTTCTTTGACTTCAAATTCTGTTGAATTTTTGTCTGTTTTCTTTGTTGAGCTTTTGATATATTGTTATGAAAAAGAGTTAGCTGTTTTCAGTGCCAGTATTATGTGAATTTTCAAAGGTTAAATGTTAGCCTTTGAAATTATAGGGCTGCCCCATATTTGGGGGTATTTGAGTCAAGACATTGGCTGGGTAATTGTGAGGATCAGATTCTCTCTCCTAGGCCTGATTACCCTATCCTTAATAAAAGAACTGTACATTTAGTTTTCCTAGAGCCACTTAGAATTTCTCTGACAATTGTGGACCCCAATCTGGAGATGTGTACATCTACATTTCTTATTTTTGAACCTTAAGACTTTGCTAAGGGTGAATGTGAAGGGCAGGGCTCTGGACAGAATGCAAACAGACCAGCAAAGGTAGGCGGAGCGCTAATGGAAGAGACTGTAGAATCCAGCTTGGAGTGGGGAGGAAAGAATTGTAGGCTTGGGGGCAGCTGGGGGTCCTAAGATAGAGGCACCCAGGATGATAAGAAGCCAGGCTTGGAAACAAAGGCAGTTGTGTTTAAACCATTAAAAAAAAAAAAAAACATAACAAAAAAACCCCACCGTCATCTACATAAGACAATTCCTCACGTTAGTGAATGCCGAGGCAGCACAGGTTTTCTACAGCAAGAGACGGTGGGTTGCGGTTCTGGTCTGCCTGTGTTCTTGGCTTTGTGACCTTTGAGTCTGCTTCCTTATATGTAAAATGAAAGTGTTAAACTAAGCTCTTACCAAGCTTCCTTCTCTGCGGAACAACCTGTGCTTTAGGGCAAGTGTGTTTTCATGAATATCTACTGATGTGCCTCTCAGTGCAAGTTTCTCAAATTTCGCATTTCTCATATAAACACAAATTAGATATTTATTTTTCAATCTATGTGGTACCACCATCTGTTCAGGATGTTTTTCAATTGAAAGTTCCATCTTTTTGAGCTTTGACAAGATTTGGGTGGAATCTTTCATTATGAAAGATGAAACATGTATTTGGGACATCTTTCATGTTGAAAAAGCACTGGGTTTAATGTATTTTTCCCATGTTTCATTGGGACTCTAATCTGTGTTAGATATGAAATGGCACTAAAACAAAATTAAATGTCTTTAAAGTTTGCATTATCAGTCATCTATTATTTAAATACTATATTTCATTTACAAATTATGTTTGCCAGGAATATTTTGTAAAGAAAGTAGCTCTAGTATATCTCATAAATAAAGAAGCTTGAAGAACATACACCAAACTTAATCATGGCTACCTCTAGGGACTGAACTATAAGAAGGGTCAGTAAATTTGTAATTTCTACTTTAGGTACTTTTGTATTGTTTAATGAACACATTAATTTTCATTATTTCACGTATATTATTTGTTATGGAATGAGCCTTTATGATTATAAAATATCTTTATTGGATTTATAGATATAATCACCATTTGACATAAGTAATTTAAGACTTAAAGTAAAACTAATATCATTTTGTTAGACCATGTAAAGAAATGAATGCCCCTTCTTTGATAGATTTAGAAGTTGATGGTGTTCTTTTGGTGTGTATTTGGACAGGGTTCATGTGATAGATAATGTAAGCAAATACTTTTCTCTAGCCCTTTCAAGGCCTGAGCCTAGAGATGAAAAATAAGTTTCATCATCTTTGATTGTGGCTAGAGAGATGTGTTGAGAGAGGTCATACCTAAGTTCCAATAATTAGCCTGACATGGGTACTAGAGGATGAAGAAAATGGCTAATCACTTGCCATTTATTTACTGTCCCTGAAATCTGGACTTTTAGATGATAAGTTATGGAGGTAAACATTTTTCTGTCCAGATCTCTTAAACTCTGCTGTATGGTGTGTGTGCTCAGTTGTATCCTACTTTTTGCCACCCCATGGACTGTAGCCCACAGGCTCCCCTGTCCATGGAATTTTCCAGGCAAGAACACTGGAGTGGGTTGCCATTTCTTACTCCAATAATATGTGTGTGTGCTAGTCGGTCAGTCGTGTCTGACTCTTTGAGACCCCCTGGACTGTAGCCTGCTAGGCTCCTCTGTCCATGGAGTTCTCCGGGCAAGAACACCGGAGTGGATTGCCGTTCCCTTCACCGGGGTATCTTTCCAACCCAGGGATCAAACCCGGATCTCCTGCATTGCAGGCATATTCCTTACCATCTGAGCCACCAGGGAAGATTGTACTTAGTCAGATAATATTTTATTTTTTTAATATAGTTAGTGGATAGTTTCATAATAAGTCATGTTGAGATTGCAAGGACTGGAATCTTTTGTATTCCTCATAGAAGCTGGCATGATACCATACTTGAAAGAACCGAGGAATTAATGACTAATGAAATAAAGGACTAATTTGTTTATTTGGGCAATGTGAGGTTATAGATAATAAGGATAATTCAATCTGATTGAGCATCAGTTAAAATAATTTCATCCTTCTTTATAGAAATATTTACCAGGATTGATGTTAAGCTGAAAAATTGACTACCATGACTTAGAATTTCTTTATGTGACCCTCTTTAATCCTTTTAATTTTTGACACCTAGAGAGTTAAATGACTTACATGCATGACAGTGGGTAGCTCGATTTTTACATTTGTAGTTTAAGAGGTACCAGTGTTGCACATATATGCATGTAGAGAGAGGGGTACACATACCATTTATATTCATAAGGAACAGCAGGTGGAGAAGAAAAAAATACAGAACATGTCATTCCAACCCTCCGCTGACCCCACCTTTTCTTCTTGGAAAAAGAGGGACGTGCTTAATTAATCAGAGTAATGAGAAGTGGCCAGCATACTGTTTCTCCAATTATTTCAGACTGAATTTAAAAACAAAATCACGTATTTGGATGACATCCTGCTTACAACCAGATGAACAAGATATTTATTCATGCATTCATTCATTTAATAATATCTACCGTGCACCTACCACCTGCCAAGCACTGTTCTAGACTCTAGGAGTGGAGTTATGGGCATGAAACTGGGCCCCTACCCTATGTTATTTAATATGGATGAGAAAATTAAATCTCTCCAAAGTGTCTTGCCTGACGTGGTAGATTTGGGACTTGATTCTAAGTTTTCTGTTCTAACCTTTGCACCACACTGTCTCATGTAATTTGGGGGACCCTGATTGTCGATCAGCAGGGCAGTTCTGTCTGCCTTTCCTTTGTTCTCCCCTTGTTTGTGGTCCATTGCTTTCGATCCTATGTGGAATGGTGTGGATGCTGAGAGATACTCTGTCCATGAGAGTGTCCTAGGGCCTTGGGCAAGTCGTATTCATTTTTTGAACAGAACCTAGGCTCATGCTGTTAAAAATAACATGAGTGAAATAAAGAAATTGAAGCAGTATTTTTCCAAATCTCAGGGTTTTAATTTGGTAGAATGAAACCAATATTAAGAAAACTTTTCTTTTTTTAATCTTAGAGTACATCACAACTAGTCCGCTAAATATGTGAAACTTTTATTCCATGATTATATGTTTCTATTAGGTTGCAACATGAAATTTTTTCCTTGCCATTGGTTGTGGTCAAAAACATTTGAAACAATGGTTTAAAGGGCATCAGGTGAGAGAGTGTTTGCGACAAAAATGAAGTTTATGAAAAAAGATGTATGGTTATCCTTAGCTATCATTTGAATGTGGGTGTTGTTTACTTAAAGCATTCATAGCAATAAAGTAGAATTTGTGTGATGAAAGTAGGAGTGGAAATTATCTGGCACCTGAGTATATGCCTGAACAGATTTTTTTCTTTAAACACACACGTTGCAGTTACTGGTTACCCTGTGTCCTATACTTTTATTGCAGTTTCCAGTATTGAGTGGTTTCATTGTTTTTTGAAACATATTTGCTTTGTAATTTAATTGCATGGCACATAGAGAAATTTGAGGAATTAAATACTTAAGGCAATCTCCTATACATTATCTGATTATGATAAAGTCTACGGTTGATTAGACTTTAATAGAGTTGTTAAATATTACATAGTAATTTGAGAACTGATTTAATATTTTATTTTTTTCATTTAGTTTCTAAATGTTAGTGGATTTTACCTGAAGATATTATTTGTTAAAAAGAAAAAAGTAACACATACAGTTCCCTAAATTGAGGTTTTTCTTAGGCAGTACTGGTAAAGAATCTGCCTGACAATGCAGGAGATGCAAGAGATGTGGGTTCAATCCTGGGGTATCCCCTGGAGAAAGAAATGGTAACCCACTCTGTTATTCTTTCCTGGGAAATTCCATACACAGAGGAGCCTGATGGGCTACAGTTCATGGGGTTGCAAAGAATTGGACACATCTGAGTGTGTGCACACACACCCCCATCAGATCACAGTTATTTGTTCTTCAAGAAAGTGTTTGTGGTAGGCCTCGGACAAAAAATAGCCTCACCCACTTGAAATCACTTGAAGACTACAATTTATTTTTTTATACACTTATGTAGATTATAGGAAAAATTACTAACTTGAAATTTGCAATAATTTGGGTAGGAATTAGACTTTATCTTTGGAAAGATAAAAGCTTATTGCTAAAAAAAAAGTTGCAAATTTTTAGAGTTTTAATTATGTTTATAAATACATCCTTGGAGGCACATTAGGAAAAAAAAAACTCTATCTTTCTATATGGTCATTTATTTTAGAGATATGTGTAGAATTTTCGTTATTGAGATGACCAAGACAGAGATGTATTGAAATATTATTTGCTTATTCTTTGCAAGGCATGAAGTTATTCCCTAGAGTAAGCTTATAATCTAATTATGGAGACAGAAGCACAGAAGAAAGGCTACGCGTAAAAGAGTATAGAGATGTTTTTCTCTCCTCAGGCAGAGGACAGGAGAGCAACATACAAAAGAAAATTTCTTTGAGAAGGGTTCTGGGCAGGAAAGCTGAGCAAGCCCTTTTTGTTGGTATTAGATACCTTCCAGTGGGATTGCATTATGGGCACTTTGAATGTACCTGAGTTCAACTAGTCAAGGTCAAGAGAAAACAAAAGCAGAACTAACTAATAATTAGTGCAGGAGGTTGTATCTAGCATTTCCTACAATGGAATGTTCTAGAATAGTGTATCATAGGGATGTGAATGTCTTCTTCCTTGAATGGTCTCAGTGCCATTCATTCTTCCAGTCCATATGTGTTTTTAGTTCACCCCACCTATACCGCACTCACCCCCAGCAAACAACCTGACCGCCTACTTTATTAGAAAAAAAAAAAAAATGTCTATAGATTGTGAAGTGCTTTTTCCCCTTTCCTGCTTCTCCCCACCCCTGCTATTTATTCATCTCTTCTCCAGCCTCAGGGGCTTCCCTGATAGCTCAGTTGGTAAAGAATCTGCAATGCGAGAGATCCCGGTTCAATTCCTGAGTTGGGAAGATCTGCTGGAGAAGGGATAGGCTACCCTCTCCAGTATTCTTGGGCTTCCTTGGTGGCTCAGCTGGTAAAGAATCTGCCTGCAATGTGGGAGACCTGGGTTTGATCCCGGGTTGGGAAAATCCCCTGGAGAAGGGAAAGGCTACCCACTCCAGTATTGGTTAAGGCCTGACTTCTCTCCTCCAGGACTTTGCTCCCTCAGTTACACCTTCTCCTTCATAAAAATCCCGGCTCTGGAGGCAAAGTCTACCAGTTTGAAATATGGTTTTGTATTTTCTAAATGTGGGGGCATGGACATACTGCTTATCTTCTATGTGCATCCATTTGAAAAATGGTACTAGAAATAAGCGCTTATCTTATTGCGAGCACACCATAAGTTAAGGCAGTTGAGGGGCTTTGACTCGGGTACAAGCTCTCAGTGAATGTTAGTTTCTACCATTCCTACTGTTACTACTACCACCATTAACCTACTAATCTCTAAATCTCTTTGATTTTCATTCCTTAACCCATATGTTTGCTGAACCATTTCTTCTTCTGGAAAAGAATGAAGCCAAACATTCTCTTGACCCTGGTCCCTTTTTAACTACTGTATTCTCTTTCCTCTTCTCTCTCAAATATTTTAAAGATTATTCAAGGTTAGCTCTCTGTACTTCTTCCTCTTCTATTTGCTTTTATTGTCTTTGTAGAAATTGTTTTTTTTTTAATGAGATATTAACTAGATACAAAATTATAAACTGTTTTCTATTTTGACTTCTCTGAAACCTGAGGTAGTGAGTACTTTTTAACTTGAGTCCCATGTAGGTTGAGTTGCTTCAGTTCTGCCCAATTCTTTGCGACCCCATGGACTGTAGCCTGCCAGGCTTCTCTGTTCATGGGACTTTCCCAGCAATAATACTGCAGTGGGTTGCCATGTCCTCCTTCAGGGGGTCTTCCCTATCCAGGGATCAAACCCAAGTCTCCTGAATTATAAGCAGATTCTTGACCTGCTGAGCCATCTGGGAAATCTTCTTGTCCTTCCCTAAATCCTTCTCTCCTCACTTCTCTCTGAGCGTTGTCACTATACAGCTTTTTATGTTGATCATTCTTTTACTTTTCTTCATAGATTTACTTAATATTTGTACATATTTACTTTTGTATATTGTTGAACTTTATAGGTGGAATTATACAATATAAATTATAGAGAGGCTTGCTTTTTTGAACAAACTGTAGTTTCATCCATTTTTATTGGCATAAAGAATGTCATTATATGTTATAATTTATTCATTTTCCTGTTGACAAATATTTGGACCTTTTGCTATTCTAAACGGGTTTGCTCTAAACATTCTTGTATGTGTATCCTGGCATACATATACACAAGTTTTTCTAGGATTCTAGAAAAATAAATTCAGACTTTTATATTTGGGGATGTGAAGTGGTATCTGATATTTTATTTTACTTGGCTGTGCCAGGCAACTTATAAGATCTCAATTTCCCATCCAGGGATTGAACCCAGGCCACTGGAGTGAAAGCGCCAAGTCCTAACCACTTGACTGCCAGGGAATTCCCAGTATCTGACATTTTAAATTACATTATCAGGTAACTGATGAGGTCAACCGTCTTTTCATTTATTTCTGGATTATATTGGTTTATTTTTCAGTGAAATGCCCATTAAATGTTTTGCCGGGTTTTGTTTTGGATTGTCTATTTCATTTATTTATAGTAGTCCTTTATAATTCTGAGACAATAAGCCAATTTCCAAATTTGTGTTTTGTCTTTTCATTTTCTGTATGTCTTTTCTCCCTCCTTTAGCTGCTTTTGAAAATTTTTTGTTTCTGATTTCCAGCAATTTGATTATGATGTGTGTAGTCTTGATGTGGTTTTCTTTTTCTGTTTTTTTTTTTAAACAACTTAGATATAATTTGTATGCCATACAGTTCACTTATTTATAGTGTACATTTTCGACTTTCAGTATATTCATAGGGTTGTAGATCTATCACCTTAATCAATTCTAGATCATTTTCATTACCTAAAAATGAAACCTCATACCCCTTAGTCATCACCTTCGATCCTTCTACCCCTCCAGCCCTATGCAATTACTAATCTGTTTTGTCTCTCTATACTTGCTTATTCTAAGAATTTCAAATAAATGGAATCATACACGATGTAATTTTTGTGACTGATTGTTTTTTTACATAGCTTAATGTTTTCAAAGGTCATCCCTGCTGTAGCATGCATTAGTACCTCATTTTTTATTCCCAAATAATATTTCTTTACATGGATATGTCATATTTTAGTTGTCCACTTGTTGAAAAAAAAAAACAAACAAATTTTTTTTCCCGCAGTTGATTGACTTGGCACTCTTTAAAAAAAAAAACAAGGCCAACTGGCCATAGACATATGGACTTATGTTTGGACCTTCACTTCTATTCTGTTGGTCTTTGTCTAGGTCTTTTGTGAGTACCACCTTGTCTTGATTGCTGTACCTTTATAGTAAGTTTTGAATTTAGGACTAGTGAGCCCTCAAACTTTGATCTTGTTTTGCAAGATTGTTTTGATAATTCCAGTTCCCTTGAATTTCCACGTGAATTTTAGGAACTGCTTCTCAATTTCTGCATTGAAATTAGCTTTGATAGGCTGTGTTGTACTCATGGGTCAATTTCAGGTGTTCCTTTCTGTATTTCTAGTAACGTGTTCCTCATTTCCTTCTGAGTCCTCACCAGTGGCACCTTTAGTGACTGTATTCTTACCAACAGTCTAAGACTATCTAGGTTTCTTCTATCATTTTCTTTCAAAATTCTTTCAGCCTGCACCAACTGCCTGATTCCAAGGCTATCCCATATTTTTAGGTATTTTCTATAACAGCATACCACTTCTAGGCACCAAAGTTGATACTAGCTTCTATTGCTGCTGTACCAAATTCACATAAATTTAGTGGTTTAAAACATTTATTACCTCACAGTTCCATAGGCCTCAAGTCTGGGCTGATCCCTCAGTTGCTCTTTAGCATTATCTCTTGCCAGTCTTCATGTATTTCGGGTTTAGCGATAACAAACAGTGAATAGTTCCCTGTAGATATCATGTCACATACATATCTCTGCACTTCTTATGGTGTTCCTTTTACCTAATGTGTAGTGTGGGCTGTTATAACAGATTACTATGGGCTGGTGGCTTAAACAGCAAACTATTTTCCACTGTTCTGGAAGCTGGAAATCCAAGATGAGTCCAAGTGCCAGCACGTTTGTGTTTTTGATGAGGACTCTCTTCTTGATCATGTCCTCACATAATCTCTGCTTAGTGCTTACACCCAGAGAATGAGCCGTGGTCTCCTTGCTGTTGTTGTTTAGTTGCTAAGACGTGTCCGACTCTTGCGACCCCATGGATTGCAGCCCACCAGGCTCCTCTGTCCATGGGATTTCCCAGGCAAGAGTACTGGAGTGGGTTGCCATTTCCTTTTTCAAGGGTGTCTTCCTGACCCAGAGATTGAACCTATGTCTCCTGCATTAGCAGGAGGATTCTTTACCACTGAGCCACCAGAGCTCTCATTATCCCCTTAAATTTTTTTGATAATCCTATATTATAAGTGCTCTACCCTCATGACCCCATGTAAATAATTCTCTCCGCAAACCTCCAAATATCACATTTGAAAGTTTAAGAGTTAGTCACTCAGTTGTGTCTGATTCTTTTTGACCCCATGGACTGTAGCCCTACAGGCTCTCCTGTCCATGAATTTTCCAGGCAAGACTACTAGAGTAGGTAGCCATTCCCTTCTCCAGGAAATCTTCCCAACCTGGGGATCAAACCTGGGTCTCCTGTTTTGCAGGTAGATTCCTTACCATCTGAGCCACCAGGGAAGCCCCTATTTGGAGGTTAGACCTTCAATATATGAATTTCAGGAAGACACAAACATTCAATCCATAGCATTCTGCCTCTGTGTGCATGCTGTGTGCTAAGTTGCTCTAGACATGTCTGACTTTCTGTGACCCTACGGACTGCAGCCTGCCAGACTCCCCCATCTGTGGGATTCTGCCTCTGCCCACCCCCAAATTAATATACTTCTCACATGCCAAATATATTTATTCCATCCCAAGCGCTCCAAAAGTCTTATCTATTTCAGCATTAGCTCTAAAATCCGGAGTCTTAGGTAAATATCATCTGAATCTACTGTGGATGAGACCTGAAATATGATTCAGTCTGAGGTAAAAATGCCTCTCCAGCCACAAACCAACAAGTTTTGTGCCCCCAAACTACCATGGTGAGACAGATGTAAGATGTACTTTCCCATCCCCAAAGGGAGACATCAGAAAGAAGGAGGGAAAGTGGCTCTCAAGTAAGCTCATAACCTACTAAGGCTTACTCCACTGGGCCTTTCGTTGTTGTGTTTATAGTCGCTGAGTCACGTCCGACTCTTTCGCGACCTCATGGACTATAGCATGCCAGGTCCATGGGCTTTTGCAGGCAAGAATTCTGGAGTGGGTTGCCATTTCCTTCTCCACCATTGGACCTTAAGGTTTGAGAATAGTCCTTTAAGAGTGGGTGTGGTATCATCCAAACCCACTGGAGCAATAGTCCTGCCTCTGCTGCTCTGCTAGGTTGGAACTGTGTCCCTGCCATTCTGGGCCAGCCTCACCCCCACAGCTCTGCTAGGCAGTGGGCCCACCCTTTGAGACCTAGGTGGGGGCAGCCTGGCCCTCTCTGGGCCCACGTACTCTAGGTCTGTGGTGGGAATGGCAGCCCTGATAATCTCTTAATCTTGTTGAAGTGTCCTTCTTTCTCTCTTGTCTTAGAGAATAGTGTGTGATTACAACGAACGAACTCTACAGTCAGGTCCTATAGGAGCTAAGTCTGACAGCCTGCCTTTATTTTGTCCCATCTCTTCCCCCTTCAGTTCAAACTGGCCGTGTTCCTGCTGGAGTGGCTGATTAGGTGAGGTCCATGGTTCACACCCATACGAATCTCCTTATCAAACGGTCAGTCAGACACAGCGTTCTCTCCAAACATACTTTCTCTCTCTTTTTTTTTTTTCAATATGGATAGGCTGGGACTCTTCCAAATCTTTAAATTCTTTGTTCCTTTTTGCTTAACATTTTTTTTTTTCCTTAAATTCATTTATCTCTTTTCTCGTTTTACTGTAAGGCATTAGCAGTAACCCAGCAGATCCCTCAAAATTTTGCTTTGAAACCTTTTCAGCTAAATATTCAGTTTCATCACTTGCAAATTCTACCTTCTGCAAAACACAGAAACATGAACACAATTCAGCCAAGCTCTTTGTTACTTTATAGCAAGGATTGCCTTCTTCCTTGGTCCAAAAGCGAGTTCTTCCTCTCTGAGACCTCATCAGAAAGGCTTTTGCCGTTTACATTTACAGCAGCATCTGTTGTGATTACTTACATATTTTCTAAGAAGCTAGAGTTTCTCTGCAGCTCTTTGTTTTCTGAGCTCTCACTAGAATCTTCTTCAAAAGTCTCTTCATAGCAATATTGATTTTTTCTAGCATTGCACCTCAGAACTCTTCCAACCTCCATCTATTGCCCAGTCCCAATGCCCCTTCCATATTTTTAGGTGTTTGTTACAGCAGCACCCAACTTCTTGGTACCAGTCTCCATCTTAGCTGCTTTGGGGTGCTGTAACAGATTACTATAGACTGGGTGGCCTAACCAACAGTTATTTCTCACAGTTCTGGGGACTGGAAGTCCAAGCTCAGGGTGCCAGAATGGATGGGTTACTGGTGAGGGCCCTCTTCCTGGTTTTATCTTCACATAGAGTTTCCTTGGTGTGTGCATGCAGAGAGAGTGAGCTCTGGTCTCATCACCCTCTTGCAAGAGCACTAATCGCATCATTGGTGGCTCTGCTTTCATGGCTTCATCAAAACCTAATTCTCTCCCCAGAGCCCTACCTCCAAATGCCATCATAGTGGGGATGAGGACTTCAACATGTGAATTTGGGGTGAGGGCACAGAGCGAATCTGCCTGCAATGCAGGAGAACTGGGTTGGGAAGCTCTCCTGGAGAAGGGAATGGCTACCTACTCCAATATTCTTGCCTGGAGCATTCCATGGACAGAGGAGCCTGGCGGGCTATAATCCATGGGGTCACAAAGAGTCAGACACTACTGAGTGACTAACACTTTCACAAGCATTCAGTCCGTAGCACCTTTATGCTCATCCCTGTATTAGCTGATGTCTTTATTTTCTACTTAATCTATACAGTAATCTCTTCTAGAAAATTTGACTCTGCTGCTGAGCTGAGCTAAGTGACCCAGTTCTGTGTTCCCATAATAGCACGTGGTCCTTCACTTCCTGTGTTGTACCAGAATTATCTTTCACATGTTGGTCTTTCATGGATGTATGGAAACGTGTCCTGTATGATCAGACTTTTGGTTTTGTAAACCTTGCTTTATTGTCTTATCTTGTTCATACATCATATAGCGTGTTAGTCTAGCTACAGGATATATTCTTGGAACTGGAATTGTGAGATCAAAGGGTATACACATTTACACTTTTTTTTTTAATTTGGCTGCTTTGGGTCTTAGTAGGGGCATGTGGGATCTGGTTCCTTGATCAAGGACCAAACCCAGGACCCCTGCATCTGGAGTGTGGAGTCTTGGCCACTGGACCACCAGAGAAGTCCCCACATTTATACTTTTGACTGATACTGTCCAGTTGCTTTCCACAGAGGCAGTGTAAACTCTCACCAGTAATACATGAGGAATGACAGTGCCTTTCTCCAAACCCTTGACAACATCGTGTGTGTTAAAATCTTGGAATCTTTGCCAATCTGATAAGTGGGAAAATCTCGGCATAGCTTTACTTGACATTTCTCTTATGATGAGAAGCATGTTTTAGTAGATTTAAGAGCTGTCTCTGTATTCTTCACTAAATGAACTGTGTCTGTTCATATGCTCTGCTCACCTTTCTATGGAGTTGCAGTCTTTTCCGTACTGATCTGTAGAAGCGCTCTCTTCATGAAGGAAATCAGTCCTTTGTCATGAGTCATGGTGCCCCTGTGCCCCTGTTCCAGCTTGTCTTTTAACTCTGCTTATCGTGTGTTTTGTCATGCAGAAAATTTGATTTTACTATATGGTTGAGTTTATCAATTTCTTTTTCATGGCTTTTGGCATTTGTGTCAAACTTTGGCTTGACCTTCCAAAGGAAGTCATTTTAAGTATGCTGAAAGCTTTATATGTAAAGGCATTTATTGCATTCTTGGCAATTTTACAAGTTGATAACAATATGGAAGTTCAATAATTGGGGAATGATGGCTTTCACTGTGATATAGCTACATAATGGGTTATTATGTAACCTGTGTAAATAATGTTTGGAGGAAGTTCCTCATATGTTTACAGATGAATGACAGGGCAAGATGCTTGTGTTCAGGTTTAGACCAGAATCAAGACCATTTCTATTCCAGATTATCTCCATGATATAAAAAATGGAAAGGAATCAGTGGGAGGCAAATTAATAGTTGTAATTGGGTGGTGAGATTATTTTATTATTTAAAATGTCTTTTGGTTCTTTGCCAACTTCTAAAGCCAGAACAATTTTTTTTTTTTAATGGAGGGAAAACAGCCCCGCGTGGCTGGCCCTGCACTTGTGTGGGCATCGTATGCTGTGTGCTTTGTAGGATCCGCTCCCTTCAACTGCTTGACATTCCCCACACCTTTAGCAGCCCAGCAGAGGGACGAGGCAAACCGATAATTGTTTGTCCAGAATAGAGCTAGTTTATCCAGATGTTCTTCTTTTCTTTTTCTATTGTCAGGTATCAGGATCTCAGGGAACATTCATTGTGTATTTCACTAGAATAGGTGCAGCTCAGATTACAATGGTAACCTAAAGTCAGCATGGACTAGTCATTGTTTTTCTAATTTCTCTTTGAAATTGTTAATAGTGGATTTTATTTTTAAATTAAGCCCCCCTCCTTCTTTTTTTTTTTTCTTTTTGGCTCTGTACACCCTCATAATACTTGGTAGAGTTATTTCTTCTGGATCCTGTTCAGTTTTAATTTCCAAACAAATGTAGCCAATCTCAATGCTTGAATTTTGACAAATATCCTTAGAGCTGCCACCACGGTTGAGAGAACATTTGCATCAGAAGACTACAGAGACCTGACTTTAAAATATATATAATTTTAAAGGTATAGTGTATTTTACACTAATATACTCTGGAATTACCTACAAGGGTGACAGTTAATTTTAGGTAGAGTTTTTGAAAGAGGTATAAACGTTTGATAAGTTAATGGTTTATATAGTAACTGTATATAGTTAAATAATTAACTTCACAAGGAACTCTGCCTTGGTTATAGCATAAAATTATAATAAGTAAACACGATAAAGAACCATATGAGCCATTAGTTGAATTGTATGAGGCGCTGAGACTTCAAAGGGCCAGTATTGTGCATTTTGGGTATTTTGATTTCTTTGCATTTCCTAGTCATCTTTTTGTCTTAATCCTGAAAGGTATTTTGTTTATGCTCAAATCAAAATGAATGATATTCCTGAGGCAACTGGGGAGCATTAGCAAAAAATCCCTTCTTTTGGATCTTATATGTGAGCCTGTAAACATATTAGCCGGACTAGAGAAATTGAGATAATTAGGATAAATATAAAATAGCAAGTTAGGCAAACATGATTAAGATTTCCCCACAGGACAGTGTTTTCCCAGTAAAGAGATTATTTTAAATATCAAACCTCATTTCAAAAGAGAAGCACTTAAAGACGCTTTCATCTGTTGGAGCAAGAGCCTCTGTTTGTGTAAATCAAACCATTGCACAATCTCCAGAATCCGAATGTGGAAACTTCACAGATTCTTTGTAATGTGGAACAGTTAATGCTTGTGGGAGGTGGGTGGCGATGGGGACCAGTGCTGTCATTGGGGCTGCTTAGGTTTTATTCCCTCACAGTTGGCTGAGTGGTTTAGGTACCCTCCTATTTGTTCTGTCCTTAAACAACTTGTCCCCTACTCTTCTTCTGTCCTGTTTTCTCTTCCTCCCTAGGCTCTTTTCTTGGAATTGTAAAAGAAACAAAAAGAAGGACCTCACTTGCAATTTCACTTTTAATTCTGACTACTATAGATTTAACTTCTCAAAAACTTCGTGCTTTAGATAAAGCAACATTAAGGCTAAGTTTTAGTAGCCGGTTTCATTTGTATTTGAGGACCCTGGGATGAATTGATCCAACCTGGAAATCGACATTGAAATTTGCTTTTTCAATCTTTATATATATTTTTTCCATCTGTTTGCCAGTAGTTACAATGGTTTGCAGGGCAGCCAAAGGATGAACTACTCATTGATCTTAAGCATCATTGTGTGCTTATAGATTGATCGAGAGATTAGAAATGAATGTATATCCCAACTCAAAAATAACAGCTAAACAGATTTAGTAAACAATTCAGAGTCTTGAGTGATACTATTGGAAAATCATGGGCATAAGGATTTCTCTAAAAATATGCTATCAGAAATTTGTTGGGCCTTTTGTCAAGAAAAGAAACTTTGTCGAGCAGATGAGTGGTAGGTCTCTAAATTTCATAGCCTGGATGACTATCTTAGCTAGTTAGCCACATTAAATTCCTTTGTGGGGAGGATACAGTAGTATATTTGTCTACTAGAGTTGCCCTAACGAAATACCATGGACTGGGTGGCTTAAACAACAGAAATTTATTCTCTTACAGTTCTGGAGGCTGGAAGTCCAAGATCACGGTGTCATCAGGGACAGTGTCTGACGAGACCTCTTCTTGGCTCATAGACAGTTGCCTTCTCTCTTTGTCTTCACATGGGCTCTTCTCTGTGGGTGTGGGAGAGATCTTCAGTGTTTCTTCCTCTTCTTACAAGAGTATCAGATCTATCGGATTAGAGTCCCACTATAGGACCTCATTTAGCCATCATTATCTCTCTAAAGGCCCTATTTCCAAATATAGTCACGTTTGGGGTTAAAGCTTCAGCATATGAATTTGGGTGGGGGGACATAATGCAGTCTATAATAGGTAGAATAAATTATAAGTAAATAAATAAGATGCAGTGATACTACTTAGGCTGAGAGAGTGTGAACTAGTTAGCATTGTGCTCTTTTTTGTGTGTATGAATCATATAAAATAGTTCTTTATGTTATAGTTAAAAAAAGAATTTCTGTCACGATTTACTTAGTTCTCTTCTCCTGCTAAACTTAATCTCCTCAAGGCCAGGGATGAACCTATTGAGTAACTTTCAAGTTCTTTTGATTTTAATCTAAATTAAGAAATGCATTTTACATCATAATCCAGGACAAACACACACATACTGAAAATAACTTCTCAAACAAAACCTTTTTTATGCAAACTGTGATTTTTTTTATCCTTTCATTTCAGTAGAAATAAAATGGTGATTGTGACCCATTAGACTGATTTCATGACCCACTAGTAATTTGTGACTCACTGTTTCAAAAACAGTAGCTTTTTATGTTTTGGTTGATAGTATTGAATTGGCCACAAAGTTCATTTGGATTTTCCCGTAACATCTCACAACTCCTGGAACATAGTAGGCCTTCTACAGATGTTTATCAAATATATGAATGAATGATTCAGTTGAATAAGTAAGAAGGAGCTGGAGTAAACTAGAGAAATTCTTTAGAGGCCAGTTTTGTCCATTTAGAGGCCAATATTGTCCTTTATTACTTAGTATTCCTGTTGGCTTCTGTTTGGAGTTTTCCAAGACTGACTGAATTCAAATCTCTTTAGGTGGCAGTTGGGTTTTTCATTTTTTTAAAATATTTTTTGTTTTAGAATAGTTCTAGATTTACAAAAAAGAAAAGCTGCAAAGGTATCCAAGAGAGCTCCCGGTTACCCAGCACCAGTTTCCATTATTAATGTCTTTCGTTTCTGTGGTACATTTGTCATGACTGTGGTTGTTCAGTCACTAAGTCATGTCTGAGAGAGCAGCACACCAGGCTTCCCTGTCCTTCACTACCTCCTGGAGTTCACTCACACTCTTGATTAGTGAGCCAATAATGAGATGTTATTAGTAACTAAATTCCATACTTTCTTCAGATTTCATTAGTATTTCTCCAGTGTCCTGTTTCTGCCCCAGAATCCCATCCAGGATAGCACATACATTCAGTCCTCTCATCTCGCTAGGGAGCCCTTTGTGGTGACGATATCTCACATTTTCCTTCTTTTGATGACTTTGACGGTTTTCAGAAGTACTGGTCAGGAATTTTGTGCAGAGTCCCTTAATTTGGGTTTGTCTAAGTTTGTTTTCTTCACAATTAACTCGGGCTTGGGGGAAGAAGACCATAGTGTATATGACTTACGGCTGCCGATGTTGACCTTGATCACCTGACTGAGATGGTATATTTCAGATTTCTCCACTGCATACGTGCTACGTCACTTCAATTGTGTCTGACTCTTTTCAACCCCGTGGACTGTATCCTGCCAGGCTCCTCTGTCCATGGGATTCTCCAGGCAAGAATACTGGAGTGGGTTGCCGTTTCCTTCTCCAGGGGATTTTCCCGATACAGGGATCGAACCTGCCTCTCTGAAGGTCTCCTACATTAGCGGGCAGGTTCTTCACCATGAACGCCACCTGGGAAGCCCACTGCAGTGTTACCGTTTTTCCCCCCCTTCCATACTGTACACTTTAAAAAATTAATTCATTTTTAAATTGAAGTATAATTGCCTTACGGTGTTGTGTTTCCGCTGGACAACTACATGGATCAGCTCTATGTATCATGTATCCTCGCCCTCTTGGACCTCCATCCAGCCCTCCTACCACCCCCGTCCAACCTCCCCATCATCACAGAGCAATGAGCTGGGCTCTCTGTTTGACGCCGCAGCTTCCCTCTGCTAGCTGTGTTACACACGGTAGTGTACACATGTCAATGCTACTCTCTCAATCCATCCCACCCTCTCCTTCCTCGCTCTGTGTGTCCACAAGTCCATTCCCTGTGTCCACGTCTCTCTTCCCGCCCTTCTAAATAGGTTCATCAGTACCACTTTTCTAGATTCCATGTATGTGTGTTAATATGATATTTATTTTTCTCTTTCTGACTTGCTTTACTCTGTATGACAGACTCCAGGTTCATTCATGTCACTATAAATGACTCAGTTCCATTCCATACTGTACACTCTGGAAGAAAGTCGCCGTGTGCAGGCTTCCCAGCTGGTGCAGTGGTGAAGAACCCTCCCGCCAACGTATTAGACGCAGGTTCGATCCCTGGGTTGGGAAAAATCCCCTGGAGAAGGAAATGGCAACCCATTCCAGTATTCTTGCCCGGAAAAATCCCATGGACGGAGGAGTCTGGCTGGCTACAGTCCATGGGGTCGCAAAGAGTTGGATACAACTGAGCACGCAGATGTGCGGCCCACACCTGAGCAGGGGGTGGGAGGTATGCTCTCCCTTCTTGAGGGCAGAGTGGCTACACAGATTGTTTGGGATTCTCCTGAACAGAATCTGCTTATTCTCCCTCATGTACTTACTTATTTATATCAGTGTGGGGTCATACCGATGTACATGGATGTTTATTTTATACGTTGGCTTGTAATTCAACACAGTGTGAATTATTTTGTTTGTTCAAATAATCCCAATGTTGGTTATTGGGAGCTGTCTTAGGTTGACTCCTGTGTCCCTTTGAGATATCGCCATCCTCATTTTGTTTTTAGCACTTCCCTACTTACTGGCAGTACAAGATGCCCTGGGTTTATCTTGTTTACTCCCTATCCCAGGCCTAGAATCAGCAGCTTCTCAAAGTGGGCCAATTCCTTTTATCGGAGGATGTCACTAGGAAAGAGAGATCTAAGCGCTGGGTGTGTTCTCGGCTCTGGTGTGTCACTGCATCTGGGTCTTCTCAGAGATAGGCTACATGAACCTGCGTATTAAACATATCTCTAGCTATTTCAATATCCATCTGTATCTTTGTGAAGCTAAACATGAGCTTATAATGATATCTCTGACTCTAATCCAGTATGACATGGCTTATTCTCTCCTTCCCCGCTTTCTCATCAACACTGGGAGAAACTTGCTTCCCACAGCCCACCATCTATTTACCAGCTTTTCATTCCAGCGTATGATTTCAGAACTTTTAATCTGTTGTTGTTCAGTCGCTAACTTATGTCTGATTCTTGGCAACTCCATGGACTCTAGCCCGCTAGGCTCCTCTGTCCGTGGGACTTCCCAGGCAACAGTATTGGAGTGGGTTGCCATATACTTCTCCAGAGGATCTTCCCAATCCAGGGATCGAACCCGTGCCTCTTGCTTGACAGGCAAATTCTTTACCAGTGAGCAGCTAGGGAAGCCCTTTTAGTTTGTACCCCATGGGAAACAACTTTACCAACTGGAGTTCAGTGTTTATGTGCAGTTCCTTTTGTCTTTAGTCCTCTTCAAAGTCACTTAGGTCCTCACCCTTTTTCTCCAATCCCCTTCAGCGAATTTATGCCATACATTAGTAGTAGATTCTTTTCACAGTCTGCATTCCATTCTGGGACTGCTTGACCTCCTGGTTGATTATTTTTTAAGTTTGCATACATTAAGGCTTACTTTTTAATGCCACATAATTCTATGGGTTTTAGCAAACGCATAGTGTTACGTATCCACGACTACATTACTATCCAGAGTAGCTTCACTGTCCTTCTCTGCTTTACTGAGTCAGTACTCTTCCCTCCCCAAACTGGTGAATTCAATCTGGTTTTCATCTTTACAGTGTTCCCTTTTTTTCAGAATATTATATGAGTGCAATCATAACAGTAGGTAGTCTTTTGAAACTGGATCCTTTTATTTAGCAATATGAGGTAAGAGTCTTCTATGTTGTTGCATGAGTTAGTAGCTCATTCCTTTTGACTGTTGAATAATATTCATACTGTGAATGCATCATACTTTATCCATTCATCTGCTGAAGGATGTCTTGCTCCCAGTTTTTGGTGATTGTGAATGAAGTTGCTATAAACTTTCATCTCCATTTTTTTCGGCAGCTATAAATTTTCCCATCAGTTGAGTAAATACCAAAGAGGACAGTGGCTGGATGCTATGGTATGTCTATACTTAGTTTTGTAATAAACTGTCAAACTGTCTTCCAAAGTGGCCGTGCCAGTCTGCATTCCCACTGGCAATGATGGATTCTTGCTCTGCAACCTTGTCAGAATTTAGTGTTGTCAGGTTTTTGGATTTTAGCTGTTCCAATAAATGAGCAGTCGCATCTTATCTTCATTTGCATTTCCCTAATGACAAATGGGCTTCCTAGGTGGTGCTAGTGGTAAAGAACCTGCCTGCCAATGAGGGAGATGCGGGTTTGATCCCTGGATTGGAAAGATCCTCTGCAGAAGGAAATGGCAACCCACTCCGGTATTCTTGCTTGGAGAATCCCATGGACAGAGGAGCCTGGTGAGGTTGCAAAGAGGTGGACACAACTGAAGCGACTTAGCAGCCACAATGACCAGTGATGCTGAGCATCATTTCATAGGCTTAGATGCCCTCTGTGTATCTCCTTCAGTGAAGGAGATCTTTTGCCCATCTTTTTAATTGACTGGTGTTCTTGTTTAGTTTTAAGTACTCTTTTTGTATATCTGAGTATAAGTCACTTATTAGCTATGTGATTTGCATATGTTTTCTCATAGTCTGTGTCTTGTCCTGGGACTGTGCATTTTTACAAAGTTCTCTGGGTGATTCTGAATCTCTAGTCCAAAGCCCCAGCTCTGATTAAAATAGGAGAGCTGGATCACCTCTTCAGCTCCCTTCGCCCCTTCCTTTGCATTTCTCATTAGTCAGCCTCTCTGGGCCTTGATGGCCTCATTCGTAGAATATTAAGTTACCTTTGGGAGAGTAGGTATCTTTCAGTTTTCAGTTCTATGATTCCGTGATCACCTGACCTTTTGAAACCCTCCTGGAATGCTACCAGTATACAGTTAGATCTCCTTACCTTTCTAATTGCTTTCACAAAGGAAAAGAACTGCCTGATCTAGACATTGAGAGTCTTTTATTTCATTGTGGAATTTTATTACTCCCACTGCCTAAAACTCAACTGTTATGGTGGCATACCAGAGTGAAATAAATCTGTCAGTAACTTTAAAATTACAATAGGACAAAAATCTACTGGATCATGTCTCAAAGGTACTGCTCACAGAATTGGCCTCCATGTTTACCATGTATTATAAACTTTGTACACTTGTAGGCAGGTGAGAAAACAATTTGGCAGTTTAAAATTTCTCTCTATCCTTCCTCCAGATAGCTAGTCCATCATTAAAAAGCAGACCCTATTTCTCTGAAAGTTGGGTTTTCTTTTCCTGCAAATATGTCTCCTGAAAGGCAGAACAGAGAAACTGCAAGTTATTAGACTCACAAAGAGGAAGCATACAGTATTTTGAAGGTTATCTATAGATGGAATACTTTCAGATATTAATTAAACCTTAGAACAGTAACACAAAGTATAGTAATAGTTGCTAAAATTTCCTAACAAAATTGAACT
The DNA here is from genome assembly GCF_963930625.1 of Muntiacus reevesi. NCBI lineage: Eukaryota > Metazoa > Chordata > Mammalia > Artiodactyla > Cervidae > Muntiacus > Muntiacus reevesi. The sequence continues at coordinate 177,838,744 of NC_089251.1, forward strand.
TGTGGAGGCTCTTACCCCATCACGTGGTGTTATTTTAAATGTGGGATGTGGAGACCCTGTTCAACTTCAATATTAGCTCAGTGCTTTATAAACTCCAACCTCAGAGTCAGAAAGCCTTGTTACTCATTTAGTTTCTGTCCCTGGCCTCTGCCACTATGCCCATGTTGTCTTATCTTAATGATTTTGTGGGAGTAGCATAGCACAGACTCTGGAATTAGAGAGTTTTGAACTTCATTACTTATTAGCTGAGAGATTTTTGGCAAGTTCCTTCGCCTCCCTAAACTGTTTCTTCATGTGTATCATAATAACAACAGTGCCTACTTGAATTGCTGTGTCAAAGAAACTAATATAACCTACAGGGTGTTTGGTGCAGTGCCTGGCGTACATTTGCTGCTGCTACTGCTGGCTTCCATGAAGTTACCTAGGTATTGTACTTTGAGAAGATCAGAAGGCCAAAGACATTTCAGGAACCTGTGGAAGAGACGATATTTTAAATTATCTGGCAAAATCGCCCTTCCCTTCTGAAGAGACTCAGAAATAATGGTGAGAGCATTAACAGAAAAGCCTGGAGAGAAGGATACCACTGACACTGATGGAAAGGGTCATGCCAAGCAGGAAGGACTGGGGAACTGCACCAGAGGCTGCAGAGAGATCCAGACAAAAGGCTTGCCATTGGCTTAGGAGTACAGAAGGGCGTCAGTGGAGGGAAAGGATAGGAGGCAAGGATTGCTGACAGGTGGTCATTCAAAAGTGAGCCGTGAAGGATGCTAAAAAGGTAGAGAGCCCATGTGGAGGCTATCCTCAAGAAGCTTGAAGGGGAAATGGGATTATAAAATGTGTCCAGAGGAGATCTGGGATCTGAGTTTTAATTTTTTTGTAAGTTGGGTTAAATTTTAATAAGTTTGGAGAGGAGAAAGAGCAAATGGAGAGTTAAAGATGGGAGTTTGAGGAGATACAGAGTGCTGATTAATTGAAGACTTTTTTTTTTTTTTTTTTTTTTTTAAGACAAGTGATATTGACAAGCTTATAGGTAGTAGGAAGGCAAGGAAGGGGAGAGTTTGTACTTGATAATCTCAGATTTCCAGGAAGTAGGAAAACGGTGGTGGGGGGGATTTTGAGACAGTTTGCAGAGGGGGATGAAAGCTTAGACAAGCTACCCATCAAATGAGATTGAGCTGATCAGGCAATATCCATCTTCAAGAATGTCTTCATTTGTGGGAGTTTTCCCAGTATTTCTCAACAGAATATGGGCATATCACAATCAGGTGGTTGAATCTGACCTTGTGTTTTTAATAATTTTTTGTGGTTTTAAAGCTTTTCAAAGTTAAAAAAAAAAAAAAAAAGAATGAATTCCCCCTATACCCTTGGCATGGATTCACCAGTTGTTAACATTTTTCCACATTTGCTTTATCACTTTCATATATAATAATTATGTTGTTGAACAGTTTGAGAGTTAGACTTTATGACTGCCTAATCTTAAACACTCCAGCATTTATCTCCTAGGAACAATGTCATTCTTCATAACCACATAACAATGATTACACTCAAGAAGTTTAACATACTCACAGTACAGTTATTCAATGAATAGTCCATATCTAAGTTTCTTCAAATATCTTTACAACTTAAAAAAACCCAGAATTTTTCGATCCAAGTGTTGCGTTCAGTGTAGTTTTTCATCTCATTTAATCTGGAAAAGTTTTTAAGCCTTATTCTGTCTTTCATAACATTAATTTTTTTGAAGCACACAGTCGTTTATTTTTGAAGACCCATCAATTTTGGTTTGTCTGTTTTTCTCATTGTAAAACTTGGATATTGTGTTTTTAGCAAGAATACTATGTAAGTGATGTGTTCTCATCCAGTGTGTTTCATCAAGAGGCACACTCAGCTTGTTCTATTATTGGTGATACTAAATTTGATAACTTGAGTTGGTTATCTGTTAGGTTCCTTTGCTGAAAAGTTACTGTTTTTACCCTTTAAATGAAGAAGTAATTTGTAGAGAGAGAGATGCTTGGAAACTATGTAGACTATGGAAATATCCTGTTTTTTAAATTTTTACTCACTAGGTAAAGGTGTAGGAGTTTATGGGTTAAAGCAGAAGCTTAGGAGGCACTTTGGGGACATTCTGGGAGGAGGAGGAAAATATATCTTCTGATGATGATGTTTAGTTGCAAAGTCATGTCCGACTCTTTTGAGACACCATGAATTGAAGCCTGCCAGTCTCCTCTGTCTGTGGGATTTCCCAGGCAAAAATATTGGAGTGGGTTGCCATTTCCTTCCTCAGGGGATCTTCCCCACCCAGAGCCTGAACTCCCATCTCCTGCATTGGCAGGTGATTCTTTACCACTGAGCCACCTGGGAAGCATATGTAATTACTGGTGAAGTTCAAGGACTAAGAGTTCAAGGGATCAGACTGCTAATTCTGAAAAGGAAAATTTTAAATAAGATGGACAGTAAAGAATATGATGAAGCAGTTATGCAATTAATGCAAGGCAGTTCATTGTTGTAATTTTTAAGTGTTTTTTAAAAGTTTTAATGAAAAGTATATGATAGATTTAAAGTGAAATAAATATATGGGCCCCCAGTTCAGTCTTTTGATGTTCAGTAATTCTCCTCTTTTAATCCTCTTCCTTTATGGGTCTCTGAGTCTGCATCTTTCTCAGTTCAGTTTATCCAGTTATTATCCAGATAATAAATAACTTTCTGGTTCCCTCTAGGGTGGAGATGGCATGTTTTTCTGACTACAGAGGGACCGGTCACCCAGTTGCTCTGTATGCAAAGTAAAAACATTCAACCAACACTTTTCTGACAGCCTCATATCTTGACTTATTTTCTGGCATTGCTGTGTGTCCAGCCCCTGGGGGGGCCCTTCTCCATTCCTAAGTCTGTTATTGCTGTTGCATTTGCTTTTGGTCTTTCAAAATCCATTGAACTCTCTCCAAGACAGCTCATGTCTCTCCTCTGATGTCCTTGTTTTCAAGGAGGTCTGGAAAAGAGATAAGATAAATAGATAGAGCCATCACCCCCATATTCTTTTACTTTAAAATTAGTGGTTAGTACTCGTCAATTATGAAAAGCCTTTACCACCTTCCCTATTTCTTGTGTCATCTTGCTTATTGCTGTTGAATTTTGTGATGCAGTTTTAATTATAGTAAAGAGAAAATCAGAATAACTATCAATATTTGGTATTTGTATACTGCTTTTATTTCTTTCCTCCCAAGGCCAGCCTTTGGTCATTCATTGTCAGCTTTCTCTTTTTTCATGCCACATGAAGCAGGAATGAAAATTGATGCCATTGATTCTACTTTAAATCACTTCTGACCAGTTCCGGCTGCTTATTAATAAAAGGTGAAAGTTTGGGATTGTATCTTCATTTGATGGTGTATTTTCATTTCATTTTAAAGTTCACTGAATTTTCCTACTTATAACTTTAAAATTCATATCCACATTTTGTATAACTTGAATTATATCGGTACATTTTTCTATAGAAATAGAAAACACATAGCTGCTTAAATCAGTGGGGCATCCTTACTAACTTCTTTGAGAGCCAGAACTGGCCATATTCTTCCATCTCATGTACCGTCTTGGTCTTTGGTATGTAACTAAGAACCATGATTAATTTGTTGCTCTTTCCAACATGTATGTAACACACAATCTTTGCCACATAATATAAAAAATATGGACATTTATCAGACATTGCCTTGTGAGCTTCCTATGCTCATCAATTACCAGTCAGTTGAAGAAAGAAATGGACATTAGTCAGTGTTGCTCTGGGAAATATAAAAAGATGTTCTCATGGAGGCCTGTTTAAGGAAGTGATACCTGGTTGGAGAAGTCACTGCAAATATCGACAAGAGTAGGGAAGGGGGAAGAAATCCCATGAGCCAAGAATTACAGCCTCTCAAAAAAGAGAAGTGACTTAAAGGTTGAGAGGGAGTAGCATGTGGCCAGTGAGAGGTTGTCTGGCCAGAAGCCATGGGCCTCAGAAGAACTATGTTTATATGGATTTGAGGGTTATATTTCATTTAGAGAAAATTAAATCTAGCAGCACCTATTGAATATTTGTTAAGTTGAATTTACTAGAAGATAAAGTTGTTATGATTTAAATGTTAAACATAATGCAAACTGTGTAATGAAAGAACAATGGATTAGGAGTCAGAGGATTTGAGTTTCATCTATGCCGTCTAAATCCTCCACATGAGAAAATGAATTGATAAAGTACAAGGTAGAACTAATGAAAAAGTCAACAAAAGCAGAAGGTGATTTCTAATTCAAACTGCTATGGATGAAGAGAAAAACAGTCTCCTATAATTTCTTTTCTCCCCATTCCATTCAAGGAAGAATAGGAACATTTCTTTTAAACTTTGCTGAGTTCAGTGTAGATCTATAACAAAATCCAGCTATTTTAAGTGTATCATTTGGGGAGGTATGATATATATATATATTCTGGTAATAATCTTACTGATCAAGATATAGAACATTCCTATCCTACAAAGTTCTTTCATGTTCCTCCTCCATCTGCTCTGGGAAACCATTGGTCTGCTTTTTGTCACTCTGTTAGACTTTCTACCTAAAATTTCATATAAATGGAATCATATAGTATGTATATCTTTTATGTGTAGCTTCTTTTACTCAGCATAATGTTTTTTTTAGATTTACTTATGAGGTGATCATCTGTTTGCTCATTTTCCTACTGACATTGTCTTCAGTTTGGGGCTAACACAAATATTTGTATACAAGTCTGTGTAGACATATTATTAATTCTCTTGGATAAATACCTAGAAATAGGATTGCAGGGTCAAGTAGTAAATGCATGTTTAACATTAAATGAAACTCAAACAGTTTTCCAGAGTGGTTGCACCGTTTTATATTCCCACCAACAATGTCTGAAACAATAAGTTTTCTCGCTTATTGGCAGCACTTGATATTGTTAGTCTTCTAAGCTTTAGCCATTCCAGTTGGTATGTATGATATTTCACAATGGTTTTAATTTACACTAGTCATGGAGGAAATGATGTCAAGTATCATTTATGTGCTAATTGGCCATTTGTATATCTTCTTTGGTGAAGTGTGTTTTTAAGTCTGGAGTCAGTGATAAAAACCCACCTGGCAATGCAGGGGATATAAGAGAGACAGTTTCGATCCCTGGGTTGGGAAATCCCCTGGAGGAGGGCATGGCAACCCACTCAGTATTCTTGTCTAGAGAATCCCATGAACAGAGGAGCTCCCATAGGGTTGCAAAGAGTCGGCCATGACTAAAGCAACTTGCATGCATGCCCAGTTTTATTACATTGTTTATTTTTGTATTGTATGAGTTCTTCAAATACTCTAAGTTCTGTATGATGTTAAGTGTAAGTTTTTTTCTCCATACAGATAACCAGTTCCCATATCATTTCTCTTTTTACAGAGGAATTATGTTGTATCTCTGTCCAAAATCAATAGACCATATACGTATAGGTCTATTTCTGGACTCAATGTATGGTTCCATTTATCCTTATGCCATCCAGACTTAATTATTGTAGCTTTGTAGTAGGCCTTAAAATCAGGTAGTGTAAGTCTTCCAACTTTATTCTGCTTTTCCATTTTCACTCTTGTAGGTTCATTCCCATGTAAAGTTTAAAGTCAGCTTGTCAATTTCCACAACAAAGGTACTGTGATTTTGCATATTATAAGAGGGTTGAAAGATGAATTCTCAAAATAGAAATCTATATCCTAATCCTGGAAGCTGTGAATGTTACCTTATTTGGGGGAAAAATAGGAGGGTGTCTTTGCAGATGTAATATTTTAAAGATCTTGAGATGAAGAGAGATCATCCTGGCTTATTCATGTGCATCCTACATCCACTGATAAGTATTCTTACAAGATAGACACACACGGGATAAAACACAGGACACTCACAGAGGAGAAGGCAATGCGAAAACAGATGCACAGACTGGAGTGATGTGGCCAGAAGCCAAGGAAGCCAGAGAATGCCAGCTGCTACCAAAATCTGGAAGACGCGAGGGACGGATTCACATCTAGAGCCACTAGAGGGAGTGAAGCCTCGCTGACACCTTGATTTCGGACTTCTGGCCTCCAGCACTGTGAGAGAATACATTTCTCATTTTAGCCACAAATTTGTGATAGTTTATTGTAGCACCCGTAGTAAACAAATACATCTATTATCAGGTTGAGGAACTTCCCTTCTTTTTCTGAGCTTTTTTTTTTTTTTGCCCCACAAGAATGGGTTTTGGATTTTTTCAAATACCTTTTCTGCATCAATTGAAAAATATTTTTTCCTGCTGTTTTGTTACTGTGGTCATGATCTATATAGACTCTCTGCTCTCATGACATTAATTGTAGTAAGATCAAAGCTGCTACCCCAGTAACACGTATTTGTGAAAGTGTTGGGTATTGACACGCTGTTTCGAACTGTAAATATGTCAGCATAGACCTTTTAGCTTTATGTTTGCTAAAGACATTTTAGGAAGTCATTGAAGAATCAGAATAAAACTGTATCTCAAAATACTTAGAGATAAATGGTGATTGTAAGATTTATCCTGAATAGTTCTCTATAAAAGGGACCATACTGGTGACCCACTGATTCAGTTTGGCCTTGAGATAAATTTAGTTAGCTTCCATAGCGCTTCCAAAATTAAGGAATTTGATATTGAAATACTATATATCATGGCTGAAAATGGCATACATTTGGTAATGCTGGCCTGAGCTGGTATATGCTTTGTATAAGCATCTGTCCCTTATACAAAGAATGTTCTTTTTACTTTAACATAGTCTTCCTCTTTTTTGTTTTAAACTTCATATCGATTTGGGTTTACATCCTTTGCTCTAGAAGTTTTCTTGGGGCACATTGTAATGCCAAGGCATGTGTCATTCAGGGAAAACCTAGAGAAAAGGAGGGTATCACAGTTGCCAGCTCACAATATTCATGTTCAAAGAGAACTTTGTGGAAATAACCAAAAGAGAAAAAAGGATTTTTCATATATTTCATTACTAACAAGAGAGACAAGCTGATCAACTGACTTGGGGATAAAGATGGGACAAAGAAGCACTAAAATAAATAAATAAAAACCCTAGACCACACAAAGAAAAGAAAGCAAAAAACAGAACAAAATCCCTCACCTATAGCAACCAAAGAAAGAAGTACAACCTTATGATGTAAAATGTGAGAAGTGATGGCAAAGCAAAGATACCAAATACTCTGTGATGGATGTGTGGTGTCTCTCCTTCCACTCTCCTGCAAGACATACTGAGGAAAAAGATGATCAAAGTCTGAGAATTTTCACAGACATCCTCCAATTGGGAAAGTGGCGTCCTTGTGAGAAAACATCAGGGAAACTTTACAGACCACTGCTGGATCTTGCCCAGAGCAAGAAAGTTTGCCACCCTCTGGAGTACTGTGCTGAACTGGGCAACTGAATTGATGCTTATAGACATGGACTATTCCCTTAAGTGGCTTGAAAACGGGCTGGTGAGGACTTAAAGGAACCTCAGCAGTGATGGCTGACTTTCCCACAGAAGGCTCTGTATTCACCTTCAATCTGAGTTCCGCAGTCCCGTGTCTTCCTGAGACCCTCAGGTCCCAGAAATGATGGATAGAAATAACGCTCAGCCCTAAAACTGAAGCTCCAGATAGGGAAGACAAACACATCTCAGGTGAAGAGGAAAGTGAACCAGGAATTCACTCTGTTAGTGCAAACACAAGGTCTGTTGTTAACTTTTAAGGATAAGCAAGATAAAAGATATGACATGGCTGTTATGTAAACATGTTCTAAATGGGAAGCAAGGGAAATAGTGTGCAGACTGGAAGGAAACACAACCAAGGAACTGAAATTTATATTCCTTATATACGTTTGACTCACCAGAGAAAAAGAGTATGATTTCATGAAGTAGCTCAAGGATAAGACAAGAATGTGATGAAAAAGGAAATTGCATAACTAAGAAAATCAATTTTTCAAAAGAACATGATTTTAAAATCCAATAAGCTAGAAAAACCAAAGACCAGAATTGTTTAGAGAACAGAATGAATGCAAATCAAAAGATGGATATAGAAAATAAAAATCAAATATAAGACTATTGGGTGACTCTGAAGTAGAAAAGCCAACTAATGAAAGATAAATTTATTCTGATATATAATATGAATGGGATACTACACAAAGAAGAATGAAATCCGTAAGTTGAAAGATCGTACTATATATTGGGGGAAAATTGATACAGAAAAGTTGACACTAAGATATAGCCCAATTAAGGATATACAGCTGCTTTAATGATAAAGAATTCTTTTCTTTATCCAAGCAGAAAAATCAAATCACTTCCCAGGGAAAATCACACAGGATTCAGCTCTTTCCACAGAAACCTATAATGTCAAAAATTAGTGAAGTATCTTCTCTTCAACCACCCTCTGTTTTTTTCAGTCTTTTAACTTCATTGAGGATTTCAATGGTTAAGTCTCTTGGTAAATGTCACATTGCACTTGAGAATATGTGAATTATTTTCAAATATCTTTTAATATTGATTTCTAATGATTCCACAGTGATAAGAGAACAGACTCTGTATGATTTCAATATCTTTAAGCCATGAGATTTTTGTACCTTGTCTTCTGTTCCTAGATATGTTCCAGTGTCTTCTGGTTTAGAGTCTATGGGAATAGAATTTATATCTTGCTACTGTGTGAAAATTATATAAATCTTAATTATGTTGAATTGGTTCATAGTGCTTTTCAGGTCTACTGTATCCTCCTACTTTTCTATCTTTTCGTTCTATTAATTTTTGAGAGTTTGATATTAAAACTCCAACTAAAAATCTTAATTTATCTACTTAAAAATTATTATAATATATTGTGGAACTATATGTAACTTTGTTCCTGTATTTTCCAAGTCTCCTATGAATGTGTTGTCATACTTTCCTAATTAAAAAAATCAGTGAAGCAATTGCCTTCTTTGTCTATTAGGTTTTGAAGAGAGGTGTGAATCCAAAATATTTACCCTACTCTGAATTTTTGGTTTGTTTGTTTGTTTAATGTGTAGAGATAAACAGATAAAACATTAAAGTACTCTATAAGTGCTCCTTAAGAAAACAGCTTGAAAAAAAGAGAGCAGTCCCTCAAGGAATAAAATAATTCAGGAACGGATATGTTAAGATGAACAGGGAATTCATTTAAATATAGAATTAAAAGTGAACATCTGGGAGAAGAAGATGGTCGAGCACTTGGAAATGTGCTGAGTGCTCAAAGCTGAAACTAACACAAGCGATGGAAATCCGGAGGCTGCGGAGAAGATGGATAGACGTGGACGATGTTGTTAACATATTTCAGAGCTACGCGAGTCTGAAATACGTAGTAAACCGACTCTCTAAGTCGTTTTACTTAATGCTTATAGGCCTCTTTTAGCAATGTGTATCTTGCAGGAAGAAGGCAACCGCTGGAGGTTAGCTTGTTTCTGCAATCCAAAGCCCATTTTAAAATGACTTCAAGTACACCCAGTATGATTCCATAACTGTAAAATAATTTCCTTCTAATCTTTTCTGTGCCTTAGAAGCTCCAGCTGTGAGACCGCGGGGAGGAGGATTTCTCTGCCGGGAGGGGGTCGTGAGGCCTCCGTGTGTTTACCTGCGTGCTTAGCACACGCCCGAGCCAGGACGAGTGGGCACAGTTAGGCTGCCATGATTTCCACGCGGCACGGGGAGAAGGGGTAAGTTTGGCCTCTGGCAGCATATTCTCCTAGCATCTGTCGTGTTTCTCCTTTCTGACTTGGCTCCGGGCGGTTCATCCTGGTGGTGACTTGAGTGAACCATCCCCGCTACGGTGTGGGGCCCCGGGCTGGTTCGGGTCTACCTGCGCCAGCTCTGCACCTGGGCGACCTTGGCTTAGCCCCATACAGATGACTCCATCGGCCAGGCGTCTGGGCGCCGGTCCTCCTCCTCCGCCCAGGCCGCCGACCCCCTGGCTCCCCAGCGGGGCCTCCTCCTGCCACGTGACGCCCCCGCCAGGGGCCCCAGCGCCCTCCTCGCGGCCGCGCCGTTCCGGCTCCCGGGCTCCGCCTGTGCGCGGCCTCCTCGGCGCAGCCATCCTCGCGGCCGCGGAGGGCGGCAAAAGCCCACGGCATCTGCCATTTGTCATTCAGCCTGTCGGTACCGCCCCAAGCCTTGATTTAAGCCCGCGTGGGGCGGACTCTGGCCTCACTCTCCTGGAGAGCGGACAGACGGACGGGCGGACGGGGCGGCTCTGCTTGCAGCCGCTCGGACCGCGGGGCCTTGGCGCACGGGGCGCTTCCCCAGGTCGCAGTCATGGCCGCGGAGGCGGCACGCCCGAGCTGCCGCGCTTGAGTTCCGGGGGGCTCCGGACCCTGCAGGGTAGGTGGTGGGGAGGCTCGCAGCCGCGCTCGGGGCGAGTTGAGAGGGGGAGCCGAGGGGCCGCGGCCGGCCTGGGGCGGCGGGGCGGCAACCTTGCCGCGGAGCGGGCACCGCACCGCGCGCCAGAGGGTGTGCCGGTGCCGCCGCGCCGCGCCCGTGCGGGGCTCCGGGCTCCGCGGGACCCAGCTCGAAACTCTGACAAATTGTCCCCGGGCAAGCCGGCTCGGCTCCGACGACGACTTCTTCCCCCCACCCCGGGGTTCTTCATGCCACTTTTTGAAACGCTCGCGTGTAGTTGATCTGCGGTAAATAGATTCGGTTTTTGAAACCTGGCATTCTAACCTTGCTAAAAGGGTGGGGTGGGGTTGGGGCGGAAAGTCTGTTCAAAGTAATAATGTGACTACACATGAAATGTTTGCGTTTACATCCATGATGGAAAATGTGATTCGCTTCATGCTTTCAGACCTATGGACCCTATCAGGTAGGCGCCGAAGACGATTCTAAAATGCGGGCTCTTGAAAATTTCCTACGTTAGGATAACTGATAGTGCAACTTTGGTTATTTACGCTCAGCATCAAACTTTCAGGGCAGAGCCGGGGATTTTTACTTCTTAATAAGTACACTCCTGTAATTTTGATTCCTTTTTTTTTTTTTTTTCCTTCTTCAACAAATGTGTTACTTTTATGTTTTAGGAAACCAATAAAAATTAAAAATAGAAACACTCAGCGTAGGTCCTCCTTCTTCCAGGAATCCGTCCCTAACCCCTCCCTCCCCAGGCAGGATCGGAGGCCCCTCCTGGGCGCTTTCTGGGGCCTCGCTGGGGTCCTGGTCCCTCCTGTCCTCCCCCTACCCCCTCCCGGGTGTTAACCCATCAGTCTCGCTCGGAGCCCGGTGGCTACTTAGCACATGGTAAGTGATCAATACTGTTTAACGACCAAAGGAAAAGATAAAACGAGCTGATGTTTCACAGTTTTAGCCCTGAAATTATAGAGTGGTAAATTAGATAAGAACGTTTACTTGAAGTTAAGGATCTAGAAAAGTTGACAACATCCGATGTCCGGGCTACACGTCCCAGCAGTTCCACTCCTAGGTATTTAGCCTGTAGACGGGATGTTTTCCAAGATTGAAACCCATTTAGTGGGTTATGAAACCAATTAAGTGGCGAGTGATCAGAATTTATAAAACGCGAGCTAACTAAGAGAATAGAAAATCATCAGAATGTGTCTCAGGTCATAGGGTATTTGCTTCATGAAACTTTTTTTTTTTTTCTTCTCTCTGTTTTATACACACACAGACGTGTGTCATGATGTAAAACGTCATTCCTTAGGATGAGTCATGGTCGAAAAAGTTTGAAAGCACTGCCTTAGATAAATTTTCATACATATACACAAGCAGACGTGTACAAGAAGGTTGGCTATGGTGGTGTTTGTAAAACTCAGAAGCTGGAAGCAACCTCCGTGTCCATCTGAAGGGGGAAGATAAATTATACTCCAGTCATAAAATGGAACCCACCCGGTTCAGTGGTGAATGAAGTAGTTTTGTGTCTTAGCACAAATGTGTCTTAACGTTGAGAGAGAAAAAAAAAAGTTGTTGAAGAAGACTGTATGATATCATCTATGTGAAATTCAGAACCTGGTGAAATAAAGGTGTGGTTTGGGGGTGCATATGTAGGCATTAAAAACTGTATGGAAAAATTGTAAAGCAATTAACACCATAAAAATCAAGTTAGTGGTCATCTCTTAGGGGAGAATGTGAAGGAACACACTATGATGTTTTGGCTGGGGGCAGGTTTTGAGACGCTGAAAATGCTATATCTCCTGACCTCGGCAGTAGTTACGTGGGTGTTTGCTTTATAACTCTTCATTAAATGCTGCATATAATGTCTGTAAGTTAAATTTTCCTGAAAGTATATTAAAACATGGGCTTCACAAAATGAAGAAATGTGAAGCTTCCCAGCTTTCCTTTAAAGAAGCCCTGACCAGGGAGAGGTACTTAGGGAATTTAAACAATATTAATAATATTTTATTTCATAAACTGTGGATACATCAGTGTTCATTAAATTTTTATATGTTTTATATCTTTAATAATTTGTTAGTATTTAGAAGAAAATAAAAATCATTCACAGATAATGCTGTGAGCATTTTAGTGTGCTTTCTAAAAAGCAACTTTTATGTATTTTTACAAACTTAAAGTTATAATTTATATAGTAATGTAAGCTAAAATCAAATTCTTTATACAAAAAAGTTGAATACTGAAAAGTATTTGAAAATGTAACATCTTCTACAAGGAGTTTAAAATGCTAACATGCTGTTTGTTATATTTACTTCAACAATTTTCAGTTCCTCAGTCACTCTAGGCCACATTTCAAGTGCTCAGTAACTACATGTGACTAGTGGCTCTTATATTTTATTATGCTGTATTACTTTATATTATGCTGTATTATATAACAGAACATTTCCATCACTGCAGAAATTTGTTGGAAAACAGTTCAAGATACAGGTCCTTTGGTTGCATAAACTGCAGGCAATTTTTTCTTTGTGCTTTTGTGTCTTAAGATGTTCTTTGTTATTAAGGAAATATATGTTGAAAATTTTTTCTAAAAGTTTTAAAGTTTGCATTTTTCACATTTCCTTAATTTATCTGATAAGTATATGTATACATAAATGAACATATTTATGTTATGAGGTCAAGATTAATTTGCTTTTTCCATGCGCAGTACCAATGGTTTACGGTGCCACCTCTCTCATATACATATTTCCAGAAATACTTGGGCTCATTTCTGGATTCTCTGGTCATTTATTTGTCTCTTGCTGCAAAGACTACAGATTTTTTCCTTACTTTTGTCTTAGGTGTAGTATATTTTTTCAGTTCTAAGAATTAAAAACGTTTTTCATTATGATTTTTTTTTTCTTTTTCCTATGAGATTTTTAGAAGTATTTTCAATTTTCAAATGTGGAAAGTTTTATGAGTTATCCTTTTGTTATTGAATTTTTTAAAGCTTGCAGTGTAGTCAGCAAATTAGGGTTCTGTGCTACCAGTTCTTTGAAATTTAAAAATTGTTTTATGGCCTCACGGTTAGTTTTTCAACAGCTCCTCGAATGATTGAGAAGAATATATATTCACAGACTTTTGGGGCAAGGTAGGTATATAAGTAAATGAACACACACATATATATGTCTTAGATCAGGCATAAAAATTGTAATGTTCAGATCTTTTTTAATCTTGCTAATTTTTGGTTTAATTACTGAGGTTGGTATAATAAAAATGTCACAATAAAATAATGAATTTTCTTGGTTTCTTTTTGTAATTCTGTCAAGTTTGCTTTATAAAAGTTGAACGTACATACAAGTTACATGCATACAAGAAGAGTGCGTGCTGCTTTTTCGTCTCTGTATATTGGATCTTTTGTCATTCTGTAGTGGGGTTCTAAGCCTCCTCACCCAAATGCCTGTTACCTTAAGATCCATTTTGTTTTATAATATCCTAGTCACACCTCTCTCTTAGTTAGCATTTGCTTAGAATATCTCTTTCATAGGTAAAACCTGATAGTTTTCTCTAATCCACTCTGACAATCTGTCCTTTAACTGGATCCTCAGTCCAGTTGAATTTAATATAGTAACTGATGCACTTAAGATGAAAGTTAGCATTATCTTTTATGGTTCTTTTTGTCCTATCTTTTTTTTTCTTCTTCTTTGCTACCTTTTGGATTTTTTTTCTATTCCATTTTCTTCCCTCTCTACTAGTATGAAAATAACATATTTATTTTAGTGGTGTCATTCAAAATTTTAATGTACCAACTTAATCTGAAGTTTATCAATTTTTTTCCTTTTTCAAATAATTCAAGAAGCATAAGTTGCCTTGATAAGCATTTAATCTCCCAGCTTAAATGTTGTTGTCTTCCAGAGTTTAGTTCCATCTTGACTTTTTTTCTCCTATAAATTTGACATCACTTTTTTTTTTCATGATTTGTCATTCCTTCTTGCACCTCAGATCTTTCTCTTCTTCCTAAAATATATATTTTAGAAGCTTGTTTATTAAGAGACAGTTGATGGCAAACTTTATCTGAAAATGGCTTTATTTTGCATTCATTTTTGAATGATAGTTTTGTTAGACATACATTTCCCGGCCAGCAATATCTTTCTCAGCCCTTTGAAGGTGACATTCCAGTGACTTCTACTTTCGGTGTTACAGTTAGTTCAAATAACTGTTATTTGTTGGTAATTTGTTTGTTTTGCCTGATTTTAAGATCTCTTTTGTTCTCTACAGCTTTGTGACAGAACGTGTCTCGGTGTGGACCTTGCATTGATCCTGGATTGATTGTGTTCCTGTCTCTAAGGTTTGTTTTTCATCACTTCTTGAAAGTTTTACCTTTTTTGTCTTTCAGTATTGCTTTTCTCCATTTTTTCCCATTCTTTCCTTTAAGAACTTCGATTAGACTTCTATTAGACTTTGTCATTCTGTCATCCATCTCTTTTAATATAGCTTTTATATATTATACATTTTTGTTCATGTTGAATTCTAGGTAATTTCTTCAGATCTGTATTCTGAACTTTGTCTAATTTTTTTTCCTTCAAATTGAGCTGTAATTTACAAACAGTGACGACATAAGAATAAAGTGTATGGCTTGCATGTAAAAGTTGCAAGGGGTGACAAATTATGAGCCAGCTCCAACCCGTAATATATTTTCATATATGAGATTTTGTTGAACATAGCCATGTCCATTGAGCAGAGTTGGGTAGTTATAACAGAGACCATATCGCCCACAAAGCCTAGCCTATATTTTATATGACCCTTTGCAGAGAAAGTTTGGTGATTCCTCTTCTATAATATTGCATATACTACAATTTATTTACCTTTTTTCTTGTTGATAAGCATAGGAGTTGTTTTCAGATTTCAGCCATTATAAATAAAATTGCCATAGATGTTCTTGAAACTGCCATTGGTGAATATATATACTCTTATCCCTTGGATATATACCAGGGAGCTGAATTGATGGTCTTTGGGTAAGTTGGTTGCATTTCCAAGAATAATAATAATGTTGAACATCCTTTTATATCTTTTTTGGCCATTCCGATTTCTTTTATGAAGTGTCTATGTAAGTCTTTTGCCCGCTTATTTTAATTAGGTTATCTTTTGTTAGTGATTTTTAACTCCTTATGTGTTTTGAATAGGAAACCTTTATCAGGTACATGTTTGCATATATTTTCTACCTGTCTTATTCCCTTAATAGTGCCTTTGGATGAGCAGATCTGTTTTTTTGAAGTCCAGTCTGTCAGTGTTTTTTGGGGAGTGGGAGGGTAGAAGATTAGTGCTTTTTCTGTACCCTGTCCACGGAATTTTCTTCCACCTTCATTGTTGCCCTCCATCAAGATCCTGAAGACATTTGCTTATTGTTTCCTGTAGAAGCTTTATGCTTCTAGTCCTCACTGTTGGGTCTTGCTAAATTCACTTTTCAGTTCTGGTAGTTTGTAGATGCTTTTTATCCCCCTTATTTCTTAGCTCTGCCCTGTAGCATGCAGAATCTTAATGCCCTGACCAGGGATAGAATCCATGCCCCCTGCAGTGAAAGCTCAGAGTCTTAACACTGAACCACCAGGGAAGTCCTAGTTTGTAGATTGTTGCAAATTTTCTAAATGTACCATCATGTCGTCTGTTAAAAAAAAAAAAGTTTAAATTTGTCTTTCTAATCTCTGTTCCTTTTAAAAAAAATATTTTTCTTGCCTTATTGCACTGGCTAGAAACATTGGAACAGACTTAAACAAAAGTGTTAGAAATGGACATTCTTGCTTTTTCCTAATCCTAGAGGAGAATATCTCTCTTTTAAGGATGATGTTTACTGGACATTCTCTTGTAGATATTCTTTACCAAAGTAAGAAATTTTTTATTTCTAGTTTACTGAAATTTGTTTTCACAAATGTGTATCAAAATTTTAAAACCCTTTTTATTATGAAATAATTTTAGATTTACAGAAAAGTTGCAAAAATAGTATAGAGTGTTCCTGTATATGCATCATCTAGCTTCCTCTAATGTTAACAGTTTACATAGCCATGATGCATTTACCAAAATTAAGCATTTAATGTTGACACAATACTATTAACTATAGACGTTATTCATATTTTTCCAGTTTTTCCACCAGTCTGTTCCAGGGTATAATCCATGTACCACTTTACCAGGATATAATCCATATACATTACATTTAGTTGCCATATCTCCCTAATCTACTCTAATCCATGACAGGTTTTGAGTCTTTTTTTGTATTTCATTACCTTGCCATTTTTGAAGAGTACTGGTCAAGTATTTTGTACAGGGTTCATCAGTTTGGGTTTGTTTGATGTTTTCTCACAATTAGACTGAGGTTATGGACTTCAAAGGAAGCATACCAAGGAAATGTTGTATCCTTATTGCATCACATCCGAGGGCACATGATACCCATATCAACACGTTAACCTTGAACACATACTTTAAGTAGCATCTCCCAGGCTTCTCCATTGTAACATTTCTGTTTTTTTCATTTTTTACACTCTTTCTGTTAGAAGCAATTTAACATTCAAGGGAAGGAGAGGGTAAAGTATCAAATGATTTGTGAGTATATATTAAAACTTCCACAATAATTAATAAATACACTGAGGGATTTATTTTGAGATTGTGTAAATGCCCTGTTTCTCTTTAAAAGCTTTGTCCACTGTTTTAGTATTTAACTGACCTTGCCTGTAGCAGTTATTATTGTGGTATTCTAGTGGTGATTTTCCATTTCTTTTATTATTTCAATTTTTATTGGAATTCTGACTTAGGAGCCAGACTGCCTGAGTTTGGTTCCTAGTTCTTCTCTTTCTTTGCTGTACAGTTTAATATTGAACAATTACTTACCCTCCCTCCATATTGAGAGTTTCCTTCCATGTCATGTGTAATTACCACTGGGGTCATTCCCTTGGGATTTGCTTTCAGTACATCTGAGGACTTCAGGGAAAAAATAGGTTCTTTACTTCTTAAGCTGACAGTGGTCATTTATTTAGTTCCAAGTTGCTTTTCTAGCCTTATAGTCTTGCTCGTCAGATTTAGACCAGTGACACAACTGATACTAACTGCTCATTAAAATCTGAAGTCACTGCACAGTATATGAGGCAATGCTTTATCTTTGTGCAATTTCCTCAGCCTTCTGTGAATTTTCTAAAAATTTTCAGGCTCTATTCAGAGAATACTCACTCCACAATCCTACTAGCTAGATAGGAACCCTGTAATTTGTAATCCATAGCTCTTGTTAAATTCTTCCCTTTCATCATTAATCTTTATATCTCAGTGTCACTTCCAGTTGGTCAGGTTCTTAGAGATAGGGTTCTTGTACCTGCCGTGGTACTTACATACAAAGAGCTATTGCTAAATAGCTACCACTGTTAAATGCCTACTATAATTGTGCTACAGGTTTGCAAAGTAAGTATTATAGTCTCAGTTTTAAATTGTGCAGAAACTCAGTATCAAAGAGATTAAGAAACTTGTCCAACAACAGTATAGTTAGTAAGTGGCAAAACTGGTTTGTCTGATTCAAAAGTTATTGCTATTTCTTCTATGTCATCCCACCTTGATACTAAAAATAAATAGTTAAGTAAAATTATTAAACAGATGTATTTTTTTTATAAAACACAACATTGAAATTGCTTCACTTACATTAACAATATGCTACTTTTTCTGCTGAGGTATGAAATACATGGATAGGGGAAGCATATAAAGCGTGTCAATCTTAAATATACAGCTTGATGATTTTTTAAAATATATATCACCTGTATAATCACTGCATGAAGACAGACAATATTACATCCATCCAGAAAGAGAAAATTCTCTCACCTCCTAGCCAGTACCTCCCCTAGAAGTAACACTCTTGATTTCCATCACTGTAGATTAGTTTTGTCAGTTTTTGAACTTTAGGGGTAACCAAGTAGTATGTACTTCTTCGTGAGTGACTTCTTGTTACCATGTAACAGGAGCAACTAAGAAACTCAGATCTAACCAACATGAAGGGCAGTCAGCTTGGGGTGCAGAATCCGGGTAATGAGGTCAAACGTTAGCTCTGCTGCTTACTAAACTGTCTGATACTGGAAAAGTTTTTATTCTTTCTGAGCCAAAATTCTCTTACTCATATAAAAGGGATAAAACCACCTATTCTCAGACTGTTGTGACCAATGTAATATACACTAAGTGGCCTACACTGAACATATTCACAGGTTAAGCAAAGACTTTTTCTCAATTAAAGTGATGAAATGCAATGTGGTATTTCAAGGAATAAATCAGAGATTTAATACAGGGAAGGTGACATGAGGAAGGAAAGAGGTGGGAGTCCCTGGACAATAAAGACCTTAGTCTAATATCCTGTAAAGGGTGCTTTGGAGCAGCCCTGGGCTCTTGCTTATCTCCAGGGGAAGGTAAGTATCTTTACTATCGCAACTTAATAATCTCTCTTGAGCTTCAGTGTCCTGATTTTTTAAATGAGGATAATAAGAATTGGCTTTGGTGACCTTGATAAGGATCCTTTGATAGAGTGGTGGAGATAAGAGCCAAGATGGAATGGGTTGGAAAGTGAACGGGAGGTGAGGAAATGGGGATTACCGGTTTTCAATTCTTTTCCGTTAAGTTGATCTGAGAAAGTTAGTTTGGAAACCCAGTGGAAGCTAGAAGGCAATGCAAGGTCAGTGAAAATTTTGTTTATTAAATACCAGAGCATGATTGTATGTTGGCGAAAAGCACCTCTAGTGGAAATGGAGAGGATAATCATGGAGAGGAAGCTTTGGATGGAGAGCTGGGATTGGTCTTTGTGCTAGGAAGGGTAATTTGTAGATTTAGCATTGGGAAGATAAGATGCTCTATCCAGTAATTTTTCCTTTTTTCTCTCAGTGAAGCATGATGTAGGGATGTTAGCAGAGAGACCTGTGTCTACAAGTGTGGGAAATGAGATTTCATTTGGAAGGTAGTAGCAAAAGTGGGAAATAGTAAGACATGGGGAATGTTCTGGAGGCTATGGAACTCAGCTGAGTCTGAATTGACAGAATTAGAGTGATGTCACTTTCTAGCTGTGAGACCCCACTTCTCCTGCAGTAGCCTTTCCACTGTGTTGTTTTGCTGCATTTTTAATATTACCTGAGCACTCTCCAGTTTCACTGAGCTGCCTCCTGTGGCTGTCTAAGTTAAGTCAAGTTATCCATAATTATTTGGTTAGCTCTCTGATTACCAAGTTGTATAGGGTTCGAGTAATCTACCCAGCTTTCTCCCCCAGCTCTTGTTTTTGGTGTGAGATTTTGTAGAGAGAGAGGTCTTCCAGAAACGACTAAATTGTCTTCATGTATATAAAAGGTCATTACAATGGACCAAATGTTTATATCCACTCAAAATTTATATGTTGCATTTCTAACACCCAATGTGGGGATATTTGAAGATGGGGCTTTGGGAGGTATTTAGATCATGAGGGGTTGAGCCTTCTTGACTGGGATTAGTGCCGTTATGAGAAGAGGCCAGAGAACTAGCCAACTTTTTTTTTTTTCCCCTGCCATGTGAGAATATAAGAAGTGATCAGTCTGCAACCTTGAATAGGATTATTACCTGAAAAGGACACTGGCATTCTTCTCAAACTCACATGGAACATTTATCAAGATAGACCGCATTTGGGGCCATAAAACCCATCTTAACACAGTTAACAGAAATCACATGGTGTCTGCTTTCAGACCATAATGAAATTACAATAGAAATAATAGACATCTGGAAAATCCTCAAAACACATGGAGATTAAATAACATACATATAAAGAACACATAGGTCAAAGGAAGAAGTCTCAAGGGGCATTTTAAAATATTGTAAACTAAATGAAAATACAACTTATCAAAATGTGTTGGTTGCAGAGAAAGCAGTGCTTAGAAGGAAATGGATATGTTAGGAAAAAAGAACCATTAATCTGTGTTCCCACCTTAAAAAACTAGACAAAGAAGAGCAAACTAAATCTAAAGTAAGCAGAAGAAAAGAATAAGAATTAAAGCAGAAAAATCAATGAAATTGAGAATAGGATGTCAAGAGAAAAAAATCAGTGACATCAAAATTGGTTTTGTTTGAGAGATCAGTAAAATTGATGTCTCTAATGAGACTAAGAAGAGGGAGGATACAGATTACTAATATCAGAAATGAAGGGACCTCACTTCAGATCCCTTGGACATTAAAAGGATAATAAAGGAATACAATGAACTTCTCAGTGCCCACAGATTTGATAGCCTAGATGCAATGGACCAACTCTTTAAAGAGAAACGGTCTGCCAAAACACAGAAGAAGAAATAGATAATTGAAGATGATTTCTCAATTAAATAATTCAAATAAATAATTACCTTCCAAAACAGAAAGCACCAGGCTCAGGTGCTTTTACTGGTGAATTCTTCCAAACATTTAAGGAAGAAATTATTCCACTTCTCTATAATTACTTTCAAAAGATAGAAGCAGAGGGAATACTTTTTAACTCGTTCTGTGAGGCTAGCATTACCCTACTACCAAGACCAATAAACAATTATAGCAACATTGTAGGATACAAATTCATTATACAAAAGCCAGTTGCTTTTCTGTATACTAGCAATACACAAATAGAATTTGAAATTAAAAACACCTTTGCATCATTTTTACAGTGAACCTACAACTGCTGTAAAAAATACTTTAAAATAAATATTGAAATTGTGGAATCTTTGAGTGCAGACCCTACTTTAGCTTACCTTTTACCTTTTGATTTTTGAAATGAATAGTGTATGTTAAGGTAACGAGGAAAAAACATCTCTCCAGAGAATTTGTTCCTTAAACTTATTCTTTAATGCAGAAGGAATTCTTTATTTATGATTTGACATATAACTACATAGTAGACTCACCACACAATGAGTGGAATGATTATTCACAAATGAATGTTATTTCATTGTTAGGGACAGAGGGAGGTTGTGGGAAAAAAGATAGGTGTGCTTATGAAAGGATGACCTGAGAGAAACTTGTGTTGATGAACTGTTCAGTGTCTTGGCTGTAGAGGGGGGTCCCTGATTTCACAGGTGATAAAATGCTGTAGAACTAAATACACTACAAATAGGTAAAATGAGTCTGGGGAAATCTCAAGAGACCAGTATATTGTATAATACATATATACACACACACACAGACACACACACACATTGATTGTGACACAGTACCTTAGTTTTGTGAAATGTTACCCCTGGAGAAACTGAGTAAAGGACACTTAAGATCTCTCTTAAAACTTCATGTGAAAACAAAAAAAAACTTCATGTGGAATTTGCAGTTATCTCAGTAAAGGTACAATTTAAAATGTGCACACAACTACTATATAGAACTAATAATTTTTATTTTTGTTTCTAGGTTTTTCCCTGCCTAATTGAGGGAACATAGTCGTCATTGGCTTTTGTAAGTTGGTATTTTAATTTTTTCTGTTCTTCACCTCCAACCTTTTATATTTTCTAATTACATGAAAATATTTTTCTAGAGAACTTTTAGAGCAAAACTTTTTTTTTTATTATTTGGTTCGTATTTTAAAGATGGTTTCACTTTTTCTGATACTGTTAGGTGATAATTGTTCTGAGAAAGTTTGAATTACACAAATCTTGGGCTAGGGCCATCTGTTTCTTTGGAGTGACTTCCTATCAGGGTTATGATTAGCAGGAGCAAAGTTCCATCCGTGGATCTGAGGTTGTACATCCATCCATCCTGTTGGGCATCACAGTCTTCATATCAGTGTGGCAGATGGTAAGAGGGGCACAGCACCCCAGGAGAAAGCCACTAATGTGAATGGTTTGACTAATGAGGTATAACAAATTCTATTTCATTTATCTGTGAAAATCTGTCCAATAGATGAAATGAATGGAGAATTGCAGATTGGGAGAATTTAGCTTTATTCTCATTTTATCATTTGGAGTAGCTGTATTTCTGTTCGATAACTTTTTCTTTGTAGCACATGGAAGAAAAACAGGAAGATCTCCTGTTTCATGGTAGTTTTATTTTATTTTTGTTAATTCAGTGAAATCTCAACATTTGAAATAGATTCAAATAAATATTTTTAACCTGGGAAATGAATTATGCCCTCTATCACTGAAAACATTTACAGTATTAAAGGGCTAATACTCTCTACTTCAGCCAAACTTTCTTCATTAGTTTTCCTCGTCTCAGTATATGGCAACTACATTTCTCCAGTTGCTCACGTAGTCTTTGTGACACTATCATCACATCTTTTGGTCACCCCCTGTATCAGGAAGTACTGTCAACTCTACCTAAAATATATCCAGAAGATGAGTGCTTCTTGCCACGTCTTTTACTACCTTGCTGGTTCAAGCCTTCATCTTTTTATTAAAATAGCCTCCTAACTGACTTCCCTGCTTTTATGCTTTCCTCCTATAATCCATTCTTCAAATGACAGCCAGATAAATTATTTAAAACTCCTAAGTCTGATCACATTACTTTTCTGCTCCAGTGTTCACAGCGGCTTATCAACTTTTACATGACATGGGCCCCCATTACCTCTGATCTAACCCAGCCTGTCACTGCTTGTCCTCACTCACTGCTTCAGCCACACCAATATTCTTGTTCCTTCATTGGGGTTTTGCAGGTACTGTTCCCACAAGTAGCCACATGACTTGCTTTCTTATCTCCAAATCTTCATATAACTGTCATCGCCTCATCGAGGCCTTCTCTGACTAGCTTATTTCAAATTAGCCCTGTTGCTCCCTGCCTTACACCCCTAGTACTTCCCCTCCCTACAGTACTTTATTTTTCCTAACCACTTGCTTATATATATTTTACTTGTCAATCTCCCTTTCACTTGAAGATGAACTCCATGAGGGTGGGCATTTTTGTGTGTTCTATTTACAAAGATGGGAAAGTGGGATGGGAAAATGGATTGTGTAGTAGTTACTGACTTTACCCAATACAGCCTTCTCTTGTTGCCTCCTGACCTTGACAAAGATAGGTAAGTTTAAAAAAAAAAAGGTAATGAAAATGTCAATCATCTGTATATTTCTAAGGATTACTGGGAGAAAAACTAGGTATGAAATTTGTTCCGAGAATATGCTTCACTTTCTTTTCAGTGCTTATTTGATTAGACATTCTTTGGTAAAAATGAATAGATCTTGATAATTTTAGTAAATGATTCCTAATGTCATGTTGTTGCTGAAGATTTAGTGTTCTATCAGAATTTAGTTCCATAAGTGCTCTTTTTAAGAGTTGTAGATTAGAGAGCAGACAGCATGGTGGATAGCACAAGTTTTCCAACCAGGCATAGCCTGGCTTGAATTCTGGCTGTGATTCCAATGAGTATGCTGTAAGAAACCTAATGAAGCTTTCTGAGCCACAGTTTGTCTTTTGTAAAATTGCAATAATAATAGCCATGAGGCTTATGAAGATTAATTGAGGTGATAGACCTAGCCATTAGCAGCATTCAGTAACTATTAATTCTTTAATCCAATTTTGCTGGTATTATAAGCATGAGATGCTCATAATAAATTATTTTATAGTATACTTTGTACAGAATACAATCTTTTATTATTTACATCATTACACATAGTAAATTTTGAAAAATTATATATATATTTATGGAAGAGAAAATAACTAGGAGACATGGACTGCACTATAATATGACCCCAGACAGTTTTTTGCATTTTTTGTAATCTCTATATTTTAGCAGTGTAAAGAGGATGAAATGAGATAATTTAGATTTGTCAGTACTTATCTGTAAATATAAAACACTAATGCACATGTAAGGAGTTGAAACTTCTTACTGAGGGTACTTTTCACCATGACTTCCAGCCATGATGTAGTAGCAGGAACTGAATTTATTGTCCTGCCTTATCAAAGCAAACAAAACTGCATAAAATGTGTGAAACAAAGATTTTCAGACTTCGGATGACAAATGGCATAAGACAGCTAACCATGAGATAAAGGAAACAAATGCTGTACCCAAGGACACAGTGTAAGAGGAGAACCCAAACACAGCTCGGTAGTCAGAATTGAGATGATAGAGCTGGGAACTCAGGGGATCGAGGTAGCTAGAATTTGCAGGACAGAGGATGAGAGAGAAGAGAGTTGCACAGAGAGTGGTCTGGAGATCTCTAGAGGGTTCCCCTGGAGTTTTGAGTTAAGTACTGATTAGTATATGCTTAGGAGAGAACTCCCCAAGTCTTAAAGGAAAAAAAAAACAACAACACTGGGAATGGAAAGGTAGCTCATGTTAGCTGGGAAGTGTACATCCTCACCATTCAGAGCAGAAAAACTTTGTGATATAAGTGACATTAGATTGACTGCTCAGAAGGGTACTGCCTCAGTGGTGAGGCAAAACTAGTCCTAGACAAAAGGCTGTTCTGATCCTACCTGAAAAATCTTAAAAGTAAGCCATTAAAGAGGAATCATAAAATTCTTTTAGTAAAGGGCCAAATGAAAATATTTTGGGTTTTGCAGGCATATATGACCCTCCTGCAACTACTTAGCTCTGCCATTGTAATGATAAAGCAGCCATAGGGAATATGTAAATGAATTGGGGTGGTTGTATTCTAAAATAAAACTTTATAAATAGACTGTCAGCCAGATTTGACTTATGGACCATAATTTGCAGACTCCTGGTTTAAAGGGTCAAATTGTGGAGCTTCTCTGGTGGTCCACTGATTAAGACTCTTTGCTTCAGTTGCAGGGGGGCATGGGTTTGAACCCTGGCCAGCCTTAGATCCCATATACTACATGGCATGGCCAAAACATTAAATAAATGAAGGGTCAGATTGTTTCTAGTTGCTCAAATGCAGCCCAGAACAAAGCACAAGAATATTTAAAGAAACACATAAATCCAGTATCTAACAAGATAAAGTATACAGTATCTAGCATCCAATCAATATTTACCAGATATGCAAAGAAACAGGAAATTTCAGTAGTTAGGAGAAAATTCAGTCAACAAAATGGACTCATAAATGAAACAGATTTAATAAACATATTAATAAACAAATTTGATAAACAGATTTTTATTTAAGTAATAAGATTTTAATAAACATATTCACTAAATGAAGATATCAGAACTATGATTAAAGCTAGTTTTGTATGTTCAAGATAACAGAGGAAGCATTAATTTGTTAAGGAGAGACATGAAAGCTATAAAACTGTCCAAATTGATCTTCTAGAGACAACAAACATCTGAAATGAAAAGTACAATGGACAGGATTAACAGCAGACTAGACACTGAACTTGAAGACCCAGCAATAGAAATTATATAAAATAAAACAGTTACACATACACACACACAATGCCTGGGGGATAAAGCCCATCAGTAAGCTGTGGGATAACTTTACACAGCCAAATATATGTATAATTAGAGTATCCGAGGGAAAGAGGGAACAGAAGAAAGATATTGTTAAAAAATAATGGCTGCAAGTTTGCTAAATTTGATGAAAACCATAAGTCCATGAATCTCAGTGGTTCAATAAATATTTAGAAGTTATCGAAAGAATAAAAAGATGAAGAAAATTATACCAAGGTACAATATAATCAGATAATTTAAAACCAGTAATAAAGAGAAAGATTTTAAAATGAGAACAAAGAAACTATAAATTCAGAGGAACAGAGAGTGACAGCAGACTTTTCACCAAAAGCAATGCAAGCCAGAAGGTAGTGGAACAATGTCTCAAAGATAAAACTGTTAACTTAGAAAAATCTATTAGTGAAAATATTTTTCAAAAAAGATAGTGAAATATTTTCAGACATGCAAAAGCTTAAAGAATTAATAACTATTAGACCTACACTACAAGAAATGTTAAAAGTCCTCAGGAAGAGGAAAATAATACCAAGTGGAAATAAGGAGCACCAGAAATGGTAGCCACCTGTGAAAAGGTGTAAGTTCTTTCTAATTTAAATCTTTTAAAAAAGATAATTATTTAAGTAAAAATAATAACAATGGAGTTGGGGTTTGTAAGATAAAGAAAAGACATAAATTATCAGTATCAAAAAGGAAGGAGGAGCCCAGGACTGCTGGCCTCATGGATTTTACAGGGCTTGTGAGAGAATACTACAAACAGCTTCTGCCCATAAATTGGAGAACTTAGATGAAATGGACCAATTCCTAGGAAGACATTAACTCCCAGAATTCATGCAGGGAGAAATAGATGACCTGAACAGCCCTATATCTATTAAAGACATCAAATTAATAGTATACATTCAGAACAAACAATATCATCACCACCAACAAAAACTTTCCAGAAAAGAAAACACCCGGACCCAAATGGTCACACTGGTGAATTTTACCAAATAACCCACGTGACAGAAATGAAAAGAATAATTGAGAAGTATTTTCAACCAAATAGAAATAAAATGTGTTTCCAAATAGGATGCAAGTATAGCAGTGCTTAGAGGCAAACTTATAGCACTAGGTACCTATACTAGGAAAGAACAGCATCAAATTTAACGACTCAAGGTAAAGGATTATTAAAATTGTCTTCAAATATCTGAATATCTTTTGTTTAAAAATATGTTTCATATGGTTGGAAAAGACAGTTAAAGGTGGTTATAAAAAGGCAATTCTTAGCCCATCATAGGAAAGAAATAGCTATCAAACTTCCACAGCTATGGACTCGGTTTCTTTGTGAGACATACGTCTGTAAACATTCTTATGAGTTCTTCTGAACTATTAATTTTTGAGATAAGTGGTAGTGAAGGAAAAAAAATTTCTCAGTTTTAGTAGGCTATAGATTAGCAAACACATTTAAACTGATGTGTTATATAGTAGGTAATGCAATGAGCAGTAATTTTTAAAATCACAGAACTCTAGAATTAGAAGGAGCCTTAAGTGATATTTAGTCAAACAGTAGTAGCCTCAGTTCCCTGCCTTTTAAAATATCAAAGCCTTGGATTAAAAAACAACAACAACAAAAAAGTGACTTCGCTTGTGGTCCACTGGCTAAGACTCCATACTCCCAGTGCAGGAAGCCTCGGTTCGATCCCTGGTCAGGGAACTAGATCCCACATGCTTCAACTAAGAGTTTGTGTGCCTCAACTAAAAGATACTGCGTGGCACAACTAAGACTCTGGGCAGCCAAATAAATAAATATTAAAAAAAATTAAGGGGGGTCCATCTAAGTTTGCACATCAGCAAAAGCAGCGAAGGACAGTTGAATCCCTAAATGACATATTTAGAATTCTGAGAAAATTCCATGAAGCTCAAGGACAATCAGGAATATTCTAGACATGCTTACATACTTGGTAAGAGTTGGATAAATCCATCTCCTTTCCAAAACCTCTTCTGACTCTCTAGGACTTATGGGCCTGTCTGTCTTCCCATAGTATTTTGTGTACTCTGCACTGTAGCATCCACATACCACCATCTATCAATAAAGGGTTACGAAAAATGAGACAAAGAGGAAAAAGTAAGATTTGCCGTTTACCATTGGCAGTCTTTCTCCGTTCTAGGAAGTCAACCCGTTTTCTCCTAATGATAAGTGTGAGGGTCAAATCTTTACTAAAGCACTAGCTACGTAAAGCAAATATTCCTATTAGGTATTTTTCTCTTTGTGTGGCAATAGTCTGTGAATTCCTGCCTATCACCAGTACATTTCTACTTAAAATGGTTAAATGGCAAGAAGTAAAACTTGCATTTTTCTATAAAATTTTACAGAAAAACCACACCGTTGCTTTATAGCAACCAGACACTTGTCTCAGTTATTATTTTTTCAAGACAACTCAATTAGTGTCTCTGTTTTGAATAGGAGCTTATCTTTTATGACAGTGTGATCTGGTTTTAAAATTAATTGGCCCCATAAAAACACAGACTTGAGTGCTGGAGGGAATCATGTAATCTGGATGCTAAAAGTTTAATTTAATTTTGTGTCTTTTATTGAAAATAAGCATTTTTTTTTTCCACTTCTAACAAATTTTATATTGGTTTGATTTTCAGCATCAATGATAACAGCTACCAATCCTGAGCATTTCTTATATGCTAATACTGCTTTAGGTGCTTCCTATAGGTTATTTACCTATAGAAAGGTCTTCTTAAAGTAGACACTTCAAAATACTGGTTAGTCAATAAATAGCTTGATTTGTGTGCTACTGGCAGTTTCATCCTTTGCAAACCCTGTGAAAGAAGGTGTATGCGTGTGTGCTAAGTCACTTCAGTCATGTCCAACTCTTTGTGACACTATTAACTGTAGCCCGCCAGGCTCCCTGGCTGTGGGAGTCTACAGGTAGGAATTCTGGGGTGGGTTGCCATTTCCTTCTCCCGGAATCTTCCCAACCCAGAGATCAAACCTGCATCTCTTACATCTTGTGCATTGCAGGCAGGTTCTTTACCACTGAACCACCAGGGAAGCTCATGAAAGAAAGTACTATTCCTCTCTTACAAATGGGGGAATTGAGCTTCTGGAAATACTATTACTTGGTTAATTTACAAAACTACTAAAAGTTGACATTAAAACTTAAATGTGAACCTGACAGCAGAATCCATACTCTTAAACACTGCCTCCTTGAATGAGCAGCACAATGCATTGAGCTTACAAATAGATTCTGAGGACTTATTTAATAAAATTACGAAGAATGTCAGTGAATAATTATGTGCAGAGGTGGTAACTAGGTGCAATGGAAATAGTATGAGATTTAGAAGAAGTATTTAAAGTTGTGACTCATCTACTTACTCTGTGACTTTGGCAAATCAATTTATTACCTCTCTTGAGGCTGTTTTCCTCCTACAAAAATAGAAATTCATAAAACCATCTATCTCAGTAGGTTATAGTGAAGAGCAAATTGATGTTTCTAAGTGCTTTGTAAATGCTTTTGAAAGGTATGTAAATGAATTGATGAGTGTATTTCGTCATTTGCTGTAGCCTTCAAGTAGCAACTTTTCTGAGTGCTTTTAAAAAGTGATTTGATTTATAGAGACACAGGAGTTTCCAGAGCAGCTCTATTGAATTAGAGTGATCTGTTATAAAATGAGATCTGTTATAGATTGCATTCTATAGATCTATTACAGACTAACTCATAAGACCAGCTTTCTTCGATGAGGTACCTCGTTTTTGAGGAACGGTTATTTCACAATACTTTGTAAAGAAATTCTTCACAGATGTTTCTGTCTCCATTTTGGAAGAGAAGGGAGGCAGAGAGGCCAAAGGGAATTAGTGCCAGAGTCAGCTTTGAGGTTCCAAGAATTCCACCACCTTTCGCGCACAGTTGGGAGTTCTGTGTTCTCTAAAGTTTATATATCTGTCCCAATTTGAGAAAAGTCGAAAGTCTTTACTTTGAGGGCTGTTTAGTACCCTACACAAAATGGCCTCTTTGGCAGACAAATGAATAATCAGTGAAGGGACCCCCCCCCCACTTCCTTCCCGAAGCTCCTAAGACGGACACGTGGGAAGGTCGCATTCTGTGTCAAGGAATGAGTTCTCCATACCTTTCATTCCAATCTTGTTTATTTTCTCTTTAGTTTAGGAATTTTGAAACTTAACCCATGTACTCCCTTGTTTACTCAGGATTAGTGGCAGAAATGGAGTGGACCACAATAAAAGGAGCGCATTTTGTTCCAGGCTTTCATGAACGTGGTAGCCAGTCAACGCAGGTGTTCAGGATTCAGTGGGGACTTTGGAAATCTTTTAATTCTGTGATCAGTGTAGGGAACCAGTCAGGATAATCCACTTTCTTTGCTAGTTCCTCCCTCTGGCTCCCCTCTCCCCCTCACTAACCTTCGTCACTCCCCCCACACACACACACACACACACACACCTCATTCACACACACACACCTCATTCACACACACACACACACACACACACACACACACACACACCCCTCATTCACACACAGACCGTCACTTAAGAGCTTGGGTTACTAGTTTCCGTGATTGCCTAGCTCCCGTCAAAAAGCTGACTGTTCTGTCTCCGTCTGGGTGTGTGTTTTGCAGACAGGAGTTTCTGCACGCCGAGCCTCTCTCTAGGTCGCGTGGCCTCGGCTGGAGATGGAGGCCTGAGGGAAGCCCCGGGATTACAGCTCTCAGTTCCTCTGGGAGTAGTTTGCTGGGTGCGAATGAAGAAGGGCCGCGCGTGTGGCCGCCCTCCTGTCATCAGCTGCCCCACTCCGCTGAGACTAGTGTCCCAGTAGATTGGGTATGGTG
Source organism: Muntiacus reevesi (assembly GCF_963930625.1). Lineage (NCBI taxonomy): Eukaryota > Metazoa > Chordata > Mammalia > Artiodactyla > Cervidae > Muntiacus > Muntiacus reevesi. Next base: position 177,869,216 of record NC_089251.1, read on the forward strand.
ACACGAAAGAAGTCGCAGATTAAGTGAGACCATCGCTTGTAGGAGAAAGCAAGGGAGAGTGAGCGGGCAGTTTATTTATGGAACGTCGGGGGCCATGGAGGCTCCGCGGGTCCTGGAGGCAGAGGACGTCCCCCTCTTCGTGTTTTCTCCCTCTGACCTTGGATGAACTAGCGAGCAGTATATTATGCCGGGTGATCGTGCTGGTTTGTCATGGTTAGCATTCTGGACTGTCACTGGAATGTAGGAAACGGATGAATTTGAATTGAACCATGAGGTGGTCCGCAGGGCCCTCTGCTTGTCTGGGGAAACCTGTCGCTGTTTGTCTGGGCCCGGCCTAATGAAAGCAATGGAGGCAAAGAGAGGTGGGCCTTTGATCTCTTTGTTGCAGCTGCTCCCTGGGAACTCGCTGAAATCAATGCCCTGTTTTCCTGAAGGAATGAATGGCTCTGCCTAACTAGCTTTGTGAAGCCGTGGGGGAATTCACTGCCTCTGTTTATTGACAGCTGAAAAGGAGCACATGGGGTGGAATGGACCTTCATGTGAAAACCAGGCGCAGGGAAAATTAGACCTCAATTTAACACAGAGGAATTTGGAAATTCACCCCAAAGGAGACGGTGGTTTCTCATGCTTACATTAGAATTACTCGAGTTTGGGGCTGGTGTGTAATGAACAATGGAGGTTCTGTCACAACTGTGTTATAAGTAGGAATATGATATGCATAATAAATGATGTTAAGTAGAAGTTGATTCAACACCCTCCTTGTTTTTCTCAAAACACAGAAGTAGAGAAAGGCAGATGTTAGCCATGATATATAATCAGGTAGTTCTTTTATTTTTGCTTTCATAAGAAGAGAAAAAATTGATACTGAAAATAAGCATTGTTAATATATTACTAAGTTTCTAGAATGTGAGTTTTTTTTTTTTACTTACATTTTGAAACATCTTTGAACTTTGTATCTAAGTTTCATTCATGGGAACTATTCCAACTATTCCTGCTGTTCTGGATTGTGTGTGTTGAGTGGGAATACAACAAATCATAGTTATTTTTAAAAATGTATATTAGGATATTGTAACCGGAAGTCTCTGTCAAACATAAATAAAACTCTAGACCAATTTAGCATTTGCTATGAGAACGGTTCATAAATCCTAAAATTACTGCCTTACTTTTGACAACACAGTAAAGAAAAAGTCGAGTTTATCGCAAGGAAACATCACCAGACCTTCTTTTATATCTCCCCTCACTGGCTTGATTTCCCAGGAAGAATTTATAGCTTCTTCCTTTGGCCCTCAGCCCTTTGTGCACACCTCTATTATAGCACTTAACACATTGCCCTGTAGCTCTTTGTTTAGGTGTATGCTTTTAGCTGGAAGTAAAGCAGCTGTGTCGTATTCATTTTTATATCTCCAAGCCCAGCAAAGCTCTTGGCTCAGTGAATGCATGCTGAATGAATGGGGATTGATAGCTCCCCGTACATTACTTTGAATGTAATTACTTATGCAGGCTTCAGCGGCAAATACTACATTTTAGGAAAACCTGATTGATCTATTGTTACCTGATTGGTGCTATATATAGCTTTTTAAAATCTTTCCTTTATGGAGAATTATTAAACAGTTTTTCAACGTGGCAAGTTGGTTGGGCAGTCCATCAGCCTGCCAACAAGAGGCATAGAGAGTGTACAGTGTTGTCCTTTTCAAATCCACGCCCTCTCCTGTAATATTCTTTTTAAAAATTATGTCTCAGCATAGTGTTTAGATAGTTTCAGTAAGAAGATGAAAAAAATTTTAGAGTTTTGTAGACTTTCACCTGACCAGATTTAGTGATTGAGATGGACAGACTTCCATTCTACATGATTTAATTCTATGGTGGCATGTTAAATAATGCAAAACACAACCTTTACAGTTTCTGTAACTAACTTTACTACTACTGTATTTTATGAACCCCTTGACTCTCAGTGAAAAATGTAAAGGAAATTTTGATCCTAGAGGACTAACTCCCGTGATTTCACAGGAGTCTAAGACAAGCCCAGTTCTGAATCAGTCTCAAGTTAAACCCAACTTCTTTTTAAACCAGAGCTATAAGTGGGAAATAGTTGTCAATATTCTTTGGGGGGAAAAAAACGACATCTTAAAATCATAATGGAAAACTTTAGAAAATGTGGGGGGTGGGGTGGTTAAGTAAGCACACAAGTATAGGAACTGGCTCATATTTTATTCTCCGTGTTATTTTTGTCTTATTTTTACTCCAAGATTATGTCCAAAGACATCTATTTGATTTTCTGTCTTGATTAAAAGTAGGAATGAGGTTTAAAAACAGTTTTACATATTGGTGAGTCGTGGGAGCGTCCTGTGTAGAGTTAGGCGCTTGCGTGGGCCGTACGAATGTGATCGAGTCAGCAGATTGTATTTCTGCTGAGATTTTAGATTTCTTACGAAACAGGAAAATTACCGTGGCCTTGATCATTGATAGACTCTCGCCCCCAGAAGTATTAACTTGTAGATAAGAAAGCTGTAAGCCTCGTACTTAGGTTTTATAACTTGGCTGCTCTGTCCTCCCAGTTTCTGGAAGTAATTTTGTGTGACATCATACCTAAGTGGGGGGGGGGAATGGAGGGTGGAAGGAGAAGTGGGGAGTCCAACAATACTTTTGCGTTGGATATTTCAGCTTAAAAGTCATGAGGCATATCTTGTCTCCACTGATAGAAGGACATGCACGCTCCAGGGGGTGACTGCAGTTAAAAGTTGTGTTCTTGCTGTGTTTATAGAACCAGTTAATGTCAACTGCATGATCCTTCATAAAACGAACCCTTTTCTTAGCCCTGAAGTCTGTTGTCATATATAGGAAGAAGAATGTCAAGTAATTTAATAAGAGTCAAGCCCTCAAAATAAGTTTGGGAATCGGCATATATGAGGTCTTCATGTTTTTGTGTGTGTCTATCTCCATCGGCAAACTTCCTAGCAGAAAGATACCAGGTCCTCCCTCTCAGATGGTTTTCATCCATCTAACAAACAAAGCAAACCTGTTGGGGGGCTTACCTAGTCATTGGAAGGAGACCTCCTCCTTGTGGGTTAGGTTGAATGACAGGAAAGACGGGTACACTTACTGTCAACAAGTTTTGTCCTTCAGGCCTCTCCCCTGAGTGGTAACCTTGTCTTTGAAGGAAAAAAAAAATGGAGTTCAGCAAAGGTTCCTTTTGGTCTTAGGTTTTTGTTTTGTTCTTTGTTTGGCTGTTTGTTTTTTGCCTTTTAACGGGCTTTCCTTGCTCTTTGACATGTCTTCCCCTCTTGCCCCTTCAAGTCCTGCTCCCGTGGGTCCACACTCCCATTTCCTAGAGGATAATGTTCTTAGTTGACCCTTTTACAAAAGGTTCTGATTACCACCTGATTGCTTCCTGAAGCTCCGAGACAGTCTCCCTTGAGTTGGGGTCCCTGGAAAAGAATTGCAAATACACCAGTACAGCTTGCTTCCTGGGTGCAGCGTTCAGCATTCACTGACACTGACTCCTTTAATCCTCAGAAGGCGCTTGGGCTGTGGGGACGGTTATTGTCTCCACGTTACAGGTGAGAAGCCGAGGCAGAGAGCTGTTCCACAAGCAGTGGGAGGTTTCTAGTGGCTCCCGGTGACACCTGGGTCTGCACGTGGGCCTCCTGGCACCGTGGCTGCGGCTCTTCACGTCCCCGCGTTGCGTGTCTCAAACTAAAACTTCTGTAAGAACTCAGAGATGTGTCTCTGGAAGGTTGGAATATGACATGATGGTATACCGACCAAGTTTTTGATCTGGCATTCCTGAGCTTACGCCCTGTGTGTGAGTGTCTCCTTACACAGTATTCAGTCTGACTTTCCTCAGTGCCTTTCTTGTTTTAACCTTTTGATTTTTTGTTTTGCCTCCTCTTCTAGGATTGCTCTCACATCTGGTGTGGCCTCTGTTTCAGGTCACATCTGAAAGTCCTCTGGACCTCAGGCTTAGAAAGGTAAGCGTGTCTCCGCTACACCCTCTGACTTCTGCCCAGGCGGTGTGCCGTGGCCAGTGTGAGTCTGCGTTCTCTCTCTCCCACTTTGGAGCACACACACAGCCTTCCACAGTAGAGGGGCTTCTGTCCCAGAGCACACTCACTCTCTGAGACTTCTCATTTGAGGAACTGTAGGCCTTGAGGGAAAAAAATAGGTTTGGGGAATACAAAACCTGTTTTTCACTCTTTAGAAAAATCAAGAGAACATGCTAAGAACTGTCATTGATGTTTATTCATTCATGTAACTTTAGAAATAAGGGGCTTTATACAAACTGACTTTTATTGATCATGACTTGTTGACTAGAAACTTGTGACCTCCCTCCCTGACATTTAAAATGATGTTTTCAAATGAAAACAGATTAATACTAGGGGAACTTGAAGGGGGGGGAGGCATTATCCTCCATTTAGAACCGTATTTAGACTGTTGCATATGTTACAACTCAGCCTCTAAATCATGCTCCAGCGTCGTAACATGAGGTGATTTTCAGTTGCATATGTCCTGTCCAAATTTCCTAAGATTATGAAATAAGTAAGCTGCTAAATCCAGTGGCGGTAAAATGGTGGGAACTCCTGGTTGACGGGAACCCTGATATTTATTGGAAGGTTTTATTTTTCTCCACCAAACATGTGGAGATTATGATTTGTTTTAAACACCCATTTCAAAATAATGACACCTAGTTCGAGCCTTAAATTTCATACCCTATGCTCTGGTTGTTTTTCTCCTGTAACATGTGTTAGTTCTCTGTTTAAGCCCGTTGCCTTCTTCACCCTTCAGGAACCCTCCTCCTGTTTGCAGCTCTGCTGTTTACGGTATTGCTTAACCATAACTGTTGGCCTCTCTCTCCCCACAGATTATTTTGCAAAATGTCCTTGACTGTAATATGCCGTATTTTTTTAAAATTCCAATCTTCTTTGTAAGTTTCCTTATATCCCATTTTATACTTAAGGGTTTCCCCCCCCCACCCCCCAAACTAGATAAACCACTTCCAATTTCATTTTACTCTTGGGACTGACTTCTACAAAGGCTGCTCACAGCTGCTCCAGGTGAAAGGCCAAAGTCAAGAGAATATTAGATATGTGTGTTTAAGTTCCTGTTCTCCACATGGTTCTAATTGAAATTAGTCCACGTCCCCACCCACACATTCAAAAGAAAAATTCTAGCAAAATCTAAAGATGCCAGAATCGCTTCTATATGTCATTTGTGTAGCTTCATGGTATGTGTAAGATCAGTTCATGCAACGTCCAATTGTAATTGTTTTCTCTAGTTACATGTGACATTGCTATTAAAAGCCCAGCTAATACTATCATGCTGCTTAAGAATTTAGAAGTCTTTAGGCTACATGACATACAAAACTTTGAGGCAGGCAAGACATAATTAGAAATTTCTTTTACAAGAACGTGTTAGAAAAGAATTGTGTCATGGTGGTCCAAATCAAAGAAAGATTATTGAACTGAATCAAAGACTTACATTCTTTCTGTTAGATGTACTGTATCCTGACACAGATTATTAATATTTCCCAATTGTGAGCTTATCCAGTGTGTAAAAGCACTCTTGATACTTATTAACAGGGCACATCTACTTTGTACATAAACTTCAGACTCTGCCCCAATCACTGTGCCTCTGTGTGTACATCTGTAATGCGTAATCTCATAACAGCTCTGCCAGGTAGAGAGATGTCAGCATAAAAAGAAGTTAAGGAACTCGCCTGAGGTTACATACGTGGCAAGTAGCAGAGCCAGTGTTTAGACCCAGAGCCATCTGATTCCATAGCCGGTCCTCTCTGCACCCAATCCATCCTTCATAGACTGTCTAGCAGAATACTATCATTTGGTTACTGTTTTTTTTTTAACTAACTGTAGGAACCACAACCTTAGTATTAGGTAGAGTATGCTTTTAGTAAAAGAATAAGGGAGAATAAAACTAGTTATCATACACCACTTTTAGGTAAGGAAAGTTGCTATCTAAGAAATAGTATTAACTTTTTTTTTTTTTTTAACTTTCTTGACTCCCCAAAAAGAACGTAGTCAAGGCCTGAGGGGAACTGAGGCATGATATAGGAGAGTATTAAATATTATTGCTACAATGAATAAATAAAGCACATTTCTCTATCAGTGTGTTTAAAATAGCGCTAGGAGTTATGTGTATTTATACTATAACAAAGTGTACTTTATTTGGGGAATAACTTAATTGATCCATTATGTGGCATTACCAAGGTAATTTTTTCTTTTTTGTTTGAGCACAGGAGTTAAAAAGTGATTCATAAAAACACACACACTTACAACCAGCATGTAAATTAGAACCACATTAGGGTGATCATCATCTTTTGTTGTTTTCCTAAAATGGTTCCCGTTTGCCTTGTATATTCAACTTAAAGTATGCAAAAATGTTGCAAGTTCTGACTCAGGAGAGATCTAGAGCTCCCTGTGAACACTCAGTTTTATAGAGAAACTTCAGGTTCAATAACAGCAGTTAGTCTTTTTGTGTGCAGTTTTTTTAAACAAAATTGTTGGCTGTGTTTCCTCCCAAGAAATTACTGTTTTACTGATTTGAATGTATGGAATGGATACATGCAGAAGCTACTCTGTCCATCTGCTGTCTGAGGTCTGTTTCTATAACTCGAGCCTGAGCATATTGCTGTCTTGATTAAAAACTTTCAGTGCATCAGTCAGGACTCTTGGTTGCAACTGACAGAAATTAATGGGACCTCTGAACAATTCCAAACGGCCAAGTGACGGGAGCGTATTTGCATGTTAGAAGAATCGCTCTGACAGCAGCATTGTGACTAGGATGAAGGGATGAAGGGGGGCCAGTCTGAGAACGAAAGACAGGAGTCCGTAGGGATCTTGGTCTCCAGTACATAGAAATGTCCCTTTACTGATGAGCTCTTTATTTGCCAGGCTGGTAGTCGTTTGAAGGAAGCCACATGAAAATTGAGTTTTGGCCAGTAGAGCGGGCTGGGCCCCCATTTTGCAGCATACCCTCATCCCCGCTCAGTTTTGGGGTGCCACAGGTTGGAAAGTGGGTGGTGAGGGTTTGGGGCTGGGCCTGTGTTTGTTGACTGCCCCCTCCAATCTCCCCTCACCCCCCGTCCCTGTGTGAGAAGGGAAGCAAGGTCAACAGAGGCCGGACCCTGGTGAGACCCCTGACCCCGTGCTCTGGTTTTCCAAACGTCTGTCTGCTTGCTCAACCCCCCCCACCCCCGACTTCCAAGTTCCCCATTTGTGGGTTCTGTTCTTGGGTAGCATTTAATAGAAAATACTCGGTTTCCTAGTAACCAGAGCAGGGAGCAGGGACTGGCTTGGCCTCCCAGCCTCTGTGATGGGGCACGTGCTCCCCAGATGGCCCCTTCTGTCTGGGGTCTGTCTGCCCTCTGGGCATGCCCTGCATGCCAGGTACACCTAATGGGTGTCTGTGCACCAGGCAGATGGGGTCCCCTGTCTGCTGGTCCTTGTACGTCTGACATTCTGCCAACCAGAGCGCCCTGTTCTATAAGATCTAATCTCAATGTCCTGGCCGATACATCTCTGCTTATCTCGAATCCTCTCTGGTTTTCATCAGGGACTTTATGAGCCTCATCCAAAGTCTCAGATGTTCAGCCACAAGATTTAAGTGAAATTTGTTTTGAGGACGTGACTGACCTCGGGGTCCAAATCCCTGTAGACATTTGGTGCCACAAGGACCTACCATTACCTCAGTGTCTTTGAATCAACAGATTTGTCACATTTATGTGGTTTCTCTTCTCTGACACCTCAGTTTCCAGCACACTCTCCCTTCCATCTTCTGGGAACCAACAGTCCCACTCTGTCCCCAGTGCGCTGGTCTAGGGGGGCATGTCCAGGCTCAACGGAGTCCAGCAGCATCAGCCTCTCACTTTCTAATCCCTGGTAGACTTATGTTTTCTCTCTTGGTTTTTAAGCAATTCAGAGTTTAAGATAAAGGCCTTAAAGATAACTTTCTCTGCCTCTCCCTCTCTAGTTATTTGCATAGGAATCAGAGGCGTTAATCTTGTGAGTAAACTCCTAACATCTGCCCTTATTTCCTTCCTTCCTTCCTTCCTTCTCTATCAGCCCCAGGACCAAAGCGCAGACCCCAGCACCTCTGCAGAGTCCCTTCGCCTCTGCAGCAGAGGGATAGCATTTTTTTTTCCTTTTTTTTTTTTTTTTTTGAGAAATAACCTGGCTCTGCGTGGTCGCCTGGAAGCTAGTCTGTAGCACAGATGCGCATGACCCTGAGGGTGTTGCACTGTAGGCACCCTCATAAGTCTGACTCTGACTCCCCTCCCGTGTCAAACATGCAGGAAGTGGACTCCCTTTTGTATTCATCATTCCATCACCCTAGAGAGAAATTTCATTGCAGTCATTCTTCGGTGTCTCTCTCTCTCCCATGGCATGCGTCCTAGAGCCTGAAGGTTTCCATGGCCCCTGGTAGGTGAGGTCTGGCCTTTGATGTATGATGAGAATAGTTGGGGTATGATGAGAGTAGCTGAGTGGTCTTTTGAAGAAGCCCTACGCTCTTGCCCCAGGCCTGGGCTCCCTGAGCACAGCCGCCACTGTCTTCTAGAAGGTTCTGTCCTGCCTTGGGGACAAAGCTGTGCAAGCCCCCCCCCCCCCTTCCTTTAGGGGAGAGTATCTTTTTCTCACCCTCTTAACCTCCTTCCAACCCTGAAGTTGGGCAGAACCTCCTCACTGGGTTTAGGCATTAAGAAGGATAGCCTGCTTCTGCCGTCTTCTGGGCTAAAACACAAGCAATTACAAAGCCTGCACCTGTTTTAAATGAGCTAGACAGGAAAACTGTTGGGAGGACAAACAAAGTAAAATTCCAGAGTTGTCCTGCCGCACTGATTTGGACTCTGTCATGAAGGCAAAACACCACCCAAACACTGGTAACTATGGAAACGAAGAGAAGGAAACACATCTGAGAGACAATAAGCCCGAAGACTGTGCAGCTTAGTCAGTGAGAAAAATCTAGTATGCCTCCAGGGTTTCTGACTTGGGAGCAGCCAGAAAGCAGCACGGGGAAGAGAGTGACCTGGTGCTAATGCGGACTCTCAAAGCCCACGCTTGGGACGCAAAGCCCAGCTCTGCGGCTCACTGACCATGCCACCATGGACCAATTGACAGAGCTCCTCAGCCTCAGTTTCCCCATAAGTAAGGTGGGGCTAAGGCTCCCTACTCATTTGGCTGTTTGGAGCATTAAGTAAAGCCATGAAAACAACGGCCATGACCTGGCGAGCATCCACTAAATGTTAGCTCTAATTACATAGCAGTGCCAGTAGCTAAAGTGGGTGATGCTGGAGGGTGAGGCGTGCAGAGCCCCTGCTTCAGAACAGGGGGCCTTCAGGGTCACTGACAGTATCTAAGCTGAGAGATGCAGGAGGGAGGTACATGGATTTGTCTGAAATGTGAAAGAAATTGACGGCTGAAGACTGCAGTAGATGGATTGATAGCTGAAGAAGATAGATAGTAGATGGTTCAGGACTGAAGACCCCAAGAAGTAGCTGAAACCTTGGGCTGTGACTGAAGCCCCGCAGGCATTGTGTTAGAAGGTAGGGGGCCAGGTGCCAGGCTCACGGATCTGTTCACACTCCCAGTTACCCTTTCACAGCATGGGCCTCGGGGGTCATCTTCAGAACGACTCGGTTGTTATGAGATGAATGCAGATATCCAGTTTATGGCCTCCACTCCAGAGGTATAATCTCAGTTGTAGTGATCAGATCACTGAAGTAAGCTTTACTTGTCTAGAATCTACCAAATCGGCTGGGCTCCTTTCCATCAGGAATTATAGTCCTTGGGGGAGGGGGGCGGGAAGAACTTGTTTGAGAGGCTTTTCAAAAACAGGGCTTGCACATCCTCCACCCAGTGGACTCCTTCGCTGAAAGCCGGGACAGGCCACCCGGCGTCAGGGCTTGCCCGGTTCTTTCCCACTCAAATCATTTGGAGGAGGAAAAAAGTCAGTTTGAAGAATTTACTTAAGTGAAATCGGGAGTAGCTTGAAGTGAATGAGCTGAAACTGGAGGGAAATCCCTTTGTTCAATTCGGGTTTCAGTGAATGCTCAGCAGGCAGCTAAACCAGTTCATTAACAGAGAAGAAGCCGTGTTTCTCAAACGCAGCCCTCAGCAGCTAATGCCTAGAAAAATAGACTATGACAGCCAAGAATGCATTCTAGAAATCTGAATGCTCTAGATTCAGGAAACCTTAGTTTTTGTCATCACTGACTAAACAAATCACTTCCCCCTGAATATCTCACCTTTATTTAAGACAATTCACCATACATGATCTGTTTACTGTGCACCCATCCCATTTTCTAGAAAAATGTGATTTTTCCTGCTTCTCTGGAGCTCAGAAATGAATATACTTAGAAATATTTTATGTTACAGGTTCATTAAAAAAAAAACACTGTATTATTTTAAATAGAACCCACCTATTAGAAGCTTTTTCTCTGATTTTTGAAATCTAAGCTTCAGATCTAAAAACCAGCCTGCAAGTGGCATACTGTCAAATGTTTACGTGTTATTTTTCCTGTCTCCTCTGCGCTTTATTAAATTGTTGTAGTCTGCACATGGTTTTTCCCCCGGGCCATGCATGCGTTCGGGTTCTCTGTTGCATTGTTAACTATTTAAGCCTTAGACCCGGCTGAGATGGCAGGGGGGAAAGGCCGAGGGACTTGATCTCCTCCCTGCCAGAGTTCTCCGCTTTCACTGGCGCTGCTTACATTGAACAGCTTAAGAATAAGCTCCTGTGTGAGCCCTCGGAGGCCGAGGGGCATTGTTGAACTCAGAAAGGAATCGCTTTCTTTTAGTGATAATTTGAATATTTTGACAATGCTGCCTGGTTCGCGAACTTCGTGTCATGTGCGCCCTTTCTAGCGAAGCTGAGGAGAGCCCCTGCTTCTCTGAATTTGTAAATTGCATTGTCCACGGGTGAGATGGGTAGGAGCAAAGGAGGAATCATCCAGAAGAATTCTACTCTCTTGCTTTCATGTTTTTCTCAAGCTCTTAAAATAATTAATATTGGCCTTTGGAGACCACCCAATTAAACTACCACAATAAATGCTGAGCATTTTGAGATGAAAGATGGACCATGAAGACAATTTGTGACATGTTTATACATGCAAAGCAAGGAATACATTTAAAACACATACTCTGCATGATTCAGAGAACCTACTCGCCTCCAGCTTTTTCCCTAAATTGTGGTGGCTTATTTTTAGACTTTTGTTGTCTGCAAATGGCCCTAATATTTCCGTTTGTAACTTACAAGGAGGTTACTCATAATAAATGGACATTGCCTTTTTGATCAAATTAAGCAAACAGGCAATCCAGTGAATAAATCCCTTAGGTGAGATATAATTGGCTGTTACATAATAGATTTGCCTTTGTACTGGTAAAGAAAATCCCGAAAAGCTTTGCCCCTAAGAGTATCGACTGGCTGGAATAGTCTTAGCTGGAAGAAGCCGACTTTTATAATTAATTGGTGAACAGAGATACCTGTTTCCAAATGCTCATCAGGGATCGTGGTGTGAAGCTGGCTGCAGACTTTTTCTGGAGACTTCATGAAAACCTAAGTTCCCAGGGCCCCAGCGCTGCTGACAGTTTGTGTTTAGTTTTTCTGTGGCCTGGGAGTGTGTATTTCTAAAAGATTGCCCTGGTGATTCTAACATAGTCGGGTTTGGTAACCATTGAATCATGTATGCAAATTGCAGACTTCAGCCTTTTCACCCTGCACATTTGATAAATCTGTATGAAGATAGGAAGCTTTTGTTGAAAATGAGTGCCTATTGGTTGTTGCTGATTTTTTTCAATTCTTAATTTGCTTTAGGCTCTGTTATTGCATGGATTTGCATACCTGTTTTATGGTATTCTAATACTGTTGGTTTAAAAAAAATGCCATTTCCTCTGAGTGCTCTTTTGAATATTTTATGTAAGCAATTTCTTGTGTTTTCTCTACTTGCAGAAGGCAGGGAGAAACATCAGGGTTTTTCTAATCCACTTGCAAGTAGGACACAGATTACAATATAAATACTTAAAGATCTTCTTGGGCAAGATTATATGAGCTATTGAAAATCTTTTATGTTAACAATATTATGAACTTTAGCACACCTTTTAAATATATCAGATGATCTCAATGTTTAAGACTTTTACCATGTGGTATATCTGTGACATTTTAAGATTAAGGGTGGTGGGTCTATTGAAGTATTATACCCTAGGATTTTGAAATTTGAAATTGATCTGTCATCTATTAAAGTACCTAAAAAGCAGTAGAGAATGTCCTCTGTACATTCATAGTTGTGTGTGTGCGCGCGCATGTATGCTTTTGAAGTAAGCAAGCTCAAGTTGCCACATTGGGGGGGGACTGTTCTTCTTGCTTCACTCACTGAAGGTGTGCAAGATCTCTTCTTACAGATTTGAGGCCTCAAACCTTCTGGGAGGACTCCCTGACTGCCTTGGAGCTGACATTTCCTGTCACTGAGTAGGTACGCAAGCTATGATTGCTTTTAAAAATTATTTCTGTCTGAGCATGTGTATTAGTAACTGCTTGGAAGCACACAGTAAAGTAAGTCAAGGATGTGCAGGAGGTTCAAGGCACTTCAAAAAGGCTAAATACTTTTCCCCCTCAAACTGTGAAGTACCTTAGAATGGCATTGTTTTAACCTTTTCTTTTTAAAAAGCATTAGGATCCTCTTTGTTTTCAGGGAATCAGATCCTGCAATTAGCAACTTCTCATATCCTCTGCTCTCCCCCACCCACAGCCCTGAAAATACCTGCAAATCTCTGGAATTTTCTGCTGTCAACCCGTCAGTTCAAAAGCTTTAAAGCAGCCCTTTCTCCACTCCCAACTTGTGTACATAAGAAGAGGTGTAAAGGTTGCCTCCCATTTGTGGAAGATGTTGACTGATAAGCCTATGGAAGATGCGAGTCACGTACAAGTTGCTCTAGGCACTCCAGCTCCAGCCTCCTAGGCTTTGCTGTAAAAGCTACTGCCAAAATCAGAGGCTGTGTGGACGGCTTAGCCGGGGGCAACGGCAAGGTGGAAGTGGGGAGTGCTCCGCTTAGCTCAAAACACCCGGGTTAGGCCCCTGGTTACATGGCCTTAAGGGAAGCTAACCTTGTGCATTAGGTGCTTTGCTTGGTATAGTTCATTATCTGTTGTATCTTTTTCTTACCGCGTATGCACAAAGAACTTAATTCTCTGGACCTCAGTTTCCTCGTCTGTTAAGTGGGGCTAAAGATGCCTTTCTAGCCTATCTAACCAGGCTGTTAGATGGATATTAGTAGACAAAGGAGCCTGAGAGGACTTTGAATTCAACTGAAATGTAATATTGTTTTACTAAGTGTTATTTTGGTTCTGTTTGAAGTAGAATTGTCTTACTGAATAGTATTTTGATTTACTGGCCGAGAATTTGAAATCCATCCCAACGTGGCTAGCATATCTACTAGGAACTGAGAAAGGCAGTTCTAATTAGTTGGGGGAGGGGGTGGGGTCTGCCATTCTGTCTTCTGGTCACGGTGCGACTGACGTTGAAAGACTGAGATAACCAGCTAGATCCTGGAATATGACTGCCAGTATTGGGTGGTGACAGAGGGTGGAGAGCAGCCCAGGCCCTGTGCATCTCTGCAGCTGAGTGGGACAAGCCCAGGCGGCCTGGATGGGGCGGTTCGCTCTCAGCAGGCCGGGAGGGAAGTGAGGCATCGCTCTAGGCTACTGGGAAGGAGCAGCAAGCATGTGGCGGGAAATTGGGCCTTATTGTAAGGAAGGTGCCTGGCCCCCGGGGTGACAGGAGCACAGACCATCACATTGAAGCCCCGCACGGGATGGGCTGGGGATGGACCACACATGTGGATTGCCGGGACAGCTACTTAGAGAGGTTCGCATTCCTCCCCATTGAACCAGCTATGATTGTAATGGTTTGTTAAACAAACAAAGGACCTAAAGCTGTGAATGGGGGAGAGAAAAGACTTAAGGTGAAAAGGAGAGGAGGCCCTGTTTGTTAGTGTTCCACTCTTTTTAAGCGCTCTCCCCCATTTCCTCAACATTCCTTTCTCCCTTTGAGAGAAGGCAGTGCGGTAACTTGCAAAAGTTACCACCTCGTGTCTCCAACCCTGTTTCCTTTTAAACTGGAAACGGGAGGAAATGTCTATCCCCTTACAAAGGCAAAATGAGAAACCGGGGTCGTCTTAAAGGAGTAGGGATACATATTTTTATATTTCTAACCAAGTGTTTCTGGGTGAACAGTTGGCTTGGCATCCTTTAAATTTATGGGATGTGCTGTGGAAAGGCAAAGAGAAAGTTCTCAGTCAAGCACTGTCCCATAAATAAGGCAGGTGGCCGCAGAGGTGGGCAGCCCTCTGCTCCTGGAGGGAGGGGAGTGCGCGTTGGCGTGGGTGCAGCAGTTTTACTTTTTTATCCCTTGACTGTGCACACAGTTTATGATCAGGTGAGTTCTGGATTGAAAGTGCTTGGGAGGGGGGAAGCTGTAAATTGTCTTTTAAAACTGCCAGTTACATTTATGTCCATTCAGTTAATCAGATTAGGTCTCAGGACTTCCTTGTGGGGAAGAAAAAGGAACTATTTAGAGTTTGCGAACAGTATTGTTACATGTGCTATGCATTATCCCTAGGGGGGGGATGGTCCTCACGTGTAACTTTTGTGCACAGCAGTTTGTCTCTGCAGCATCTTCGCTTTCTCTGGTTCCCAGGTTCCTCTGCCTGGCGCACCAGCCCCCGCAGTGTGTTCAGGGCACTGTCTTCTTTAGAGGCCCGTCTTCTGTTCGTCTTCTTACGCTCACACCTGCCTTCCAGCCAAACTAGACCACGGGATCACACTGCCCTGTCCTGCTCCAGGCCTCTCTGCTTTTACATGGTCTTCCCTCGGCCTGAGAGAGACCGTCTCCCTTTTCTCCACCTGCTTTGCTCTAAGCCCAGTGTAGATATCAAAATTATGAAAACTTAGAAAGTACAGATATTCGGGGAGAAAAAACAAAGTCCTCTCTAATTTGGCCCCCCAGCAACCCTCTGCTGACACTTTGTTTTCTGTACTTTCAGTCCTTTTTCATCTTTTTAATTTAGAGACTTGTTGTTTTAAGACAAAACAGTCCACTCAAGTCTTGAGCATCCTTTCCTGATCACACATTGTAACTTTCAGGGTTCTGTCAAGAGATGTGAACTCAGGAATCTGGCTTCCCATCACCCCTGTGACTTGTGAGCTTTTCTTGTTTCTTTTCTCAGCGTGAGCCTTTGCCCTCACACACTTCCTGGGAAGGAATTGGTCTTTTCTTTTTCCTAGAATAGTCACCGTATTAGGACAATAGACCCGGCTGATAATTAGGTAAGTTTGCTTCCTTGGTGCCCTACTCTTAGAGTCCTAGGAAAGATCACCACTGTCAGCTATAGAAACACACCCCAAAGGACGTAAAGGGGATCGTCGCAGCTTTGTTGGGAGGGAGGAGGGGGATATATTTCCAGCTGTCACAAAGGAGTATCCCTGCCACTGACTTTAATGACTAGAAAATCTCCTCCTAATACCAGAGGCTCTCGTCTGGATTTCAGGTCTGCGCTCACCCCTCCCCCCACCTCCCGCACCGTGCTACCTAGAGTTCATTAACAGTCTTCCTGAAACATTCCGTCCCATCTCAGCTGAGAACCAGGCCTGGGCGTCGCGCTTGCCTCTCAGGATGCACATACCTATTTTGCTTGCTTGGCGACCTTTGTCTGTTTCTTCCTAAATGTTCATGTTTAAAAACACGGTGTAAGAGGTGGGTTGGGGAGGCGTGGGGAGGATTTCAGACTCTGGAAGGATATTTCCTTTCCCTCCCCACAGCCTGATGGATATTAAGCTGAGTGACCATCCCGTCGAGGTGCTTTGGCCCTGTCTGGGGGGCCCTGAGCTGTGTAAGCCCCCCTGCTTCCATTCCATACAGGTGCGGGAGGCAGTGGGGTCCTTACAGGCTGCTTTCAGGTGACGCCTCTGGGAGCCTGGCTCCCGGTCAGCAGTCCCCTTTGGCCCTTGGAGGTTTGGTTTTTCTCAGTCTTGCGCAGCTCGATGAGGCTCATACTCCTGGGCTTGTGCTGTTTGCAGTGCTTCCCCCCCTCCCGGTCAAGACAGAGCTATGGGCGTTATCTCTCTGTCTCCCTGTGCCTCTCCCCAGCTTCGTGTAGAGTGGCTGGTCTTGACAAATTCAGTTACGTGTTATCGTCCATCTGCTAAACACATTATAACAACAACAGGCTCGCATCTGTTTAAAAAAGAAAGGGGCCTACTTCTCCTAGTAGGAGAAAGGGGGCGACCAGACAGCATGTTTGAACTGTTAGGGTCTTGGTTTCTGCTATCACCATCTAGAAATTATTTGGAACATCTCATCAAGTTTTCTAAAATGCAGACTGAATTCTCATTTTGCTTCTTTTTATCACCATGGACTTGTCACTGCACTGTCTTACCTAAGAGGAACTGAGGGAGTTTAAAGGCAGAAGGCTTCTTCTGTTCTTGAAGCCTCCAAGAATTACATGCCCCCACAAGCCTGCTTCCCTCAGGCTCCACGATGCAGAGAAGATCTCCTAAGAGGGGATCCGTCTAGCTGCAACCTGTTGCAGAGAAAACAAACCCCACCGTTCCCCCAGGACACCCCACTGTACACGCCAAACTGCTCCGGGGAAGACCAACACAGATGATCAAGGCTGGGCATACCCACGCAGAGCCCAGGGTAGTTTGTAAAGGCATTTATAGAAGCCAGACTCCGAATGGTATCCACTTCCCTGTAGCTGCGGGTACCATGCACTGTTACTTAGCTGGGAGGTAACCTCAGCACCTCCTCCGTGCTGGAGGTCTCCTTGCTGGCCTGAATGCCCATTGCTGCTGCTGCCGCCGTTTAATCATTCAGTCGTGTCTGACTTTGTGACCCCATGGACTGTAGCTTGCCAGGCTTCTCTGTCCATGGGATTTCCCAGGCAGGAATACTGGAGTGGGTTGCCATTTCCTTCTCCAGGGGATCTTCCCAACCCAGGGATCTAACCTGGGTCTCCTGTATTGGAAGGTGGGTTCTTTACCACCGAGCCACCAGGGAAGCCCCGAATACCCATTAGGTACCATTAAACTCAACACAGCTAAAACCAAACTCCAAATCCCTGGTTTTGCTAGGTTTTTCTTCTGGGTCTTGATCTTTCTTTCCCTCTTCACCATCACTCTCCCCCTCTTTCCTTTAAATTTTTCTAAATTCTTATTTGACTACAGTGGTCCCTCCTTGTCTGAGATTTCCCTTTCCATGATTTCAGTTACCCATGGTCAACCTTGGTCTGAAAATGGAAGATTCCAGAATAAATAATTAATCAATTTTAAATTGCACACCATTCTGAGTAGCATGATGAAGTGGTCGTGCCAGCCTGTTCATCCCACCCGTGACTGAATCTTTTCCTCTCCCAGCATATCCTGCCTGGTGGGTCATTAGTTGCCAGCTCAGTTATCAGACCGACTGTGGGTATCACAGGGTTACCTGTGTTCAGATAACCCTTGTTTTACTTAAGTGCAAAAGTGATGATGCTGGCAATTTGGATGAGCCGAGAAGCCATAAAGTGCTTCCTTTAAGTGAAAAGATGAAACAGCTTCATAAAGAGAAAAATCATATGCTTAGGTTACTAAGATGGAATCTTCTATCTGAAATTGGGAAGAGGAAAGAAATTTGTGCTAGTTTTGCTGTTGCACTTCAAACCACAAGCATTACGGCTTCAGTTCATGATAAGTGCTTAGAAAAAGACATTACATTTGTACAGTAAGATATTTTTGTAAAAATATTTTGAAAGAGAGGGGAACCCCATTCATGCAACTTTGAGCACAGTATGTTGTTGAAATGGTTCCATTTTACCATTGCTGTTAATTCCTAGTTGTGCCTAATTTCTAAATCAAGCTTTGTCATGGGTATGTATGTATAGGGAAAAACATAAGGTTTGGTAGGGGTCTCAGGCATCTACTGAGGGTCTTGAACGACCCCCTGTGGATAGGGGGGCTGGCTGTGATAGATGCCTGTTGTCCCACTGCCTGGTCACTGGTCCTGGGATTCCCGCCCCTTGCAGTCTGGCTCCTGTGGTCTTTGTAGCTCTGGGAGGCTTAGGTTCTTGTGCCATTTATGCCTTTCCCGTCACTGCCTCCTGTTCCTGTTGAGACAGTGCTTCACTGGCGTTTTTCTGCTTGTTTCTACTACTCCTCTGTCTACCTCTTAGCTCCACACAAACCTGGAGTTAGTGGCTGCCCTTGACTAAATAGGTTAGTCAGTCTGCTGAAATGTTACAGCAAAAAAGCCCACCTTCTCCCAGTGCCACAGAGCAAGTACATCACTGACACATCCTGATTTGGTCTCTCTCTCTCCAGCCTGTCTGTCCCTGGTGCCTGCGTGTTCACCTTCATGTTCAGTCATGCTGAAGTCGTTACTTTCACGTCCCTTGTCTTGATTCATTCCCTTGGCCTGAAATAGACCACTTCCCCCTTGAATACCAGGTAAAGTTGCCGGCTCAGCTTAAATTTTGGCTTCTCCATGAAACCTCTCCTCATCCCCCAAGTAAGAGAAGTTATTCCTTCAACAATCATAGGGTAAATGTATAGGGTGAATTATTTTAATGGTGAACCAGTAGATGAAATCTGGATTAAATTCTTATCCATTCTGAGTTTCAATGATTGTTTTCACCTTTTTTTCATGTGTGAGTCTTTATAGAACAGTTCAATTGCACCATATCTTAATTCCTAAGGAAAAGAGCATCTTAGAATGCAAAAAGCCTCACTCCAGTCTTGGGTGTTGTCTCTTTCCCTTCCACTGGGCATTACTTGGTTTTGCCTGACTTTCTGGTTTTTGCCAGTCTAATTGGGGACGTGTGTGTTAAGAAATAAAACAAAAAATGTCAGATGTGATAAGTGCATGACACAAGAAAAGAAAAAGGCAGGAGACAGGCATAAGGTGTGCCAGGGGTAGGGTGGAGTTGGTCCCAGATTAATCAGGATTGAAGTTTTGCCAGTCAAGAAGAGGGAAGACCCGAAAGAATAAAATATGTAAGGGAAATGATTTTAATGATGGAACAAGAGATGAAACCTGGATAACATATTTTCATTTGTTTTATTGACTACTTGAGTTTCTCTTCTTTTTATTTTTTCTTGCCTCTGAAGGTTTAAAGGTTTAAAGTTTTGTTTTAAACATTAAGTCTGTAATCTTTCTGGGATTAATTTTATATAGGTGTATGGTAGGAATCCAGTTTCCTTATTTTCCATATGGATAACCAAGTATTAAGTAGTCCGTGCTTTCCCCAGGGTTTGCGGTGCCAGCCCTGTTGTATATTAAGTTTCCATATAAAGGGGGATCTGTTTCTAGACTACTTATTCTACTCCCATTGGTCCACTTGTCTAGCCCTGTGCCTACATCATACTGCCTTAATTACTGTAGCTTTTTAAAACATGTTTTTATCTGTTCTCTTTCACCATTTCCTTTCTGATCAATTTATAGGATAATGAGCATGATCCAGTCGAATGGGGAAAGTCTTGACTACTCTTGACTTTTCCTTCTCAATATAAAAGTTTAGAATGATCTTGTCAAGTTCCAAAATAGAACCTTGTTGAATTTTTATTAGAACTTCACTGAATCAGTATATTAACATGAAGATAACTAGCTAACTGAATATTACAATAATACTATCTGTATTTCTCTATTCATGAACATGATATGTTTCTCAATTTATTTAGGTTTTCTTTTATGTATTTCAGTAGAATTTTATAGTTTCTCCATAACTATAATAGTTTATCTTTGGTTAGACTTACTTTAGATATCTTTGCTTTATGGCTAATTAATTTTAAATTCTGTTTGCTGGCATTTATAAATGCAGTTGATTTTGTATTTTGACTTTTGTAACCAAATACCTTGTTAGACTTCCTAATTCTCACATTCTATGCGTGGATTCTTTGGGGTTTTCTGTATAGATAGTCATCTGTAAACATCGAAATATTTATTCTATTCTAATTTTAAGTCTTGTTATTGCTTTATTGTGTGAACCACAACTTCTAATACAAATCTTTAACAAGAAACGGTGATGATAAGCACCTTTTTCATAAAGCAAAGATGGTAAACTGTTTCATTAACTTGAATGTTATCTCTGCTTTCCTGCTTCTTAGTCTAATGATACATATTTTAACTATTTAACCTATGGATGATTTTACTGTTAATTAGTCTGTGAGTTATATTAGCTGTTATAAAAGGTTGTTTCATGGTGCTAAATCTAGTTTCAGGTGATCACTAGAACTAACAAAGATGTAAAAATAGCAGGTACCCTCAAAAGAAGCCACAGTGGCGAACATAAAGGCGCCTTAGAGTCATCAGGGGAGTTTATTCAAATAGCGGATTCTCAGATGTTCCCCCGGCAAGTCCGACTCAAATGCCTGCCCCTGTCCCTGGGGTCTTGCACTTGTCACTGCCCTTTTTGTTACTGTTCGTTGTTTTCTTTTTTTAAAATCCTGTTCTTCATGTAGGGATCTCTTGGTTCTCTCTAGAATGTTAATGCTAGTTGTTTCTGAAGCTTTCTTCTTCCTCCATACAGTTTTTTCTTCTTCTTCTTTAACCTAGCTGCTTTTTTCTGTTTCTCCTGTGTTGGTTTCTCCTAGTAGGTGCTGGCTTCTGATTTCTGGTGATGCTCAGCTGCCCAACTTGTGAGTGGAGCCATAAAAAAGCTGATGGGAGCTTTGTGTACTTAGATAGGCTTTGTCAACAAGGGCTTCGTTGTAGGGTAATACGGGTAAACCCTTCAAGACTGCCATTTGTCCTTGTCGTGAGCTCTTTTCTCTTGGGCTAGTCAGCTTTCCCAGAGAAGACTCTTTCAGTCTCCCGTCTTGGAGAGTATAATAGGCCTGGCTGCCATTGTTCTGATCGCCGAATAGGGGGAAGTATGCAAACTTCCACTTAATTCACCCTGTTTCAGCACAGTACCCACTTCTCATACCCTCTGTTGGGAGGGGGTCAGAGGGCTGACTGCATTGCCAGACTTGCACTGCCACTCTTTCTGTTTCTGTGCCCACATGCATCCCCACTTCCAGAAGTTCCTAGTGCCTAAATTTGAGCCTTTTGATGGTTGCTTCATAGCTTTTCATCATTGCCTTAGAATTCAGCTTTCTGAGGATGGCTAAGTCCGTTCCTGCTTGTCTACCTACTTTCCAGTTTCCAAAATGTTACTGTTTTCTCCTTTCCTGTTATCTTAGGCTGTTTTTTTTTTGGGGGGGGAGAGGGGAATCTCATTAATAGTTTTTTTTAATGTATTTATTTTAAATGAAACAAAGATGGATATTTTTAATGACAAAAGGTACAATTCATAAAGAAGATAGACATCATAAACCATTAGACACTTTGATTAATACTGTTTTACTAGAGTTTCAGGAGAGACTGGAGCTGCTTACTTCCATTCAGTTTACCGTCTTTAACTCGACATTACTCCCACTACTTGTGACTAGAAGGTTAGCACCCTGTCCTTTTTCCTATTTTTCTTAGCGCGTAGATGTGATGTTCTGAAGCTGCGGTATAATTTTCTCTCTAAATATGATATAAACAACTCACTTCAGCCTTCCGGCTTATTTTAGGCCTCATTTCTAAGAAAATGAGAGTTTAGTCACAGGTTAACAAAATGAAGTCTCTCCAGGTGACAGTTTAGAAGAGTCGGTAGGCAGCAAAGCCGAGGGTTTGGCAGGCCAGGGAGGTGGGGCCTTGCTGTGTGCGGCGCTTCCCACAGCGGGATGGGCAGGGGCGGAAGGGGCCAGAGCCCGTGCCTCCCACCACCAAGAGCAGATTGTTTCAAACACTGCAAGTGGACGTGTGTACCCAGTGTTGAACGGTCCTGGAGGGAACACAGAGGAACCCTCTGTGGAGGTAGTTTCTCACCAAGCCAGTCTTCCTTTCTGAGCCTGGGTTATCCATGCTCGGTACCTCCACCGTGGCCCCCGTAGCCCGAGTCCCTGTGGGCTCACCTGGACTTCTGTAATCGCTTCCTCAGTGGTCTCCCTGTTTCACCACCTCACCATGTGGAAGAGGTGCCCATCCCTCTGCCCAGGAATGACGAGGGAAGCAGCAGTTGGCCAGGTAGATCCTGGGTGGCAGGAGAGTCCAGGAAGGGGCACAGTGTGGAAAAGACAGAAGCATGAGGGATGTCAAGCATGTTGAGCAAATAGCCAGTGGGTTGATCTGCAGCCTCAGTTGCCTTTGGGCCACTGTGGGGCAGAGGTCTGCAGACATGGCAGGGTGACAGGCTTTGAGGCTCCAGCCTAGAATGCAACCTACCCAGGAAGCTTCTACCAAGTGGTGTGTCACTCAGGTGTTGTGGATTTTAATGATGGTCTGTTAGTACTTTATTGAGGATCCACACACACATACACACTTTAATAACAGATTTTTAAAGATGCTGACAAATGAATCCCTGTGACTTGGAAGGCATCCTGCCCTCTAGTCAAAAGGAAAGCCTGTCTTCCATGATAGGATCTATTACATTATCATCTGTACCCCTATTTGAAATGAAATTTGTACAAATTGTTTATTGCTTGAATTTCCAAAGAACATTGTCATAGAGCCCTCCCCTCCCCTCCTTTTTTTAACCTTCACCTGATAAAATGCAGGGATTGAGGCATAAAATATATGGCCCATGGCTTAGGAATTGTCAGTGACTTTGTGAACTCAAACTGAACTGATGGCACAAAGGGGGATTTTTCTCTTTTTTCATCTAAGTCAGTCAGTGCCCTTTAATCTGTTTAAATCTCGAATCCCTTAGAAAATCTGAAGAAAGCTATGGTCCCTCTCCTCGCAAGAACTATAATACACATGCCTCCTAATTTTCCATAGAATTTTGGAGAATTCAGAGTCATGGGCCCTGGAAGCTCTGCCATGGGCCCCACTTAAAAACCTCTGTTCTCAGTGGAGACTGAAAAGCCAGCCACAGCCATCTGGTAGGGGACTCAACAGGCCTTGCATCTATAATCCTCAACCAAGTTATGAGTCCAGCCCCGGGAACTCCTCTTTTACTGATTAGACATATAATGAGCCCCAACTCTTCTAGCATCTACATGCTCAGGTACAAAACCTATCACATGTGCATAATAGAAAATTAGCAGTAGCAGTCACCTGGAGTTTCTGAGAATCTTCTTCCTCCTGCTGATATTTCTGGATGGCTTTTTCATGATAGAGACTTGCTACAAGTCCTTCAAGGACTGCTAGTGGTCCTTGCTACTAGTCCTTCTAGTCCTTGCTAGAGTCCTTCAGATATGGAGGGGAGCACCTCTCTAGAAGCCTCCTGGAGCCAGATAAACAGGGAATTTCCACCTGCCCTGCTCCATGGTTGGCTGTTTCATATTGTGTGAGTATAAGAAGAAACCGAACTTTTAAAACTGACCTTAACACATTTATATAAAAGCCGTCCTAGGTTTCAGGAGTATGAGAGGAAAAGAAATGTTTAGAACAGAACCTTCTTATCCACAAGGAGCGGTGATGAATGGAGTCAAAAAAAAAAAAAAAAAGCCAACTTAAGAGTACCCATGTTGGAAGACTAAAAATGGAAATTCAATTTCCTCCCAGAAATGGGCCTTGCATTGTGTCACTGGGGACAATGGAAATAGAAGCCAGAAGTCATGGTTTATTTTGAGAATGTTGTAAAACATTTGTCCCCCATTAGCTGATTGTGTTACGCAGCGCTGGGGCCGTCCTGGAACTCCACTTGCGCGCTGACCTCTCCCTCCACCGCCGTATACCACCAGCCCTCAGGGACACGGTCCTTCCTGGCTGTTGCCATATATATATGTTCTTCTTCCAATCTGATCCTCTCTCATCCCCAAAATAATCAGCACGAACAGAATGAAGCAGATGGCACAAGCCTTCTTTGGCACACGGGCAGATCTGTATCACTCACTCAGTATTTTTAGAATCAAGGGGATTGAAAATTATGTCCTGAGATGTTTTGGGGGAAGACTTACTCTCTTTTCCAGGGTGACAGGTGCTGAAATATTACCATATTTAAAGACTCAAATGCAATCTGTATGTCAGGTCACAGGGCAGACTGATGATCATCAGGACCATCCCTTTGTTAGTTCTCTGTTTAGGATTGTTGGCAGTTGGCCAAATAATAGAAAGTTCATCACAAGTCTGTTTTAAGGGTGTGGCCAGAGCTCATCAGGTTTCAAGGAAAGATTGGAATCAGCAGCAGCCAGCCAGTTCTGATCAAGTACATGGTGATGGGAGATGTTGTATTACCCACACAGCTTATTTTTTAAAAATAGCTGGGCTTTGATCCTCGGCCGCAATGAATTTATAATCTGTTGGGAAAGGCTATGTTTATAGAAGTTTGTGATTATATCACTAAAACAGTGTAAATATTTATATTTGAAGATCCATATTAATGAAATACACAGTTATGGTGAATGAAATGTTATAAATACTAGTTAATTTGAATACATCATTTAAAAAAAAAGCCTTCCTGAAGAAACTAAGGAATGCTTACTGTCATAAAGTAATTGAGTTCAACATGCACGTAGGGTTGGACTGGGTGTATTTAACACAGAGACCTAAAACTAAAAAAGATAAGAAAAGTCTTGGGCAAAGACATTAATGCAATAAGTAGAATAAGTGTAAAAATGTTTATGTGACTTAATGTTTTGTTGTTCTCTGCAAGTTTAATGGGGAAAGAGTTGGAGGAAATGTCTCACATTTAAATACAGTATAGTCATGTCTAAAATGCCTTGATTGTATACCCACCATCTTTGAAACCCCGAGGGAAATGTAGTGATGTCAACAACTTGTTGGACTTTTGAATCTAGGGAAGTGACTGGAAAGTGGATTTGGGAAGCTTTATTCAATGCTAACAGGCAGGTACTTTTTCTTTAATTGAAAAAATCTGATTTTTCCTTTGTATTCTTGGTGTGTTGGTGAGCAAACGTTGGTATCTGTTGAGAAACAAAGACCTCGGGCCAGTTTTTACTTGCAACTTCATATGTCTTGTGTGTGTGGAGCATGAGTATTATCCAGGCTCCTGGCTCCTCCAACTCTGAGTAACGGGTGATAAAGTATATGCGGGGAGAGAATGTGTTTCTCTTTTCCATTACATCCATGCTGAATGGTTCAAACTGTGTGCCAGTTTGCAGCTGATGGTTTCTACTTTTAATCCCAGTGTTTATAAATACTACCATATATTTGTATGGAGTGTTTTTAGATTACAGAGTGCTTTTAAGATTCATCTTGTTTCAGTTGGTTGTCCCCACTGGCTCATTTACATGCATCAAGTAAATATTACAAATGAGGAAACTGAAACTTAGGCGCTAACAAATGGATGAGCTGGAATTTGAACCAGGGAATCTGTCTACTGTATTCATAAAACAAATGACTGGAGCTTGCTGTGCTTCAGGGAAATGCATGAGGGTGAATCAGCGCGTAGCTGTGTCTGGAGAAAAGCGTTAGCCTTCCCTTCACTTCTCGTGGCT
Organism: Muntiacus reevesi; assembly: GCF_963930625.1. Classification (NCBI taxonomy): domain Eukaryota; kingdom Metazoa; phylum Chordata; class Mammalia; order Artiodactyla; family Cervidae; genus Muntiacus; species Muntiacus reevesi. The sequence goes on from NC_089251.1 coordinate 177,894,683, forward strand.
CCTGTGTTTTCCAGCACAGGAGCCAGTAGCCTTGTATGGCGACTTAAATGACAATGTCAGTTTCTCAGCATCACATTTTGAATGTTCAGTAGCCATTCATTCCCATCACAGAAAGTTCTGTTGAACACTGGTCATTTCTCATAAATGCAGGAGTTGGGGAGAGTATATATGCAGGGGGATTGGTGTAGATGAGAAAATGTTTAAAATGTCACCACCAGACCAGCTCCTTCTCTTGAGTGACTAATGCTATTTTGAGTTCAGCTATAAAGAGAACAAGAAAAAAAAAAATGAATTTCAAGCTTCATATTGTGTATACATTTTAATCTCTTAAAATAGACCTGGAAAACACAGCAATCTCAAGTGAATGAGTATATTTAATGATGATGATAAATTCTGTGCCTTTTATGGATGGCCAGTGTTATGGCCAGACTCAGGCTGGATGGAAAAGTAGGACACACCATGAATCCTGGCAGCAGAAACTCGGCCACACAGGATAGAATTCCTGGAAGGAATTACTTTGTCTGTGGCCAGGGTGCTTGGGATGCCTCGAGGCTGGGCCATGGGGTGAACTGGCACACGATGAGGGAACAGGGAGTTGGAGGGAGAGGGGTTTGGATGGGGCCGGGACAGGGGCTCAGTTCAAATCATACTTGGTCCCAGAGGAGAATCTCTGTGCTGCCATCAGAAAGGAGGTCTGGTGCCAAGATGCTGGCTGAGAACGCCGGCGTCCCCGGCTTTGGATCAGTGCTGGGAGCTTCAGGTCAAAGTGCACCCGTCAGCTCTGAAGGTTCCAAGCAGGTGGGGCAGGACAGCGAGGGGTATCTGCCTGGTGCCGGCTCCTTGTGAACTCTGACCAGACACTAAAAACATCTGAGCTAGTTGATGAGGAACATGAAAAGTTTCCTGCAGTTTTTACCCCTTAAAAAAGGAATGTGTGTTTGTGTGCATGTGCCCGGTGCTGATATAAAGATGCTTGAACTATTACTGTAGTAAAACTTCATCTAGCTAGACTCCAGCTTTCTGATCTGAAAATAACTCCAGAGGTAAGTAAAAATTAACTGAACAGTAAAGATCTCTAAAAGAGTTGGCAATAAATGAATGATGCAGGGACTAGACGCCTCGAAGGCCTGCCGAGATTGGTCAGGTTCACACACATGCCGTGCTCACTTGCCAAGTTCAGAAAAGGCCGGCCTGTGCGCAGAAGTCACCCCAATGTGTTTAATGTAAGCAGACAGTATGCTTTTTTTTTTTTTAAGTATTGGCACTTGAAAGGTTAACATCCGTTGCGTGAGAATTCTCTCTCGCTAGAATGGCACGGGGTTCTGGGTAGCCAGGCTTTTCCTGTGTTGTTGATGCTGTGTTCATGATGCTGTTTTGGACTCTTAAGGCTCCGAAGTGATGGGTCTGTTGGCAGAAAAAGAAAAGCCTGGACTTGGGCGATCTGCCTGGGTTGCAAGGATGGTAAGAACTGGGACTGGAGGCAGGCTAAGGCGGCAAGCCCGGCTCCTAGGAGTGGCCTTCCAGCAGGTAGCTCCCCTCCCCCGCCCCCCTGCCCCGCTGGGTGGGGCTGGGGAATGAGGAAGTGTTCCCACAGACTAAAGGGAAAAAGAGGAGTGGACAGTTTCCTGGAAGATGGTGCCTGCACACCAGAATGTGGTGACCTGTGCCCCAGCCGACGTCACTCTTGTCTTTGTGTGAATCTCGTCTCCCCTTCAAAGGCAACACCTCAGTGAATGAGACTAGCTTTGTTTCCACTTTGTTTACGCCGTAGACTTGAGTCCTTCTGCACGGTAACCTCACAAACAAATCAACTTAGATACATACAAATGATTTCGTCTCATCCCCTGGAAGTTTAAACAGGTGTGATAAACAACTTATGTTCTGCCAACAGTGAGTGACGAGGACTAGCCAATGGTTTGAATAAGAGAGGATGCCTCTCTTTTCTCTACCAATAAGACACTTGAGCACACCGGGGGTGTGTTGCGGGTGTTTTATTTTCCCCTTTGAATTGGCAGACTGAACTTCACACTGACCTGAGCTCGTGGCTTGAAGTAGATGGTACCAAGTCTGTGGAAATAGCTGTCTCTATCACAAGGGAAAGTGTGTTTCGTCCGCCATCAGAACACTGTGCAGTTGGCTCCTGCCCCTGTGAAGAAGCACAGACAGGAGCGTCCGCATGCAGAAGGACCTCTTAAAGCACAGGGAAGATGGAGAGGTGTGCCACTTAGAGCCATTGAAAGGAACACGTTGAGTCCAGGTAGTCGATGCTGAACGGGTGGACGAGAAGCGTGGTTTGCCGACGGCTAATGCGCAGAAACTGTTCCTCTTCTCTCCACAGTCTGGTGACCCAGGACGTGCCCCAGCTCTAGTGACGCAGTCTGCCTTTCTGCTCGGGAACATCATCTGTGCCTCAGACTTGCTCCTCAGCCTGAGACCGCGTGGAAACTGGGATGTAGGATACAGGAAGCAGAGATAGTGGTAACCGAGAGGCCCATGTCTGGGTAGACCCAGGTCGGGGACCACAACGCTGCCTCCCCCGGGCCTGGCGGTTGGCTGCTGGGGCTCTGCTGATGTGCTCAGCACAGTCCTGTCCTCCTATTTGCACTTAAATGGCACAGCATTTGGTCAGCGCATCTGAAAAGGAAAGTGTGTGAGACAAAGCCCATGGCTACCTACCCCTGCCAGTTATGTGGCAAGACCTTCCTCACCCTGGAGAAGTTCACTATCCACAGTTATTCCCACTCCAGGGAGCGACCTTACAAGTGCTTGCAGCCAGAGTGTGGCAAAGCCTTCATTTCCAGATATAAATTGATGAGGTGAGAGGCTTCAGAAAAGGTATGTGCTTTTCCACATACCTTTCAAAGGCTTTGCTAGCCCTCAGACCAAACGCTGCAGGGGAATGCGGATGCCCGTTGGCCTTTAAGGCTGTATCTCCAGTGATTACTATAGTTTTTATACGACAGTTGTGCTCTGCGGTGTTCAGTTCACTCTTTCAACAAGTATGTCTTGTGTTCCTACAATAAGCCAGGCCTAAGAACAGAAAGATGAGAAGACCTGTGGCCGGGGAGATAGTCATGGGAACACCATTAAAATGTCATCCACGGGCTTTAATCACAGAGCTGTGGAAGTGGTGGAAGTTGTTCTCCACTGCTGGGTGAGACCTGGGGAGGCTCGTCAGAGTGGTACAGTCTTTAGCTGTGACGTGAAGAATGAATGGGAGGCGGGCAGAGAGGAGGTTCTGGGGAAGCCCGGAGCCTTGGCCTGGAGGCGCATGTGGCCAGAGGGTCGGCTGGAAGAGGAACGGAGTGAGGCTCACACTCGAGGCAAGAGGGTAGCAGCTCAGAACAGGCTGAGTGTACTGTCCTAAAAGGCTTGTTTTCTTCTGAGGCGTGTAAGAACTGAACAACATGATTTGATCAGGATGTTAGAAAGATGGCTCTGGCAGTAATTTGGAGAAGAGGGAAGAGGCAAGTAGACTGATATACAATCTGTTGTAACAGTCCAGGTATGAAATATGGAGAGCCTCTCAGGCCCCGACAGTGAGGATCGAGGGGAGGGATTCAACAAAGGGTAAAAACTACTTTGTGGAGATAGGTCCTTTCTTAAAAACAGTAATATTTAGTCTGAATTATTTCTTGAGTGTCTTACTTCCATGAGAGAAATGGTATATGAGATGTAGTTTCTGCCTGTAAAGGACTTTTATATCATAGAAAGATAGTACTCAAAATATACCCGCAGTGAGTACGTTGCACGGTCGGCTGATTGACAGTGAATGCTGTGCGTGCGCTATGTATACCATACGCTCAGAGCTCCCACGAACGCATGCCTGTCTGGATACCGGGGTAAGGGAAATGCGTCTTTGGCCTCTAGTCTTCATGTGATGAACTGTAACTGTCAGACCAGCGGATAAGTGCATGAGTGAGAGTGAGGACAGACACAACTTCCATCTGAGTATGCTATGAGCACAGACCACCTTATGATTAAATTCCGGAGTGCTCCTGGAGGAAGGCCCTGGCGAGAGTTAAATAAGTTATGTTCCTGGCCCCTATCAATAGCCCTGTTACAGATCATTGATAAGCTGATTTGTTGAAATAAGCCTACGAGTGCTTAAAATTCAAATGTGTTCTGTGCATCGGCCAATCTCTAGTTGCCGTAAATATAAGTATTGAGTGCCTACTGCATGCACCAGTTTGGTTGCAAAGGCTTCCTGTTTTGCAGCACGCTTCTTATGTGTACACAGTAATTATCCTTACCCAAACACCAAAGGCAGGGTTAGCTGCAGTTAAGCCACAGTGAGGATATTATAACTGTGGGTAAAGACCAAAATACATATAGGAGATAAATATTTGGAACAGACAGTGGCGCCGACAGATTACTGGAATGACAGGAATTAGGTGGGATTACTGTGGTAAACCGCACTGAAGGAGATGTCTTAAGCAATATTTAGGAGCTGGTAGTTCAGAGCAAGGGAGACAACTTGTTGAGCTAAGGGTGTGAAGAGAGGCAAAAAAGGGAAGCAGTGTACTTTCTGCAAGGACGGCCTTCCCTGCCATAGCCACCAGCATGTCTTGCCCCTCTGGCCTGAAGCAAGGGAGGGAAGAGGGCAGGATGCCTTATTTATTTTTAAAAGGGCAGCATTTCATCCTGTGTCTCAGTTGCCACATAAAAGTTCCATTTCATAAGCAAAGTTTGAAGAAGAAAGTAACTGACTCGCTTAACTAGAAAAGAGCACATGGGACCTAATATAGCAAAGGACAAAAGCAGTTAGACAGCCAAAGGCAGGAACAGAGGATTTGGCAAGGCAGACGGAAGTCCCAGGGTCAGCAGTTAACCCCGGAAGCATTCTAAGATCACTGATGTGGTCCAGGTGACACCCGAAGATGGTGTTTTTTTGGAAACTACAGGACAGACTGAAAGTGGTGGTTTCTTGGATTGTGAGGTGAGGAGAGAAGCTAGGGAGGGCAGCAAGACGTGGGAGTCGTTTTAGCTCTAAGGTGATCATGGTCTAGACTGGGATTGTTGCGTGAGCAAGTGAGGAGTCAATTAGATGGAGAAGAACTGGATGCCAGGCAAAGGAAAAAGTAAAAAACAAACAAAACCAGGGGTTGGAAGGTCGTGGGATGTGATGTGACAAGTGGTGTTACTGCTAAAGTGTGACTTGTGTCCCCTGAACCTTTCTCATAGGTAGGACAGGAAATACCAGGTCCAGAGCTGCTCATGTGGCACCTGATCTACACATGGCTGATAAATGAGATCTAATCAGATAAAAGTCCACAGAGGAAAAAGGAGAGAGAGGCAGGATCTATCACAGAGCTTTAGGTTCCTGAACACTAGTGTTGGCCCGGAGAGAAAATTGTTTAAATGCCAAGCTTGTTACTTGCCCTCTAGCCAGCTCCAGAAACCCTTTCTGCAACCTGTGAATGTATTTAAATACATCTGGAACTCAGAGAGACCAGCGTCACCTCAGATCCCAAGTACCTGTTGTGCTGGCCCCTGTTGCCCAGCGTTGTTTGTGCCGCAGTCGGAGTCTGGGTCCCTCTCAGTGTCCACGGGCAGCAGCTTGGTGCTTCTAGAGACAGTCCTCTTGAGTTTTGTCAGTGAAATTACCAGTGACCTTTAGGAAGTGAGTTGGAAGCATCTAAGAGGGATCTGGAGACAGGGGGTTCATGCATCTGACATGAGAGCTCACGGGAAGGTATTAAAGAGCAGAAACTGAAGACCTCACTGTAACGTTCTCCTGGGAGGCATGAGGGTGAAGCTCAGAGGACACATGACGGGGGGTTGCCATTCTGGGGCCGTAACTCGCAATAGACACTTTCTCTGATGTTAAGGTTAGTCGTTTTAGCATTAATGTCTAAGGCCTGAACTTTCTATCAAGATAAAGCAGAGGTTGTACTAGAAACAGTAATGGTGGGGGGGGGGGTGCAGTGTAGAGTTCTGTGTAGAAGGCAAATTGGATCATTTTTGGAAATTCAGAAATTAAGAGTATAGAATAGTCATTTAAACCCCTTCCTGAAAACTATTTCCTCATGATCCTGTATTTTAAAATACTTGAATATACTTGTGTTTAGAAATCTCTGTGTATAGATTAGGAAATATGTTCTCAATGCACGTTCTTTACAGGTGTGACGGCCGCATCGCATCACGTAGTACTTGTTTTTTTTTTTTTTTATTATAAAGTTTATGTGTAGAAATCTGGAAAATATAGAAAAGTATGTTAACAACTAAAATGTATATACCACCACCTGGAGAAAACTACTAACATTTTAATATTGCTTCTGTATGTTTCTTTGGCTCTTAAAAAACTGTGGTCTGTTGTGAATTTCTTCCCCCTGTCCCTAGGCATATGGCCACACATTCACCCCAGAAAGCTCACCAGTGTGCTTATTGTGAGAAGACCTTCAACCGGAAGGACCACCTGAAGAACCACCTCCAGACGCACGACCCCAACAAGATGGCCTTTGGGTGTGAGGAGTGTGGGAAGAAGTACCACACGATGCTGGGCTACAAGCGGCACCTGGCGCTGCACGCGGCCAGCAGCGGCGACCTCACCTGTGGGGTCTGTGCCCTGGAGCTGGCGAGCACCGAGGTGCTGCTCGACCACCTCAAAGCCCACGCCGAGGAGAAGCCCGCGACCGGCACCAAGGAGAAGAAGCACCAGTGCGACCACTGCGAGCGGTGCTTCTACACCCGCAAGGATGTGCGGCGCCACCTGGTGGTCCACACGGGCTGCAAGGACTTCCTGTGCCAGTTCTGCGCCCAGAGATTCGGGCGCAAAGACCACCTCACGCGCCACACCAAGAAGACCCACCCGCAGGAGCTGCTGAAGGAGAGCCTGCAGTCTGCAGACCTTCTGAATACTCTGCACTCTCTCTCTCCCCAGTTCCAACTGAAGGCTGCCCCACTGTCTCCTTTTCCGATAGGGGCCCCTGTACAGAATGGGCTTGCCGGTAGCCTGCCAGCTGAGGTACACACCCTCAATGCCTTGGAGCAGCCCACCCAGCCTATACCGGTGCTGTCAGAGCTCCTGGCCCCCCTCCACCCCATGGCCACCCCCAGCTCCCCCCCCGCACCCCTCCAGAATCACAAGTACAACACCGGTTCTACCTCATACCCCCCACTTGCAGGCCTGCAGGTCAAAACAGAAAATAAAGGATATTGCAGTGGCAATTTGCTTGAGGACTTGCCTCTGCAAGAGCCTCAGTCTCCTCACAGGCTCAATGCAGGTTTTGACCTGGCTAAGGGAGGTGCAGGTAAAGTAAACCTGCCCAAAGAGATAGCCCCAGATGCTGTGAACCTGTTGCCTGCCTCTCTGGACCTCTCCCCTCTGTTGGGCTTCTGGCAGCTGCCCCCTCCTGCTGCCCAGAATGCCTTTGGGAGTAGTGGTCTTGCCCTGGGGGCTGGGGAACCTCTGCCACATAGGCTGAGCTGTCTGGGGCAGCAGCCCCAAGACCCCTCACTCGCCATGAGCACTATGAGCCTGGGCCAGCTCCCCCTCCCTCACATCCCCCATGTTTTCCCACCTGGCACTGGCTCGGCTATCCTGCCTCATTTCCACCATGCATTCAGATGAATGGTTTTTGGGTTTTTTTTTTAAGCATACTTTTCTTACTCTGAAAGATATTTTGAGAAGCATTGATATCAGCTATGATAAGATATTTTGAGAAGCATTGATATCAGCTATGATAAGATATTTTGAGAAGCATTGATATCACCTATGATATTTTGAGAAGCATTGATATCACCTATGATATTTTGAGAAGCATTGATATCAGCTATGATAATATCATCAGCTATGATAATACAAGGAAAGATTTAGGAAGCAGGACTAGAATATGGCTTATTCAGTGATGACTGGCTTGAGAGAAGAGAGTTCTCAAACTGCATGTATTGTGCCAATCTGTCCTGAGTGTTCACGCTTTGTACCAAGTTTAATAAGCAAATATTCTTCAATGGAACTGCAACCATTATCATAATCGACATCCATATGAGGGCTGCTATATATTGGTGTAGCTATATATTGGTGTCTGTCAACTTAATCGTAAGCCATGATCATAATAATGTTAGCTAAATAACTTTATGTGGCACTGCCTAGGAAGGGAACTATGGAAAGGTTTGGATTTCTCCAAAATGGGAGGATTTTTAAAATAAGAAAGTAATCTTTATATTGCATATTATCTCTAGGCTGTGTATTTCTTTTCAGGGAACTTTCTACCTTCAGGGTTGGATGTAGTTTAGTTACTATTGCCATAGCCAACCTGTAGTTTTACAGAAACAATTTCTTGTGGAATAATAGACGTCTTCATTTTAAAGCATTTAAATGTAGTTTGAATATTTTCCACAGGATGCTACAATGTGAGTTATCACTTCATTTATCTTAAAGACTAAACTGTCAGTTATATCTGACAGAAAAAAAAAATCACTGTGTAACCAGATTAAGTGGTGAAATAATCCAGGCGTCAGTCAAAATAAGCATTTTACTGACTTTAATATTGATTATATTTTTAACAGGAATTTAAGAATATTACTGGAATTTTAAAGTATATATATATATATATCTATTAAGCAAGAATTTCTTTTGCTCTGCTCTGTCTGGCTTAAAATACTACTCTGCTTAAGTATTTTTAATCACCAATAAGTAAATGCATTTTAAAATTCATCATTTAAGTCAATATTAGTTTTATTCAAGAAATATAATGTTTTACAATGTAACTATAATCTATCTCTGGAATTTGGTATCTAATGAGTTTTTGAACTATAAAACCTAACCTTCTTTTTTTTAAAGCTCCTCTGTCTTTTGTGTTTAGAGGCTTTCAATATGAAGATATATCTTACATATAATAAATAAAGTACAAATTCAGCAAATGGCTTGATTCATTTTTAGATACAACCACACCCCCACTCTCCACACAGACAGAAAACATTTCCAGCTCCTCAGCTGCTCTGTCATGCCCCCTTCTGGGTCGTTACATCCCCTACAGAAACAACTATTCTGACCTCTATTCAGCATCGATTAGAAACTATCTTTTTAAAACAATACTTTTAAGGTTGACGCTTGTATGCTTCATTAAATTCACAGCGCAAAGAACTTATTTCTAAACTTACTGTATGACATTGTGAATTCTTCCAGAATGCTGTGTAATTTATTTCTGATGTATAGGTCAGAATACTAGCTTCTGTACTGGGCTACCATGATCCAGTTTTACAGTGGTGTTTACCATTAGTTTCCAGTACAAATTATTTCTTATTGGGATGTCTTCAAAAAGTATTATGGCCCATAATACTGTTTAGTTTTGCTTGTTTGACCTCTAAATAGGGTGGGGGTGGGTAGAGAAAGGGGAATCTTGAGTTCATTTGTCTCGTTAAAGCAGCATATTAGCCAAATGTGAGAAACCATGGCTCAACACAGTCCTGTGGAGTGAGCTGGTGACCATCAAAGAGATGATACAACGGAACACAGGTTACTTGGTCAGTAGGACTCCACCGCTCTGGGATGTCTAAGCTCCTGTGTCCACTCTTACCTCTCGCTGAGGGAAGGCAGTCTCCCAGAGCAAGTGGAGAGGGGCAGAGAGGCAGCTCACTCTGGCTAAAGCTTCCATTTTCCGTTTATAGAAGCTTCCACAAACACTTTTACATGTCTTCAGTCAGTTCCAGAACACATACCTGATTTACCTAAGCATAAAACATAGCAATTGGTCCCCAAAATACAGATTGTAATACTTCCAGATGTTGTGTTTGCTGTACCTGGAGGCTGGTACTCTTATTTAGAAAAAAATGACTTATTCCTAAATAAAGTTCCCTGACCTTAATAAAAATTCTCTGATTAAAAAGCATAAATTAAGTATAAATAACTACAAAAAAAAGTTTACCAACCCTTAGGATGATCAAGAGAAAAAAATAGTTGAGACACCACCTCCCACCAGAGCTACATGAACTGAAAGTGTACTGAACAGTTGACTTCCAAGTTGGCCATGATAAGTAGATAGCCTGAGTTCACTTAGAGGATCCTTTCTACAGGGTGAAAAGGTTATTGTAACCTCTTCCTTTCACTGTAGTGCTCCCCCAAAACACTGGTGTATTTGAGGCAATTCTACACGGCATACAGATGAACGTTTAAAACAGGAGTAGCTACTAATGACAGTTTAATGTTCTTTAGAAGCAAACATCAAAGTTTTATCCAAGCTGAGATTTCATGCCTCTTATGTAGAATAAACTAGGTAAAGATTTTCCTAGGAAGTAATAAAGACTGTTTGACCAAAAGTTTCTAATATCAAAGCAACATTTTCTTTAAAAAGACTAAAAAGTGTCCATTTTAAAAAAAGTTTCTTAACACACATATATGGAATCTCGAAAAATGGTACAGATGAGCCTATTTGCAAAGCAGAAATAGGGACACAGACATAGAGAACAAACGTGTGGACACCAAGCGGGGGAAGGGGGATGGTGGGATGGGATGAACTGGGAGACTGGGATTGACATTACAGTACTGCGTGTAAAATGGGCTTCCCCGGTGACTCAAGCTGGGAAAGAATCCACTGCAGTGCAGGAGACACAGGCTCAATCCCTGGGTCAGGAAGACCCCTTGGAAGAGGAAATGGCAACCCATTCCCGTATTCGTGCCTAGAGAATCCCATGGAGAGAGGAGGCTGGAGGCTACAGTCCAAAGGGTCAGACACGACCGAGCCACTAAGCAGGTATGTATAAAACTATATGTATGTATAAAACTAATGAAAACCGACTGTACAGCACAGGGGAAAAAAGCTCCAAGCGAATCTTTAAATCAAGAGTTATCATACAGGTGGATGCGTAGTTTAATGATTTGAGGGGAAAAATTTGAAGGGAGTAGATAAAATTTTAATGTAGTTTTTACTTGTTCTACATGATGTCTCCAGAGAAATTGCATGCGTGTAAACAGATGCCCCCCGTTCCCTCACCTTAGGTGGAGTTCCTGGGTACAACCATCCAGGCCAAGGACGGTTAGGGAGCCAGGCTGAAAGCAGAAGGGGAAGACACTTACTTTGGAACTTGGTTGTTCCCACATTAAGAATGTCAATACAGGCCTCTTTTAATTGTTCATTGTTTTTAACAATTCACAATATCAAAAATTCTCCAGCTTCATAGCAGTGTCTATTCAGTGTCAACCTCAGGGACCTGTCTTTGTTTAGTAAAAGGGACAGGGCAGTAACCTTCCTGGTCAAAATGAAGAATCATTTCCCTTTCCTGTTAAATCCAAGAAACAAAATGAAAAATTATTCCTGCTTCCTGTCCAATTCGAGAAGCAAAAACCGAACGTCATTTCAAATTATATGTTTAACAAAAGAGTAAGTTTCAAGAGCATACATTTTAGTAACCTAAATCAGGATCTGCCCAAATTCCTCTTTGGCCTGCTATGGATTCATCCTCTTAAAGGCTCATTAACTGTGTCTTGCCCATTAGATGATTGGCAACACATAGACGTTAAAATTTTTTTTTTCCTTACCTGGCCTCTAGGAGTTAATCTTTTTTAGAAGATTTAGTAAATCCTTGTCTGAGTTTTGCTCCAGAAGCAGGGTCCACTGATGATCCTTTGCAGACATAAACATATTTGTTACTATGTAAAAGCAAACATTAGCAACAACAGAAAAAAGGGATGATTATGAAATTCTCACATTGGACTCAAAAGTCTCTATTCTTCCTTTTTGTTTTGGAGCTATAGACAAGTTCACAGTCCCTATCCTGGGCCAGATAATAAGGAAAACAGAATCTGTGTTAGAAACCCTCTGTCTTCTACCCTTAAGCCTTCAATTACCCATGGATGGGCCCGTTGGCCCACCACCTCAATGACCACCCCCCCCATTTATACAAATTGACCCTCAACACCTGATCCCACTATAGCCCCACCTTTCAAAATGTACCCAGAGAATGTTCCACATCTTCATAAAATTCTTTGCCTGCTCTCGTGTTAGAAAGGGTTTGATAAACCTCATGGAAGCATGAGAGGCCTTCCCTCCCAGCAGTTATCTGCACAGTGATGGACTCACTTCCCAAACAGGACTCTTTTCCTCCGTGTTCAGCCCCACTGCTAGAAATGGAGATAGAGGAATCTATGGGCAAAACACGCCAGTTTGTGCTGGATCACATGGGATGGGACAGGATTCTCAGAGAAATCATTGAAAAAAGAATAGTACTCTCGGTCCTAGAGGCCTCTTTTCTAATCAGTGTTTTACAAAGGAAGAATGACCGAACAACCCCCAGGAAATTGTGAATCAATATCAAAGGACACAGGATAAAACTCAGTGATAGTATTACCCAAAGATTTACAAGTTTTGTTTTTCCCAAGGAATCAGTAACTGACCCTTCAATACTCACTACATTTGCTACACAATTAAATGAGGTAAGGAGGGGAGTATTCTTGCCTGAAAAACCCCATGGACAGCGGAGCCTGGCAGGCAACAGTCCATGAGGTCACAAAGAGTCGGACATGACTGAGCAACGGACCACAAAAGCCCCAAGGCAGGTCAGTGCAGGCAGGATGCTCAACTTGATCAAACCCACTGGCTCCAGAAACCAAAGCAGAAACCAGAGCTACAACTCCACAGTGGTCTTAGTCTCTCTGTATAAAGGTGCCAGAGAAGCTGCTGCCCAGAGGTGCCTTCCCTGTAAATCCGTCACTCCTGTATCAAATCCCTTGAGAAAAGAGCCATGTAGATATTTGCTGATCAGGCTATAAACTCAGTTCTCATCTGAACATTAGAATCTTTGTGAGAAAGAGCCATATCCTTTTCTAAAATAATTTCCTAAACATATATCTACTAAGTAATATACATATTTCTCCAGGGGATCTTCTTGACTCAGGGATCGAATCTGGGCCTCCTGCATTGCAGGCAGATTCTTTACCATCTGCGCCACCAGGGAAGCCTAATATATATACTAGTATATGTTGTTCGGTCGCTCAGTCGTGTCCAACTCTTTGTGACCCCATGGACTGCAGCATACCAGGCCTCCCTGTCCCTCACCATCTCCTGAAGTTTGTGCAAGTTTATGCCCATTTCATTGGTGATGCCATCCAGCCCTCTCATCCTCTGATGCCCTTTTCTCCTTCTGGCCTCAATCTTTCCCAGCATCAGGGACTCTTCCAATGAGTCAGGTGTTCACATCAGATGACCAAAATATTGGAGCTTCAGCATCAGTCCTTCCAATGAGTACTCAGGGTTGATTTCCCTTAAAACTGACTGGTTTGAGTTCGGTGCTGTCCAAGGGACCTTCAAGAGTCTTCTCCAGCACCACAGCTCAAAGGCATCAGTTCTTTGGCATTCTGCCTTCTTTACAGTCCAGCTCAATTATATACTAGCTGTACTAGTATATAATATATGCTAATTAATATATAATATTTATATAATTATCTCCTTAATGTTTTTTGATCCAGTTTTCCCAAAGTAGATGAAGATTTGCTTGGCTCTACCATTTTCTATTAAAAACTCCTTTTGCAAGTTGCATCCCCTCTCTGCTTTCCTCACCTGGAAACTAGGGCTATGAATAGTATGTCTACCCCTTTGTGTTACTGTGAGGATTAAATAAGGATTAATGAAGATTCATATTTGAAGAGTTTAGAAGAGCATACAATTAAGCATGGGCTTAATTCACTGTCTATGAAGAAGGGAAATATTCGGTACAGCAAAAAAGCAGAGACAACCTACCTATTCAACATCAGGAAAATAGACAAGTTATATTGTCTTTTTGTGATATCATTTGTATCTTTGAAAACATATGATATTATGTTTTTAAAGAAACTCTTTGCCATAGGGAAATGTTGAACGTCTGTGGGGAAAAAAATCAGGATGTGTTCATGGACTATGATCCTAATTTAGATCAAAAGAAAACAAAAGAGTCAGCGAATAAAGAGAAAAAGTGAAGAGGTATCAATATTAACGGTAGACATGTCAGGGAGTGGAATTATGGATGATTTTATTTTCTTCATACTTTCTCTCCATTTTCTAAGATCTTCTACAGTAAGCATTAATATCTCCCATGTCAACTTTTAAAAAAATGCCCTTTCTCAAGAAACATTTTGGCAGGCTAACTTAAAATCTGTAGAACCAAAAAGTTCCTAGGTCATCGTAAGAGCCTCACTTTCACAGACACATGTGTCAGGGCAGTGACACCAGCATTGGCATTAATCACACATAGTCTGGAAACCCTGCTGAGTATTTATGGCCCTCCTTGCTCTAGTGCCAGCCTTCCATTCTAACTTTAACCCCAGTTCTTCTCCACACTTTGGCCAAATGAACCATTCCCCCCCCCCCAGAGTATGTGTTGTGTTCTTATTTTCATATCTCTGTTGCTTCCGCAACTTTTCTCCATTGGTCAAAATCTAACTCATCCCCAAAGCCTCCACCTCTATGAAACTTTCTCTGACCATAAAACCTCCTCCATAAAACCTCCTGGGAAAAATAGATCTCTTTCTTATAGTCCCTTAAGACTTTTATATCCCACTGTTAAACATTAGATATAATGATTACTGACTGCGGATTGTGCTTAACACATGTCTTCCCTCACTGTGAATTTAAAACAAAAGGTTATAACTGGGAGATTCTAAACGTTTGTTTTACTCAAGAGAGTCAAAGAATGAAAGCTGGGGTTTTAGAGGGCTAACTACCAGCTAGATGAAAGGCAATAATAGGATTGCAAGTGGAAGGCAAGTGACATCAAGTGGCCTAAACGACAGATTGTCAATCTAAAGATAGCTAGGCCACACCAACAGTTTTTAAAAAGATCCTCTTACTACACAGAGATTAGTACTGACCAGATCAAAAACAATGGCCAGTAGATGAGAGTCTGATTCATACATAGGCCTATTCACATTAGTAAAAACACTCAGGCTTTTCTCCAAGCCTTAAACAGTTTTGAAAATTCACCTCCCCTCAATATACTTCTGCTTTCTCTCCAGAATGGCTTCAAATGAAATGTGACTAATTTAAAAGCACACTAACCTTGGTGATTTTATTTTTAAATGTTAACAGGTGAGGCCACAGGTAAAAACAGAAACTAAATTGAAAAAACATCTTGAACCAGAAATTTTTTTAAAAAGCTATCTCTTAAAGCTAATTAACATGACAATTCTATTCATTTTTAAGTGAGAAATTATAGACTCAAGATACCCACTTTGTCCAATATATTTCATTCAAAGAGTATTTACTGAGCATTTCATAAATGCCATGAACAATTCTAACAAGTAGAGATGTGTGTGTGCTAAGTCACTTCCGCCGTGTCTAACTCTTTGCGACCCCATGGACTAAAGACCGCCAGGCTCCTCTGTCCATGAGATTCTCCAGGTAAGAATACTGGAGTGGATTACCATGCCCTCCTCCAAGGAATCTTTCCAATCCAGGGATCGAACCTGAGCAGTACAACAGAAAATAAACCAAGTAGACAGATTCCTGCCTTCTTGAAGCTTCTATCCCCTTTTCTGGCATAGTGGGTGGGACAGGAAAAAAATAAATATGTATTGAATATATTAGATGATGGTAACTGCTATTTCGGAAAACTACAAAGAGAATTATAGTGGGCTTGATTACCTTGAAACACAGAAGCTGGGTGGGTGCGGGGCCCACTGGGAAGACACTCTGCTAAAGAGCTGGAGGGAGGGAAGGTGGGAGACGGCAGGGTAGATCACTGAGGGGTGTTCTGGTTTTCAGCAGAGGGGGCGGCCAGTGCAAAGTCCCTGAGCCAGGAGTGAGCAGGAGCGAGAGAGGCTGCTCAAGCCAGATGGAAAGGAGACAGTGGATGGTGTGGTCAGCTGGTGGCACAGACCTGGTGTGGACTCTGCTGGATTCGGCCTTTTACTTAACAACATCACAGTGATTACAAACCACCGCTGACGAGTTAATAACAAATATGATGTATTTTGCTTAGATCTGCTGGCCTGCTCATCTATTTCCTAGTGTACCAGAATGGTGCCTGTATATCGTCCTGCTCATCGCCACATACTGGGACACAGGACTGCTGCCCTGATTCAGGACCTTTCCACTTGTACCTTGCTGCTGCTTTAACTGCTAAGTTGAAGGAAGGAAACTCTTTTCCTCTTTTCAATACTAGGCCTGTCTTCCCTCATTCCCAGTCTCTTTCCTGGTTTACTAAACCGGGGAATAAAGGTCTTAGACTCCGAGGCTGTGCTTGCATTTGACTTGGCACCCTGTCAGAGTTGTCTAATTCCAATGAATTAAGAAATACTCCCTCTTCACAAACAAACTCAAAAGGATGTTTTTCACTGAAAGGGAAGCATTATAATATATTCTTTGAAAAAATAAGAAGAAACTATAATATAAAGAAATTGTCTTTTCTCAAGGACACTAGTCATTTTACACTTTAGAAAAAAAAAGTTTGTTAGTGGAAGTTTTACCAAAAGAATACATAAATGATTTGAATTACTTTTTTCCTTAGTAAAAACTAAAACCTGCCCCATGGTTAAATTCCTACAGAAAGTGAAGAAAAAAAAACAACTAGTTGTTTGAGTTTAGATGGCTAGGAATTTTTAAAATAACAATTCAATTTTTTACCCATGTAAGCAACTCAGGAGGAATTTAAAAACTAATGATAAAGATTTCTGGTGCTGTTACCTTATGGACTATCAGACTGGCACTTCTTATTCTGGTTCTGATAATACCTTCAGAATAAGACTCCTGACCAGAGGTGCCGATATGGTCATGATTTCATTCACTTCATTCATTGCCTTCATAGTGATGCTGACCATAAAGAAGAATGTCCATTACTAGCAATGCAGCTCAATGAAGAGAAAAAGGAGGTATCTAACTCAGCTCTGCTGTCTAACCAGTTGTGTGTCTTAAACAACTCGCCCTCTCTGAGCCTCAGTTCCCATTCCATAGATTAAAACATTTGGAGGATTATTGTGAAGATTAAAAGAAATGGGTCAAGCATAAAGTAAGTACTAAAATGGTGGGCATTCCTTTTTCTTACTTTGAAGACATTATTTCATCCTAGGAAGGAAATTCTTCCCCATTTTCTTTTTTTCCAGCCTTATTGTGACCTAATTGAATATAATGTACAAGTTTAGGGTGTACAATGTGATGATTTATCACATGTATGTATTGCAAAATGATTACCACAGTAAGATTGGTTAACACACTCATCACCTTACATAGTTACTTGTGTGTGTGTGTGTGTGTGTGTGTGTCTGTGGTGAGAATATTTAAGATTTATTCTCTCAGCAACTTTTAAGTAGATAATACAGTACTGTTAACTACAGTCACCCTGCTGAATGTTAGATTCCCTGAACTCACTCATCTTCTTACTGGAAGTTTGTACCCTTTCACCAACATCTCCCCACTTCTCCCACCCTACCCTCCACTCCTGGCAACCATCATTCTACTCTCTGTTTTTATGAGTTTAACATTTTAAGGTTCCATGCACGGCTTCCCATCTGCCAGTTCAGGAGACGCAAGAGATTCAGGTTTGATCCCTGGGTTGGGAAGATGCCCTGGAGAAGGGAATGGCAACCCACTCCAGTATTCTTGCCTGGAAAATTCCACAGAGGACATAGTGGGCTACAGTCGATGGGATGGCAAAGAGTCGGACACGACTGAGCACGCACATAACCTAGATCATACAGTATTTGCCCTCCTTCTGACTTATTTCACCTCAAGGTTTATCCATGAAGTTGAAAGTGGAAGGATTTCCTTCTCTTTTTATTGCTGAATAATATTCCATTGTGTATATATACCCCGTCTTTATCCATTCATCCATCAATGAATATGAAGGGTGTTTCTGTATCTTGGCCATTTGAAACATGCTGTAATGAACATGGGCGTACAGATATCCCTCTGAGACCACAATTTCATTTTCTTCCCTTATTTTCAACATAAAACCTGACACACTGCCATCTCCCACCCTGAATCTCTTCTTAATTTTACCAGACCTGGGAACAACGGGTCTAGCTCCGGCTATTGTCATCAGATTTGATTTTGTATACTGTCAAGAGTTGTCTAATCTTGGAAAATTAGGAAATGTCCTTTCTTGCCAAATAAGCTCTAAATCTCAAACAAACTCACATATCTTTATATCCCAAAGCAACTTTGGATGTCATAGCTTTTGCTGACCGCCAGCAAATCTCAAAGCCAACAGTGGTCTCCTGTGACCCCGTCATTCGATAGCTGAGATGCTCATTCCAGCTCACCTGGCCTGGTTGGCGCTGCACTGGCCTCCAGGGCCCTGTTCTGCAGCAGAGCTCCCACAGCACTGGTTACAGTCGGTTCCTTTTTTGGACTCATTTGAGCTCTACCCTGGAGAGGGAGACAGAGGGAGAGGGAGGCCAGCGGGGAGGCGGGGGGTTGGGGAGGAGAAGGGAAGATCTCTGTCAGCTCGGGAAGCATACAAGGAGGGGATGTGGCCTCCCGTGCACCAGCAGCAGGGTGGAGTCATGTGCGGGACCTGTGACACCCAGGTGAGAGGGACCCACCACCCTGCACCTCAGTAACCTGGCTCCTGTCCTTCCTGCTGGGGTTCAAAACCATGTCTGGGTTTTGGAGCATTCATTCCACCATCAAGCCCTTTGGGCAAACGGTGATGTGTTAATCCTGTTCGATCAGTTGTGTGGAGACATAAGAAATCACTTAATGTCAATAAGGATAGTTAGGGAACATTTGGGCTTTTCATTACACTTGAAGATGATTTTGTGTTTAAATACATGTACAGAGAAGAAAAACAGACACTGGCAGGCATCAAATGTTTTAAACATGGAATTCCACCATCCCTACGCCACTCCCCACCCTCCTGAGTGGCAGCAGCAGAAGAGTCGAATTAATAGGGAAGAAGGACTGAAAGGTTCCTCGGGAGTTCCTTTGTGCCCTCCCTTTTACCTTGCCACAGATCCCTCCACATTTCCATGGCAACTCGGGTACAAAGATAACCTGTTCCTCGAAGTGAGAATCCTCACTTGGGCAGGGCCTGCTGCGAGGCGATGGCATGCAGCTCATCCCCAGGCAAACAAAGCAAGCTATTTTCAGAGAACCCATCCTGGTCTCTTTTGGTGAAGGGTATAACACATTTTTTAGAGCTGATTATGTTTAAAATAGAAACACATTTCAGCTGTGCTGTTAACAGCCCTTCCACACGGAAACAACACCTCCCTTTTTGTTCTCCCTCTGAATAAGCTCCACTATGAGGCAGGGCCCCAGAGTGGCGAAGCTGGCATGGGGGAAACAGCACTGCCGTTCAGATACACTCGACAGCGAGTTTACTCAGAAAGCAAGCAACTCAGAAAGCAAGCAATTTTTCTTCTGTGTTCCCAATCACCACTTCGCTCTGGAAGACAAGGAGAGGAACCAGGCCAAGTTGCTGGTTACGCTCAGGACAGCCAGCTGGCCTTCTTCAGGAATAAAAAGCACTTCCGTCCGCTGCTTCCCCCTCTGCTCCCCTTGGCCCCACAAACACTGACTTACTTCGTGGACTGCTTAGAAGAAGCGTTCGAAGAAACATAATGCACCCTTTACTTCTTTAGAAAGTCTAGGTAGAGTTGTACATTTCTTCCCCCCCCTCCCCAAATTAAGCTGAATTCAGGTGGCCCAGATGGTAAAGAATCTGCCTGCAGCGCGGGAGACCCGGGTTCAGTCCCTGGGTTGGGAAGATCCCTTGGAGAAGGGAATGGCAACTCACTCCAGTATTCTTGCCTGGAGAATCCCATGGACAGAGGAGCCTGGTGGGCTGCCGTCCATGGGGTCGCAAAGAGTCGGACACGACTCAGTGGCTAACATTTTCACTCTCACAAGTCCAAAGCAGTCATATGTCCCCCCAGATTGTGGTGCCTGTTGCACTCAAGGAGAGGACTGTCAGAGAAGGGAAGGGGGTCGGGGCAGTGTTGAGAGGGTAAAGGCAGGGGGGCCTGTGTGGTACTGCTGTTACTTGTGATCCTCCTAACAGCTCAGCCAGACACAGGCTAAAGTGAGTCTCAAAGAATTCAAGGAACTTGTCCAAACTAACCTACAGATACTATATTATAAAACTGAAGGTCAGACCCTGACTGCTGATTGTAGAATCCAAGTTCTTCCGACACTGCACTGATTCCCATGCTATTTCAGGCGTAAAGATTGAATCTCTACAACTATAGTTACCACAGGCTCCTTGCCTGCCCCACCAAAGTGACTACCTCCTCACCTCTGCATTCCGTGTTCTTTCATCTAGACGTGTGGTGTTATCTGCTCTGGAGTTAAATGCCTCTTTGCCAACCCTGATACTCTTTTACCTTATATTCCAATCAGCTTCTCAGTTCCAACAATTCTCTCTTAAATCCATACCCTTCACACACACACACCGCCCCCCCACACCCCCACATTAGTCCTGACTCTGGGCCCTCATTTCCTTTTTCGGCTGGCGTGGCTCTAACTGGTTTCTCACCAGTCCATCTTGAACACTAACTGCCAGGGTGATCTAAGAAACCAATTCCATGTTACTCTAGTCGGCATTATGCAACCAGTCGACATTGCATAAAGAATGATGTGTGAGGCCAGTGAGGGGCAATTGCATAGAAAGGCCGAGTTTTGCAGAGAGAAGCTGAAGCAGCAGCGGAGGAGGAAGAAGAGACAAGAAGGAAAGATGGACAGGACTTCTGGGGTTCCTGGAGACTTTCAATTCCTGCTTCCAGGCCCTCAGGCTGGTCGGCCTCAGATTGAAGGCATCTATCCACTTAACCCCTTCTCCTCCTCTCTGAGCCCACGTGGGTTGAAGCCCTCCTGACTCCGACGCTCACCTGGCCTGTCCCACCCCCGTCCCTCGCCCACAGGCTCTCTGTCCTTCAGCTGTACATGGTGGGCCCCTCAGGTCACGGGCTGGACATTTAGTGCATAATGTCCTTTCCAACTCCAAATCTAGACCGGTCAATTCCTCTGATATTGTGGGGAAAGTATTTGCTCCTCCTTGAAGCTTCCCATGAATCACAAGTGGCCTCTGCCTCCGCCATGCTCCTGTATATGTCAACTACTGCACTTTCCTACTGCATTGCTTCCAAGGGTGCCGCCGCCTCTGAATCACAAATCCTTGATCAACCAGTACCTGATGCAGCGGCAGGCACAGCGCAGATATTCAGTAACTGTCTAGTATATGCAGAGGTCAGAATCCATAGTCTGTAGGGTGTGCTATTGTTAGAGAGGGTCCCATTCCTATGACATGTTGGATATCATGGAAATCTTTCTAAACATGCTTCTACTGTTAAGTATTCAGACCCACTTAATCTTTTCTTTGGTATCTCTAATTGTCTTGAAGAGATCTCTAGTCTTTCCCTTTCTATTGTTTTCCTCTGCTTCAATGCACTGTTCACTTAAGAAGGCTTTCTTTTTTTAAAAATTAATTTATTTTAATTGGAGGCTAATTACATTATAATACTGTAGTGGTTTTTGCCATACATTGACATGAATCAGCCATGGGTATACATGTGTTCCCCATCCTGAACACCCTCCCACCTCCCTCCCCATCCCATCCCTCTGGGTCCTCCCAGTGCACCAGCCCTGAGTACCCTGTCTCATGCATCCCACCTGGACTGGCGGTCTATTTCACATATGATAATATACATGTTTCAAAGCTATTCTCTCAAATCATCCCACCCTCGGCTTCTCCCACAGAGTCCAAAAGTCTGTTCTGTACATCTGTGTCTCTTTTACTGTCTCGCATATAGGGTCAAGGTTAACATCTTTCTAAATTCCATATATATGCATTAATATACTGTATTGGTGTTTTTCTTTCTGACTTACTTCACTCTGTATAATAGGCTCCAGTTTCATCCACCTCATTAGAACTTATTCAAATGCGTTCTTTTTAATATCTGACTAATATTTCATTGTGTTTATGTACCACAACTTTCTTATCCATTCGTCTGCTGATGGGCATCTAGGTTGCTTCCATGTCCTGGCTATTATAAACAGTGCTGCGATGAACATTGGGGTGCACGTGTCTCTTTCAATTCTGGTTTCCTCAGTGTGCATGCCCAGCAGTGGGATTGCTGGGTCATGTGGCAGTTCTGTTTCCAGTTTTTGAAGGAATCTCCACACTGTTCTCCATAGCGGCTGTACTAGTTTGCATTCCCACCAACAATGTAAGAGGGTTCCCTTTTCTCCGCACTCTCTTCAGCATTTATTGTTTGTAGACTTTTTGATAGCAGCCATTTAAGAAGGCTTTCTTATCTCTCCTTGCTATTCTTTGGAAATGAAAAGATACTTGCTCCTTGGAAGAAAAGCTATGACACACCTAGACAGTGTATTAAAAAGCAGAGATATCACTTTGCCAACAAAGGTCTGTATAGTCAAAGCTATGGTTTTTCCAGTAGTCACATATGGATGTGAGAGTTGGACCATAAAGAAGGCTGAGTGCCGAAGAATTGATGCTTTCGAATTGTGGTGCTGAAGAAGACTCCTGAGAATCCCTTGGACAGCAAGGAGATCAAACCAGTCAATCCTAAAGGAAATCAAACCTGAGTATTCATTGGAAGGACTGATGCTGAAGCTCCAATACTTTGGCCACCTGATGAAAAGAGCTGACTCTCTGGAAAAGACCCCAATGCTGGGAAACATTGAGGGCAGAAGGAGAAGGGGACAACAGAGGATGAGACAGTTAAACTGCATCACTGACTCAATGGACATGAGTTTGAGCAAACTCTGGGAGACAGTGAAAGGCAAGGAAGCCTGGTGTGCTACAGTCCATGGAAGTTGCAAAGAGTCAGACATGACTTAGTGCCTGAACAATATAACAATCTTTTCTTGGTATCTAAGACATGTACATGAAACTAATGGTTTTCACAGTATACTGTAAGCTATGTCTCCAAAACCTTTGATGTGTATGGAGCTGTTTGCTGTTTCTGGTTGTTTTTATAAATCTATTGTCTTCTTGGCCCAGCTGTCATTTTACTTATTTGTTCAGTTGCTCAGTCACGTCCGATTCTTTGTAACCCCATGGACTGCAGCACACCAGGCTTCCCTGTCCATCACCAACTCCCGGAGCCTACTCAAACTCACACCCATCGCGTCAGTGATGCCATCCAACCATCTCATCCTCTGTGGTCCCCTTCTCCTCCTGCATTCAATCTTTCCCAGCATCAGGGTTTTTACCAATTTACAATGGCTGTTTTATTTATTTACTTTACACTGATGATTCTGGGGCTTTGAACAGGCTGAAGACCCTTCTCCACAGAGCAAACACAAACCTGTAGAACAGGCTCTGTGTGACAGTTTCCTCCACTTAAGCCAGTTTCACTTCAGGTTCTAAACACTATTGGGGGTGGTTAAAGCTGATGACAATCACCATTGGTTACAGTCTCACCATAACACCACAGGAACAATACTTAGATAGCTAAGTCTTCAACCTAAGAACCTTCAGACCCTGTAGAGAATTTTTTCTACAACATCCAACGGTGCTGTTTAGCTGGAAAGTGTTGCTCAAAAGTAGCCAAGTCCAATGAAGATTGGCTGTCCTGATCCTTACAGTTCTCAGGACGGGTGATTTAGGTTCCCTTGCAAATTCTACCTGCTTTCCCCGGGCAGACAAGGGCGCAGGAGCCAACACCTGGGGTGAGACTTACCTGTGCTCTGGATGCCAATCTGGCTGCTGTCTGGGCTGGATCAAAGACTCGGCGAGACTCTTGATCCTTGCAGAAACTAATATGTCGACTGGCTGCAGTTTCATTAAGTCTCCTCTTACAATATGGACACTGAATATAATCTGAAAATGAAGATAACAATGAAAAGGCAATTAACATTTCAAAAACAATTCTGGAAGGGAGGGACTATACGAAATGAAATAAATAGAATATGAACTCTTCTCCAAAGTGAAAGAGTGAGGTACCAAACTCTGGTTTGAGACAGCCTGTTCCAGAGGGGGAGACATACAAGGGTGCAGATAAAGGACAAGGTGGAGGAAAATTTTCCTACCTATGTACTTATTTCAATTATGAGTGTTCCCTTAAAATGTTACATGCTATGCTTTTTAAGAAAGTAGATTAATTATATATGTGGTACTGATGAAATCTGGCATTGATGACAAAAAAGTGAAAGTTGATCAGCTGTGTCCAACTCTTTGTGACCCCATGGGCTATACAGTCCATGGAGTTTCCTAGACCAGAATATTGGAGTGGGTAGCCTATCCCTTCTCCAGGTGATCTTCCCAACCCAGGGATCGAACCCAGGTCTCCCGCACTGCAGGCGGATTTTTTACCAAATGAGCTATCAGGAAACCCCAAACGTCTGGGGGAGGGGGGTGGAATTTGAAACCAACATCACACTCCTCCAGCAGTAACTAGATTTTCCTACTGAATTTCGAAGTGAGAAGACATAAATATGTTCAGAAAGCAGGTAAGGAAAAGGGAACAGGGAAAGACAAACAGGAAATAAGGGATGCTAGGACTCCGGCTTCCAGTGTCAGAACTTCTCTGGCAGCTGGCTGGGGCTTGGAACCCTCTGAGGTTCTGGGCAGGACTCGGCGGTCTCAGTCAGTCCAATCTGCAATTACCAGAGAGTGGGAGGGGCTTCCCCGGCGGCTCAGTGGTAAAGAATCTGCGTGCAATGCAGGAGATACGGGTTCGATTCCTGAGTTGGGAACAAAACCTGGGGAAGGAAATGACAACACACTCCAGTATTCTTGCCAGGATAATCGCATGGACAGAGGGACCTGGCGGGCTACAGTCCACGGGCTTGCAGAGTCGGACACAACTGAACGACCGAGCATGCGCACACACAGACAGTGGGAGAAAGAAGTGCAGAAGATCCCCGATCTTCTCAGATCAGGGAGATGATAACACGTTCTGAAGCCAGGTTGGAGCCTCTTCCTCCACAGCAAGGGGGCTGGTGGGGGGTTGTGTTGTTTTGTTTTGCTTTAGGCACCTTGAAGGGATGACAAAGTGGATATTCAAGAGGTAGAATAATAACTCTCTCTCCTCCCTGGAAGGATATGAGATAGTATCATCTTAAGCTCTGCATAGAAGGTTGGTTTAGTGTACAGTCAAAACATGTGTGAACAGATATTTAAAGCAGTGATATGTTCAAAGCTAAAGATTTCTTTTGAAGGCATCTTTTTAAGCAGTTTGGGGAGTTTTCTTCTTCAACAGATCATTTCCTAAAATGAATACTCATAAAATGAAAGAATTTGAATATATAAGAGACTGAAATAAAAGAAATGGTTAGCTCTTAACTTTTACTTCACACTCTGGGAGCTGCTGTTCAGTTGCTCAGTCATGTCTAACTCTTTGTTACCCCATGGACTGCAGCAAGCCAGGCTTCCCTGTCCTTCACTGTCTCCTGGAGTTTGCTCAGATTTATGTCCACTGAATCAGTGATGCCATCCAACCATCTCATTCCCTGTTGCTCCCTTTTCCTCCTGCCCTCAATCTTTCCCAGCATCAGGGTCTTTTCCAGTGAGCTGGCTCTTTGCATTAGGTGACCAAACTATGGGAGATTTAGCTTCAGCATCAGTCCTTCCAGTGAATATTCAGGACTGGTTTCCTTTAGGATTGACTGGTTTGATCTCCTTGCTGTCCAAGGGACTCTCAGGAGTCTTCTCTAGCATCACAATTCAAAAGCATCAGTTCTTCGGCACTCACCTTCTTTATGGTCCAACTCACATCCCTATATGAATACTGGAAAAACCATAGCTTTGACTAGACAGAACTTTGTTGGCAAAGTGATGTCTCTGCTTTTTAATACAGTATCTAGGTTTGTCATAGCTTTTCCTACAAGAAGTAAGTGTCTTTTAATTTCATGGCTGCAGTCATCATCTGCAGTGATTTTGGAGCCCAAGAAAATAAGATCAGTCTCTGTTTCCACTTTTTCTCCATCTATTCGCCATGAAGTGATGGGACTGGATGTCATGATCTTAGTTTTTTGAATGTTGAGTTTTAAGCCAGCTTTTTTTTTGGGGGGCGGGGGTGGCTTTATTCTTCAATGTATGTCATGTAAGGGTTAAGTCAGCTTTTTCACGCTCCTCCTTCACCCTTATTGAGAGGATCTTTGGTTCTTCTTTACTTTCTGTCATTAGGGTAGTATCATCTGCATTATCTGAGGTTGTTGATATTTCTCCCAACAATCTTGATTCCAGCTTGTGATTTATCCAGCCTGGTATTTTGTACTCTGCACAGAAGTTAAATAAGCAGGGTGAAAATATACAGCCTTAATGTACTCCTTTCCCACTTTGGAACCAGTCTGTTGTCCTATGTCTGGTTCTAAATGTTTCTTATTAACCTGCATACAGGTTTCTGAGGAGGCAGATAAGGTGGTCTGGTATTTCCATCTCTTGGAGAATTTTCCAGTTTGTGTGATCCACACAGTCAAAGGCTTTAGCATAGTCAATGAAGCAGATGTTTTTCTGCAATCCTCTTGCTTTTTCTATGATCCAATGGATGTTGGCAATTTGGCCTCTGGTTCCTCTGCCTTTTCTAAATTCAGTTTGTACATCTGGAATTTCTTGGTTCACATACTTTTGAAGACTAGCTTGAAGGATTTTGAGCATTACCTTGCTAGCATGTGAAATGAGCACAATTGTACAGCAGTTTGAACATTCCTTGGCATTTCCCTTCTTTGGAATTGAAATGAAAACTGACCTTTTCCCATCCTGTGGATACTGTTGAGTTTTCCAAATTTGCTGGTATAGCGAGGGCAGCACTTTAACAGCATCATCTTTTAGGATTTGAAATAGCTCAGCTGGAATTTCATCATCTCCACAAGCTTTGTTTATAGTAATGCTTCCTAAATCCCACTTGACTTCACACTTCAGGATGTCTGGCTCTGGGTGAGTGACCACACCATTGTGGTTATCCAGATCATTAAGACCTTTTTTGTATAGTTTTTCTGTGCATTTTTACCACCTCTTCTTGATCTCTTCTGCTTCCATTAGGTCCTTACTGTTTCTGTCCTTTATTGGGCCTATCTTTGCATGAAATTTTCCCTTGTTGCTGTTCAGTTGCTCCGTCATGTCCGACTCTTTGCAACCCCATGGATTGCAGCACGCCAGGCTTCCCTGTCCATCACCGTCTCATGAGTTTGCTAAAACTCATGTCCATTGAGTTGGTGATGCCATCCAACCATCTCACCCTCTGCTGCCCTGTTCTCCTTTTGCCTCCAGTCTTTCCCAGCATCAGGGTCTTTTCCCAATGAGCTGGCTGTTCGCATCAGGTGGACAAAGCATTGGAACTTCAGCTTCAGCATGAGTCCTTCCAGTGAATATTCGGGGTTGATTTCCTTTGGAATTGACTGGTTTGAACTGCTTGCTTTCCATTAGTAGTACTGTTAGTCACTCAGTCATGTCTGACTCTTTCCCACCCCACAGACTGTAGCTCGCCAGATTACTCTGTCCATGGGATTCTCCAAGCAAGAGTACTGGGGTGGGTGGCCATTCCCTTCTCCAAGGGATCTTCCTGACCCAGGGATCGAACCCGGGTCTCCTGCATGGCAGGCAGATTCTTTACCATCTGAGCTACAGAGCTCTCACTCTCAAAAGTCTTCTTCAGCACCACAGTTCAAAGGCATCAATTCTTCGGCACTCAGCCTTTTCTGCGGTCCACTCTCACATCCGTACATGACTACTAGAAAAACCACACTTTCATCATTAATTCCATACTTACTGAACACCTATTACACTCCAAGTAACTTGAGGATACAGTGTCTCTGTAATCATGGACTAAGCATTCTAATACAGAAACAAAAATTTTCCCATGGTGACCAATTCCTTGAGCAAAATAAAAGAAGGCAGCATTGGGAAATGGTGAAGGCTCTACAGCCTGCCTGACTGGTTTTGAGCCACAGCTCTTCACCTGCTGCGTGTGTGCACTTGGGCACGTTACTTAACCTCCTTCAGCTTCAATTTCCCCAGCACCTACATATCACCTATTTCACTGAGGTGTTGTGAAAGTTACCTGTGATAATCCACAGTGGGGCGTGGCACAGTGGGTGAGTGGAACAAGCTGTTACTATAGGGAAACAGGCCCAGCCAGCTTGTGTTCCAACTATCAAACAAGGGAGAAACTGCTTATGAAAAGTAAAATAGAGAGTGCCATTAGCATGCAGAACTCATTTACAATAGTGTAGAAAACCATCTAGGACTGAGTTCGTGGTTCAGTGGTTATTTCTTTAGTTTTACCAACTGCAAAGTTACAATTTACACCATTTATATCAGAGATACTGCTACCATAAGCGAGACAGTTTGGTCAAAGGCAATGATTACGGTAGTGACCATGTTGCTTCCTTAGTCTGACTTGTTCATTCATTGATTGCACCTTTCTAGGGATTTGGCACTCACTATATCCTGCCATGGAGACAGCCAAGCTGAAGTGTATTTTCCTGCTGACAAAAATCTCAGAGATGGCTAGAGGACTAGGCAGACAATTACCACTCTGGGGAATAAGCTCCCAAAGGAGGAAGCTCTAGGTCCTCCAGGAGCCCACAGGAGGAACCTGAAGCCCAGGCTTAAGAGGGCAGAGGCGGGGACTTCCCTGGTGGTCCAGTGGCTAAGAGTCCGTGCTCCCAATGCAGGGGGCCCAGTCTCAAGCCCTGGTCAGAGAACTAGATCCCACATGCCGCAACTAAGACCCAGCAACCCAGCACAGCCAAATAAATTTTAAAAATTAAAAAAAAAAAAAAAAAAAAAGAGGGCAGAGGAAGAGAAGATCAAACACACTGAGAATGGAAGAGGTTTTTTTCCCTGCAACAATAATTTGAACACAGCATGACTGAGCTACACATTCTGCCCTCATCTCAATCCAGTCTCCTCTTCCTCTGCCAATAATGTCATAAAATCATGATGTGCTATTTCAACAGATAATGATTTTTAAAGTCTTACTCCAGATCTCATGAAAGATTAAAGTGGAAAATTAAGCATCATTTGAAAATGCAAGCATTTTGTTGAATACCCATGTATCAACATGTAGCCCTGTGAAACAGTGAGCAAATAACAGGACTCACTGAAAATCCCAATTGTAAATATTCTATTATCACTGCCCTATAAGCTGTCACATAATCTTGGAAAGTTGAATGACTGCAAACTCACTTAAGTCATAAGAATTAGAATATATGCATGTCAAAAAATTGGGCCACGAAATAGGGAATCATGCTGGGGAAAAAAAAAGGAAATTACTTCCAAACTCATATATACTAGCCCATATGATTAATAACTCTAGTTATGTCTGTATAAATTTTCTAAGTATTTAAGCTGGAGGATATATGGGCTAATATAAAATCCCTGTGCAATCAAAATAATTGGATCATAATGAAAATGTGCTATTGGAGGTAATCATTTTGCTTGGTGCATAAAATTATAATAAGGGCATGGGGAAGAATTTAATTATAAAACTATATTTTAGCATAAAAATTTAAAGGGCAGGAAAATAAACTGTACACTTGATGAGGCCTTACAAAGGGAATTATTTATTTTAAAGAAACAATAATCCCACATTTTAAATCCAACGTGGAAATTAGAGAAATTCACACAGTGGGACATCTGACATGTTTTCACTATTCAACTACAGAACTAGAAGGTAGCCATAAACCCTGCAGCTTCTGCTATAAAATGAAGCAGTTCTCATAAAAGATGTTTTTATTATACAAAGCTTGTTGCCAAAGTCTTATCAAAATTACAGCCATAGATCTTTCTATGGAACATCTTAAGACAACAGACCATTCCAAGTCATATTTTCATTAGCACCTAGCAAAAATGTAGCAGTTATTAACAGTATTTTCTGGTATTGAGGTTCTGATAATTTTTTGGATGGTTTTTATAGTATTACACTGTGACTTTGTTTTACTTCTTATATAATTTAATTAATTGCTTTTTGCTGTGCTGTGTGGCTTGCACAATCTTAGTACTCCAATCAGGAACTGAACCTGTACCCCTGGTAGCAAAAGTGTGGAGTTCTAACCAGTGGACTGCCAAGGGAATTTTCTTTTTTCTTTACTTTTAAAAATGAACTTTGAGGAATAATTTACATACATAAAATGCACCTATTTGAGTTCTGACAAATATATTTGTGTAACCAACCCAATTAAAATGTGGAACAAATTTATTACCTCCAAAAGTCCCCTCATGCCCCTGTTCCAGTCAACATCTTCCCAAACCCAGACTCCTATTTTCCTGTCACTAAAGACGAGTGCTACCCCTTGTATATCTTACTGTAAGAGGGCATCCACGGTGCTACATGTATCGTTACACTTTCTTCTTACTGTTCAGTTGTATTCCATTTTGTAGATATTCCACAATTTGCTTATCCATCTACTTGCTGATGGTCATTTTCAGTTGTTCCTAGTTTATGCTATTTAAAGGAAGCTGCTATGACCATTAATGTGTAAGTCTGTTTTAAGGCCATATTTTGCATAAACAGTTAGGAATGGAATTGCTGTATAGGTAAGTGTATGTTTAACTTAAGAAAATACCAGTGCAAAGTGACTATGCTATTTTAGACTCCCAGTAGCAGCATATGAGAGTTCCAGCTGTTCTATATCCTAGCCATCACTTGTATTGTCAGTCTTCACTTTTAGCCATTCAAGTGGGTGCGTACTGGTGTCTCACTGTGGTTTTAATTTACATGTCCCTATTAAAAACGATGCTGAGTATCTTTTCATGTGCTTATTGACCATTATTTTGTGACATTCTGTTCAAAGACATCTCTTGCCTTTTCCTTATTGGGTTGTTATCCTATTAAGTCATAAGACTTCTTTAAATATTCTTGCTATTTGACCTTCCTCAGATACAAGTGTTGTAAATATTTTCTCTTGCCCTATACCTCATCTTTGCATTCTCCTAATGGTGTCCTCTCACAACTAAAGTTTTTAATGTTGGCGAAGCCCAGTTTACCAATTTCCTTTAAAAAAAAATTGTTACTGTATCTTGTATCCAGCTTAAAAAGTCTTTGTTGACTCTTAGATCAAAGATGTTTGTTTTTTCTAGAAATCTTACAGTTACAGCACTTATGTTAGGTCAATGAGTCATTTTGAATTTTTGTGTATGTATAAGGATCAAAATTCATTTTTGCCATTTTGATATCCAGTTGTCTCAGCATCAGTTGTTAATAAGACTTTCTTTTCCCACTCTGAACTACTTTTGTTAAAAATCAATTAACAAATTGATTGAGGGGAGATCTACATTTAGATTTTCTTTTCTGTTCAGTTGATATTCTAATACCAAATTGTCATGAATCCTGTAATATTATTGTAAGTCTTGACATCAGATAGGTAAGTCCTCTGATTTTATTCTTTTTTCAAAACTATCCTGGCTTTGAATTTCTGTGTAATTTTAATATCAGCTGGTCAATTCCCATTTGGCAAGAAAACTCACAGGGATCTTCACTGGAATTACATTTTGTCCACAGATCAATCTGGTGATAACCGACTTCGTAACACAATACAGGAGTCTTCCAAACCACAAAAATTGTAAATATCTCCATTTATTTTGGTCCTCTTTAATTTCTCTAAGGAATGTGTTGCGGCTTTTATTTTACAAGTCTTACACATATTTTGTTAAATATATACATAAGTATTTCATGTTTTTTACATGATTGTAATGTCATCTTTCATTTTTTTCAACTGTTTATGCCTAGTATCTGGAGAAGGAAATGGCAACCCACTCCAGTGTTCTAGCCTGGAGAATTCCATGGACGGAGGAGCCTGGTGGGCTGTGGTCCGTGGGGTTGCAAAGAGTTGGACACAACTAAGCAACTAACCCACTCATGCCTAGTATACAGAAATACAACTCACCTGTGTATATTGACATTATATCCTGAAAGCCTATTAAATTAACTTGCAATTTCAGTAGCATTTTTTGTAGTTTTGTAAGATTTTCTACATTTACTGCTTCATGCTCACATTGTCTGTAAATAAGGATAGTTTTACTTTGTCCTCTCCCACCTTTAAGTTTATGTGTGTGTATAAAATACGTAACTTTTTCCTTATTACAATGGGCACCATGTCCGGGATAGTGCTGAACGGAAGTGGTCAGAAAGGACACACTTGCTTCTGTCCTGAACTCAGTGGGAAAGTGTTCAGCTTTTCACCTTTAAGTTGTATGTTAGCTGTAGCTTTTTCAGAGATGTGCTTTATTAAGGAAGTTCCCGTTTATTTCTACCTAAGAGCTTTTTTCTTTTTTAAGCATGTATAGGTATTGTATTTTGTACAGGCTTTTCCTGTATCTACTGAGATGACCATACACTTGAAAAAAATATTTTGTTAATATGATGAATTACATTTACTATTTTCTTCCTTCTACTTAAGTGTAATTTGTTCTTCTTTTTCTAACTTTTTAAAGAGGAAGTTTAAGGCAATTGACTTAAACCTTTTTCCCCCTTTTCTAATGCAAGCATTTAAAGCTATAAACTTTCCTTTAAGCACTGCTTTAGCTGAATCCCACAAATTTTGGTATGTTTTCATTACCATTCAGTTAAAAATATTTTCTAATTTTTCTTGTAATTTCTTCTTAGAGTCATAGGGTATTTAGAAATTATTTGTTAATTTCCAAATACTCAAGAGTTCTCTTGATATATTTTCATCATTAATTTCTAATTTAATTCTACTGTACTCAAATAACATAGTCTGTATGATTTCAATCCTTTCAGATTTATTGAGATCCACTTTGTGGTCCTGCACATGGTCTATCTTGGTTGAATGTTCCATGTGTACTTGATAACAATTATATTCTGCTGTCACTGTGTATCACGTTATAGCTACAGATGTCAATTGGATCAAAATGATACAAGCCAAGGAGCAGCTGTCCCTCAGGGAAGGTGTGGCCTCTCTAGACCCACCTGGTTCACCTCCCCATCTTGTTACCTCCTGCTCGCTTATTTGTGTCTTTAAAGTGTTTCTTGTGGAAACATATAATTGGACCTTGCTTTAGTATTCAGTTTGACAATCTCTGCATTTTATCTTAAGTGTTCAGGTTATTTATAGGCAACTATCTATATGGTTAGGTTTAAACCTATCATTTTGCTATTTATATTTATCCCACCTGGTCTTTATTCCTTTTTTCATCTTTTCACGTCTTCTTTAGATTGAATTTTTTTCCATTTTATCTCCAGTCAACATAATGTCTTATCAGCTATACATCAATATTTTTGAATGCCTACTCTAGGGCTTATTAATAGGCATCTTTATGATATAATACTCTACCTTCAGATAGTACTATACCTACTCATGTAAACCTTAAGAACCTTTCAACAATATATATTCATTTTCCCACTCAACCATATCCTGTTATTGCCATACTTTTCACTTCCAAATGTTATAATTCCCATAGTATGCTCCTACTCATGCTTTAAGTAGTCAGTTATAACCCTCAGTTAACATTATCAATGGAAAATAAGACAAGGATATCTGTTTTTACCAATGCTATTTAACATGGTATTGGACGTTCTAACCAGAAGATTTAACACAGAAAAGACATACAAATTGAAGAGGAATAGGTAAACATCTCCTTTCACAAATAATATAAACTGATATGTAGAAAACCCTAAAGATTCCACACCAAAAACCACTTGTTAGAGCTAATAATCAAAATTCAGCAAAGCTGCAGGACAACAACACACAAAAATTGGTTGTACTTCTATGCACTAACAATCTGAAGAGAAAGTCAACAATTCCATTTACAATAATACCAAAAGAATGCTTAGAAATAAATTTAGCCAAAGAAGCAAAAGACTCAAACACTAAAAACCACAAAACATTGCTGAAAGAAATTAAAGAAGGCATAAATAAATGGAAAGACATCCCATATTCATGAATTGGACAACCGATAAAGGAATACAAAAAGGCTGTATATTGTCTCCCTGCTTATTTAACTTATATGCTGAGTACATCATGCAAAATGCCAGGCTGGATAAAATCAGAAGCTGGTATCAAGACTACCAGGACAAATATCATATACGAGGGCTTCCCTCGTGGCTCAGTTGGTAAAGAATCTGCCTGCAATGCAGGAGATCCAGGTTTGATTCCTGGGTCGGGAAGATCCCCTGGAGAAGGAAATGGCAACCCACTCCAGTATTTTTGCCCGGAGAATCCCATGGACGTAGGAGGGTGGCAGGCTACAGTACATGAGGTCACAAGAGTCAGACACGACTTAGTGACTAAGCCACCACCAGATATGCAGATGATACCAATCTAATGGCAGAAACCCAAGAGGAACTAAAGAGCCTCTTGATGAGAGTGAAAAAGGACAGTGAAAAATCTGACTTTCACCATTTAAAAAAACCAAGATCATGGCGTCTGGTCCCATCACTTCAGGGCAAAGAGAAAGGGAAAAAGTGGAAGCAGGGACAGATTTTATTTTCCTCAGCTCCAAAATCACTGTGGACGGTGACTGTAGCCAGGAAATTAAAAGACACAAGTTCCTTGGAAGGTAAACTATGACAAACCTAGACAGTGTATTAAAAAGCAGAGGCATCACTTTGCCGACAAAGGTCCATATTGTCAAAACTATGTTTTTCCCAGTAGTCATGTACGGATGTGAGAGTTGGACCCAAGGAAGGCTGAGTGCTGAAGAAATATCAAATTGTGGTGCTGGAGAAGACTCTCGAAGTCCCCTGGACAGCATGGAGATCAAACCAGTCAATCCTAAAGGAAATCAACCCTGAATATTCACTGGAAGGACTGATGCTGAAGCTGAAGCTGCAATACTTTCGCCACCTGATGCAAAGAGCCAACTCACTGGAAAAGACCCTGATGCTGGGAAAGTGAAAGTCGCCCAGTCATCGAACTCTTCGTGACCCCATGGACTGTAGCCCACCAGGCTCCTCTGTCCATGGAATTCTCCAGACAAGAATACTGGAGTGGGTTGCCTTTCTCTTCTCCAGGGGATCTTCCCAACTCAGGGATCAAACCCAGGTCTCCCACCTTGCAAGCAGATTAGTATTTATGCTTTAGGAGGAAGCAAAGTATAATGACTCGGCCAAAAACTCAAGCATAGCCTCAACTGGTTAAGAGTAAAATGTCAAAAGCAAACCAAACTGTCCACACACCTGGGTTGACGGTTGGAGGAGGTGGAGGTGGGAGAGGCCGGCCTTCTTTAATGGCTAGTGTACACTGCTTTGCTGACTGAATCAAATTAATGAAGTCTTCATGCTGTTGTCTCCAGTTAGATTTTCTCACGGGTTGTGGCTGTAAAAAAAATTAAACCAACATATACTAATCTAGGCTATATATCTCACTGTTTTAATCTTTTTTTTTAAGCTGGGATTTGAATTTATAAGAAACGGAACTGTGAAATTTGGAGAAAAAAAGAGAGTTTGCTTTCCAAAAGCACTAAAAGAGGTTTGGAAAACACAGTAATAAAATTTTCAAGTCACAGTAGTGAGGGAAAATACAAAACAACAATCACAAAAAACAAAGAAATTACAAAACTTTAAAGGAAGACCTAAATGTAACCTTAAAGTGACTGTCTTCCAAGTTAATTGCTGGATTTAATGCTACTCTAATGAAAATATAAACGAGATTTGTTTTCTGCCACATCTGGAAAGTATCTGAAATACATTTGGAAATCTAAGTGTGCATGATTAAAAAGAAAACAGTAAAGGTGGATTATACTTACATGACATTACATTGCCCTATCAAGCAAAAATGAAAGCAGAGAGCCAGAAAGAGGCTTTCATGTACTGAAGGACATAATCAAGAACAGCGAGGAAGATATCGATAGTACCTTGGACTGAGGCGCCTTCACCACAGTGGGAATGTCAGCGCCCTGCAATCTTTGTTTTAAGGAATTGAAAGGTTTACGTTTTTTGTTGAAGAGTTTTCTACAAATTGGTCCATGTCTTTCCTAGAAAAGAAGGAGTGGGGATTAACATTTTTAACATGTACAATCACAGAGTTCGTAATGGCTCAGTGTATTCAAGCAGCCCCCACTGCAGTGACTGGGTTGCACCTTCAGAGCCAAGTTCATTCTCTAACTCTCAAATCACAGCAGAGCAAATCCATCTGGCTCTCTTCACCCATGTTACACATAACTAGATATTGTGTTTGGGCAAGGTCAAGAAAAGGCCTCTACAGCTAAAGAAACTGACTTAAAATTTGGTCTTACATATTTAACTTAACCACTTGGGCTCAGTGAATAGTTGCAAGCATTAAACAATGTTGAAAAGACTCAGTTTCTAGTTTAAATTGAAATAAATTATTTCTGATATTTGGCTAGGTACTCACTGAAGCCAAGGAAATTTTCTTTACTTCTATTCTGTTTTCTGCCTTCACTGTTTCTAAATTCCAAAAGCAAGTCATCCAGGAATTGAGTCCCAACAACCTTGTTTTTCCATCATTTTGAAGTAATTCTCTGCATACAAAAGTATGCAAAGCAAGGGGAAACTTAGCTTCTTATACAAGTGGAAACTTTTCAGAAAAACTCTTACCACTCAACATTTCAAAACTGGATTTAACTGGGTTGCTTTTCTACATACAGCAAATCAAACCACTTAACTCCTGAAAAAAATGAGTGGAGAGGTTTCAAAGAAATATTTGAGAACATCTGCAAGAAACAACTGGGACAACCATACGACAAATGAAAAATACATAAATTCCATTTAAGTTATGAAGACATTTTCCCTTAGTGTGTCCAAACATTTTTCATGAAGTCATTTATTTTAGAGCAAACCTAAGCTTATAATATTAAACTTTAAAATATTACAATACTTACAAGACCATTGGCAGAGAAAATGACTCCAGCCAGTAGACCAGTAAAAACTCAGCATTTCTGGTACAAAAACCATGGAACCAGCATATAGAGCTTTGCCTGTGTTGTTTGTAGTTGTGATGTAGTCACTAAGTTATGTCTGACTCTTTTGCAACCCCACGGACAAGGCTCCGCCAGGCTCCACTGTCCATGGGATTTCCCAGGCCAGAATACTGCCTGTGTACCACCTTTATAAAGTTACTGCACCACTAAAGGATTATGCCAATCTTTGCCTTCCACTCTAAACCCTCTTCATTCATGGTCATGTAACTCATAACAGCTATCAGTTACTTTGTCCAGACCCAAAAAATACAGGATCCATGAAAATCACTGCACCTGGTGATAAACACGCCATACCATTTTAAAACTGAAGGGGAGAAGAGAAAGAGCAGATCGCTTGATCAACTGCTCTTTGCAGCCCAGAAATGGGTCAACGAAGTAAAACTCAAGAGGACTCAAGAATACTTAGCATTTAGTGATCTCTCTTCAAAGGTACCTCCCTGGGTCTCAAATCCAGTCTCATGGGGTGCAGTCTTGGGTTCGCAAAGGCAGTTCCCTGGGGGATTATTGGGCCACAATAGGCCTTGTGAGTTCCCCTTCTAGATCCAGGAAGCTCTAGCTGCAGTTAACTAGAACAGATATTCTATTTTTAAATTCCCCAGAGAAATAAAACCTACAACCTCATTTGGTGGTCTTTTGCCCCAAATGTAGTCAGGATTATAGTCCAAATTCTTTTAAGTTTGAAAACAAGACTCTTTGATCTAAATGTCCCAGCTAATAGTTCATTATCTTAGATTTTTAAAAAAAATCATTTTTCTTGGGAACTCCTTCATAATATGGGAAGTTTGTTTTCCTAATTTTGAAATAAATCAAGCCTTTATTCAACTTTATGGGCATCAATCAGGGGACTTGACATGCAGTTAGCTTAAATCTAATTAACAATTAGGTCCTGGAACAGGACTAACACCCATTTTGTTCAAATTACATTAAATCCCTGAAACTGGAGAGTTGTCTTTATACGTGGCAAAGCAGAAAACAGAGGGAGGTTAAAGGACTTGTCAGAATTAGTGACAAATTTGAGGCTAAAAGCCAAGTTTCCAGATGCTCCAAATTCAATGTTCATTCCTCTTGACTAGCTAATTTCCCTGGTGCTTTGGCCTTAAAATTTGAATTTTTGATGCTTATAGAAAAGGCGAAAGAGCCAAAACCTCTCAAGAGACAATCAGCTGTGCCAAGACACTTTTATCTGGCTTCCTTTCAGGAAGGGGACCAGATTTAAAAAGCTCCCTTTTGAAGGGGGCAGCATCAACCTACCTAAGTGTCCTCGGGGCCTGCCAGCCACAGGTTATGTACTTTTCTCCCCTTGCTTTCCCTCCACATCTGTCTTTAATCTTTGCCACTGCGGCCTCCTCACTGACTTGACAGTTCATTTAACTCCAATGAAACACATCTACAAAATGTCTTTATGTTTACCAGAACATCTGCTGCAAAGCGTCTTCCACAGACTTCACAGGGAAATAATTCCTGATTGCCATCTGTATAGGATCCAAGAGCACATTATGTTAGTTTCATGGACTTGCCTGCCCAAGAAGAAATGACTGAGTGGGGGAGACCTCAATAGCTTGATGTCCTCACTCTCCCCCCATCATCCAGCGACTTCCTTCTCTTAGGAAGATCCTTTGTAAAACTCACCCATGTTTTCCTAACATAGACTTCTCACTTCACTAAACAGATACATTCCATATGCTTCAGGCAACCAGAGTACACTTATTTAACATATCCTTAAACTAATGTCTAAAGAAAGCTATCAGGCACTAAGTACAAAGCTGATTTGTTGTTTAGTGCTAGGTCGTGTCTGACTCTCTTGTGACCCCATGAACTGTAGCCCGCCAGGCTCCTCTGTCCAGAGGATTTCCCAGGGAAGAATACTGGAGTGGGTTGCCATTCCTTTCTTCTGGGGATAGAACCCATGCCTCCTGCTTGGCAGGCGGATTCTTTACCACTGAGCCACCAAAGAATCCACCTGCCAATGCAGAAGTGGGTTCAATCCCTGGGTTGGGAAGATCCCCTGGAGAAGGAAATGGCAACCCACTCCAGTATTCTTGCCTGGGAAATCCCATGGACAGAGGACCCTGGCGGGCTACAGTCCATGGAGTCACAAGAGAGTTGGACATGACTACCTGACTAAACAACAAACAAAGCTGATATTCTAGTATAAAGTCACAAATAATCCAATGGTAACATCTTTAAGATTGCTACTAGAATGAGTGTGCTAAATGAAGGCATGCCAATTTATCATGGACTGTATGAAATGGGTTGCCTAGTCACTGAATTTAAGGTAAACTTTCCTGAGAAGCTGAAGCTCCAAAACTTTGGCCACCTGATGCGAAGAACTGACTCACTGGAAAAGAACCTGATGCTGGGAAAGACTGAAGGCAGGAGGACGACAGAAGTTGAGACGGTTGGATGGCATCACTGACTCGATGGACATGAGTTTGAGCAAGCTCTGGGAGTTGGTGATGGACAGGGAAGCCTGACATGCTGCAGTCCATGGGGTTGCAGAGTCAGACATGACTGAGCGACTGAACTTTTTCCTGAGAATGGCTTTCTCAATGAATCTCTGCTAGGAAACTACCCAAGAGGAAGGAAGTAGAAGAGGATGAAATGGACCAAGTAGAACCGGTGGGCTTTGCTCCAAATCAGGAAAGGCAGAGCCATTACAATGAAGCAGCAACGAGAATGACGAACGTCACCCCGGGCGTGGTGCTCTGTGTCAGAGCTCTTCACGGGGCCTGTGAAGAGGACTCACTGAAAACACTTTATATGTAGCAGAGAATAAGTGGAGGACTACAATAATAATATATTAACTACTTGCTATTATTTCTCTAAAAAATATTCAATTATTTTGAAAGTGTTTTCAAAATTAAATGAAGAATAAACTCAAATATCTTAAAAAAAAAAAATACAAAACTGTGCCCACTCTGTCCCAATGCCTCAAAGTGCCTGACACACAATAAGTTTCTCAATAATTGCTTGTTGGATGTATGGGTTAAATGAGAATTGAGTTTCTATCATAGGACCAATTATTCATTCAATAAATAAACACCTGTTATATGCAACTCTGTGGGGATATTGAGAGAAACTATACATGGGTCCAGCATAGAAAAGGAGAGAAGGTATGCCCATAAATTATTTTAAAAGACGTTGGAAAAGCTAACCATTGTAGAATTCTGGAAAAAAAGTTTTGTTTCATATTATTACCTTTCAGTTCATCTAGAGTTGAGCATAAAGACTAAAAAAGCAGGGACTTCCCTGGTGGCCCAGCAGTTAAGACTCTGTGCTCCCAATGCAGGGGGCTCAGGTTCGATCCCAGGTCAAGGAACTAAGATCAATTAAAAAGAAGATCCTGCATGCCTCAATTAAGACCTGGTGCAGCCAAATCAATAAATTCATAAAACATAAGTAAATATTTAAAATATAAAGATCATAAAAAAGCAGTTTGATCATGGGGAATATTCTATATTAGACTAACCATCTGGCTAATCTCTATTATACAAATAAGGGGAGCAATCGAGGACATTGAGCAGGAAGAACCTGGATGATGCTGTAGAAGATTCATGTGACAAAGCTGAGGAGGGATGAAGAGACGGCAGTGGGGATGGAAAGTGGGATTTCAGTTAAAAAGCTAACAGTGTAGACCTGAAATGGAAAAGAAAGAGGGAATGAGACACTGTGGTCAAAGAATCAATAAGATGACTGGATTTGGGGGATACTAGGAGGTGACAGAGGGAAGAATGCTGAGGGACTGAAAAGACAGTAGGACTATGGAGAGAAAGAAATAATTCGAAAAGAAGGGACATCTTGTAAGAAAAATGACCTCAGCTTTGGAAATACTGAGTCTGAGATAGAGTCATCCAGCCAGCAGGATGGAAAGGAGGGAGGTCAGGGCTAGAGACACAGATGTAGGCTTTGTTTGGAGAGTGATGTAAAGGCACGATATTGCCAGGGAAGAGGTCATGGAAAGAGAAGTACAGGGATGATCCCTAGGGAACTCCATATTTAAGGGCCAAGAAGATGATGGTGATAAGCCAGGAGAAAGCAGGAGAGAACAGGGTCATGGAAACCATGGGAAGACGGTTTGAGAAAGGAAGTCTTGATTAACAGGAATCAGATGGTAGCTCATTACAGATTGTTGATTTAAATGATTTCTTCTCACATCTGCCAGATGGTATTGTATTAGAACACAGGTCATCCAACTGCAGCCATACAGAAATACATTCTTCCTCTCTGTTCTTTTGGCCTTCTAACTCTGTAAAAACTAGGTCATGATTTTCTTTCTTCAGCAAGGATGTCCCATTCCTCCACATACTTACCCACTAATAAAAACTATTCATCCTAATTATAAAACTTTTTTCTAAAACACTAATGAAGGAGGCTTTACTTTTATATTGCAGTAACATTCATAGGGTGATTTCCTGCTTCCCAAATACTTTTCCTACATAATCTCACTTAATCCTCACAACAATCCTATGAGATAGGGTTGTTCCTTTTTTTTTCTTTTCTTTTTCCTTAAGAGATAAGAAAATGAAGGTTCAAGATTAGGTGACTTCTTGAGAACAACAGGTAGTAAGTGTTAACAGTGAGACTCAAACTTGAGTCTCTGTCTCCACAAGTATTAAGACTATTTACTCAACCATCTCCATAAACACACTGTATCAGTACTAACCTGCAAAGTAAATGGATGGAAGCCCCTGGAAGATCAATGGCCTTTGGTTTGAATCAGTTGAGTTTTGAGTTTAGTGAGTTTGAAACAATGACAAACACAGTATGATTCAACTGCACTCCTGAAACACACCACCACGTTCTGAAACACATTCGACTTGGAAGCTTGACAACAAGGAGAAAAGGTAATATGCAGAACCAAACGTGGAGATCAATAGAACCTTAGAAGAATCCTGTGAAACCAAGATGCCCTTCAACAGGCGAATCGTTAAACAAGCTGTGATACATTCACACCCTGGAACACTGCTGAGCAACAGAAAGGAACTCTGATATACTGCTAACATCCACTGGGTCATAGGAAAAAGGGGCTTCCAGAAAAACAACTGCTTCTGCTTCACTGACTACGTTAAAGCCTTTGACTGTGTGGATCACTACCAACTGTGGAAAATTCAAGAGATGGGAATACCAGACCACCTGACCTGCCTCCTGAGAAACCTATATGCAGGTAAAGAATCAACAGTTAGAACTGGACATGGAACAACAGGATGGTTCCAAATAGGAGGAGGAGTATGTCAAGGCTGTATATTGTCACCCTGCTTATTTAACTTCTATGCAGAGTACACCTTGCTGGGCTGGATGGCTCACAAGCTGGAATCAAGATTGCTAGGAGAAATACCAACAACTTCAGATATATGATGCTATTTTTCTAACAGCAGAAAGCAAAGAGGAACTAGAGAGCTTGTTGATGAGGGTAAAAGAGGAGAGTGAAAAAGCTGGCTTAAAACTCAATATTTTCAAAAAACCAAGATCATGGCACCTGTCCCAACATTTCACAGCAAATAGATGGGGAAAAAGTGGAAACAGTGGCAGATTTTATTGTCTTGGGCTCTAGAATTACTGTGGATGGTGACCTCAGCCACAAAATTAAAAGACACTTGCTCCTTGGAAGAAGGGTTATGACAAACCTAGACAGTGTATTAAAAAGCAGAGACATCATTTTGCTGACAAAGGTCTGGATAGTCAAAGCTACAGTTCTTCCAGTAGTCATGTATGGATGTGAGAGTTGGACCATAAAGGCTGATGGCTAAAGAACTGATACTTTCAAATTGTGGTGCTGGAGAAGACTCTTGAGAGTCCCTTGGACAGCAAGGAGATCAAACCAGTCAATCCTAAAGGAAATCAACCCTGAATATTTACTGGAGGGACTGATGCTGAAGCTTCAGTACTTTGGCCACTTGATGGGAAGAGCTGCCTCATTGAAGGAGACTCTGAAGCTGGGAAAGATTGAGGGCAAGAGGAGAAGGGGGCAACAAAGGATATGGTTGGGTGACAATATTGACTCAATGGATATGAGTCTAAGCA
Source organism: Muntiacus reevesi (assembly GCF_963930625.1). Lineage (NCBI taxonomy): Eukaryota > Metazoa > Chordata > Mammalia > Artiodactyla > Cervidae > Muntiacus > Muntiacus reevesi. The sequence continues at coordinate 177,937,421 of NC_089251.1, forward strand.
AACTCCAGGAGATAGTGAAGGATAGGGAAGCCTGGCATGCTCCAGACCGTAAGGTTGCAAAGAATCGGACACAGCTTAAGAGAATGAACAACTACTGATACAAAAAACATGATTCAATCTCACTGCTGAGTGAAAGTTGTTCTCAAAAGGTCACATATGATTCTATTTGTAAAACATTCCTGAAATGACAGAAGTAGAGATGGAAAAGAGATTAGTGATTGCCAAGAGGTAGGGACGGTCAGTGAGGGAGGTGGAATGAGGAAGACCTTTGGGTGATGGGCTAGTTCTCTGTCTTTATTGTGGTGTTGATGGTTATGCGCGTGGTAAGATGGCAGGGAAATACACTTGATCTTAGCCGAGACGTCATGGCATGGAACTACACACACTCATTGTACCAGTGTATGCTTTCTGGATTTAACGTCGGGCTTAACATCTGTAGTTAAGATGTAACTCGGTAGAAACTAGATAAAGAGTGCAGGAATCTCCACAACTTTTTATGAATTGCATCAAAATTATAAGTTTAAATACCTTTGGGTTGGCAACTCATGGCCATTGGGCCCAATCTGAGGCTGCATGATCTTTATAAATAAAGTTTTAATAGTACCCAGTCAGGCCGATTGTTTATATAATATCTATTGCTATTTTCAAAATACGGAGGTAGAGTTGTGTGGTAGTTGTAACAGACACCATGTGGCCTGTAAAGCCAAAAGTTATAAATACTTTTTGGCCTTTACACAAGTAGGTTGCCAATGAGTGAATGAAAATGCAGTAATTAAAAATGATTTGTGGGAGAATAACATGGAAAATTTTAAGATGCATTTTTATTCAGGTATTTACAAATAGACTGGAAGGATATACACATATATATATGTGGTACACACACAACACATATAATTACCTAGAGTGCTAAGAAAAAAGGTGAAACTTGAGTTTCCTAAATTTTCAATTTTTCTATATACATTATGCATTGCTGTTTAAAAGAAAGAATGACATTAAAAAAACTCTTTTGATAGAAAAGATTCTAAAACAATGACATTAACTTACTTATTTCTAACTTTACCCTAACTGGAGTCTCATCAGACTATTAAAGTGGCTATTGTTTTTATACATTGGTTCACAATCTTAAGACAATTTTTAAAACGAGGAAACTGATCTGGAAGTGATCAACAGTTTTGTCTAGCATGTTAACAATGATAAATAAGCATTACCAAATCTCAGTTCAAAAATTTTACAAGAAACCTGGAGAGAATTATGGCCATAATGAAGTTGGAAAAAATTCTACTTGAGACTAGACATTCTCTTTCTGAGCTGGACGGTAAGAATGCTTTGTAGAGACACTTATCAATCCACATTACTTATATTGCACCTTATAAAGACATTGCAAAGAAGGAAAAAGATATTCTCTTACCTGTCAGTGAATCAAAAAAACTCTTCAGTCCTTTGCAATCTAGAACATGCAAATATGAGCAATACTGACATCTTTCAGGGGCCTACAGCAAAGGGGCTGGCATACTAGCCAAAACTTATTATCTCAGGAACATGAGTTATAAAATAATAGGAATTGAGACTAAGGAAATTAGGATGACAAGAGAATATGCCATTTTCTTTTTGCTTTCTCCCCAAATCCTATGGTAAAGGGACTCAGAAACATGGAGAACCCTGAGGACAGGGAGGAAAGAGGACAAGAAAAAAACAACAACTAGCATCTGGAAAGCTGAAAGACATGGTAACCAACTTGGAGGACATAAAACTACATCAAAATCCACTTTCCAAGCTGATGGCAGAAAAAAAAAAAAAAAACTGATTCACACACAGAACCAGAAATTTACAGAATCTGTAAATCCAGATTTATACACAGAACCCTTCAAAATCATACAAACTTCTGAAGCAGGACATGCCTCTGACACAGGGACAGGATATGCGTGAGGAAGAAGAGGAGATTGCAAACATGTGGAGAATCAGGGGGAAAGCCTTCTAAAAAAAGAGGTGGAGATTCCTAGACTCTTCCCCCTGCATCCCCCAGCCCCCGGGTGACTGCCTTTCTCCAACTCTAGCAGAAGACTACTCTTCAGAAAGGATAAGACAGGGCTCTGTACAAGTCAACAGCTGAAGGCGTGGGTAGGTAGATACCATTCACATACTCATAGTTGATCCTCAGTATTTGCGCTAGTAACATTCCACACACCCCTGGAAGCACTAAATGTGCAAACACTGACACTACTCCTGGGGGAAATACAAAGTTAAGCTGCTCTGAGCCTCTGGGTCACATTTTAACCTTCCTTTTTGTATCTGTTGTAAGACACCTTAAATATAGTTGATTCAACAACATTGAACTCATAGCCAACCACACACTTCAAGCTGGCATGAAGCTTATCTAACATATTTTAGATAATATTTTAGGCATATTTTCTCCATAAGGCACATGACAGTCCTGCAACACTATGCTTGGGAGCCTTTTAAACAGTGAGACCATCAAGAAAGAGTCCATCATTATGAAAAGCAGGGCATGAAGTAGACCATAAAATGTTCACTTGTTTACAGTGGGGCAGCTGAAACAAGGAGGCAGAGCACCACATCATGCTACCCTACCTGGGAGCATGGGTGTTAGATGACTCAACTTTTAAACTGCTATACATGCCTGTGAACGACTGTGAAAGCACTTTTGACTATTGATGGAAGGTTACAAATTTTATCGAGTAGGTGAATTTGCAAAGAGGAACTCCATGGTTAATGAGGATTAACTGTATATGCAACATATGTGTACATAATCTAGTGATTAGTCTCATTTACAGTGATGTTGAAAGCACAAAATATCCCACACCCACCTTCCTCTACTTGGCTCACAGAACTCCACCTGCCAGACCCTTACTCTCAAGGCAGAATGCAAGCTTTCTGGAGAATATAATCATTCCATGGAGAAAGAGCTAAAGATACTGACACTGGGAAGATTCAAGAAACAGCTCACCCCAGACCACCCTACAATAAAAGCTCAAAATCATCTGATGCTACCCATCCATTCAGTCTCCAGTGTCTTCTTTCTCCAATCTTAATTATGAACAAAAGACAGGAATTTCCTAAGATCTGAGGAAAGTCTCCAGCATGTAAGCCCACAGTAAACATTATAAAGGAGAATTAAAGCTCTTAGAAATTAAAAGCCTTACATGAGAAATACTCAACAGCAGGCTGGCAGGTAGAATTAGGGGAATCTCTCCAAAAGTAGAGTAAAACAACATAGAAATACAGAAACATAAGCAAATTACAGTACCTGTCCAGAAGGTCCTACTCCAAAACAGAAATTCAGGAGAGAAAGGAGAAAATACAAGGAAGAAAATAAAAATAATTTTAAACTATTTCCAAAAGTGAAAGGACATCAGTCTCCTGATTGAGAGGATCCAGCACAAATGAAAACAAATCTACACCAATAAATATTATTGCAAAATTTTATAACACTGGAGACAGATTCTATTGACTTAGAAAAAAGTTAACTTACAAAATATCAGGAGTCAGAATGGCTTCAGATTCACAAACAATAAAAACAAAAATAAGCAGGGAAAAATTTTCTAAACTTCTGATGGAAAATAATCTGCAATCTAGTTTTATACCCAATCAATCTACCAATCAAATATGGGGGTAGAACACATTTCCAGACATGTAAGCTTTCAAGACTACATCCTATGTTCTCTGTCTCAAGAATTACTGGAGGACATACACTCCACATGGTGAGTAAAAGATACAGCAAACAGGCATTCAACACAAGGGGGAGAGAAGGATGACAGCTGGGCCCCAGAACTAGAGAAGCAACCAGTTCAGGCTGGAGGAGAGTGACTAAAGACACAGATACGCTGAAGGCAGTCATAACCTAGATATTCACAGCCTTTGTAACCTAAGGATACTATTTCTTATACATATATCTGGCTCTCATTCTGTTCTGTACTTGGGTTACTTGAACAAATCCCAGAAAAGTGCCTAATTTCTCTTCATGCTGATGTCTAGATCAGCTGAGGAGACTCCTCTCACTCCACAGGAAGGCTCTGCACTCATCTCTTCAGAGACAGAGCGAGGTTACGCTAAGTGGAGAAGCAGAAAAAAGAAAACGACTAAGCAGACAACCACTAAGCCTATTTTGGCAGGAGATCCAGGATGCTCCAACTGTGGTGACTTGTGTTCCCGGGACTCACTCATCACCCAGTTCAGACATCTACACATGGGGTTCCTTAAAACTCTAGGAGCTGAAGTAAGACTCAGACTACTCAGCTATCTTCTCAAGGATGCCTTGATCAAACAGTCACTGAACTAGACTTGTGCTTCTCAGCTGTTCAAAGCTAAACAAGATATTGTGTTCACAGGGATGCCATGCAGATGTTGATTAATATAAAAGTCTAGATGGTTTGTAAGAGTTACCAAAGGGAAGAATAAATTGAATAAAAACCCACAGGTGGTTTCTGTGTTCTATTTCTTAACTTGAATAACTTGTTCTACTTAACTTGAATAACTGGAATGTTTATTATACAATTCTCCTGTAAATTTTACAAGTAAAAATCAAGGCCATTAGAATTTTTCCCTTCTTCTGACCTTTAACTGGAACAAGTAAGCTGAATAAAATATACTAATGGCAACACACAAGAAGGAACATAAAAGTATTGATAATTCAAAGTTACTGACAATCTTTATAAAGTTCTGTACTTCACCTGAAGTGATCTGATGACATCACAATGGAGGTGTGGATACATCACAGGTAGCATAAATTGTAATAGCTCTCGATACTTTGACTTGTAAAATAAGTTCTAAAGTATCCAAAAAAGTGACTTTACACCAATTACAGTGTTTAAACAAAACAGGTCCTTAAGATACAGCAGGCAAATTCTTAAGTAATTTTTGCCCACTGTCTGGGATGCCTGAGGCCTTCTTTCTGGCTAAGACTGAATCTAGGCCCTTTCAAGTTTAAGCAATTCTTTCCTGAAATATCTGTCCAAATAGCCATTCATTTTATACTACTTAGTAATCACTTACTGAATGCCAGGCTATGTTCTAGACGCGGGGATAGAAAGAAACACACTCTGCCCTCAGTGAGCTCTAGTGAGAGGCTGAAAAGATACATCTCAGACGCCAAAGGACTTACAGAGAACATAAAGAATGCAGAGGAAGGTTTGAGCTATTTTGAAAAACATGGTCAGGGAAAAGTTTATAGGGTAGGTGACAACTGAGCACCACCCTTAAGGAAGATTTATTTACAGTTAAGGGCACTTCAGAGGGAACAGCAAGTACCGAGATTCTCATTTCAAGAGATACTTATCGCAGTGACTTGACATTGCTGGTCATATTTTGCTGCACACACCCTGCCTCCTTGGACAATGCTGTCCTTGAAGGTAAAACTCCCTTATTACTTAGGACACCATACATTTAAACATAGAGCTGAAGTTTCCAACCACTGTTTCTATGTGACTCACATCATAAATATTCCAAAAAGTTATGAACTTAAGAACTTTTTTCCTGATTAAAATAAAGATCTTTATATTTGAAGGATAATCTGCCAAAAATTACAATGTTTCTCACCGAGACTAGTGGCTTTTAGTCACATTCTCCTAACTGCAAAATATATAACATGCTGACTTAAACCATTTGAGTCAGGTGTGGTAAAATTAGAAGTTCCACAGATGGAGTGTGAACAACACCAAGTCAAAGTAACATTCCACATCTTGTTAAGATTCTTGTGGTTTAAAAAAACCTTCAAATGAGATAGCTACCAAAATATGTGGTCATCTCTTTAGGATTTAGTACATTCCCAATACAAATATAAATCATCATCTGGCCCTTTGCTTCCACAGGTTGGCATTTAAATTCATGCTTTCCAGTTTTCTACTTCTGTAACGACAAGCTCTTCAGCCAGTTTTTTTTTTTGGTATCAATGTCGGTAGAGCACCTAATGCTACTGTTTTCCACAACTCTTTTTAAATTCTACAGTAATTACTTAAGATTTAGAATACATAACATACAGAGAAAGATAACATCTATCAGCTTAGGAAAAGCCACAATCAAATTATAGATGAAGGCACTTCCTAACAATTTAGATAACAAATATAGCTCACCTGCTAAGAATGGTTGTGCCCCAGCCATTCTGTACCCTGCTCAGACCAACACTGCCCAGAATTTTTTTTTTTTCTCAGAAAGGTCCAGATAACAAAGCATTAGTCACAGACACATGAACAAGGGTCACTAACAACTTGTTTGTTGCAAGAAAGTCACAGCTTACCAAATAATTAACAATTGTGATGGTGTCATTGCTTGAGCCTTGAAAAAGTTAAAAAAATCTCACCAAAAGACAGGGAGTTTTTTCAACTATGTATTTTAATCAGTATGAATGGTTCCAAGCATTAAATAACACTGAAAAGACAAGCTTTCTAGTTTGAACTTAGTATTTCTGATTTTGAGCCAGGTACTCACTGAAGCCAAGGAAGTTTTCTTGATTATTTCTTCTGTTTCCTGTCTTCACTGTTCCTAAATTCCAAAAACAAGTCAGCCAGTAATTGAGTCCCAATGACCTTGATATTGTTTTACCACCCTTTTGAAATAACCCTTTGCATACAGCAATGGGAAATTTAGCTTCCAACCAGTGGAACCTTCTCAGGGAAGCTCTTCTTGCCACTCTTGTTTCAAATTTGAGTTTTTAACTGGATTACTTTTCAACATACAGGAAATCAAACCACTTAAGTCCTGAAAAAGAGTGGAAAGCTTTCAAAGAAATATTTGAGAACATCTGCAAAAGGCAACTGGGACAACTGTACAAATAAATGAAGAACAAATCAATTCCATTTAAGTTATGAAGACATTTTTCCTTTAATTTATCCAAACATTTCATGTCCATTGTCATTTATTTAAGCAAATTTAAGCCCATAATATTAAATTCTAAAATATTACAATATTTACAAGACAGCTGGCAGAGAAAACTTGATATAAATACAAATACTGTACTGTTTTTTAAAAAATACCTGCCAATAAAAATGGCAGACTGAACAGTTCTCTCTTTGAAGATCCTCGTTCGTTTTTTAACGTAATGAGAAGTCCCTAATAGGGAAAGCACCTTATCTTAAATGTTCCACTATCAGAGCTTTAGACCCTCAACATTCTTCTTCAAGTTCAGCAACTCTTTTTCCTGCCTTCTTTTCTCCAGTTTGAAGGCTAATTTGTTAGCTTTCTTCTCCACTCTCCGTTCCTGTGCAAGAAAATGTTCATGTTATTCAAATCTTCACGCTGATGTAGACTAACTTTACAAAAGAAAACTTCCCATGACCATACCTGCCCCACTCCAGCTCTTTCTAAATCTCACATCTGGGAAGATTATTTTACCTTGCGCTCTTCTTTGATAGCTTGCTTTCGTGCTCTTTTATCTTCTTTGCTTTCATTTTTAGAACGTGGTTGGGTTGATATCTTAGGGAGGTCACTGTTATTAATCATCTGCATTCGTTCAACTTGCTTTGCTGTGAGTCCTTTCTTAGGTAAGACATTGAGAGGTATTCCTGTTTTAGAAGATAGTCGGATTTGTTTGGGCTGAAAGAAAGATAAAATGGAATTGGGCTATTTTCCACTCCTACTAAAAAACAGCTCACTAATGGCCCATTTAGTTGCTTTTCATAATGGCTTTGAAAGCCACAAAGAGGTAAAGCCCTGAGAAAATAATCTGTACACTCCATTTCCTACAATGCATACTTCAAATTGCTCAGAACACCATGCCTTACCTTTGGTTGATATTTGATAAGCTGTGGATGGTTATATAAATTTGAGTATGTACCTTAAAAAAAAAACACAAACACAAAAAATCATGTATTAACAAGTTCACTTTCAGTTCAGCAAAAACATTACTGAGTTCCTCCTATATTCTTTAGTGTTTTCACAGTTCAAAATAACAATGGCATCTGCTGCATTTTTAAATATTTCGATTTACCACTAAGTAAGTGAAATGAATATTCACTGAAAGGACTGATGTTGAAGCTCCAAATCTTTGGCCACCTGATGTGAAGAGCTGATTCACTAGAAAAGATCCTGATGCTGGGAAACAGGGGACAGGAGTGTGAGCAAATTGCAGGAGACAATGAGGATTCAGGGAAAGCTGGTGTGCTGCAGTTCCGTGGGGTCGCAGAGTCAGACACCACTTAGTGACTGAACAAAAACAAACAAGTATTTTCCCAAAATATGTACTTTTCCAAAAAGTCAATGTATTCAACACTTTAAAATTACTATCATACTTTCAGCAGTAAAACAGATACTTAAGATACTTACTACAAATAGATTCACAATCCCACTTCTCTTTGGCTTCTTCAAGAACTACAGTAACAAGCTCTTCCTCCTCAGACCCATCCAGCTCATTGACTGGCAGGTCCTGATCCTCGAAGGGTTCAAGAGTATTCAGTTTTACACAACTTTTGGTTGAGTTTTCCAAAATGAAGATAGAGGAGGGGGAAAAAATATCACTTATTATTACACTATATGTTACTGAAACTGCACTAAAGAGCTAGAGAAACAACAGCCCTTCTTTCAAATTCACAAACTCATTTGCCCCATCTGTCACTTCCTGTCACAATTAGCTCTATCCAGCCTTGCCTTTCCCCTGTCATTCTGCTGACAGAAAGGAAAAACCTATCTGTATCTTTCCACAGTTTTAGCACATTAAACAAGATGGAAGCTTTCCTATATAACATTATCTTTTTTAAAGCCTTGAAAAGCATTAGCCCATCTGTCTCATGAAAGTATTCAAATAACTCAAAAAATGTAACCCTTGTCCTGCACTGGGTTCTACATATGACAGTCATCAGGCAACACAGACCTTTTGAGCAGATGTAAACACCTCATTAGTTTCTCTCAGAGAAATCACCTTGATACGGATGATGATTTACCAAATGTTCAGCTAGAAAGTTATGCTAAATCAGGCTGAAGAGACAAACTCTGATTTACTTCTCAGAACACCTTTTCACGAAAATGAAGAGTATATATACTGAGAAGTTAGAATGATTCTTCAGCCGAGAGGCTAAAAGCACCATGTCCCCCAAGTGTGCGTGACCTTGTACCTTAATCCTGTTATTCCATCATGACTCTCAGGTCAAAGCTACAAAAAGTTGGCTCTCAGTGTTTCCACTTACTGTTATATTCGGCTTCAGGACTCTTAATAGCAAAATATGAGCGAAAGGTTGGGGAAAATGTATTATTTTCAAAATATGGATTCTGACTAATTTTTGAGATTCTGCTGTGCAATTACAGGCTTTATTTGAAAATGAAAACAAGCAAGAAGCCAAGGAAAAGTCACCATACTTCTCTGCCTTCTCTTTATAGTAGTCATTCAAAACTTCCTCTAAGCGATTGCTGTCTACTTGAATGGAACCTTCCAATTCAGCATTATCCAGAGCTCCAATTTCATCATCATCGTATTGCTCATAAAACTTGAATGTAAAGAGAAAACATAACATGAAAAGGGAATGTAAAGATTATAGCATTTAACTATTAATTTTACATTTTACTCCTGTACAATACTTAAGCACTACCATGAGATCACAACTACTAATAAAGTATTAGGAGAGATTTAGCACCATAATATGATGTGGAAGACATTCTACTCAGCATTCTAAAACTGACATCAAGACTGAAAATAGCCTTCCATTTAACATGAACATGACCACTGATATAAGAAAAAACCCCTACACAATGGGAGAAAATATTTGCAAATGTTAATACCGTTAAGAGGTTAATACTCAACATACATAAACAGCTCATAAAACATCAAAAAAAAAAAAAAAACCAAAGCCAAATAACCTGACTAAAAATGGGCAGAAGACATAAACAGACATTATTCCAAAGAGGAAACACAGATGGTCAACAGGCCAACAGGCCATAAAAGATGCTCACAACTGCCAGTTAGCAGGGAAACGCAAACCAAAACCACAATGCGGAGTCACCTCAAACCTGTGTGAATGGCTATCAGAAACAATAAAAATAACAAATACTGGTGAGGGTGTGGAGAAAAGGCAATTCTCATACACTGCTGGTAGGAATGCAAACAGGTGCACCCAATGTAGAAAACACTATGGAAGCTTCTCAAAAAACTAAAAGAGAATTACCACATGACCCAGCAATTCCACCTCAGGGTATATATTTGAAAGAAACAAAAACACTAACTTGGAAAGATATGTGTATCCCAATGTTCACAGAAGCACTGTAATAGCTAAGGCACAGAAGGAACCTAAGCACCCATCAACAGATGAATAAAGATGTGGTATGTGTATACACATGTATGAACACACACACACAATACTACTACACAGTCATAAAGAAGAATGAAATTTTGCCATCTGCAGCAACATGGATGGACTTAAGGGAATTATGCTAAGTGAAAGACAAATAGTGTATGATATTGCTCATATGCAGAACCTAAGAAAATGCAATCAACTAGTGAATACAAAAAAGACTCAACATGGAGTACAAACTATTGGTTACCAGTGGAGAGGGCAGGGACAAGGGGCAAAATAGGGGCAGATTAAGATGCATATACTATTAGGTGTAAAATAAGGACATACTGTACAACATGGGAGAATATAGCCAATATTTTACAATAACTATAAATATTTTATAATAACTATAAATGGAATATAATCTTTAAAATTGTGAATCACTATACTGTACGCCTTTTATATAACATTGTACATCAACTATACTTTAATTTTTAAAATGAAAGGCAGTTATTGTGTTCAGCTTGAACAAATCCTAGGCAGAAATCTTTACCTCAGACTATTTCAGATACTTCCATATTCACTGACTATGCAAGCTAATAGATCATGTAAATAAAAGGTGTTAATGCACAAATTTCACTCTTTGTTTAGATGTTTACTGTATTATTCAAAGGCTGTAAACATTGTCAGGCTTTGTAAAAGAATTAAGCAAGGGGTGATGTAACTCCTGTAAAGTGAGGTTATTAGTAACAGTTTGCCTATTTCTTGGAGAAAAGAGAGAAATGAATACTCACTGAAAACGCAAAGTTAGAACCTTTATCTTAGGTATTTCTTGAAGGAATTTATTCATTATTTACGTAACAGTCTGAACTCCTGCCATATGCCAGACACTATATTAGGTATTGGGATATAACAGTAAGAAAAACACTAAAAAAAAAAAAAACAGACAAAAAGAAAAGGAAAGCCCAGGCCAATGCTTGAAGATAGCATACTCTTAGAGATTGGGATCAGAGAGGTTCAGAATCAAATTATCAGATTCTACGAGGAATGTCAAGAGGTTTGATCAGTCACTTTCTGACTTAAGCACATTCTTTCCAGAATGAAAACTGGGGCCATTTTATGATCTGTTTTTAAAAGACACAGTCTGTTTCTAACACTGAAAGTTCTAGCTTTGGGTTCCAATGTCATAATGTGTACTAGGAACTGGTATTAAAAGGCTCCCATATGGAGACCTTACCTTTTCAAACCTCTCATCATGTAGGGTCAGCTGTTCATTCCTCCTCATGACTGAGGATGTCAAGGAATACTCAGTAAAGCGACTTTTTGTTTCCTCTTCCCAGAAGAAGTGATTTTCTACAGCCCCAAGAGGTTTTCTAGGGGTAGACATATCCTCATCTGATGAGCCTGCAGGGTCGTATCTATCGTCTTCACTACCTCCTTCCTTCTCATCATCCACATCTTCCCACTCACTGTCATCTTCAGCCTCAGATTTCCTAAAGTCAGAGCCGTAAATTAACTGTCAAAACAACTTGAAAAACAACAGAACCAAATGACTTTACACAAGTAAAATTTGAGGGTATTTCAGGCAGGATGCTTGTTTAGGCAAGAACAGCTGTGCTGCATGACCTGTATGATTTCGTTGGAAAAGTAATGAACTAGCAATCAAGCGACTTGGACTTTAGCCCCATCTATTGATGGCTTGTAAGGACCTCAAGTCTTAAATTTTCTATCCTAAAATGAGAAGACTCAAAACTAAATGCTCTCAAAGGTCTCTCCCAGCTATAACTAATGGTTATAGTCCTATGGAAGCAACAGTCAGGGCATTCCTGCTTCAAAACAAACCACACATACTGTATCTCCATTCCCTCTTCCTCTTCTGTTGGCTTATTGGCCTGAAGAATGAAATCATCTTCAAGTAAATTATCCGGATTATCAAAATCAAAATCATCATCAAGAGCTGCAACAATGTCAGGATCAAAATCTAACCGAGGTCCTAGAAGGAAAACAAAAATTGAGAATTCCCAAGAAAGCATGATTTGTTCACTTAACTAACATAATTCTCAGCTATTACATGCCTGACTCTCTATACTGAGGATAAAACAGTGATTAAAATTTTTAAAAGTTCAGGAATAAAAACAAAACTGCAAGAAAATTTAAAAAAAGAAAAAGTTCCTCTGGTTCAAATACCCACTGGTAAAACACAGATCTAAAATATTAAGCTGTGTCTATTTAGCAAAATTCAAAGCTTTTACCCGCAGGAAAAAATTGGGCTTTAAATTCACCTGTTAAAAGCAACTCTCACCTGTTAGAAGAAACAAATTATTAGGCTGGTACAAAAGTAGTTGTGGTTTTGGACTGTGAATTTTAAATCATTATAACTAGGCTCAAACACATCTTTATTAATCAAGGTAGGAACCATTACAATCAACACATTTTTGCTAATGAGAAATAAGCTTATTCCTATAGTGTAAAAATCCATGCTTCAGGATTCGATGGAACTCTTAGAAAGCATTTTCTGCATCCTATTGGTTGTGGTAGTATTTTCCCTGCAAAGTTGTTGAAACGCTTGAAGAAGTGGTAGTCAGTCAGTGAGAGGTCAAGCGAATATTGCATATGAAGTAACACTTTGTAGCCCATTCATTCAACTTCTGAAGTGTTGGTTGTGTGACATGTGATCAAGTGCTGCTATGGAGAACTAGACCCATTCTGTGACCAATACTGGCTGCAGGCTTTGTGGGTTTTGGTGCATCTCATTGATTTGCTGAGCACACTTCTCAGTTGTAATGGTTTTGCTGGGATTCAGAAAGCTGCAGTGGATCAGGCCAGCAGCAGACCACCGAACAGTGATCATGACCTTTTTTTGGGTGCAAGTTTGACTTTGGGAAGTGCTTTGGAGCTGCTTCTCCATTCAACCACAGAGCTGGTCATCCCCAGCTGTTGTATCAAATCCACTTTTTCACTGTATGTCACAATCTGATCAAGAAATGGTTTGCTGCTGCATACAATAAAAGACGACACTTCAAATCGATTTGAGTTTGTCAGCTCACAAGGCACCCACTTATCAAGCCTTTTCACCTTTCCAATTTGCTTCAAATGTCGAATGACAATAGAATGGTCAATACCGAGTTCTTAGCAACTTCTCCTGTAGCTGTAAGAGGATCAGCTTTCATGGTTGCTCTCAATTGGCCACTATCAACCTCCTCTCATCAGCCACTATGCTCCCTCATCTTCAAGGCTCTCGTTGTCTTTGCAAAACTTCTTGAACTACTACTGCACTGTAAGTTTCTTAGCAGTTCCTGGGCCTAATGCGTTGCTGATGTTGTGAATTGTCTCCACTGCTTTACGACCATGACCCAGTTTTGAACTCCAAAAAAAAAAAAAAAAAAATCGCTTAAATTTGCTTTATGTCTAACATTATTTCTACAGTCTAAAATAAACATGAAATGAACAGCAACTAATAAGTCATTAGTAAAAAAAACACATAAAGCAGGAAATGCACGTTAAAATGATGTATAACATAACCACTTTTGCTAAAGAATGGATTCCTGTATCAAAGGGCAAAGTTCAACAATGCAAATCACAATTACTTTTGCACCAACCTAACAAATATCTGTAGCCTGTGAAATTCCTGTCTTATCAGACTTTTTGTCTTTTCAGACTATGAGATTTTAACAAACCCTAATCTGTTTTTTTGGCTGTGTTCTTCTATATGTAAAAATAGTAGAGTCCTAGAAACACTTTCAAGTTCAAACCTGTAAACTGACATGGCTTTCAACACCCTTCCCAGAGTGGCCATTGCTTGACCTCCAGCCTTGTTTCACATTAACCCTTACCCTTCAATCCAGACCTACTACAGATAAAAGGTGTGCAGATTCCTATGTTCATGCTTTTTCTTGGAATATCCTCTCTTCCCCACCCCACCTCCATCTACCTACTTAAGTTCTACCTAAGACATCAACCACGACATCTTTGGGGCTTCACAACAATTCCTTCATTTGTACTATGATTGTAATTTCCCATTCTTTGTCTATCTTTCCCAGCTGATGATAATTAAGAGGTCAGAGACAATGTTTTTTTCTGATTTAACCCAAACTCAGTCATAGTACAACTAAAAAATTTGCAGAATGGATTAAATGAATGAATGACACATGGCAAGTGTTAGTCAATAATTAACGCAGTTTAGCAGGAAATATCAAACACCACATCTGTGGACTTCTGTTTGTTCATTTTAGTCCTGGTACTGCAAAAAAGAATCCAAACATTATTAATTTTTGGTGTATCTAGAATAGATAGTAAGATGGACTTCTATAAAATACTTCTCTACACACTTGGGAGAAATTCTGAAAGCGAACAGATGAAGTATTTTCATGACTGCACCACATGAATCTAAGACTGAGTATCACTGTTTCCTTTGTGAGAAGTTAGGACAAGGCTAAAATTCCCCTACTAGATCACCAAAAATAATTTTCCCACTTTCCTCTCCAAATAGGAACTTTAAAGATTAAGAATTTGATGGCAATAAAGAGATGCTGATCACAGTTACCCTTCCTAACTTAATGATCTCTAATCTGAATTCAAACACATCTCAGTTATTGCAACACTTTTATCAGGGAAAGAAAAACTCTGTATCATTACTATATGTTGCTTTTTTGTAAAATACAGCTCTGTCCACTTGAAGTTAAAATTATACATACCTGAAACAGGAGCTGCTTTATTTAACAATCCAACATCTTCTTCAAACTCTGATGCAAACACTGAGGAAGGCAACTTAATTCCACTGGTCTTGAAAAATAAATTATGCAATGGTTAAATTTATTTAGAAATACTTTTCAACTACTAAGAGTTGAAGTGCCCCCCAAATTCATGTCCACCCTGTTCAGAAAGTGACCTGGTTTGGAAACAGGTTCCTCACAGATGTAATTAGTTAAGATGAGATGGTACCGGACGATGGTGTGTCCTTATAAGGAGGCCACACGAAGACAATAGGACACATGAGGGAAAACGCCATATGAAGATGGAAGAAGACTGGAGTGCTATCCTACGAGCAACAGAAAACTAAGGGTTGCTGGCAACTACCAGAAACTAGGAGACAGGCACAGAAAGATTCTTCCTGTGAGGCCCCGAGAAACAACAACGCTTTCGGGCTTCGGGGCTCCACAACTGTGACAGAATACATCCCTGTTGTTTTAAGCCACCCAGTGGTAATACGTGGTAATTTGTTACGGCAATTCTAACACAACCGTATTCTGCATTGTCTCACTTATACTCGTTACCAGTTTTGAACATGTATATCCCCATCATCTCAAAAGCAACTTCCTTGTAATACTTCACAAAACTTAATCTAGTACATCACTTCACTTAATCCTATTGACCCCGTGAGTTGTTAGCATGTTTTAGTCGAACACAAGCTAAGAAAGGTTAAATGGCATGACTGCCTGAGATTAGTTAAGTGAGGTTTGGGGGATTCAAATCCTGGTCTCACAACTCCACTCTCTTCAAATTTCAAAACAAAATTAGTCTTTTCCTACCTAAACCAGAGGTAACATCCTCATCTCTGGTATTGGCACTTTTTTTTTTTTCCCATTTATTTTTATTAGTTGGAGGCTAATTACTTTACAATATTGTAGTGGGTTTTGTCATACATTGACATGAATCAGCCATGGAGTTACATGTGTTCCCCATCCCAATCCCCCCTCCCACCTCCCTCTCTACCCGATCCCTCTGGGTCTTCCCAGTGCACCAGCCCCGAGCACTTGTCTCATGCATCCAACCTGGGCTGGTGATCTGTTTCACCCTAGATAATATACATGTTTCGATGCTGTTCTCTCAGAACATCCCACCCTCGCCTTCTCCCACAGAATCCAAGTCTGTTCTGTACATCTGTGTCTCTTTTTCTGTTTTGCATATAGGGTTATCATTACCATCTTTTTAAATTCCATATATATGTTAGTATGCTGTAATGGTCTTTATCTTTCTGGCTTACTTCACTCTGTATAATGGGCTCCAGTTTCATCCATCTCATTAGAACTGATTCAAATGAATTCTTTTTAATGGCTGAGTAATATTCCATGGTGTATATGTAAAACAGCTTGCTTATCCATTCATCTGGTGATGGGCATCTAGGTTGCTTCCATGTCCTGGCTATTATAAACAGTGCTGCGATGAACATTGGGGTGCACGTGTCTCTTTCAGATCTGGTTTCCTCGGTGTGTATGCCCAGAAGTGGGATTGCTGGGTCATATGGTAGTTCTATTTCCAGTTTTTTAAGAAATCTCCACACTGTTCTCCATAGTGGCTGTACCAGTTTGCATTCCCACCAATGGTGTAAGAGGGTTCCCTTTTCTCCACACCCTCTCCAGCATTTATTGCTTGTAGACTTTTGGATAGCAGCCATCCTGACTGGTGTGTAATGGTACCTCATTGTGGTTTTGATTTGCATTTCTCTGATAATGAGTGATGTTGAGCATCTTTTCATGTGTTTGTTAGCCATCTGTATGTCTTCTTTGGAGAAATGTCTGTTTAGTTCTTTGGCCCATTTTTTGATTGGGTCATTTATTTTTCTGGAATTGGGTTGCAGGAGTTGCTTGTATATTTTTGAGATTAATCCTTTGTCTGTTGCTTCATTTGCTATTATTTTCTCCCAATCTGAGGGCTGTCTTTTCACCTTGCTTAGTTTCCTTTGTGGCACAACTTTTCTGAGTTGGCTGCTTAAATGCTAGATCATAAATCATTGTGACCCACTCATTGTTTTGAACTCCTGCATATAGTTACTTCACATCTATTTTCTGGGCACCATCTTACTCATGGCTAACCAGGGCACAGATGACAGTTAGATGTTGCTTAATCTACCTCTAGTCCAATCTTTTATTCAGTTCAGTTGCTCAGTTGTGTCTGACTCTTTGAGACCCCATGAACTGCAGCATGCCAGGCTTCCCTGTCCATCACCAACTCTCCGAGTTTACTCAAAATCATGTCCATTGCATCAGTGATGCCATCCAACCATCTCATCCTCTGTTGTCCCCTTCTCCTGCCTTCAATCTTTCCCAGCATCAGGGTCTTTTCAAATGAGTCAGTTCTTCACATCAGTGGCCAAAGTATTGGAATTTCACCTTTAGCATCAGTCCTTCCAATGAACATTCAGGACTGATTTCCTTTAGGATGGACTAGTTGGATCTCTTTGCAGTCCAAGGGACTCTCAAGAGTCTTCTCCAACACCACGGTTCAAAAGGATTTATTCTTTGGCGCTCAGCTTTCTTTATAGTCCAACTCTCATATCCATACGTGACTACTGGAAAAGCCATAGCTTTGACTAGTCAGACTTGTTGGCAAAGCAATGTCTCTGCTTTTTAATATGCTGTCTAGGTTGGTCATAACTTTCCTTCTAAGAAGCAAGAGTCTTTTAATTTCATGGCTGCAGTCACCATCTGCAGTGATTTTGGAGCCCAAAAAAATAAAGTCTGTCACTGTTTCCACATCTATCTGCCATGAAGTGATGAGACCAGATGCCATGATCATAAGTTTTCTGAATGCTGAGTTTTAATCCAACTTTTTCACTCTCCTCTTTCACTTTCATCAAGAGGCTCTTCAGTTCTCCTTTGCTTTCTGCCATATGGGTCATGCCATCTGTATACCTGAGGTTACTGATATTTCTCCCAACAATCTTGATTCCAGCTTGTGCTTCATCTAGCCCAGCGTTTATCATGATGTACTCTGCATGTAAGTTAAATTAGCAGGGTGACAATATACAGCCTTGACGTACTCCTTTTCCTATTTGGAGTCTGTTGTTCCATGTCCAGTTCCAACTGTTGCTTCCTGACCTGCATACAGGTTTCTCAAGGGGCAGGTCAGGTGGTCTGGTATTCCCATTTCTTGAAGAATTCTCCACAGTTTATTGTGATCCACACAGTCAAAGGCTATTACTGCCAGATTAAAACTCCTTGTCTACTCTGTGTGTCCAGACTCCTTACTGTTACTCAGTAATGGAACCTCCACATAAAATCAAGTCCAGTTCCTTACATCATGGAATAATTCAAAGTAATTTATGGAGCACACATGTGCTAGCCACAATGACCCACAATACTACCTCATGTCCCTTCCTTTTGACTGGAATGATCCTTCTCTCTTCAACAGAATCCACCCTTTTCAGCGGCCAGGTCAGTTTCTTCCTTCTCCATGAAGCTCTTCTTGATTACTGTTTTGGAACTTTCCTCAGTGTCAACTCTCTCATTCTGCACACCATACAATCTGTTTCAACATGGGCTGGCACATATTTTCTGACTGGTCCCTAAGCTTTAGTCTCATCTTTTCAGCCACACAGTTGATAATGTGAGAGTCACCACAATGTGTTCTCTGTCTGTGGACCTCAAAACTGTCCCATCCTCAGGCAAGGAGCAGGCAGGAAGCCAAGCTGCACCTTCTCACTGGCTCACAGAGCTGGCTGGAAGCCACTGAAGAGCATGAGGGCCTATCCAGTAAGCTGTTATGGCTTCTAAAGAGTTTTTCAGGTGCGAAGCATGGGCAAAGATCTGGCTTTCTGCTGTGGAATCCTATTTCTGAAAAGATTTGCTGAGATATAGTTCATATATTACACCAATTCAGCCATTTAAATGCATAATTTCAAAATTTTGCCACATATTACAATAACTTTTTAAAAACTGTGGTAAAGTATGTACTTTTAAGACACTTTGTGTTTATCTATCCTTGGACTCTGGGGTTAGAAAGAGGAGGATCAGCTTGGGCTTAATGAATTATCTTTGGAGAAAAGAATCATATATATAGAGAGAGAGAGTTTAGACAGTAATTACATTTTGGATAAATGCCCGTGACTTTTTTAGTGGTTGCAACAATTCTGAATTGCTCTCTGCTGTGACAGCACCTGCTTTGCTTCATGAAAAAATCAGGGACTGATCACACATTACTAATTTCTTCACTGCCTTTCTGTACTGCTTTACTTTCTGTTTTTAGGGCATATTCAATACTCCTGGTTTACTCACTTTGGTGGTTTGTTATAAGTTACAGTTGAAGAAACACATGGGACTCATCCATATTTTTGCATCATGCTACAAAAAACCAATGGCACTTGTTTTTCAAACATAATCCACATATCCTTGTAAATATCACTGAAGTGCCCTTCAATAGTCTTACTCTGTTAGAAGAGTTAATTAGATAGTGGTTACTTTTACCCAAAATGAATTAAACAGTCTTTTACTGGCCAACACAATTTAGCTGGAAGAATGTTAGGAACTCACTAAAACATTTATTACTTAGGATAAAGAAATTGAGCCACTTTCCCTCCTTCAAAGGGTCACTGGAAGGAAATGAGTCAATAAGATACACATCCTACTTCGGATGTACAAGTTTGGGGAAGAAGGTGTAGAGAAATAGGTTCTGGTAAAGATGTGGTAATGGGGTGTGTGGCCTCCCAAGAGAGCTACGACCTAGTGAGTGAATGAACAGGCAAACAGTTATTAATACCTCTCTGGTATAACATGCTGACACCTAACACTTTTGACTTAAGCAACAAGTATGGACTGGAGATGAGAAGCAGGGGAAACTGATGCTCTTTGCATCTCTCCTTTCTGTCTATAAATCCAATATATTCATCTTTTTTAAGTGCCAAAAGTGATATACAAGTTTCACAGGAAAATTTACTATACACTAATACTAAACTAAAAATAAGGACTTCCCTGGTAGTATAGTGGCTAAGAATCTGCCTGCCAATGCAGAGGACATGGGTTTGATTCCAGGTCTGGGAAGATCCCACCTACTGTGGGATCAGCTAAGCCTGTGCCTAGAGGCCACGAGCAGCAACTACTGGGCTCAGATTCAGCTCTCCAGCTGACACCACTTCTTGCCTCAAAATATTACCTTGATTTAAAAGTGGTGGTTTACTCACTCACGGCCCCTCACACACACACACACACACTCAAACTGCTAAAAAGTCTTACTGAAGTTACTAAAGGCTCTTCTCGCCCGTCTCCCCTGTCAGGTGCACCGAAGCTACTTGTGGGAATCAGCTCCGAGGGCCCAGAGGGTTCCTTCAGGTGCTGCAGGTAGTCATAGTCGTCGTCAAAAAACACTCCATACTTCCTCTGCTCCGCTCGCCTCTCTTCATCTTTTATCTAGGATAATAAACAACATGGACACAGTGCCTGTTCCAAGGATAAGACCCAGGAACCTTCCAATGAGAACAGCTTTCAGAACATGGGGCAGATGACCCACAAACACTCTGGCTGATAGGAATGAGATAAAGACTTAAACTCAGGAGATGCCACATAAAATGAAAATGGAATAAAAACAGTTCCTCCTTCCACTAGACACTTCTGTGCAACAAGTCAAGCCAAGAAACACACACACTATTTTACTATGTTATGTGGAGAATTAAAAGACTAGGGCGCACTGAAAGGTAAGTACAATTTCCTGAAATTTATATGCAAAGAAACAATGCATAACACCAACTGGCTTTACAAAAAAGCTAAATATGCCTGGGTTCCCCAATACTTCCTTCCACTTTACCCACACTTAACAAGTATACTCTGACTGATAATTACCGAGTCAACCTCTTAAAAGCTCCCGTGCATTTTCTAAAGCTAACTCATGAGTTTTACATTTCATGAGATGACCAGGAGGCAAAAATGCAGTCTGTGGTTATGAAATGCCAATATCTCCTGGAAAGCAAAGACTTAGCATATGGTTGTGTCCTAAATAACAGAATAAAGCATTGTGGCTGATGGTTTAGTACATATTTTTCCATTACTCTACAAGACTGCTCACTTAAACATCTCCAATAAAAATATTCTCTCAATCAAAACAAACATGTATGATGTAAAAGTGAACATATTTACTGAGAATTAAATCACGTATTTTGTTTCTAAGAAGATAAGTTATCAGAACAGCAGCTGACTAATATAATTAAAAACTATCAACAATCCATCTACAAACTTACTGGCTTAAGAACAGAACCTACCTTCTGTGTAGGCAAAAGAACCCTCTGGGGTGCAGTCTCGTCTGCTGCTAAAGGATCTCTTTGGCTCCGGTGGACCAGGTGAAAAGACACAGCTTTCTTCTTCTCTATAAAAGGCTTTTTCTTCCTGTGAGGCTTCAAAGAAACAGAATCACATAATTAATCAGAACAACAGCAAAAAACACTGATTATACCCCACACAGGCATCTTCAATAAGTTATGGGAAGGATCAACAGATTGTCAAAACCTACAGTTAAAAAAAAAACCAAACTATCTTCCTTCAACAAACCTTTATTGGGAGGTACTCCGTGCCAAACCTAGTTACAGGTGCTGCGAATGTAGCAATGGGAAAGTTAAAGTTTCTGTTCTCCATAAACAAATCACCGAGAACGGGGTTTCAGGTGAAGGCAAGCAAAACGAAACACAGGGATGGGTACCGACTCAACAGTTACTTTCAAATGGGGGCTCAGAGAAGGTCCCTGAGAGTCTGAACTAGGATGGGGGTCCAACACAGGAAAATATGAGGAAGAGTTACAAGCAGGAGAAACACTTCCTGTATCAACTATTAAAACCATGACACAACAGCTGAAGTTGAAGTACAAGATTCACCATCGTTCTACCTTCTCATTTCACTACACACCCTCGAGTTTCTAAAGTGAAAGATCATTCCAGTTGAGTAGGCCCAATCTTAGAAGCTCCTCTTCCCCAGAGTAGACAGATGAGCAGACACCTGCCACTGGAGAGGCGAGCAAACCCCTCTCCGCCTGACACCACGAAGCACTGGGTGTCGCATCAGTGTGCCTTGTTTTTAGGCCTCTAGGAGGATAAACGGTAGGCCATCCTCTTCTGTCTACTCCACAGGAACGCTAGGCCGTGGAAGCCCCATTCTAAACTGCAAACTATGCCCGCGGTGGTGAGACAATGGGCAATGGGCCAAAAGCCGCCTGGCTTCACCTTCGGACGTGCCATCCCAGTTCCAGGATGCAGAAGCCATTGGCTTAGGGGACCCAGTCTGGCCTCTGCCAAAACAGGGCGCCCCAACTCCTACTTACCATGCTTGCAGCCGCGCGGCGCTCACGCCAAACAGGGACGACAGCACTCTCCTAGTCGGACGGAGGGTGACACGGTACCTCCCGAAGGCCTCTGAGAATCAGCTCACCGCCCGGTCTTTACTACACTCCACACGTGCGGCTCCGGGAACCGGCTGGAAACCACTCAGCAGGCCGTGGAAATGGACCAATCCCCGAAAGGCTGAAGGATCACAACCGGAAACTACGCAAAGCTCACGCCGGCTCAAGGATCGCGAGAAGCTACTGGTGGGTGGGACTGTTTCCTCTCTGGGAGGGCGGGGCTTTTCTGTCCGTAATTAAATCATCTGGGGACTGGAGCCGTCGGCGCGTGTGCGAGATGAGGCGCGAAAGGGGGTCGCTGTTAATGGGCGAACTGGCTTTTATATCGCCCTCTGCTGAGAACAGAAGCCACGGAGCTAACATCCCCATTGACGGTTGTATTTCCTGCCTATTCCTCGCCGTAAACAAGACAAACAGAACATACAAATAAACTACACAAAAGAAAGGTGGCCACTCTCCTGGGTCCCCGACGTTTCAAGTTCCCTATTTGGGTGGGACTCAGAGCTGGTTGCCTTAGCGACGGAGGATCCTCAGTTCAGTTCAGTCGCTCAGTCGTGTCCGACTCTTTGCGAGCCCATGGACTGCAGCACGCCAGGCTTCCCTGTCCATCACCAATTCCCAGAGCTTACTCAAACTCATGTCCGTTGAGTCGGTGATGCCATCCAACCATCTCATCTTCTGTCATCGTTTTCTCCTCCTGCCTTCAGTCATTCCCAGCATCAGGGTCTTTTCAAATGAGTCAGTTCTTCACATCAGGTGGCCAATAGTATCAAGTTCAGCATCAGTCTTTCCAGTGAATATTCAGGACTGGTTTCCTTTAGGATGGACTGGTTTGATCTCCTTGCAGTCCAAGGGACTCTCAAGAGTTTTCTCCAACACCACAGTTCAAAGTATCAGTTGTTCGGTGCTCAGCTTTCTGTATGGTCGAACTCTCACATCTATACATGACTACTGGAAAAACCAAATCTTTGACTAGACAGACCTTTGTCTGCAAAGTAATGTCTCTGCTTTTTAATATGCTATCTAGGTTGGTCATAACTTTTCCTCCAAGGAGTAAGCATCTTTTAATTTCATGGCTGCAGTCACCATCTGCAGTGATTTTGGAGCCCAAGAAAATAAAGTCTCTCGCTGTTTCCCTAGTTTCCCCATCTATTTGCCATGAAGTGATGGGAGAAGATTTCATAATATCAGTTTTATGAATGTTGAGCTTTAAGCCAACATTTTCACTCTCCTCTTTCACTTTCATCAAGAGGCTCTTTAGTTCTTCTTCACTTTCTACCATATGGGTGGTGTCATCTGCATACCTGAGGTTATTGATATTTTCTCCTGGCAATCTTGAGTCCAGCTTGTGCTTCATCCAGTCCAGCATTTCTCATGAAATGGGGCCTTGCTATTCTAGGCAGCACTTAGGCTTAATCAGGTCTTTATTTTCCGCTTAATGAACTGTGTTCAAACATCCAGTTAATAACCCTTCCCCCCCAACTCTCTTGACAGTTGAGGAATTCCGACTAATATATTCAGAATCTCTTTGGTGTTTACATACCTTAGCTTGGGAGGTGGAAACTAATGTTTAGTCTTTTTCAAGCTATCCCTCAAACATTTGGTCATAGTTTAAGCAAAGGCTATAAGCCTATCTACTTAGGGCTTCCCTCATAGCTCAGTTGGTAAAGAATCCGCCTGCAATGCAGGAGACCAAGGTTTGATTCCTGGGTCAGGAAGATCGCCTGGAGAAAGAAATGGCAACCCACTCCAGTATTCATGCTTGGAGAATCCCATAAACAGAGGAGCCTGGCAGACTACAGTCCATGCGGTTGCAAGAGTCAGGTACAACTTAGCAACTAAACCACCACCACCACATCTACCTATTACCACCACAAGATTTCAGATGGGTGCTGGCCCACTCTCAGAGCTTTTCCTGGGCAAAAGGGGGTGGTAGTGTAGTCAAGTTTTATCAGCAGGCCTTTTTTCAAATTTGTGTTTCCTCTTCCCAATTTCTGGTATCTTTCCAAAGTCTAAGTTTCCTTGAATTGTGTCTTTATGTCCTACCTATGGTGGTGCAGTGGTAAAGAACCTGATTGCCAATATAGGAGGTGCAAGAGACATGGGTTCCATCCCTGGGTCAGGAATATATCCTGGAGGAGGAAATGGCAACCCACTCCAGTATCCTTGCCTGGAAAATTTCATGGACAATGGAGCCTGGCAGGCTACAGTCCATGGGGTTGCAAAGAGTTAGCATGCATTACTATTATAAATTTCTATGGAATATTATGCTTTTGTTACAGTGAAAATTACAGACAATTTAGGATCACAGAACTTGTGTTGGAATAATGCTTTGTAATAGGGATACTATCAGTACAGAACACTCCTATGTGCTACACATTCAGTATAATTAAGCTTCATGAGTGCAGGTTTTGTTTTGATCTGTTTTGTTTACTACCTTATCTATCTTCAGGACCTAAAATAGTGCCTGGCGGGTACACTCAATAAATACTTGTTTAAATGAAGTAACGTTCTGACACTTTACCTGAATTATCTTAGATCTTCCTGACCATAGCACTATGAGAGAGGTAGTGTTATAAACACTGAGAGTCAAAGCAAGTCAGATCAGAATTGGATGGGTTTGTTTATCTAAAAACATGCATCATTTTCCACTGAAACACAAATTTCCCCCTATAATATTGAATAATAATAGTAATATACTTGGTATACTAGCTGAAATTGGTTTCTGGCCTTTGTTTTACTCTTATTGTGTAACCTGGGGCAAGATACCTTCAGTTTACTGACCTGAATGTAAAATGGGATGAGAATATTATTAACAGTTACCTCATGGGATTGTTGTTGGGTTAAGTGAGAAACCACATGTGAAATGTCTGGACCTGTGCATGGCTTGTGATCAGTGCTCCATGAAGATGGAGCCATCGTTCTCATCTCAGCTAAGTGCATTTACCTACCATCATTGTTGCCTTAGAATCACCAGCTCCTGAAACTAGGGTCTTCAGCATCTGAGACCTGTTGGTGAGTATGTGCTCTGCCTCACATCACATTCACATCATAGGAATCTGTAAGCTTGCATCTTGACCCAAGCTATCAGCTTCCTGGAATCCTAGTCCTTTTGCTTTCCTTTCATTTCTGGCACCTTTCATGTCACTTAAATTACATGCATAGATTTTTTACTTGCTTCTAGTCCATAGTACAGAGAAGGCAATGGCAACACACTCCAGTACTCTTGCCTGGAAAATTCCATGGACGGAGGAGCCTGGTAGGCTGCAGTACATGGGGTCGCTAAGAATCAGATATGACTGAACGACTTCCCTTTCACTTTTCACTTTCATGCCTTGGAGAAGGAAATGGCAACCCACTCCAGTGTTCTTTCTTGGAGAATCCCAGGGACGGGGGAGCCTGGTGGGCTTCCGTCTATGGGGTCGCACAGAGTCGGACACGACTGAAGTGATTTAGCAGCAGCAGCAGCAGTCCATAATAATTGTATGTTCTTTAAAACTCTTTTTAACTGCACATTGATATCGCTTGGCTTTCTGCTGACTGACTCCTGTTCTTAGAGTCACAAGTACATACATTTCACTGGTGAATACCCTTTGAAATACTGATCCAAATTAATTTTCTTTACTGTCTTTCCAATTATAAAATGATTTTTTAGTGTTCTTTGGTACGTTTCAGTTGTGTTCAAAGCACTCAGATAATGTGTAAATGAAATGATTTTACAGTCTTGGAGACAAAGTCAGGTGATGAAGAAGCAGTTTATTAAAACTTCATTGTAGTACTTTCTTCATAGTCTTAGGCCACATTGTCTATGGGGGTGTTTTTATCCTTTTCCACAACTTCTGTTACATGTGGTGATGATTCTCATCTTCCTCTCTATAGCCCAGACCTTTTCCCTGACTTTCAGAGTCACGTATCCAACTGTACATCTATTGGCATATAGCTGTAGATACTAACTTTTCATAATTGAATAAATAGGGAGGCAAAAACTGGCATTTTCAGTGCTCGTTGACCTAATGGTGTGTTCCTGGATGAACTTCTGACTTTGGTTGGCCCAAGTCAGACAATCTGGAATAGGGAGTCCTCAACATAGAAAATAATTTGCCCCTAATTGTTCTTGTAGGTATACTCAGCAGTTCAGATTCAAGCCATAAATGATCCTTTCCCACAGTTTAATAAGTCTGTTGCCTCTTTAGTTTAGTCCCTGATTCCTTTGAAATCTTGGTCATTGCCTCACTGAGTCTTCTCCAACCTTTGCTAACCTTGCTACCATATTATTCTTTCTTAAAGACAACTCTTGTATTATTCAGATTCAGAATTTTCCAATGAGTCTCCGCTGCCTATTCAGTACCTCCCAGGGGCCTCAGTCAGCCCTCAAGATCTTCTGCAGTTTCACCACAGACCACGGTTTCACACTACCTTCCTTTTATTTTTCACTCAAATTGAGTGAGACCAATTTTCCCCCAAATACAGTATGGACTCTTTCAGCATGATTTTGCTTACATCATTCTCTCCAACTGGAATTTTCTTCTATTTTGTAACATCCCACTCATCCTTTTAGGAGGGATTGAAATTTTTCTCCCACTGTTTGGTTCCTAGAAAAGGCAGCACTTACAGCAAAAGAGCAAAAACCTTTACATAAACATTACATTTTAAACCTTTCTCTAGAGTGTTATGCATTCTACTACTAGTGTCCACTTTTTACAGGACAGACTTCCAAGTTCACAAACTGGACAAGGGCTTGGGTTGTCTGGACAGCAGTGCTGGTGGCAGCAACTCCATGCCACGTCTGAGTTGAGGTCCCACAAAGAGTTTAGTCAAATTTAATAAAATTTCATAAATTTGATGCTATGAAAGCACTGCAGAGAATGAGAAAATTGTCTCTTACCTCCATTAAGTTTTATCTTATTTATTTATTGGCTGTGATGCACAGCATGTGGGATCTTAGTTCCCAGATCAGGGACTGAACCCACACCCCCTGCACTGGAAGTACAGAGTCTTAACCACTGGGGAAGTCCCTCTGTTAGGTTTCACAGAGTAATGTTTCCATCACTGATTCTTTTGGCTCTTTTCCCTTACACTACAAACCTACAATAAAACATTTTGGTTACAAGGGAAAAAGAAAGTAATGGTTCCATGTAGAACCTGGTTTTGTGTGAGAAAAATGGAAAGTGGTTGTTAAACTACTATATCTACCTTGGAGATGCACCCCTGAGTTTTAATAGCATACTTGGATCCAGTTTTGAAACCTGCTCTATTTCTTTGGTCCCGACCTTTTCTCTTACAAGTCCTCCCTCTAGGGTTGTTTTTGTCCGGTTGCTTAGTCGTGTCCAACTCTTTGTGACCCCATGGAACTGTATCACACCAGGCTTCCCTATCCTTCACCATCTCCCAGAGCTTGCTGAAACTCATGTCCATTTGTCGGTGGTGCCATCCAACCATCTCGTCCTCTGTCATCCCCTTCTCCTCCTGCCTTCATTCTTTCCTAGCAACAGGGTCTTTTCTAATGAGATGGCTCTTTGCATCAGGTGGCCAAAGTATTGGAGCTTCCACTTCAGCATCAGTCCTTCCAATGAATATTCAGGGTTGATTTCCTTTAGAATTAACTGGTTTGATCTCCTTGCAGTCCAAGGGACTCTCAAGAGTCTTCTCCAGCACCACAGTTCAAAAGCATCAATTCTTCAGTGCTCAGCCTTTTTTATGGTCCAACTCTCACATCCCTACATGACTACTGGAAAAACCATGGCTTTGACTCGATGGACGTTTGTCATAAAAATTGCTTTATGACACAAAATAGCTTTTCAACTTCCATCTCATACCTTTGCCCTTGTCTTAGAGCATGAGGGAGGTTCACACATAATTTTTAACCATGGCTGAAAAACAGGAAAAGTATATGGCAATTCCTTTTCTAGTCAAAATATGTTCCCAAGATCTCTCCTTGGTTGTAAGCATATTAAATAGTAGGCATAATGAGGAAGTCTGTTTATTTTCTATATTACTAACTCTAAAGGGACTATCTTTATTTTTTGCACATTATAGTGTGAGTGAAAATAGCAATTTCAAATCTCAGATGTAAAAAAGACAGACATAAAAAGACAGCTTATAAAAAAAAGACAGCTTATTTGTAAAAATAAACTGTAAGTTGCTGTTTAAAGCAGTAACTCTTTAGACGGTTATTTTATTTATTTATGTATTTTAAATATTTATTTATTATGTGGTTGTGTTGGGTCTGAGCTGTGGCACTTGGGATCTTCCTTGTGTCATGGGGGATCTTTCATTATAGCACACAGATTCTCTACTTGTGGTGCAAGGGCTCAGTAATTGTAGCACACAGGCTGAGTTGCTCTG
This sequence comes from Muntiacus reevesi, assembly GCF_963930625.1. Lineage (NCBI taxonomy): Eukaryota > Metazoa > Chordata > Mammalia > Artiodactyla > Cervidae > Muntiacus > Muntiacus reevesi. The sequence continues at coordinate 177,966,070 of NC_089251.1, forward strand.
TGGCATGCGGGATCTTAGTTCCCTGACCAGGGATCGAACCCATGTCCTTTGCATTGCAAGGCAGATTCTTAACCACTGGATCATCAGGGAAGTCTCCAGACAGATATTTTAAATTAAAGGTACAAGCCGTGAGGACTTGCATACAAAAAGTTTTAAGTCAGGTGGAGTTGAAATTACAGGGATTTAGAAAAGCTATCTTATTCTTGCTTTACAGGTATGGACTCTGAGCTTTTAATTTAGAAATACTGAGCCCTGTCTGAATACAACAGAAATAACAGAATACAACAGAACAAGCTAAAGCTGGGATTTCCCAATGATTTTATTGAGGTAACTTTTCCCAATTTTATACATATATGCATTTATATATACTTAAGAAAGCTAAACAATGTTCTAAGGCACTTGGAATTGTGCACGGCAAAGCATACTATAATATCATACAACTACACAGAGCATAATCTTGCTTTTTAAATAACACAAACACCAATACAGAATAAAAAAGATAATACATAGTCTTTCTTTCAGGTTACAATAGTGGAATTACACATACATATGTGTGTATACTTGTAGATATTTATACCCACATACTATAATACAGTACAGGTTTCAGAACAACACACACAAAAAAGAGAAACTGTCATGTTAATCAGTATACAGTTCCAGTTATTTGCACTCACAGATATTATACCTGTGTAATATGTAGGATAAGATCACTAACTGGAAATTAGAAATCAGTCAGCCTGATAACAATCACAGCTTACCATTCTTATCACTTTCACCAAAGCTTGAAATAACAGAAGAATGCATATAGTTCTTTATTTAAACCTCACTGTTACACAGAAAAAAAAAAAATGACTAGGTTGAATTTTTAGTAGGTACTCAATCTGGTGAAATTGGTGCAGAATGTTGTGAACGCATTGGCACATCTCTAAGCCACAGAAGAAATATTTTTAAAAATAAAAATTAGTGCCTATATTTTTAGTGATGAAAGTGGTTTGACCCTAGATTCATTCAGGTTGTTTATGAATGCTAGTTAGCACTGCCATGGTGACTTCTTCATGTAGAAGCTCTGTAAGCAGTGTAATACATAATCAAACTATAACAAAACATCCAGTAAGGGAAAAGCCCCCCAAACTGGCAAGTGGCACAAATGTTATTGGCATTTTAACACAGCACAAAATTGACCTGAGGGCGGAGTGGCATTCTGCCTCATTTACTCCCTTCAATTTATTCTTAAAAAAAAAAAAAATTTGGTATTTAACAAGAATTCTTAAGCACCATCTTAAAGTTCACAATATAACCATTTTTATTGACTGAGTTACTCTGCTTCAAAAAAGATTTTAGAAATTTTAACATTGAAAAAAAAATTATAGTGGCTAACTTAATTTGATCCTTTAGTCAAAATTCACCCAAGTCATTTCAAGACACATTTATCATTCAATTTTGATGATAAAAAGTTACAAAGAGAATAAGTATGTTTATGTATAGTTAAGATAATATTTCACCCAGGTAAAACTCATCTGGTTTTATGAATGACCGTCATTGAAGTATGAACAATATGCATGCAATCCACAGCTCACCCTTCTTTCCTTCATAAGTTAGTATTCACAAATCTAAGAAAAGTTGAACTGCATGAAAGTCTCTGCAGGGGAAATGCAAGTATTTGCATGTAGATGAAATGCTTCTTTAACAGGATAAATGAGATTGTTTAGGAACTCATGGGATGCAGTTTACTAGGCGAAGCCTAATGGTGATTTTCATAGACCACCAGTTTTGTTTACGTGTGGAGAGTTAGCAGTCGTGTTTGTGGTTAAGTCATACAATGATCCTCATGACACTGCCTAGGGCTACGACCAACAGTGTAGTTGTGAAGTCAAATTGTGAGGCAAAAAAAAAGTGTGTTTCATGTGAACTCTGTCCTTTACATACAGGGACTAACCAAGTGATGATGCCTGTTGGAACTGCCGAGACTACCCAATAAACTCCTCCAGGAAGAACTGGAAAACTAAGGCTGCCGTCAGAAGGCTAGATGCGGAAGGCAAGAAAAATGACAGAGAAGAAATGATTCAGAGCCCAAAGAAATGCAAGGCAGTCGAGATGAGGTTTTGTGATAGACCCTTTTTCCTGTGTCCTCAAATTGCAGTAGACAGCGGTATTTAAGGGAGGTGGCAGTGGCCTCCCAGGAGGGCATGTGAACACGGGGGAGGGCTTTTTACTTTTAGTATTTACAACAGTTGGGCATCTTACTGGCATTTAGCCAGCAAGGGCCCGGGAGAGTAAACATCTTGCAGTTCGTGAGACATTTCTGTATAACAAAGAATTGCCCAGCTCAAATGCCAGCGCTAGCCCCACTGAGAAGCACGGATGGAGTGCTCTGCTTACGCGCACCGCTCTGCCAGCTAAATGGCATCGTTTCTGTAGTAAATCCTAGCATGGCTAAAAAATGACCCTTGCCTAGAGGGCTGGCTTCCAGTGCGAATAGCTGCTATAGGATTCTCCCTTTCTCCCTTTTTTTTTTTTTTTTTTTTGGTGCCAGAAATCTTACAGTGTATACAATAGGGTTTCTTAATTTGGGATGACCCTGTCTTCAAAAAAGCATAAGTGGGCTATTTTGGGGTTGTTTTCTTGAAATGCTAATGGTGGTTTGCCATTTCCACAAAGAGTTTATGCTTTATGGTTACAAAAAGTAAACAGAAAGTGAAAATGAGAATGGTTTGGGAGTATTCCACCCTATTTCTACCACCCTTTGATCACTAACAAATTATAATAGCGCCTCAGGCTGCTCTTCGAAAATTCGGTGTCCTCTATCTGGAGATGTGCTTTCTCCTCAGAAAGATGGTCCTATTAATTTGATGATTACTTCTGCTGTTGCATTCTCCTCTAGGAAAAGTTCATTCTGCTTTGGCACATGAAATACTATGACAGACACTTAGACACGCAACAGTGGAAGCCTAGCCAGTTCAAGTGGCCACGGGAAAATTTTGTAAATAAGTCGTTATCTTATTGGTTCCTTAGTGCTTGTAACATTCTCTAACCATGTGAAGAAATTAATTCTTGTCTCAAAATATATATATTTTCATTAGTAAGGTTAGGCTTCATAATATGATTGTATCTAGGAATGTTTAAGGCTACTATACTGATGAAATGACATAAATTTATGTCTTATACTAGCTTGATTTCATCTTACATCCTTTGAAGATTTCTCATTAGGTGTAAAATGTGCTGCTGGAACCACTTAAAGAAGTATTCTGACACTTCTGAAGACGTTTCGCTGTTTAAATGTAGAGACACTGTTATGTGATAGACAAGGTTGCTTTTTTCTATTGTGAATGCAGTATAATTTGTGACAGTTGTGTCTGATTCTATTAAGGATAAATACAATGCCTGTTTTGTGTTAAAATGTGGTACACATTAGGATATGCGGTGTTAGTGCAGATTTTTCTATTTTAGGTGTAAGCTATTGTATTTTTTTTTAAGTGCCAATGCAGCACTGAATTAATTGCAGGTTGTAAAACTTGAGTTATGAGTTTTAACGACTTATCTCTCATTTTCAATATTTGATGATTATTAAGGAGTGTATTTAATTCCTCTATTTCCTTAAAAAGATTTTCACTGACATTTCAGAAGTTTCTCCTAACACAATATATTTACTAACGTAAGAGAAAGGTAAATGATTACAATCAATATGCTAATACAGGACATGAAAAATGAAAGCAGAAAGTCAATTTTTCTGAATAAATCAGGTAAAATGTGTTTTTTCCCCCTCAATTGGAAACAGCTGTTCAAATACCCAAACTAGTTCTCTACTATAGATTTAATTTTAGGAATTATCATAAAGGTAAACTATATTGAACAACAACAAAAAAAATGCAAGCTATTTCACACATATAAGAAATTATCAGGCAAGGCTGCCTAAAATTAATGCTAATCATCAGAGAACTAATTTTGTCAGAACATGAAGATAATGCTAAAGCTCATGGCATCTTCTTATTACCTTAACGTTAAGGTTCTTTTTCTCCATTTTAAAAAATATGGAAATGATCACTTTGGTTTTTACAAAATCAAACTAGTCTGTCTAGTTCTTTCATGCCTGAACTTTTCTGGAGATGGACTTGTTTTTCTTCCTTAATCATATCTTAGGGACTCAGAAAAACCACTTACTTCTATGTCAGCCTAATGTCGCACATGAAATAGCAAAAACCCTGATTTTGTACTGGAAGAACCCAACTCACACACACATTTATTTTTACAGAACCGCAGCTTACTGGCTGGATTGCAGAAACGCTGGCACTAGACAGATACATAATTCTATGGCGGCTGGTCCACATCCTCGTATCCTTTCAGAGCTGCTTTGCAAGAGACCTCTGGATGGGCTGCTGATATGGATATGCAGTGTTTCTGCCTTTTAAAATTAGCTATTAAAACAGAGCTTCATTCTGTGAATGTAGCTTAGCTCATAATCCTTTCATTCTTTTTATTTAAAGGATCATTCCAATGAAATAATTCATGGTTCCAATTCTTAAACTAGTAGTGGTTAATTTTTTTTTAAATTTTCTTAAAAAAAAAAAGAAAAGTTTAAAACTTTTCCCTAGACACATCAATCAGTAGAAGAGAAAGTGTGGGCAGTTCATAAATCTGGCATATCATAGCAAGAAAACAATATATTGAGGACCCAGAATCTCATTTTCCTTCTCAGAGTCTTATTTTTTGTACTAAGTGCATCTTGCTATAGGGAATTAAAAATTATATCACATGTACTGCTAGGGGGGAAAAGATTGTTCCTTTTATCAACCAAATAGAGACTTTCTATGACGTGCATCTTGAGTGACAATCAGTGATAAATGTCTTATATTTGCCATTTTTATAGGAGCCTTGTGACTAGAAATTAAAACAATGTTCTAAGATTATAAGTATAGAAAATTAAAATAACATTACATGCCTTGGTATTTTTCCTAAGACACTAAAATGACAATAAAACAATAACAAAAGGAAAAACATGACTTCAGCAAAAAAAAAAAACCTGGAACATAGTTAATATCTATGGCTGGATTTAAACACTATGAAAGGAACAAAATTTCAACCAGATTAAAGACACTAGGGCATGCAGAAAAATTTTTTCAAAGCAAAAATAAGTTATTCTATCAAATAAATGACAATAGTGCAAAATTCTAGGTTTATTGTATTAATGCACACAGCTGTGTACAGCAAGAGAGGCAACGATGCCATCTACTTTTCTTAGTTATAAAATGGTCCTGGCTTTTTTGTCATAGGCCAAGTGGGACGACATTTTTTATTTCTTACAAATCCAATTTTAAGTGGTTCTTTAAAATATAAATGAATGGCAGGACCCAAATTTACCCATTAGATTAAAGGTCTGCTTTTGGTTGAAATAGAAAGTTACAGTTTTCCATACAATGAACCAGAATTACTTCAGAAAATCCTAGTCCAAACTCTGAGAATAAAATAGTCTCTTTAGGTCTTGTTGTGTTGGTCTACATCACATGTGTTTTTAATAAAAGGGGCACAAAATAATTGTGAAAGAACAATTAGATGCAAGGTAGTATTTACACGTGGTCATAGGTACTTGGGAGCGGAAGCCACGCTATGCCCATGACTCCATGGAAAATAGCAAGATGACAATAATGGCTTCTTAATGTAAACAATATTGACTGTAGGCTCATGGGGAAATCTTTCGTAACTTTAATTCACTTTTGTACTGAAAGTCAGTTCTGTATTTATGGATGCAATTTGCAGACTCTTAAAATACCAAATGAAGTTCTCCTTACTTAACAACTTAGCAGAAATTTTCTGTTCTTTTAAGCCTTTGGGTGAGTTTTTTTTTTAATCCATGTGCTTTTATTTTTTTAATAGCAGCAATCCAACTTAATGCAGCATGAAAACTAAGTAGTTCTTTCCATTCCCATTCAGAGCCAACTGCTGGCAGAACACCTGTATTTTGCTTAAGTTTAACTTTGGATTCAGACTGTTTTAAAAGGTGCCATGATTGTAGATAGTATCTTCCTTAAAACAAGTAGGACTGTTTCAACTTTGGAGATAATTAAGCTAGGGAAAGACCAAAAGATTCATTTCTAAAGCTTGCTACAGATTTATAGGGTCGCATTACCTCTTTATTCCCAGTCCTGTTATCCTTGTGGAAGATTGGTATGTTGGGTAAGGAGTATTTAAAAGAATGTAAAGTGTGTATAGCTATGCTACTTGAAGCATGCAACAAAATTTGGGTAAGCATGCTTATTAAGAGTCAGTAAAAGCCTCTTGCATTTAAGAAAAAGATACATGAAAACACTCAGACTTATTTCTGGCAACTGGATTCACTGGCACAATGACAAGAAAATAATGGTACTATGCTGTACCAATATAATGGTGAAACAAGAATATTCTTCTAGGATCAGGTCTAAGAAATCCACATTGAGTGATTAAACTCCCAAACCCCTTAATAAGTTCTCAATTACCCAAAGCCTCTTCAAAAATACATTTATGCTTCTATTTCCTTTTTTCATTAACGTAATGAAGTATTTCTCTTGCTTTCTGATTTTCACCGCCCTCCCCCCTTCGCCCCCCACAACCCTTTCCAGTGCTCAGAAATTCCATTCCCCATTCTTTAACCCACACTCTCAAAGGTGGCTTTCTGGCAACAGCGATTGTCTTCTGCTCATCTTCTTTGATTAAAACTCCTGATGAAGAATAACTGGTGTAAACATGGTGTCCCTTACCATCAGACCACATGCTGGACAGCAGGGCTGCTGAACAGCCGGGTTGCTGAACCATCCCTTTGCTTGTTGGCCCACCCGGACTGCACAAGTAGGGAGCAATTTCCACACGCATCCTTCACCACAAGTTAAACAGAAACACACACATTCAAATCCCAGTGCAATATCAGGTTTTCAGGAAGTGAGGCTTCCGCCCAAGATGATCAGTCTGTTTCCCAAGAGTCTCATGCTTCATTATGGACGATGAAACCTGAAATACGAAACAGAAACTCTGTGATGTGGTAGAGAAACACAACTCTATTCAGTGACGTGAATATGGTACAGTCATGTTTATGATCAAAGGCGGCTGTAGCATCCTCAACTGAATTACTGGTCTCTTAATAAATTACTGTCATAACAGAAGATCGTTATAAATGTCATGTGGGAAAACAGACAGCTCTGCAAAAGATGCTGGTTTCATCATCCGAGATAGAGAGCAATCAATACACAAAACATCACTATCTTGAGGGTCATGTTCTAACCGATATTGAACAAAGTGAGACATTTCATAAAGGATTTGGTTACACCTGATTTGTCAATACAAAAAGGAAAACACCATCATGTAGTCACTATTTCACTAGCTTCAGCCTCTCTTCACTTGCCACTGAAGACTCCAAATGTATTTTCTATACCTGAATTTTCAAACACCTCCCAAGCATTTCCTTACAAATGTTCCACAGGCAATATGCTAAGCATGTATACAGATACACAAATTATCTTTCCTTGTGAACCTGCCTTTATGTTTTCTATCTTGTTAAATGTTCTACCTTTTAAAATACTTTCAGTCTAGAAGCCTAAGATTGCAACTTTCTCCCTTTCACCCTCCACGTCTCATTAGTTACCAAGTCCTGCCCCGACTGCCTATCTCTGGATTCATTCAAGCCTTCGCCACCTTTTGCTGAAACTACTAATGATACTAACAGCATGCTAGCTAGCTGGCTGGATTCATGTCCCTCCATGAACAGTCCTGGTGATTTTGTAGCCCTCTGCTTTTGAACATGTTCCTCTCTAATATTGCAATCACTCCTTTCATTTTCCATATATGTTTTCATATCTAAGATCAAGGTCAAAAGCCATCTTCTCCAGAAGCCTTATCTGATTCACTTCTTCAGAATCACTTCTGAATCACTTCTGTGATTCCACAATTATGCAATTCTACTTGGTATTTCATTTATCTTGCCTACTCTCATGTTCATTTGTTCAAGTAAAATCTAATGTTCATCTGCCCAGACTCCAGATTAATTTCCCTGTCTCAGGCTCATAGATTGGGAGATCAAATCTATGCTCCACACTGTCACTGGCATTATTACCATAAATACTGATCCAATCATCCTAGATCTTTGTTAATATCATTGCACTGTTCCCCACTATTGATAAAATTTAAATTTCTTAGAGTGATGGCTGAAGCTTTTCAGGCTGTGGCCCAACCCATTTTCTAACTTCACAACCACTCCCTAAATACCCTAAATTCCAATCATGTGCCCTCCTAAAGGCTCTCCACTTTCCTTTACCCTTATCTTTCCTCCCATCTCTATCTCCTACAATCTTCCTCTGTGAGTTCCCCAAAATCCTTTTTCCTCCACCTCTCAGAAAAGCAATAATTGCTTCTATTCTGTGTACCCACAATATTTGGTTTATACCAGTTACTGATCATTGTGTGTGTGTGTGTGTGTGTGTGTGTGTGTGTGTGTGTGTGTGTGTGTGTGTGTGTATGTATGTGTGTGTGTGTATGGGTGTATCTCCTTTTAGATCATGAGATGCTAAGAAAAGACTTGGGCTTACTCACTTTCATATACTCATAGAATACAATATCTAGTATATGGTATTATTTAATAAATGTTGCTATGTTGAATCAAGCATTAAAAATGAAAAATTAAAGACAGAAGAACAGATGAAACAAGATTGGCTATAAGTTGATAATTGGAGCTATATGAAGGATGTATGGAGCCTGTGACATGACATTACTTCAGCATGTTCGACCAGAAGTCAAAATAAAGTAGGTTATACCAAGTTTTCCAAAACGAGCAAACACGTTGTGATTCAAGTAGGGATGTGTCCACTATGAGTTCAATTCTTGACTCTGTTCTGTCCACACCCTTGGGCAGGTGTGTGAACCTCCATGTTCTACACTGTTATGCAGGGATAACATGACTGCTTCAGTCACCTGAGCTTTATTCCTGCCCTCTGATCATGCAAAATCCTTCCCACCTCAGGCCTCTTGCAGCAGCTCTCCCCACTACATTAGCTGATCCCCTTAGGGGAAGTGTTTTTCTCTCCCCAAACAGTGCTGACAGCTTCCTCTTGTCATTTAAATCACAGAGTAAGTTTAATTTCCTCCAGAGACCCCCTTCTTAGTCATTCTATCCATAGCCACCCTTGCTCTTGGCACAGCGTCCTGTTACCTTTTTTTTCATAGCACTTAGCACTTGTCTGAAATGATCATATCTAGGGACTTCCTGAGTGGTCCCACAGCTAAGACACCGTGCTAAATGCAGGGGGCTCAGGTTCGACCGCTGGTCAGGGAACTAGATCCCATGTGCCGCAACTAAGACCCAACATAGCCAAGTAAGTAAATATTTAAAATAAAAAAGAGCACCCACCTTTTTAAAAAGAAAAGAAGTGATTATCGTCTATTTGTTCATTTACTTGCTAAAGGTCTGTCTCCCTCACTGGAACACAAGCATGTGAGCGTGAGGAGTTAGATATGTTCTAAACTCCTAGGGTCCAGAAGAGTATGATTCACTCTCTGTGCTCTGTAAATACTTGCCAACACATGAACGACTGAGTACATATTTATAGGTGCGCTTGGTTATTTGATTACTTGTTCTATAAGTAACTCTATGTAACTGAAGAGTTTAATCATGAGATCCACTTGACGCAATTGCACCTGAGTATATACTGATCCATGATAACCCATTTGATATGGTATTCCATCATGCTTTCTAGGAAGAGTCAACTATAACCTGAAGAAAAACTATGCAAATTGCATAAAAATATTTCAAGAGTAATTGAAAACCTCTTAAAATCAAACATATAAAACGTGAAAGAAAGAGAGGCAGATAATAATAATACCTAACTATTAAATTTGGTGGCACTACCAGTAAAGAATCTGCCTGCAGGAGACATGAGATGAGGGTTCTAGCCCTGGGTCTGGAGGAGAAAATGGCAACCCACTCCAGTATTCTCGCCTGGAAAATTTCCATGGACAGAGGAGCCTGGCAGCCTACAGTCCATGGGGTTGCAAAGAGCTACACATGACTGAGCACACACATTAAATTCTACCATGTGCCTAGCACAATTCCAAGTGTTACACATATACTACCTCATTTAATCTTCAAAATAATCCTATGAGGTAAGTACTCCTATATCCTTTTTGTACAGATGTAGAAACTGAGGCACAGGGATGCTCAGTCATGTACTCAAGGGAGAGAGCTTGAAGGCCAGGCTCTAGACTCTGTGTTCCTAACCTATGTGAGACTATGAGATTAAAACATGTCTATCTATGTGTGCATGCATGCTAAGTCACTTCAGTTGTCATCCATGCTTTCATTCAAAGGGTACTTTTGTTGCCCTCTGGGTAGAATGGAATGGAAAATGTAATCAACTGGATTTCTACACTCACCAGTTTTGATCAATTCTGACCAGAGAAAAATCTTGGTCCACATTTCCAGGCTACACTTTGATTGCTACAGTTGTTTCAAACACATCTGCCTTTTGCCGCCACAAAGAGAACTAGATGAAAATGGGCTCAGCACAAACTTTTCTCAATTACCAGAAAAAGCCAGGCCAGTGATGTCCTGGGGTAGGGGGCGGCAGGGAGAGTGAAACAAGAAGCAGGACAGAGGAGCACCACCCACACCACATGGAGGGAGGAGGAATAGCCCTGGGAGCTCTGACAACACAAACATACTGCACCTGCAGGATCTTCACACCCTGACCTATCAAAGATCCCTCTTTGTAGCAATTTTTTAAGGTCTCTCCAAATTTGCAGGACCAATCATTCCCAAGTGTCCTAATCTTCACTTGGTCTTGGTTCCAAGGACACGAGAGGCTTTCTCTTCAATCAGTAACGTCTCTGGGATGAAGAAGGTAAATTAAGAATAGGGTTGGAAAAAAAGAAAGAATAGGGTTGGGTGGGACCTCCCAATGCAAGGGTCCTGGGTTCGATACCTAGTCAGGGAACTAGATCCCGCATGCTGCCACTAAGATCCAGTGCAGCCAAATAATAAATAAGTAAAAATTTAAAAAGAAATTGGGTTGGGCAACAATGGGAGTAGCCGGTGGACCAGATAACATTTAGAACCTTTTCCTGGAACGTGTCCTGCTTTTAATTTCCAAAAATTAGCAGGACACTACAAAATTTTTTGTGTTTTTCTGCAGATGCTATTTGCCCATGGATCCCATTACAGAATGAGTTTACAGACTGGATTTTGTTGGAAAGTCAGGCCATCAGCATAGCGTCTAGACTGGCGAGGAGAAGATGACGACTAACCAATACTCTGAATGTGGTAATATGCTGACAAAGCTGGGGGGTCAGAACTGTAACCTCTCCTTATAAGCACTGCCCAGATCTGGTCAAAATACCCATATATTTTCCTACACTATCCAATCAGAAAGGAACATTTATATCCTGTTTAAATTAGGCATCTTATCTTCAAAATCAACTCCAACATTTTATGGTGAGAGGTGCTGAAAATGCAAATTTTTCTTAAGTTCAGTACCACTCGTTGGCTTGCATTCATTTTGAGGTACACGAAGTTCAGCTTTACCTCCGGGGAAGTTTGCCTATCTGACAGAATGACAGTTTGGCTTTAGGCTTCAAGTTGATGAAGCAATAAATAGAATTACTGTGCCCTCACAATCCTTAAGCTTCTTGTCTACCCTTTTGTCAGAACTTTCCTGAAACTCAAACTTGGAAGCTATCTATATTTTCTTCTTGTTAAAAACATCAATAATTTTTTTCTTATATTCATACTTTTGAGAGAAAGTGAATAGAAGCAAAACACCAAGTCATGGAATTCAGGTAAAGATAACTCTTTCCTATAACGGTTCCTACACAAATACATAAAAATTTTCACCTTCCTATAAATTCATTTCCAATAATATAAAATATGAAATGACTCACTAAATGTAAAATATTATTTTCCTATACTTCCCCAGTTGATATATTCAGAAATCCTGAGTAATTAATTTTCTCTTTATTTAAAAGGGTTTAATGGTCAAAGCACATACAATTATGTTAAACAAATGAGGAGGTTCTCCTAGACCACTGCTTCTTTTTCAACTAAAGTCAGACCACATGCTGGATGGGAATTTGTGAGTCTGAATACAAAGCCATGCTTGCAACTCTGGTGGTCTAAGCGACATTTTGCAATTCTTTTCAGTTTCTGTCCAGGTAGCAAGGAAATGGAGCCCTCGAGAGAGTATCTCTGCAGAAGCAGCCTTCCCATTGTGGTGGTAGTGGTTTAGTTGCTAAATCGTGTCCGACTCTTGTGACCCGTGGACTGTAGCCTGCCAGGATCCTCTGTCCATGGGATTCTCCAGGCAAGAATACTGGAGTGGTTTGCCATTTCCTTCTCATTCTCTGTGGAGGGCCCCTAATTAATGTTTTTTTTTTTTTTTTTTTTTTTAATTTTTGGCCACACTGCATGGCATGTGAGATCTTAGTTCCCTGACCAGGTATCGAACCCTTGCTGCCTGAGTGGAAGCACGAGTCTTAACCACTGGGCCACAATGGAAGTCACTGAATTAATGTTTATTGAGGTCACTAGTTCCCGCCATGTTGCATTTTGATAAGCCTGTGTAGAAGCTCAAAGGGTAGTTTAATTTATCTGTAAATCTACATAGGCTATAATAGCTCAAGATGGCACAGAATGAGATAATTAGTGTATTTTTAAAAAATAGTTATTTATCTGGCTGAGCCAGGTCTTAGTTGCAGCATGCAGTATTATTTCAATTGTGGCATGTGGGATCCAGTTCCTCTACCAGGGACTGAACCCGATTTCCCTGCATTAGGAGTACAGAGTCTTAACCACTGGACCACCAGGGAAGTCCCTAGATAATTACTTTAAACACACACACATCACAAACACACTTCTCAACATAACTACATTAGGGAAACTTGAAAAGTAGAGGAAAAAACCCCATAGGTCCACTCTATGACACACCATTAAGAGTTTTTTTTTCTCCTTAAGACTTGGCATTACTTACTTTTATCTGTCAATTCATTTATTTATTTTTATCGAAGCAGAGTTGATTTATAATATTGAGTGAGTTTTACGTGTACAACAAATTGATTCAATCATATAAAGAGTTTTTTTCAGACTATTTTCCATTATAGGTTATTAAAATATACTGAATATAATTCCTTATGTTATATAGTAAATTCTTGTTGCTTATATAGTTTATGTATAGTAGTTTATATATGTTAATTCCACACTCCTAATTTGTCCCTTCTACCCTTTTGTCCCCTTTGGTAACTACATGTTCGTTTTCTATGTTTTGAGTTTGTTTCTGTTTTGTATATAGGTTCATTTGTATTTTTTAGATTTTGCATATAAGGGATATCAGATAATATTTGTCTTTCTCTGTCTGACTTACTTTACTTAACATGATATTCTCTAGGGCCATCCATGTTGCTACAAATGGCAATATTTCATTCTTTTTGTGGCTGTTTTAATGTTATTTCCCAATCTTTTTCCTATGCATCTGAATTTTAAAACAAACCACTGCTATATACGTATACTTTAGTCAGTATCTGGATTTTTCCACTTAACATTATGCCAGTAATCTCTTGAGGCCCATTTTGATTCTAAGAGTTATCAATTTAATGATTCTTTGCTTAATATATTAAGCAAGTAATATAGAAACTAATAAAATTATATAAGGGGCTTCCCAGATGCCTCAGTGGTAAAAGAAACCTCCTGCAATGCAGGAGATGTAGGTTTGACCCCTGGGTCAGGAAGATCCCCTGGAGGAGGAAATGGCAACCCACTCCAGTATTCTTGCTGGCAAAATCTCATGAACAGAGAAGTCTGGCAAGCTACCATCCCAAAGAGTCAGACACAATGAGCAACTGAGCACCCACGCACACACACATGCACCCACAGAGAATTATATGTATGAAAGTATTATTTTGCATACTCTAAAAATGTTCTTGTTTACAAAATTCCAAGTTTATTTTTAAAAGCAATATTCTCTCTTGATTATAAGTCTGATATATGTTGACATTTAAAAAAATTTGGAAAACAGAATAATCAAAGGCTATAACTGGTCATAGATCCTACCATTCAGCTGTAACCATTTTCAAGTTTAGTTTTTTATGTAAAGTCTTTTCAAACAATTTGCATGTCTTTATAATTTAAAGAATTACTTTAAATTGTAGAAATCCCATTTACTTTGGAAAGGGAAGTGGGTTTTCTTTGCCATGGTGATTTCTTTCCAGAATGCACTGGCCCTATTTAATAGTACAGTGCTCTTCAAATAGTCTTCTGGGTTTTGAACAGTGAACCAGGTGGGCAGCTGCTGGGGCGAGGAGAAAAATCAGTATGTGGCTGGACAAGCTGAAATGTTCTAAAGAATAGAGGTTAGAGCTTGGTACCTTGCAAGCCAAAGGATGAACTCTTATACGAACCACTTCTCCTCATGCTTCTCAGATGGCCCTAGGATGCATTTCAACTTCAAGAAGTATCTGGAGAAACTGGGAGAATCAGATGAAGGAGTGGATCTTTCCACTCTAGATGGATGGATGGGCTACAATCCATCTTCAGGTCAAATGTTCAGAGAACGTACTCATGATGGAGTTTTTAGAGGTGTCTTCTCGGTACACCCATAGCAGGCATGTCGTGGTATTAGTGCCAGCACACTACTCATGAAAAGCTACCATGCTGGAAACCTCATTGACAGAAAGACATCTTTGGAAATGGATCCTTCATTTTTCTAAATTTAAAAACATTTTCAACAAGGTGATACATTCTTATGTTTCAAAAATCCAAAGGGTTCAGAAGGGTAAGTTGTGTCATCTTTCCACCCTGCCTGGTCCCTAGTCATCCAGTTTCCCTCCCAGAGACAACCAATGTCACCAGCTTTTTATGACTCTCTCTGGAGATCAGAGCCAAGGAAGGGAATGGGAATGTGGGAATGGGTGCTCCCAGAGTTGACTAACACATCACTGTGTGGGAGATTATCTCTGGATAAAGAGGTGCCTGGGCAGACGAAGCAGTGCTGTCTCAACCCTTTTATTAACCACCCTAAATCCGCAGGCAGCTAATAGGTTTAGATTTTGAAGGGAAGGCTTACTTGATATAAGCAGATAACGCCTGGCGCTAATGAGAAAGGCTAATAATTGAGTTGCTCTATGTCAGGTTCCATTTAAAGAGCCAGGTCATGATTCATGGCGTGTTTATTCCCTCTAAGGATGACTGGGGCTAAGAGCACCATAATCTTCCATATGAGCAATTTTCTAAATGTAAAACATTATCATATGTTTGTATTATTTTGATAAGACTCAGCGGCATTTACCAAACCTCTTAGCGTTTAAAGAAATACTGAAAACAATTTGAAAATCATAAGTATTATTTTTATAAGTCTCAGAGCCTAAATATATCTTGACCATAATGCAACACTAATGATGTAATATAAATTAATGGAAAAATACCAGAAGACATTTGCTTTACTGCCAAGTTTTAAACAACACCTAAGCAAGGAATATTTATCTCAGTGATACGAACACTTCTTCCTTCCCTGGAAATTTAATTTTCTAGAAAATGGAACTGTAATTGACTTGTGTGTGCTTAATTGTTCAATCATGTCCGACTCTTTTCAACCCCATGGACTGTAGCCTGCCAGGCTCCTGTGTCCATGGGGATTCTCCAGGCTAGAATACTGGAGTGAGTGGCCATGCCCTCCTCCAGAGGATCTTGCCAACCCAGGGACTGAACCAAGTCTCCAACACTGCAGGCGAATTCATTACAGTCTGTGTCACCAGGGAAGCCGAGGATTACTGGAGTGGGTAGCCTATTCCTTTTCCAGGGGATCTTCCCGACCCAGGAATCAAGTGGGGGTGGGGGGTTGTCTCCTGCATTGCAGGCAGATTCTTTACCAGCTGAGTTACCTGGGCATTATATTTGTTTCAGTTATACAACATAAGTGATTCAGTATTTTTATCCATTATGAAGTGATCACTATGATAAGTCTGTTACCATATGTCACTGTAGAAAGTTATTACAATATTGTTGACTATATTTCCTGTGCTGTACATTACTTTGCTGTACATTACTGGTATTTTGTACCTCTTAATCCCCTTCATCTAATTCACCCACTCCCCCACCAATGTCTTTAAAGACATTTTAAAGAGTGTTAACCAGTATATCGTGGGAAAAACCCCTAAAGCTTACCTTCATATCAGTTGTTACCAAGAAAACAAAACAAAACCCACTGCAGATACCATCACACCCTGACGTCAGGCTGCCTTACAAAGGCTGTTTCTAGTTTTGGGATCAGTATTTGCTTTCCAGAAAGATCTACCATGGTATTCTTCATGCAGTCATCTGTCCCAGTATGTTTTTTATTTTAAAAAAAAAAAAAACAATTTAAGTTTCAAAGTAAGGAGATCAAACCAGTCAATCCTAAAGAAAATCAACCCTGAATACTCATTGGAAGAACTGATGCTGAAGCTCCAATACTTTGGCCACCTGATCACTGGAAAAGACCCTACTGCTGGGAAAGACTGAAGGCAAAAGGAGAAGAGGGCAGCAGAAGATGATATGGTTGGATAGCATCACTGACTCAAGACGTGAACTTGGGCAAACTCTGGGAGATGGTGAAGGAGAGGGAGGCCTGGCATGCTGTGGTCCATGGGATTGCAAAGAGCAGGACACCGCTTAGTAACTGAACAACAAAAGTCTTCAAAGATTTGACCGACACGCAAATTCTTTGAAAAATCTTATATAATGGCTGTTCTGTATAGCAAAGGGGCTTCCCAGGTGGCTCAGTGGTAAGGAATCCGCCTGCCAAAGCAGGAGATGCAAGAGACAGGCTTGATCCCTGGGTTGGAAGATCCTCTGGAGTAGGAAATGGCAACCCACTCCAAGATTCTTGTAGTGGAAAAGAAGCTTGCCTGGAAAATTTCACGGACAGAGGGGCCTGGCGGGCTTTAGTCCATGGGGTCACAAAAGAGTCAGAGATGACTGAGCGCACACACACACATATAACAAAGCACTTAAACCCAGGAGAGAGAAACACAGAACAACACCTATGAAGTGTGTGGTTCAGACTATATGATCACTCAAGCCTCTTCCAGTTTTAGCAGCCTGTGAAACTGAAGTGTGTTGGCAGAAGAAATGGTAGGACGATAGTGAGCTTCTGTGGCATCAGTAAAAATCAGATTCCTTTCTAAGCTATACCTTCTAAAAACTGAGCTTCTACCCTTTCTAAGCTATGTCTACTGTGAGTCCAAAGTAGACATGTCTGTGCCCACACTCACTTTCACCAGCATCTGTTCTGGGCATAAAACTTCAACTGAGTCTCTTTAAGAGCAGAATAAGTGATGCTAATGCTTGTTTTTTGGACCAGAATATAAAACTAAGAAAGAAACCAAAACACAGCCCTCTGGAATGATTTAGACTTCTTTGGAAGAAAACAAACAAACAAACAAGGATTTAATTTCAGAAATGTTCACTAGATGGTGTTGTGCTAAACTATATTTAAAAAAAATTTAAACTGTGATGAAATACATGTAACATACAATTTACCATCTTACTCACTTTTAATTTGCACAACTGCATCTTGTTTACCTACCTGGTAAACTGTCGACTCTCTTCATGAACTTCCATTTCTGTGCTTTTAAATTCATTTAGTTCTTTCCGTATTGCTGCCTAAGTAAGAAACAATAGATAAACAGAATTACTAGTTAGAGCACACATTTCCTCAGCATATATAGAATCAATGAAGCAGACATTCTTTTATGAAGTATCTTGAAGAAAGGAATTTCGAGTTCCTACCTCTAAAGATGGGATAAGTGTAGTATCGAAACTACAGCCAAACAAAAACCAGGACAGATCTCCTGCAAGTGTCACTGACGAGGCAAGAGAGGAAGGGGGCTTTTGCCAAACCCACCCTGAGGCCTGATCTATATGAGTCACACACCCACCGCATCCTCGATGACCACAAGGCAAGCACAGGTCATGAGTTTTTCTGAGAAACAGTATCATTTTCCTATGAAAGTTCTGCATTTCATACCACCCACAGCAACATGGCTTTGACAAGCTGCCACAGAGCTACAGAGAAGGCAATTGCTATTTATTCTTTGGTATTGAAAGTTTAGACAATTAGAATGAAACATTTCAGCACAGCACTTAAAGCCACGCAAAGAAAATATCGAGGAGAATGCTGTTTCCATTATTATTTATTGAACACATAATCCAGGCTGTGTACATGCTGGGGTTGGAAGAGATGCTTACGGGTTGAAAAGCTGAGATACTCATCCAAATGTTAACACTGGTTATCATTAACAATACTGGCTAGATCATGGATGGTTTTGTGGTTTCAATTTTATGCTTATCTTTATTTTCTAATTTTTCTATGAAGAAGTTTTTTTTGGGGGGGGCTGCTTGAGATCTTTGTTGCTGGGAGTGGGCAGACTGCTCTAGCTGCAGCAAGAAGGGGCTACTCTCTAGTTGTGGTATACAGGCTTCTCATTGTGGTGGCTCCTCTTGTTAGGGAGCATGGGTCCTAGAATGCACGGGCCAGTAGTTGCAGCTCACAGGCTTAGTTGCTCTGAACCATGTGGAGTCTTGCTGCAACAGGGATCGAACCTGAGTCCCCTGCATTGGTAGGCAGATTCTTTACCACTGAACCACCAGGGAAGTCCTTATGAAGACGTTTTGTAAATGAAAAAATACTCATAAAAAGCATCCTCAGAACCTCTGAGAAATGGACGTCTCAGCTGAAACACAGAATGAAGTTACAAACCACAGTGATAAGAAAATCTACTTTGTGATTGGGGGCTTCCCTGATGACTCAGCAGGTAAAGAATCCACCTACAATGCAGGAGACACAGGAGATGCACGTTTGATCCCTGGGTCAGAAGGATCCCCTGGAGGAGGAAATGGCAACCCACTCCAGTACTCATGCCTTAGAAACCCCACAGAGCCTGGCTGGCTACAATCCAAAGTGTCGAAAGGAGTTGGACATGACTGAGCAGAGCATACACACTTTGTGGTTGGAAAATGATGTATTTTAGAAAAGGAAAAAAACAGAAGAAATCCCTGAGGCTTCTCTCTGGCTTTCTCTCATCACAAGCGATCACTCTGCAATATATAAGCTTTTCCCCAATGCTGCTTTCAATCTTATGTTTAAATCCCATAGTCGCAGATTGTTTTTCTCTCCAAATCTATTCCTCAGTCCCTGTAGTTTCTATGAGGAACCTGAGGCTGGGAACTGTGGCAACGGTTCTTGCCACTGGCTTTTGAAAGAGGATGAATCCAGTAGAGAAATATTTCAGGGCCCAAGTCCCCTGTGATAAGAGTACATATCTTGTTTCACAAATGAGATCAACAGTAAGGACACTCTTCTTTACTCAGTGTAAAAAACTGATACCCGGAACCAGGAGCTAAAATAGTGAAGAATGCGGCTTCCATGATGGTCCATTGGCTAAGAATCCGCCTCACAATGCTGGGGACATCGGTTCGATACCTAGTCTGGGAAGATCCCAAATGCCGAGGGGCAACTAAGCCTGCATGCCATAGCTGCTGAAGCCTGTGCTGCTTAAGAGCCTGTGCTCTGAAACAAGAGAAGCCACCACAATGAGAAGTTTGGGCACTGCAAGGAAAAATAGACCCCGCTCACTGCAACTAAAGAAAGTCTGAGAGCAGCAACAAAAACCCAACACAACCAAAAAAGAAACAGGTATGAAAATGAGCAAAGACTCTCTACTCATCACCAATTAACATCTATCAAAAAGCTTTCCTTCATCTACTCAAGTGTCCACTGATAGGTGAATGGATAAAGAAGATGTGGTATATGCACACACACACACACACACACACACAATGGGGTATTACTCAGCCATAAAAATAATGAAATCTTGCCATTTGCAACAACATGGATAGACCTAGAGGGTACTATGTTAAGTGAACTAAGGCAGATAGAGAAAAATAAATACCATATGATTTAATTTATATGTGGAATCTAAAAAAACAAAATGAACAAACACAACAAACTGGAAACAGATGCATAGATACAAAGAATAAACTGGTGGTTGCCAGGGGTGAGAGGGGTAGGGAGAAGGATGAGTAAAAGAGGAGAGAGAGATTAAGAGGTACAAACTTTCAGTTATAAAATAAATGAGTCATAGGGATGTAATGTATAGCACAGGGATACAGTCAATAATATTGTGACGACTCTGCATGGTGACAGATAGGCCCTTACTTCAAATCTCACACTCTTTCTAACAAAATGAACTTCAGGACCTATGTCATCCACATAATTGTCTCAGATTTCCATGCTGTGTGTGTTGGTTGTAATTAGAAATGATGAGTCAATTATAGGCAATGAATATGATGTGAAATTACAGGGGCTGGTTGTTTGAAAATATACATCAGAAGGATGTGACTCTAGGCAGTTACAGGAGTGCAATACTCATTTTAAAAATCTACTGAACAAAGACCACAGCTTTATTCCATAAGTTACTTCCTCTTACCATTTAAAGAGAAAGTTTCCTGAAAGAGTTTTGAAAGGGGAAAAAAAAGTAATTAAATGCCCTTTATGTCAGGGAAATACACGGACAATAATCTTAAATCCTTTCTATACAAATAAGACCAGAATTGAAGTCTAATAACTATTCACGTAAGTGTAAATGAGACTGATATTTTTTTGAGTTGTTTTTGTGTGTGTGTTTTTGTCTTTTTTTGGCCTCACCCTGCAGATGTGGGATCTTAATTCCCTGACCAGGGATTGAACTTGTGCCCCCTGCATTGAAAGCATGGAGTCTCAACCATGGGACCACTGGGAAAGTCCTGGGGCTGATAGTTTTTTGAAAGATAATGCGACAGGAAGAGGTAGGCAGAGTTAGTGGGACTGGAGCCTGAATGGTGCTGAGTTCTATCAACCACAGGAAGTCATTCAGCCCAAACTAGGTATTTCTAAGATTGAAACAAATCAAGCCCACAGAAGACAGTACTGGCATCGAGGAGTAATTTTTGGTACCATGAGAATTATAGAAAGGACAAAGGGAAAAAAAAAAAAAAGACTTGAACTAGGTTAAAACTGACTCGTGATGATGGTAACAGAACATCTATGTATCACTCCCAGCCCACTCAAGGGTCAGCCTGGCCAGAGGTAACAGGTGATTTGCTGAATACACGGACCTTGCTGCCTTCTCAAACAACATAATCTGTGAAGCCAGGATGAACTAGAACTCCCATCATTTTCATGCCCTTTATTTATTTCTTTGATAAAAATTTGATATTTAACATGGAGAGGATTTCTTGACTACTCATCAAGATCAATGCCATGGGTAGGTAAGTATACTCAGCTGTCTGGGTAAGCACAAAGAAGCCAAAGAATATCTCTGTATGGAATTAAAATCTCAGTCTTTCCTAGGATTTGTTTAGATACTGTATTCCTGAAAGGGTGGTATGTTCTATTCATTCTTATGTTCCCAGCATCTAAGCTAATACTTAATATAATCAGTTCAGTTCAGTTCAGTTGCTCAGTCATGTCCGACTCTTTGCGACCCCATGAATCGCAGCACGCCAGGCCTCCCTGTCCATCACCAACTCCCGGAGTTTACTCAAACTCATGTCCATCAAGTTGGTGATGCCATCCAGCCATCTCATCCTCTGTCGTCCCCTTCTCCTCCTGCCCCCAATCCCTCCCAGCATCAGGGTCTTTTCCAATGAGTCAACTCTTCATATGTGGTGGCCAAAGTATTGGAGTTTCAGCTTCAGCATCAGTCCTTGCAATGACCATTAGGAGGTTTTTAATAAATGACTACTGGGTAACTTGTTGGACAAACCCGTGCATCATCTGAAAAATTATTGGATTCTCTTTCATTGGATAAATTTAGACTAGACTGTAAACTGAGGCTTCAATGAGTAATGAAAATGTCACCAATGGGGAAAAAGCTTAAATTATCAAGCCTGACTATGACTGTAATACTGGTAAGAGTTACCATTTATTGATGAGCTGAAACTTCACAAATAACCTACCTAATTCTCAAGATAGATATAATTGGATCTACTTTACTAGTGAGGAAACCCAAGTTAAATGACTTGGCCAAGGTCAAACATCTATCTAGTGGCCAAGCAGGAATCAAATCCATAGGCACCCAGCTCTATAGCCTGCCTTTTCCACCCATGGAGCTTCCAAGGCCGACCCCAGGGAGATGACAACTGCTGTGTAAGCCTTGGTCTTCAAGCCAAGTTGATGCCCTTCTCTGGCTCTACTTGTCACCTTAGGGTTCATCTACCTCAGCACAGACACTGATATAGGCCACATGTAGGTTATATAGGCCACATATCTTACCATATGTGTATTTGTTTCTAGTGCTCTACCCAAGAACTGACTCAATGGATATGAGTTGTGAGCAAACTCCAGGAGATGATGAAGGGCAGGGAAGCCTGGCAAGCTGCAAGCCATGGGGTCACCAAAAGTCAGACACAACTAAGCGACCGAACAACCTACCCGAGCACAGATATTCTAAAATAAAAAATTTTACCTTAAAGGTGACTTAAACTCAGTCGAGTTTACAATTAACAAGGCATGTCCCCCACCACTTCTCTTTCCCATTGTGGGCAGTTTAACATGACTTCCAGATTTGAGGGTTTCTCTGGTGGCTCAGATAGTAAAGATCTGCCAGTAATGCAGGAGACCCAGGTTCAATCCCCGGGCTGGGAAGATCCCCTTGGAGAAGGGAATGGCTACCTATTCCAGTATGCATGCCTGTAGAATTCCATGGACAGAGGAGCCTGGTATGCTATAAAGTCCATGGGGTTGCAAAGAGTGACTAACACACACCAGATTTATGACATTTCCCAGAGCGCCTGGCAAGTGTTTTCATAGACTGGGCATTGATTGGTTATTGACTAATTGACATTGATCCCTTTTCTTTACACTTGAAGTTCAAAGAAATTTTAAATGCAAAGTGGTATCTTAGTGGGGCTAAGAAAATAGCACTAACAAAAGAGAGAGAGAAAGGATGGCTTTTTTAGCCTGGCAGGAAGTTCAGTGTTAATTTTGAAAGCAGAGGTAGAAATATTTACTTTCAATAGTTTTTTTTTCTTTAAATGGGATACATAGTTCAAAAGCAAAACTTTTTAATATGAAAGATAAATACAAGTTTTTATTATTAATGAACTAAAACTATATTATTATAAATCTTATTATATATTATGAAATATTTTAAAGTAAAAAGCAACAGAAATCCAGAAATGATTTTTATAATAATGATGATTAGCATACCTTTTCATTCTAAAATAAAATATATCCTAAGACTGTTGATACTTTTAGTATCTCTGGGTAATAAGTAACATTTCACTATACACATCTTTTAACATCAAGAGAAAATAAATGATCTTTTTCCAGTGTTAGGTTAAAAACAATATTTTTAGAAGCTCTTAAAAATATCATGCATTGATGTGCACTGCAATTGTTATTTCCTTGCCTTGTATTTTTGAATACTGATTACTGCCAATGAACATGAGTCACCTGTGTGTATACAAAGTACTATATATTAAAAGCATTTTTATTTTATTTTTTAAAATTTTTGAAGTATAGTTGATTTACAATGTGTTATATAGCAAAAGAAGTATTTTAAATTGTCTTTTTTTCTATTTTCTACCTTTAAAAAGTATACAACATTTTTTTCTATCCAAAAAGAAATTGTTCTTATTTTTCTTTAAGGAAGAAAAAAAAACCCTACAGTACAAATCCAGTTCTAAAAATGCAGTCATTGAGACCTTCAGAATCTCAGGGTTAAGGGGAGAGAAAATGCGAAAGGGAGAAAATGAGTCTCATGTATGGGTAGAGAGGCCCCTGGCTTAGCTCTGCTGCTCAGGGTTTAATCGGCAGGGGAGACATGAATGTCATGTGTTTTCAAGTTACTCATGAACAGACATTAAGCCTGCAGAAGAAAACTTGACCAAATACATCTCCCCTGCAGCCTACAAGTTCAGCACAAAAATCTACTTTTGTTTCAATAACAAAATTTAAAAGAAAAACCCTCTCTGTTATTATAGATCGAGGTGGATAAACTTTACCTTCCAATAACAGACAAGGGTTAGGAAGGACTATTTCGAGCATATGGGAAAATCCAGTTCCCATAAGAGGGTGGTTAATCATTTAGACTCTCATTGTTTGTACACTTTGCACTTGCATGTGATTTCTACTCATTTACCTGGCCACCCTCTACCTGCTTTTCTGAAGTTCAACATTTGAGTAACATAATAACTGGGAATGGTGGAAATGGCAAACTGTGTTTTCCAAAGATGGCAGCAATAACAATTCCAGCTCACACACTCTTCTGCAGTATGACCTTGCCACCACTCCCCCACTGAAAGGTAGAGCTAATTACCCTCCCCTTGAATCTGAGCTGACCTTATGACTTGCTTAGTACTAACAGAATGCTGGGAAAGCGAGGCTGGGTGCCTTCTAAAGCTGGGTCAGAAAAATCCATGCAGCTTTTACCTGGTTCTCTCTGGGCACGTGCTCTGGGACAAGCCAGCCACCATGTAAGAAATCTGACAACAACTCTGAGGCCACCATGCTGAAAAAGCCACCTGTCGGTGGTTTGGTGGACAGCCCCAGCTGAGCCCAGGGCTACGCCTAGCCTCTGAGACATCGTCAGATGGTAAAAAATCTGCCTGCAATGCAGGAGACCTGGGTTTGATCCCTGGGTCAAGAAGATTCCCTGGAGAAGGGAAAGACTACCACTCCTATTCTTGCCTGGAGAATTCCATGGACAGAGAAGCCTGGGAGGCTACAGTTCATGGGGGTCCCAAATAGTCAGACACAGCTGAGTTACTAACACTTTCTTTTCACTTTTCACCAAGACACCAGACATGTAAACAAGCCACTTCAGACCCTCCACAGAAGCCCATCTGTCAGCTGAGTAACAGTCAATGACCTGAATCTCTCTTACCTAAGGGCAAGAGACCACATTAAGTAGTTTATAGGCAATTCTTGGAAACCCATAAACTTGACTAACTCCTTCAGGAAACATGGTAGTGACTGATGGTGGGCTGACCCAGGGCCTGAGTATCACAGACTCCTTCACGCCCCCGTGGCTGCCCTCAATCCGCGTGACTCCACCTGCCTGGGAAAGCCTCCTCTTTTGGTGCACCTTCCTCCGCCTCGCTGACCATCCCACCCTCAAGGGTTTTCTCCTCACCTTTTCTGCATAAGCAGTGACTTGCTGCTCCATTGATTATGCGCCACTCTATCACTTACTGACTTTTCCTCCCAGAGGCAACCTTTCCCTTTCCTTTGGCTCCTTTCTCAAGGCATAAAAGATTGCTTGGGTATTTCCCACAGGTTAGGTAAAAAATCATTCTCTTGATATTCTTATTTTCCAAATCTACTCACTCAAGCTTGCAGCATCCACAACCCTCAAGTGACCACACTATACCTCTTCTTCACAGCAAGACTCTTGGACTGTGTTTTATTCTCAGGGTTCCCACTATAGTCAGGCTTCCACCTGTCAGTCTGCTAAAATGCCTCCTCTCACTACATAACAAACCACTTGTGAGCTGACACTCCCCTCCCCACCTCAGAGACATTTCATTTCAGTGTTTTTTAATGGCCCT
The DNA here is from genome assembly GCF_963930625.1 of Muntiacus reevesi. NCBI lineage: Eukaryota > Metazoa > Chordata > Mammalia > Artiodactyla > Cervidae > Muntiacus > Muntiacus reevesi. Next base: position 177,991,637 of record NC_089251.1, read on the forward strand.
TCATGTTGGCTTCAGTTCAGTTCAGTCGCTCATTCGTGTCCAACTCTCTGCGACCCCATGGACTGCAGCACACCAGGCGTCCCTGTCCATCACCAACTCCCGGAGCCTACTCAAACTCATGTCCATTGAGTTGGCGATGCCATCCAACTGTCTCATCCTCTGTCATCCCCTTCTCCTCCTGCCACCAATCTTTCCCAGCACCAGAGTCTTTCCCAATGAGTCAGTTCTTTGAATCAGGTGGCCAAAGTACTGGAGTTTCAGCTTCAGCATCAGTCCTTCCAATGAGGGACTGATTGGCTTTCTCGGGCGCTATTCCCAGCCTCCAGAATCCCCTTTTCATTCTTCCTTTGTAACCTTACTCCTTCCTAGTTTTCACTTCTTATGAGCTAAGAATTACTGACTCTATATCTCCAATATGAGCCTGACACATACTAGGTGCTTTACAGAATGAATTCAATTAAATGGTGTCAGCATAGAGTGTAACTAAATGCCTAGTTCTAATATTAACACTGTGTATGGCATGAGTTTAATTGATACCAAATTTTGTTCAGAGACAAAAATCAGAAACCATTATTTGGGAGATCAGGAAAACTGTAAAATGAAAAATGTAAAAGCAAACAACTGATTGGCAAAATTCTTTAACTATGTAACCATAATACTCATAAAACTGTCTTTCTTCATGATGGAACCCTCTATATATTGCAGTTTTTCTGAACTGTGAGGCATGAAAGAGATTGAGGGTTGGTAAACCACGACACACAGGCCAAATGTGGTCCACCGTCTGCTTTTTTTAAAGTTTTTAATTGAAGGATAATTGCTTTACAGGGTTTTGTGGCTTTCTGTTATACATCAAGGAGAATCAGCCATAGATATACCCATGTCCCCTTCCTCTTGGACCTCCCACCCATCTCCCACCCCATCTCAACCTTCAGCCTGTCACAGAGCCCCTGTTTGAGTTTCTTGAGTCATATAGCAAATTCCCATTAGTTATCTACTTTACATATGGTATTGTAAATTTCTATGTTACTCTCTCCATGAATCTCCCCTTCTCCCTCCTCTCCTCCCACTATGTCCATAGATCTGTTCCCTATGTCAGTTTCTCCACTGCTGCCCTGAAAATAAATTCATCAGTGCCATCTCTTCAGATTTCATATATATGTGTCAGAATACGATATTCATATTTCTCTTTCTGACTTACTTCACTCTGTATAATAGGCTCTAGTTTCATCCACCTCATTAGAACAGATTCAAACGAGTTCCTTTTTATGGCTGAGTAGTATTCCAATATCTATATGTACCACAGCTTCTTTATCCATTCATCTGTTGATGGACACCTAGGTTGCTTCCATGTTCTAGCTATTGTAAATAGTGCTGCAATGAACACTGGAGTACATGTGTCTTTTTCAGTTTTGATTTACTCAGGGTATATGCCTAGGAGTAGGATTGCTGGATCACATGGTGGTTTTATTCCTAGCTTTTTAAGGAGTCTCCATACCGTCTTCCACAGTGACTGTATCAGTTTACATTCCCACCAGCAATGCAAGAGTGTTCCCTTTTCTCCACACCCTCTCCAGCAGTTATTGTTTGTAGACTTTGTGATGATGGCCATTCTGACTGGTGTGAAGTGGTATCTCATTGTGGTTTTGATTTGCATTTCTCTAATAATGCGTGATGCTGAGCATCTTCTCATGTGCTTGTTAACCATCTGTATGTCTTCTTTGGAGAAATGTCTCTTCAGGTCCCTTTCCCACTTTTTGATTGTGTTGATGCTTTTCTGGTATTGAGTTGTATGAGCTGCTTGTATATTTTGGAAATTAATTCTTTATCAGTTGTTTCCTTTGCTATTATTTTCTCCCATTCTGAAGGCTGTCTTTTCACCTTGTTTGTAGTTTCCTTTGCTGTGCAAAAGCTTTTAAGTTTAATTAGGCCCCACTTGTTTATTTTTGTTTTTATTTCCATTACTCTAGGAGGTGGGTCATAGAAGATCTTGCTTTGATTTATGTCATCGAGTGTTCTGTCTCATCATCTGTTTTTATAAAGCTTTATTGGACCACATATAGATCCACTCATTTACATATTGTCTATGGCTGCTTCCCTGCTACAAAGGCAGAGTTGAGCCATTGTAATAAAGACTGGATGGCCCACAAAGCCTAAAATATTGACTTGCTGAACATTTATAGAAAATGTGTGCCAGCCTTGATACACATCAATACCTTTTCCAAGAATAACTTGTATATTTTCTAAGAGTAAAGATAAATAATGGTTGTGGGAAAGCACTCTCCCACCCCAATTCGGATTTGTTTGCAGGTAGGTTACCTGGTAACTAAGAACAAGTTTATTTTCTGAAACTCAGTTGAAAGAACTATGTGGATATTAAATATATCACTTAAGTGGCTTAAATAATCAAAGGCAGAAAAGTATTAGGATATTTGGTAATACTTAATCTCCTAAAATGACTAAGGAGAGGGTAAGTAGGTACTGGCAATTTCAGAAAAGCAATAAAATCATAAATAAATAAAATCATGGCTCATGCCACTGAAGTCTTGCCTTGTCTGCAGGTGTTAACCTGGCCCAGGGCTTGTCTGCCCGGCGATCATAGTCGGGTGAATCGGTCACTTCCACATACTCGTTAAACCGCAGGATCCTTCGAGCTTGCAGCTCTGCCACTGTGGGTCTCAGGCTGAGCTGCAGGAGGATAAAGAAAAAAAGGATAGTTCAATAAACCATATACAGCCTCATGGTGGCATGTTTTTCTATAGAGAACTTCAAAGTTATAAGGTCACTTTCAGATATCAAAAAAAAAAAAAAAAGGCAGCAGCATCTTGGGAGTTTCTAATGAGAACTAGAAAGCAGTATGCCCTAATTTTGAGGCTATAAAAATCATCCTTGTTAGATAGGTCACAGTCTTTGGCAACTGGCTGCATTATGCTATCTTCCCCACCTTGCCTGGCATCTCTGACATGGGGAACAGGAAGCAGTACAGACACAATAGTAATCCAGATATGGAACAGCTGGCTTAAAGACTGAATTATCAAGACAGAAGCCCTACAAATTGTAGAAATGAGAATAAAAATCTCTGTTACTTCTACATTATACCTGTATATTCACAGATGCACAAAGTTATAACAAAGAAATAGTCCAGTGAAGGGTGAGCCTACAACAGTCTTCTGTGACAGTCTAAGGACTCAGACCAAGATTTGACATTTACCTTTGGCGCCAGAGAAACTGACGTGCAGGAATGAGGATGGTGGACTTGCTGGAAAACTGCACTTTAGGGAGGTCACAACTGCTTAAAACCAGCTGCAACCTTTAGGACGCTTCCAGTTAGGTGGATTCTGTCTGTGGTCTTTGTGAAATTCAAATTTACAGTTTTATTTAATCTACCATACCCTATGTTCATTTGCTTTCCTCTCTTGGACCCTTCTCAAGCCCAAGAATAAGACAGAAATGGTTCTTAAGAGACTAAAGAAACTCAGCCCCTGGTTGACAGGTATCATCCACTCCCAATATAAAGATTCATGATTTTGCAAGCTTTCTCAGTTGGGAGGTGACACAGTATTGTCAGTTAGGTAGACTCAGTCCTCTGTTTTATAGAAAAGGTGCATTTTCACTCTCTCTCTCTCTATATATATATACAGCCAGACTATCTATGATCTAAGCAGACCTCTTTGGAAGCATTCCTTATTTGCATGGGCTCAAGTTTTGGAAAAATTAAGCACGCTCACAAAAAAATGGATGCTTTTATAGTCAAAAGCATTCCCTTTCCTCAGCTTCCTCTTGAGTAAAACCAGAGGCTAAACTGTCAGTGCTCTAACATTCAAGGCATTCAGGGATTCTTAGACAGTCTGGGTCTACACACTGAGCCCGCTTGACCTGGGACATGGTAACGTGGCTTCTTCTATATTCATAAAACCCTGGTAGGTGATGGACAAAGGAAGGAACAATCTAAGTGGTTTTGTTATCATCTCAGTTAGTGTCCTATATATATATTGCTAGCTTTTTACTGCCTTTCCAGGGTGGACACGGTTAAGGAAGTAGAGGAACCCTTGCCTCTGGCGACTTCCCCAAAGGCAAGTAACCAACGGCCACACAGGTCAGAAGTCCTCCATCCAGTCCCGTCCTTCAGGGCTGTGCTAGTCCCAGGGTGGCCATCAGGTCTATGGAATGTTTCGCACCTGCAGGAGGGAGCTCTGCAGTACAGGCAATTGGGGGGAGGGCAGCTCTGTTGTCTCCTGGAAGCCCCCAAACAGACTGAGAAAAGATCGTATGCATGACAGGCGTGGACTGAGCAAGGGGGAGGGGTCACTGCTTATCCGCAGTTGGTAACGTGCGCGCTAAGTTGCCTTAGTCGTGTCCGACTCTTTGAGACCCTACGGACTGGAGCCCTACAGGCTCCTCTGTCCATGGAGTTCTCCAGGCAAGAACACTGGAGTGGGTTGCCATGCCCTCCCTCCGAGGGAGCTGGTAACTTAATGGTCATGAATTCCTAGAAGAGTCATCTCAAGAATGGCTTACAGCATCTTTCTCAGCTTGGTTATTATTTGATGTTTAGGCTCTTTGAGGAAAAAAAGAGATGAATTAAGGATCTTTCCCCCCAAAACTCAAAACCAAAACCTCTCGAAATAGTCTCCACCTTTCCAATGGGAATGGAGTGCTTCTTCTACCTGCCTGCAAATGCTTTTGCTGTGAACTCCACAGCCAGCCCAGATTAAATGTGGGTCAGGTCACACACTTTGCTGCAGATATAATATTTTACTCTTCCTGCTTTATTCAAGTGTGAAAGGTTTATCTGAAGAATGTCTGAACAAGGTGCTTATAATGAAATGAAACCTATGAGAGTGCTTACTTTTTCTGAAGACTATTACTATTTTAATACTTAAAGAAAAAAAGCTATAGTCTTAGTATCAGATTTTTATTTTCATAAATGAGTAGAAACAACTGTCTTGAGTTTTGGAGCAAAACCATTTGCCAACTTGGGTAGCACTGCAGCAGGCAAGCTGGATGATTAAGTTCACTTTATAAATTACTCACTCAGCTCAGAATCTTCAATAATAACCAAATATTTATCCTGTATTTCAAAGACCATGTGGAAAGTGTGAACATTTTTTAAAACTATAGATTGAAATGTTAATAATGGCTATCTGTGAATGGGAGATATTTGCATGATTTTCCAGTCTTTTCTGTTTCTTATGGTGTTTAAATTTTTTCACATAGATTATGCTATTTTCATAATTGGCAAATGTAATTTATAACTTTTGATTGTCAACTTTTCAAAATTAGCATAATATGCAATTATTAGTTATAAACATAATTCACATTGTAAGCATTACATTTATTTTAATGTCAGTGATTAGTTAGCAGACTAATATGAATGTTTACGGTTAGTAAGTTAATAGGAATATTCCTAAATATCAGATTTACATGTAGAGCACTGATCTACATTTTAAAAATGAAGTATATCTCAAAATACACATGTTCATTAACAGTCACAGTTTCATTACCTTTCTGCTGAGTCTGCGTTTAAGTTCCATTTTTGCTTCTTGCTCTTCTTCTTCATTCTTTTCTGTTTATTAATTGGGTGGGAGAGGGAAGGAAAGGAATGAAGATTTAGTTACTATAAAAGATAATATAATCAGAAAAGTAGATCAGGTCAGTTATTTGACTTCACATTGATCAAACACTCCACCAACATCTTTAAAAAGCTGTTAAAGATTCTGCAGAAAGATTGATCATTAATTTATAGATATATTATTTTTTTCCTTATAGCATTGGTTTATTTACTAACAGTAATCCTTTTTACTTCCTGATTTCTTGTTTTATTCTGAAAAAAACCCAATAATGCCCATACTCTGGAGAAAGCCTCTCACTGTTGATCATCTCATAGGCTTATAAGAACAATCTATCTGAATTCAGATAAAAATTTATTACTGGATCTGGCCTTCATGTGAAAATCTGAATCACATCAAAAGAATAAATTAAAACCATCTGATGCATGTCTGAGTTGCTGATTTCCATTCAAATCCAAGCAAAATACTTGATTTTTTTGCTTTGATTTCCATAGAAGCAGAATGTAATCATTTCTTTGGATTTTGCTTTCAAACCAGAATGTTCTCAATGGGGTTATGGTGTTTGGTTGATGTGGATGATTTATTTTCTTGTGACTAACTTTCCAAAGTCTTCTCTTTATCCAGTGCTTCACCAAGTAGTACAATTTAATGGCCAACTCAAATGAATGCTGTCCAACAGATGGGATTAAGAAAAAAATGTCCAGAACTTTAAAAGAAACAAACACTGCTCAGGATTTAATGCTTGCTACTTGATGAACTTCTCTTGGTTGCTTCCTGAAGCTCATTATTTGTTTGGTAAGTGAGCACAGATTTTCAGATACCAATGTCTACGAAAGATTATCTTTTAGAAAGTGCCATAATGAATTCTACTGAAGGAAAGTCACACTTAGTATAAAGGCTCAACCAAAGAACTGAAAAAGTCTCCTCTACAATTTTAAAAATTCAAATAGACTTCTTACTGTTAAGACTGTTTTTACTGTGAATATAATATCAGTATTCAATATTTGCAACATTTGTATTTGCTTGCTGAGCATGCTAAATTCTCTATTAATTTTCCTTATCTGGACAGGGAAAAGTTTTGACATTCTTCTGAAATACTAGTTTTAATTCATAAGAAAGAGGACAATCTGTCTGGTTATTTAGAACATAAACTGAAATCACCTTGTAAGACAAGAAATGACTAGTTAGTATGTTTTCATTAAGTGACTGTGAGAGCCAAATAAAATTTGATTATAATTCAGATTTTTTCTGAAAATACTGTAGGTTTTTCTAATTGCTTCACAAAGTATATATCCTTTGATATCCTTAAAATACATTCTTAGAGTCAAATACTTTATATGAGTTGGATAAGGCATGTGGGTTGTAAACTACTCGTGAGACAAACACCAAACTCGTGGTTGATGTGATTCAAATGAGGGCTTTACAAGGTTAGGCATTTGATGATTTTGAGAAAAAAAATCATTGAAACCTTTTTAGTCATTCTTTCTACACAATGATTATGCTACAATTTTCAAAAGTACTTTTCAAAGACAAAATACTGGATATCTAATATGACTCAAAGCTAACAAATGCCCTAATTTTCATGAAATATATAAAATTTCATTTCCTTGAAGAGACTATTACCTAATTTTGCCCTATGAAGCACACTGCATGTCTAGGTGTCAGGCAGTGATATTTTTTAAAAAAGAAGGGCCAACTGTAGTTAATTAAATACACAGGACTTTATATACCAATTGGGAATTCCTTTCTAACATCAGGAACTGACTTCCTTACATTTCCCATTATTGAAATTATGTTTCTAAAGAAATTAGAGGGAGAGGGTGAGATATGGAAGAAGACTAATGTGACTCTTCCTCTGAATGTGTTAGTCATTGTTAAATCTTTTACTAAGAGTCAAAATTAAACCTTAAACTCAGTTTGAAAAAATTCACCAAGTTTCTAGAAATTAAAAAAAAATTGGGAGGGGGGATTGGGATGGGGAATACATGTAAATCCATGGCTCATTCATGTCAATGTATGACAAAAACCACTACAATATTGTAAAGTAATTAGCCTCCAACTAATAAAAATAAATGGAAAGAAAAATTATTAGAGGGTTTATTATAAAGTAGGATGTAAACCTGTCATTTTAAACAGATTGGAAGAATGCTCATGAAGGGAGCTGCTGGCTCACTGACAAATCTTGCCCTCAGTAGCTCATCAGAGTAGAAAGGGGCAGATGTTAGAACAGCCACAGAAAGTGTGTGCCATAAACACACCAACAATACACGCAACTGAACAGCAGTGTGCATTGCAGGAAACCAGCCCTCCAAGTGCCGCCCAGAACCTCATACGGATGAGCTGAAAGGAGAAACAGAAAAGCAGCGAAGTACCAGCAACTGGAGTGTGAGCATACTGTTCACCAACTCAGACAAGATGGGTTCAAAATGAGCTAAACATTCTTTCGTGAGATTGTTTTCACTTTGTGCTGTTTTACATGTTTCTATATGGGTTTTGTTAACAAACGAGAATGCAGTAATAAACCTAGTTTGAAATAACATCCAAAAACAAAATGACTCCATAGATGGACAGATGTGTGACAAAGTAAGATGTTAATGGTAGAATATGGATAGTAGATACACAGATATTACTGTAAAATTGTTTCAACTTTTCTGTATGCTCAAAAAATTTCATAACAAAATGCCGGGGAAAAACACATGTAGAACTCAATGACTTAACACATGTTTTTTCTATGGAAGATTTAGCTGGAATTATAGTCATAACTAAATAGTATAAGAAGATCTGAATATTTTATCCCTACCCTGTCCAAGGTGTCGCATGAACATCTCTTTTCCTGATAAGCAAAAGGTGACCTTTTAAGCACCATAAGTTGCTTTCTAACAGTATTAGGAAACTAGTACTAAAATCTAACTTAAATATATGTATATTAAAAAAAACCCTAGATGCACTAAAATAAAAAAGAGATCAAGTTAGGTGTGATACTGGCCATGATACTAAGAAATAAAATTTGTCCTGTGGTCTCCGATTAAAGCCATCAGTGTTGTGTGCCATTTGATTTATGTTTATGAAGCTAGTGACAGGCTTGGATTTGAGAACTGTTGAATGTTTTATGCTGTGAATTAGTTTCCTAATCTGTCAAGAAAGGATGACCCAGTTGAGTATGTATCCTTAAAAACCACACCACACACACACTTCTTCAAATAGACAGTCATATTTCTTTTGAACAAAAAGCTGTAGATGAAACAAACAAGAGTAATCTTCATGGAAGAACATAAACATGACCCGACTGACGAGTAAAAAGTAAAGTCAAGGAAAGTAGAGGGGGAAAGAGAATGGGAAAATGAAGCCATCCGGTTCCCTGGGACTGCTCAGAAGAATGTTCTGGGCGACCTCCACCAGTTCTCTTTTCTGCTTCCCTTGGCCATACAATATTGTGTCAGGAGATCATAAGCCATTTATCAGCCTCTATAGACTGGAAACGTGTCTTTTGTTTCCAGAATAAGCATGCATAGACAAAATAAGAAGGAAGTTAAAAAAAAATGAGCTGGAGTCAAATCTGAAGTTGACTTTGGCGTTTCACTCTTTCCTGAACCTCCAGGAAAATGGAGTATAAACGCCAAGACAGCACTTAAGATCAATGTGTGATAAATTTCTAGATCTATGAAACAGTTCCTCAAATAACCAAACACCAATGTGGTTTGGCACAGTCTGTCTCCCAGGAGCAGGAAAGAATTACCCAGAATTCACTCTTTCTTATTTTCCTAGGTATTGCATCAGGCAGCCAATAAGACACACTCTGTGTTTTGGGAGCTTAAGGACTGTATTTGAGCTTATCTACAATTTAATTCAACCAATATTTCCCAGGAACCTATTATCAAAAGCCATAAGTCTTTTTGGTTTAGGTTTGTTGTCAAAATTAGTCGTTGCTTTCATTCTTCTTGCTCAGAAAGCTAAACACAATTTTTTTTTTTCTTATCTAGCCGTGACTTTTTCCATCTCCAAACTGGCTCCTCTACACACTGATGGCCACTTAAGTCCTTGGGTTCCATTTCAGTTATGCTCACAGCCAGAAAGAAACCTATCCAAGGAAAGAACCCCATAGACAGTCTTCATAGTTGGGTTTTCTTAGCAAAAGCAACTGTAGAATACATACACTGTTAAAAAATCTTTCTTTTCCTTTGGGAAAGAAAACAACTCATTTGAAGAATGGGGATCATCCAGACAGGCCAACTTGACTCTAAAAGTCTGGTTGAAAAAGATTTCCCACACACTGGCGACTCATTACTATTACAGTACTCTCTGGAGTTCTGCCCAGCCCTACTCTTTGATATTTCATACAATAAAAAGCTCTTTTGAAACTGGGCTAATAATATATAAAACTACAGCTAGGCTCAATTTAAAAATATCCATTACTTAACTCACTGTGGTTAGTAACCACATCGATCCACTACAGCAGGACAAGCTGCTTCTATTTGTTTTATAGCTTCAACATATGAACTCCAGTAACATAAATACGACCAGACTGATGAGTAAAAAGTGAAGTCAAAGAAAATAAAGGGGGAAAGAGAATGGGAAAATGAAGTAGGAAAATGACTGGAGAACTCCTTAGGAGCTGAGAAATTATAAATACCTCAGGAGGGAAATAAGTGTTATCACAACAAAGGAAAATGAAATGGATTGAAAAATTCCTTTTCCCAAAATTCTGTGTTAAATGGAGTCATTTGTTAAACCTGGCAACAAACTGTATTATTAATAATAATATAGGAACATTTGATTTATTTCCTTGTGGATTCTTAGGCCTTTTCTTTGACATTTAGTTGCAAGCACACTAAAGTGTTTTCTTCTATTTAGTATCTGGGTGAAAGAATATGTGGAATATATTTCATGCTTTTTAAAAACAAATGTCACAACCACAACTGCTGTGGGGGATATGAGGCTTCAAGCCATAAAATTAAATTCGAACTTCAAGAAATTATTTTTAAAATGACAAATAAATAATTGTATTAAAATGTGATCTAAATGGGTCATTTCAATCATTTGTGAATAAATGCATTAAGGTTCCCTGTTGATAAATGGATCGTCTCTAGAGGGAGCTTGTTCATGGTCACACAAGAAATTCACTGTGTAGTACATGATACTCACGCTTCAGGATGTTTCTCTGTTCTAATTCTTCAGTGGTGGGCCTCTGGCTAAGTCTCCTATGATGACAAAACAGATACAAGCCAGGTTACAAACAAGGTCCCCTTAGTGGGAGATGCAAAATAAGGCAATAAGCAAAGCTTCATTTCTTTATCCATTTTAAAATGGATATTTTATTTACTATTTATTTACTTGGTTGTGTCAGCTCTTAGTTGTGGCACATGGGATGTTAATTTAGTCATGGCGGATTTTTTTTTTTTTTTTTTGCTGTGGAGTGCAGGCTTAGCTGCTCCACAGCATGTGGGATCTTAGTTCCCTGACCAAGGATTGAACAAGTCCCCTCACTGCAAGGCAGATTTTTTACCACTGGATCACCAGAAACGTTACACAAAAATCCATTTTTAAGCCAAAAAATAAAAGGCCCTTGCATTACTTTGGAGACTAGAGATTGTGGCTAAGACTGCTAACTACACATCCTCCCTTCTTTTGTCTAGAAGCAGAACTCCCAGAGTTTTAGCTAAACACAGAACTATAAATTTCTGCCTCCCCAGTGGCAAGCTACAGTCATGTGACTGAGTTCTTGTGATTTGGGATGTGAGCAGAAGTGGTGTTTGTAATGTCTGCTTTTTACCCTTAAAATGACTGGGACTGTATTCCTTTCTCTCTCTTTCCTTCTTCCATAGGCCAGAACTTGAACATGGCATGTGAGCCAGCTCGGATTATACAGATGAGGATATCATGGGGACGGAAGAGCAACAAGACGGAAGGAACCCGGGAATCTGTGTGACTGCCAGGAGCTGCGTGCCCCACCCGCACTGGACAGCCCACCTCCTTCCAACTGTGATGTGAAACAAACCCTGAAAGTGTCTTGCTTGGACCCCGGCACGTTTTGGTCTCTGTTAAGGGGCTTCCTCGGTGGTTCAGATGGTAAAGAATCTGCCTACAGTGCAGGAGACTCAGGTTCGAGCCCTGGTCAGGAAGATGCCCTGGAGAAGGAAGTCGCTACCCACTCCAATGTTTTTGCCTGGGAAATCCCATGGACAGAGGAGCCTGGCAGGCTATGGTCCAAAGAGTCACAAAGAGTCGGACGTGACTGAGTAACTAACAGTTTCTTTCAGAGCAGCTTAGCCTGTACCCTAATTAACATACAGATCATTAGAATCTAAGAAAAGCCTGCTGCTCAAGAGTTCATACCAACTCATCAGATGATCAATCTATATTATACAGTGTTTTCAGGAAAATACTGCTTTGGGATCTCAAATAAACTTACAATGCATATAAAGTTATCTCAGGCTACATAAGCCCTTCCCATCTACCTTTGAGAAAAGTCAGGCTCAGTTGGTATTAGTACCTAACCATTTATACACAAGAGCTCAATGGCCTAATAATCCTTGGTCTTGGTCTTACTTACATTATTAATTTGTTGTTAATCACTGACAAAAACTTCCTCTGGATATAGAATTTGTGCAAATTAAATTAGTATACATGAAAGGCAATCTTAATACAAGATGGTGTCAACTCTGTTTACGGCTGTATAGAAATGGTGTGAAGAATTAAAATCAATGATATTTTGAATAGCTCATTAAAAAGTTTAACATTTAATCTTCATTAGAGCTATCCTGAAATTCACTTAATATGTGAGCCCACAGAAAGCCCCAGTGAACATCTATGCCAGCCCAATTTTGTGCCATTCATGTATCTTATATTACATATCTGTACTATATTATCCCCCAAAGACACTGTTCTTCTTTTGCTTATGGACTATCTTTATCTGGAATGCCCTTCTCTCCCTCTTCACCTACTGAAATCTCATAAATTATTAAAGGCTCCTGGTTCTTGATCCCTCTAGAATGGTTCTAAATAAATTATGAAAGTGAAAAAGTAAAAGCTAGTCACACAGTTGTGTCCGACTCTTTGTGATACGGCGGACTGTGGCCCACCAGGCTCCTCTGTCCATGGAATTCTTCATGGACAAGAGTACCGGAGTGGGTTGCCATTTCCTCCTCCATGAGATCTTCCTGACCCATGGACTGAACCTGGGTTTCCTGCATTGCAGGCAGATTATTTACCTACTGAGCTACTAGGGAATCCCCCCCCAAAAGTGAAAGTTGCTCCGTTGTGTCCGACTCTTTGCGATAGTCCATGGAATTCTCCAGGCCAGGATACTGGAATGGGCAGCCTTTCCCTTTTCCAGGGGATCTTCTCAACCCAGGGATTGAACCCAGCTCTCCCACATTACAGAGTCTTTACCAGCTGAGCCACAAGGGAAGCCCAAGAATACTGGAGTGGGTAGTCTATCCCTTCTCCAGGGGATCTTCCCAACCCAGGAATCGAACTGAGGTCTCCTGCATTGCAGGTGGATTCTTTACCAACTGAGCTATGAGAGCAGCCCCACATAAATTATACATCTATTAAACATCTATTAAAGAACTTATCATTATTATAAAGATAATAATCACTGTGTACGGTGACAGCAGCCATGAAATCAGAAGACGATTGCTCCTTGGCAGGAAAGCCATGACAAACCTAGACAGTGTGTTGAAAAGCAGAGACATTACTCTACCAGCAAAGGTCCATATAGTGAAGGTTACAGTCTTCCCAGTGGTCATGTATGGTTGTGAGAGCTGGACCATAAAGAAGGGAGAATGCCAAAGAATCGATGCCTTAGAACTGTGGTGCTGGAGAAGATCCTGCAAGTCCCTTGGACAGCAAGGAGATCAAACCAGTCAATCTTAGGGGAAACCAACCCTAACTACTCTTTGGAAGAACTGATGCTGAAGCTGAAGCTCCAGTATTTTGGTCGTCTGATGCCAACAGTCAACTCACTGGAAAAGTCCCTGATGCTGGGAAAGATTGAGGGCAGAAGGAAGAGGGTGTCAGAGTATGAGATGGCTGGATGGCAACACTGACACAATGGGCATGAACTCGGGCAAACTTCAGGAGATGAGGGGTCAGGGAGGGCTGGTGTGCTGCAGTCCACGGGGTTGCAAAGAGTTGGACACGACTGGGCAACTGAACAACATGGTTGCTTCATGGTGTCAGCTTCTCACAATGTTCTTCATCAGTCCCTGTCTTGGAGTGTTTGGGGTTTGTTTTAATTTGTCATTGCTATAAGTACCCTTGAAATAAACATCTTCGTAAAATACAGTGTTTTTTTTTTTCTCCCCCTGTTGGATTATTTCCTTCTTGTATAACCTTCCAGATAGTATTATCATGTAAAGAAATACTGCTTTAGAATGATTTTCTCATTTTAAGTCGCTCTTCAGAAACAGTGAACTAGAGCAAGGTAGACATGTCTATTTTTTCATAAAGTTGCTGACATTGGGTTTAATGTTTAAAAGTGTTTTACCAATGTAAGGGATACATAATAATTTAAATTAATTAAAAATAATTGTATTAAGTGCTCGCTAGGATCCACGGCTTCGGTGTACCGTCTATTTTACCAGCATGAGTGCTGGGCTTGGCCTCAATCTGTGAAACAGATAATGGCTTCTGGAACATTCATGGCCAACCCTGCAGGTACACCACAGTCACAGAAATCTCCCACGCCCAAGCCAGGGAGGACTTCTCTCCTACCTCCAAATCTTGTTCTGGTGGTTCAGACGGTTCCCTTCTCCCTAATTGATGCAACCTGTTTTTTAATGCAGCATGAGGGACGGTAGCAAAATAATACTTAAATAAAAGCTTATATTGATAATAAAAAGGAGAGCTTCAGCACTCACGTCTATTAAAACTGCCCGTTACGTATATATGTGGCATCTGGAAAAACAGTACGGATGAACCTATTTCCAGGGCAGGAATAGAGATGCAGACATACAGAACAGACATGTGGACACAGAGGAGAAGGGGAGGGTGGGACGAGTTGGGAGACCAGGATATATACACTAATATGTGTAAGATAGCTAGGGGAAGCTGCTCTATACACAGGGAGCTCAGATTGGTGCTGTGATGACCTAGAGGGGTGGGACGGGGGGAATAGAGTGGAAAGGAGGTCCAAGAGGGAGGGATGTATGTATTCATAGGGCTGGTTCACTTTATTGTGCAGCAGAAACCAACAGAACATTGCAAAGCAATTATAAAATAAATAAACTCCAATACAATACCTCCAATAAATAACTCCAATAAAAATAATAATTAAAAAAAACCCTGCCAATTACATGGGCTCCCAAAGACACAAGTGGCAAAGTAGACATCCTACAATGGTTAAAAGCAGGAAGTGCAGTCAGAGATCATTTATTTGGAGTAAAAAGTGGGAAGTTTTCACTTAGGGGCTATGGTTCCCTGACTTGGATATAATTGGCCACTGACACTAACTGATGTTTCTATCGTCTCACAGCCCCCAGGGCAGAACCTTGCGGCAATCACAGGAACGTTAGGGAGTCCATGAATCAGACTAGCAGATGGGCAAACTATGGGTGGCAGGTCAAACGTGGCCTGTTGCCTGTTTTGGTGAAGAATGTCTTCTTGGAATGTAGCCGCACTCATCCGTTTCTGTATTGTTTATGGCTGCTTCCATGCTACCACAGCAGAGTCCAACAGGTGCAACAGGGACTGTCTGGCCAACAAAGCCTCAAATATTCACTAATTGGTCCTTTATAGAAAGAGCCTGTCCCTACTTGGATCAGGCTTTGGCGACCTCAAAGCCAACTGGCTAGATGGACCAGTAAGCAGGTGCTTCGGACTTCCTCGGTGGTTCAGTGGTTAAGACCCCAAGCTTCCACTGCAGGAGGCATGGGTTTGATCCCTGGTTAGGGAGCTAAGATCCCACATGTTACAGGGCATGGCCAAACAGTTTTTTTTTTTTTTTTTTAATCAAGGCAGGCTCATTGAGTGATTTACCATCGAAGACCAACTTTAAAAGATCAGAGAGGCCAAGTATGCCCTTCCGGGAGGAATTCACGGTGATCTCAGTTAGGCAGGGAACTGCAGGAGAGGGAAAAGCAAGAACTCGTCAGCACTCTTCCCAAACGTGTGCAATTACCTGACGAGCTTGGTTCCAATCTGCTGTCGGATCTCCTGCCTCTCTTCTTCAGATGTGCGCTGCAAGATGTTTTTGTCCTCTAATTCCTTCTTAGACGGTCTGTTGCCAAGTTTGATAGCAAGAGTGTCCCTTCGTCGTATCTTGCTTGCCAAAGCACCTGAGGGTTGGAAAGGGCAGAAGCGCAGAGAAAGGCTTTTAACAAGTGGCCCTCAGGTTACACACGGCAGAGGCTCTTTAAACAGAGCCAGACTAAATTCTTTATCCACATGCAACAGCAGAATTTCAATTAACCTAAAGTAAAAAAAGTTTCACGTTAGATGCAATTCATGTTGAAAAACTAAGAACTGTTTGTTTTTTAATGTTCTGAAAAATGTTGGGAAACTGAAAAAACCTGCAACTATCACCTCATCATGTATGGACAGTGATGATGAATGAAGTTGCTCAGTCGTGTCTGACTCTTTGAATCCCATGGACTGCAGCCTACCAGGCTCCTCTGTCCATGGAACCAGATAGTGGTATCTGAAGTTTATTCTGCTGAGACAGCATATCATGGAAATTACTGAATACATAACACCTTTTTCTTCTCTTTTTCAAGTCTTAAAAACCTAGCCTCCTTGCTTATTTTGTATAGTATATCTTTGTCTTCTCTTTTCCTCCTTTCACTCAGAAAACCACACCAAAAGAAGTCATCTTCGATGTGTGCTAAGTCACTTCAGTTGTCTCCGACTCTGTGAACCCATGGATTGTAGCCTGCCAGGCTCCTCTGTCCATGGGATTCCCCAGGCTCCTCTGTCCATTGGATTCTGGAGTGGGTTGACATTTCCTCCTCCAGGGATCTTCCTGACTCAGGGATTGAACCTGTGTCTCTTACGTCTCCTTCACTGGCAGGTGGGTTCTCTACCATTAGCGCCACCTGGGAGGCCCCTATCTTCCATACCAATGTTTTAATCCTAAATTACCCAAGAATCCCTGATCTCATAGAGGATAGTAAACACCAAAGGATGACAATGATTTTTGCTGTTGCCTGATTTTACTGTTGTTCAATAATGATCTTTTTTATTATTCAGTACAAACTAGAAGGAATTTGACAAACTACTATTTAATCATGAATATATTAATAACTTTCCATAAACTGTAAATTCCATACTGAATCCCTCCCAAGTCAACCTTCTCAGAAGCTTTTTTAAAGAATAGCATCCTTCCAGTTGTCTAAGTTATATGTAAGTGGTTGGCCTTGTCCACTTTACTATCATTCCTTCTTAGAAAGCATACCATTTTATTATTATAGCTGAGTGACTGCTTTTAGTTCTTAAAAGGTATTAGTCATTCTTGACTCACTCCTCATTTTAAACCACAGTATAAAAGTGAGTGAAATTCTCAAACACCTCCCATGGGTAATCCAGTGAATACCCATTGATGCTCCTTATTTAAGAAAGGTCCCAGGGTAGAAGGGTCATCTCTGACCAACCCGAAAAAGGCCTCTGTCGTCTGACTTTTTAGACAAGTTCAAGTAGGCATACTCGCCTCACAGACTGTCTCCCTCACCCCTCCGCCCTGTGGAATCATCTTTCAGAAAGGTCTGTCATCTACACCTTACCTTCAGAAGATACACACTTCTAATCTGAGAAAGGCAGATGCGGGGAAAGAAAACATCAGGTGTCTGGTTGCTGATGACGCTTTTGTTTTTTCAGAATGCACCTGCTTCTGTCCACCATGGACTTCCCTCCCTCCCTCCCTCTTGAAAAGTCTTACTTTCTCCACTGCCGTCCTCGTCCTCATCCTCTTCATCGTCGTCGTCATCGGTGTACAAGATAGGTCCATCAGAGTCGGAGTCATTGGCCTGGTATTCCCTTTCGCCTTCGTCCTCTGAGGCACTGAAGGACTCTGAAGACTCTCCCATCAGCCCAGGAGTCAGGAGCTGAGGCGCTGCCTTCCCCAGCTCATCTTTGGTTGTGAAGCTGTGAAAGGCACAGACATGGGGGTGGTGTGAAGCTCAGAGCAACCCTCGAGGGTGATGCCAACACTTGAGACAGAGCTCTAGTTTCATAAGCATCCTCGGGGCTGTGAAAGGAGAAAGCAACCAGCCAGCTAAAGTCACTGAAACAGCGCAACAGTACTGCATTCCTTAATTCTCAAGGTTTTAGAGTCTTATCTGGCAAATGAAAAGAATTGACCAGGTAGTGACCAATACATTTAATACATGAATATAGTAAAACTGTATTTTGAAAATGTATTTTTCCCTAGCCATAGGGAGGTTCAGTGGAAAGAACAATGAGCCAGAAGCACTTGGATATTTGACTTTGTACTTTTTCTTGAGGTTGTAATCGGACTTATCCTTTTTGGTCTAGGTTAAAGCCTCAACTCCCCGAGGAATCTTTCACTGCCCCTCAAACTATCTCCTTGCCTCCCTCTCTGTGCTCCCACGGTGACCTGAAGACCACCCCACTGGCGCACTTAGCACATGCATTTCAGTCTGCCTCCCCAGCCCTGCAAAGTTCCTCGACAAGGAGGACTCCTCTTGTTTTGCAGCCCAGCACCTAGAAGGGTCCTGCCACAGAAAAGTACAACTTCTTCAATTGCTATGTGAATTAATCCTACTTTTTTTTATCACAGTCAGTGTACTAACAGTCAAAAATTATGTATCTTCTCTGTGCATCATTTTCTCCACTTATAAAACTGCCTGTCATATTTTATGATATTACTATTATCATAAGATTATATTAATAATACAAGATCGAAAATGTGAAAACTAAGTGGTCTCTCTAGACAAAAGGTGATATGTAAGGATGCAGTGAGTTTCTATTATTTAGCTTGGTAAAAGTTTCTGACTTAAAGTTACCATAAACATACAAAGCTTGCCAATTTCACAGACCAGAATTTTAAAAATACTTTACATCAGAAACAATGCAATCTTCATTTTAAGATACAAAAGCTCCCCACACTGCTTTCTGATATAAATAGAAGAATCCAAATTTGGATGTCACACTTCTGAACGACCATTTAGTGCAAAACACGTGCTTGCGGCTCACACGGCAAAAAAAAAATTTTTTTTAAATAGTTGTTTGAATGATAAAAACTGGTCAACTTTGTCAGACTCTAAGGTACTGAACATTCCACTTTGTGGTTGATAAGCCTGAAATACTCAATTTTAAACTTATTAGGAAAATCCAACAGCCAAAAATTCTTGTTTTCAAATGAGGAAATATGGAATTTCCTCTTTAATTGCATAAAATACATAAAGTATAAAATTCACCATTTTAACCATTCTGACGTAGTTAGTTCAGTGGCATTAAGTCTATTTATACTGTCGTGCAACTGTCACCACCATCCATCTCCAGAATTTTTCATCTTCCCAAACGTAAACTCTGTACCCATTAAACAGTAAGAGTTCATTCCTCCTCCTTTAACTTATGGCAACCATCACTTTACCTTCTGTCTCTACAGATCTGACTGTCTTTGGTGCTTCCTTATTTTATTTTTTTGGTGCTTCTTTAAGTGAAATTATGCAACACGTGTCCTTTTGTGTCTGACTTATACTCACTTTGGATGTCTTAAAAGTTCCTGCATGTTGTAGCATGTGTCAGAAGTTCCTTCCTTTTCAAAGCTGCATAGTATTCCATCATCTGTATATGTCACATTTTGTTCATCAAGTCATCATTCTATGGACGTGTGGGTTGTTTCTACCTTTTGGTTGTTGTGAATAACGCAGCTATGGATGTGCACGTGTGCTCAGCGGCTCAGTCACGTCTGACTCTTTGCGAGCCCATGGACTGTAGCCCACCAGACTCCTCCGTCCATGGGATTTTTCAGGCAAAAATACTGGAGTGGGTTGCCATTACCTACTCCAGGGGATCTTCCCACATCTATGGACATTGGTGTATAAATATCTGTTTGAGTACCTGCTTTCAAATTTTTTGGTTATATGCACAGAAGCGGGCTTCTCCGGTGACTTGCCAGTAAAGAATCCACCTTCAGTGCAAGAGAGGTGAATTTGAGCCCTGAGTCAGCAAGATCCCCTGCAGGAGGGCACGGCAACCCACTCCAGTATCCTTGCCTGGACAATCCATTGGAAAGAGGAGCCTGGCAGGCTACAGTCCATAGGGCTGCAAAGAGTCAGATACAACTGAAGTGACCGAGCACACACACACAGAAGTAGAATTGCAGAATCATACGGTAATCTTATGTTTAATTTTCTGAGAAACTACCACATTGCTTCCAAAGTATGAAATCTCACTCTAAATACGAGAAGATTTATTTTATGGAAAAACTTTTTCATAGTCTGGATTTCTAGTGTACTGCCACTGGAGGCCATTCTTGCTTGAAGAGTCTGCCAGTGTGGGTGACTGAATCACATTAAAAAGATATGCCAACTATTAACACATTCTGAGGAGCAGAACAAAGCTATCTCAGGAATGAGTCCTAGTATTTGTTCATATCACTGTTCATTAATTCATCATGATACTGATTATTATTTTAATCTCATCATTTGCATTTTATAATGCGTTGCAGTTTTTAAAGACTTCTGCCTATATTGACAACCTAACCACTGTTTTAGAGCAGCAGTCCCCAACTTTTTTGGCACCAGGGACCAGTTTCAAAGAAGACAGTTTTTCTGTGAACTGAAGTGGGGGATGGTTTCGGTTTCACCTGCTGCGTGGCCTGGTTCCTAACAGGCCATGGGCCTGTGTGGAGGGGAGACCTATGTTCTATAGTATAAGGATGGCAGGAAATGTATAGTTTATGGAACCCAAGAATGCCATGAAAGAGTTGCCCAAACAAGGTAGCAAGTCCAGTCTACAGCCCAGATTCAAAAGTCTATCAAATGTTATGTTAAGATACATACAAACGTCATTTGTCAGTTATATCTCAATAACTATGGGAAAAATAAACTTTCTGTTCAGAAAAAAAAAAAAGATTCACAGTCTACCTATCAAATGTGATGTTATATTTTAATTCATACCTAATAATGTGTTATGTTGATATATTATATATTTAATTTAATATTAAGTACTTTAAATTTTTATCAATCAACTCATGACTGGGCTCTTATTTTACTCCTACGTATCTTGGGCACACTGTACAGTACAGTGAACTCTATAAATGTTTGTGGATAAAAGAGTCAAATCTCATTTGGATATGGGCTTCAAATGGACGTATTAGTTTCTGCTTTACATTACACCAGAATTATCCACTACTAATGAACCTACCAACAAACAGAAATCTACCAGATAGTTACTAGCCTGCACTATGTGAATAAAAGTAGGTGTTTTTACACAGGGCCACTTGTCGTCTTTAAAGTGTTCACATTTGCATTCCCAACAAAAGCCTCTTCATAAAATGACAGAACTTTCACACATTCCTTGACTAAACATAACTGAGGGAGAGTTCTAAGTAGAGCACGAGACGAAGAGCCAGAAATTCTAATTCACGTCTCCACTTAAAAACGGAAGAAAGCATTTGGAAGGAAATTTGAGAGACTGCTTATTCCAAGCTCATTAACTCAAAAGCAAACACAAACTGTCCCTGTGGGATGAACTGCAATTTAAATTTTTAATTTTGCAGAATGTACAGAGGAGAAAATCTCCATGCCCTCTTCTAGGAAAGCATTATAGTGACCCTGACTGACAGGAAACCCTATGATAAATACCTCGTTGGCTAATGATGCTCTCAGCTCACTCCCTCTGATCACAGTCCCAGTGGAAATGGAGCAGAGATGCTCACCTCTCTTCTCTGTCAATCCTCCAAGTACTCGGGCTGAAGAAGGGTATTAAGCCTCCAGCATGAAGCTTAGCCCTCTATAGTGTCCTTCCTAAAATGATTCTGCTGGTGAGCTGGACAGAATCAGGTCACCTTTGGAAATGCGCTTTCTCAGGGCCTGAGACTATCTGAGGAATTATTTTATATTTTATATCTTGTTCTTTAATATACTGAATAGCAAATCCATGTATTCGATCTTCTTCCCTAATTATTTTGGTAAAAACTAATCTTGTTTTTTTGTTTTTGTTTTTTTTTAATCTTTTCTTTTTGGCCATGCACCACAGCATGCAGGATCTAAGTTCCCTGACCAGGGATCAAACCCACAGCCCCTGTTATGGAAGTGCAGAGTCTTAACCACTGGACAGCCATGGAAGCCCAGGTAAAAACTAATCTTAATTACAACATCTTGTCCACATTTTTATCTTTGGTGCTTTGTACATTGCCTGGCACATAGAAGGCAAGCAAAAAATATATGGTCGAATGACTGTTCTGTTCTAAAGACTGGAATTGATGCTGATGTTAGCAAACACTAATAATTAAAAGACACCTGCTCTGGGCTGGAAGTATTCAGGACACCAAAAGCATTCATTTCAATATATCCTTTTTCGTATCATTTGTTAAAATATTGAAAAAAGTAATTTGTACGTTAACATTTATTTATCTCCCCTTGGGTTTCCTTTGAATGATAGCACTCAAAATAATAGAAACAAACACAAAAGGACCTGCAAAAGAAGTAGAAGCGAGTGTTCGGAAACTTATGAAATTCCATAGTCATGTATGGATGCGAGAGTTGGACCATAAAGAAGGCTGAGCACCAAAGAATTGCTGCTTTCAAATTGTGGTGCCGGAGAAGACTCCTGAGAGACCCCTGGACAGCAAGGAGATCAAATCAGTCAACACTAAAAGAAATCAACTCTTGAGTATTCGTTGGAAGGACTGATGCTGAAGCTGAAGCTCCAGTACTTTGGCCACCTGATGCGAAGAGCTGACTCATTGGAAAAGACCCTGATTCTGGAAAAGATTGAGGGTGGGAGGAGAAGCGGGCAACAGGGGAAGAGACAGTTGGATGGCATCACCGACTCAATGGACATGAGTGTGACCAACCTCTGGGAGACAGTGAAGGACAGGGAAGCCTGGTGTGCTGCAGTCCATGGGTCACAAGGAGTCGGACACGACTGAGCGACTGAACAGCAACAGAGGAATGAATCTGATGTGCGGCTCTGGGTTTGCGTCCTGTCACTTCCTACCTGGGTGATCGTGCGCAAACTCTCTTATCTCTTTCGGCATCAGTTTTTTCATCTATTACACAGAAATATTTCAGCAGAAACTGATGTGAATTAAATAACTGGCAGTTCCTGACATCAAATAAGTATTCAATAGATGAAGGTCAATATTATTAGCAATTAAATAATTAAAGTTGATACTTGAGTCTCTTGATCCAAATCAACTTAATTAATGTACTATTTTTTTTTAAGTATAACATGACAAAGATTTTTATTTTTGAAAGGGGAAATAGTAAATTAAACAAAGAGTGAATTTGGATTTTATTCTTAGAAGAGACTGGATTTAAGAGCTCCAAGGCTTTCCCAGACAGAATCGGCAATAACATCTACTACACTCTGACAGTCTTCTCCTCATACTCAAGGGACAGGAGAGCTTATGGGTCTTATTGATCTTTAAGTAGAAAATTTATAGGACTTTGTGAGTGATTAGATCTGGAAAGCAGAGGAGAAGGAGCACCCTAGGATGAATTCTGGCTTGGGAAGCTGGATGATAACATGCCTATGTCATACCAGACTTTTTACTGGTTGCTACAGATAAGAAGTAAATAAGACACAGTGGTTAGTTCCGTCCCATGTTGTTGTTTCTGTTTAGCTGCTAAATCATGTCCGACTATTGTGACCCCATGGACTGTAGCCTGCCAGGCTCCTCTAAACATGGGATTGTCCAAGCAAGAATACGGGAGTAGGTTGCCATTTTCTACTCCAAGGGGTCGTCCCAACCCCGGGCTCAAACTTGCATCTCCTGTATTGGCACATGTGCATGCTAAGTCACTTCAGTCGTGTCCGACTCTTTGTGACCCCATGGACTGTAGCCCACCAGGCTCCTCTGTCCACGGGACTCTCCAGGCAAGAATACTGGAGTGGCTTGCCATGCCCTTTTCCAGGGGATCTTCCTGGAAGGCAGGTGCTTTACCACTGAGTCACCAGGGAAGCCTCATTCAGTTCAGTCGCTCAGTCGTGTCCGACTCTTTGTGACCCCGTGAATCGCAGCATGCCAGGCCTCCCTGTCCATCACCAACTCCCAGAGTTTACTCAAACTCATGTCCATTGAGTCGGTGATGCCATCCAGCCATCTCATCCTCTGTCATCCCCTTCTCCTCCTGCCCCCAATCCCTCCCAGCATCAGGATCTTTTCCAATGAGGCAATTCTTCACACGTGGTGGCCAAAGTATTGGAGTTTCAGCTTCAGCACCAGTCCTTCCAATGAAAACCCAGGACTGATCTCCGTTAGGATGGACTGGTTGGTTCTGCCTCATAGTTGGGGGAAAAAAAAGCACTGTCAGAGTATATGTAACAGCCAATCTTGTCTGGATGAATATCAAAAGGCTTCAGAGAGGAGATAACACTTAAACTGGGTTGGGGATTGAGAAAGCAAGAAAGATAGCCATTCTAAGGAGGAAAAGGAGTTGGAAAAGAGTTCTTTTCTAATCCTCTTTATTTTCTTGGAGACAGAGAATGCTATGAAGATGAACTTGTTGAAATGAAGATGGTTTTCAGGAGTGGGTGGAGCAATCTGGACACGAGTGGTAAAGATCTAAAATAATCACTGTAAGGAAAGAGGAGGAAACTGTTCAGGAAAAAGAAAAAGGACCGCTGAGTAGTGATGAAGCAGACTCTAAACGTCCTTGAAGCCACAGGTCTGAAGTCGATCTGTCAGTAGGACCATTGTCTCCAGGAGCCCCCGGCATTCCTGGGTCAGGGCTTTGAAAAATCAAGATTCATGCACCCCAGTGTTCACAGCAGCACTGTTTACAATAGCCAAGACAGGGGAACAACCTAAATGTCCATCCACAGATGAATGAATAAAGAAGACGTGGTAAAATACATTTATATATATGGGGGAATATCACTCAGTCACAAAAAGAATGAAATAATGCCATTTGCAGCAACGTGGATGGACCTAGGGATTATCAGGCTAAGTCAGATAAAGTCAAACATCCTATGACATCACTTATATATGGAATCTAAAAAAATGAAACTAATGAACTCATTTATAAAACAGAAATAGACTCACAGGCATAGAAAACAAACCTACGGTTACCAACAGGAACAGCAGGGGGAGGGAGGGATAAATTACGAGTTTGGGATTAACAGACAGACACTACCATATATAAAAGAGATAAACAACAAGGAGCTATTTATACAGCACAGGGAATTATATTCAGTATCCTTCAACGTTTAAGGGAAAAAAATCTGAGAAACAATGTGTATACACACACACACACACACACACACACACACACACATATATGAATCACTTTGCAGTACTCCTGAAACTAACATTGGATATCAGCTGTAATTCAATTAGAAAAATAAATCGATGATTGGATTACAGGTGTGCTCACCTAACATTCACTAGATTACATTATAAAAGAAACCAAAGTAAGTTCCTTCCTTGCCAGTAGAGTGAGTTAGTGATCTTGAGTCCCAGTAACATGGACAGGATATGGGGTTTTTGCCCCGACTCACCATTTTGCATTTTCTCTGCTAACACTTATGCCAGTGCCTGAGTGGAAAGTGGTTCTCTCTGTCGCCTCTTCAGTGCAGAGAAGCTGACCTGGATCTAAGGCAGGGAGGTCGGCTTCATTGCTGATCAGGACGACAGGGGTCTCCGAGGCAACAGTGCTCCGCTCCTCCAGGGGGAGAGAAGGGGCGGGTGTGGGAGGCGCTGGAGTCCCCAGCGCCGGAGGGACTGCGGACTTGGGTTTGCCTGCGGTCTGCTCCTCGGCCCCAGGCACAGTCTGCTGGGGTGTGAGACTCTCCACCCTGGTCTCCGAAGGCTCCCCTTTAAGGTCAGATGCGCCAGAAGTGGTTGCCTCTGAGGACAGTCGAGACGGTGGCTGCTTGCCAGTTTTTTTCTTGCCCTTTGTGATTCCCACTGTCCCCGTTTTGCTAAAAACTGTCTCCTTGGAGGCTTTGAGACGAGATGAGGTGGAGGAAGTAGATGGTGAAGCTGATGCTTTGGAGCCAGTTGTTTTTCTTGAATGAGAGGAACCAGCTGAAGCAGAGAGATTTTGCATTAAGAGTCCAAGAAGAGAACACATTTTAAACACAAATAACCCAGTTGCAATTGCCAATGACACTGTTCCCTTTAAACACTAAAACTTTGAATAAATGCATTAAGGAAAAGAGGTAAATGACAACAATGGTCTTGTTTTCTGCCCCCTCCCTGCCCCCAACCGAGAAGGGAGCAAGTGATGCTTGAGGCCAAACCCTAAGGTACAAGGTCTTCTTCCTCCTCCAGTCTTTAGCTGAGCCAGCCAAAGGGGATGCCTCACCTCTCTGCCCTCTGGTCACCTGGAAAAGTCTCCGTATGCTCCAAGGAAGGGATGTTATAGTGTGGAGAGGTACCAGCAGCTACCTGGGTGTACTACAAGCTTACTCTCCTCACAGACGATACACGTTCTATGATGCCTTTCTGGGAACACGGTAGCCCACACTCAGAAGAGGCTGGTGTATATATACCACCTGCTCCTTTCTGGCCAAAAGCAAATTTACTCATCTTCCTGCTAAAAGAGCAAACTCCAAACCAGCTCTCCCCAGTGCCTAGAGAGAGAGACGTTTGCCACGCTGCCCTATCTCTTCATCTGCAGGGGTGATGGGGCAAAGGAAAAAAAAAAAACACATGGCCGCATAGGAAAGACAAGTCCCCTAAAACATGGAGGCAGAAAACAGTCTTTTTTTTTTTTTAACCAAAAATGTGTAAATGTGTAGTGTTTGAATAAACTGAAGGGAAGGAGTATCATTCTCAGATCTTCTGAAACTACTTATGTTCCTAGAAGGATATCCTCATCAGAGGATAGCCAGGGTCATGACCATGGCTGTGGCATGTTGGTCAACTTCTGGAGAGAACTGCCTTCAACCAAACCATTTTCAGGGAAAATAAAATTTAACCCTCTTTTTCTTTATATAACAGAAATACATTTAAACTATTATTTCATGACCTTTATGATCTATGCATTTCCCTTAATTGCTTCTTCTGTGACAAGGTTGTACACTCCCTCTTTTTCCTGAGGGATCAAACTATCTTCCACAGAAAAATTAGAAAAATCTTGTTAGATTGTGGAGCCAACCCACACTGCATACAGATGTTATTTGTTGTAACTTACCTCTGGTTATAACTTTATTGAAGCCAACTGAGAGGGTCAGGAGAAGAACAAATAAAGGAATAGACGTATGTATAGATGTATGACTTTACCAACTCTGATCTACCGAGAAAAGCTAGTCATACTGTGTGTAAAGATGCAGGCTTAAAACAAGTCTCTGTGGCTTGAGGGCTTTATTGTTTTAGATACCTGTAATTACAAGAATTCTCCTCCCCCATGTCAGGGTTTGTCAATATTTCTCTGAAATAAACAATCTTCATTTACTTATTGGACAAACATATGAAGCACACTCCTGGAGTCTAGGTACATTTGAACTTTATCTTTCACAACCAAGATGCTAAAGACTTGCTGTCTGTCTAACCATGTTCAGTTAGGTCTTAGGTAAGCGGAACAGAATTTCTTCTACACATCAGTTCTACTTATTTTCTCTTTTAAAAAATTCTTTTCTAACAGCAAAATTAACTTCAGGCTTGCTTAAGAAAAAAGACAATTTTTAAGCCTAGTGTGCAAATTCACGCCATGTTAATATATTTCTCTTTTGACCGTCTCCTAAAATGAGGATTTTGCTGAAGTGTTGCTCAAGTTACATTGAATTATAGCCGTGATTAAAAATGAAATGCTACCTCTTCTCAGTTAAATATTTCTGTTGTTAACACAGTGTATAGCAATGAGAAAGAAAAACATATGAGATGTTACTTTACTAGCAAAGCAGGTGAATGTGCTAACCGGTATCTGGGGATCTGGAGGACTAACTAACTTAGTAACACAGGAAGAATCTGAACCAACAGAGTTTTTGAAACAGCGTAAAACGTCTGACTAAAAATCGGGAGTTAATTTGAAATAACTTTTCCGAAATGTCAACATTATTCAAATAAAGCAAAGTTACCAAGCAGAAAGTTCCAGAAGGTTACAAATGGGATATGAGTAGGATTTAGGAGCATGACCAACATTCGATAAAAGGATCTTCACATGCTGGGCTTGGTAGGCTTCAAGGCAATCTTGTTTCTCTGTGATAACCCTGAGAACGGCAAGCTTCTTGTTCACACTAAGGGCCAGTTGGGCCTCTTTTAATACAGTGGATGACATGACTGTACTTTGCTCTTAGGAACATCCAGAGTTAATAAATTAGTCTTCAAATAAAATACCTGGAAATAACTCAAAATCTCTCCTGAAGTAAGAGAGAGGACAAGCCAAGTCTATCATGAGCTGCTGCTGTGTGGGGCGTGGGGAGGTGGGTCTTCACGCCCAGGAACGGGCTGAGAATCTGAGGCTTCTCCTCCGGAAATAAATCAGAAACGGCCTCACTTGGAGCATTTGCCCCGGGGCGTGCTAGGCAGGCTGGGTGACACACACAGACGCCAACAGGAGGACGCTGATGGGAGATGGCAGCTGGTCCCTGAGAAAACGGCCTGTAGGCCCCGCAGGCTCAGCATTCTGAGACGTTCAGTTCAGAGCTTATTGGAAGAGACCCAGACAAGCAAGGTCAAAGGTCGACAACAGGAACACTGGGAGAGAGGAACCTATTTACCATGCGTTCTGTTACACTGTCACCTAAGCCATTCTCTGAACCTGAGCATCATGGGTATAAATCACCAAGGGGAAAGATCAACACCAAGGCGTATCATGGTAGTTGATTTTGAGAAAGTGGCTGCTGATTTTAAGGAGAATAAGGTTTGCTAGGCACAGCAGACCTCCTAACACGGACAATTTTTAGGCATGTGATGGGAAAAAGCTGCTCAGCATATATATTTGGATTAATATCCTTTTAAAAGCTGGATGACAGGGGAGGCTAACTCATTCCACTTCACTAGAATGGTGACTCCACTTTGCATTAAGCACATCTGATGTGGAAGGGAAAGCTGGACACACATGACATGAAGTGACGGAATCACCCAAACATCCCCTGGTGATCTGCAGTGGCAGCTTACAACCGCACCTCTTGTGGCACATTGAAGTATATGGGGTCAGGAAGCGGACACTGAGCATGTAACGTCCAACTCTGCCGAGCAGCTGGGACTCCAGTAGAGAGTGGGGGCGGGGTGGAGCAACTAGGCGATGTGAGCCCTTTCTCATTAGAAAGATGACTCTAAGATTTAAGACATTAAGATCCAGCAAATATGTCAAAGAGGTGTCATGTTTTAATGTGCAAACTTAAGATGTTTTGAAAGAAAAAACGCAAGCCAAAGAGCCACCCATAAACTCAAACAGGCAGGCCAGTCGACATTTCCATAATGTCAGATCGTGCATGCTAAGTCGCTTCAGTCAGGTCCAACTCTCTGTTGACCCTGTGGAGCCTGCCAAGCTCCCGTCCATGGGATTCTCCAGACAAGAATACTGGAGTGGGTTGCCATGCCCTCCTTGAGGGGATCTTTCCAACCCAGGGATCAAACCCGCCTCTCTTATGTCTCCGGCATTGGCAGGCGGGGGTCCTTTGCTACTAGAGCCACCCTGAGAAGCCACTAATGTCAGATCATATCATCGCTACTCATCAGGCATACAAGGATACTCCCTGTATCCTTCTACTGGGTTTTGCGCAGACAGTGGAGACTCAGGAAGAAAGACATCTATTCACCCTAAACCTAATGAGGTGAACAGATCCACTTGGTAGAGACAGCAACAAAGGACTCTCCAGGGCATTCTCTGTGTTACAACTGAATCCACCGGTGTTACATCCAAAGACTCCAGACACCAAAAAGACTATTATTCCTAGAAGCAGCAGTGAACCCACCCCAGAGCCAAGCACCCTAGACTCAGCCCCACGGAGGGCATACTCACCGGCCTCTCGGGTTGCATTTCGGCTTGCTGGCTTGGGTGGTGGGACGGGGACCTGCTTACCAGGAGCCTTGGTGTTTTTTTTAATAGGAGGCACTTCGTCGCCCTTGGGGCTGGCCCCGGCAGCGGCCCCTTTTGGAGGCACAGGTGTTTTTTTGGGCTTAGGTTTGGGTTTAGGCTTAGGAAGAGCTGCAGGAGGTGGAGCAGGAGTTGCCGGTGTTTCAGAGTGGTTTTCAGTGATCTCTACAAATGAGAAAGTGAACAAAAGCAGACTGATACAGACGCACACCGTACAGATAGAAGGAGCAAGACGCAGGGCGACAGCGATACAAACATGTGGCTGCTTAGCTCCCAGGAACCAGCGGGGCTTCTGCACCAGAGAGACTGAAGGCTGGGGTAAAGGAGAGCCGAGGCTGAAAACCAAACCGGGGTGTGTTCTCCAGGCCCCTCATCACTCCTGTGGTAAAGCAGAGCTGCACAAGTGACAGTGATGAGGTTCAGGGTGAGTGTAAAGGTCCACCATCAGGGGCTGACTCCTGGATGGGGGGATGCTCGGCGATGATGTGGGTGTGAGTGCTAAACTTTTAACCAAACTGAAGGGCCCGAGGAGTGGCAGATCCGTGCATTACACACGCCACCACGGGGTGAGGGCCGACTGCATGGCAACGGGTGGACTCAAGGTGACCCTCCACTGAAGGGCTTTCTTGGAGAACGATCCCCATCAACTTGAAAGGGAAGTGTGCCCTGTATCTGTCTCACTGTGGTAAAAAAAATCAATTATTTTCTAAGCGAAGGGAGACTCTCTAGATTCTGGTACAGGAAGCACAATGCGCTGCAGAATAAACCATTTTCTGCTATTAAAATTTTCTCAAGCTCTCCCAGTGTACTAGGGAAGCTTTCTGTTTTACCCTAACTTTCTCTGACCTTTTCAAACAGTGTCACAACTGGTGGTAGTGGAGGGTGCAGAATCCAAAAGAAAAAGAAACCACTAAACTTGTTCTGTCATGTAAACACAAGTAACAAGTTTGAAAAGATAAAGGTTAAAAATCATTAAAAAAAAAAAAATCACACCTACAAATAGAAGCCTCGTGTAAGATTTTGTATAACTAGTGGAGTATTAGTCAGTCATTTTAAAACGTGGAGATGCTGAATGTTCATTCATATTTTCATATCCTTATCTTTTCTCATTGTGACTAATAAAAATTAAAGTGCAGTTTGGGTCCAAAGAGCTAAGCAGCATTTCTTTAAAAGTGGAGCACAACAGAAAATGTATGACAGTGTTAAGACAAGACTAAGCCTTTACTGAAGATGCTGTTCTGTTATTAAATGACCAAGAAAGGATTTTAATATTGGAATGCATCTTATTTTATTATCTCTTTCGTTTCATTTCTCACCCCAGTGCGTGTGAAGTGGGGACTCCTCCCCTCTTTTCTACATCCCCATCAATCCATGTATAACTACCATACAAGTGATTTAGATTGCAGTTTAAGTAATGGATAAAACTTTTCTTTTACCTTTCCTCAGCCATGAAACCCACCCGTCACAACGGCCCACATGGAGCCCTCCTGCATCTGAACTTAACTGTACATGTAGTCTGAGCTCCTCAGTCAACATTTATCAGAGGCTTCTTTGTGTGTGTGCCTTTCTGTTTATACATCCTGACTCCTCAACCAAGCTGCTGAGGGTCTTTAACCCAGGAATGGCTCTGCTAACCCACCTGGTCTGAACCTGAAAACTAGTGCACCACCAAGTGTTAGTCAGGGCTGAGAAAGGGATGAGGTGACAGCCACTGAAAACATCTTATTTCAATGTAAAACTTACAAATACACATTGCTAGTCTTTTGATTCAGGGTAGAGGGCTGTTCTTTCAATACATTTTTGTACCTTTAGCCTCCTGCTTGATACTATGCATGAAGATCCAGCCTTATAAGAGCACCGTCCAGGCTGAGAACCAAAAACACTGATCTGCACATTTGGTACCTTAATTATCTCTTGCTCTAACCCTCACATCTCTTATTCTCTGCCTTTATGCCATATTACTGGGGGGTCTTTTTTAGATCTGCCTAAAGGTTTTTAAATTCTAAAGTTATCCAGCGACTGGGTTTGGGAAGGAGATGGTTCACTCTATGACAGTTGGGAATGACAATCCCTTCTGGATTAAGAATGTACTCACTACAGAAAACTTCTTGCCACTCTTGGAGAAGCACAGTCCATCCTCCTTCCTCTGTAAGTTCTATCAATTATCTGCGTGTGTTTGCCATATGGCCAATGTTTATACTTATTCTGTGGTGACTCCTAATGTGTGCGTGTGTGTGTATGCATGCGCACGCATGCAAACAGTATGCTTTTCTGATTAAATTATGACCTCCTTTTGTTTGAACTTTTATATCCCATCAAGCATGATGCTTGAAACATTATGTCTATTCAGTGAATGTGACTGATCAGCTGATAGATGTTAACACACACAGCAGTAGGGAGCAAACTCTGGTATCTGGGAGACAATGAACATTAAGTCAAGAGGTATTTTTTACTATTACCATATGATCTGAAGCAAAGACAGATGGCAGAGAGGAGTATAATGTTTTCAAGAGGAGGTTAAGGAAGGGCTGCCTATGCGCTCTGATGTGAAGAGGTGAGTGGTCACAACAGTGGTCTGGAGGTGAGTGGCTGACCACTACACTTCAGGCTGGCCTCCTTCCACCACGTGGAGAGTCAAGTTTAACAACACTGAGAACTGCAGGCAGCCTTCATCTTGCCTAGAATGCCCTTCTGCCCCCAACTCGCTCCTTCACCTGACTGCTTCCTTCTGGTCTCCTCAGGTCCCAGTTTGGAAATATCTTCCTCTAAGGTCCAATTTGGTACCCCTCGCAAGCTCCCTGGCTTGCTGTCCTCAGGCCTCCCAGAGCACTTTGCATCTTTCGCTGCAGTGGCCTGTATGCATACTGGTCTCCACGGAGGCCACGATCTGCTCGGAGGCAAGGTCGTCTCTCACGTTCAGTATGCTCTTTCCCTGGCCCCTGTGGCCAGTATCTTCGTGCTCACGTGGGGAACAAATGCACACAAGTGACCTGTTACTTCATGGAAAGCCCTCTACAATGACTCAATAGAAATCATATCCGATACTTTTTCAGATTTCTCATACTGAATACCACGCTGTATTTAACAGATTGCATATCAGTTTTTCTGCCTCTTATGTATCTATTGAGAAGGAATAATGAGAAACTACGGGAAAAGTCTCCAGCGATAGGCAGAAAAGGCCCCACTGCCCCAGCTCCAGAACCGGGCCCTTGGGAGCCTCTTGGGAGCCCCAGAAATACCATGAGTCCTAGGTAGAATGTACCCACAGAGCAGGGTGAAGGCCATTTGCCATTTGTTTGTTCTCTTTGATGCAGATGGTTCAAATATTCAAGTGCCAATATGCTGTCTTAAAAAGATATACAAGCATCCAGGTGGCATTAGTTTTGCAAATATAACCAATTAACAGGTGAAATGAAGCTCATGGGAAAGCTGACTTAATGCAGAAGGAAGGGGAACACTGAACCCCCAAATAAAGGACAAGCTGAGAACATGGGAAGGTGGATTTGCACAGCAGTAAGCTCACATAAGAAGTGAGATCAGAAGAGAAACAGAGCTAAGAGTGACTCTTAAGCTATTTTAATTTTTTTAGAATTAAATGCTGTCTTTCCAGAGCAATGAATAGTTTGTTTAAAAGGTATTTTCTATTTAACACGATACTCTGTGATGTTGGTTAGGACTGACATTCTTTTTAGTGTCAGCAAGTGGCTTCCCTTCACTCAGGGTGGCTTCAGTGGGGACACTGTCCATATAGTGAAAGGGAGGCTCCTCTGTCTTACTAGGGCTGTGGTAGCAAGACCAGCATTTTCATCTCCTCATGTACAGGCCAGCCAAAGCACGATGCTATCTCGGACCTTATTTGACCAACAAGAACAGAAGGTACTAGTCCAAAATAAAAAATAAGAAAACAAAAACCTCTCTCAAATATCCATGAACCTATGAAGTCTGCCATCTTCTTGGAACGTCCAGGCCTGAGGGTTTAATTAACATAAAGCTGTCAGCAACTTTTTATTATGCTGATAAAGGAAACACGTCCTTTGAAGCCTGTCCAGTCCACTGACTGACTCTCCACATGGACAAGGCAGGCACTAGAGATGGCTCTGTTACACACTGAAGGATGTGATCCTTGAAAGTGAAAAGGCTGGACCAGGGAAAAACCACAGATGGATTTGAAATTTAACAGTGTGGTGAGACAGGACAGTTGGACTAAAAAAAAAAAAAGATAAAAGTAAAAAAAAAAGAAATCACTGCAATAATGCTTCCACCTAAATACTCTCAAAATCTATTCGGGTCTGTTTTCTTTTTATTATCCAGGAATCATATCACTAAAAACATTAGCTGATTTCTTATAATCAGTATTCTTAAGCATAACCAGACTTGTTCAACAGAAAGACTAAAGTAAAGCTCCATAGTTAATACTGAATAAAGCAAAATAATTTTCAACAGGCAGTTAATAGAGGCTTCTAAAAATTTGAAAGGCTAATATACATGCAAATAATAAGGCATTATAGACTTTCCGAGGAGATGATCTTAAGTTATAACATCTGACAAATGTTCTTTCATTCCCTTTGTCTTTGGAGGATTTGGGTCAAGAACAGAGGAAGAGAAGTTTCCTTCCAGCAGTTTCTAAGAGTCTTCAAAATGCCTAGAAAGTTTAGATTAGGTCTGAAAAATTTTTGCCATCCAACTCAGAAGGAGACATTATGGAAAACTAGCCTACTTCCTGACAATTCATTTATATGTGGCAGGAAATCATCTAGACTGTTCCAACAAAGGCTTATTTTATGGGAATTTCAGTTCAGGCTTGCATAAGAGGTTTGGGGGTTCCTGCAACTGTGATAGGTGTGGTATGGATAATGCAGTCTATCAGTGCCCAGGAACCTGTGAATGTTCTGGGGGTCCCCGACAGACATGTATTTTGCAGTTCTGTAATTTACCACAGTATTTCACATCGGAAACCAAGGTATCTCAAAAGAAAGCTTCTGGGAATGGCATACTTGCCTCTGGCATATTTTAAAATTTCCAACTGCACAGATAAATCATCGGGCAGAGGCTGTGGCCATGCCAGCAACCCAGATCCCCGGCATTACTGGGAACCATTCCTGGTCTCCCAGAAATGTCTGAGCCTGGACCAGAACTACAGTGTTGGGTGTGTGGACCCTACCAGCCAAGCTTCCCCTTCTGAAGAGGTGGTACTGGGCTGAGTGAGCCATCCCGTTTTGTTCTTTCTCCAAGCTGAGCTGCTGTAACTGTCACCCGCAGAGAAAGATGTTCAGACTGCTGCTCTTTTTTTTTTTTAAAGAAGATGCTGAGAAAAAACTCCTGATGAAAGGATAACACTCCCAGACATCTCTAATGATAGAAGAAGCCACGACTTCTGATTCTTACCATTAATTAGCCCTCTTTAATAAAGCATTAAATGATGTGCTTATAAAATGGATGTATCTACCTGAGGAAACCATCCATTTCTCTTTGCTAGTTATCATTTCTCTCCTTGTATTTACAGAACTCCTCTCTACTGGTCTCAGGGCCACTATGTGTGGAGCCCAAGACCTGCTTCTCATCTTTGAGCTGTAAAAGAATTGTGGGGTTTCTCTTGATTTTACCTTTCTTATCTTCTGCCTTTTCCTCCAGAGGTGGTGCTTTTGCAGCTACAGAGCCATTACCTTCTTCAGATTTTACTACATTTTCCTCTCGGGTAGATTCCTCTCCGACGGGTATCATGTGCCCGTTTGAATTTTCAAAGTTAACTGTTACATCTCCATCTAAAAATGGGGAGAGAAACACCTAGATGTCTAACTTTGACGGCTTTCTTAAAACCCAGTTTTCCAGGTACTAGGACTGTAGGGTTCAGATTTACGTTTCAGACCTGGGAACCAAATATATTCTGGACTATTTTCACCAATTTACTGAATAATTCCTTGAAATGAAAGAGCTAGGAAGTTCTTAGTGTTGGGGGAAAGTAGCTATGGAGAGGGTACCCAGATGCCATCTCAAGACAGGAATGATTAATCTAATTATAAAATATCCCTGGGCAGGAGAGTCCCTCTCTTCTTGGGTTTAGTTTTGGTTGAAATCACACTTGGGAGTCTCTTTGTCATTCAGAAACTGAACGATAAAAGGAGGAATCTGAAAAATGGAATAAACCTTTTTAACAAGCACCAAAAACACAAGGTGAATGCAAATATACAAATAACATGAATAGCAATTACACATACAAACGATTAGTGGGAGACAGGAACATTTCCAAGCACCTCTGTCTCCAGAATATTATATCCATGACACGCTGACTTTACATAGTAATATACCCTCTACTCTACTCAGGGAAAGATGTCAGTAAGGCTAATTGTACTTTCATTTTGTTATTTATGGAAATATTAAAATGTACTCAGGGAGTTGTTGTATATTGCTGGCCAAAAAGTCTTTAAGTTAGGGCAATAATAATTTGAAAACATTACGAAAAAATGTTAAGAAGAAAGCAATTTGAGGGAATTTTTTAAAAATCACAATTGAAATTAAAATTTAATGTCATCTAAATCATAAATAATTAAACACCCATGAATGTTTATAAATTCCTAGGAGCTCCTAAAGTAAGAGAGATTTTGCAGAAACTCTTAATTCAGTGATGCTTGAAAATTTAACATTAGTTCATATCAGGAAAATTTTAAGAAGCTGTGCTGTTGGAAAAAAAATTAATGATGATATTTTTACTTAGTAAACTTGAAGAAATGTATAATTAGAGCTAATTTTAGGTAAGTGTGATTAATTTTACTTTGCAATTATTCTGAACAGATGATCATCTCCTAATTTTTCTTTAAATATGATTGAATTGCTTTGGCTCAACAATAAAATCCACTGGCCTTTTTGACAGAAACAAATATGGCATTTTAACAAGTAAAATACATATAATGCAATCATATTCAAAATGAACAAATAATTGTCCCTCAGTTGTGTAACTTCTACATACCTATAATCTAATACTTGCATAAAGCTAAAATAGATAATAACTGGCAATGTTATTACAAGTAAATCTTAACTATGTCAATAAAATTAAGGTAATAATTTTTAAAAGACTACATGACAAACCAAAAAGAAAACAAAAGATCCTTGGTTCTCATTACTGGATCCCAAGAAATTTACTACTAAAAAAAAGAGGGAGGGGAGACACAATATAATGTCCAGGTATTGGATTCAAAAAAATAAATAATCTAAGAATGGAAAATTCCAGACAGAACAGAAAACCATTTCTTTATATAAAAATCCTCAGTTTTCAGGTAACTCAAATACAAATTTATCTTTGTTTTCTATGACTTTCGCTGGTAATAAAAACATGCTGAAATCATGTTAATGACAATTTAATTCTATTTTAACCATTATTACACTAAAAATTCTTTAGGAGATTAAATAACTAATTTTTTAAATTCAGAACAAAAATGCTAGAGAGAAAATTAAATAATTGTGGCATAAGAAGAAACTGGATTAGCACATGATAAAGAGAAATGGTCAGTAATGTATAAAGATACTTACTCTGAGATATTAATATGAAATAAAGCTAAAGTATAGGCAATAATAGAAAAATGAGCCATGTTTGTAATAAATATGAAATTCAAGAAGAAAAACAGAGAACTAAAGTTATTATTAATTAACTGGTGTGTGTACTGAAAAGGTTTTCTAGTTTTTTGTATTGTTTTAGAATTAAAATAAGTCCTGAGCCAGGCTGCCAGTTACAGTAAGATGCCCATTCCAGGTCTTACAGGAGCATCTGTATGCAAAGAAAGGAGAAAACTCAGACAAGAGTCCTAAGCTTAAAGTAAACCAAGAGATAAAGCATACAGAAATAAGTGGTTAAATAAGAAGCATGAGGGGTTTCCCTCTTTCAGGTAATCAGGTTCTTTGGGGATACAGTTAACAGAGGAACAGAGACAAGAAGAAAATCATGAACAGAAGATAAGTGACTAATTAAAAAAGGCATCCCAGGAGAAAAGGAAAGGAGGCTGGTATGCAGACAAAAACATCTGCATACCTTCAGGTTAAAGCTAAGGGAAAGGAAAGGTAAGAACCGGAAGACAACTAAACTTGTATTAGACCATGGACTTCTCAGGAGAGAAGGCCAATCACTGAATTTTTAGATTAAAGTTAGATTTTGGTATAAAAAAGGTCATCTAAGAGGAATAATAATAGCTGGGAGTAAGGGTATGGGGTGGAATGGGTCAAACCCAGGGTAGTTGGCGGTATTTTAAAGTCTATTTGGCTGACCGAATAAATGGCATAATTGACAAGCACTGTTAGGAGCTAAGGCAAGGTCAAGAACATCAAGGAAAGAATGAACCTTGACTGGCAGAAGACAGCAGGCTGTCACCAAGAACAGTAGTTTCCAGTCTCTGGCTAGGGTTGGAAACAGGCCGAAATTCTCAAGATAATTGCTTCTGGAAAAACGACAGAAAACTATTTTCTACAGCCCTTGGCCGAAACGGGGGGGAAGAGTCTATTTACAATAAGCCTCACGGGGAACTTCTAAGTATTAGGTAATTTATGTAGTTCTATATAAGGGCCACGCAAAAAGTAGAAAGTAAAATTCAGTAATTGATGACTTCCCAAACATTAAACCTATTACACCATGCTTAGATTAAAAGCCTAAGCATGTTTGTTATTTTATGTTTTGAAACTTATAATGTTCAGTCTGCAAGCATTAAATGAAAAGACTCAACAGAGTCAGACTTCTGGAAAATAAGTAAATGAAATTGCAATCTATCTTGCAAATAGTTTAACAGATTAGGCAAAATAAAAACAAAGCAATACTAAGCATTTCTCTAAGCCACTTGTTTATAGAAAAAGTAAATGCTTTTCTAGCTATAATTTTTAATGGATAAAAAAAGAGATGTTTAGTCTCTATCTTCAATATTCATTAACAGTTCTGGCCATAAATTTTTCCACTTCTTTTTCTTCTTTTAAAAAGGTTTCCAAATAAAAGTTACCACACCACTGCTGTGGCCTGTCCTGTAATGATGATTGCCCAACATTTGAGTTTTCAGTGGACATGTAATTTCTCTGCCTTTTCCAGGGAGATAAGAGAGGAGGAAGACTTTGAAACTGCAAGTCCACCTTCAAGCATAAAAACGTTAAGGATGTACATTTTTTATTTCTAAAAGCCCTAGGCAGAAAATGAATAGCTTCAAGGTTAACAGAAAATTAGGGGGTACTTAAAAGTTCATTCATAAAATGGAGTGAAAGTGAAAGTCACTCAGTTGTGTCTGACTCTTTGCAACCCCATGGTATATAGTCCGTGGAATTCCCCAGGCCAGAATACTGGAGTGGTAGCTGTTCCCTCCTCCAGGGGATCTTCCGAACCCAGGAATCAAACCCAGGTCTCCCATATTACAGGTGGATTCTTTACTGTCTGAGTCCAAAATAGAGTGAGAGAAGTATAATAAGTAAAACACCTAAATTTTTGAGGGCTCAAGAAAAATGGCATTCTTTACTTCAGGACTTCCCTGTTTTCTTTAAAGCAGGAATAAAATTGTAAAGCATCTCTTAGCTTCTTATAGAATATTCAGATGTTGAATATCATGTCATTTGGATTTACGAATAGTAAATGCCAAAAGACGTTAAGCTCTTTGCAAGGAACGTATTTTAGGAAAAGGGGAGTACTATTGTTTTGATTCTAAACTAATAGCACCTTATTTGTGCCCATAAGAGCACAATAATAATATTTTACCTCAGTAAGCATTCAGGGGATGAGGTGAGGAAGGCATGAGGTAAACCAACAACGATGCAACAAAAATTTCCATGAGTTTTATAGTAGTGGGAGCAATGAAGATTATTCACTATTATTTATTTGGAGAAATAACCAAACTTGGTATCTTCTTTTGAGGGCCTATCTCAGTTTCTATCTAATCCTTGTCTTTTCGAGCAAGATTATCCCTTGGGAAGATAAAGGGGAAAAGGGAAGAAGATCAGATGTAGGGGATGAAATACTTGGAAATAATAATTGTTAGTGAAAAGGTGAGACAGAGTTAGATTCAAAGAAATGAAAAGAGAACAAAGCTGGGAAAATACTTGAGAGATGCATAAAGCAGACTAATCTGCCCATTCATGCCTTATTGAATGTACATTTGAGTGTATTATAGAGTATAAAGGACAAGAGGTCCGTTTATCATGTCTTTTTTCTTTTATTGGTAGGCTTAAGAAACCAAAAGGCACGAGTTAAAACTTTCAGCTTAAACTTTGCATTTAGTCAAACAATGGAGTTTACTTGTAGAGAAAGACTGAAGCTTAAGAACAGAGCATGAACCATGTAAGCATTTGTATCTTGTCTGTATCTCCTGCCACAGAGAAGCTTTGTTAAGCTTTAGGTTTAGGATGACATATGATGAAGCACTCACCAAAAAGCTCATTGAATGTCTTTAGAATACCTGAGATACCCTGCAGCCCACAAAGGCTGTCTGAATTAAAGCAAGATTCTCAGATTGTCGTACTTTATCTCCCAAAGACCATGATCATCTTAAATTTCAAAAGAAAATGAAAGAAAGAGCAGAGAATGAAGGATCAAATTACTTTAAATGTATGATTAATTTCCTCACCTTGATCAGGCAATTCCTTAAGAACTCCCCTTCTTATCAGCTCCTCTCTACTTTGTCTTGTAGAAATCTTCCTTTCTAATACTTTTAAAAAGAATAAGCACAAGTGAGAATCTTCATTGCTTAAAATAATTATGAAAAACATTCCAAGTAGAATTGAGTACATTCATTCTGTTCACTTGAGGGCTCAGACCCCAGTTTTTCTAGTTGCCCCGCAAACCATGTGAATGGAATCAACATAATCAGGATGGCAAACGACCCGAGCCCACGATCTGAAGCCCAGTCACTGAACCTTCTTCCAAATGATGGTACTTGGCCTAGAATCCAGACACATCATCTCAAATCAACTATGGGGCACCAAAGCTCCTTCTCACTTTGAAATATTCCTTTCTTTAGTAATGCATTCTAAAACACAGGCTTTTATGAATGTACAATGAATACAGAGGATATGCATGCTTACATGAAAACAAACTTTGAGTAGACATTCAGGTAACTCATCTGAATCCCAGACAGGACTACTTTGCTAGTGTTTTCTTTCTCACACCGTCTATTACAAAAGTCTGACATTTGTGTAATTCTTTTCCCTGCCATACTCACAAGTTCTAGAGTGTTCTGGAGTATTCCCTGACAAATACCAAGTCTTGGGAGGATGGAGTCAATTCATGCTTTCATAGAATGTAATGGGGCAGGAAACTCAACATTGATTCTTCTTCAGGAAGAAATCTAAATTCCTGGCGCAACTTCAGAACGGAGCTTAGGAGCTCAGGATGAGACTTCCGTAGTAGCCACCTTAGGCCTATGGTGCTAGTTCCTAAACCTTACATGTCACATAACCACTAGCTGCAGTCCCCACTTTCAGGGGCCAAGAAGGTGTGTCAAGTTAACACAGGGTCTATTTCCTGTTAACACACTCTATTTCCTCTGGATGCCCTATTCAAGAAAGTACCTTGACACTCGAAAAAGGGCCAGAGAAGGGGTCAAGCCAGGGTTCTTTAGGGGAGAAAGAAAGTTTCATTAGTAGAGAGTGGGTAGCCACAGCAGGATTAGATTCTGATTCTCCCTAAAATTCCTACTCCTGGCCTCGTAATCTGTAACTCCTAAAGTCACCCTGGACAACATAATTTCAAGACCCAACCAAAACCCCATTACCCTACGCCATTGGTTCAGTTCAGTCGCCCAGTCGTGTCGGCCTCTGTGACCCCATGGACTGCAGCACCCTATGCCATCCTTGGCACACACAAACAGAGCTTGTAGTGACACTAAGAACATGCTTTTTGGGGGTGCTCCAGGTGGCCTGAAGCTAGGACACTGGGGAGGAAGTGGGGAGGGAGGGGGGGTGCCTTGGATCAGAGCTTTGTATTAAGCAATGACATGAACCCCAGAAGAGCTACACTGAGCATCTTTTGAAGAAACTGGAATGTTTTTCTCCTTTCTGATAACTAGCAGTTGTGTATCTTGATTGCCAGAAAAGTCCCGGTAAAGCTTGATATATACCACTGATTTCATATGGCAATTCATGGATGAATTCTGTTTCCTCCTTCTTAGGGACCTGACTTCATTTACATTTTATTTATAGCATATGTGCTTTTTGTTCTAAGTTTTGTCAAACTTTCTTGGGGGCGGGGCAGAATCACAGTATAAACAAGTGAGGAAATGAATGAGTGAATGAATGAAAAGTGAAAAGAATGATAATGAACATCTCAATGGTTCACATGAAGACACACAAAGAACTCCCCCTCCTTCCTTTAGCTCACTCACCCACCCCCACCCTCCACCATCCCTTCCAGAAACAAGTGAACAACAGCTCACTGGAACGTTGGCAATTTCAACAGAACAAAGTTAACTGGGTGTGGGGTCCAGCAGGAGCTGTTCTGTAGTGGGAGCTCTCGTTTGTAAAAAAGAGTGCTGTTACTTAAATGTAGCTTCAGTGGGTTCAAGCTTTTTGTCAAAGAGGAGAGAACCCCCTTCAGCACAGGAAACCAAATGCCACCCCCCACAATGACGCTGGGGCCCTGCCAAGACAGGCAGCGGTTCAGCAAGACGGACCCTCACCACTGCAGTCTCCTGAGGATGGTACAACTCATTCACACTTGCCTGGGGCTCCAAGGGTTCTGAGACCTCTTGCAGGCAGGGTCTCAGCCCCCACTTTTCGGGGGTGGGCCCTGATCACGCTCTCCCTCCCGCCGGCTGTGTGCACTAAGCTTGAGGCTGCAGGTGCCACTGGACATGGGATGAGGCCACATCCTGGGAAAGTGAGGGTACTGCTGATACAGAATACAGTCATCGTGGCTGTCTGCCCCTGGTTCTCAGGAAGCAGAGCTTCTAACTGTGTTTGCTGCTTCGATCGAGTGCCCTAAAACCCAAAATGGTTCTCAGAAGTTCTGGATTCTAGTCCCGGAACTTCCACAGCCAGTTGTGTGACACTGGGACCTCTTCAGGTTCCAAGGCTCTGATCCATTATCTGTAAACTTAGGGATGCGATTCAATGGCCACTAAAGGACAGCCCAACCAGTCCAAATACTAGGTGATCCTGGATCATTAATCAAAGCCATTCTGTAATCTCTGTCTGTGCATGCGTGCTTCAGTCGTGGCTGGCTCTTTGCGACCCCATGGACTGTAGTCCTCCAGGCTTCTGTGTCCATGTGATTCTCCCAAGGAGCAGGCGTCTTTTAATGTCATGGCTGTAGTCACCATCTGCAGTGATTTTGGAGCCAGCAAGAATACTGGAGTGGGCTGCCATGTCCTCCTCCAGGGGATCTTCCCGACCCAAGGAATGAACCTAAGTCTCTTGGGTCTCCTGCATTGGCAGGTGGGTTTTTCACCACTAGAGTCACCCCGGAAGCCCAATCTCTGCTTTGGGTACCTTTAAAAGCTTTCAAACCTGAACTTAAAAAAAAAAAATCAACAGGGGGTCCAGAAGGTATCCCCTTGTTGTTTCTGCCTTTCCAATATGGATCCCAGAGGATCCTTTAGTTTTAGAGTTACGTTTTCTGTTGCTTTCATTCTAATTTAATCTCAGCTAAAAATCCGCCCTCTTTCTTCTGTGTAAATACTGGAGTTAGAAGCGGCAGCTTGGTTTCTTGTCAAAAATCAAACTCGACAGCGTTGTTCTTTTGCTCTACCTTGCATAAACGGGTCCTGATAGGAAAATGCCTTTGGTTATTTGTTTGGTCTTTGGCTGAGGGCATTTTTAACACAGATGCAGATAACTGTGTCCTGGGCCAAGGAGAACAAACTGCAGGCAACTAGGCATGGAAGGTATGCTGTCAGGGCACCAAGTTCCAACCACCGCGCTCCCAGAACAAGTATCTCACTCTTCATCTTTTAAAATATGTGCCTCATGTTTACAGAGTGTCTGTCTGTTTGCAGAACACATTCACAAGACAGTTTTTCATGGGCCCAGAAGTGTTTTGCATTGGAATGAATCTGCGAGGTCATTCTAGTCCAACATGCCACACCAAGCAAGAGTCCTTTCAGGAACATTCCTGGGATGTGCTCACCTGTCTAAAGATATTTGGAGGCAAGAGGGTCCCTTTACAGTGGAGTCCCCTCCAGTTCTCCATCACTCTCACTTTATTCCTCGTAAGAAGGAATTCAAACTTAACATTCAAAAAAGTAAGATCATGGCATCCGGTCCCATCACTTCATGGCAGATAGATGGGGGAAAAAATGGAAACAGTGGCAGATTTTATTTTCTTTGGCTCCAAAATCACTGCAGATGGTGACTGCAGCCATGAAATTAAAAGACGCCTGCTCCTAGGGAGAAAGGCTATGACAAACTTAGACAGCGTATTAAAAAGCAGAGCCACCACTCTGCTGATGAAGGTCTGTAGAGTCAGAGCTATGGTT
The DNA here is from genome assembly GCF_963930625.1 of Muntiacus reevesi. Classification (NCBI taxonomy): domain Eukaryota; kingdom Metazoa; phylum Chordata; class Mammalia; order Artiodactyla; family Cervidae; genus Muntiacus; species Muntiacus reevesi. The sequence continues at coordinate 178,035,743 of NC_089251.1, forward strand.
TTTCCAGTAGACACGAGCTTGAGCACACTTCAGGAGATAATGAAGGACAGGGAAGCCTGGGGTGCCGCAGTTCATGGGTTGCAGAGTCAGATGTGACTTAGCAACTGAACAAAGAAGTCAACATTGCACTCCCTCCCTGTAACTGTAGCCCATTAATCAAGGCCACGCTCCCCATCGCTCTAGACCTGAGCAAGTAATCTGTGAATGGAAAACAGTACAGGTGACGCTGGGTGCACTGGGAGCAAAGCGTGTCATGGCAGCCTCCTAGAATCTGATCCCAAGTGTCTACCAGTTGCTCTTCGACTCTGAAGCTCACACTCATCTGTGCAACAACAGCGCTAATACTGGGGGGGTCTCGCTCACAGCAGCAGCACACCCAGAATCTTGCAGGACACAGATCACTGGACGGAATAGCTGGGCTTTTCCATGAAAAGTATTGTTGCCAGTTGAGTAAATGGCTCACAGTTACTCACTTTTATCCCAATTAAAAAAGCACATGTGATTTTCACACCAAGGCCAAGGAAAACGATGATTTCTTTTTCCCTTTTTTTACATAGCTGATTTATATTATAATATTAGTTTCAGGTGTACAACACAGTGATTCAATATTTTTATAGATTATATTCCATTTAAAGTTATTGCAAAATCATGGCTGTATTTCCCTGTGCTGTACAACATATTCTTACTGCTCGGTGCTTTTACACGGGATCATTTTAATCCTCTACCTCATCTTGGCCCTCCTCCCTTCCCTCTCCCCACTGGTAACCACTAGTGTGTTCTCTATTTCTGTGATCTGTTTCTGTGTTGTTACATTCACTCATTTTAGTTTTTAGATTCCACATATAAGTGACAATATAGTATTGGTCTTTCTCTGTTTGACATTTTTCACAAAGTAAAATAACCTCTAGGTCCATTTATACTGCTGCAAATGGCAGGATTTTATTCTTTTTATGGCCAAGTAACAGTCCATTGTAAATATGTACCACATCTTCCTCATCCATTCATCCGCTAATGGACACTTGGGTGTTTCCATATTTTGGCTATCATAAGTAATGCTACTGTGAACACTGGGCTGCATGTATTTTTTTCAAATTAGTGTTTTCATTTTTTTAAGATATATTCCCAAGAATGGAATTGCTGATTATATGGTAGTTCTACTTTTAGTTTTTTGACGAACCTCCCTACTCTTTTGCACAGTGGCTGCTTCAATTTACATTCCCATCAACAGAGTGTCAGAGGGTTCCCTTTTCTCCACATCTTGGCCAGTAATTCTTTGTGCAAAACCATGATTTCTGTTTAACTCCCCACCTTGAGTGATTTAAAGTTCTGACGGTTCAATCCTGATTACAACAGCTCACGTTCTAAGTGAAGGAAGCGCTGTGTCCTATTTTCCTGACTTCACACTTAAGCTCTGGGTTTTCAAGTATTTGAAAAGGCCTGATCTTCCAAACCCTTCCAGTGGACATCTGTCCATCTCATACTGCACATCTCAGCTCCTTGGCATGGCCTCTATGATGCCCCCCAAGGCAGGACAGCCTTCCCCCCAACCTGATCCTCTGCTAACCACTCCCTCCCCTGGCTCTCTCTGCTCTAGCCCCTGCTGCTTCTCACCCGAGGCCTGGTGGCCTCTGGCCTTACCAGGATGGGATTTTTCAAACCCCACATGGCTCATCTCATCACTTCCTTCAAGTCTTTGCTCAAAGGTCCCCTTTTCTGAAGTCCTCCCCCGCATACCTGATGGAGGACAGCTTGTTTCTTTTCTGATCTTAATCCTTAACCTGCAGAATGTGTCCTGACACATTTGGGACCTACTACTCTGTAGAAGTGTAGCCTCCACTGACTGCTGTATTCCCACCAGCCTTTGCAGGTGGTTGCATGCATGCTTGCTAAGTCGCTTCAGCCCTGTCAGACTCCCTGAGACCCCATGCACCGTAGCCCACCAGGCTCCTCTGTCCAGGGGATTCTCCAGGCAAGAATACTGGAGTGTGTTGCCATCTCCTTCTCCAGGAGATCTTCCCAACCCAGGGATCGAACCCAAGTCTCTTATGTCTCCTGCATCGTCAGGCAGGTTCTTTACCACCAGCACCAGGTGGGTTGTTGCAGGTTGTTGACACTCAGGGAAAAAAAAAAGTGTATTTGTTAGAGGAAAAAAAAAAAGAGGATTAAAAACTGAGTTTAAAAAGAAAATAGGCTAATAAGATCTTACTTTCTGTCCTTTCCCCACCTCCAGTCTAGAGAAAGCACAGGCGAGACCTGTGGCTAAACTCTAAGAACAAGAGTCTTCAGTCTTCTCCCCCTTGGACTGCTTGGCTGGACCAGCCGAAAGGAAAATCCTCCACTCCCCGTCCTATGGCTCATCTGAAAAAGTCTCTATGTTCTGAAGAAGGGAGGTCACAGTGTGTAGAGGACAGACACCAGCCAGCAAGCAGGGTGTAGCATACGATGGGGCTCATCATAAATTATAAGTGATTTATGGTGTCCTTCTGGGCACCGAGCCTGCATTCAGGGAAGGAGGCTGGGGCATATGCCTCCGGCTCCTTTCCGTGGACTCCTGGCCAAGATTTTATATTACTCTGGAAGTATCTGTGAGAATAAATCTTACAGTCAACAAGCCACTTGTGTTTTCTTTTGGCAAGGAAAGAGAGTCCTAATTCTCGATTCTAACGCCGTTTAATGTCGGAACAAAATAGAAGAGCAAATAGAAGACCATTAAATAAGCGGACCATGTTATCTTCTTGGTCCTGAGTACTGAATGGCCTTACTGTGAAACAGACAGACACAGAGACCCGCTTGTCTTGGATGGAAAGTGTTCTATAAGAGCCTGGCTCTTTACCTCTCCTCAACAGGCGGTACAGAAAGCAGAATGTCAAGAAATGGTATCCTTTTTAAAAGACCCTTCACTAAGGCTTAGCTAAATCATTTAAAGAACTACAGCCACCAAAATGCCACCCAACAGGACGTTTGCAAAAACCTTCCAAAACATCTCAAGAATGTCAGGCAGAGAAATAAAGCCAACATCTCCATCTCGAAACACTCAGGGGTCTGGCTGTTTTCTTGTTTATCCAGGCCACTCCCCTACTCACAAATCCTACGTACTTCAGAACAAGTCCAACTCCTTGGAACAGCAGTCAAGCTTTATAAATGGCCCCAAAGCACCATTCTTCCCCCTAGTTTTTTTTTTTTTTCATCTCACTTTTGCACAAGCCCAAAGTTAAAGTCAACCGTTGCTTCCTGTCATTTCCTAAACACTTCCTGCACCACCTCTGCTCCATTCCTTCATTCGTTTCCTTCTCCTAGAATCAGGCTATTTCCCTCTCCCTCTTCACTGAAATCTTGCTTGAATTTTAAATCCTCTTCAAACAGCGCCCCCTATATGGCGATCTCACTATTCTGGTTGGTAAAATGTATAACTCCAAGCTCCTAGAGTGCTTTTCTTTTTCCATTCAAATATAGTTGATTTACAATGTTGTGTTCGTTTCAGGTGCATAGCAAAGTGATATATATATATATATTCTTTCCAAGATTTTTTCATATAGATTATTTAAAGATATTGAATATAGTTTCTGTGCTATAGAGTCGGTCCTTCTTTACTTGCTTCATTTATAGTCATGTGTATATATTAATCCCAAATTCCTAATTTATCCCCCTCCCCACTCCTTTCCCTCTTGGTAACCGTAAGTTCATTTTCTAAGTAGAGCAGTTTCAAATAACTTATCTGTGCCTCAGTTTTCTCATCTATAAAATGGGATAACAGCTGCTACTTTCTGGTTCTTCTGGAGATTAAATAAGAAGTGAAACTGTTAGATTAATACCTAGAATCTAAAAAGCACTGAATAAATGTTAGCTATTACTATTATTGCTGTTAGCTAGTGTTAGCTACTATTATTTATTAAGTTATAGAACTTACTACATTTTTGACTGTGTACTATGTGTAAAAAGTTGCATATTCACATGACTCTAGTCCAAACCCTAAGAGGGCAGTTCTGTATATTATTTCATCTCCACTATGCCAAAAACCATACAACGCACAGAGAAGATATTGTTCACTTCTGTTTTGTTTTGTTTTCACAAGGAGGCAGAGAAGGTATATCTACAGCTCTTTTCTACCTTTTCTACTCATCTCAGAAATAGCCCTCCTGATACGCAGCCTTTCAGGAACCACCTTCCCCTCTCTGAGTCCATGTTACCTGCGTGAAGCCAATCCCATCTCTGGGGTCCAAGACTCCCAGGCTTATCCAGTCAGAGCCCAGTATCTCACAGGCATTGGTGACTGGTGCAGAGAGCGGCTGTGTCCGAACTGCACCAGTGAGATCCAGGCCCAAGACCTTTGGTGTAACAGCAGGAAAGAAAGGTGTTTTTTTTCTTCTGGATCTGTAGAACTAGCTGAGCAGGAGCCTAGGGCTGCTAGTAGTCAGTCACTTTGCCTCCAAAAAAGGAGAGCCTAACTTAAAAAAAAAAAAAGAAAGAAAGCCAATACAGAGGAATACAGACTCAAAAGGAGGAGACAGATTCCTAATCTTAGTTTCTAAGGACCTGGATCCAACTCCATGCCTGAAGGTTGCCCCTGGGCTTCTTGGTTAAGTGAACCAATAAATTCCCTATTTGCTAAAGCCTGTTACATTCATCGGCAGTGAAAAGTTCTGACTAATCAAAGTGTTAAATAGATGTTTTTTAACGCTAAATTTTCTTCCAGCAGAATCTAGGAAGTCTCTAGTTTTCAAGGCAGAAATATGAAAGAAGAACTATACAGACCCTCTTTTCCCTCCTCAAGGCCTTAAGAAAGAGGAAGGTGTCTATGCTTCCTTCTTCCTCTTGGGAAATCAGTGTCACAACTTCCTCCAAAAACATGACAGCAATCATCTGCTTATTTGGTGCTTAGATAGCATTTTTGTATTTATTTTCTCATCAGTCCTCCCAGTATTCCTGAAAGACAGGCTAATCAATTATTATTCTTATTTCTCTCAAATAGATAAGGACACTAAGACTTAAAAGAAGGCAAACATGTTTTCCAGTCACAGATTTAGAATCTGGTTGAACTCTAATGCATCTTACCAAAGCCTACCACTTACATTCTCCATCCTGAATTGATTATTACAAAGATTTCAAATTTCTCAAGAGCTACAATGCTTTTTAATTTTCCTTTAAGACATGAGACAGAAGAAAACCTTTTTTTTCTGAACAGTTAAATGAACAGTTATCATAGCTTTGTTTCAAGGCATTAAATTAAATTAAATTTTATAAAAATACTAGGTAATATTTTGTACAGGTAATATTCATATTCAGAAATTTTAAAATATAGTACACATTTGGAAGTCTTGCTCTTATTGGTCATTTGTATAGTCTTTCATTGTTTATACACATATAAACATATGCAAATATATATTCTGTTTTTAAAAGTTGAAGTATAGTTAATTTATAATGCTATATTAGTTTCAGGTGTACAACACTGATATTCAATATTTCCATAGATAATATTCCACTTAAAGTTACTAAAAACAATGACTATATTTCCCTATGCTGTACAACATATCTTGGTGCCGATCTAATTTAATACATAGTTTGTGTCTTTTAATCCCATACCTCTTCATTCTCCCCACTAGCATCCACTAGTTTGTTCCCTATATCTGTAAGTTTGCTTCTATTTTTTAAAACACATTCATTTTCTTTATCTTATAAATTCTGCATATGTGGTAACAGAGATTGTCTCAGAAGGAAACCTTTTTAAAGTTAATTTTCAATGGGTAATTTTTAAACAGTAGTGTGCTCTCAACAGTTAGAACTGGACACGGAACAACAGACTGGTTCCAAATAGGAAAAGGAGTACATCAAGGCTGTATATTGTCACCCTGCTTATTTAAATTCTATGCAGAGTACATCATGAGAAACGCTGGGCTGGATGAAGCACAAGATGGAATTAAGATGGCCGGGAGAAATATCAATAACCTCAGATATGCAGATGACAGCACCCTTATGGCAGAAAGTGAAGAGAAACTAAAAAGACTCTTGATGAAAGTGAAGGAGGAGAGTGAAAAAGTTGGCTTAAAGCTTAACTTTCAGAAAACTAAGATCATGGCATCTGGTCCCATCACCTCATGGAAAATAGATGGGGAGACAGTGGAAACAGTGTCAGACTTTATTTTTTGGGGCTCCAAAATCACTGCAGATGGTGACTGCAGCCATGAAATTAAAAGACGCTTACTCCTTGGAAGGAAAGTTATGACCAACCTAGATAGCATATTAAAAAGCAGAGACATTACTTTGCCAACAAAGGTCCTTCTGGTCAAGGCTATGGTTTCTCCAGTGGCCATATATGGATGTGAGAGTTGGACTGTGAAGAAAGCTGAGCGCCAAAAAATTGATGCTTTTGAACTGTGGTGTTGGAGAAGACTCTTGAGAGTCCCTTGGACAGCAAGGAGATCCAACCAGTCCATCCTAAAGGAGATCAGTCCTGGGTGTTCATTGGAAGGACTGATGCTGAAGCTGAAACGCCAATACTTTGGCCACCTCATGCGAAGAGTTGACTCATTGGAAAAGACCCTGATGCTGGGAGGGATTGGGGGCAGGAGAAGGAGACGACAGAGGATGAGATGGCTGGATGGCATCACTGACTTGATGGGCATGAATTTGAGTAAACTCCGGGAGTTGGTGATGGACAGGGAGGCCTGGTGTGCTGTGATTCATGGGGTTGCAAAGAATCGGACACGACTGAGCGACTGAACTGAACTGAACTGAACACTCTCATAGTTCAAATTATAAAAGGATCCAGTAGAAAAAAAAAATCTCACTTTCCCTCTGTTCCCTACTGGCTCTCACCTTGACCCCCACCTATTCAAACTGAACCTCACCTTTACTCCACAAGCAAATAACCACTTTTATTAGTGTTCTTGTATCCTCCCAGACTTTCTTAGGCAAATTCAAACATTCATTTTTAATTTTTCCACTTTCTACACAAAAGACAGGATGTTTAAAAACTGTTCAGCATCATTCTTTTTCATTGAAGTTATTAATGCTTCTAAAATTTCAGGTAACAGAGCTGAGACGGAAGAGGTGATGGCTTCTGCCTTGTGCAAACAGCAGTAGCAGCTGAAATCACTGCTGTTTCCAAAGGGGTTGAGCTGGGAACAGTCATGGCAAATCCATCCAAAGGGACTCATGGGGTTTATTCCCAAGGGATAAAGGTTGGGGACGAGAACAATGAGCAAGTCCTCGATCCCAGATGGGCCAGGAAGTACAAGTGATCTCAGGAGAGTAATCAGAGGCCAGGATTTGTGAGCTACGTGAAACTCTGCTTGCCATTCCCCCTTCTAGGCTGATTCCCGTAAAGTCATGAGAGGCAAAACTGCACTAGACAGGTGCCCTGGGGGGTCACCCCGTTTGATGGAAAGTCTGTGTGTTTCCATTTCCTGTTTCTTCACATTCAAAGAGAGTAAACTCCAAACAGCGTGAGACCAGCAAAGGCACAGATGTGTGAAAGAAGGATAATGATAATCATCTTAGATTAATTAAATTCTAACCTCCCAACAGCAGACTAGAGAAGTGACCAAAAAATGAATCTCAGCTCTGAATGGTGAAGAAAGATTTTAAGCTAAAAGATCATAAACAACACCTGTGAAAGAAGAGACATCTAGAGTCTGAACTTCTGACTCTGACACACTTCCCCATGATCTGCTTTAGGACAGTCTCATCCATTTCAGGGATTTAACACAGATTGAAATGGCACAATGTCTCATTTTAACACTGATCAGGTAGCCAATGACAAGCCAAGAGTGGATAAGAAAGAGCCTTAGTAACACTAAATTATAGGAAATTAGAGGGTTTCTCAGGTGGCGCAGCAGTAAAGAATCTGCCCGCCAATGTAGGAGACGCCAGCGACACGGATTCAACCCCTGGGTCAAAAGGATACCCTGAAACAGGAAATGGCAACCCACTCCAGTATTCTTGCTTGAAGAATCCCTTGAACAGGGGAGCCTGGTGGGCTATAGTCCATGGGGTCGCAAAGAGTCAGATATGACTGAGCAACTCAACAACACATCTAATCAGATCAGCTTTCTTAAGATGACTAAGAAGTAAGTGCTCCTGAGCATTTGAAACATTCCCCTCGTCTACCAACTATCTTGCCTACACAACAGAATGAACAGTATCTATATAGAACAGTATTTCTCTGGAAAAACTGGTCCATGCCTAGACTAAACCAAGATGCCTGCATGACACTTCAGAGAGACAACCAAGAGTATCTTCACTAAAACATTTATTTTTCAAGGTAAAACACTAAAAAAATTTTGGGAAAAAGTACCTTTTGATGAAGGTAAAAGAGGAAAGTGAAAAAGCTAGCTTGAAACTCAACATTCAAAAAACTAAGATCATGGCATCCGGTCCCTTAACTTCATAGCAAACAGAAGGAGAAAAATGGAAACAATGGAAGATTTTCTATTCTTGGGCTCCAAAATCACTGCGGACAGTGACAACAGCCATGGAATTCAAAGACGCTTGCTCCTTGGAAGGAAACCTATGATAAACCTAGACAGCATTTTGTAGAGACATCATTTTGACAACAAAGGTCCATATGGTCAAAGCTATGGTTGTGCCAACAGTCATGTATGGATATGAGGGTTGAACCATAAAGGAGGCTGAGCATCAAAGAACTGATGTTTTTGAATTGTGGTGCTGGAGAAACTCTTGAGAGTCCCTTGGACTGCAAGAAGATCAAACTGGTAAATCCTAAAGGAAATCAACCCTGAATAGACATTGGAAGAACTTGGCTGAACCTGAAGCTCCAATACTTTGGCCACCTGATGCAAAAGAGCTGACACATTGGAAAAGACCCTGATGCTGGGAAAGATTGAAAGCAAAAGGAGAAGGTGTCAGTAGAGGATGAAATGGTTACATAGCATCATCGACTCAATGGACATGAATTTGAGCAAACTCTGGGAGATAGTGGAAGAGAGAGGTGCCAGGTGTGCTGCAATCCATGGGGTGCAAAGAGTCAGACACAACTTAGCAACTGAACAAAAACAACCTTTGCATTGTAACTGGAACTATAATGTTCAAAGTCTGATAGCAATGCATACTCTCCACTTTGATATAATGCTCCCTTTTAGTATTCTCTCCATTCTGTTTCTAAATTTCTGATTATGGAGGTGATAAAGTTAAGAAAGCTAGAAAATAGAAAATGAAAGTATATATTCTAGCCCTTTAAAAAATACAGCTCGAGTTCAAATCCAGATCTGACAACTTGCAGGTGATCAGAGGCAAATTCCTCAACTTCTTCATGCCTTAGTTTCTGCAGATGAAAATAGACGTCACGCAGCCTGACTTGGATGCGGACATTAGAATGACTAAAATGTCTTATAAAGTGTTTGACACAAAGCAGGGATCCCATAAGTATTAGATATTTTTCTCCTCTGCTTTTCATCTTCTCTTTCTATTGCCTTTGACAATACTCTACTGATAGTTTTACCTGATAGGCTTATTCATACAGGCACAGGCTTATTGATCTAGAAAGCAGCACAGTAGAAGAGTCAAAAATGAAGACTCGAGGTTCCTGAGGTTCAAATACAGGATATTCTACTCACAAGCAAAGGAACCTAGAGCAAGTTATTTAACTTTCCTGTGCTTCAGCTTATCCATTACTGAAATGAGGATTATAATAGTGACTGACCCACAGAGTAACTGGGAAGACATCGAGTATTTAATACAGCATCTGGTTAAAAACTCAACAAGGGTGAGTTATTATTAATATCCATGATTCTTGTTCCTCCTTTACGTTTAATCACAAATAAAACTTCAAGTGAGTGACAGAAATAAAGGTTAATTTATTTGTATTAAAAAAAACACTTTATATGCTACACATGTGGTAAATTATTCAAAGGGAGCTTTTTTTTTTTTTTTTAACTGTGCCTTACGTAATCTTAGTTCCCTGACTGGGGATTGAACCCATGCACTCAGCGGTGAAAATGCAGACTGAACCACTGGACCACCAGGGAATTCCCTAAGGGAACATTTATTGAACCTCATAAGGTAGTAACTAAAGTTAACATTTTAGCATTGAATTGAACAACAACAAAGAAACTCTATGTAAGGCCAGCAATATGTTAACATCAGATTTAAATAGGTGATTACGTTTTAGTTAGTGTCACTGAAGTTTTACATTTGATTCGCTTAAGGTTTTTTAAGACAGATTACAGGGGTTGCGGAAATGAGGAACTGTTGTTTAATGGGCAGAGTTTAACTTTTGCAAGATGAAAAGGTTCTGGAGGTCTGTTGCACAACAATGTAAACATACTTGACCCTAGTCAACTTCACTTAAAAATGGTAAAGGTGGTAAATTTTATGTGCCTTCTACCACAGTTTTTAAAATACATTGTAAGATACTTTTGAACTACATTAAGGATGAGAGCCCTATCTAAGATGAAGATGAGATCAGAAGGAATTTTCAAAGAATTTTAACTACACTGATGTATCATGTGTTCACTCTTTTCCAGAAACCAGTTTTCCCTCCAATCATGCTGTTTATTCTCATCTATTTCTCACATTGTGGGCTTCCCAGGTGGTGCAGTGATAAAGAATCCGCCTGCCAATGCAGGAGACGCAAGAGACGTGGGTTCAGTCCCTGGTTGGGAAGATCCCCTGGAGGAGGAAATGACAACCCACTCCAGTATTCTTGCCTGGAAATCGTCACGGACAGGGCAGCCTGGTGGGCTGCTGTCCATGGGGTCACAAAGAGTCAGACACGACTGAGAGGCTTGAGCACGCATTTCTCACATGGTCTCTCATGCCGTATCTTATAGTAGGTACTAGGTAAACATACTTTCAAATAAAGAAAAATTTAAAAATATCTATTTCAAAAATGAAAGGGTCCGAATTTGAGAAAGCAACTGAGGAAAACTCAGGACAAAAAAAAAGTTATAAACCACGATGCGCAAAATCCTTTCACCTAACAGAGAAATACAAATTAAGCTCTAAATTATATTCCAAGTGGGAAACAAATCAGGAAAACATGCCAAAAGCCAGTCACTTTCCAGGACTTAGCCCTTAGTGATAAAGACCGGATTCATATCACAGGATGAAAAAAACCAAAACAAAACCACAAAGGGAAATAATATGCAAAGGAAATAAAATAATGGACTTTCCTGACATGAGTTCTCTGACCCAGGCCAGAAGGAGCTCTGTAGTACCTTTAAAAGTGTTTAAAAGTGGCCCCACTCCCAAGGAAAATGAAATTAGGAAATTATCCACCCAAGTAAGGCATATAAACAATCAGATCCTCTTTTAAAACAATACGAAGTCACTAGGTCTCCATCCCTGTGGAAGCTGTTTTTTATTAAAAATATCAATGGGAACACTGCTCCTTTCCTCCACATTCCCCTCGGGAAGTAAATATGACAAAGAAAAAAAGAAGAGCTAGCAATTCTATATTTCATGCTAGTGGGTGTGATTTTTTTTTAATGTCATTTATAATCAGCAAAGTCTGATTATTAGATATCATAGACAGCATCCATGACATGTTTGAGGATGTTTTCATAGGATGCTCAGCAAAAATGCCTTGCGTGAGTTCACTTGCCCCAGAAAAACCTAAATTCTCCCTGGAAAAGGCGAGAGGCCTCAGATCCTAGTCAGGGTACCACATGACTGAAGCCACTTGGCACATACAGCACACATCCTGGGACAGGGTAAAGCCCACCAAGAGCCTTTCATTAACTCATTCATTTGACAAACTCTAACTGAATTCTTAACATAAGCCAGGCACTATTCTAGTTGCTTGGGATTTTATCAGGAAAAAAACAAAAATGAAAATCCCCATCCTCACGAAATTTATAATCTAGCAGGAAGTGGGACCAGATTATAAACAAAAGAAATAATAATAACTGTTAGAAGGTAAAACATGCTATGGAAAACAAAGTAAGGCATATATACACGACTTTGTATAAAATAGACCACTAATGAGAACCTACTGAATAGCATGGGGAACTCTACTTGATGCTAAGTGGCGACCTAAATGGGGAAAAAATCCAAAAGAGAGGCTATATGTATACAAACGGCTGATTTACTTTGCAGAAAATAACACAACATTGTAAAGCAACCATACCCCAATAAATCTTTTTTTAAGGCAGAAAAAGAGGAACCTAGAGTGCCAGGGGATCAATTTTACATCCACCAGGATGGTAACAATAAGACAAATAGACAAGGACAAATACTGCCCAGAATGTGGATAAACTGGAACCCTCATATACGGCTGCTGTGACTGTAAAATGATGCAACTGCTTCGGAAAACAATCTTGGCAGTTCCTTAAAATGTTAAACATTGAATTTTCATACGACTCAGCTATTCCATTTCTAGTTATATAAGAGAAGTGAAAACATGCATCCACAGAAACTTATGCACAAATGTTCCTAGCAGCATGTTTCATAATAGCCAATAGTAGAAACAACTCAAATGTTTGTCAACTGCTGGGCAAAGTGTGGTTTATTCAAACAATGAAACATTATTGGATAATAAAAAGAAATGAAGTCTTGACACATGTCACAACATAGAGCTGGGGGTTGGGAAGAAAATGGGGAATGACTCCTAATGAAATGGGATTTTTTTCAGGATGCTGAAACTGTTGAACGTTGATTGAGATGATGGCTGCATAGCTTGTGACTATTACTTAAAAGCACTGAATTACACACATTAAACGGGTGAATGGCATGGTAAATAAGTTATATCTTAACAAAGCTGTTAAAAAAAGATTGCTCGCGGGTAAAAGAGATTCAACATAGGATGAACTAGGTAGGACTCACTGAGAAGTTAGAATATGAACATGGATTTCAATGAAGGAGATGAGATTGTTGCTGTTGTTCAGTCACTATTGTGTCTGACTCTTTGCGACCTCATGAACTGCAGGCTTCCCTGTCCTTCACCATCTCCCAGAGTTTGCTCAAACTCATGTCCATTGAGTTGGTGATGCCACCCAGTCATCTCATCCTCTGTCGTCCCCTTTTCCTCCCGCCTTCAATCTTTCCAGTATCAGGGTCTTTTCCAATGAGTCAGTTCTTTGCATCAGGTCGCCCAAGTATTGGAGCTTCAACTTCACCATCAGTCCTTCCAATGAATATTCAGGGTTGATTTCCTTTAGGATTGACTGGTTTGATGAGGTTGCTGGTTAATCATAAAGAATCTGGAGGAAGAGCCTCCCTCTGTTTTCCATTCAAAGCACCAGAGGGCCTATCAAAACGCACCCAAGATAAAAGAGATAACCTTAATGGTCCTATAACAATTAAAGAAATAAAATCTGCAGTTTAAACCTTCTTTAAAAAGAAGTCTTTAAGTCCAGATGGTTTCACTAGAGAATTCTATCAAACATTTAAGGAAGAAATAATGCCAAGTCTGCATAATCTTTTTCAGGAATAGAAGGGGAAAGGGTAAGAAGGGGTTCCTAACTCACTTGATGGGATCAGCATCACACTGATGCCAAAGAAAGCAAAGACAGTACAAGATAAGAAACTACAGACCAATATCATGAATCTTCAACAAAATGTTATTAAATAAAGCCCAGCAGCATACAAAAGAATAATAAATTACAACTCAGTGGGGTATGTCCTAGGAATGCATAGCTGGTTCAATATTCAAAAAAAAACTATCAATGTAATCAAGCATTGTAATAGTCTAAGGAAGAAAAACTATTAATACATAATCATATATATTGAGGCAGAAAAAATATTTGAGAAATTCAACATCTATTCATAATATCTTATGAATTCAGGCATTATATGGAACTTCACCCTGGTAAAGTATATCTACAGAAAAACCATCAGCTAACATCATACTTAAAAAATGCCTCCTTGTAAGAATGGGAACAAGGCAAGACTCTCCCCTTCCCCTACTCCTACTTACTGTAGTACTGGAAGCCCTACCTAGTGCAAAAGGGCAAAAAATGACATGAAAGGCATAAAGATTGGAAAGGAAGAAATAAAACCATCCCTACTTACAGATGATATATTAATAATTATCTAGACAGAAAATCATAAAAAATTTTACTAGTCTTAGTAAGTTAGGCAAGGTAGGACAATACAACTGTATTTCTAGAAAGTAGCAGTGAACAACTGCAGACATTTTTAAAAAATGTCATTTACAATAGTTTTTTTAAAAAAGAAAGAATAGGAAAGAAATAGGAATAAACCTAATACTGTTTTCTAAAAATTTCTAAACACAAATGAAAGAAACAGATAAACTCATTAAATGGAGAGACGTATCAGTTTACACATTAGCAGATTCAACATAGAAAAGATATCAGTTCCACCCAAACTGCACTATAGATTTAATGCAATTCCAATAAAAATCTCAGTAGGAAATTTTGAGAATATAAAGAAGCTGACTGTAAACTATATATGAAGCGCAAAGAAACTAGATTAGTAGAACAATTTTGAAAATGAAGAATAAAGTTGGAGAAACCACAGAGTCTGATTTTCAGGCTTATAAAGTCACAGTAATCAAGATAACAAGGTATTGGTGAAGGAACAGACATACAGATGAAGAGCACAGAAGAGTGAATCCGATAATAGATCCACACAAATATAGATCTTAATTTTTGATAAAGACTGTGGTCCATTAATTTTTGACAAAGCTGTAAGGCAGTTCAGTGGAGATACATTCTGGCAGAAAATAACTTTAATAACACATCTGACAAACGCATTGTACATATCTAGACCATATAAAGTACTCTCAAAACTCAACATTAAGGAAACAAACAACTCAATAAAATATTGGTCAGAGGACTTGAATACACCTTTACCGAAGAAGAGTACATGGGAGAAAAACATGCTTATTGGTCTTTAATGAAGCAAAAGCAATTTAATGGGGACAGGATGTTATTGAGAAAATTGAACACTTAAATGCAAAAAATGAATCTTGACCTGAACCTTACACCTTACATAAAAAATAACATAAAAATGATCATAGATCTAAATGTAAAAGACTAAAATATAAAACTTTTATAAGAAATTATAGGAGAAAATTTTGGGGGTTAGGCAGAGACCAGCTGGGAGAAAATATGTGCAAATCACATACCTGATCAAGAATCTGTATCCAGAATATATAAAGAACTCTCAAAATGTAACAGGAAGAAAGCAAACAATCAGAAAACAGGCAAAATATTTAAACAGAAACTTTACCAAATAGGATATATAGATGGCAGATAAGTATATGAAAAGAAATTGAACATAATTAGCCATTAGAGGAATACATCGCTGATTCAACGGACATGAATTTGAGCAAACTGCAGGAGCTAGTGGAGGACAGAGGAGACTGGCATGCTGTAGTCCATTGGGTCTCAAAGAGTCAGACACAACTGAATGGCTGAACAACAACAAGGGAAATGCATATTAAAACCATGATAAAATTCTACCACATACCTTCTAGAATGGCTAAAACAAAAAAATAATGACAGCATATCCATGTTCAGAGTAGCAATAGCCAAGAGGTGCAAGCAACCCAAACACCCATTGATGACAGTATGAACAAAATGTGGTATGTGCATGCAATGAAATACGAAGCTGTTTTTAAAAGGAGGGAAACGCTATCACATGCTTCAGCATGAACAAACTTTGAGAACATTATGATAAATGAAATAAAACAGCTATAAAAAGAAACTACTGTATGGTTCCACTTAAACGAAGTATCCAATGTAGTCAAATAATAGAAAGAGAAACTAGAATGGTGATCACCAGGCCCTGGGGAGAGGCGGTAAAGGGGAATTGTTTAATAGGTACAGAATTTCAGTTCCTTAAAAATGAAAAAGTCCTGGAGATTTGCTTTATTATTATTATTTTGGCCACACTGCATGGCATGAGGGAATCTTAGTTCCCCAACCAGGGATCAAACCTATGCCCCTATAGTGGAAGCATGGATTCTTAACCACTGGACCGCTAGGGAAGTCCCTGGAGATTTGCTTTACAATAATGCAAATGTGTCTTACTACTGAACTGTACATTTAAAAAAATGATTAAGATTATAAATTTTATGATATGTTTTCACCACAATAAAAAAAATTACAATGATAACACGAAGTGCTGACAAGGATATGGAGCAACTGGAACTTTCTGACACCGCTGGTAGGAATGTACAACCCTGGGAAATAGTTTGGCGGTTGCTTATAAAGTTAAAAATGCATTTAACATAGGACCCAACACCTACTCCTACATATTTTCCCTAGAGAAAGAAAAACTTTTGTTCACACAAAAACCTTTACAGAATGTTAACAGCAGTTCTACTCATAATTACCCCAAACTGGAAACAATCCAGAGGTCCTTCAACAGGTGGACACATAAACTATGAACATTCATACCAAAGAATACTACCTAACAATCACAAGGAACGAGTGATATACACAACAACCTGGATGAACCTCACAGGTGCTATGCTGAGTGAAAGAAGCCAGTCTCAAGAGATTTCATGCTCAATGATTACAAGTACAATGACATACTTGAAACAACAAAATGATAGTGAAGAAAAGCACAGCGGTGTTTGCCAGAGGTCAGAAGTTCGGGAGTGGTGGAGAGGAGGTAGGGCGCGACCATACAAAAAGAGCACACGGGAGCCTGTGGGAGTGATGGAACCGCGATCTACCTTGATTATGGTGGTAGTTACCCAAACCAGACATGCATGAAAATTCACCGAACTGGGACTGCCCTGGTGATCCAGTGGTTAAGATTTCGCCTTTCAGTGCAAGGGGTTCAACCCCCGGTCAGGGAGGTTAAGACCCCACATGCCTTGCAGCCAAAAAAACAGAAACAATTTTGTAACAAATTCAATAAAGACTTTAAAATGGTCCACATCAAAACAAACAAAAAAAACTTAAAAGTTCATAAAACTGTGGTGGTGGTTTAGTTGCCAAGTCG
The DNA here is from genome assembly GCF_963930625.1 of Muntiacus reevesi. Lineage (NCBI taxonomy): Eukaryota > Metazoa > Chordata > Mammalia > Artiodactyla > Cervidae > Muntiacus > Muntiacus reevesi. The sequence goes on from NC_089251.1 coordinate 178,052,618, forward strand.
AGTCTCACTCTTGTGACCCCGTGGACTGTGGTCCTCCAGACTCTGTCCATGGTGTTCTCCAGGCAAGAATACTGGAGTGGGTTGCCACTGTACACACACACGCACACATCCCAGAGAAAACACACAGTAGGGAATGATTAAAAAAAAAGGACCTCTTTAGAGAAAGTCCTGATCACAAATGCTGTGATACAGTATGAATTAGCTGGTGTTTCCTTGGCATATCTGCCTCCTACAGCCCCTTCTAAGAAAATCTCAGGAGTCCACCATCACAACTGTCAGGAAGAAACAGAGTATCTTCCTGAGGAATACAGGCTCACTGACTCAAGACCACAGTCTGAAAGAGAGGCCAGGCAGGGAAAAGTTTCAGAAAAATAGAAATCCTGTTCATGTTTTCTGAAAGAGGTACGGTTTGACACTGCAAGCACAAACCAGCACTCTGTGAAAAGCCTCCTTCCAAGGAGCCTGGTTTGTCGGGGAAAGTTTACAGCAAATGTTTCCAAGAGGGGCTGCCAAAAAAACTGACTACAGGTAACCTTGAGACCCAGGGGTCTGGATTATGCAGAAACCATTGCAGTGGTCTCTTGGCTGTGACCTTTGCTTCTCTTCCTTGGAGAGATGCCACTGATAAGAGCTATAAATACAAAGCAGTTTTCCCACGAGGGAAAGTAAAGGAGTTGGGGAACATCACCCTTTGCTCTGGAAAAGGTGAAAAATACCTAGAAGGAGTGGGAGAATAATACAGTTAAGGAAGTTACAAAGAGAAATATTTTGAGGAAGAAAAAAAGGAATCAAAACAGCAGTTGAGAGGTTGAGAAGAGGAAAAAGTTAACACAAAGGAAGGGGAAAGCTGACGGGCTCTGCAGATCTGAGGCTGGACAGCACGTCAGAGAGACAGACAAGAACAGTGGTCCAGACACGATAAAGCAAAGAGAGGAGGACAAAGTTCATAAGCCCGGGAACATTCCCTTTTTGTTAACTCTTGTGTCCCCCACGCCTGGGACAGATCTGAGCTCAGAGTAGATCAGTGAAGATTTGCTGTACCAATGAACAAGAAGGGAGACTGATGAGAATCGGCAGGTAGGGTCCAGCGCAGTCACCCAGGAACTGCTACTGATGTATGGACTGTGCGGGCCAGCAAAAGGAGGGTGGCTTTTCACGATGACACAAAGGAGGACACGCCAAGAAGTCACAAACTTTCCTCTATTGATTTTTTAAAAAAATAGGAATGATTATCTTCCTAGAAGCAATCAGAAGCCCCACCTCGCCAGAAGTCCTGAGAGGGAAACAGAAAGGTATGGAAGACTGGATGTGGTTTTCTTCTCTTCTGGCTGAAGATCATGATATGCAAAGAGTGAACAAAGACTGTGAGCAGCCATTTGAACTGATGGTGTCAGAGACAAGGGCTGATTTTCTGGAAATACGATACGCTACGTATCGATACATCCATATGATAATGTCAGGCCTGACAGGACATAGGGTCCGTTCCATGAACATAGAAATGATACACTGGATAGAGACTGACTAAGCTAGTCTACTGAAGTTGAATGAGGGAGGAAGGAAAAACAACTCAGATAATAGCATAAAATCAGGTATCTTGGAGGACAGCAGTGAGGACATAAAAAACAAGAGGAGAATTTTAGTGTTTTCAGAGCAAACAGCATCCAAGACTGGGCACAGTATGAATGGGTGCAATAAAAGTAGATAATAAATAATAATAATAAATAATAATAAAACAAAGTGCTATGAGGTATCAGCACAAGAAAGTAATTTTTGAGGCATGGTGGGACGGGATTCTGGATGGCTCAAAGGAGACAGATCTGATACAAGAGGGAGCTCTAATGTCAGGAGGGAGTATGTCTTGATGGACACCATTGGGAAGGCGAATGCCTGCGGGAAAAAGCACAGAACTGAGGGTGAGAGTCCCGAGAGTACGTAGAAGTGGAGACCTAGAAAGAACATCCAACATACTGTTATAAGGAGGTGAAACAGACCACCCAACTAGGAGAATCTGGGTGATATTTTTCTATATATAGAACATTAAATGAGCATAAATGTAATATAGACTGTCAGTGGGGGACTTTCAATTCCTTAGACATTTATAAGATACTTAATTCCTACTGACAAATTCTTATCACTTTAATAACAGGATAACTTTTTCTTCTGGACACTGATTCTAAATATTAAACATGTGGATGGTAAAATGCATTACTAGGAATTTGGGGGAGAGTTACCATGTTATCTTGGCATTAAAATAGCCAAGACTAAGAACATGAGGTATGGCCAGACCCACAGGCTATTCTGTAGACTCCATGAAAGTCAGGGAGCTTGTCAGGCTTCCTCCCCACTATGACCCAGCACCTGAGGCATTAGGTCTGGTACTCAATAACAACTACTCAAATAATTAGGCAATTCAGTATGGTGAGAAACTCTAAACTGAAAATAGATTAAGGGGATGAAACCATTATGAAACCATTATGTACCAATGTGATTAGGAGACAGACAGATAAGTACCCAGGTGGTGCTAATGGTAAAAATCAGCCTGCCAGTGCAGGATATCTAAGAGGCCTGGGTTTGATCCCTGGGTTGGGAGGATCCCGTGGAGGAGGGCATGGCAACTCCCTCCAGTATTCTTGCCTGGAGAATCCCATGGACAGAGATGCCTGGTGGCCTACGATCCACAGGGTCGCAAAGACTCGGACGTGACTGAAGCGACTGAGCATGCATGCCCCAGGGGATAGATAGAAAAATCGGAAAGAATCTGTTTCAGGACAATACAAAAGAAAACATCCTCAATAATGAGCCCTAGGAAGTAGAATCTCAGGAAAAAGCTGACTATGTACTATCAGGGTTGCTGAAGCCAACAAGGGTTCCCTGGAGACCGACCTAGATAACTGGTAAAGTTCTTTACAACCCTGAAATTCTCCATTAAAAGTTTCCATTGCAAACTCAGAAGGTGTCTTGCTTCAGTAACAATAAATAGTGTTTGGCTATATTAGGAGGAATGAGTCTTAATAGCCCCAGGTTTCAGGTGTATTGTGGATTAAAGTGAATTTTGTAACTTAATTTGGGTATTTACTTGTCATTCCTTGTACTCTAACCAAGCAATATGGAGACATCACTAACAAGGGGTGTTTGAACACTGAGGCAATAACACATTGGTTCGACTTACAAAGGTAATCTTGAATTGATATTTGGAGCCACCAAAAAAACATCACCATATGAGGGATTCGAGATTTCGACTCCATGAAGCTGACTATCTGATCGCCTGTCGGAATCTGGCTCTTAGATTTGAATTTAAGAAAGGAAGCCATAATGAAACATTTATATTATAGAGCTAAATCCTTTTCTTAGATTCCTGTTCCTCTTCTAGAAGAGTTGTAGACTGAAATTATGTTATTTTTTTTTAAAGCTAGGATGCCAACAACAGATATCAACATTAGCAACCGTGAGGTTCATGAATGTGAAAGCATTTAACTGTTAAATTATTGGATAAAGTTTATATTGGATTATACTCACAATGTATTAACAGTATTATCAGGTAGAAGAAAACACATGCTATCTCTAACTCATGTGATCACTTAATAGGATTTCCCTATGCTTTTCTTTCTTTCCCTCTTGTTTTTGTTCAAATATTGCCTTCCCAGTGAAGTTTCCTTGACCATCCCATTTTTGGGGTTTGTTTGTTTTGTTTCGGGCTTTTTTTTTTTTTTTTTTTTTTTTTTGCTGCAAGGGGAGACTTGTGGGATGTCAGTTTTCCAACCAGGGATCAAACCAAGTTCCTTTCAGTAGAAGTGCAGAGTCCTAGCCATTGAATTGCCAGGGAAGTCCCTGAGAACCTCATTTTAAACTGAAACTTCCCTCCCACATTCCTTACTCTTTGCTTTATCTTTTTCCCTCTCATGTTATAATATACCATGTAACATACTGAGTTTACTCTCTGCCTCCTACTCCTGCTAGAATGTACATCCCATAAGAGAAGGCAGTTTGTCTCTTTTGTTCCTTCTGTATCACAAGAGTCTACAACAGTGCCTGACATTTAACAGATGTAGATGCTCAATAAACGTCCATTGAGAGGGCAAGAGTATTATCTAGCATATAAGCAAGAGGCCCTACCTACATGGACCAGGATATGTTGTGTGGTGTTTGTGAGCTATGTAACTTCTTTCTGCTGCTGTATGTTGGGAAAAGTGAGAGCTTCTCCTTGCTTCCTCCAATATAACGTGAGAGTGAATAATCCATGAAGGCAGTTCCATCTTCTTAGTGGAACAAGACATAAAATCAAAATTCTGTCATTTATTCACGCAACCAGACCAGTCTTGAACAAATTTCACCCCAGGAAAATCCTCTAATTTTGCCCTACCTTCTAGATATAGGAAGTAAACACCATAAGAAATGTTATTTATGCCTCTATGACAACAAAAAACAGTATCTTAACTGAACCAAACATAATTTTGATGCTTGTCGACCATTTTTCTGTGTACGAAGCCTGAAATCAGGCTAGGCAAGTAGAACCAAAATAATTCTTTAGACCAAATCCTTCTTAAAGCAAAAGCTCCAGTATCAGAAGCATATCCAGGAATTAGGGTCATCCTTCAGTGATCAATCCTTATTGGTCAGAGTATGAAGTTATCTTCCACAGAGGCCTCACAGTGTAACGGTACAGATTTTTGGCTGTACCACCATATTGCTTGGGTTCAAACACTGCTTCTGCCTCCTGCTAGGTGTGTTTCCTTGGGTAAGTCATTTGAATGTACTGGCCTTAGTGTCCTCATCAGTAAAACTGGGATAATAGCAGCACTTAAACTGCATAACCTTTGAGAATTAAGTGAGTTAACAGGAATAAAGTTTTTATAGCAGAACCTGGCACATATAGCATTCAATAAAAACAGAGCCATTATATTATCAGGGAGTGAGAGTACCTTTAGCAATTGAAGTTTTTACCAGATGACTTTGAACAAATTACTCTGACTCCTAGCTGCTCCTGGTCAGTCGCTCAGTCGTGTCCAAGTCTTTGCGACCCCATGAACTGTACCCTATCAGGCTCCTCTGTCCATGGGATTCTCCAGGCAAGAATACTGGAGCGGGTTGCCATTCCCTCTCCAGGGGATCTTCCTGACACAGGGATCAAACCCAGGGGTCCTTCCACATTGCAGGTGGACTCCTTACCATTTGAGCCACAAGGCAAGCCCCTGACTCCTAGAAGGCTGATAATTTGCAACAACGTTATCTGAAAATTAAGACAGGCATTCCCTCTCCATTACTAGCAACACAAATAAAAGTCACAATTATAATGAAAATACACTGTCTTGATTTTCTTCATTTAGGAGTGTAACTTTTTAAACAAGGATAAAAAGATAAAATTTCCCCTAGTTATTTTATTGGCTTTTTAATAGTTGTATATAGTTGCAGTTGTGCATACGTGCTTTTGGTTTGTATTTTAATTTATTGTCATCCTTCTCCATGGTATTTATTCAATCTTCAATTTATTTTATAAAGTCCTAAAGCACCCAGAACTGTTTCTGTTATAGTGGATAGTCAATAAACAACCAACTCAAGGCATACTTTAAGAGTACATACCAGGTTCAAATTATCATGTAAAGCACAGGAAGTGGGGCAAAGATGAGTGAGAGAGTTGCCTCCTTTAAATAATTTTCATAGTAAACTGGTAGCAGACACCTAAACCGGGAAAGAAGTCCAAGTCCACACGTCCTAACAGAAGGATAAGCACCAGAGGGGAGGATCCTACTAGATGATGCTCCATCAAGGACAAGAATATCTTCGGGAAAGAAGAGACATGTTGGGACCCTTGCAGGTCTGGCAGTACTTCCCCAGGTGCAGCTGTAGGAGGAAGGTGCTCAGAGAAAGAGGGAAGAGCAAGAAGAAAGGCCGGGGGACACGGAGGCTCAGGGCACGCTCAGTGAAGGACCCGAGGGGACGGAAGTCCAAAGCAGCCTAATAGCAGAAAGATAAGGCAGGAAAGGTCATTTTGAATTACCCTGAGAAGAGCTGAAGAGGCTGGAATTCATTCAGGAAATAATGTGGAGTCACTCACACTTGCTGAGCAAGAAGCGAAGGACCAAAGTTCCACGTGAGGCAGAGTTCCCATGGGGGTACACAAGATGATCCGGGAGGGTGGGCAGAGACTTCCCCACCTAGCCCCAAATCCACAATAACCCCTGATCTCTCGGGCCACCCAACTCTTGGGCTGTGTCCTTGTAATTAAGAGGAGCTCCAGTGTCTGAGGTCTGGCATCTGAGGAGGCCACTCTTGCAGAGGTCTCCCCTGTGTTCCACTTCAAACAGTGAGTTTTTGTCCTGAATCCTTTGGTAACTTCCTGTCCTAATTACCTACCCTATTGCCTAGTTCCTTTAAAAAAAAAAAAACAATTTGAGTCTTTTTGGTTCCCGCACCATCTGCCCATGAATACTACCATCTAAGTAAAGAACACGCTGGCTCCTAAGGCTTGCCTGCACCGCCCAGCCTCGCTCACTGGGGACCCTGTTATGTTACCCTTCCTGGTGGAACACGTGCCATTTTGTTGCGAAGGACCCACTGCTGTATTTGCTGGTCTGAGACCTGAACACTGTTCAGATTACTCTAGGGTTCCTGATGGCCTGCACCATCCTGAATCTTCTCTGTCAGTCTCACCAGCTGGGTCAGGTTCTCCTCCTATAGGCAGGCTTGATGCCAGAACCCAGCCTCTCCCAGCCTCCTCTAGCATTCCACAGCTTTCTAGAGCCAGGCTGGCTCATACCTAAGTAGACCAAGGAGGCAACCTGGAATAATTGATAACCTTCAGTGACAAGGACCAGATAACGGAGAAACCCAAAGAAAGGCTGAGGGTAGAGACCACCATAAGGAGAAAGAAATCAAATAAATCACAGGTTTAGGACCTGAAAGCATGTAGAAGATAGCAGCAGGCAAGGAGGGATCAAAGAACTCCATGGTCAAAGTCTGGATGCCAAAGAAAGCCAGACTGGGGAAGTCAGGGGATCCGCTTTGGTTTGGAAAGCATTTGTACACAGAACTTTCCCCTCCCCACTCCTCCCTCTCTGCGCCCATTCAGAGCACATGTCCCTTTCCTCTCTAAAACCAAAGTTTAAGTTAACAGATAGAAATAAGTAGGACTAGCATAATGAAACCTTCTGGTGACCGCTACTGCCGCCAAGTGAACTTTAAATTTTCTATCTCGCTTCACTAAAAATAATTTGTTTCTATTCCTGAAATTATATTTTAATACCATCCCCAAACCCAGAAGTATTTCTGAATGTATAAGCTTGCTGTTGCTGTTCAGTCGCTAAGTCGTGTCTGACTCTTTGTGACCCCATGGACTGCAGCACGCCAGGCTTCCCTGTCCTTCACTATCTCCTGGAGTTTGCTCAGAGTTGTGTCCCTTGAGACAATGATGCTATCTAACCATCTCATCCTCTGCCACCCTCTCCTCCTTTTGCCTTCAGTATTTCCCAGCATCAGGGTCTTTTACAATGAGTCAGCTCTTTGCATCAAGTGGTCAAAGTGTTGAAGCTTCAGCTTCAACAACAGTCCTTCCAATGAATATTCAGGACTGATTTCTTTTAGGATGGACTGGTTGGATCTCCTTGCAGTCCAAGGGACTCTCAAGAATCTTCTCCAACACCATAACTCAAAGGCATCAATTCCTTGGCACTCAGCTTTCTTTATGGTCCAACTCTCACGAAAAAGTAAAGATATTAAAGTAAAGACATTTTAGATGTTAGGCCAATGTTAAGCATTAACTGTGGATATGTGTTGGAGAGAATAAAGAATCAAGTTGTAAGGTCTCTGGTGCCATGGCCTTAAACAGTATTGAAGAGTCATTCTCATAAAAGATTATTGTTAGTATCTCATTCTCTGTTCAAATCTTGTGATACCTTTAGGGAGGAATGGAATTAGATGGTTACTACTCCAGGCACCTGCCCCATCGCTCAGTGGTTTGAGGAAGAACTGAGTGTGGTCAGAGGTCCACAGACCCTCTCTTCTAAACCACAGCGCATACAGCAGATATTCACAGCACTGCTCTCAGAATATCTCACTGTAAAAACTTCACAGTCTAATTCTGCAATCTTACAGTCCATCTTAACTGAATGTCTCCCCTGACTGTGTGAAAGCAAAATCTGATGCATGTTTCTTAAAAGAAAAGTCTCACCAAAATATCTTATTTTCTTTTAATCAAAAAATTGACATCTGGAAGGAAATTAATTGATGCCTGGCATGTACCATTTTTTCAATGTATGGACAGAACTATATAGACCATATGAGTGGATTCGGAGTTAACCCGTGGTCCTCAGGCACTGTTGCCCATCACGTACTTGGGTCAATGTGCCTGGGCCTCCGCTGGAACCTGGGTTTGGGAGATGTGCACGCTGAGAAGAGAGTGGGGTGAGGAAGGGTCCATTCACACAAAGACAAGGGCGGAGACAGGTACCAAACCTCTCCCGTGGGTTTAGGGGAAATGGGAAGGGGAAGAGAGGGGACAAAAGAGAAAGAAAAGTCAAAGACAACCAAAATGAAGGCATCTTTTGAAAGTCAATAGAAGCCGTTTTGTAAAAGTAGAAAGATGCATCAGTAAGGTAGAAGTGGTGGAGGATGAGATGGATGAAAACAGACAGTGACACTGAATGTCAGGATTGGGAGGCTTGGCGCCTCCTGGATGGAGTGAGTGCTGGGTACAGGGGCAGACGGCAGATGGAAGGGATGATACTGTGGAGGAAGCAGAAGCAGAGGTACAGGCTGTATTTTCCAGACGTCTGGTCTTGGTCATAAGTGGCCATGCAGAAGAGGAACAACCACGTTTAGACAGGGGGCATGTTTGTATTATCAGCTTTGGGGAGATGAAAGCAGGGAGGAACCTCGGCCACCACTACCTTCCCACCTCCACCCTCCCCAAAAAAGGGGAAGAAAAGATTATGTAGGGGAAAATTGTAAATAAGATTGCGAGTTCTAAAGATAGGGAAGGGACAGAGCTTAGGTGGGACCCAAGAAAGGTCCTTTCACTCAGGAGATGAAAAGTGAAGAAAAGAATCACTGAGGGAGAGTAAATAGACAAGACTATTCTGCCATAAAACCCAACAACCTACGGATCATCCCAAATAGAACTGAAGACACAAGTAAACTTCTGCTATAAATTTCAAGCCCAGAGAACCTGAAGTCAGGGCATAGGCCCAGCCTGCCTTAGAGAACAAGACAGCCTTCCAAATCTAACTGACTCAAGGATGACCAAGCAGGCAGAAGACAGGAACTTTCTTAACTTCCACTGCCATAAATGTGTGAGAACAATGACATTTATTACAATGGCATTAATAAATCAGTGTTGCATCCTACCTACCACCAATTAAAATTCCACCCGTCAACAGAGGAATGGATAAAGGAGTGGTACATATAGACAATGGAATATTACTCTGCCATAAAAAGGGAACAAAATCACGCCTTTGCAGAGACACGGGTGGACCTAGACACTATCATACAGAGTGAAGAGTTACTTTTCTTGGAAATCAGAAATAGAGAAACAAATATTGTGTAATATCACTTACATGTGGAATCTAGAAAAATGGTACAGATGAACTTATTTGCAAAGCAGAAATGAGATACAGATGTAGATAACAAACATAACACTTCTAAGGGAAGGGAGGTGGGATGAATTTTGAGACTGGGATATAGACACTACATGAAATTGACATATATACACTACTATGTGTAAAACTGATACCTAATGAGAACCTACTCTACAGCACAGGGAACTCTACTCAAGGCTTTGTGGCAACCTAAATGGGAAGGAAATCCAAAGAAAGAGAGGATAGAAGTATATGTATGACCAATATATTATACACGCAAAACTCTATACAGCAGACACTAACGCAACACTGTAAAGCAACTATACTCCAATGAAAATTAATTTTAAAAAATGCCTACAACAGACACCCAGACTGGGAAAAGTGGTAATAATCACTGTGTCAAGGAAGACAGTAAGATTCACATTCTTATGACTCTAAAGCCAAGGGTTTAGAAGAAAGAAAAACAAAGAAGAGTTAGTTTTCTTGGAAGAAATTAATCTTCTTTCATATCCCCCCAATACTGTAGATCTTGCGTAAGGTGATCTTTGACTGCAGATGGCCTTGGTCATGTCCAAACCCCTAGATTTCACTGCTTGAGACAATGTATTAAAGAAGAGAACACCTTTCTCTTGGTTATTTCCAAATGCATCAGTTTTCCTCTAAATGTGACATCTTCCCTCAATGTGAAAAAAACATGTTACACCATTTTATTCCACCTTTTATTTTAGGCTTTACTAATACATTCCATAAAGCACAGCAGAAACTGAAGCCTAAAAATAAACATATGTATACATACATATGTTTATACATAAGGTGACAGCAAAATACTTGGGACAATTTATAACATCTTAGGAAATTCAAGCCAAATATCAGTAACAATATGGGTTTAAAAAGAAATGATGTGAGTAAATGCAGCAGAAAAATTCACAATGAATTATTAATACATCTACTTGGCTTGTTTTTACTCTGTTATGTCACAATTTTGATGCAAATACAAAAAACAACCCAGTGAGGCATCTATTAACTTTCTCAGGTTTTTAATGTAATTCAGCAGCCTTAGGAACTAGAAATAGCATATCCATAAATAACTTCATGGCACTCAACTTATATAAAATTTTGTGTGAATCTGAAAAGGAAACAATACAAAGATGGATAGGCTATCCTCAATAAATATGGGATAATATAAAGTAATACTTAGTGCTGTTTAAAATGACTTTTCTTAAATATTCTGGGTTGGTAGAAATGTTACAGCCTCCCTACTATTAAAATAATTAAAAAGAGGTGGCAAAAAAAAAAATGAAGGGCGGTTCTTTGTAACTGTTTCTACTTTAGGGAGAGAAGTCAGCAGACGAGATTCAGGAAAAGGGCAAGAGGGACAACTGAAGAGATGTCCATCATTTCTTTACAACGTCTTAATACTGCTACTGTCCAGAGCCTTACTTCCATCTTGAGTTTCCATGGTAACTTGAAAAGTCAGATTCCCCAAATGCTTAGGAAAACCTGAGAGGGATGTACTTAAGAAGGCCAGTGTAATTCCATCTACAACTGAAGAACAAGGCAGAACAAGATGCCCAGACAGGAGTTCGAAGGAGTCAAGGACCCACAACAGAATCTGGGACTGAATGCACATTAGAATTCAACTCATTCAGCTCTGATCTAACTTGTTCAAGGTTACACGTCCTCTTGGTGGTAAGGACTCAACTAGAACCCGGGTATCCTGCCTTAGCACCAGGCTCGGTGCATCACTTCCCAGTGCTCCTGACCCAAGGAGCAAATTAGGAGCTAAAGCGAATTCAATAAGCAAGCTATCATTATTGCCCCTAAGCCAAGTCTTCTTTCTTTGTCTGTCTTCCTATTACAGAAACTTTCCAATACCCACAAATAGAGATAGGAGAATAATAAACTCCATACATCCATCACCCAACTTAAACAACTACCAACTATGGCTGATCGTTTTTCATCTATCCTCCCCTTCCCTCCAGGATTATTTTAAAACAAATCCCAGAAATAGTATCATTACTACCTTTTAAATATTAAATGCTCAAAGAAATGATACAGCTGTAGATGCAGCACAGAAAATTTTCTTGAGGAAGCCCTGGTGTCTCTATCTTATATCCTTGTGCTATTGGTGGTATTTTCCATTTTATTTCACAGCTCTAGAACTAAAGGCCAGCTCTTACCTTAGCACAGACGGGTAAGACATGCTCTGTAATCCATGGACAATACTAGATTCTGGGGCAGTGAGGAATTTTTGATGAAGGGATTATTTTAGACAACAAACATGGAAAAAACTGAACTTGCACAAGAGATAAAATGTCTATCTTAAAAAATATCACTGATATTGGACACTTATTTAAATCAAGCTTAACTCTGGCCTGAGATTTAAAGCCAACTTCGTCCATGAGTCCATATGAAAGGTACTAAACAATGTAATTCTTACGGCTTAACAAATCCACAAAATAAAATAACGATAAAGTTTTCACACCAATAGCACTATGTGTCCTTCAGGACACATACCATTTATTTGTCCTAGGACATGATAAAAATTTAAAATTAGTAAATATACCAACACTTCTCTTTCATACAGCCATTTAAATTTTGCCCACAGAACAAGTACTTTTGGAAGACATTTTAAAAATTCTTAATTAACAAATAGGGTTATGCTATTGGAACTAAGCAGACAGAGAGATAATAGTGTGTATGTATGTAAATGGATACTTGCAGCTGTAATACTGACAAATAACATTTCCACTTCTAATTTTCCACTTTGTCTTCCTCTCCCTACACATTAATTTTTATATGAATTTACAAGGACATATTTAAAAACAAGACTATGTTAAAAAGCCAAAGTGAACAGAAAAAGAAGGCAAATCAGAACCTTAAGTTCTATCACTCTTAAATGAAATAATTTCATTTCAAATATAGATTAATTTTTTCCCAGGAAAAAAAATCTGCAGAATACAATCTTTTACCTTTTGGAAAATTTAACAATTTATCTTCTAACAAAGTTAAGATACTCATACCTGCTGATGTTTCTCTGAATTTGTCACTCGTCTTCTTTTTCCTCCATTTCCAAGGTTTAAAAATTTTACCAATGGTGGAGAGTTTCCCCTTTCTCTTGAAGGGGGGTGTTTGGGAGCCTGCTGTTGGGCCATCTGAGTTTGCTATAGAAGCTTTGTCCAGTCCATCAACTGCAGAAAGAAAAGTCAAGTCAGAGAAAAGCTGTAATAAAAGTTTGAAACAACATCATCTATTTTTTCTGCACTGTTCAAAGCAAGCATACCCACTTTAACTGGAATTTCACATAAAGTTTATTTTGTCCCATTTCCCTGCTGGTAGAGCTCTCTTCTAATATCAATCAATAAATCAATCACTCAGAAATTACAGTCCCTTAGGTACTCATTTTGAGGAAACAGAAAAGAAGCAAAAGACTTACATAAAAGTTAAGGCCAGATAAAAAAGGGTCTGCGAAACACAGCTAAATCCATCTGTAACAACTACGTCTATATTTTTGTGCAGAAGTAGAGTATTGTTAAGTGAAAGAGGATGTTCCTCCAGAGACTGATTTGGCATTCTCTGTAATGAATATGACAGTCATGGTGTAGTCAAAACCAGGCTTTTTTCTCCACAAAATAAAATTTAACGCCGAGAAACTAAATTTTAAATTTTACCACACCAAAACTCTTTTGCTTCTATTACAAAAAAATTTTTTAGCTTCAAATAAACTGATAGCTATCACGAATGACGAGAAATGTAGAAACGGTGGACGTTTAGGTAATAGAACGTGTTTTTATGGGCCTCAATCTTCGTCAACCAGAAGAAAGGCCCTGAACTTTATGCTGCCTTGGACTACGTTCATAACTGAAAGAAGATGGTGGTAACTTATATTACCCCAACAATCAAATTTTAGTGACAAAAAACTGGAAGCAACTCAGAATGAGTAAGTGATGGTATTTTAATGCAATGAGACAGCACTCAGCAACTTTTTTAAAAGGAGTTACTGGTACCTACAACATGAATGCATCTCAGAAACAGTGCTAAAAAAACAAAAAAAGCGACACACACAAGAGTATGTGCTGTGTGGTTTTATTTAAGTGAAGTTTTTTAAAAAGGCAAAACGAAGTTTGGAGAAAAGAAAGAAGAAAACAATCAGAACAGGTGGTGTTTCCTGGAGTGAGATGGAGGTAGGAATTAACTGAGAAGATCTTCCTGGAGTCCTAGAAATTATCTCAGTGAAGGATGGACTATACAAAACACGTGCTTCCCAGGTGGCACGAGCGGTCAGGAACCCACCTGCATGCGGGAGATGTGGGTTTGATCTCTGGGTTGGGAAACCCCCCTGGAGGACGGCATGGCAACCCACTCCAGGGTTCTTGCCTGGAGAATCCCATGGACAAAGGAGTCTTGAGGGCTACAGTCCATGGGGTTGCAAAGAGTCAGGCACGACTGAAGCGACTTAGCGTGCGCGCATACAAAACACATCAAACGGTGTTTATGATATTGTGTATTTCACTTTGTGTAAAATTCACCTTTAAAAAACCATAAATAGTAAAGTCCAATTAATGGCATGCATGCTGATAGCGATGAAGTGTGCTGATGTTCATCAAAAATAATAAATTGATGGATAGAATGGAGATGGATAAATTTATAATATAGTAAAATGTAGCTTAAGTGTTGAATCTAGGAGGTGGATGTGTGGTGATTAGTTGTATAATTCTCCCATCTTCAAAATTTTTAAAATAAAATATTAGGAAATACTAGGATAAATAAAACAAATATTGAATGGCAAGAACCTCTGCTTCTAGGAAAATGGAATAGACTTACTTTTTCCTATTTCTCCTGCTAAATACAAATAAAAAATACCCTGAATGTTGTATATAAAACAAACATGAGGGACTTTCCCTGGCAGTTCGGTGGTTAAGACTCCACGCTTCCACTGCAGGGGGTTCGATTCCTGGTCAGGAAACTAATACCCTGCATGCCGTGTGGGGTGGCCAAAAAATAAAACAAAAACATGGATAGACTAACAAGCTGACAATAAAGTAGACCAGTGTGGGCCCTCAAGGCCTAAGAAACAACATGGAGGTAGGATCCCTGAGTTTTCTTTTAGTCTCAAGTATTCCTGACTTGCAGCTGAAGTGGTCACCAACCCGAAAACATCAACAAGCACAGACCAATAAAGCCTCAACAAATATAGCCTGCTCCCCCTGGTCAAACGAGCAAAAACGGACAGGCTAGCAAAACAGAAGACTTTTAGACGATAAATGCTCCACTCCAGACAAACACCGCAGAAGAAACTATGCCCACCCAAGCCGACAAAGGCTGAGTGGGGAGATCAGAAGTCTACCCTCACAGAGCTCTAAGGAGGAGCCCCAACATCCCTAGGAGAGTGGTGTCAGAGAGGACCAAGTAGAGAGCCGGAACCCTCCTGCGTGCCACCTGTAACAAACCATCGTCTACAGTGTCAGCAGAGACCACACGGGAGCCTGGACTTCCACCTGTACCCAGTAACGAGGCATCTCTTCTCTCCCTCCCTCCCCAAAGTGGGATCACACCAAACCACTGCCCAGAGGAACAAGACAACCTCCATCCGCTATGTTGTCAGTAGAGACCACGTGGGGATCTGGAAATCAAACTATGCCCAGAGTAACGAAGACCCCTCTCCCTGTTTCTGCCATGAGATACCAACAGAGGATGAAGGACTGAACCTGGGTTTTTAACCTCCTGGCACTAGTGAGGCAGCACCCTTTGCCTCCTTGCCTGGAGAACTGTCAAACAAAGCCAGTTAAAACAAAGGGTTTCAATAAAGATTTACAGTCTAATGGAATACAAAAGTATTGAAGCTTCAATCAAAAATCACCTGACATACCACAAATCAGGAAAATCTTAATCTAAGTGAGAAAAGATAATCAGTACACACCACCACCTAAATCCTTACGAGTTCTCCTTCCAAACAAGCATGATAAATCCCATTCTTCCCACTCAGAAGGTCGACTCTAATCTCAGGCAGAAATGCAAGAACTGCACTGACTGAGTCTTTTGTAAATGGTCCCACGCTGGCTACAGTACAGCAGGCAGACAGAGAGACGGGTCAGGCTAACTGTAAAGCTAAGTCAGAGTTTAAAAGTAAAATCCTTATTTACTTCACTTCCCTGGTGGCTCAGAGGGTAAAGCATCTGCCTGCAATGCGGGAGACCTGGGTTCGATCCCTGGGTCAGGAAGACCCCCTGGAGAAGGAAATGGCAACCCACTCCAGTACTCTTGCCAGGAAAATCCCATGGACAGGGTAGCCTGGTGGGCTACAGTCCATGGGATCGCAAAGAGTCGGAAATGACTGAGTGACTTCACTTCACTTCACTTCCACTCCTGTCCAACTGTTTTTCTTAAACTAGGAGCAAAACTAGGGAAAAACTGAGTGTATGATATTTCTTCTTCATGGAGACTTTATGCTGAAGATTCAATTTTGAAACAATTTAAATGTTGTGAAATATAAAAGGACTATTACAAACATGGGAACTAAAGCTACCATCTCCAATTCACCTCTGTGGCTATAGACACAATAGACACACATTAAGTTCTCATTTCCTCTAAACCTACAACCCTGGCACTCCATTAAAATTCTGCTTTTGATCTGAACCACTAAGGAATAATCTATTTTCTTTTCTTCTGAAAAGAAAAGCAAATGAAAACAAAAATTAAATAATTCCTTAAGTGACAGAATGTGACAGATAGGGAGATTGAAGGAGGTAGTTGAAAAATGAAAAATGAAGTTCTTAACGTTAAATTCATAGATACACGAGACGTTAATTGTCATACCTTTTTCATTTTGCATTTGCAGTTTTAGTCTTTATCTATGCCTTGGAAAGGTCCTGGGCCAGTGCCAATGACTATAGCACAGTTCACACACACATACCTTTTTCCTGATTGAACGAATCCACCCATAATTTTGTAATTATTGGGCGATTACAGTAAACCACACTGACAATTAGGAACCATCGGTTGGCATAGTTGGCCACGCTGCCATGGGATTTCTCTTCAATCATGAACATGAAGGGGACTGTCACCTGCTTTGGAGTCATAGGAACAGAAATTTTATTCCCTTCTTTTCACCAAACACCTATGATACTGCCAGGACTGCAGATCATTCTATTATTTTTCTTTTGGGCCACTGTACCATTAAAGTTGACTTGAAATTTTCTAAAATTGTTTTCACAACAAGTCTACTGACTTTGGCATTTACACACAGATAAAAACAAATCGCCAGGTAAATCCCAGATGAAAGTCTGAATTTCCTGTTTTAAATGTTAATTTTGACTGACTTACACGTTATGAAGAGTGACCTAACATGCATTAGGTTTTCCTTTTTCACAATGAAACTCAACATTATAAAATAATTTAAATATTTTGAAAACCAGTCATTGGCTCTTTGAATGTAGACAATTTAAATGACACAGCTCAGTCTATCTTCCCACCAAATAAGTCCATTCCTAACAGAACTTCCCCACACCAACCAGTAAGATCCAGAAAATACATGAAGGTTTTCTCTTTCATTTAAACAGAAATTTATCAATTAGGCAATCCCAGTGTTAATGTGATCACAGAAGCAAAAAATAAATGAAGCTAGATAATTATCATATAAATTAAATTCTAGACTTGGAAGAATCTTTTCTTTGATATTTGAGAACTGAATGACAAGGATTCTTAGAAAAATGAAACTACTTAATATGAGAGTGTGTCGTATTTTTATAATATTTGAAAGCTCTCTGATAGTCCAGATACTCATTTCTGACTTTTCTCCATACAATTATTTCAGTTATTGAGAAAGTGAGACAAATGTGACAGAGCATTCCACCTCACAAACTTCATAGGTGAAAGAACATTTAGAAAAGAACCTCAATAAAAGAATTCCTGGGGACCGAGTCTAAAGAAAGTGAGAGCCACTCTATGAGAAAACAAGTGGTGAAGATGGCCTCAACTGTCCTCTGAAGTCCTTACATATCTGAAGGTTAATGAGAATACATTTTTGAAGCCCAATAATAACAAAAACAAAGAGAAATCAGATGTGATTTTAAGAAAAATGCTGATGATTCTCTGTTGTACTAAGTATACGCTTACAATACTACTCATAGTGATTTGACTGTATCAAAGAATATACCTATTTAAAGGGCACTGTACAAAAATATTTGACATTCAAAAATCAAAAACCTAAAGGAAGTAAGAAAACAAGCAAACCAACATTTATTTTCTTAAAATATGACTTCTAGGCTATCCTCTTCGTGCCTTTGTAAATTATTACGCTTACATAATATTATCACCATATATATATTTATTTCTATTACAGTTTTTTTACATTTCCACTATAACTCTGCCACCTTCCTCTTTAAAAGCTACAGAACACACAGCAAAGAAACATTATGGCAGCACTTAGGGAACATTTAACTCTATTTCCTACCCTTCTGTGAGGCCTCTCTCTCACGAAAGTGACTTAAAAAATATGCTGTCAGACAGCGGCGTACACGCAATTCTAGGCAGAGAACCAAGTAGACAATAAGGTCAGAGGGAACTGGCTAACAGTTTCTACGAAAGCGGGCGGCTCTCCTTGTCTTGGACATCTAAAGGAGATCCTTCTTGTTGCTGTAGTTTGAGCACTGAGTCATATGTGACTCTTGGGACCCCATGGACTGTAGCCCGCCAGGCTCTTCTGGCCATGGGATTTCCCAAGCAAGAATACTGCAGTGGGTTGCCATTTCCTTCTCTAGGGGATCTTTCTGGACCAGGGATCGAACCTGTGTCTCCTGCAATAGCAGGCAGCTTCTTTACCACTGAGCCACCTGGGAAGCCCACAAAAGAAGATCCTTACTCTCTTGTTGGATCAAATCTCTTCCTTTTAGGGGGGAAGGATGAATAACCAGTGGAAGGGATGTGAAAAGGAACAGAAGAATAAAAATGTGTGGCATTACATGGGGTTAGGAGTTAATCCTGAAACTGGTATACTTGTAAACAGGATGGAACAAGGGATAATAGATGTTAGGAGCCAGATTTCTCATTCTTGGAAATGCAGGTTACAGATAAGCAAAGAGGGAAGCCAGAATGATTGATGTCGACTGGATTAGAGTCGGAGACATCAGTATGAACTCCTGTTTTGAATAGAGAGAAAGAGGGAGGGAGAGAGGAAAGATATAGATAGATCGATAGATTTTATGTATATACATGGTTCGGTATACATACTTGTATTTCCCATTCATTCTAGGGGCTAGAAGCAACGACACCCCAGTGAGCACTCAGCCTCTGGTTTCTAATAGCACGCTCCAATAAAAGGAATCAGACCTCTTTCCAGAAATGGCTGCTTCCAGGGCCGGGGCATGGAAAATACTAGATGAGCCAGGAGCATCTTCCTTTTCAGAAAGGAAACAAGTGCTCAAAACACATTCTCATGAGAGAATGTCCAAGTCACATAGGAGCCAACAGAGAGTTCCACAGGCTAAAGCCAGAGCAATCTGGGAAAAAGCGCAGTTTTAGATTATCATCCAAACTGATGAACAGTGAATAAATAAATAAGTATGGGATATAACATCTGCATGGAAGAATTGCAACTAATTTATAGAAAACTCCACTCTCAAGAAGGTGGGTCTTAACTTCCCACTCCTGAAATGTGTGGGTTTTACATGGTGACTTCCTCTGAAAGACCTCAGAATGGAAAGGTGGGGGAAAGGAGGCATTTACAGAGAAGAAACCTGGCAAACACTCTCAGCCAAGTGATGGATGTTGACTTGATCACTGCTAAGTCATGTTGAGAGCATGGACCCTTGATATCATGGATGAGAATCAGATCTCAAAATCTATATCCCCACTGTATACCTTTATGACCATGAAATTTTTGCACCTTGCTTTATATCCTTGGATATGTTCCAGTGTCTCTGAGCTTATAGTCCATGGGAACTTGAATAGAATATGTACCCTACTGTTGTGTGACAACTGTATAAATTTTAATTATGTTGAATTGGTTCACAGCACTCTTCAGGTCTACTATATTGCCCTTCTACTTCTCTGAATATTAATTCTACTAATTTTTGAGATTTTTATCTCAAAACTCCAACTAAAATCTTAATATATCTACTTAAAAAATAATTGCAACATATAGTGGATCAATACATAATCTTGTTCTGTAATTTCCAAGTCTCCTGTAAGTATGTTATCATACCTTCATAATTTAAAAGAGGAAAAAAAAAAACCCTATAACCCTACTGTAACCCATGAGAAAAACATTAGATAAGCCAAAGTGAGGATCATTTACAAAATACCTGACCAAAAAATACACCTCAAGGTCATTAAAAACAAGGGAAGCCTGAGAAATTGTCCCAGACCAGAGAAGTCTAAGGAGACATGATGAATGAATGTAAAGTGGTATCCTTCAAGCAAGATCGGAGCAACAACAATAGCAAAGGGACCTTAGGGGAAAAACTAGTGAAATCCTAACAAACTTTGGAGTCTAGTTAACAGTACTGCACCAAAATCCTTTCCTTGGTTGTAATAAATGTATTCTACACATTTAAGAGATGAGCAATAGGAGAAACTAAGCTGGAGGTATATGAGAACTCTGTCCTGTCTCTGCAGCCTTTCTGTACATTTGAAACTACTCTAAAATAAAAGGTTCATTTTAAAAATGTGGAGTAGTTAACATGGAGAGGATGAAGACTTAGGAGATTCCTAGCGGACAGCATTTCAGCTGCAGAGAGACCTTGCGGGGTGCTGCCAATTTACCAACAGTACAGATTTCTGCTGGGAGTTTTAGAAAGTATCAATAATATAATATGTTTTAGCCTTGCTCATTTTTTTCTCCAAAATCTCCTTTTATTAACATTGTCAACTCCCAGTATTTTACCACTAAGAGAATATTTACAGGTCATCAAACTGCTGTCTCAACGCTTTGTATTACCTGATGGACCCTAATGAGGTAAGTGGCATCTAACATCCTGCAAAAGAGTAGCCCATGGGTCCCGTAACTACTGATTCCAGTTACTGTGGAATCACACAGTGGCAATTCCCATGCACACGTGCTGGGTTAGTAGCATGACCTGCCTACATAGAATGACAAATTTAGGAATAAATGTTTAAAGTTACCTGTACTTTACTTTTAAATCACTGAAGCTCAATTATTTTCAACAATAAACTTCTCTTTGGGAATCAAAAGTAAACTTAAAAGACTGAAGTTTATTTTATGATCATGGAGGACACCTTTTCCACCTCATCCATTTTTTCCTCTGAATTCATGGGTATGGGAGAAGAGTAGTATAATTCATGAACAGAAATCCCAGAGCTCACACTGGTGTGAAAGGCTTGGTGAGCAGAACCAACAGTGAACCAGTCACTGACTCATCCTGGGATTCATGCTCTCCTGAAAGTGGAAATTCACAAGCACTTTATTAAGAGCATAATTAATAATCACTAGTATTTATTGAGTATTTACTAAGAGCCAGGTATTGGGTTGAGTACTTTACCTGCATTCATTAGCTCATGCCAATGCCTACAATAGCTCTCAGATAAGTACCATTCATCGGTCCCATTTCTGAGACGAGAAAACTATAACACAAAGACTAAGCATCTAACTCACTATGTGGTAACTTGTGTGTGTGTGTTTACACTCAGATAAAGATTAAATAAGTATCTATTGACTAAACATGTAACTGGATTATGAATAAATAGTTATCTTCCAGGACTTCCTTGGTGGTTTAATGGTTAAGACTCTGCACTCCTAATATAGGGGCCACAGGTTCAATCCCTGGTCAAGGAACTAAGATCCCACAAGCTGCATGGCATGGCCAAAAATAAATAAAATAGGTATCTTTCTAGCAGAGATCTTGGGTGAGAAGTCTGCTTGCCTCCAGAGGTGGCCCTCTTAACCACTCTACGGCAAGGTCTCCTTTAACTCAGCAATTTTTCTTTTTTTCTTTTTGGCCACACCCTGTGGCATGCAGGGTCTTATTTCCTGGACCAGGGATCAAACCTGTGTCCCCTGCAGTGGACGTGTGAAGTCTTAAACACTGGGCAGTCAGGGAAGTCCAACCAACTTGGTGCTTTGATTCACCCTGTAAAGGTCAGGGCGATGATGGAGAGTAAGATAGGATTCTTCCCCTTACAAGACTTCACAGTAAGGTGTGGGAAGCAGGAGTGATCAGTGATCAATGACACCAGCCAACTGAGAAGGTACTAGAATAAAGACAAAAGCAGAGCAGTGTGATCTGGCTGGCATGGCTTGGGGCGATTTCACAGGGAGTGGGAGACTTATTCACCTGCTAATGCAGGTGACTCAGGAGGCGTGGCTTCAATTCCTAGGTTGGGAAGATCCCCTGGAGAAGGAAATGGCAACTCACTCTAGTATTCTTGCCTGAAAAATCCCATGGACGGGGAGCCTGGCGGGCTACAGTCCCTGGGATTGCAGTCAGTCAGACATGACTGAGCAACTGAACATGAATGCACAGGGAACTTGAACTGGGACTGCCAAGAGAGTAGCCTTTGCAGAGGAAATCAAGGAAGAAATGCCCTAAAAATGAAAAATCAAGGATGGCTGACCTCTTTAAGTAATGCCAAGAAAAATGTTCTCATTATCACAGTGCTGAGCTCATCAGACACATATTTATGGGGAAAAAACAAAGCAAATTTATAAAGTCCTATCCTCAAACGAGTGAAATGGTTAAATGTTAAATTTTTAAAAGGAACTAGAGAGTTTTTGTACCTTCTAGATATTAGTGTATGTAAACTAGATTAATGGACAGGGAGGCCTGGCATGCTGCGATTCATGGGTCACAAAGAGTTGGACATGACTGAGCGACTGAACTGAACTGAACTGAACTGAAACTAGATTAAAAATCTGAATTTTATCAGTTAGATCTTAGTTGATGCAGAAGAAAATTGCTTTTCATCTGTTGATTGTTTCTTTATTTTTTTCATTTATTTTTATTAGATGGAGGCTAATTACTTTATGTGGTACATATACACAATGGAATGTTACTCAGCCATTAAAAAGAATACATTTGAATCAGTTCTAATGAGATGGATGAAACTGGAGCCCATTATACAGAGTGAAGTAAGCCAGAAAGATAAACACCAATACATATACATGGAATTTAGAAAGATGGTAATGATAACCCTATATGATTGTTCCTTTAAAAATAATCAGCACTAAGGTAATAAGCATGGCTAAAAATATTTTTAAAATTGTTTAGCCAGCATCTTTTTTTAAAAAATTTTATTTTGTTAGTTGGAGGCTAATTACTTCACAACATTGCAGTGGGTTTTGTCATACATTGACATGAATCAGCCATAGAGTTACACGTATTCCCCATCCCGATCCCCCCTCCCACCTCCCTCTCTACCCGATTCCTCTGGGTCCTCCCAGGGCACCAGGCCAGAGCACTTGCCTCATGCATCCCACCTGGGCTGGTGATCTGTTTCACCATAGATAATATACATGCTGCTCTTTCCAAACATCCCACCCTCACCTTCTCCCACAGAGTTCAAAAGTCTGTTCTGTACTTCTGTGTCTCTTTTTCTGTTTTGCATATAGGGTTATCGTTACCATCTTTCTAAATTCCATATATATGTGTTAGTATGCTGTAACGTTCTTTATCTTTCTTAGCCAGCATCTTTTTAAACTCAGCAAGAGTAAAAGAACAGAATGCAAACAAGTAAGAATAGAGTGTGAAAAACATCCCAACAACAGTTAAATAAAAGAGTTCTGGTCCCTCTGGAGGAAGACTAATATTTATTCACTATTTAATTATGTACTAGACTATCATTTGCCTCCCAAGTTGACAATTTCCATTTCACTGTCACTACAGCTATCTAAATAGGTTTGGATTAAATCAGTATTTCCCACGGTCATTGAAATGAATACTATGAAGATTTTTCAAAAATAATGTTTGAGAAATAATACGCACACAGCAAGTAAATGATTTGGTACATGAGTGTGCCATCCAGTTCAAGGTCAAGGTCATTTCCAGGCTTAGAAAGTTTCTTTGGGCGCCTTCCCAACCAATACCATCCTCTCCTCCATGTTGTTGCTGTTCAGTCACTCAGTCGAGTCTGACTCTTTGTGACCCCACAGACTGCAGCACGCCAGGCCTCCCTGTCCTTCACTATCTCCCGGGGTTTGCTCAAACTCATGTCGGTTGAGTCAGTGATACCATCCAACCATCTCAACCTCTTTCATCCCCTTCTCCTCCCGTCTTCAATCTTTCCCAGCATCAGGGTCTTTTTCAGTAAGTTGGCTCTTCACATCAGGTGGCCAAAGTATTGGAGCTTCAGTTTCAGCATCAGTCCTTCCAATGAATATTGAGTACCAATTTCCTTTAGGATGGACTGGTTGGATCTCCCTGCAGTCCAAGGGACTCTCAAGAGTCTTCTCCAAAACCACAACTCAAAAGCATCAATTCTTCAGCACTCAGCCTTCTTTATGGTCCAACTCTCACATCCATACATGACTACTAGAAAAACCACAGCTTTAACTATATGGACCTTTGTCAGCAAAGTCTCTGCTTTTTAATACACTGTCTAGGTTTGTCATAGCTTTTCTTCCAAGGAGCAAGCGTCTTGTAGTTTCATGGCTGCAGTCACCATCTGCAGTGATTCTAGAGCCCAAGAAATATCCATATCCCCAAATAACCACTGTTTTGACTTCCATTGCCACTTCTTTTACCTGTTCTGGAACTTCAACGTCTCAGAATTACACAGCATACACTTTGTTGTATGTGCCTTTCACGGAGCACTGTGCCTGTGAGGCTCATCTAAATACATGAGCATTTCAAAGCAAAGCTACCCAGGTACAAAATGAAAAATACACCATCTATCTCAGCAAGGCCCCAGATGGGAGAGTACTTAAACATGATGAGTTTTTTCACAGCTCTTCTTTTAAAAAAGGATATCGCTTCCACTTTCTTTATCTGGAAAACATAAATAATAACTCATTTCCCTTACTAGATTTATGAGAAAGCTAATACACTGTTCTACCATCTTTTCAGGTTGCCCTGAAGCCATGTTAAATTAGAAGCTCACCTCAGCAAGCTTAGGGATGGAGAAGCAGTTTATTTTCTGTAAATAATGACAGCTTTTTAGTCTTATTCTGCATATGACAGCAGCAGGAGTCCGAGCAATGTAGCTCAGAGAAACACTGAGTGTAACATTATCCATTAAAGAATCAACTGCGTTATTACAGGAGTTCTACACTATCTTAAGTATATTAAAGGCCTACATAGGGGGACACTGAGACCCAAGAAGGTTAGCGGCTTTCCAAATCATTAACTAGTCACAGATACATAGTCTAGGTCATCTGATTCCAGACTGGGGGCTTTTCTCCCGTTCTCCCTGCTGTCCTCATTGGAATACGATAGCTAAAGTCATGGTGAACCAGCAGCATGTCCTAGCACCTCTACACGAGCAGTAAGACTCTGTTTATAGAGCAAAAAGCAAAGAAGACATCACATAATCAGGATAGGCAATAAATAAATGTTCTGAATTGTGAGCATCCAGTTGGGATGGCTCACTGTAATCTGAGAAGAGAACCGAGTCCCAGACTCAGCTCTGCTACTTAACTGGCCCTGTGACCTTGAGCAAAGACCCCAATATTTCATTGCTGAGATTATCAGATTCATTTAAAGGATCTCTAGGCTCAATAAAATTGATATACTTTTATGTCACATTTAGACCTGTTCTAAGTGCTTCATGACTATGTTGTCATCACAACCCTATAAAGTAAGGTGCTATTAGTATTTCCATTTTATAAATGAGGCAGTTGAAGTCCAGAGAGACGGAGCAGTTTACCCAAGGTCACAGAGCCCGTCAGAGAGATTTAAACTCCAGGTGGTCTACTTCCTGAGTGTCCCTTGCACAATATGGACCAGAGGCTTGTGGGTGGGAATACAACTATATTTTAAGAGAAGGCAAGACATAAAGCCTGATGAATAATAATTCAAGTCTATGCCCAACTGCTTCTTTGGACTAATCTAACAAGACAGGGCAGATACTGTTCTAGTCTCTGAAATGATGCCCACTGTCATCACAGTTAAGTTCATGTGGGTTGCAGGCAGTGTGTCCTCTTTGCTTATAATAACTACGGTCCTTTGATTGCACAGAATCCTTATTTAACACAGCATTAATTTTAGAAATTTGATACCATCAATTTTTGGACTTGTTTTTCTAACAAGAGGCAGCCATTATTTTTAAACCCCCAAAGGGAAAAGCGACTAAAGACTTCCATCTGTCTTGCAAACACAGAGAGAGAATTTCAAGAGTTTAAACTTGCGGGCCGATGGGCTGCAGAAGGGGTGTATTTGTGCAGCTGTGTGACATCCTCACGCACTGATGTGAACAATGGACCCTAGACTTGCTTCAGGACATTTAACAGATTAAATAATGTCACTTGTACTTAGGGTTCGAAGAAATTCTGATTGAACAGGAAAAAGGTCACTTGGCAAAAGGGGAAATCAATTTTAATATAAACAAAAGCATAGTAAGTTTCATATATCACTATTATTGCTGCAAGCAAAGGGGTCTAGAAAGAGTTAGGATGGCTGTGTCTAGGAATAGCGAGACGTGTGCTACAGAGAAACGAGAAAGGGACAAACCCACTTCCTATCTTCCTTCCCCTCGTGAACCATCTCCTACATCAGCCCTCAGAGCCTGGGGTGGAGAGCAGGTCATGGTGTGTGGCGGGTGTGCTGTGTTTGTGGAAAGGAAGAAGTTGACACACCTCCAGTGGACAAACTGCCAAGTAAGAGAGAATCTCACCACTAAGTGAAGATGGTGACTATTTCCTTTATGTTGAGCTTGTACCTGGGGAGGAAACTTTAGGAGAGAAGCTGGAAGACCTTAGATATAAACTATAAAATAAAGTGTAAAATAAAATCTAACAATATCTGGGACTTCCCTGGGGGTCCAGCGGTTAAGACTCTGCTCTTTCACTGCTGGGGGCACAGGTCTGATCCCTGGTCAGGGTACTAAGACCCCATATTTCTAGTGGTGTGGCCAAAAATAAAAATAAAAAAATAAATAATGCAAGAGACTTCTCTGGGGGTCCAGAGGTTAACACTTCACCTTCCAATGTGGAGGGTGCGGGTTCAATCCCTGGTTGGGGAGCTAAGATGCCACGTGACTTGCAGCCAAATAACCAAAACATAAAACAGAAACAATATTATAACAAATTCAATGAAGACTTAAAAAAAATAGTCCACATAAAAAAGTCTTAAAAAATTTTTTTAATAATATGCTAAAGACAATTAAAATGTTTAAATGTAGTGATTTTGGTTCCACGTTGCCCCAAACAAAATTATGAAAAACTTCCCATAGAGGATGAATGTAGTAGATATATTATTAAAATAACACATTAAATCTGGACTAATATCTTTGGGTCAAAAGATCCATGAGTCTACGTATACTGTGACTAACCCTCTCTGC
This sequence comes from Muntiacus reevesi, assembly GCF_963930625.1. Lineage (NCBI taxonomy): Eukaryota > Metazoa > Chordata > Mammalia > Artiodactyla > Cervidae > Muntiacus > Muntiacus reevesi. The sequence goes on from NC_089251.1 coordinate 178,079,635, forward strand.
AGTCCAAAAGTCCCCTGGCAGTCACACCAAGTTCTGTGAAGAGACGGGTGGCCATGTGTAAAATTCTAGACTCTCCCCCCAAGGCAGAAATGAAACCTTATACAAGGGAACGCAGGACACTAGGAGATACAAGCTGTAGGCTCATACAATGGAAGGCAGAAAGCTGGGAGAATTCATGTCAATTAGTCATAAAGAGTCCCCAGTGCACTCAGCTTTATATCCCTGTCATTCAGTTAAAAGAGGTGACTGTAACAACCCAGGCATCTGAACTTGGACTGGAGCAGAGAAAAAGGACTAGAAATGATGAATGCCTCCAACAGACGTTGAGACAGAAGAAGTAAGGAGGCCAAGGAGCTGCCTGAAAAAGACACAGGCAACTCCAGGGTCTGAACCTTCCGAGGACGCGGTGGGATATAAAGAGATGTAGGCTTAGAGAAAAGGTCTGTGGCTTGAGTTCAAGCACCCTGAACATTCAAGGGAAGATGTCAGTAAACACAGTACTAGACATTAGCAAGAAAACAGAGTTGAAGTTAAAGAATTATTAGGGGCGGTTTTTCCAAATAAAAGCAGAGCTAAGTTGACTTCTTAGAGGATGATTACATGAAGGAGATAGCAATTTCCCTGGTGGCTCAGATGGTAAAGAATCCACCTGCAATGCGGGAGACCTGGGTTTGATCCCTTGGCTGGGAAGATCCCCTGGAGAAGGGCGTAGCAGCCCTCCAGTACTCTTGTCTGGAGAATCCCCACGGACTGTAGCCCACCAGGCTCCTCTGTCCATGGGGTCACAAAGAGTCAGACCCGACTAAGCGCAGACATGACTGAGCGACTAAGCACACCCATATAGCTTTTACTAGGAAAGGTCCCTGACTAAATTGGAGCTAAAGCCCAATTGCTTTTGCTTTTCTATTTTTCAGGGATTACACATGAGAATTCGAATCTCTCATACTAGGAAACCAGCTAGAAAACCATGAAACCATTTTTTTTGAACCTGTTATCATATTCTTTCATAACATCATTAGGGGTATTAAGCTATGTGTTGCTACTTAAAACTTTTGATTCACTCAATACATCGGAAACTGGTAGAATTACAAGGCCCTTTGCATAGCAGCCCAGTGTCTGGTGGCAAATATCTGACTACATAATGTAAACATGCTCAATTATCAGAAATCATTCTTTCAAACAGGCAACCCACAAGTTACTGTTCCAGTTTAAACAGAAAACACCCCCGCTTCTATCTTAACTCTCAATTGAGAATCAAATATCTCCTGGCATGCCAGTCTGTTAAAGCAGGCAAACACAAATGGAGAAATGATTGATACTTATGTTGTCTATGTGAAAACTTCCAGAGAGGTAGGCAAATGTTCTGTTAAATTCCAAGAACCTTGGACTTCTTTTGTACTGAGAGTCATCAGGTAAAGGAAAAAGTTTAGTTTATTTGTTTGTTTTAAATTCACACAGTGTGTATGTCGGGGGTGGGGGGCTGCTCCAGCGTGTCTATGGGCTAAGAAGAAAGCCTGGAGGGAGAGAGAAAGTGAAGATCTGAGAGAGAAGACACTAGAATGTGAGACCTGAGCGCCTGCAGGATAAGGGCAAGGCGTGGGTGGAGGGGCAGAGCCCGAACCTCACATGGTGAATATCAGGAAGTCGCCAGAAAGTCAGGAAATGACTGCAGCAAAGACGTGGGAAGAAACTCAGCAGGGTGGCACGTATTTCAAGTGAGAAATAACTTCCAAAAGCAAAGTTGACCTCTTAGAGGAAGATTACACTGAGGAGGTAGTAGCTTCCCTAGTGGCTGAGACGGTAAAGAATCCACCTGCAATGTGGGAGACCAGGATTTGATACCTGGGTGGGGAAGATTCTCTGGAGGAGGGCAACTTAACTCCTCTTCCACGCAATACTGGAAGCAAAACAGGCAGGAGTGGCGGGCGATCAGAAGTGGATAGAAGGTCAATAGTGAGGAATGGAGGAACACTGAGCCTGTTCCATCAGGGGAGAGCTGCCAAGGAGAGGCGGGTTTCTGACCAAACAAGAAAGAAGAGGAAGGAGAAGTCCACAAAGGGATGAGGATGTAGGAAACCCTGCTTCCTGTGGAATGGAGTCATCCACCCGTAATTAATTTCTCGAGACACGGTAATGCACTGGGACTTTGAGAGTGAGCAGAAATGGACTGGATCTCTGCCCTTAGGACGCTTATTTATGGTCTCTGATGGGAGCTGACATTATCCTGGCAACATCCACTCCGACGCAGAAATACAGCAGGTACTGAGAGCACAGTGGGTGAGGTGGCTGAGGGGCTCCCCGTGAGGCAGGGCAGCTCTAGTTCTTGGGACAGGCATAGCATGAAATGGTCTCCCAGTTCTGAGTTAAAATTCAGGATGAAACTGTTGAGGGGTACAGAGATTTAGGCCAGTTTCGTAACACTGCTTAAAAAGTTGAAACACCCTGTCTCAGTTAAGCAGGAGACCACTGAAAAGTCACTGAAAAGCAGAGGATTAACATTCCTTAGTTTGAACAACACCTAATTCTCCAACTACGCAGACAGAGGCAAGAAAGACAGAAGTCCATTAGCTGTGTTTTGAAAAAATAATATTACAGTAATGATGCCTTCAAAGTTGACTTCAATTTTTTTTCTCCAATATAGTCACTAAAGATATCCCAATTACAAGATGTTCTATTTCGATTTCCTTCTTAAAATGACATGTGTGTTAAGCAAGCATTCCAGAGAACGAGCTGTACCAGCAGGACTTGGCTATAACACCACACAGAAAGCCTCTGAATCCAATTAGGGCACCATCAAGCCAAAAGTCCTGATTCCAAAGTCCTTTTCTGATATTATTTTTATTAAGATTTTCAATACTGGCCAGAAGGAATGGTGAACGTGTACTAGCATGATGAAAAAAGCCCATAACTGAGCTTCAGAAGTAGCTAGTTGCCACTCACTGACTTTCCCGGAAGCCACAAAATTATTCTTAACTACTGTTCTTATCAAGTGAGTAGGGGAAAAAAGATTGCCTCTTTGAAGAGTAAGTACACGAAAAAAAGAAAAAAAGGACTAGTCCTCCCTGCTATATCAGGAGTCCTATGATTCCCGGTGACACCCCCCACCCTGAACATAAGCCACAGAAGGTACTTGATAAATATTTATAAAATGAATAACTAAGTCATGCACAAACGTTTGGCAATAATTTACAAAGCCTGGCCTATCTAGGCTATGATTTATTTTAGCAGGTCTTTAGATTTTTCACACAGGGGAAATTGTTTCCAACAGCGCTTTCCTGTAGAATTCCAAATATTTTGAAAGATAATATAACAGACACTAAAGTTTGAAATTGAGAAAATATCAAAGCAACCAGAAAGGGTGATTAACACTCAGAATGGTACATGCATTGTTGACAAATTTTTCAGGTGAACAAACACTTGCTGCTTACTATATAATTTTAAATAACTTAAAAAGACAATCATTAAAGATAAATCACTGAAAAGAGAAAACAGTTGGAATCATTTAGAGGTGAACTTATCTTTCAAGAACTTCCTACTGAGACTTCCCTGGCAGTCCAATACTTCAAGTGCAGGTGGCGTGGGTTCGATCCCTGGGTGGGGATCCCATATGCCTCATGGTGCTCCCCAACCCCCACCAAAAAAGAACTTCCTATTTTCACACAGCGTGAGTGGTGAAAATTATCGGTTTTTAAGAAGCTACTCATCCACACATACCACACTGGCATCGCTTTTTCCTTCTCCGAACACTACAAGCACATCAGGCATCTCAGGTTTGCCAATCTCCCCAACCCAGAGATCGAACCCACATCTCTGACATCTCTTGCACTCCAGGCAGATTCTTTAGAGCTGAGCCATGGGGGGAGCCCCAAGCAACTAGAAAGGACCTATGAAAAGGTTTGGAGGGGAATAAATGATAGAAGTGGATTATTTCTGATCTGGAGCAATGGAGGCAATGAAATGTCTTTGAAAGCTATTTTCCTGGTCTTCCAGAGGGTTCCAGGAAAACAAAAACATCTCCCTCCACAACAGACACCTGCATAGAGCCACCTGCGTTGTCCACTGGTCTCCAGACAGTTGCTGGGAGCTGCTGAGGCAAATGAGCACTCAGGGGAGATCCCTGTTATCCTCCAGCAGAAATGCTCTGGACTCAGGAAAGGAACACAGCAAGAAGGTTGACATCACTGAGAAGAATGAGAGAGTAAACCCAGATCTGGACGCGGCTCTATTTCCCACCAGGTGGGAAGTTGCACAATTTATTTTTATGCTTAAACCTGCAAAAAAATTTTAAAAGTTAGGAAAAAAAAAAAAACTGTTTTATTCAAAAGACCAGTTGTCTGCTTGGTTAATATAATCCTTAGCGATTCATGTTGAAAACCCAGTTTTAGAACTGCCTACATGTAGTGGGGCTGCAAGTTGTTCTCTAGCTTTTGTTGTTGTTGCTGTGATAGCCGCCCAGCGCAGGAAGTTGCATTTTACTCCTGTTTCCAAATATACCTAATGTCAAAATCTAAAGAGGGAAAAAAGTTCCGTTTTGTGACTCTTAACCTCAGATCCTTGGCAGTTAAGGCCACCTTTAGGTTTAACACGGGTAGCTCAGTCCTTAAGGACTCTACAGTTCACTGGGACAGGTAATCCACTGGACCGGCTAAGAAATCGCTGCAGAGGAGGCCTCTGTTTATTCTGCACCTTTCCCTATTTGAAAGTTAACCAGAACCTTGTGCCCATTCTCTTCACCCCTAGGAGCAGATCTTCAGCGAGAAAAAGAAGGTTAGACTGGCACTGTGAGACCACAAGTAATTATTAATTAAATCCTGATCTGTTATTTCCGTTGTATAAGAAGTTCATTCCTAAGCCTGAGGCTACTGAATTTTGCATCGGAAATATCAGGATCTTGCGCCAGGTGAAGTGTTCTCACCAGTGTTCTGTGACTTTTAACCTTCCTTAGATTGCGTGTTTAGCAGATGCTAACCTTCAAAATGCCTTAAGAGATGAGAAAGTGACAGAGTCACAGTTAGTGGGAGAGGGGGCTTGGCTAAGAGTTTCCGCATGCCCCCACCCCCACCCCATCACTATCAGGGTTCAGATCAAGGCCCCAAAGAACCAGGCCTTTTGTGCAGCTTTTTGGGGCAGTGTTTTCTATCTTAGGTATCTCAAGGTCTAACTTACTTCTGGGCTTCCCCAGTGACTCGGCAGTAAAGAATCCACCTGCAATGGAGAAGACACAGGAGATGTGGGTTTGATCCCTGTGTTGGGAAGATCCCCTGGAGGAGGGCATGGCAACCCGCTCCAGTATTCTTGCCTGGAGAATCCCATGGACAGAGGAGCCTGGCGGGCTTCAGTCCACAGGGTCGCAAAGAGTTGGAAACAAATGAAGGGACTGAGTGTATACACACACACACACCCCCCTTAATTCTAGGAAACTCCTGGTCCAGAACATGCCTTAAACAATGAAATAATTTCTGAGGTTACTGGAGAATTTTAAGTCCTTTTCAGAGAGGACCTAGGATTGCTAGATTCAGATGCACCCAAATCTCACTTGTGTGCTTAACTCTCTGGAGGAACCTATTCAATTTAAATTAAGAAATTTTGAACCTCAAAAAGGTGAGTGTGCTTTTGAAGCACTATCTTCATGATTTGCGACAAGATGAGCAAGCCCACCCAACTGTGCATCCCAGTGACTAATGTCCTTTAATACGGGATAGGAAGGTCTTCTGCCCATTTTTTGATTAGGTTGTTTTATTGATATTGAGGTGCATGAGCTGTTTGAATATTTGGGAGATTAATTTCCTGTCAGTTGTTTCATTTGCAAATATTTTCTCCCATTCTGAGGGTTGTCTTTTCATCGAGTTTATGTTTTCTGGCCAGCGGGGGGGTGTTGTTGTGGAATGATGAGTTTAGTGTTTAATGGGAACAGAGTTTCAATTTAGGAAAGTGAAAAATTCAGGAGATGGATGGAGGTGAGAGTTGCGCAGCATGTGTATGTATTAGGACTACTGACCAGTAGAGTTAACTATGGTTAAAATGGCATATTTTATATTATGTGACTTTTACCACAGTAAAAAAAAAAAACAAAAAAAAAACACTAAAAAAAAAAAAAAAAGAAGAGGTAGGAAGGTATCAGCGAAAGCCTTCTGAGTATTTTGCAATGTGACGGGATATAACACAAACGTGTTTAGTCACACACGAATCATCTTTGGATTACCAACGTGATTCAATGGGGCTGTGAGAACATTCCTGTTCGGGTTTTACTTTGACAGGTGTTTAAACACTATCCTTCTTTAGCATCCCTATTCATTTCCTTTCTTATTTTAGCAGCTCTTTGTGAAGAGACATGTCACTCTGCTGGATACCAAACACATCTGAGACAATGAAAGCATACCAAGTAAGAAAAATCAAACTCAGCAAAGAAAAAGTATATATGGAGTGACATTTGGAAACAAAACATTTCTCTATATAGCATGCCTCACCCTCCAGGGGCCTTGAAGAAGATTATGAAACCAGTCAGGTAGCACATATATTGGCTGACCACACTGGAATTAGAATCTTGATAAGCTATTTTTTTCTCTCTCAGTGTTACTCAAATCAAGTTGGTGTTCCAGTTACAAGATACTGGTAATTATTTCTTACACAATTATGGTGGAAATACAATGTTCACGTAGGCTATTTTCCAATTTCACCCAATAGACACTTTACATTCTACACTTCACTTTCTGAGTGGCACTGCCTCATGACATTCGTTGATTGCCATTGCTGAAAATCCCCTTCAGCACATCTTCTTACTCAAGGCATTCCTGTTGAAAATGTGGTATTGCTGGAGGTGAGCAGAGAAGAGGCTGGGATCTGTTAATGAGTGGAACTGAAGAAAGCAGGAGAAAGATAACAGATCTGAGGTGCTTTATGGACCACTGTGGATGGATCCCAGTTTGCAAACCTGTTTCAAGAACAGTGTTACAGGCTGAACTGTGTCCCCCCAAATTCACATGTTGAAGTCACACCAAGAGCCTCAGAATGTGACTATATTGGCTGTGGCCTTCAACGAGATAATTAAGGTAAAAATGAGATCCTGCAGGTGGGCCCTCATCCAATATGACGATGTCTTTATAAGAAGATGATTTTGGACATAGACATGTTCATGCACAGAGGAAAGATCCCATGAGGACACAGGGAGAAGGCGGCGCTTACAAGGCCTCAGAGGAAAACACACCTTGATCCTGGACTTCTGAGTCCTCAGTTCTTGGACTCAATACTGAGAAAAGAAATTTTGGCTGTTTTGTCTGTGATCATTTGTTATAGCTGCCCTGGCAAACTAACACAGACATTTACTATTGTCTGTAAAGCTATTTATTCATGGGCTTCCCCGACAGTTCAGCAGTAAAGAATCCACCTGCAATGCAGGAGATGCAGGAGACGCAGGTTCGATCCCTGGGGTGGGAAAATCCCATGAAGGAGGAAATGGCAACCCACTCCAGTATTCCTGCCTGAAAAATCCCAGGAACACATGGAAAGCACTGAAAACGTCACATGACTTTCAACTTCACCTCTACCTCTCCCCACTGAAAAGAGGGGAAAAGAAAGCTTCGTTAAAGACTTCTGCTGTGCCGACTGGATGGCGGCTTTGTAAATTAAAACATCATCGTTTGGAAAATGAGGTATAAAGTGTTCTGATATTCTGTGGTTGGATGACTCAAGAGGGGGTCGGTTTTCTAAAAGTGCACAGTTCTAGATTCTTTTCCAAATCTCCAGTTCGATTTTATCCTTTTCATGTTTTCTTTCCAAAAACTGGCAGCCAAGTACTTTCCAAGAGACAGAACACCAGTCGCGCACATATGTATACAATTCCGTTTTAGAAGACGTTAGGAAAATGAGGCTCAGCGCAGTCTGGCCCACAGGAACATTCGACGTGAGCTCCGTTAACTCCTTCTTCCAAGTTTCCATCCTCAGCCGGCTCCTCCACAGACAGCCTGGCACGTCAGCACAAGCAAACTTTACAGATGTAGAGGAAATTTTGAAAAACACAAAAATAGATGGAATCGGCAACAGCAATCCTGAATTGTCCCGTCACATCGCCCCTTCTCAGCCCTGTGGCGGCTACCCAGCTATGGTCAGAAGCATTTTTATTCTAGAAGGAAGGTCCAAGGCCAACTCAGCAGGCCCGCCTCAGAACACCTCAGGCAGTCAACGGAGGCCTTCCTCGGAGAGCCTGACATACTCTTTAGAAAAAGCTTTTAAGAGAACTGACTAGAATTTACTTCACAATGGGCAAGGTACTGCAAATAGTCCCACCGTTGACAGGAAAGACCCCTGAAGTACAGAGGCAAAAATAAAAAGCTAAACGTTTCCAAAAGGGAACATATGAAAAGAATTTTTAAATAAACGATTGCTTCCTTTTGGAGTTTTCAGAATTTGCTGCCCACATCTCTGAAGGACACAGCCTTCTTTTCAGAAATATGTTTCAGTCAAATCTTTCTTACAATTCCTCCCACTCATTATTAAACACCTGTTTTCATCCAGTGCCCTGTTCTTTGACTTTGGTTCCTCCTTCAGTAATTAGACCACAGCTACCTCCAATGAAGTTCACAGGGGTCTTCCTGAAAAGGCAACAGAGTTGAAATTCTGTGACTTTCCCTTAAATAGTAACTGACCTTCTGAAGCCTCTTTCCCTTCCAGTGTAACTACATTTAGCTCAAACCTGACTACTGTGGGAAATGAATTATTTTGCAGCTAATAATATTAATAAAATGTACGTAAGATTTTCTGGCAATGAGATGTCACCAAAATTGTACTTGGAAATGGGAATATTTGCTTCTGAACAGGACATGTTAATGAGCAAATCCATCAAGCCACTGAGTACAGAACATCAGTGTTTTTTAACTGGACGCTTTGTAATTTCCACCTCAAGTCAAGACAAGAGACACATTGCTGGCAAAGAAATTTTGATCTGAAGCCACCCTCTGAACATTACTAATCTCCAAAGGAGCTTTCTCACAAGAATCATCTGGAACACTTGCTGAAAAACCAGATTCCAAGACCCCTCTTCAAAAGATTCTGATTTTGCTCATCTAGAATATGGAGCAAGCAAAATAATTCATTTCCCACAGTAGTCAGGAGTTGGGGGGGAGGTGAAGAGGACCTCCTTGGTGGTACAGTGGATAGGAATCCGCCTGCCAATGCAGGGGACACAGGTTTGGTCCCTGGTCCAGGAAAATTCCACAAGCTGCAGAGCAACTAAAGCCACAATTATGGCGCCTGGGTGGTGCAGCTCCTGAAGCCCGTGCATCTGGAGCCTGGGCTCTGCAACAAGAGAAGCTACCACAATGAGAAGCCCGCACACCACAACAAAGAGCAGACCCTGCTCACTGCAACTAGAGAAAGCTGAGGTGCTGACGTGCAGCAAGGAAGACCCAGTGCAACCAAACAAGCAATTAAAGAAGGGAGAGGGGACTTCCCTGGTGGTCCAGCGGTTGGGAGTCCACCTGCCGATGCAGGGGGCATGGGTTCGATTCCTGGTTGGGGAAAGATGGCACATGCGTGGGATAACTAAGCCTGTGTACCACAATTACTGAAGCCCACCTGCCCTAGAGTCCATGCTCTGCAACAAGGGAGGCCACTGCAATGAGAAGCCCACACACCACAACCAGAGAGGAGCCCCTGCTCACTGCAACTAGAGAAAGCTAGCACACAGCAACAAAGACGGTGAGGCCAAACGTAAAAGAAATAAATTTTTAAAAATAAGAGAAAGAAAGAAAATCCCCAAGAGCTTTTCTCGTGAAGCTATCTGCGTGCTCTGCCAAAATCAGGAAATAGATGCGAGGACAGTCAGACATGGCTCTAGCTATCTGGAGATCCAACAGAAGAGGGGAATAGTAGAAATCCCCAGCATGATGTGAAGAGAGATGCCAGGGCAACAGCCTATTTCCTATTTAGAGGAAATAGGGCCCAAATTGGAACAAAGACCTCAGATAACCTTCTCAAAGAAGAAAGAATAACGAAAGTGCCGGGCCACACTGAGAAGAGACCTATGTAACTGGGGGGAGGTCTGGGGATGGGAGTACAGGATCCTCAGCCAAAACATGAGTAGGGAAAGCAAAAGCTATGCAGGAAGGAAAAAGGAACTACGGTTTACCTCAAGGCTTAGCTGTCATCAGCTTTTACGTAGTTATAAGCGATACTGATCTAATCTAAAGGACAATAGAAAAAATGTTGGGAAGATGAGAGCATCATCAAAGGATGGGAAATGCATGACTGGGGTGGGGGCAGGGGTGAGACAGAGTTTGGGAGAGGACTGTGTCAAGCTGAACAGCCAATAATTAACATGGTAAACACAGTATTTACAGAGATTGGAGGCAAATACTAAATCAGTTTAAATGACTCTAAATTTCTTGGATGCACTTAACTTTCCAATCATGGCCTATAACTCTACTAATGTACGACATGGTCAAATAGAGTTATATTTATTCAGCAGTTTTTTGTGTCCAGACCCATCTAAGAATAAGAAGGGTCTTCCTTAGTGGCTCAGACGTTGAAGAATCTGCCTGCAATGTAAGAGACCAGCGTTTGATCCCTGGGTCGGGAAGGTCCCCTGAGAAGGGCATGACGACCCACTTCAGTATTCTTGCCTGGAGAATCCCATGGACAGAGGAGCCTGGCGGGCTACAGTCCATGGGGCTGCAAAGAGTCAGACATGACTGAGTGACTAACATGCTCCTGTTCACAGGAAGAAGACATGCTGGTAAACAACACAGGTAAGTCCTTCATTCTTGGAGCTTAGGTCCTAGTGAAGGGAGGCAAAGAAAAAACAAACACACAAGATAATCTGAGTGATAAGTGCAATGACAGAGCAGAGAAGTGTGACTGAGGGGTGGGCAGGAAAGGTCCCTGTGAAGAGGGTGATGCAGGAGCTGAGATGAAGGAGCCAGGTTTGGAAACAGCCAGAGGCAGAGTGTCTCAGATCTCCTGGACTTACAGGAAGCAACTGCCAAAGTCATGGGTAAGAGTGAGCCAAGCTTGTGAGATGATGGGAAATGGAACTTAAATTGTTGGGGTTGATGGTGAGAGTCAAAGTGGTGGAGATGAAGTCAAGAGTTGGTGGTTCAGTCATTAAATTGTGTCTGACTCTTGAGACCCCATGGACTGTAGCCCACCAGGCTCCTCTGTCCATGGGATTTCCCAGGCAAGAATACTGGAGTCGACTGCCATTTCCTTCTCCAGGGTATCTTCCCGACCCAGGGATCAAACCTGGGTCTCCTGCATTGCAAGAGGTCTCCTGCACTGCAGGCGGATTCTTTACAAACTGAGTCACCAGGAAAGTCAGAGAGATGGGAGGAAATCAGGGATCACATGGAATCATGTATGGCTTTGAGGATGCCAGGGTGAAATCCAGATTTCATTCTAAATGCAACAGCAAGTCATAGGAAAATCTTGTGTATAGAAGTAACATGATTTATGCTTTTAAAAAATTACTTTAGCTGTTGTGTGGAAAATGAATTGCAGAAGGTTGAGAACAGAAGCAGGATACAAGTGCAAACCTTCTGTGGTTAGGCATGCAATGGATGGACCGTAGAGAGAGATGGTGGCTTGGACAGTGGCGGTAGACAGAGCAACAGAGAGAAGTGAGTAGACTTTGAGATTTACTCTCAGAGAAAAATGGGCAGGACATTCTGATAGATCAATGTAAAGAGGAAAGGGAAAAACCCAAGGATGAATCCTAGATTTCTGGCTAGCATGAGTGAGTGGTTAAGAGGTTATTTTGCTGAAATGTAGAAAGTCAAGGGAAGAACCGGTTGGGAGGGCAAAATCAAGTCTTCCACTTAGACCTACTACTTGTGAGATGCGCATTAAGGATTCAAGCAAATCTGTGAAATAGGCAGTTGTCTATCTGAGCCTGGAGCATGAAGAAAGGGCAGAGTTGCTGATATAAACTTGGGCATCACCCAGGCACCTCCCCTACCAGCTCAGGTGTTCATTCCAACTTGTTGGATTTTCGAAGTCTACCTCTTACTTCCTGTCTTCAGTCTACCCCCATGAAATCAGTACTGCAAGCAGCAGGCAGATTCATCCCTTTAAAGAAAAGCTCTCATCTCTCTCACTTAATAAAAAGCCTTCCATGATTCTCACCCCTCCACGTCTTGCACTCTTGTCTTCCTGCCCTCTCCAGCTCAGTTTGAATTCTTGTTCCTCTTCTGTATTTCTTAGCCTCCCAGGTCTGTCTCCACAGTTTTCTGGGGTCCCTTTCCCTTCCAGCCCCATTTCTGCACATCTTCACCAAATGTCTCCTTGGTTCGGACCCTATAGGCAAGTTCTGTGCTTGATTTATCTTTGAATCTTTCCCCCAAAGTTTAGCCCGGTACCTTACACATAATTACTCCAGTTCCAGGAACTGCTTGTTAGATGAAGGTGCCACTCTTTCTCCTCACTATCCCCTCACAAAATGAGTTGGTTTGTAGGAATATATCAAAACTGTCCTACTATTAAGGTTTCCAGTGCTATATCTGACAGAAGACTTACACAAATAAACACATCCAGTCCCTTGAAATGGAGATAAATGAAGGAGTTAATTTATAAACATAAATGATAACAGTCAGATCCAACTTTGAAGTCATATTATCTGCCCATTCCCTTCTGGGAAACAAAAGCTATTTCAGTTTTGGTTCCCCTGCTTCAGATGGGGGTGGGGTGGAGCAACCAAGAAGTGTTTCTTTTCTTAAGACTATTTCCATCTCAACATCACTTTTCTATAAGTTGAGTCTCCACTAAATATGACTCTTTATTTCCAACAATAGAAACTCACAGTCAGTTACACTAAAGTCCGTAGGACAAGAAAACATGTTGGAAACTTTCCTCTATGTAAATTAAACAGGCTTAATTAAAGGATCAACAATTCAAGTTTCTTATCTTCTTCCCTCCTGCATTAAGTAAGCAAAGGATGAAGTCTGACTCGCCCATCAGTTGTTATCTTTTCAGACAGCTGAAGATAAAACAAATTTAGGTTAAAAAACATCACTGTTGACAGTGACTGCAGCCATGAAATTAAAAGATGCCTGATCCTTGGAATAAAGGTTATGACAAACCTAGACAGCATACTAAAAAGCAGAGACATCATTTTGCCGACAAAGGTCCACAGAGTCAAAGCTGTGGTTTTTCAAGTAGTCATGTACGGATGTGAGAGTTGGATCATAAAGAAAGCTGAGCGCCAAAGAACTGATGCCTTAGAATTGGGGTGCTGGAGAAGACTCTTGAGAGTCCCCTGGACAGCAAAGGGATCAAACCAGTCAATCCTACAGGAACTGAACCCTGAATATTCATTGGAAGGACTGATTCTGAGGCTGAAGCTCCAATACTTTGGTCACCTAATGGGAAGTGCCAACTCATTGGAAAAGATCCTGATGCTGGGAAAGATTGAGGGCAGCAGGAGAAGGGGTCAACAGATGATGAGATGGTTGGATGGCATCACCGACACGATGGACATGTGTTTGCACAAACTCCAGGAGATAATAGTGAAGGATGGGGAAGCCTGGCATGCAGCATTCCGTGGGGTTGCAAAAAGTCAGGCAGAACTGAGCAACCCAACAACAACAAAAAAAAACCAGTTAGGATATTACTCACTGACCAGACCTGATGAGCAACAGACCAAAGAGAAGTAATAAGGTTCAAATTTGTGTTCATTTTCTTTTTCTCCAACAGATTAACATTTTGCATTATGAATAAACAGACTAAGAAAAAAAATTAAACCTAAAAAAGTAGGTTTACCATAGGCTATGTTGCTGTTGCTAAGTCGCTTCAGTCATGTCCGACTCTGCAACCCCATAGATGGCAGCCCACCAGGCTCTCCCGTCCCTGGGATTCTCCAGGCAAGAACACTGGAGTGGGTTGCCACTTCCTTCTCCAGTCATGAAAGTGAAAAGTGAAAGTGAAGTCACTCAGTCATGTCCGACTGTGTGTGACCCCATGGACTGCAGCCTACCAGGCTCCTCCGCCCATGGGATTTCCCAGGCAAGAGTACTGGAGTGGGTTGCTATTGCCTTCTCCATTACTATAGGCTATAGTAGGACCTATATCTTTGTTTTCATCACTGAATGCACAGGAAATAGTAAAACTGGTTGAAAAACAGTCATTGAACTTAAAGCTGAGTCAGAGTCCATGACAGCTAGAGAAAAACCGATACACCTGCAGGTCAGCTATGGCTTTAATTAGATAGGAGGTCCAGGTGGATGCTGCGCACAGAAACTCTGGCCTTGATCATGTCCAAAGCAGAGGAAAGCCATGACTGTCATACTTTTCATAAATGAACTTCTTCTTTCTCTGCCTGTGCAGATTTTTCTCCATGCACATATTTTAAAAATAGAATTATATAACTTCAAATAACTGCTTTTTCACATTCTTACACTATTCATTATGAAAACCGCTTTACAAAAATATTTTTACATCATTTTTTAACTGGCCAGTTTTATTACATGACTGTATCTCAGTTGGGATCCCCTGGTGGCTCAGCAGTAAAGAAGCTGTCTGCCATTGCAGGAGCCATGGGTTTGAACCCTGGGTCAGGAAGATCACCTGGAGAAGGAAATGGCAACTCATTCCAGTATTCTTACCTGGAAAATTTCATGGACAAAGGGGCCTGGTGGGTTACAGTCCATGGGGTTGCAAAAAAGTCAGACAAGACTTAGTGACTAGACAACAACAAATCTCAACTAATTAATTATCTTGTTTGACTATTAGGTTATTTCCGATTTGGGGCTTCAAAAAACATTGCTCCAGTGAGCAAATAATTACTTCCTTTACAATATGCTTCTAAAAGTGGAAATACTGGGTCTGAGTATAATATGCACATTTTAAGATTTTTAATACATAATACCAAGCTGCTCTCCTGACTGTTGTTGTTCAATCAGTCATGTCCTACTCTTTGTGACCTCTTGGACGGCAACACACCCACATTTCCCTGTCTCTCGAAGCTTGCTCAAACTCATGTCCATTGAGTCGGTGATGCCATCCAACAATCTCATCCTCTGTCATCCCCTTCTACTCCTGCCTTCAGTCTTTCCCATCATCAGGGTCTTTTCCAATGAGTTGGCTTTTTGCATCAGGTGGCCAAAATATTGGAGCTTCAGTTTCAGCAACAGTCCTTCCAATGAATATTGAGTGCTGATTTCCTTTAGGATGGACTGGTTTGATCTCCCTGCAGTCCAAGGGACTCTTAAGAGTCTTCTCCAACACCACAGTTTGAGAGCATCAGTTTTCGGTGCTCAGCCTTCTTTATGATCCAGCTCTCACATCCTGTACCAATTTCAACTACCACAAGACAATGCCTCTCAGAAATCATTCCTTTTAATCTTTACTAAATTCATACGTGATCACTGGCATCCTTTTTTTTTTTTTTAACTGAACTGCTTAAATTTTACTTATTATATCAAATTGTCACTTGCATTTCTTCTTTGGTTGGGTAATGTGGGCAAATTAACCTTTGTGCTTCAGCTGTCCTCATCTGCAAAATGTAGATATTCCAGTATGACCAGTGTCCTTATAACAAGACGGCTATGAAGACAATGTAAGAACACCATGTGTTAATGAAGGCTGCTGCAAGCCAACGAACACAAAAGATTGTCAGCAAACCACCAAGAGCTAGGGGAGAGGGAAGGAAGGATCCCCGACAGGATTTAGAGAGTAGCCCTGCCAAAACCCTAAGGTTGGACTTCTAGCCTCCAGGATTCTAAGACAATACACTTCTTCTGTTTTAAGCCCCCAAGTTAGTGGTAGGTAAGTACTTCGTTACAGTAGCCCTGGGAAATTAACACACCAAGTAACTTAGAAACACATTCCAGTGTCTGCCCAGATGCCTGCTTAGCCCCCGAGCACTTCTCAGATAGTTCTCATTTGCCGCTGTCACTGTCAGATAACTCGGTGCCCAATCACATGGGCTGAAGACCAAGGACAATATGTTTGCAATTGAGACCGTATGTCTTGGAAATACCTAAGAACACTCTGACTCACAGCGAATAGTTTATTGAATTTGCCAACACTGTGTTCACTTTCTGGGAAGTGTATATTTTAGTAACTGTATATTTTTGTTCATTTTTGAAAGAGCAGTGATTCACAGTATGAACTATGCTGTTTTCATGTAGCAGCACTTAGCTGTGCCTACCTTGAAGGAAAAACTGTGAGGTTTAAACAACTATAGATTATCCATGAGTCTGTCCTTTTGTCTTGATTTCATTGCCATATTTAGTGAGACTGCAGCTTGCCCAAGTTTGGAAAATCAGTATGCTCCTTGGCTTAAAAAAAACTAAACCAGAAGTATAGTTTATTCCATACTTTGCTAAAAAATAAGTCTTCACTAGGAAAATAACTGTTATGTTGAATGAACATATGAAATATGATTTAAGACCTAATTTTCCTTTTATAGTATCAGGAGGAGAGAAGAGTCTAGAAGTTTCACCAATCTCACAGGACACCCTGTTGTAACATACTTTCCCCCACTATCTGTTTACATCCCTGATTTATTCTCCTCCTCTCAAAGAATACCCTCTAAAGCTTGTGACTGGTGCCCGAAATTCTAAAAGTGATCCTTTTTTTTTTTTTAATAATAGACACTGCCTTCTGGCAGATATGGTTTAAAAGCAAAACTAACAGTAGCTTCTTCATAGTGCTTTTACAGTGCCAAGTACTGTGTTAAATGCCTTTACGGATATCACTGCACTTAAACTATATGAAACTCTATGAAGAGTAGCGAGGTATATCCTGAGGAAGAATCTGAAGCTCAAATTAAGTTATGTTACAAGGTCTAGGAAACGGCACTTCGGGTTTATATCCAGGGCTGTTTGAATCACAACGAATTTCCATGCCCTATGCTCTCGTTTTCCCAGAGTCAGTGTGTGAAGGGCAAGGGCATGGGGCGGGAAGGGAAGCAGGAAGGTGTCTCAACGGAGGAGAGAGAAGAGGAGCATTGAGGACAAAGTGCTGGCATCTTCTAATTCTGCCTAAGGCTTTCCTTGAACCATTTTGATGTGCTCTATTATGATAGCATGAATGGTATTACTGAGCATTTGAAATGAGGCTAATACAAATTGAGATGTGTTAGAAGTATAAAATGCACACAGGTCTTTAAAGAGTTAATATGAAAAAGAGTGCAAAATATCTCACTAATATCTTTATTTGGATTACATGGTGAGTGATAAAATTAGCTTTATTGGGTTAGATAAAATGTACTATTAAAAATTTAAGTGCAGATATTAATGGTAGTTACTCTATGTGGATGTTGTGAGGATTAAAAAGTTAATTTAAGTAAAGCACTTGGAATAATTCCTGACTCATAGTGAATTCACAATTATGGCCAATAGATATTTTGAAAAATTTCTGTTCATGTTCTCTACTCAGTTTTCTATTTGAGTGTTTAATTTTTTCTTACTGATTTCTTTTTCTCTCAGATTTTTAAAAGGTCTTACTACATTAAAATATTAATCATTGTTTTCTATATATAATGCACATTTTTTGTCAACTTTATGATTTCCTTTTTCAATTTGCTGATGATTTTTTGGTCAGGCAGTTTAAGGATTTAATATTATTAAATTATTCACTTTAAATGAGAATAAAATACAGAGATTAAGTGTCAAATATGAGAAAAACAGCAAAGGAAAACATGTTTCTTAATAACTCCAGTTAAGAAAGAAAAGGATAGGTATGACTCTATAAAATTTTGAAGTTTTAATATTAAAAAAATCAAACAAACATAAGAGGTAAGAAAAACACAGAAAAATATTCACAATATATGATAGCTATAGACTAATCTTGACATACAAACCTTTGAGAAAAGAAAATATAAAATAAGGAAAGGCTATAAATAAGCAGTTCAATGAAAAAGAAATACAAACATCCTACTTCACTTATAATCAAAATGAGATACCACTTTTTTACATATAGATTTACAAGGATTTTTTTTTTAAGTTAATTACGCACAATATTGTGGTCCTATATGGGTGGTTCAGTCGGTAAAGAATCTACCTTCGATGCAAGCTCTATCCCTGGGTTGGGAAGACCCTCTGGAGAAAGGAATGGCAACCCACTCCAGTATTTTTGTTTGGAAAATCCCATGGACAGAGGAGCCTGGTGAGCTATGGTCCATGGGGTCACAAAGAGCCGGACACGACTTAGCAACTAAACAACAATTGTGCAAGAATGTTCACTGTGCAAAGCCAACCAGACAAGAGAGTGAGTTGGAGCTGAAGCCCTGCTACTGAACTGCTAGTTAAACCATATGCCTGCAGTTCTGCCTCACCCAGAGGGAGCGACTTCTATTTCTCACAAAGGACCAGGTGCTTCAAGAGAGATCCTCATACACAGTGCTGGTGAGAGGGCAGAAAAAGGAAATCTCCTCTAGTGAGAAAATATACTGATACAGCCCTTAGGGAGTAATTTGGCAAAGTCTGTCAAAATAAAACATATAAATCTTTTAACCCAGCAATTTCATCACTATGATTTTACTGGTACATGGAGTGCAAGAAGTTTGGATTAGGATGATCATTTCAACTTTGTTCATATTAACACAGACAAAACTACCTAGAAACAATATAAAAACACAAACAAAATGTAAAAACACAATAGAGTTCTTTTTAAAGGAAATTATGATATATCCACATATCACAATATAGATTAAAAGCATTAACATGAAATATTTTCAAGTTACATTGCATGAAAAAACAGCCTCTAGAGCAGGAAGCATACTACTCTTACTGGCATTTTGATAAAGATACATACATAAAGAGAAACTGTCTGGAGTGAAGAAAAGTTGTTCATGCTTAGTTATAATTTTAAAGGGACAGAGGGGCCTAGAAAGGAGTAAAATTCACTTTTATCCTGTCTGAACTGTCTTCTACAGTTTGACTTCTGAACTTTATGCATGTTATTTTCATTAAGAAAAACAATCAATTTTTGTTTTATGATTTCTTCTAATATGGGCTTTGCAAGGAAATGGATAAACATCCTGGGCAGGACAAAAATAAGTCTCTGATCAAACTACAGAAACAGAGAGAGATACAGGTTCTACCATGGCCTAGGTGTGAACTTATATACTTTATTCATTTGTTCTCTCATCTCCTAAAAATGAGAAAAGAGGTTCGGCCTGCCCTTTCAACTCAAGGGATAATGCAAAAACACCCAAGAGCTGATCTGTTTCACAATGAGCATGGGGTGGGGCTGAAGACCGAAAGAAATAGTCACTAGGCGCAGATACCATCCTTCCGACAACAGAGCCAGAGTAGCATGCAATTTTTGAAGTTAAAAAGAATAAAAATAATACAAAACTCTCATTCACATAATCATTGGCTTAAAGTAGTCAGACTGCACTGAGAATATTTGTTGACTCATTCATATGCTCAACAAACTTTTGTATCCAATCTATTATGCCCTGTACTTGGCAATGAGAATACGAGGCGTCTCAACTCTTCTAAGGCATGAGGTTAGAGGGCACGGAAGCCACACTATTTGGGGACACACTTGTTTAGCCTGTGCTTAGAAATAATAAATCTAATTCTCATAAAATAATAGGAAATCAAAACCAGCAACATATAAATAGGATTATATATCATATCCAAGTAGACTTTATATCCCGGGAATACAAAGTTGGTTTAACATCTGAAATTAATGTTATATGCCATATTAATAGAATGGAGGACAAAACCCTTATGATCATCTCAATCAGGGCAAAGAAAAAGCCTCTGACAAAATCTAACATTTGCATGATAAAGATGCTCAAAACTAAGACTAAAAGGGAACTTCTTGATAAAGGGCATCTAAGAAAAACCCACAGCTAACATGACACTTAATGTTGAAAGACTGATCGCTTTCCTCCCTAGATGAGGAACAAGACAAGAATATTCACTCTTGCCTCTTCTCAACATTATACTGTATAAAAAGTGATGACAATTAGACAAGGAAAAGAAAAGACATTCAGATGGAAAAGATGAAGTAAAAATCTCTGTTTGCACATGACCTTCTATATATATCTTGTGTATAATATGATCTTGTATATAGTAATGCTAAAGGATCCACTAAAGAACTATTAGGACTAAAAAACTGAGTTTAGCGAGTTTACAGGAGACAAGATCAATATATAAAAATCAATATATAAACCAATATATAAAAAATCCATATTCTATCACTGGCAAGCAACATTCTGAAAATGAAATAAGAATGCAATTTCATTTTTAAATGAAATTTTAGTAGCTATTTTAATAGCACAAAGTGATAAAAATACTGATAAGCAATAAATTCAACAAAGGAATGATAAGACTTAATACACTGAAAACTAATAAACATTGTGGGGAAGAAATCAAAGATCTGAATTAAATGGAAAGACACTGTCCATTTCTATTCCTTGCCTTTATGGGTTGAGCCACTTCATTGCTAAGAGAACAATATCACTGAAATTAATCTACAAGTTCAACACAATCTCTATCATACTACCCATAAAAACTAACTTAAAATGTATTACAGACCTAAATGTATGAGCTAAAATTACAAAACTTTTCAAAGAATATGTGTAAATCTTGTTGTTGGTTAGGCTATGGTTTCTGAGTAAGGAAACCAAAAATGCAAACAACAACAAAATAGATAAACTGGACAAAATAAAAAATTTCGGTTGGAAATCATAGGATCAGAAAAGTGAAAAGACAGCTCTGAGAAGGGGAGAAAATCTGCAAATCATATTATCTGATAAGGAGTTTGTATCCAGTATACAAAGAACTCTTATAACGCAATAATAGGAAGTCAAACTGCTAATTAAAATTAGGCAAAAGATCTGAATAGACATTTCTCCAAAGAGGATATACAAATGGTCAATAAGCACACGAAAAGATGCACAAAGTCATTAGTAATCAGCGAAATGCAAATCACAATCACAATGAAATACATTTCACACTTATTGGATAGCCATCATCAAAATATAATAACAAATGTTGATGAGGACACAGAGAAACTGGAACCTTCATACACTGCTGGAGGCAATGGAAAATGGTACAGCCACTCTGCAAAACAAGTAGCTCCTTAAAACATAACATAAATGTAGAATTAACATATGACCCAGCAATTCCACGCCTAGAAATACTGCTGTTACCCAAGAGAAATGAAAATATATTCAAGAAAAACTTTTACCTGAAGTTCATGGCAGTATCATTCAGAGACAAGAAGTAAAAATATTAATAACTGAAATGACCAACTGATGGATGTATAATACAGTGGAATATCATTAGGCAATACAAAGCAAATGAAGCGCTGATACATGCTACACACGGCAGACCCTTGAAAACATCATGCTAAGTGAAAGAAGCCAGTCACGAAAGGCATGTTGTGTTGTATGATCTCGCTTACATATATTCTTCCTACAGAGACAGAAAGTGGATTCGTGGTTAATTAGGTCTAGAAATGGAGGGTTGAGAAGGATGGGAATAGGGACTGATGGTTGCAGAACACTGTGAAAATACTAAAAAATGGTATGCTAATTATATGTCAATAAAGCTATTTTAAAAAAAATAGAAATAATGACTCTAATTGCATGTTTTCAGCAATAATTCATTATCACTGGTCTTCTTAGAACCCAGAGAAATAAATGCGATCCTAAACTGAAGGGCTCAAAAGGGCCAGAAATGGAAAATGAGAAGCAAGCTAACCTGTCGCCCACAGAGCTGATTTTTACAAAAGACCATGTCAAGCAACAGCTGTAAACGACTGGACTCTGCGCTACTATTGACTCCTTAGACTCGGATTCTGTTAAGCATTTAACATGGTAATTATCTTCACCACTGTAACCCCTAGCAGCCACTCTAGACTGAAACACCTAGTATATAACTGAGATGACACGAACAAGTATCTTCACACCACTTGTGAAACCAGTGGCAAACAGCTAACAAGGAGTCAACGTGATACTTGGAAGAGTAGAGGGTTTGGTGTTTTCAGACTCAGAGAAGAACACCAACGTGAACACAAAACTTAGATATGGCAACCACATGTTCTGTTTCTGTTGCTTTTTTCATTTTCATTTGGAATCTGATGGCAAAACTTCAGGGAAATGGAGTGATAATAATACACTTAGAGGACCTAAGTGGGTATCATAAGAAAATCGGCCTGCTTTTAACCATTAAAAAACTTCAATCATAGCAACCACTAGCCCTAAACCAACCAAACAAAACCAAGAAACCCTCTACTCACGATGTCTGGACTGGTCACTTCAATATATACAAGCTTTTAATCAACTAAACAGAGAACCTATTATTTAATTATAACACCATTCCATGAGATATTTCTTTGAAATATCTTTTATGGTCAAGCATAATTTTTTAAGTTACTTTTTGTCTTAATAAACTGCCCAATCTCTTGAAGTGATTAATCAGTGTATTAGGAATTATAGCAATCTGGGTGTTTTTTGCTGTACTGGGTAAGAGTTAGGAGGGCTTCCCAGAGGGCACGGTAGTAAAGAATCCATCTGCCAATGCAGGAGACACAAGAGATATAGGTTCAATCCCTGGGCCGGGAAGATTCCCTGGAGAAGGAAATGGCAACCCACTCCAGTATTCTTGCCCGGAAAAGCCCATGGACAGAGGAGCCTGGTGGGCTACCGTCCATGGGGTCGCAGACTATAACAGAACTGAGCACTCACACAACCCAAGAGGTTGCATTTTAGGATTCTACTCTGCATCTTAACATCATTTATGTAACATTCCTTGATTTTTATTAAAGCAAAATTCACTTTTTTACATATTAACCCTAACAATACTGTATGGCTAAAAAACTAAATTCAGAGCAGTACTTTATACCTATTATACCAGGGTACTCATCTAATCCTATGTTTTGCCAGTGCAGAAATTTAAATATATAACTCTTTCTTGAAAGAAGTCACTCTGCTTTAAAGTAAGACAAATGAGAGTAAGTCTTAATTGCACAAAATAGTTTATACTAAGATTAAGATCCTAATCAACACTCCCCTTCAAAACCCCCCCCAAACACTATCAATATGAAGTCTCTTCTGTTCAACTGCACTGTACAACCTTGTCATGAACAGTAAGGGAAGGTGTGATTTCTTCTGGACTCTGATTTCTCTCCTTTGCAGAGGGGTTGGTTTTCCCGAGGCAAAATCTTATTGTATTTCAGAGTGAAGTTCTGCAATCTAAACAAACCTAAGTGGGGTGAAGCTGGAATGGTAGAATCCTATCGAGTTGAGACATCCTGGAACTGATTAAAAACAAGAATCAAACAAACAAAAAAACTTCATCTGTGCCCTGTCATTTCCTTTCAGCAAGATCCTGTTGATGTTTACTCAATTTGCAAAGTGCATCAAATATCTCAAGAAATAACTTAAACGCTCCCTCTGAGGATTTTTTTTTTTTAATTCTTGATAGAAAAAAAATGTCAAAACAGTACCTTTTAAACTTGTCTCATTGTCCAAGCACAAGTATCCCCATCAAAAGCTTGTTTGTCCCTACAGTACTGGAGAAACGCCAGACATACGTACCTTCCTTCCTTTTTTTTTTTTTTTTTTTTAAGAATATGAAAAAATGATACTTCAAACGGGGCAATAGAGCTCAGAAACATTACACACATTTCCATAAAACTCGATAACTGAGTTCATGAAGTTTCCCCTAATTTTATAGCCTGTCTAATAAAAAAGTATCATTTAAAACAATTAAGCTTTTTTCTGTTACTAAGTATTCAACATTCTGCCTGGATAAGAGAGGGCAATCAGCACTCTACTCCGAAAAAACAAACCATAAATCAGTTGACAAGCTTGAAAGAATTCAGTTCTAGTCTGCTCAGAAGCCAAGTGTAAATACAGAGAAACCTGTTGGCGCGTTTATCTTGCTCTTTGAGTTTCGCGTTTTAAAAACAAAGCAAGACGCATATGGCGTTTCTCGCAAATTTCAGGCTCAGAAGTGATTCAGACCGACCCGAAAGCGAGGCATCTCCGACAGAAAATGGAGCCTGTGCCTTTAAGGTAAAATCGGCTGGATCCCAAAAGGCATTCCACTTTTCCACGACAAAGAGTTTGGGGGAGCGCTACCTCTCGGGTTTCTCGGAGGGACTCGGCCGGTGCGGCCAGAGCCCGGCCCGCCGCGGAGCCCTCGGCCGCCCTCGCGGCCCCGAGCGGGTCCCGCGCCCGCGCGGCGGGAGCGCATCGCGCGCGCCCCGGACTCACCGCTGCTGGGCTGCGGGGACAGCGTGGAGACCGAGGTCTGGCCCATGTCTCGGGTCTCGGGGCCAGCTCTGGCGATCACGCGGCTCTTTCGGTCCTAGGATCATGGGTCCGCTCGCAGACAGAGTTCCAAGCGTTCATTTCCCAGTCGGTGCGGAGCTGCCCGCCGAGTCCCCTCACCTTCTCCCCCTTCGCGGGTCTCCCGGTCCGGCCGGCCGCAGCCGGCGCGGCGGATCCTGCCCAGCGGATGCCTGTCATTCCTCTATGCAGATTAGCTGGGGTCAAGGGTCACGGGGGAGGAGAGAGGGGGAGTGGGCGACGGGGGCGGCGGAATGAGGGGGGCGAGGAAGTGGGGAGGGGAGAGGCTCGGGCTGGTCCGGCCGCGCCTGCGGGGGCTGTGAGCCCCGCAACCCCCCCAACGCCCCAAGAGCAGAGAGTTCGGGCGACTCCCCATTAAACTTAAAAGGTTCACTGGCAAATGATCCTTTAGGGCTGGAAGAAAAGGAATTAAAGTACTTAGTCACGGTACTTAATTTAAGAAAATTTGTTTCTAGAAAGTTAGTTCCTTCCTCTCATTGTTTGCTGTTACGTGTGCATTTTTTTCCTCGTTTTAAAAATCTTCCTTTTAAAAAATAGAATTTTGCAGTATTAGTGGCCTCAATCAGGTTGAACAGTAAATCTGAATGATGGGTCTATGTGTCAGATCAACAAAGCATACACTTTGCTCTCTGCCATCTAAACTCTGAGATGCTCACCTCTCCTATATCCAAAAGAATCACTGTGAGACTATCAAACTGTGTGTTTAAAAGGTGAAGACCACAGTAATTTATTTTAGAAGCTAAAGTTCCATAAAAGTTAAACTCAATCCTACTGTAATTAAATCTTAACCTCTAACTTCTTTAAAATATGAATACAAGGAAATACTCTTGGTATTTGATGAGAACTCCATGCCATGTCTATCTCCATCTATAGATCGCTAGGTAGATATAGATATGGCATTAGGGTGGTGGTTACAGAAATGTGATTCACTTAATGGAAATTCATTGAACCATATATTATGATTTGTACATTTTTATGAACCTATATATTTCATTAAAAAGCTTTTGAAGTGTATTTGTTTTTGAAGGGGCTGGGCAGCCAGGCTTATGGGATTTTAGCTCCTCTACTACAGATAAAATCTTGGACCCCACCCCCACCCCTGGCAGTGAGAGTGCCAAGCCCTAACCACTGGACCAGGAGGGGATTCCAAAAAAAGTGTATATTTTAATTTTTAACTGATGTTTATTGAAGTATAGTTGATTTACAATGTGTGAGTTTCTGCTGTATGGCAAAGTGAATCAGTTATACATACACACATACTCCTTTCCCACATAGGTCGTTATGGAGTATTGAGTACAGGTCACTGTGCTATGCAGTAGGTCCCCATTGGTTATCTCTTTTATATACAGTAGCGTGTGTGTGCCAATCCCAATCTCTCAATTTATCCCTTCCCTTCCCTTAAAAGTGTATTTTATTAAAAACTATTTTTAGGTCACTTGCCACAGCTTTCACATTTTAGGTTATCCCAGGCTGTCAACTCTGAACTATTAAAAATCTATATAGTATATAATTATTAGAGAAATGCAAATCAAAACTACAGTAAGATTAATATCACCTCACACAGGTCAGATAGGCCATCATTAAAAAATTTACAAACGACAAGTGCTGGAGAGGGTATGGAGAAAAGAGAACTGTCCTACACTGTTGATGGCGGAATGTAAATTGGTATAGTCACTATGGAGAACAGGATGGAGGTTCCTTAAAAAACTAAACATAGAGCTACCATATGATCCTGCAATCCACTCCTGGGCATATATCCAGAGAAAACCATAATTTGAAATGATCCATGCACCCTAATATTCACTGCAGCACTATTTACAGTAGCCAAGACA
The DNA here is from genome assembly GCF_963930625.1 of Muntiacus reevesi. Taxonomy (NCBI): domain Eukaryota; kingdom Metazoa; phylum Chordata; class Mammalia; order Artiodactyla; family Cervidae; genus Muntiacus; species Muntiacus reevesi. Next base: position 178,105,735 of record NC_089251.1, read on the forward strand.
TGGAAGTAATCTCAATGTCCATTAAGAGAGAAACGCATAAAGATGTGGCAGATATATACAACAGAATATTGCTCAGCCATAATAAACAGCAAAATAATGCCATTTGCAGCAACATGGAGGAGTTAGAGATTGTCATACTGAGTAAAGTAAGTCAGAGAAAGACAAATATCATGGTATCGATTATATGTGGAATCAAAAAAAATTATTGCTGGGAGGAGGGGAGAGGGAAAGAGAAAGATAAATTGGGATATTGGGACTGACATATATACACTACTATATATAAAATAGATAACTAAGAAGAACCTACTGTATAGCACAGGGAACTCTTCTTAATATTCTGTAATGACCGATATGGGAAAAGAATCTTAAAAAGAGTGGATATATGGCTGTGTATAACTGATTCACTTTGCTGTTCAACAGAAACTAACACAACTTTGTAAATCAACTATATGCCAATAAAATTTTTTTCAAAATAAATCTGTACAGTATATTTTATAAAATAATAAATTATTAATGTTTTACACATGCAATTTTTTCCCTAAAGTTTGTAATATTAAGATCACATACAGCCTAGTTTTGTTTTTTGAAAGATGTTTGCTTGTCTGTTTCATTATTTAAAATAAATTGCCCTATTTTTTCATACCCAAATAGCCCACCCTCTATTGTGGGGAAAACTCTTTCCCTAAAATAGTATGATCAATTATCTACTTCCTTTTTCCTAATTCACTCTTAAGAAACCCTGAAATTTTTTTGAATGGCTACAAAGGCATTTTCAAATTATTTAAAATGTTGGCATTTATGTATTCACGTGTACACAGGAAACAATTACACAGAGTCTTCAGGTCACTGGGGTCTAATGTGGTTCACACGTGAACCTGCCAGAGACTCAGATGAGACCAGGCTTGGAAAAACACCCTCCTAAGAACCTCAGAGAAGTAGGGTGACGAGGAAAGGGTCACTTCAGGGGTTTGGCTTAACTCCACTGCTCCGATCTCCACTTTGAGCTCCTTTCCCATCTTCACAGAGGGGGACCCATTTTCAGACTGTATCCCCACTGCATACAAACCCCATCCCTAACATCTCGATGCAGCAAACACATCCAAGAATCACTGGACCAGGTCCTTATAAACATATTTATATCAGAGGGGAAAAAAAGGCACTTTGGGAGCCCTATGGTTCACTCTGCTACACATTCATCATTCTAGACAAAGTAAGAAATGGTTAGTTTCTCAAGTGAATTAACTGGGTAAAGTTGGTACAATGACAAAATTGTTCCCTAGTCCTTCCGGGGGCTTCCTTGGTGGCTCAGAAGGTAAAGAATCTGCCTGCAATGCAGGAGACTCGGGTCCGATCCCTGGGTTGGAAAGATCCCCTGGAGAAGGGAATGCAACCCACTCCAGTATTCTTGCCTGGAGAATCCCACGGACAGAGGAGCCTGGTGGGTTTCAGTCCATGGGGTCACAAAGAGTCAGACAGAACTGAACGATTAACACAAACACAGCCCTTACAGAGAGGCGCCGAACGAGGCACATCTCTGGGTGAGGCCCGGTGCCAGGCCGGCCAGACCCTGGTGGAGCTCAAAGCCTGATGCCCCCAGGAAGCCTGACGTCTTTCCTGAGCAAAAACACCTAGCCTAGAGGTGCTCCCTCCTCCCAAAGCCCGAGGGCAGGTGAGGGGGGCTGCAGTGGTGGCCGGGCTGGGAGCAGAGCCAGGAGAGGTGGGTGGGATGCTTAAGTAGGGTCACCAAAGCCTCAGAGACCTCGGTCCAATCGAACTGCCTCTGCAGAGCTGGCGGATCAGTGCCATAAAGAAACCCTGACTTTTTTGTTTTCAGTGAATTTGAGGATTAACCAAACTGTGAGTTCTAATTAGGACAACGAAATTAATCCCAACTAAATTTCCTTATAAAGTGGAAAACTGTTGTGCTTTGGGAACACATTCTACACGAAGGTTCGGCAGTGAAAGAAAACAATTATAAAGGCTCTTCTGTTTCTTCCCTGAAATCGCCTTAAAACAACAACCATAAAAAAAAAAACAACTACAACAACAACCATAAAAAGGCAGATTGTGTGTTCTCTCAATCGAGGTTGAGAAGAGGAAGCGTCTCACTCCTTTTTCTATCGATAGAGCCTAACTGTTAGGAGAGGTCACTGATCAGAAACAATATACAGGAAATTTTGCATATTAGAATATGTTGATGTTGTTCAGTCACTAAGTCGTGTTGGATTCTTTGTGACACCGTAGACTGCAGCACACCGGGCTCCCCTGTCCTTCACTATCTCAGATTCATGTCCATCGAGTCGGGGATGCTATCTAACCATTTCATCGTCTGCCACCCCCGTCTCCTTTGCCTTCAGTCTTTCCCAGCATCAGGGTCTTTTCCAATGAGTTGGCTCCGTCTGTTTGGTACATTTACATTATATGTAAATATAACGATATTCTTTGAAATTGACAAAAGCCAAACTTTGAGGTACAATGTTTTTTGCTATCATTACTCCTCCTTGAGAAACAATAATGTGTTTCCTTTTAGTTCTTCTGTAAATTTGTATTTCAAACATCAAAGGGGTATACTATAGCTCTGGTCTTTCAGGATTTGCTAAATCCATCTATATTTACTTTATTCAAAACCTTTCATGATTTGCTAGTTAATATAATCTTAGCCTCATCTGGGATTCTTATAATCCCTCGATCGGGTTACACACTTTCCTCTGAAATTTTTCCAGTTCCATTACATTATCCTTGAAGCATGTCAACCAAAACTGCAGGAAGTGTGCATTAAGATTTCTTTATAAGGGTGGGACAGTTTATTTTGTTTCCAGTGCTTCCGATGAGGCATGGTGTTTTAACATCCTTTTTATCACAGCTAACAGATTATATTAGTGAACATAGAAGAAGTCTACAGAAATCCCTAAATTTCATTTATAGGTCAAAATATAAAGGTTAGAATCTATCATCTAACAAGAGTATGTTAAGATAATCTTCCCCCAATTCCCTTTTTCTTGTTTTATTACAGCTCATCTGCTATTATTGAGCCAACTCACAATTTTACTAAGAGTTCTGGGTGTTATTTCCTTGAATTTATAGTTTAACTGTGCAAATGTTTAATGTCATCTTAAAAAAAAATGGACATTTCTCTGTGTGTTACCTCTTTCCAGAGAATTTATAAAAGTGCTAAAGAAAATTAGTGTTGACATCTACCTCATAGGAAACTATCTGTTCATAAATCTTCAGCTTCTATCCCATTGGTCCTGCTCTTCATTCTATATTTCTAAACCAGTCTCTTATCCAGTGACATCCTGGTAAATGCTCAAGAATTGGCTTACAGTTTTTCTATGACATAAATACTCCTATGATGACCACGGAGAAGGCAATGGCACCCCACTCCAGTACTCTTGCCTGGAAAATCCCATGGACTGAGGAGCCTGGTGGGCTGTGGTCCATGGGGTCGCTAAGAGTTGGACACGTCAGAGCAACTTCACTTTCACTTTTCACTTTCATGCATTGGAGAAGGAAATGGCAACCCACCCCAGGGTTCTTGCCTGGAGAATCCCAGGGATGGGGGAGCCTAGTAGGCTGCCATCTATGGGGTCGCACAGAGGCAGACACGGCTGAAGTGACTTAGTAGCAGCAGCAGCAGGATGACCAATTCAATGAGTGGTCAACTGGCTTGCAAGAGTATATCACCTTGTTTGCCAGATTTCTGGAAATATAACAACTGGCCTATATGGGCTGTCTTCAGCATAGCACCATTTCATCTTTTATAGTATGCGGTCATCAAATTATATCATGACTGACTGTGTGGAACAGTGTATGTTAAACCTTCCTAAAAATATAGATTGACAGCATCTACTGATTTTTTCTACAATACAGTCTAAATATTTTTTAACCCCTGAAGGATCTTCTGTGATTTTTTTTTCTTTACTTTCGGAAAGAAATTAAATTGGGTGGATTAGAGAGAATTTTCTCCCTGAAACTTGTTTGCCTTTTGACAGAGGTTGCTCTTCTTGAGTTTTACAAGCATTCTCCCCTGTAACACAGATTTCACAGGCTTGTCCAATGTGTGGGTTATTAAGGTCATCCATCTGGGGTACCCGAGTGACACTTGCACTTTTCATGGGTGGAAGTCATTCATTATATTAGATAAAAGTTAAAAGTGGACATAAACTTAAACTTTAGCAATCTGTTTGTGGAAAAGTCCTTTCCTACTAGGTCAAAGTCCAAATTGTAGACATACAATTTGGTGGCCAGAGAGACAGTTTACAATAACTACAGTCATTATTACCAAATACTGTAACTTAGGTCACTGACAAGCTTTTCTAGTGGCCAAATCTAGCTTGGAGTAGGAGAAAGAGTGAGATCTACCCTCAAAGCACACATCCATGAGAGCTCATCCTAGATGTCTTCTCTCCCAGATGATGTCTGCTAGGACCCCATTGTGAGATACCAGCAGATGGGCAGGGGCGCAGGGCTGGGGAAAGGGTTAGGCAGAGCTCAGAAGATGAGGTAGCTGATCAGGGCAATGGTGGTTCAGGAAGCATAGTGGTTGGTGGTGGCCATGTACAAGTAGGTGAAGCTCTCTTAACTGGTTACACTTATTCCTGAACTTGGAAAGGGAAATGACAACCCACTCCAGTGTTCCTGCCTGGAGATCCCATGGAGAGAGGAGCCTGGCGGGCCACGGTCCACAGGGGTCACAAAGAGTCAGACACGACTGAGCATGCACACAGCATTCCTGAACTTGGCCATGGAGATCAAGTGAATGACCAACGTTTGCCTGAGTAATGGGAATTATAGACACAAAAAACCTTCTTCTAGTGGGAAGGAAATTAAATTTAGTAATTAAAACTTAGTAAGGTGGTTCAGTGGTAAAGAATCCGCCTGCCAATGCCAGAGATGTCAGAGACACGGGTTGGATCCCTGGGTGGGGAAGATCCCCTGGAGGAGGAAATGGCAACCCACTCCAGTATTTTTGCCTGGAGAATCCCATGGACAGAAGAGCCTGGAGGGCTACAGTCCATGGGGTCGCAATGAGTTGAACATCACTAAGCATGTAATGCAGTTTGTTTTCTAGATACAATGGTGAGAAGAAACAACAGCTATTCACAGATCATCTCAAAGTATCAGTTTAGTCATTTATTTTCTTCCTACCTACCATGATCAGATTTATCAAAGAATAGAAAACTGTCTTTTCTCCCTTTCTCTGATGGAGGTGCTAAAGGGCAATTTTTTAAGTTAGAAGTCTATTTTTAACACAAGAGGTTCTAGTAATCCTGTTAAAAAAAAAAAAAGTATATAACTCAGAAACTAAACACTGGTGTGCAAAAGTGTTTAAGCATTAAGGTAGGTTTTTTTCTAGAATATCTTCAAGTTTTAAAAAACTTTGTATTACTCCAAAACTTGGCTACATTTTGTGAAAGTCAGATTATTTAGAAACACATAACTACTAGGAAGCAATAGAATGTTATAATTTCAGTTGAAATTCTGTATATGCAACCTGTGTTTACTTTTTAAAAAATGTTACTTTATAGCAACTGTCACCAAATGCTTCCTATAACTTTTGTTTGGACAATTCTGAGAGATTTTAGTTTTAACAGGGTAATAATACACACAGACAAAGGAGAACTCCGGCTAAGAAAAGAATGACAACTTTAGACATTCTAGTTATATTCAGCATCAATAGGAGAGAAAACCACATTCCAGAAGAATTAGACAGAACAGGAAACAAACCTGTAAGACAGGCTTTTCTTTCCTATTGTTCTCATATTTTTTTATGATTTATTTCCTGAGTTTTTCTTCTACTGCTTGTTCAGGCTAAAAGGATTAACAAAATACCTACTCTGTTTTGCTCTGAGTGAGTCTCTGCAGAGGGCGTGGTGTGTCACATGTGTGCTTACTTAGTGATTGAGCTGGATGGTTGGAAGATTTACTCTGGAAAATAAATACCTCGAGGGGTGGTGCTGGAATTTCCTTTTCCAGAAACTTTCCCTCACCCCCAGAAAAAGAGTGTAGTTTGCCGCACTTCGTTTTACAAGAAAAACAAAATACTTATCCACAGCATTTAAAACTCTGACAACTGCTATAAAATTAATAATCTCTAAGTTACTAACCAAAATCTATAGAAAACATTCCCTCAAGACATCTTTAATAATTACTGCCCAATTTAAAGAAAGTAATTGCTTAAAATAAGTTCCAAATCATTGTTTTATTAACTATCATATCAATCCTTGGAATCTAACAAAGTGTGTGGCACATAGGGGGCACTCAATACATGCATGATACATCAAAGAATAAGCAGTTATGTTATTTCTTCAATTATAGCAGCTTGAAGCATGGATGAAAAAAGTCCAGCTAGGAATAAGTTTATGGTTTTAGTAATATTATATGGACTGCATAGCAAGACAATATCAATTTCTGTCACTGACTGGTAAATTTCCTTTTATATGCCTTTCTACTCATAATCACCTAGTCCTTTAGCTAGAATTATTTGAGGATCTCCCATGGGTCTCACACCTCTAGGGCATAGGATACGAGGATAAGTGAGGGACAGACCATACCCTGGAGTTCAAGGTAGACCGTGCCTGTTCAAGACCAGACCGTACCCTGGAGTTCATATATATATATATGGTTGAGGGTGAGTGTTGGGTCTTACAAGTAAATGACTATAACAGTGAGTACTGTGGTAGAGGTGTGTTCCACCAAGCGTAAAGGATGAACACCGCATGGCTACAGGGGAGGCTCTGAACTTTAGGAACTAAAGCCACATCTTCCCAATACAGAGTCAGCAACTCATTCTGAAAATAAGCTAAAGACTGTCTAGTGCTTCCTAATTAAATCCTGATCCTATGCAGTTAGTATTAATTGTATTTATTTATTTTTATTGCTTATAGCTTTTGAGGAATAATCTACACACTCTAAATTCTACCCATTTTAAGTAAACAATGAGTTTTAGTTAATAAATAGTGCAATCACTACCATAGTCAGATTTTAGAAAATTTTGAGAACCCTAAAGAGTTCTATCACCTCTTGGAGTTAATCCCAGTCCCACCCCCTGGCATCAGGCAACTACCGACAGGCTTTCCATCTTCATAGTTTAGACTCTTGAAAATTTCATATAAATGAAATAACAGCATATGACATTTTCTATATCTGTTTTTTTTCACATAATGTTTTGATATTCTTCCATGTTGTCGTCTGTATCAGTATTTTGTTCTGAGTCAAGCTCTATTGTATGGCTATATCAAAGTTTTGATTATCTATTTACCAGTTAATGAGCATTTGGGTTGTAACTATATTTCACTGTATTCCTCTTCTGTAAAAATACAGAAGTATATATATATATATATCATATATATATACACATATATCAGTTGGGCTTCCCAGTTGGTGCTAGTGGTAAAGAACCATCTGCCCATGCAGGAGACACAAGAGACGTGGGTTCGATCCCTGGGTCAGGAAGATCCCCTGGAGAAGGGCATGGCAACCCACTCCAGTATTCTTGCCTGGAGAATTCCATGGACAGAGGAGCCTGGCGGGCTACAGTCCATAGAGTAACAAAGAGTTGGACACAACTGAAGCAACTTACCAAGCATGCACATATGTATCCGTCATCTCACAAATATTTATTATGCATCTTCTTTGTACCAGTTATGTTCCAGGTATTTGAGATATAGAATTAAAACAAAAAGTTTAAATGTCTGCACTCAGAGAACTTACATGTTTATGAAAGGACAGAAAATAAGCAATGAACATAATCCATAAAATTTGTAGCAATTTAGAAAATGAAAAGTGCTATGAAATAAACAGGGAAGGGTAAGAGAGATGGATTAGTATGTCATAGTTAAAGTAGTCCTCACTGGAAAGGCAATCGTTGAACACAGACTCAAAAGACATGATGGAGTTAGCCACATGGTTATCTGGAAAAAGCACATCCTAAGCAAAAAGACCACTTCATATAAAGATGAGAGCATGCCGTATGTTCGAGAAACACTAAGGGGCCAGTGTTAAGGACAGTAAGTTAAGGGGAGATGGGAAGGGAATTATAAGCCATGTAAGACCTTGTAACTGACCATAAACACTTTGGTTTTTACTATAAGTGAGACGGGGAAGCAATGACAGTTTTGAGCAAAGGAATGGCATAATCTATCTTATATTTTAAAATCACTATTGCTTCTGAGCAGAGGATAGAAGAGACGAGGTGGGAAGCGGAGAGACTACATGAATACCCAAGGCGAGATATAACAGGGGCTTAGACCAGTTGGCAGCAGTGGGAAAGTGAAATGTACCTGGATTCTGGATACATTTTTAAGGTTGAGCCAAATTTCCTCATAGATTGAATGTGGAGTACGGGAGAAAAGAGATGAAGCAAGGATGACTTCAAAATTTTGTCTGAGCACTTGGAAGGACTGAGTTGTCCTTAATTAAGTCTGAGACAACAGTGAGTGAAGTGGGTTTGGCATAAAAAATTAGAAGCTCAAATTTGAAATGTTCAATTAGACATCCAAGTACAGAATGAAAATAATCCTAGATGTCACCAAGGGAAAAAAAATCAACCTATACTTAGATATACCATAGGACATTGAATATTAAGAACAAAGAGAAAGCAGTGGGTAGAGAAGTCAGATGCCACTACAGGGAATCACAATAAAACCAAGATGACAGTAGAATTATATATTCTTGGTGTTATAGGGACATAACCTAGAATTCCATACCCAGAGAGATAATTATTCATCAAATAAAAAACTCACTTATTGAAAGTGAAGTGGTTAATCACTAAAGGAACGTCTATAGAAAATTCCTAAGCAAGAAAGAAAAAGAGTTCACATTAAGGGTGAGATACAGGGCTTCCCTTGTAGCTCAGCTGGTAAAGAATCCACCTGCAATGCAGGAGACCCTGGTTTGATCCCTGGGTCAGGAAGATCTGCTGGAGAAGGGATAGGATACCCTCTCCAGTATTCTTGGGCAACCCTGGTGGCTCAGCTGGTAAAGAATCCACCTGCAATCCGGGAGACCTGGGTTTGATCCCAGTGTTGGGAAGATACCTTGGAGAAGGAAATGGCAACCCACTCCAGTATTCTGGTCTGGAGAGAGCCTTTGACTGTGTGGATCACAATAAACTGTGGAAAATTCTGAAAGAGATGCGAATACCGGACCACCTGACCTGCCTCTTGAGAAACCTGTATGCAGGTCAGGAAGCAACAGTTAGAACTGGACATGGAACAACAGACTGATTCCAAATAGGAATAGAACTACCATATGACCCAGCAATACCACTTCTGGGCATACACACTGAGGAATCCAGATCTGAAAGAGACACGTGCACCCCAATGTTCATCGCAGCACTGTTTATAATAGCCAGGACATGGAAGCAACCTAGATGCCCATCAGCAGACGAATGGATAAGGAAGCTGTGGTACATATACACCATGGAATATTACTCAGTCGTTAAAAAGAATTCATTTGAATCAGTTCTAATGAGATGGATGAAACTGGAGCCCATTATACAGAGTGAAGTAAGCCAGAAAGATAAAGAACATTACAGTATACTAACACATATATACGGAATTTAGAAAGATGGCAACGATGGCTCTATATGCAGGGCAGAAGAAGAGACGCAGAAGTACAGTACAGACTTTTGAACTCTGTGGGAGAAGGTGAGGGTGGGATGTTTCGAAAGAACAGCATGTATATTATCTGTGGTGAAACAGACCACCAGCCCAGGTGGGATGCATGAGTCAAGTGCTCGGGCCTGGTGGGCTGGGAAGACCCAGAGGAATCGGGTGGAGAGGGAGGTGGGATGGGGGACCGGGATGGGGAATACGTATAACTCTATGGCTGATTCATATCAATGTATGACAAAACCCACTGAAAATTTTAAAAAAAAATGCTAAAAAAAAAAAAAAAAAGGAAAAGGAGTATGTCAAGGCTGTATATCGTCACCCTGCTTATTTAACTTATATGCAGAGTACAACATGAGAAATGCTGGGCTGGAAGAAGCACAAGCTGGAATCAAGATTGCCGGGAGAAATATCAATAACCTCAGATATGCAGATGACACCACCCTTATGGCAGAAATGAAGAAGAACTAAAGAGCCTCTTGATGAAACAAAGAGGAGAGTGAAAAAGTTGGTTTAAAGCTCAACATTCAGAAAATGAAGATCATGGCATCTGGTCCCATCACTTCATGGCAGATAGATGGGGAAACAGTGGAAACAGTGGCTGACTCTATTTTTCAGGGCTCCAAAATCACTGCAGATGGTGATTGCAGCCATGAAATTAAAAGACACTTACTCCTTGGAAGGAAAGTTATGAGCAACCTAGATAGCACATTGAAAAGCAGAGACATTACTTTGCCAACAAAGGTCCGTCTGGTCAAGGCTATGGTTTTTCCAGTGGTCATGTATGGATGTGAGAGTTGGACTATAAAGAAAGCTGAGCGCAGAAGAATTGATGCTTTCGAACTGTGGTGTTGGAGAAGACTCTTGAGAGTCCCTTGGACTGCAAGGAGATCCAACCAGTCCATCCTAAAGGAGATCAGTCCTGGGTGTTCATTGGAAGGACTGATGTTGAAGCTGAAACTCCAATACTTTGGCCACCTGATGCGAAGAGCTGACTCATTGGAAAAGACTCTGATGCTGGGAAAGATTGAGGGCAGGAGGAGAAGGGGATGACAGGGAATGAGATGGTTGGATGGCATCACCGACTCGATGGACGTGGGTTTGGGTAGACTCCGGGAGTTGGTGATGGACAGGGAGGCCTGGCGTGCTGCGGTTCATGGGGTCACAAAGAGTCAGACATGACTGAGCGACTGAACGGAACCGAACTGATACAGTCCATGGGTTCTCAAAGAGGGGGACAAGAAACAACAGTGAGCATAGAAACTGATAAAATTATGGTGAATTTAATAAACTATTGGTTGTGCAAAATGGAGAGGTAGTGAGGTCCTGATTTTGACCTCAGGAGGATAGACAAACTAAATATTTCTTGAGTTTGTCAGAAAAATGTGCTATTTCAAATAATAAGAAAAATATAATAGTAAGCTTCCAAATCAGTAACTAAAAGGAAGGGGAATAAAAAATGATTCACTAATCCGATAATGAAAAAAGGAAAGGAGAGAAACTTTGAAAAAGAGCTGGCTAAAAAAGATGACACAAATTAAGATGTCAAATTAAGTCCAAAACAGTAATTGCAAAAAATGTGAAAGGAATATTCATATCTAATGACAGAGAGTAAAAGATTGGAGGGAGCAGAAATATAATACATGTCTCTGTCGGCCAGTTTTAGAAGATACATCCAAAACAGCAAAAGCTGAAAATAAAAGCATGAAAAATACATCCATAAGCAAATACTTACTAAGGGAAATTTGGTATTTCAATATTAATAATAGATGAATTAAAGTTGAAGTAAAAACAATAAAAATAAATGGGATTTCCATTAATTTATTTATGTATTATCCCATTTATTATTTATTTATGATAAATTATCCCATTTATTTATTTATCCCCAGTGGTAAAGAATTCACCTGCCAATGCAGGAGACACAGGAGATGCAAGTTCAATCCCTGGGTCGGGAAGATCCTGGAGGATGAAATGGCAACCCACTCTAGTATTCTTACTTGGAAAATTCCACAGGCAGAAGAGCCTGCTTGTGGGGTACAGTCCATGGGGTTGCAAAGAGCTAGACATGACTGAGCAGGCACATATGCATGCAAAAACAATAAATTGCATAAAGGTACTGATTATATAATAATAAAAAATAATTTAGCAAGAAATAGATGTGAAAATTATTAGCTAGTATGCCTCTAGCATCAGAATCTTGAAATACAAAGAACAAAAACAGAATTAGTTAAGATTATTAGCTAGTATTTATATTAACAAGTTAAGTTTAGTAAGAATTAGTTAAGATTATAATTCGTGGAGAGTGAAAAGGCTGGCTTAAAATTCAGCATTCAAAATACTAAGATCACAGCATCCAGTGCCATCTCTTCATGGCAAATAGATGGGGAAAAGTGGAAACAGTGGCAGATTTTATTTTCTTGGGCTTCCAAATCACTGCAGATGGTGACGGCAGCCATGAAAATAAAAGACGCTTGCTCTTTGGCAGAAAAGCTATGATAAACCAAGACAGTGTATTAAAAAGCAGAGACATCACTTTGCCAACAAAGCTCTGTATAGTCAAAGCGATGGTTTTTCCAGTAGTCATGTATGGATGTGAGAGTTGGACCACAAAGAAAGCTGAGCGCTGAAGAATTGATGCTTTTGAACTGCGGTGCTGGAGAAGACACTTGGACAGAAAGGAAATCAAAGCAGTCAATCCTAAAGGAAATCAACCTTAAATATTCATTGGAAGAACCAATGCTGAAGCTGAAGCTCCATACTTTAGCTACCTGATGCAAAGGACTGACTCGTTGGAAAAGACCCTGATGCTAGGAAAGATTGAGGGCAGCAGGAGAAGGGGACAACAGATGATGAGATGGTTGGATGGCATCACTGACTCAATGGACACCAGTTTGAGCAAACTTAGGGAAACAGTGAAGGACAGAGAAGTCTAGAGTGCTGCAGTCCATGGGGTTGCAAAGAATCAGACACAACTTAGCAACTGAACAACAACAGAATTAGCAGTATAAACAGACAAATCCACAATAATATGGTGAGATTGTAACATAAAGTAATATGATAAAGGGGGTTTTCCCAGGAGTCTAGGTGATCAAGAACCAACCCTCCCACACTTTTTTGGAAACAAACAAAAAAGCACTCCTAAGTAACACAAGGAAATAAAATTGCAACATAATGTGTGATGAACAAAAAATGAAAGCATTACAAATTATGAGAGGTGGTGGTAATGTGGTAATCAGAGGTATATTTAAAGTCTTAAATGATTTTTAAAAACAGAGGTTTATTCAGAGAGAAGTAATAGATAAGTAAATTAGGTAAGTATTAAACTGATAAAGCTAAAAAAGGAAAGAAAAAAGAACAGAGTAAGAAAGGAAATGATAAAAAAAATAAGGTTGCAAATGAAAGAACTAAAATTCAAGAGATTTGCTTTGATATATACAGAATCTTCTACAGTCCATGGGGTTGCAAAGAGTTCGACACGACTGAGCGACTTAACTGAACTGACTGCTTAACTGAACTGACTGCTACAGAATCTTCATTCACCCATGTGAATAAGGTTAATTCTCTTAATAAGTTAAGAAAATGCTCTGCATTTTTCAATGAATAAAAGTAAGTGAAATGCAGGTAAAGAAAATTCAAAATGAAAAACAACTATCTGAGTAATTACAAGAACTGAAACATCACTAGTATAAAGGTGAATTTAAAACTTACTATTCTGCATCCTGGGGAAAACACAGGTGCATATTTAGTATTATTTAAACCACTTCCATTATTAAATAACACAGCATTCTATAACTAAAAACAGATGAAGAACTCCAGTCTACTGCTTATTTTTGTTTCCTTTAGAGTAAATATCTCTCTGTAGTATTTGTTATTTGTAGTACAGTGGTATCTTTAAAACTCCAAATGACATCTTAAGGGAATTACAAATAAGTAGTTTCGTATATTTAACAAGCTTAACTTCAACTGTTCTTTACCTTTATGCTTCTGGTATTTTAAAACAGAATAAGAAAAAGCTATAAGATTGGTTTCTGAAAACATATTTAGTTTTATTAGAACTTAAATCTAAACCTAAGATGCCTCCAAGTAAAACAGCCCTCTAGGGAAAGTTGTACATATTGAAGCGGCTTTAGAATATAAAATGGATTTCAGTAACTGCAAACTACTTCTCAACTAAGGAAAGTTGACACATTCTTCAAACAGGTGATAAAGACGGGAGCCAAGAAGGGGGATGAGGCAACTTGCAGGTGTTTAGATTTAATCTTTCATCAAAACAAGATTTATTCAGGGAGAAATCATATAATCACACAATTAAGAAGTAGATATACAAAATGGGCTTGGAATATTGCCATATAAAATCTATATACCACTCTCCAGAGCAATGAGGCTCTGACAGTGAAGGGTTTTCATTCCCCAACTTCCTTAAGCAGAGGGCTTTCAATTATGAGAATGCACAAGGGAAATCTTTATCAGAGAGAAAGAGGCCCAATATACAACACAAAGGAATCTTTACCTGAAAGATTTATTGTTATACTTTTAAAGAATATTGTTATTCTCTGTCTCTATTTATTTATTTATTTAGCAGGAGAAAGTGCTGTGGGTTTTGCTTTGCTATAAATATTCCAAAACCCACATAAAGCTCCAAAGATTTCACCATCTCTAGAGATTTTTATGTCTTCTTTATAGGTGTGTATACCATACTGTTTTGTGAGCCAATTACACACCCAGTGATTTGTTTCTGTGAACCAATGCTGACTAAAATACTGTTACATTTATCAGTAAAATACTCAATACTAATATACATTTCTCACTTGAGTCTGTGATTTTAGGATGATGAGTTTTGCTTTGTTTCTGAGATAAATATTACCCTATTTCATCTAGGGTAATAAAATTTTCATTTTATGCAAGAACATATGAGTATTTAGTTGTAGTCCATTATTTGTGTCAACATAGAAATATCTAGTACATTATTCTGCAAATAATTATTACCATGTGAAGAATGAGACTTTCTTTATAGCTTGGCAAAAGTGTACTTACTAAATGTTCATGGCTTATTTTCTTCCCATCTTCTGTCTAGGTTTACATCAAGGCTTGTTCTCAGAGAATAAAGAATCTGCCTGCAATGCAGGAGACCAGGTTCAATCCCTGGGTCAGGAAGATCCCCTGGAGAAGGGAATGGCAACCCACTCCAGTATTCTTGCCTGGAAAATCCCATGGACAGAGGAGCCTGGCGGGCTATAGTCCGTGGGGTTGCAAAGAGTTGGACATGACTCAGCGACTGACACTTTTTGGTTCTCAAACCTCTGTTCATCTCCCTCTTTTATTACTAACTAGAGGACTCATCGCTCCTTGAGTTTTCTGTGTCTACTTTGGTTGCTTAATTCTCAATATCTTGCCTCCAATTCTCTATATTTTATGATCTAAGAGATATGTTGGCTTAGATGTCAAATCCTCTGGGACCTAAATCTGTATATTTCCATAGCAACCTGCCCCATGGAATTTGCCTCAAGGCTGGCTCCTCATCTGTCTCTTGCAGTGAACTGAATGTCATCTGGAGGCCAAGTCTCGTTTACCACTATAACATCAGCACAGGGCCAGAACATGGGTAAGTGCTCAGGAAGTATGTACTGTATATGCAAATGAAAGAATGAATGATCTGATCTGCATCAATGCACCACTTAGATCTATGGCTGCCAGGAGAAACACAAAAAGAAAACTGGGGACTCATAAAGGTGGGTTTACTGTCAGGTCCAGCAATAAGCAATAGTGTCAGTAGAATACCATTTACAGAGGATCACTTAAGTTTTCTGGTTCAACGATTCAGAAAACACAGAACCAGAATATTGTCATAATTACATCAATATGCATCTACTAAACACATACATTATGTTTTCAACAGCCCTAGTTAAAACTTTGTTCAGTTTCTCATCTGAGATTACTGGCCTATGTCTTATTAAAAATTAAGTATTTCATTGAAATATAGCAGTGCTAAAACCAAACAGGAATGTTCATTAACTTACAGATCATTGGATACAGATGAACAAACTGGATGGAGACTTCTAGCTTACTCTGCTTTTGCAGAGAAAAAACGTTTGACTGAAGTAACACAAGAAGTGTTTCTTAATATTGAGGATGCAGTGGAAAGGCTAAGGTGGCCCGCTGATAGTCACACCATCATGCAAGTCCCTTCTCTTGAGGGCAGATGGGATCTGTGACTTTCTTTTAACCAATAGACTCTGGGGATGAGTGTGAGTGTGTGTATGTTGTGTGTGTGTGTGATTATGTTGTATAAGATTGAAACACCTGTCTTGCTGGAAGACACTCACACTCGTCCTGGCTTTGAAGAAGGACCTGTGAATCACCACCTAGAGGGGGCCATGAGGCAAGGAGCAGAGGGCAACCTCGGGCTGATAGCCAGCAAGAAACTGAGGCCCCCACTCTGGCATTCTGCAGAGAATGGAATGCTGCCAGCAGCCACGTGAGCTTGGGAATACAGCCTTCCCCAATCAAGCCTGAGTGAGATCACAGCCCCCGGCTGACACCTTGATGGCACCTTTAGGACATGCCGAGACTCTAAGCAAAGGACTCCGCTAAGCTATGCCCTAACTGCGGACACACAGCAACTGAGATACAACGTATGTTGTTTTAAGCTGCTCGGTTGGTGGTAGCATCGTTCTCCGGCAATACATAACAAACACAGGCTGGAACATGGCTTATTTAAAAGGAAGATCTACTCAGTCCAAATGGAGGACTGGAAGAAGTAGGGTAGATGGAGTGTAATCAGCTTCAAGGCAGAAATGTAGCCTGGAATAGGCAGAAGAGGCCGCAGAGAAAGAAAGCCAGGTGATTAAGCTCACGCTTTCCCCTCTGATGACTCCAGAGAGGGCCAGAGCCAGAGGAGTAAGACTACAGACAGTAGTTGGGGAGCAATGTAGCTTGTATAGCAAAATATGTGACATTTATGAACCTAGATCATATTTCATTCAAAAATATTATACTGGCATAACCAAACTGTCCACCCCTACCAAGCATCTCTCAATTGCAGAAGCAATTCTTTGAGGTCACTTAAATCAGTCAGTGCCCAAAGGATGAGTTCAGGTTCCAAAGAGTGTGACCTGTGACCCATTCTCAACTCTCAAACAATTATCTGGACCCATATCTGCAACTCTGAGACACTCAGCTGTCAATGCCTATTGTGTCACATAATGTAGGGTAGTTTAATAATGGAGTGCACTGTAGGCGGTGTACATCCTAACACTCTATCTTTCTAATTACTATCCCAAATAGAAAACATGGACTGAAAGCCCAAGTAGAGTAAAACTGCTCATATTTCCTATCATCTATCTGTTTCCTACTATTGGAATGCAAGCTCCATAAGGAAAAGATTTTTTTAAAACACCTTATCTCTTTGCAAGTTGGTGGCAATCAGTCAATATTTATTGAATGAAGCAGGTCCATCTTTCCCTATCCTGTTTTCATTGGTAAAAATGGGGGTAATAATAATAGTACATCTGAATCAAGTGTAAGGATTAAGTGATATAACACATGTGAACAGATTAGAACATGGCCTTGTCTTGCATATAGTATCTAATCAGTAAAACTTAGCTACTATTAAGTCATAATATCTAAATATACTCTGTTGAAGGAAGCTGTTAGGAAAAAGAACCTGAGTACTGTAATTCATTTTCTAGTACAAGAGAAGCTTACCAAGGACTTCCCTCATGGTCCAGCAGTTAAAACTCTGCACTCCCCGTGCAGGGGGCCCAGATCCAATCCCAGGTCAGGGAATTAAATTCCACTTGCCACGACTGAAAGCTGGCAAGTTCCAGCAAAGATCCTACAAGGCCCAACAAAGACCCAGCACAGCCAAATAAATAATAATTAAAAAGAAGGAGACATGGGCTTCCCTGATGGCTCGGTGGCTAAGAATCTGCCTTGCAATGCAGGAGACATGAGTTCGATTCCTGGTCCGGGAAGTACCCACATGCGACAGGACAACTAAGTCTGTGCGCCACAACTACTGAGCCTGCACCCTGGAGTTCTTGATCTAAAACTACTGAAGCCTGCACGCCTTAGAGCCTGTGCCGTGTAAGAGAAGTCACCGCATTGAGAAGCCTGAGCGCCACAACTGGAGAGTAGCCCCTGCTCTCCGCAACTAGAGAGAAAGCCCACACAGCAACGGAGACCCAGCACAGCCAAAAATAAATAAAATTTAAATAAATGAATGTTTTTAAAAATAGAAGTAAACATTAAGAAAAATAAATCAGTTGCATCCCCTGCAAAAAAATAGAGAGAAACCTTACCTCTAAGGGAGGTTCAACTACAGGTTAAACTTTAAGTGCATATTTAATCTGAATTTCAAAAATTTAAACTAATTTTGAAATAAATTTGGATATGGCAGTATATCACCAAAACAACAAAGGGCTTGAAGTCAACAAGTTAAATGTGACTTTTGCTGTAGAAATATATATGAAATTGTGCTTCCTGTATATCATAAATTTAGAATCTGTCTAGTGTAAACCCTAATCCAAGCAGAAATCCCTTCTGATATTTCCATCTAAGTGATCAGGATACTTTTCGAGGCTTTCCTGTGTGTAATTAAACAGATCGACCATATCAAGTGCCGGCAAGAATATACAGCAACTGGGATTTTCATACATTGTCGGTAAGGGTATAAAATTACAATTTGGAATTTGGAAACCTGGCCTGGCATTTTCTGTAAGGTTAAACATGCACCTATCCTACCAGACAGAAATTCTACTTCTAGGCATTTATCCAAGACAAACGAAAACATATATCCATAAAAAGACTGTTCGAGAACGTCCTATAGCAGCTTTATTCATAATAACCTCCAAGTTGGAACAGATCAACTGCCCATGACCAGAAGAAGGAGTGAATGAATATAATTTGGTGTGTCCATTGGTGGAATACTACTCAGCCATAAAGCACTGTGCTGCCCACTCCCCTCAGAATTGAAGGACTTACTTCTCCATCTGCTGGGGCTGTTCCTGGAAGACAGCCCTCAGCAGTCAGCCCATCTGGGGAAGAGGCATATTTTCTTGACTGAAACAAAGAGTCTTACCCAAAGTACCAACCTCTTCCTGGAGAAGCAGCCCCTGTCCAAGGCCAGACTGACATGGGAGTGGGGGCAACTGGAAATTACTCTGACAGGCATACAGCCCCAGTGCCCCCATGGGCAGGCGAGAATTCTCCCGCCGGCCACCCATGCACCTGAGAGCTCCCCAGGGGACCAGCCAGAGCTGGTGTCAGTGCTGTCAGAAGTTTCACTTCTCTGCTCAATCCTGTTTCTTTCCCTCCCATCCAAAGCCTCAGATCCCAAGAGGCCTCCTTAATAAATGCTCTGCATGCTAATCATTGTCCCTTTCCAGGGAATCCAACCTGTGAGAAACCACTGATAAACGACTCAATGGGTGACCCTCAAAACCACTTTACCGAGTGAAAGCAGATAGACACAAAAGGGTATATGTTCTTTGAGTCCACTGATAGAGTTCTAGGACTGGAAAAACTAATAGCGGGAGAAAGAAATTACAACCGTGTTTCTCTTTGGCTAGGGACTGACCGGGAGGAGCCATAAGCGATCTTTTGTGGGGCTGGGAATACTCTGTATCTTGATAGGGGTGTAGGTTGCATATAAGTATGTATGCAATTGTCAAAACTCACTGAATTGTTCTCTTAAAATCTGTGTATTTCACTGTATATAAATTATACCCCAAGCAGAAAAAGAAAAGTAACCATATAAAATTTGGTTCAAATAGAATTTATCAGTCAACACTGGATATATTTTAAAGTTTCACTATGGCCAGCTGAGCCTCTATTCATTTGGAACCTGGTAGTTAGCTTTATATACTAAGTTTGGAAATTGACGTCTGTTGCGCTCATCTTCTTGTGGGTCACCAAACTAAGAGACTTGCTCTTTCTTTTTGAGACATTAACTTAAAATGCCATGCTAATGGATATATGCATATGTATGGCTGAGTCCCTTTGCTCTCCACTTGAAACTATCACAACACTGTTAATTGACTGTACTTCAATATAAAATAAAAAGTTTAAAAAAAAATCCATGGCTGATTCATGTCAATGTATGGCAAAAACCACTACAATATTGTGAAGTAATTAGCCTCCAACTAATAAAAATAAATGGAAAAAAACATGCTATGCTAATCAGTTACAGCTCCAGAGGCCTGAGAAAAGTCATGAGATTGCTTCTTTTATGACATTTACTCATTACTCCAAGTACTGGGTACAGTGTTCATTCAACTATAGATTTATCTACCTGTATGCACATGTAGCAGGCTTCCCAAATGACACAGTGGTAAAGAATCCACCTGCCAATGCAGGCAACGCAAGAGACACGGGTTTGATCCTTGGGTCAGGAAGATCCCTTGGAGTAGGAAATAGCAACCCACTCCAGTATTCTTGCTTGGGAAATTCCATGGACAGAAGAGCCTGGAGGGATGCAGTCCATGGTGTTGCAAAGAGTGAGACATGAATGAGCACCCAACACATGCTCATTTAGCACTGATCATTCAAAGAATTCTAGATCAGATTATGAAAGCATAAAGTCTAGATTTTTAGATCTAGGAAAGACTTGAGATCCCTCAGTTCAACGACAAAGGGAGCTTAGGCTCACAGGAGACAACTGAGTTGCTAAAGGCAGTTGCCCAGGTCTAGGCAAGAACAGGCCGACATCCCAGGGTGCATCCCATCAGGCAGCCGTGCCCCATGCTCTGTACCAATGCTCCGCTCCGCAGCTCGGCTTAGAGAAGAACACCTAAAAATGTATTTTAGCCTGTGATTTTCTCTTCCCTCCACTGATGTTCCTTACTTGATAGCAGCTCCCCAGCTTAGGATAAGAAGTTCAGCTGGTGGAATAAAGGACTCTTTGATCTTGACAGAGACATAATTTTTGCCATAAAGTCGGGGAAAGAGCACATCTGTGTACTCTCTGCTTTCCTCTGCCTCTCACGTGGCAATTTGTTGAAGGCATGTTTGGTGAGAAGTAAACTATATTTGATTCTCGGTAGACAGATTTGACCAAGAAACTGAGATTTCATTAAAGATCCCAAAGCTCTTCCATCTCTGTGCAAGAGAAGAGAAGAGCTAGTATGTGGTAATAGGTGCAAAGTTAAGAATAAAAAGGAAATCTTAAAAGTACACACTTATGCAACCGCCTTTATCTCTAGCTTTTTCTCACAAATCCTATGGTTTCCACAATGAGTTATAAATCTTTGCTTCCTTCTAAGAAACATCTGGAAAGGCAGATGAAGGCCAAGAGAGGAGAAAGAAAAATAGAGGAAAACTGCAATTAATAACAGAGTCCATCCTCTCTACCCATCTATTTTTTTCACATCCATCAGAAAGATAAAAACTTACAATTTGGTCAGTATCAAGTGTTGAGGATGTGGAAGTAGCAGACTTTTGTCCCATGCTGGCTAGAGTGTCATAGGTACGAGCCACTTTGGAAAAGGTTGGCATCAGCTAATCTCTACACCACACACACACACACACATACACACACACAACCTGGAATATTACTCAGCCATTTATTATACTCAGATTTATTATAAAGAAAATCTAGCCATTTGCAACAACATGGATGGCTCTAGATGATATTATGCTAAGTGAAAGAAGTCAGACATAGACAAATATTGCGTGATCTATTTATATGTGGAATATAAGAAACAAAAGCAAAAAACAATGAAAACAGATTCATAGATCTGAAGAACAAATGTGTGGTTGTTGCCAGAAGCAAGGGCAGTGTGGTGCCAGGTAAAACAGGTGAAGAGGATTAAGCTGTTCAGACTTCTAGGTATTTATGTAAGTCATGGGGGTGTAATATCCTATGTAAGGAATATGTTCAAAAAATATTGTAATAACACTGAGGACAGATGACAATGTTACCTCACATACGTGGGCTTCCCTAGTGGCTCAGAGGTAAAGAATCCACCTGCAGTGCAGGAAACCCGGGTTCAATCGCTGGTCAGAAAGATCCCAGGGGAGGAGGAGGAAGTGGCAACCCACTCCAGTATTCTTGCCTGGAGAATCCCACAACAGAGGAGCCTGGGGGGCTACAGTCCACGGGGTCACAAGAGTCGGGCACAATTTAGCGACTAAACAACAACAGTCTATTTTCTATGGTTGCTTTATTATAATATCTTTTTCTTGGCCATGCCAGACAGCCTGTGGGATCTTAGTTCCCCAATCAGGGATTAAAACCCATGCTCCTTGCATTGGGAGGATGGAGTCTTAACCACTGGACCGCCAGGGAAGTCCCTATAACATCCTAACTGAGGTGTAATTCTCATAGCATACAAGTCATCCATTTAAAGTCTATAATTAAATGGTTTTATTATTCACACAGTTTTGTGACTATCATTACAACCAATTTTAGAAATTTTCATCACCCCAAGAAACTCTATACCTGCTAGCATCACTCTCCATTTCCCCACCATTCCCTAGCCCCAGGCAACCACTAAAGGCACTTTCTGTCTCTAGGAATTTGCCTATTCTGGACTTCATAGAAATGGAATGCAACATGTGGCTTTCTTTAATGAAGTACAATGTTTTCAAGGGCCATCTGTGTTGTAGCACATGTCAATATTTCATTTCTTTTTATTGCCAAATAATATTCCATTGTGTATAGATACTATATGCTTTTATCCATTTATTTGTTGGATGGCTATCTGCATTGTTTCCACTGTGGGGTTATTATGAATAATGCTTCTATGAAATTCATGAACAAGTCTTTGTGAAACATATTTTCATTTTTTTGTGCATATACCTAGGAGTGAAACTGCTGGTCATATTATAACTCTATGATTAATTATTTGAGGAATGGTCAGACATTTTCTACAACATATCCTTTGATGCACAAAAGCTTTTAGTTTGATGATGTCCAAGTATCTATTTTTTCTTTTGAGTCTGGTATTTTTTTTTTTTTTTTTTTTTTTGCAGCATGTGGAGTCTGGTTCCCTAACCAGGGATCAAACCTGGGAGCACTTCACTAGGAGCTCAGGTCTTAGTCACTGGACCACCAAGGAGGTCCCTCTGGTATCATACTTAAGAAATGATTGCCTCATTCAAAATCTTAAAGATTTATATCTATGTTTTCTTTTAAGAGTGCTATAGTTTTAGCTTTTACATTCAGATCTTCAGTCAATTTTGAGTTAATATTTTTAAATATGGTGTGAGATTAAGTTCCTACTTCATTCTTTGGTATGTGGATATCTAGTTTCCTTGGCACCATTTACTGAAAAGACGGTTCTTTTCTCCATTAAAGTATCTTGACAGTCAATTTATCCTTGTTGAAAAACCAATTTTCCATAAATGTGAGAGTTTATTTCCAGGCTTCAATTATTGTTGTTATTTAGTTGCTAAGTCATGTCCAACTCTTTTGCAACCCCATGGACTGTAGCCCACCAGGCTCCTCTGTCCATGGGATTTCTCAGGCAAGAATACCACTTCCTTCTCTAGGGGATCTTCCCGACCCAGCGAACGAACAGGGGTCTCCGAGTTTCCTGCACTGCAGGCAGATTCTTTATCACTGAGCCACCTGGAAAGCCTGAGACTCTCAATATTCTTCCATGTATTGCATATATAAACGACTTCTCCACAAATAAACTTGGCATGTGGAAAGTGTGTTCATTCTTTCAGGTCAGTAGTAAACTACTAAGTCCTTAAAGCCCTATAAGAAACAGTTTGGCGATTTTAGCTTCATGTTTCCACAGCCTATTAAGGTAAGAAGTTTAGCAGCAGCAGTGGAAAAGCAATCTATTGTCTCATTCCAAGTAAGAAGGTGAAATTCACAGAGAGGAGTCAGAGCAGCCTTCTTGTGTCTGCCTGAGCTCAGTCGCTGAGTTGTGTCTGACTTAGCGGATTGTATGACTCAAGGACTGTAAGCCCTCCAGGTTCCTCTGTCCACGGAATTCTCCAGGCAAGAGTACTGGAGTAGGTGCCATTCCCATCTCCAGGGGATCTTCCCGACCCAGGGATCAAACCCGCGTCTCCTGCATTGGCGGGCAGTTTCTTTACCGCTGAGCCACTTGAGAAGCCCAGCCTTCATTACACGAAGGTGGAAAGACCAACTCACTTTAACAGCTTTTCCAAAATCCAGAGTGAAACCTCAAAGCAGCCTGGTTTCTAAGCGCGAGTCAGCTTCCTGGCGTGCCCCGTGACTGGCCTTGTCCCAAAGGGTCAAAGCTTAACCGCACAGGACGCTGCAGAGACAGCCAGTTGCAGAGGCGTCTGGGACCAACGCTCCGGCAGCGAGGTGACAGACACCACGTGCAACCAAGCACGTGCAACCAAGCGCACCTCTCCTCTTTCGGGAAACCTGCCAAACACAGTGTTTAAGGGAGGAGGAGGAGGCTGCCGCTGGGAGCACCTGGTGCTTTTCTGTTGTCTGCCAGGAACTTCCGGCCTAAAGCTTGCCGGAAATAACAGGGATGTTCCCGAGATGGGGCTGGGGCCCTGCCTGAACCAGGCTCATGAATTATCCTGTTGAGCGTGGCTGCCAAAAATCCACTGAATTTCAGACGCTATGAATTATTATCTCTCACACACACACACATACACACCCCGTCTACCAAGAGACAAACAGCCCAGGTGTGACCGCCAAGGCTTAGCTCCAGGTGGGCGCTCAGCCTCATTTCAGCCCCTGGGTGTACATGTCACTGCTGCTGATAAAATCACTCTCAGTTCTGTCTACCTCACAGGTTATTCAGGAATTCTGAGGGCTGCTCACTTTCATCAACAGGAATTAGCCCCACAGTCGGGTTCCCAAAACTCTGAGCTTTGTGATAAGACCTGCAAACTGACCCAGTTCAGAAGGAACCTGTGTAATAGAGATGCAAAAGCCAAGCACACATGTGTATTCACGATATCTACAGGTAATTCTCACCTCTCACAGGGAAAAATGAGTCACTTGGAAGAGATTTTTCATTTGAGAAATGTTCGCTGAAAAGCCCTTCAGCTAAATCAATTAAGCAGATACAGGAAAAGAGGCAGGTGCCCAAGTACCCTTGTTTAGCTCAAGGTTGGAATCTGATGCAGTTAGGTGAAGCTTCATTTTCTTGGGAAGAAGCTGAAACTTTTTTTTATTGAGGATTTCACATTTAATTACAAAGACCCCCAAAACTCATCCGTGCTTAAAAATTCATTTCAGTGGTGACCATTTTGTAATATATAGAAATATCAAGTCAATATGATGTGTACCTAGAACAAACCTAGTACTGTAGATCACTTATATTTCAGTTATTTTAAATGGGAAGGGAAAAAACACACTTCAAGACATGAGTGTGTTAGGTAATGGCTTTCTCTCCTTTTTGGTCAAACATCCTAGAGTTCTCTGGCAAACTCTTGGCCCTGAAAACACACACACACACACATACACTTCTTTAAGTATGAATGAGAATCTACAAAGCCTTCCAACACTTTAAAATCAAGGCAAAAAACCTCACTTGTGCACCTCTTAAATTTTCTCTGATTTAGGCTCATTCCATACCTTCCTTGGCCTTTGGGCTTGAATGTCGGTGTTTATAAATGAACATACAAAAAGAAGGGAAGAGAGGAAGGAAAAGCTGTTGACTTTGGATTGTGGTTGGTAGGGCATAGGAAACCACAAGAGGAGACAAGATCTGGTCGGCTTTATTGAGCCAACAAGCATACGCACATGCACACACACACACTTCTGGGGAGAAGAAGTCATTGTGGGAAAGAAAGGCCCCCCTGTCCACCCACCTCAGCAAACTGAGAGCTGGCTTGCCGCTTCCACTGTGCCCAGAGGCCTCAGTTAGAGAATGAGTGCCTTCGAGCCTGGAAAAACCCACCCGTTCTTCACTCCTTCTACCTCAGGCTACCGACCTCACTGACATAGGCTGGGGCCTGAAACCTGGGGCCTGGGACGCTTTGCTGCAGTGTTTGCACCTAGACAAACATCTCAAGGCAACAAAATGCAAAGAAAATATGAGACTAAAAATAACTCTGTATGTGTGCAATTGGGGCACATTATGAACAATAAGATATAAAAAGACCAGAAACCCACCAGCCGCGTCTGAGGAGTGGGGGCACGGGGCGGGGGGGGGGGGGGGGGGGGGCTGTGCACTCTGCACACAGCACCATCCAGGGAGTGGGCAGACCACCCAAGCCACCACCCCCCCCCCCCCAGGCCGGCCCCTCGATCCACCCTTGCCCTCCCAGATAAGGAGCCAGCTTCCCATCCCTCCACCCCTCCCTCCCATCCCTGTCTCTGCCTGTGGCAGCATCAGATCAGTTCAGTCACTCAGTTGTGTTTGATTCTTTTCAACCCCATGGACTGCTGCACTCCAGGCTTCCCTGTCCCTCACCAGCTCCCAGAGCTTACTCAAACTCATGTCCATCGAGTCGGTGATGCCATCCAACCACCTCATCCACTGGCGTCCCTTTCTCCTGCCTTCAGTCTTTCCCAGAATCAGGGTCTTTTCCAATGAGTCAGTTTTTCGCATCAGGTGGCCGAAGTACTGGAGTTTCACCTTCAGTATCAGTCCTTCCAATGAATATTCAGGCCTGATTTCCTTTACGATTGACGGATTGGATCTCCTTGCAGTCCAAGGGACTCTCCAGAGTCTTCTCCAACACCACAGTTCAAAAGCATCAATTCTTCAACACTCAGTTTTCTTTATAGTCCAACTCTCACACCCATGCATGACTACTGGAAAAGCCATAGCTTTGACTTGACGGACCTTTGTCAGCAAAGTAATGTCTCTGTTTCTTAATATGATCTCTAGGTTGGTCATAGCTTTTCTTCCAAGGAGCAAGCGTCTTTTAATTTCATGGCTGCAATCACCATCTGCAGTGATTTTAGAGCCCCCCAAAATAAAATATCTCAGTGTTTCCCCATCTATTTGTCATGAAGTGATGGTACCGGATGCCATGATCTTTGTTTTTTGCATGTTGAGTTTTAAGCCACCTTTTTCACTCTCCTCTTTCACTTTCATCAAGAGGTTCTTTAGTTCCTCTTTGCTTTCTGCCATAAAGGTGGTACCATCTGCATATGTGAGGTTATTGATACTTCTCCCAGCAATCTTGATTCCAGCTTGTGCTTCATCCAGCCCAGCATTTCGCATGATGTACTCTGCATAGAAGTTGAATAAGCAGGGTGACAATATATAGCCTTGACGTACTCCTTTCCTGATTTGGAACCAGTCTGTTGTTCCACGTACAGTTCTAACTGTTGCTTCTTGACTTGCATACAGATTTCTAGGAGGCAGGTCAGGTGGTCTGGTATTCCCATCTCTTGAAGAATTTTCCACAGTTTGTTGTGATCCACATAGTCAAAGGCTTTGGTGTAGTCAATAAAACAGAAGTAGATGTTTTTCTGGAACTCTCTTGCTTTTTTGATGATCCAATGGATGTTGGCAATTTGATCTCTGCTTCCTCTGCCTTTTCTAAATCCAGCTTGAACATCTGGAAGTTCACATACTGTTGAAGCCTGGCTTGGATAATTTTAAGCATTACTTTGCTAGCATGTGAGATGAGTGCAATTGTGTGGTAGTATAAGTCCCAGTAAAACCTTTCCTGAACATCTTGTCTGGCCTCTTACCAGTTTCTATTGTTTAAAGAGTCCACCTGGTCAGCAGCATCACCAGTGCCTTCAGGTTTCTTCACCTCTCTGCACCTCCTGTCTTTTCTCATCTGCCACACGGATCACAGCCTCCACTCTAAATCAGCAATGCTTTGTTGCTTCTGTCCCCCCTCTCCCCTGCAAACCCACCCTACCCCGTAGAAAATCAGATCCATTTGCTATCCTTTTGTCTTTTGGATTTCATTCTTCTGAGAACTCTATTATGCATGCATGCGTGCTCACTCGTTTCTGACTCTTTGAGACCCTGTGGACTTTAGCCAACCAGGCTCCTCTGTCCGTGGGATTCTCCAGGCAAGAATACTGGAGTGGGTTGCCATTTCCTACTCCAGGGGATCTTCCTGACCCAGAGATTGAGCCCATGTCTCTTGAGTCTCCTGCACTGGCAGGCGGATTCTCTACCAACCGCTCTACCTGATGAACTCTTATTAATTAATCAGGCAAATGGGTGACTAAATCCAGGTCTCCAGCATTGCAGGTGGATTCTTTACCAGCTGAGCCACCAGGGAAGCCCAAAAATACTGGAGAGGGTAGCCTATCCCTTTCTCCAGAGGATCTTCCCAACCCAGGAATCAAACCAGGGCCTTCTGCATTGCAGGTGGATTCTTTACCAGCTGAGCTATTAGGGAAGCCCAAATGAGCTCTCCAGGGAAATGCAAACGGACTATAACAACCTTCCCCTATCTCAAAACACCCACCACTGTGACCAGATCTTGCCTTCTGCAAGGATATACAGGAGATACTGGAAGAATCTGCAGCTAACAACACAGTTCTCTCTTTTTTTTCCCCCTTGGTCCTACCTGCAGCATGTGTGATCTTAGTTCCCCAACCAGGAATCAAACCTAAAGTGGAAACACAGAGTCTTAACCCCTGGACTACCAGGGAAGTCCCTACAGTGCAGTTCTTAACAGAACACCGTCTGTATTGTTTGATTGGTCTGTTATGAGTTTTATTCATATCCCCAGCTAGACAGTAAATCCCCTGGATGCTCAAAATAGACCCCAAATGCAACCACTCTCCAGTCTTCCCACTGCTGATGTTGCATCTCAGCCCTCATCTCCCTCTGAGGGATGAGGGCAGCATCTTAACTGCCCTTCCTATTTTCTCTATAGTTTGCTTGACAGCATGTCCTCCAAAAGCCAGGGTTACTGAGACCCAGTCTCTCCACTATGCCCAACCCTTCAATGGGTTCCTATTGCATATGCTAAAAAAAAATGTAAACTTTCACCACGGGCTACAAAGCCCACAGATTGGCTCTATGTCCTCATTCCCACTCATCCTTTCCTTCCTTCTCCCCTCTCCAGCCACACTGGCAGTCCTTATTTTCCTCAAACACAAGTGTGTTCCCACCTCAGCGCCTTGCTGTTCCTTCCTTCACACGTGCTCCTCTCTCCAAATAGCTGCATGACTTCATCCATCCTTCATCTTCCCTTCCTCCAAGGTCTCCCACAAGCCAACAATTCTCAAGGAGGCTTCTCTGCCTCTATAGAAAGTTGTCCCTCTCATAAGGTCTGTCTACTTTCCTTTCTTTTCCTCCCATAAAGTGGAAGTGCTAGTCACTCAGTTGTGTCCGACTCTTTGTGACCCCATGGACTGTAGCCTACCAGGCTCATCTGTCTATGGAATTCTCCAAGCAAGAATCCTGAAGTGGGTTGTCCTTCCCCTCACCAGGAGATCTTCCAAACCCAGATATTGAACTCTGGTTTCCCACATGTGGGCAGGCTCTTTACCGACTGAGCCACCACTTAACTATTATCAGGTATTTATACATCTCAAACAAATGCAAGCTTACAAAGGCAGGGACCTAGCCAGTCTTCATCATTGTATCCTTAGGGACTAGCCAAGGGCCTAGCACACTGTCGGTGTGAATGAACAGACACGTGTTAAACTATTCCCCTCTATTGCAGTAACTTTGAGAGGAAAGTAGATCATTGGTTAAGAACAGGGTTTAAAGTCAGGTTGTTCTGGGTTTGGATCTTGCAATGAGAACTCAGCAAGTTTGTTAACCTCTCTGAATCTTGGTTTCTCTCCTGGAAAATGGAGGTAATATCAAAATTATGTGAAGTGCTTATTGCAACAGGTATCACTTAGTACTGGCTCAATCAGTTCAGTTCAGTTCTGTCTGACTCTTTGTGACCCCATGGACTGCAGCATGCCAGGCTTCCCGGTCCATTATCAACTCCTAGAGCTTGCTCAAACTCATGTCCATCGAGTCTGTGACACCATCCGACCATCTCATCCCCTGTTGTCCCTCCCGTTCTCCTCCTGACTTCAACCTTTCCCAGCATCAGGGTCTTTTCCAATGAGTCAGTTCTTTGCATTAGGTGGCCAAAGTATTGGAGTTTCAGCTTCAACATCAGTCCTTCCAATGAATATTCAGGACTGATTTCCTTTAGGATGAATTGGTTGGATCTCCTTGCAGTCCAAGGGATTCTCAAGAGTCTT
The DNA here is from genome assembly GCF_963930625.1 of Muntiacus reevesi. NCBI lineage: Eukaryota > Metazoa > Chordata > Mammalia > Artiodactyla > Cervidae > Muntiacus > Muntiacus reevesi. The sequence goes on from NC_089251.1 coordinate 178,135,429, forward strand.
CTCCAACACCACAGTTCAAAAGCGATTCTTCAGCATTCAGCTTTCTTTATGGTCCAACACTCACATCTATACATGACTACTGGAAAAACCACAGCTTTGACTAGACAGACCTTTGTCAGCAAAGTAATGTCCCTGAATTTTAATATGTTGTCTAGGTTTGCCATAGCTTTTCTTCCGAGAAGCAATCATGTTGTTGTATTTCCAGTTATCAGCAGAGGTCACTAGCAACTGGTCACCACAGAAGGTTTTACATTTTAATAGAGACCTAGAATATTTTGTTTTGTTCCTTTTAGTCCTTTAAGAAAATGTAACTGTTGATAGCATATTTTTTTTAAAAAAAAGTTACTGTTGACAGGATGGTAAAGCCTTGCTCAAAACACATGCTTAAATCTTTAAAAGCAAGTCTCACCCCACTGTAGCACTTAAGAAATGTTGACTATAGAGAAGAAGAAGAATCATAAGACTGTTATTTTAGCAGAAACATCACAAAGAATGGGAAAATGTTCTTTGGTTGTTCTGAAACTAAGCCCTGGCCTTATAGTTAGCATGCTGAGCATAACTTCATGTCAGGGGAGACAAAGGTTTTTCTTGCATATTTTTTCAGACTGTTCAGATATTAGTGCTTGGGGGAAATTCCTTGAGAAGCATTTAGAGCAGCCTCAAGTCCTTCTATATACTTGGTTAAATTTAAAGGTGAGGTCAGAGCGCATGTACCCTTCTTGACAGTTCAAGAAAAACAGATGTCTATTTTCTCTATTTGTTCCATGAACACAGAAAAGGGGGCTGTGGTTCAATCCTGAAAAGTGGGACGCTTTTTCAGTTGTATTGGAAGGATGAAGTTATGTCTGAGGAGTGACCATATTACATTAACAAACATGTATATGTGTTTGTATATGTCTGTCAAATAAAGGCAATTAGGTCCTAGAGGTCTGTCAGTCATTATATCACAGATACTTGGAAGTTACTTAATTTAGTTATCTTTAAAAGTCATTATGACATTAATGTTAGATAACACCTACTCTATTTAGAGGTTTTAGAGTGGGATAAAGTTTTATAAATTCAAGATAAGCATTTATGGACAGATACTCACAAGGGAAATGAAACTGTAGATTTGGGGCCGTTTGAAGGACCCACCTGAGTCTAATCTGAATCTCCCAGCCTATGACTTCAGACATATCAGGAGATTATTTAAATATCTGTTAAAGGAGTAGAGAACATATATTTTATCTATTTTCTGTTTTTATTTTTAAATTAGTTTTTATTGGAGTATAGTTGCTTTACAATGTTGTCATTTCTACTGTATGGCAAAGTGAATCAGCTATACGTATACATATATCTTCTCTTTGTTGGATTTCTTTCTCAATTAGGTTACCACAGAGCACTGAGTAGAGTCTTCCTGCACTATACAATAGGTTCTTATTAGTTATATATTCTATACATAGTATCAATAGTGTATATATGTCAATTCCAATCTCTCAATTCATCCTACCCTCCTTCCCCCTTGGTATCCATGTGTTTGTAGGAGAACATACATTTTAATATGTAAAAGGTTTTTGAAGTATTCATGACATTGTCTCTGACATGGTTACCCATGCATAAATATTTCCCCCAGTTTTTAAAAATGTATCTTTTCTTACAGAGCATCGGTTTACATTTATAGGTACTCAAACTTCTTAATCATTTCTTTTATGTTTTCTGATATTAGTGTTGTATTAAGGAATGGCTTTCATACTCCAATGGTATGTAATACACTTTTTTCATATTTCCTTCTAGAACTTTTACTTTTCTCTGTGTTGGGAAGATCTGCTGGAGAAGGGATAGGCTACCCACTTCAGTATTCTTGGGCTTCCCTTGTGGCTCCTCTGGTAAAGAATCCACCTGCAATGCAGGAGACCTGGGTTTGATCTCTGGGTTGCGAAGATCCCCTGGAGAAAGGAAATGCTACCCACTCCAGTATTCTGGCCTGGAGAATTCCATGGACTGTATAGTCCATGAGGTCGCAAAGAGTTGGACACTACTGAGCGACTTTCACTTTACTTTTCATATGTAAATCTTTATTTCACCTGTAATTTATTATTGTGTATTGCATAAGGTGAGACATATGTAGACTCCTCCAAATTGTTCATTAATAATGCCAAACTCTACTTACTAAAATGTATTTGTTTTCTATTGATTTCAAAGACATTACCATAAAACAAAAATTATCTCGTAGGTCAGACATCTATATTCTCAAACAATGGGAAAGACGGAGAATTATAAACGCCAACACGATCATTCTTAATATATGCACCTGAAGTTTTTCCTTCCTGTGAGGAATTTACCCCCCACTGAAACAAATCTGCAAAAATTTTTCATTATATTCACATTTTGAAGTTGGAGATATCAGACCTAAAGGACTTCCCAGGTGGCGCTAGTGGTAAAAGAATCTGCCTACCAGTGCAGGAGACAAGAGATACTGCTTCCATCTCTGGGCTGGGAAGATCCCCTGGAGTAGGAACCGGCAAGCCACTCCAGTATTCTTGTCTGGAAAATTCCATGGACAGATGAGCCTGGGAGGCTACAGTCCACGGGGCCACAAAGAATCAGACACGACTGAGCAACTGAGCACCAATACAGACTGGACCTAAAGCACACAATTACAAACATACCCTCTATCACTGAATCTAACTTTAAACAAACAACCCATATCTTCTATTATGAAAACTAAGTCTTAAAAGAGCTCAAGTACATGTCATGAAAAGTCATTTGGGTGTAACTATATCATAATAATACAGACTGATAACTGTACTAGGGTGTAAAATTTCAGTGTATTTTAGGTATTCTTCAACAAGTTGACTTTTACTTTCAGTACAACGGAAAACGTATAAATGTTTAATAGCTGGAAGTATCAGCTATTAAACATTTAAGGAACATTACTTAGCTCTTTAAATTTGTGTTTTATTTAGAATTCTGTTACTTTTCTTCAATGAGACAAAAAAATTTTTAATTGAAAATCCTAGGAGAGGCAGATGCTTATTCTTTCATCTGAATTCATGCTGCCTCTAATCTCCTTTGATATCCAGCAAGCAACATCAAGTCCATATAGGGACTTGCACAAAGGAGAAACAAGTTGTAATAAATTACTTCTTTCCAGGGCTTTATTTAATATCAATGCATCATGGAAACAGAACACTAAATTGCTACTTATAAACTAAATGTGCATTTCAAATAAAACATTTAACATTCTAAAGAGCTAGATTAAAAATGCCTAGAGGTCTGGTTTTAAATGGCAAGCAAAGGTGAAAATTAAATGTCATTATCCAGACCTGAACATTTTTGAGCCATGCACATAGTGAGTTTTATACTTTTACCTCTATTTTACTCCAGGGATAGCACTGCTTTGTAGAACTAAATTTCAAAGTTCATTATTAGGTACATTATCCTGGCTCAATATCCAGAGATAAATGAAATAATTCATTATAATCCACTGTCATAATCAATTGATAGAATACTGTTATGATCAATAACTTGACTCCATACACAAAAAAAGTTACCAAAATTTACTGAATTCCAAACTGAGCTAAACCCAAATGTTAATTATTTTTGAGCTACAAATCAACCAATTTTCCTAAATAACCTGTTCACAGTATGACACTATCTATTGGTTTTTTTAAATATTTCTAAATTGGGCCATTAAAATATTTTCCAAATATAAGTAAAGTTAGATTTGGTTGAGATTATATCTATTCCAATACAACTCTGAAACCACTCAATGAGTCAATGGGTAGATTATGTGTACAACATTTCACGCTAAGAAAAAGACCTGTTTAAGCAGAAATTTATATAAATTACTTAAGGATGATATGTCTGTAAAATAATGATACATTAATTATTATGTGTGCAATACAATATATTAATATAATATATATTTATATAATTAATTATAAAGTAATTTAGGATGAAATCATCTGAAATATAATATAAATTGAGTCTTTTCCTTCCTATTTTCATGAGTTGTCTTGGTGCTCACACACAATTCTCAAGCAAATTAATAGGAAGCAAACTGTACTAACTTGCTAGGGCTGCTGTATCACCAAGTACCACAAGCTGGGCAGCTTAAACAACATAAATTTATTGTCTCACAGTTCTGGAGGTTGAAAGCCCAAGAAAAAGCGGTCCTGAGAAAGAGATAATCTGTTTCGGGTCCCTCCCTTCACCTTTGGTGATTTGCTGGGACGTTTTAGCTTATAGAAGAGTCACTTGCTCTCTCTCTCCATCTTTATATGCTGTTTGTCCCTGTGTCTTCCTCTGTGTCCAATTTTCCCCTTATTGAAAGAACATCAGTTGCATCAGATTAAGGCCCACCATAGTGACCTCATCTTAACTAATTACATCTGTAAGGACCCGATTCTGAGATGGGGTTAGGACCTCAACCAATATGGACTTGGGAGGGACACAAGTCCATGCATCAGACAGACAGACAACATGCCCAAACCAGAACCCCGGATCGCCAGGTCTAATGAGGGCTGTGAGGATAAGACGGTTCAAACTCTTGACTCAAATGAAATGTTTGTTTTACTCATCAATGTTATTCACTTGTGTTAACATAGCTCTTCATTGCTCGGGCCAATTGATCTTTTTTTTTTTTTAGGTCCTCTGAGTACTTCCAAAAGCAAGCTTATTTTCAATTCAGACAATTAAAAACTGGTCCCTAATAAGACAGTATTATAGAAATCAGGTGCTTAAAAATAATAGGGCCTTGATTGAAACACTGTTTATTGTGTAACTGAACCAGTACAATGCCAGTGTATTTGACCTCACCAAGAATTTGGAGATACTGTATGTGAAATAGAAAGGTCATTCTGAATCAAGGGTCTCCTGACAATCAGAACAATGATACAGTTTCCCTGACCCCATGTCGGCTATAATGTAACTTGCCTCTAGGTAGCTTTGACCACAAAGGAGTGGGAAAATCACTATTACTTAGTCATCTGCATAAAGATCTAAAGCCTTCTTTGGCATTGCAAGAAGAAAACAGAACTAAATTTCATCTATACAACTTGCATTAGTTTCCTGTGGTTGTTATAACAAATGATCACAAACTTGGTAACATAAACAGCAGAAATTTATTCTCTCACAGTTCTGGAGGCAAGAAGCCCAACATCACGGTGTTAGCAGGGCAGTGCTCCTTCCAAAGGTTCTGGGGGAACGTCATTCCAGGGCTCTTCCAGCTTCTGGCTCCAGGCATTCCTTGGCATGTGGCCACATAGTTCTTACCTCTCTGCCTCTGTCTTCACAGGCCTTCTCCTATATGTGTCTTTAACTCCTTTTCTAAGCTTTCCAGGTGGCACGAGTGGTAAAGAATCCACCTGCCAATGCAGGAGACATGGGTTCCATCCCTGAGTGGACGATCCCCTGGAGGAGGGCATCCACTCCAGTATTCTTGCCTGGAGAATCCCATGGACAGGAGCCTGATGGGCTACAATCAATAGGGTCGCACAGAGTCGGACACAACTGAAGTGACCTCACACACACACACACACACACACACACACACACACACATCTTCCCTTCTTCTGTTTCTCATAAGGACATCTGTCACTAGATACAGGGCCCACTGGATAATCCAGGCAGATCTCACCTCAAGATCCTTAACTTAATTACATCTGCAATGACCCTTTTTCCAAATAAGCTCATATTCACGGGTTCTTGGGGTTGGGATATGGACATATCTTTGGGGGAGGGCACCTTTTAACTCACTGCACAACTGTCCAATAATGCTGTTTGTATTTTAATAATATCTTTAATATTTTTCAAATTCAGTTCAGTTCAGTTCAGTTCAGTCGCTCAGTCATGTCCGACTCTTTGGGACCCCATGAACTGCAGCAGGCAGGCCAGGCCTCCCTGTCCATCACCAACTGCCGGAGTCCACCCAAATCCATGTCCATCGAGTCGGTGATGCCATCCAACCATCTCATCCTCTGTCGTCCCCTTCTCCTCCTGCCCTCAATCTTTCCCAGCATCAGGGTCTTTTCAAATGAGTCAGTTCTTCACAACAGGTGGCCAAAGTATTGGAGCTTCAGCTTCAACATCAGTCCTTCCAATGAACACCCAGGACTGATCTCCTTTAGGATGGACTGGTTGGATCTCCTTGCAGTCCAAGGAACTCTCAAGAGTCTTCTCCAACACCACAGTTCGAAAGCATCAATTCTTCAGCACTCAGCTTTCTTTGTAGTCAACTCTCACATCCATACATCACTACTGGAAAAACCATAGCCTTGACTAGACGGACGTCTGTTGACAAAGTAATGTCTCTGCTTTTTAATGTGCTATCTAGGTTGGCCATAACTTTCCTTCCAAGGAGTAAGTGTCTTTTAATTTCTTGGCTGCAATCACCATCTGCGGTGATTTTCAAATTAAGTAGTGCCATATTCGTATATTAGAAGTATGAGTTCTATTAAATCTGCTTTAGCTTCCAGCTTCATCTTTAGGCTCGTCTCTCTTCCATCTCTGCACTTTACCCCAGACAGCAAGTTGCTCCCCATTCTCTCTCCTCAGGGTTTTTGTCTGAGGATATTATTTTATTCTGTTGCACTCTGATTCTCCAGGTTGACTTTGCTCGTCTGTCCATACTTTGGGTTTCAGTTCAAGTTACTTTTCCAGGAAGAGTTCCTGACCCAACAAATCTATGTCAGAAGTCCTTCCCATGGAATTTACAACACCATAAAGACAAATATAAAATGACAATCAATGGAGTAAAGCGAAGATATTAATAACAAGTGTCATTCATTCAGGCTAGGACTCATAACACACTATCTTTATGGCAGCCATATCTACTCCTAATTTAATTGCATTGTAGTGAGAGCATGTTTTCTGCATCAAATCAATCCTCTAAAGTTCTTAAAAAATTTCTTCTGTGATTTAGTAAACAACCAATATTTGTATATGTTGCATGTGGGCTAAAGAGGAATTTACATAGATCTATTTGATCAGTTAGATCAAGCCTGTCAATCATATTGCTTGAGCCATCTCTATCTTTACTCATGTTGGATTCTCTATCATCTGATGGAGATTTAGTCACCTCTCTCACATTGAATCAGGTTTATCACACCAAAACTCAAAGACTTTTCCCTCAGAACAATTTGATTCATTTTGAAGGGGCCAAATATTATTTAGATTGTAAAGTAAAATTGGGCAATCTACATGAACATAAAATAAAATGTGAATTCAAGATAATAATTCTCTTTTTTGACTCACACCTTGGTGTAATCCCCTCGAGTATGGGTGAGGCCAGGGACTTGCTTCTAATCAACATAACATGGCAAAGATGTGGTGCAACATGAGATGCTGCTCCCATGATCATGTGATCTTATATGGCAGAGGAGATGGACTGATTCTCCTGTGATTATGTTAGGTTTGTATGACACCTGCCTTGATAGCAGACTTGCTTTAGAGTCTTGCTGTCTTTGCTGACTTTGAAGAAGCAAGCTGCCATGAGTCCTAGAGCAACAAAGAACTTATTTCTGCCAACAACATGAGTGAACTTGGGAGCAGACCTTTCTTCCCTAGAGCTGCCAGATATAAACCCACCCCACCTGTCACCTTGACTGCAGTCTTGGGGAGGACCCAGCTAAGGTGTGCATAGACTCTTAATGCATAAAAACTGTGAGACAATGTGTGTTGCTTTAAGTTGCTAACTTTGTGGTCATTTGTTTTGCAGCAGAGAAAGCAAATACTATTTAGGAAACATTAATCACTGAGAATATATTGAGGATTAGAAACAGATAGATGGCCAGCCCAAGAAAAACTAAATATCATAATGTTTCCTGGGAGCTTCTAGGTGGCTCAGTGGTAAAGAATCCACCTGCTAATGAGGAGGGACATGGGTTTGATCCCTGGGTCAGGAAATCCCCTGGAGGAGGAAATGCCAACCCACTTCAATATTCTTGCCTGGGAAATCCCATGGACAGAGGAGCCTGGCGGGCTACAGTTTGTGGGTTCACAAAGAGTTGGACATGGCTGAGTGACGGAGCACACACTCAGGAAACACACTCATAGGAAACACACTATGTTTCCTCTGCTCTTTATTTTTTCTTCTCTTGTCCTATAAACATACTTAAGAGGAAGAAGATTTCTGAATATGTGCTTTGTGTGGCATTTTTGTAACAGAAAACACACACACAAAGAAACATCCCAAATGCCCCCAACAAAGGTGAACTAGTTAAATATATTTGGGTATGTCCAAATAATGGAACAGTATTTAAAATATTCATACATATCAACATAGATGGATAGCCAAGAGACATTGCTAAGCGAGAAATTATTGATTTATGATAAAAAGTATAATCCAATTTGAGCTTAAAAAAAAGAAAAGATACACTGTATGTAAGTGAGATAACACCTGCTCTCTGCAAATAAGAAGACAGAGGATAAATGTCATATGTTTAAATACAAAAGGCCATTTTAATGCTGATAGTGACTCTAAAAAAGGTTTCAATTTTCTCATAGTAGGTAAATGTTCTGTGCATAGAAATTACTTCAATTCTTAGGATTATCTAAATTAGCTTGTTCTTCCTAAAAAAAATGAAAAAACTTAAATACTGGTGCTGATTTTTAAATTGGTGAAGAGCTGTCAATTTGTGGCAATGAGATCCCATGGGGACAAGACCATGTTTGATATCCGCTGCAATTCCTGTTTCTTCTGCCAGCCAGATCCAATGAACAAATATTTGTGGCATGCAAATCACCCAGGGTTTGCCTGTAGCACTCTGCACACGCCCAGCTGTGCAGTCATCAGCCTGACACCTTAGAACATAGATGCTGCCGGCTTTTATCATCTTGGCGTGAATTCAAGGCTCATTCTCCAATGGAATAGACAAGAGATAAATCATCTTACTGACTCAGCCTCGCCATCACCAGACTCCTTTGTTGTGAACACTTAGCATACAATGAACACAAACTGATCAGTAGTTTGAGTCACAGCTGGCCCTGAGACCTCAATGTCAAAATCACACCAGCTTTTCTTCAATAGCCTCTAAGTGTATAAATACCAGCTTCAAATATTTAGGATGCTACATACCAAAAAGGAAAAGTGCAAATTTCACATTTGCAGCAAAACTGCTCTCTCACTGAATGATCAGGACTCAGTGTTCCCATTCTGCCAAGATCAGACAGAGGGAATATATATTTGTTTAATTACAGTCTTTGAAGAGAATAGCACATTCTTAGGCTGCAACTTTCTGGAAGAGAGTTTAGGATATATGATACAGCAGAACCTTCCCTGAAAAGGATTTTAATTCAATAATAGGCAGCAACTTTCCACAACTTTCTATATGTCCTCCACTATATTAAGACCTTCCTTGAAAAGGGTTACAATTCAATAATTATATTGCTATTGTTAGGCTGTCTGCAATGAAAAAAAGAAATACTTTTCCTAAAATTACCATACAGAATAAGGTGAAAATGGGACTTGGAACCTAAAATTTTCTAGGTCATTTTCTATGTGTGATTATTTTACTTTCCTAGTAAAGACTCATTAGCATTAGTCACTCAGTCATATCCGACTCTTTGCGACTCCATGGACTGTAGCCCTCCAGGCTCCTCTGTCCACGGGGGTTCTCTAGGCAAGAACACTGGAGTGGGTTGTCATTTCCTTCTCCAGGGGTTCTTCCCGACCCAGAGATGGAACCCGGGTCTCCCAAAATTGCAGGCAGACTCTTTACCCTCTGAGCCAGCAGGGAAGCCCCAAGTATGGTGCCATTTCCTTCTCCAGAGGATCTTCCCAACCCAGGGATCAAGCCCAGGTCTCCTGCACAGCAGACAGACTCTCTACCCTCTGAGCTACCAGGCAACCCACTGCCAGGAAGACCCATTGAAGTACAGTAAAAATGAGGTCTATGGACTCACTTGCATTTTATTGTTTTCTAAAAATAGAATGAATGTAATTGTCAGAGTCATTTCATGACACCACCTTGATATGTAAAATATTTGCTTCTAAACCAAGACTGTTTCTACTTCAATCTTTTTTTTTTCCATTAAATGAGTGATTTATTATTTTTCTAGAAAGAATCTTTTACTTCTGGGTCAGTCCACACAGAGAGCACCCAGCATCACTCTGGGGACTAGAAGTCACCTCTCTAATTCACATAATCTTCTTGTTCAGTCGCTAAGCCGTGTCCAACGCTTTGTGATCCTGTGAACTGCAGCACGCCAGGCTCCTCTGCCCTCCACCATCTCCTAGAGTTTGTTCAAATTCATGTCCACTGAGTCAGTGATGCCATCTAACCATCTCATCCTCTCCCGCCCTCTTCTCCTCTTGCCTTCAATCTCTCCCAGCATCAGGGTCTTTCCCAATGATTTGGTTTTTTGCATCAGGTGGCCAAATAACCTTCTCCTTCAATGTTTAACCTATATTTTACAAATTCATTAAAAAAAAAAAGAACAACTGGACATCCGTATGCAAAAAAAAAAAAAAGAAGTTAGTCTAGACAGAGATCTCTATAGATGGAAAGACTGAGGGCAGGAGGAGAAGGGGACAACAGAGGATGAGATGGTTGGATGGCATCACCGACTCAATCAACGTGAGTTTAAGCAAACTCCAGAGATCTTAGAGCCCTCATAAAAATTAACTCAAAATGGATCCTGAACCTAAATGTAAAGCAAGAACTATAAAGCTCCTAAAGATAACAAAGGAGAGACATCTATATGACCTTGAGTAAGGCGATGATTTTTTAGATATAGCACCAAAGATAAGATCCACAAAAGGCAGTCGATAAGACTTCATTAAAATTAAAACCATTTTTTTTTTTTTTTTTAGAGAATGTTAAGAGAATGAGAACTCAAGCCTCAGCCTGGAAAACATTTGCAAACGACACATCTGATAAAGGACTGTTATTCAAAATAAATAAAGAACTAAAAACTAACCCAATTTTTAAATGGCAAAGGATCTGAACAGACACCTCTCCAAAGAAAATATATAGACAGCAAGTAAGCATATGAAAAGATGCCCAACATCCTATGTCACTCAGGAGATGCAAATTAAAGCAACAATAAGATACCCTGCTGCTGGGAAAGACTGAGGGCAGGAGGAGAAGGGGACGACAGAGGATGAGATGCTTGGATGGCATCACCGACTCAATGGACATGAGTTTAAGCCAACTCCAGGGGATGGTGAAGGACATGGAAGCCTAGCATGTTGCAGCCCACAGGGTCACAAAATAGTCAGACACAACTTAGCTAATGAACAGCAACGACACCCGTCTATTAGAGTGGCCACCATGCCAAATGCTGATAAAGATGAGGAATAACAGGAACTCACACTCATTGCTGGTGGGAATACAAAGTGGTACAGCCACTTTGGAAGACAGTTTGGTAATTTCATATGAAACTAAACATACTCGTACTATATAATCCAGCAATCATGCTTCCAGGTATTTCCCTAAATGAACTGAAAACTTACGTCTGTACAAAACTCTGTACCTGAGTAGTTTACAGCAGCTTTATTCATAATTGCCAAAACTCGGAAGCAACCTATCCCTTCAGTAGGTGAAGGGATAGATAAACTGTGGTACATCCAGACAATGGAATATTATTCAGTGCTAAAAGTAAATAAGAAATAAGCTATCAAGCCATGAAAAGACATGCAGGAAACAAAAGTTTAAAAAAGGTAATATGAAAAGTAGTAGTTTGTATGATTCAAACTACAGGACATTATGGAAAGTGCATAACTATGGAGACAGTAAAAAGATTAGTGGTTGTCAGGGGCTATAGAGGGGTGAGAAGGAATGCTAGGCAGAGTGTAAAGGATTTTCAGGGCAGTGAAACTATTCTGTGTAATATTACTATACTTTTGTCAAAACCCACAGAACATTCAACATCAAAAGTGGTTTTTGCATAATGAGGTACCATTACACACCAGTCAGGATGGTTGCTATCCAAAAGTCTACAAGCAATAAATGCTGGAGAGGGTGTGGAGAAAAAGGAAACCTCTTACACTGTTGGTGGGAATGCAAACTAGTACAGCCACTATGGAGAACAGTGTGGAGATTCCTTAAAAAACTGGAAATAGAACTGCCATATGACCCAGCAATCCCACTTCTGGGCATACACACCGAGGAAACCAGATCTGAAAGAGATACGTGCACCCCAATGTTCATCGCAGCACTGTTTATAATAGCCAGGACATGGAAGCAACCTAGGTGCCCATCAGCAGACGAATGGATAAGAAAGTTGTGGTACATATACACAATGGAATATTACTCAGTCATTAAAAAGAATTCATTTGAATCAGTTCTAATGAGATGGATGAAACTGGAGCCCATTATACAGAGTGAAGTAAGCCAGAAAGATAAAGACCAATACAGTATAGTAATGCATATATATGGAATTTAGAAAGATGGTAACAATAACCCTATATGCAAAACAGAAAAAGAGACACAGATGTACAGAACAGACTTTTGGACTCTGTGGGAGAAGGCGAGGGTGGGATGTTTCGAGAGAACAGCATTGAAACATGTATATTATCTAGGGTGAAACATCACCAGCCCAGGTTGGATGCATGAGACAAGTGCTCGGGGCTGGTGCGCTGGGAAGACCCAGAGGGATCGGGTGGAGAGGGAGGTGGGAGGGGGGATCGGGATGGGGAATACATGTAAATCTGTGGTTGATTCATATCAATGTATGGCAAAAACCACTACAATATTGTAAAGTAATGAGCCTCCAACTAATAAAAATAAATGGAAAAAAAAAAGTGGCTTTTGAGCAGAAAGAAAGGCCTGAAGTGCAAAGCCACTCCTGAAGAAACTCAAGAGGCTGCAGCGGCAGAGGATGGGATGATGGAAAGTAGGGTCCAACCACTGAAGCCGGCTGCCTTTCCTCCAGGCTTCAGCATTTCAGAAATTAAGAAGAAACAATGGTGACACTTAATGTTTGGTAGAAATAGCAGCAGTGGAAGAAAAAGTTGGCAGTTAAGAAAAACTCAGAGAGAGAGGCTCTCAGTGATAAGGTTCCATCAAAGCCTGTACCCAAGACCACTGACAACCAGTGAAATGTATGATGAAAACGTAGTATATATCCTAACGATGAAGAGGTTGTTTATGACGAAGCTACAGACGAATTTGCTTCTTACTTCAATAGACTTCTCCCAAGATTCTCATCACCACATCAGGGTGGTCTCATGGGAGAACAGTACGACTCTATGACCATCTCTCTACAGTTATACCAAACTCACATGCTTCTTACAGAAGAGCACTAGCTCTGAAAAAATTATTTCACAGTGCCATCTCAAGAGATTTCACAGACCTGATTGTTATTAATAAGATCATAAAATACCAAATAGATTAATTCTGAGTCAGCTGCCAAACGGCTCAGTTGCTCAGTTTAAGCAGTGTTCATCTGCATAAAGAAATTAAACAAAGTGGAGTCACTCAGTCGTGTCTGATTCTTTGTGACCCCATGGACTATTGCTTACCAGACTCTTCCATCCATGGGATTTTCCAGGCAAGGGTACTGGAGTGGGTTGCCATTTCCTTCCCCAGGGGAATCGAATCCCGACCCAGGGATCGAATCCGGATCTCCCACATTGTAGACAAACGCTTTACCATCTGAACCACCAGGGAAGTTAAAGAAATTAAGAGAAGAGGCAAAAAAAAAAAAAAAAAAAAGAGAGAGAGAGAGAGAGAGAAGAGGCAAAGAGCCAACAGTACACACACCTGAAATAATTTTGAACAATTTTAACAACACAACTGGGTCATTCTATTGGATATATGTTTGCAACTCTCTTTCCCCTTAATCCTCAACTTATTGGAAGACAGGTTGCCACATTCCACAATCAACAGGATTATATATTCTTCAGATGTCGCAGATACATATTCAAGAGTGAAAAGAAAGTGGGAATTCAGGAACTTGCCCCACGTTTTACATTAAAATTAGGATCTCTTCAGAAAGGAACTTTGATTCTAAATATGGAGAATATGAATGGGTCCATAAGCCCTGGGAAACGAATAGAAGTAGAAGAAAATTCCATTTACACAGGACTGAGTGGGTACTAATGGATTGTGATGAACAGGCCTACCTTGAGTTTATGAAACAAGACCCTTTTCAAAAAGGCAACTACTGACTTCATGAAACTTCTTTCATGTATAAAGAAAGCTGAGTGCTGAAGAATTGATACTTTTGAACTGTGGTGTTGGAGAAGACTCTTGAGGGTCCCTTGGACTGCAAGGAGATCCAACCAGTCCATCCTAAAAGAAGTCACTCCTGCATATTCATTGAAGAACTGATGCTGAAGCTGAAACGCCAATTCTTTGGCCACCTGATGCAAAGAACTGACTCATTTGAAAAGACCCTGATGCTGGGAAAGATTGAAGGCGGGAGGAGAAGGGGATGACAGAGGATGAGATGGCTGGATGGCATCACCAACACAGTGGACATGGGATTGGGTAAACTCCGGGAGTTGGTGATGGACAGGGAGGCCTGGCATGCTGCAATTCATGGGGTCGCAAAGAGTCGGACACGACTGAGCAACTGAGCTGAACTGAACTGAGAGAACAGTATCATGTGGATTTCAGAGAAGCAGCGTCTCTAGGTGAGCTTTAGCCAGTGCTTGAGGTGGGGAAAGGAAACAGCTTAAGGTTCTCCTTTGGGTGGTCCATGCACTTTTGCTTCTCCAGTTCTGGACGAATACACACCGAGCACTGGCTTAGCAGCAGGTCAAGGGAGGGTCCGGCCGAGGTGGTTTGGGTGATGGGCGGCAGACCTGGGAAGTGATCCATCTCAGTTCCTTACTGGGATTTCAAGGTCAATCTATGGCAGTGTGTTTCTGGCTTAGTTCCCTCATTACTTACTTTCATACCTTAGTTACAAATTTCCAGAATAAATGGTACTGTACCATAATCCTAGAAATGGAATAGATTCCATGAAAACAGCCCTAGAGAATAAGAAAGAATCTTAGGGCTACCATTATTTTTTTTCCTTTTCTACTCACTGTCTCTTAATGGTGCTTTTTTAGAATACCTGCCCTTTATGAAGGGCTTCCTTTGTGGCTCAGCTTAGTAAAGAATCTGCCTGCAATGCAGGAGACCTGGGATCGATCCCTGGGTTAGGAAAATCCCCCAGAGAAGGGAAAGACTACCCACTCCAGAATTCTCGCCTGGAGAATTCCATGGACTTTATAGTCCATTGGGTCACAAAGTGTCAGACACGACCAAATGACTTTCATTGAGCCCTTAATGAGAAGTCCAACATTTCTAAGATGCATACACAGTTGCAAGGAACAGGATCTAAACTTCCTTTGCTGATAAGACCCAGTTTGTGGGATTTGGGAGTGCAGTTAGATCCATGGCCTTGTATTTTCCCTGTTGGAGTGTGAAAGTCTACAACTGAGCGCATACTCAATGGGTGTTCCATCGGCAGATCACCGCTGCAGGCAATGTAAATGGAACCAAGAAGGATTCTAAAGACTGCTCTCCTTAAAGAAGCTTAAATTTCCTTGAAGTACACCACACATAAGTCAGCTACTATTAAAAAAAAAAACAAAAAACTTTTATTAAAACCTGAGAAGGATGTTCCGTTTTTGCATAAAGCACTTTAATCCCTGCCTCATGACTTCCAACAAGGAACTCTGCTGTTGAAGAGAGAGAGAGAAGAAAGAATTTGTGGTATAAGGCATTCCTATAGCTTGTGTTTCTTCAAGTAACAAAAACATGAAGCACTGGGAATTTGCTGGCAGTCCAGTGGTTAGATTTCATACTTTCACTGCCATGGCCCAGGTTTGATCCTGGTTAGGGAACTAAGATCCTACAAATTGCACAGTGTGCTCTCCACCCCAACCAAGAAAAAAAACAAAAACAAAATCAACCAACAAAGCAACCAATCAAATAACAACAAAAAACATAACACATTGCTTATTAAGAAGACCTATGAGTAACTTACTGTGAGAGAGACTTGGAATACAAAAGATCCCCTTACTATTACCCCAAGTGAATTAAGTATGATACAGACCTGCTTTATTAAGTTCAGAGAAACAAAGGAATTTACTTTGTCTTACCAAGAGAGATGCATAAATGGAATCCACTCTCATGTTCTTTATTCATTTTATAAACAATATCTCAGGAATGGGGCTCTACTAATACTAACTCATCTAGCCTATGTAATGGGGCTTGCCAGATGGCACAGTGGTAAACAATCTGTCTGCCAACGCAGAAGACAGGTTTGATCCCTAGGTCGGGAAGATCCTCTGGAGTAGGAAATGGCAACTTACTCCAATACTATTGCCTGGAAAATTCCATGAACAGAGGAACCTGGCGGTCTACAGGCCATGGGATCACAAAGAGTTGGACACGACTGAACACTGAGCACCTATGTAACAACTCCATAAAGGATTAATGATAGTTGTCTACTTAGCATTAGTTTTACTAAGTATTTATATTTGATCTATAATAAGGGGATAGGTGTTTAGTATTAAAATTACTTGGGTAAATGAGTTGGAACTGGAAATACAGTACATCAAGATTTTCAGATGTGCAGATGATACCATTCTAATGGCAGAAAGTGAAGAGGAACTAAAGAGCCTCTTGATGAGGATGAAAGAGGAGAGTGAAAAAACTGGCTTATAATTCAACATTCAAAAAACTAAGATCATGTCATTCGGTCCCATCACTTCACGGCAAATAGATGGGGGAAAAGTGGAAGCAGTGACAGATTTTATTTTCTTGGGCTCCAAAATCACTGCAGATAGTGACAGCAGCTATGAAATTAAAAGACACTTGCTCCTTGGAAGAAAATGTATGATAACCTAGACAGCATATATAAAAAGCAGAGAACATCACTTTGCCAACAAAGGTCTGTATAGTCAAAGCTATGATTTTCGCAGTAGTCATATATGGATGTATAGTTAGACCATAAGGAAGGTTGAGCACCAAAGAATTGAAGCTTTTGAACTGTGGTGCTGGAGAAGACTCTTGAGAGTCCCTTGGACAGCAAGGAGATCAAACCAGTCAATTCTAAAGAAAATCAACCTTGAATATTCATTGGAAGGACTAATGCTAAAGCTGAAGCTCCAATACTACATCGACCTGATGCAAAGAGACTACTCATTGGAAAAGACCCTGCTGGTGGGAAAGACTGAAGGCAGGAGAAGGGGATGACAGATGATGAGATGGTTGGGTGGCATCACTGATTCAATGGACAACAGTTTGAGCAAACTCCAGGAGACAGTAAACGATAGGGAAGCCTGGAGTGTTGCAGTCCATGAGGCCGCCAAAAGTCAGACACGACCGAGCAACTGAGCAACACACAGTACCTACAGAGATCCTACACCTGTAACCAAACATGTCGCCAAATCAAAGATTTGATATTTCTTAAATTTCCTCTAAAATTAGACAAAATTGATATGACTGACTGTGGCTTCCTGGACATACTTCATCCATACATGACTAGAGGATTTTCATGTGATAGTAAAATAAAGGCTTTTAATCTTAAATAAAGAATATCTATGAATACTCATCTTATTATTGTAAAGTGAAGTAAAGTGGAGTGGTGTTCGACTCTTAGCTACCCCATGGGCTATAGCCTACCAGGCTCCTCCATCCATGGGATTTTCCAGGCAAGAATACTGGAGTGGGTAGCCATTTCCTTCTCCAGGGGATCTTCCCAACCCAGGGATTGAACCTGGGTCTCCTGCATCATAGGCAGATGCTTTACCACACCAGGGACTATTGTAAGAAAGAGTCAAATCACATTATTTATTTTCGTCAGGTATCCGAGGTTTTCATCCTCCTCTTGTCACAGAAATCACCTTAGCAGAAAGTGCAAGCCGCAGGAAGGTGAAGATACAGGAGCAGCAATTCCGCTGACTGGTTTTCAGAGGTCAGCTTGGATCACACCGTCTGCTCTCTGACCGGGTCTGCGATGCTACGTGTTACAGATGGCGCGTCTTACAGGTTGTTCCCAGTGATGAGTAACACCCTGCAGAGAACGCTCCAGATGAATCGGAGCAGCGGTCAGAACGCTCCTTTAATTTGAATTTCATTATTCCAGGGCTGAGAACTCTAGTCCTGGAAGAGCACACTGCTCTGTTTGGGCTCCCTTTCAATAAGTGTCTCTTTGGAATTTTTCCCTCCTCTTGGCAGCACACTCAGCAGTAATCAACTCCACGGGACTGCCATGCAGTGAGATAACGCTGCAAGCGAAGGGCCTCCTACACACAAGAGCCTCTACATGCCCCGTAAAGAGGCTAGTACAACCTTCAGCTTCTGACAGCCACGTCTCTCACTAATTTGCATCACCTTCCATCCCCACACTCTGTGGGGTACCATTTTCTGGAGGTACCATTATGAGGCCAAACTATTTCTTCATCACAGAGAAGTGTTAGCCACATTAGAAGAAAGTTCATATTACTTAATTTAATGTTTAGCTGATTCCTCACCAAAAGTGGGGCTTGATAGAAATTCAAATGCTGCAACTTCACGTGTTTTTAAAAATACCACCAAAAGGAAAATTTAGCCTGGGTACCAGAAATACGTTCTTCTCTTTCTGAGATGGTAAAATTCCGTCTCTGACACTTTCTAGCTTTTTTTTCCCCCCAGGAACTGTCCAGGGAAAGGATGTACGATAAATATGATTTTCATATAACAGATCTGTATTCATACTTGGAATTAGAAAATCTCATCATTTCTATGGGCATCTTTAAGAAAACCATAAACCCTCCTTCATTTCATAATGTAATCGTCACCACCATCTTCTATGCATTTAAAAAAATTTTTGATTATTTATCTCTTTATGGCTGCCCACGGGCTTTTTCTAGTTGCAGCAAGCAGGGGCTACTCTCTCATTGCAGTGTTCGGGCTTCTCATTGCAGTGGCTTTTCTTGTTGCAGAGCATGAACTCCAGGGTGCTAGGGTTTCAGCAGTTGTGGGGCACGGGCCTAGTTGCCTCACAATATGTGGAATCTTCCCAGACCAGGGATCGAACCCATGTCCCCTGCATTGGCAGGTAGATTATTAACCACTGGATCACCAGGAAAGTGCACCACTTTCCATAGCGACTGGACATGTACTTTGACTTCTATTAGGCACTGGGGATAAAGAGATTAATAAGGCCACCTTTGACTTCCCTGATGTCTCAGTGGTAAAGAATCTGCCTGCAATGCAGGAGACTCGAGTTTGATCCCTGGATTGGGAAGATCCCCTGGAGGAAATGGCAGCCCACTCCAGTATTCTTGCCTGGGAAATCCCATGGTCAGAGAAGCCTGGTGGGCCACAGTTCATGGGGCTACAAAAGAGTCAGACACACCTTAGCACCTAAACAACAATGAAGGCCCTTGTGTCTTTGCAATCCAACAAATTTTGCAATCCAAAATTCTAACGTATTTAAATTTTTACCTTACTATTGGCCAGAAAGTGAAGGGAAAGAACCTTAAAAATGAAATCTTCAATAGGAAAAATACAGCCTGGGGAGGGTTAGGACTAGCACTGGCAAAAAAATCAGACTTCTCTTAAGCAAGAAAGCCCACAGTGATGATCAGGGCAGAAGAACACTCCAGTTCCTCCACCCCAGATGGCCACACCCTAACCCCTAGAATCTGTGTATGTTGCCGTTGTTTCGTCGCTCAATCATGTCCAACACTTTGCAACCCCATTGACTGCAGCACGCCAGGCTTCCCTGTGCATATGTTACCTTATATGACAGAAGAGGCTTTGCAAGTGTGATTAAATTAGATCTTGAGATTATCCCGGATTACCTGGGTGGGCTCAGTCTAACTACAAGAGTCCTTAGAAAAGGGGGGCAAGAGGATGAGAATCAGGGGAGAAGATGTAAGGACCAGAGCTGATGTTGGAGATGAGAAGAAGCAATGCTACTGACTTTGAAGATGGAGAAAGGGGCCAGGTGCCAAAGAGTGTGGGTGGACTCTACATGAAAGTAAAGGCAAGGAAATGAATTCTCCTCTAGAGCTTCGCAGGTGGTGCTAGTGGTAAAGAATTCGTCTGTCAGTGCAGGAGATACAAGAGACATGGGTTCGATTCCTAGGTCAGGAAGATCCCCTGGAGAAGGAAATGGCAACTCACTCCAGTATTCCTACCCAGAGTATCCCATGGATAGAGGACTCTGGCGGGCTAAAGTCTATGGGGTCACAAAGAGTCAGACTCGATGGATGCACCTAGCACACGCACTAGAGTTTCCAAAGAAATGCTGCCCTACTGGCACACTTCAGAGCCATAAGAAAATAAACCTGTGTGGCTTAAGCCACTAAACTTGCAGTTATTTGTTACAGCAATGACAGGAAACTAATACAGACTCTTTACACCACTGGAAGCTAGACTTGGTTCCCAACACAAAGACAGATACATGTGATCCTTGCAATTCCAAGTATAATAAACCTTTGCGTATGTGTGCTCAATTGTGTCTGACTCTGTGACCCCACAGACTGTAGCTTGCCAGGCTCCTCTGCCCATGGAATTTTCCAGGCAAGAATACTGGAATGGGCTCCCATTTCCTCCTCCAGGGGATCTTCCTGACCCAGGGATCGAACATGAGTCTCCTGCATTGGCAGCTGGATTCCTTACCCTTCAGCCACCTGGGAAGCCCACAATAAACCTTCAGCACTGGCCTATCCTAAATTGACTATTTCTTTCAACTTATCTGCTACCACTCTTGAAATCATGTCACTTCCTCTATGTTGACGTCCAAGCCATCCCTCCAATGGATGAAGCCTGCCCGATCTCATGTTGTTCCCTTTTCCTGATACTCACAGTTTCTTCACAAATCTACATGTCCTCAGAGATGCCTTCCTTGACCACTCTGTCTTCAAGCAGCCCCATCATGCTCCTGACACCACATTCTATTTTGCTTCACAACACTTACAACTACCTCATATATTTGCTCACGTATCCATCTCCCCTGATAGAGTGTAAGCCCTGTTTTGTTCACTGCTATATGGCCAGAGCCTGGACAATTTCTGCAACACTGTGGGTGCTCAAAGCAAAATGTTTGAGTACACAAAACTACTATGGGGGTTATTGAGTGGCACAACAAATAGTGTTGGGGTATTTCTCTTTCTCCAGATAAAGAACATTTGCTCTAGGCCTTTCCTTGTCAGAGTGTCTAATCTTTGTATACCTCTGGAGTTAATGAGGAAAAATGAGCAGCAACTTCCCTTAGAAATATTAAGAAAGATATCTTTCACTTTCTGAGTGAGAGAAAGGGAGAGTTTTATTTCAGATGAGACAATAGAATAAATATGCTATATGGAAATAATTGTTGAGTTGAATTGTTGAAATCTAACTTCAATATCTCTCTGAGTCCCAAGATGCTCCCCTCTTTCTCTCTCTCCCATCTTTTATACATGTATGTATATACTTTATATAGCAAAAGATACATATTGGGATAGTATACAATTTATGAAACTTTATTCTACAAACAAAACCTATAGTGATATCTCAAAAGGCTATGAATTACTAAAAGGTTGATCATAGATCTGGCTCAAATTGAGCAACTTTCTAAAAGACCTAAGCTATTACAGAGAATAAGATAATGTTTATGACTTAGAAGACACTCACAAGTTCATCTTTTAACCAATATAACAACACTTGTGTGTAATATGATAATAAATATAATAAACACAAAATAATAAAAATGGTTTTTAAACAATCACACTATAATTTGCAGAGCAAGTTGACTATTTTCTACCTAAAATCAATCCTCTTGTGAAGTACTTCACTCATCCTAGTGAGGCTATTATTGTTCAGAACATTTTTATAAATTCGATTGGAATTACCGTCAGAGATGGAAGAAAGAAGATGTACAAATGGCCAACAAACATAGGAAAGAACACTCAACATCATTAGTCCTAAGGGTAATCAAATCAAAACCATGGTGAGACAATATTTCACGTCACTAGGATGGCTAATACTTAAAAAATGGAAAATGACCTGCGTTGATGAGGCTATTCATAAGCTGGAACCTTCATATATTATTGGTGGGCATGTGAAACGATGCAGCCACTGTGGAAACAGTTTAGTAGTTCCTCAAAAGTTAAACACAGAATTACCATATGACTTAGCAATTCTACTTCTAGGCATATTCCCCAAAGAACTGAAAACAGATACCCCAAAAATACATGTACACAAATGCTTACAATATCTAACACTATTCATGACAGCTAAATGGTGGAACCAACCCAAATGTCCATCAGTGGATGAATGGACACACAAAATGTGGCGAATCCACACAGAATCCACGCTGATGTTATTCAGGCATAAAAAGGAACAGAGTATTGATACATTCTGCAAT
This sequence comes from Muntiacus reevesi, assembly GCF_963930625.1. Lineage (NCBI taxonomy): Eukaryota > Metazoa > Chordata > Mammalia > Artiodactyla > Cervidae > Muntiacus > Muntiacus reevesi. The sequence goes on from NC_089251.1 coordinate 178,157,695, forward strand.
GTAGATGAACCTTGAAAACTTTATCCTAAGTAAAAAAAAAAAAAAATCAGATAATAAAAGGTCATATACCATATGATCCCATTTATAGGAATGTTCAGAATAGGTAAATCCACATGGAGAGAAAGCAGATTGGTGTGGATAAGAGGCTTAGGTGGAGGGAAAAATAGAGAATGACTGTACAGTGGATAGAGAAAGAGTTTTCTTTTGGGTGATGAAAATATTTTAGAACCAGGTAGAGTAGTTGGTGGGTTTCCTCAGTGGTGCTAGTGATAATGAACCCACCTGCCAAAGCAGGAGACATAAGAGATGGCAGGTCCAATCCCTGGGTCGGGAAGATCCCCCAGAGGAGGGAATGGCAACCCACTCAAGTATTCTTGCCTAGAGAATCCCATGGACAGCGGAGCCTGGTGGGTTACAGTCCATAGGGTTGCAAAGAGTCGGACATGACTGAAGCAACTTGGTATGCATGCACAGAGTAATTGGTAGTTATACAACACCGTGAATTTACTAAGTACCACTGAATTGTATACTTTAAAATGGTTAATTTTATACTACATAAATTTCATCTCAATTAAAAAAATTTTTTATAAAAATGAGAAGATTCTTTTGAATTCTCCAGGGCTACCTACGTAGTAACATATCATTTTGCTTGTGGTTAGTTACTTCTTAAATATTTATGAAACTTAATGGTAGAAAGTATTTATGCCCTGAAAGCAAATTTATTTTTTAGAATTGGTCAAGATCATTCTAGGCCAAGTCAGCTGAATAAGTTATCAACTTGAATCATGCCATCTTAGTTGTGAAAATAATAATGTGTAACGACAAAATCAGAGACCACTGCCAGAAATGAAAAAAACTGAGTAGGACCCTGTGGGGCCTTTTCAGGGACAGACCCCCCCTCACCCCTCGGGTTCCCTATTTCTTGTTTGAAAAGCTTTAGCCTCCTAGGCCTTCCCCAAGTTCCAAAAAGCAAATTTAATTAGAGAAGTGAGAAAAAGCAGAAACAAAGGAAAGCAGTCAATTAAGACAAAACAGAGTTTAGCCATTAAAGAAAGTCAAGGACCTTTAGTTCCTTCTCAAGAGCTATCGATAATAACCTGAGCCATATCTTTGGGTTATTTTGAAGATACTAAAACGCCCATCAGGTGGAAGAAGTTAACTTCAAACTAACACCAGTATGATGACCCCAGACCAGTTGGAACCAGATGTTGAGAATGTTGACTCCTGAAATACCACCCAGTTTCCCCACCATCAACCAATCAGAAGAATGTCCACGACTTGATCAGGTACCTTGTGACCCTCTCCCTCAACTTACCTTTAAAAGCCCTTCCCTGAAAGCCACTGGGGATGTCAGGTCTTTTAAGCATGAGCTGCCTGTTCTCCTTGTTTGATCCCTTGTTAGATACTTTGCAATAAACACCGTACGTTCCTTCACCACAGTCCAGGGTCAGTAGATTGGCATTACTGCGCATGGGCGAATAGACTCAGGTTTGGCTTCGTAACTCATGTTTCCCTCTGCTTACAGAACCTATTCCTCAAACCCTCAGCCCACATGTCACCTCCCCTTGGAGCTTCTCCACTCTCGTCAAGCAAAGCTTCCCCTTGAATCTTCCCCTTTGCACTGTACACAGCTACTCTAAGCACTTCCTCTTCTAGAACTTATCTGTCTTCCCACAGCAGTGTCAGCTCAAAAGAAAACAATAGTTCCATTTTACTGACAGACACTTAGCAAGAAGCACCATGTTGGCAGATAGAAGGCTTCACAAATGTTTGTTGAATGACAGAATGAATGAACAAAGTTTGGTATGGTCTGTAAACTGACTTGAGAGACAACTTGAAAATCAGAATTTCCTATTTGTTTTGAGTAATATCAACATTCTGAAATTAATGCATACCCATCCAGTGTGGTTTTTGAAAGAAATTCTCTTCGGCTGCTTAAATTCTAATATCTTTGCTAAAATCCATCCCTGTCCTTAAATTGACATCTTATACTTTTTCTCCCTAGAGTGACTGGCATGCACAGAATTCTTATGCATCTTAAGAAAGACGCTCTTAAGACCAAAGTTTTTCAAAATAAACCTGTGCTAACTTGCTCTCATAAAAGTAAACAACAGGTCTTTGTCATTAAGGAAGAAATGTATTAATATTTTTGTAATCAAGCTGCCACTACAATTCTGCCAGGCCTCTCTTATCTCATGGGAACATCCTCTGATAACAATGCAGTTTTGTGCTAAATTTCAAACAAATCTGGGCCACTGCAGGTTTGAAGGGGTGGGGACAGTCATGTGATTATGTGGCTTCATTCTGTTGTTACCCAAAACAAGATGAAATTCTTAGCATTTTTCTTTGACGTTTGGGCCACTTCTTGAAACTTGAAACAGCATGAAACTTAAAAGCGTTCAAGCAAATTGAAATAAGAAAAAAAAAAATCAGTGTTCAGCTGAAACCACACCAAACTGATAACAAGATTTTACAAAGCTATGCTTACAAATCTCCTGAGTTCTGTAACCCAGTCTTAGTTAAACAGCCAATCATTGGGATGGAATTCACATTACTAAAAACAGTACTTCCATCCCCCCAGCACAAGCACTCAGGGTTCTGATCACTACTTGGCATTATAACATATATTTCTTTGCTTATCTGTTTGTTGTCTTTTTGTCCCAATACCATGAGAGTTCTGTGGAGCAGGGACTGGGTATGTCTTATCACTGTTGTGTTCTCTGCAGGCAAAAGGGTATCTAACACAGTTGATTCTCCATTCATATTTGTTGAATATATCTTTCATTTAAAGTATATCCCAAAATTGTGATAATTAAAGGAGATAAGTTATAAGAAAGATGTACCTAGGAGCAATTCAAAACAGTAAGCTTCACCCAGTCATTTTTAACAATTGCAAAATTCACACACTTGCTAATGGAACTAAATCATTAGAGATACATTGATGTGATATAAAAGGGGATATAAAACAAAGTGCTCAGGTGAAGCTGAAATCACTATGTAGCGCAGAACTTAATTTGAGAAGTTATCAAACATTATTTGAATAAACCATCCAAGTAGCGGTAGAGTTTAAATACTGAGTCACCAAATAAAACTTTAATATATCTCAAAATAAACACAGTTCTAGAGAGGAAACTATCTTATTCTCTTGCATATGACTAAAAGTGTTAGACGCTCAATCGTGTCTGACTCTTTGTGACCCCATGGACTGTAGCCCACCAGGCTCCTCTGTCCATGGAATTCTAGAAAGGGTTGTCATTCCCTTCTCCAATGGATCTTCCCAACCCAGGGATTGAACCTGAGTCTCCCGTGTTGCAGGCAGATTCTTTACTGTCTTGAGTCGCCAGGGAAGCCACATATGTGTGCATATATATATATATATATATATATATACACATACACACACATATACAGACATACATACATACATATATACACACACACTTTTGGTTTTTGTCTGCACTGCGCAGCATGTGGGATCTTAGTTCCCCGACCAGGGATCAAACCTGTGCTCCCTGCAGTGGACACATGGAATCTTAACCACTGAACCACCAGGGAAGTCCTTGTGACCATATTTTTAACGTGAGAGAAATAATGTACTCAGCAAGTATTTATAACAGGAGACCAAGGTAATAATACTTTATACGCCCCCAGCATGTTTCTTGACTCCCGGTTCATTACAGTATTTTTTTTAGCTCTCCATCTCTCATTTCCACTACTGCACTCAACTCTTAGACTCAGTGATAACTCAGATTCACCTCCCTGACTGGGTCACCCTCTGGCTTACTGGCTCAGCCCTTCTAGAAGCCCCTCACCTGATCCAGTGCCCTCCGGGGGCTGGCCTTAATGACAGTTTGAATGCCATGCCCCCATCCAGCAGACACAGAGTGTTTACCCATCTGAATCCAACTATATGCCATGAAAACCAACTGCTTCCCTACAACATGAATATGGATTGAGGATATATTTCCAGGTTGCTTACTTTACCCATAAATCTCAAGTCCACTCTCAGCACAGGAAGACAAAAGAAAATCTAGTTCAAATTAAAAAAAAAAATTTTTTTAATTTAAAATTTTTGCCCCGTGCAGCATGCAGGATCTTAGTTTCCTGACCAAGGACTGAATCCATGCCCCCTGCCTTGGAAGCATGAAGCCTTAACCACTGGGTCACCAGAAAAGTTAAAAAATCTAGCCGAAATGTTCTTGTTGTGGTCATGTTGTTGTTTAGCCACTCAATTATGTCTGACTTTTAATGATCCCTTGGACTGCAGCCCGCCAGGCTCCTCTGTCCTTGAGACTTCCTAGGCAAGAATACTAGAGTGAGTTGCCATTTCCTTCTCCAGAGGATCTTCCCAACCCACAGACTGAACCTGCGTCTCTTTTGTCTCCTGCATTGGCGGGTGGATTCTTTACCACTAGCGCCACCTGGGAAGCCCTGCAAATGAATCAGAGGACCAAATGCTTGTAAGATAAGCATTAACAAGATTTCACAGCTAGTTCTGATGAATAAAAGAACAAATTCAATAATAGCTTGTGTTGGGGCAGTGTGTGGAATGAACCACTCATCCCAAAATACTGTGAGGTGAGGACCCACATTGTTAGTATCTGAGGTATATTTACTCAGGCTATTGGGTCCCACATGGCAAGGCAGTATAATCTGTGCTGCTTTCTGGTTAACTGATGAAAAAACACAACGTACTGGCTTTTAAACATTTCTAAAGGCAGTGCATGCTTATTGTAAAAGCAAAACTCAGAAGACCTCAAACAAAATCGAAAAGTATGAAGTAAAATATAAACGTTCCCCCTCACTCCCCAGGGATTGAGAACTGCTAATAGCTTGGGATACACTCTTTCCAGATATTGCTCATGCACTCACAAATTGTTTTTATAAATACAAAGCTGGTTTTATATGCCATAATCACATTAAATTATTTTTAACAATAGCTCAGAACTATGCCTCTCTTATCTGGGTATTACATCTATGCTTCCCCCCATCCACCCCCCGCCGCCCCACCCAGGTATGAAGTGCAAGGCACATTTAAGCCCAGTGATACGTTTTAGGTATTTTGAAAAAGAATTTCTCTTGAAGGCAACTGGAAATATTCAAAGAAAATGGATAAAAAGTATCATTAGATTGAGCCCTTTTCCAATTGAACTCTAATTTCTTTTTGCTTCTCATGTATGTGGAAGTTTCAGGGGTCTCATTCCTTTGATATACTCAAATTCTCCTTGAGGGATTAAAAAAAAACCCTTTGTTTAGTTACATGGTACTTCATGAGATATCAAATTTAACACATATTTGACACATACTATAATTATTACATGTTTTAGCTTTCCCTTCAAGGAACCCCTACAAAAATATACATTTAAAAATTATAGATTTGAGGATATCCCTGGTGGTCCAGTGGTTAGGACTTCACCTTCCAATACTGGGGGTGTGGGTTTGATCTCTGGTGGGGGATCTAAGATCCCACATGCCTTGGGGCCAAAAAAACAAAAAACAGAAGCAACATTGTAACAAATCCAATAAAGACAAAAAAAATTCTAGATTTGGTTTAATGGCAGTCAAGCAGTGGCTCAGAAGGTAAAAAAACCTGGTTGCAATGTGGAAGACCTGGATTCGATCCCTGGGCTGGGAAGATCCCTTGGAGAAGGGAACGGTTACCCACTCCAGTATTCTGGCCTGGAGAATTCTATGGACAGGAAAGCCTGGCGGGCTATAGTCCATGGAGTCTCAAAGAGCTGGACACGACTAAGCGACTTTCACTTTTGAGCAGGAAAAAAAAGTCAAGATTCCCAACAACTACACCTGGGGGTATAAGGAGTTTACCAATAAGAATGTATAGATCCACCATCATCAGTTTAGTTCAGTTCAGTCACTCAGTGATGCCCAACTCTTTGTGACCCCACGGACTGCAGCACACCAGGCTTCCCTGTCCATCACCAACTCCCGGAGTTTACTCAAATTCATGTCCATCGAGTCGGTGATGCCATCCGACCATCTCATCCTCTGTTGTCCCCTTCTCCCGTCTTCAATCCTTCCCAGCATCAGGGTCTTTTCCAGTGAGTCAGTTCTTCGCATCAGGTGGCCAAAGTACTGGAGCTTCAGCTTCAGAGTCAGTCCTTCCAAAGAATATTTAGGACTGATTTCCCTTAGGATGGACTGGTTTGCCATCATGGTGCTACAGAAAACATTCTGCAGCTTAGTAACAATGGCGCGAGCAGTGAGTCAGCCAGCGTACACTAAGACCCTACTGTGTGCCACATACTGGGCTAGGCCAGCAAGGAAACCAAGGGGAAGACAACTTTGCCCTTGAGCCACTGCTCAAGGTGTGGCCTGGGCTGATGGGGATGGTGGAGGTGAAGGATCAATGGTATGTTGGCCAGGAGAGCTCAGGGAGTAGGTAACCCCGCAGACAGGTGGAGAAGGGTTTCCAGATGGTGATAATGGACCAAGTGTCCTGAAAGACAAACAGGAATCCACCAGGTGAAGAACAGGGAAGAAACAGGGGACAAGAAAAAGAGCATGGTGCAAAGGAGAGAAGTAAGAAGACATAATACTGAGGATGAGACGGAGAGCCCGGAGTGTCAGAGCCCAAGGCGAGGTGACTAGAAAGTGAAAGAATGTGAAAGTTGCTCAGTCATGTCTGACTCTGTGACTCAGGCCTGAATTCTCCAGGCCAGAATACTGGAGCTGTTCCCTTCTCCAGGGGATCTTCCCAACTCAGGGATCAAACCCAGGTCTCCCGCATTGCGGGCAGATTCTTCACCAGCTAAGCCACAAGGAGAGCCCAAGAATACTGGAGTGGGTAGTCTATCCCTTCTCCAGAGGATCTTCCCAACCCAGGAATCGAACCGGGGTCGCCTGCATTGTAGGCAGATTCTTTACCAACTGAGCTATCAGGGAAGCCATATGACTAGAGGTGGGAGGTAATATCGGTAATACAGGTTGTTGCTCTTATAAGCAGACAAGAACTTCATGTGAGAACCTTGAATTTTCATTTTACCCTGACAGCATGGGCAAGATCAGTGAAGATTTTGTCAAAAACTAGGAAATAAATTGAATTGCCACTTAGCTTAAGTAAATGTCAAAAAAATTCATGAACTCCAGCTCATACACATGAATCACAGGAAAACTACTCAGGCCCTCATGGAGTCTGTGTCCTATTACTTTGGGCACAAGGATAACAGTCTTGATGGTCTGGTTTCCTAGACCACAAAAGATAAGAAACAGCATATGCAGACTTTTTTTTTTTTATTTGGTATCTATATAAGATGACAGATGTTAACTAAAATTATTGTGATGATCATTTCACAAGATATATAAGCCAAGTCATGATTCTGTACACCTTAACCTGAAACAGTGCTCTTATATCGATTATATCTCAATAATACTGAAAGATTTGGAAATATGGAAAGGGAGGGGAAGGGAACTGCCAGAAGCCAATGCCCTGAAAACAGCGAAAAGGGACAACCAAGCATCTGAAGATGCAGGGAAGGGCAGGGGAGCCAGACCAGGCGTGGTGGGGGGCCCTCTCAACCACTTGAAAGGCAGCTGTCAGGATCAAATGAGTTCATATTTGTAAAGATTTATCACTTTTAAATATAATTCAATTTATTGTATTTTGTGTGTCTTTGTAATTAGTAATAAACTCTTTCTAAAGAAAGGTAGATTATAAATTAATAAATGACTTATTGTATTTAAAAAAAAAAATAAAATAAAAAACAACCTAATTCTGTTAAAAAAAATAAAATAAAATAAAATAAAATAAAATGCACGTGGGCACTAAGTGAGTCTGCTGTTATGTCACACTCCTCCTAGAGCCAAGTGTAATTAACCCGGTATTTCAACGAGGAAAGTGAGCTCCTGGATGTGCCCAACACACCATGCCAGGCTGTGGGAGAGACTCAGCCAGAAACATATCCTCCTTTTCTGACTCCAAGTCTAGTTTCTTTCCACGACTCCAAAGAGTAGGGTATGTTCAATTGGAGAAGACAGGAAAGTGTGATGCGCTTAGTTGCAAATATAAGAATGACTCTCATGTAACATATAAACCCGAGAGTTGGTGGTGGGTGAGCACCCTCATTGCTGCTGAGTCCTGGGCTGTTCCAGGGAGGAGGCAACTGTGGTAATAAAATGCCCTTCCAGCCCCAACCCTGAGGGGGCTGGGGCGGTGTGGGAACTCAGCCCTGATCGCCTCGGTTTTTCTTGTTGAATAAGCCAGAATCGAACCTGTGCCACCTTCCCCAATGTCTTCTGCTGACCTGCTTCATAAACTAGCATCTGCTTTGGTTTCTGTCTCTAATTTGCCCAAATCCCCTACCCAGTTCTCCAGTCCCTACTCCAGGAACTGGATCTCCACACCCAATCTCTCTGCAAATGTTAGGGCTGCTTATTTGTTATGCTCTTGCCCTTTCCCTGGGGGTTCATACTGCCCCCCAAGTCTGCTCCCCACCTGCCATATAAACACATGCCCTTCATATGCATGGACCCCTCATTCATGAACTTCTACTGGAATTTCCGGCTGATTTCCAGTCTCCAATCACCCGATTGCATATCCAAGTACAGACAGTTTCATGGACACTGTGACCAAAGCCATTTGTCTGTCCTCCCCTGAGACAGCCTCTGTGGCCAGGACAAATATAACCACATTTCCCTGAAAAACAATATTGTATGCAACCCAAAGGGTAAATTGTATTTGGCTTTCCTTCTGCATAAAAGTCAATGGGAATCAGATTTGGCGTGGCCCATGCCTCATGAGTTGGCAAATGGCCAAGCATATCCTCAACCAGACATGCTTTTTATATGTCAATACAACTTTTCCCGTGGTGCAGTTAAACCATGCATGAGGCTGATCTCTGAAAATAAATACTAAATACACTTCTTTGCCTTAGTTTCAGATCTGTAAAAGTACAACTGATCACTTTAAATGTTTACATAATTCACTGGAGAATTGTGAGAAATGTACTATATTTGTTAGCATTTTTGAAGATGAGAGGGATATTATTGAAGCATGTACCGTATTCCAAAAAAAATCACTTATTTCTCAGTTTGTGTTTAAAAAAAAAAGTTCTGTGGGACTCAATTTTCTTTTAAAATTATCCAAGGACCCAGAAGCACATTAGGAGTTTTGTACTTTTGAAGGTCCATGAAAACCTTCTTTGGAGCTGCTAGGGACAAAGCCCCATGACTGTCAGCAAAAAGGACACCTCCGTTTATCGAAGATTAGAGTTGTGCTAAAAACTGACACAAGCCAGGAAATTTAAGTTACTGGTGGTGCTTCATTCTAAATGTATGCCACAGATCTCCTGGTTCTTTACAAAGTCTGGATTTTAAAGGCAAAGCTGATTTTAGTCTTCAACTTTCTGGCCTTTTTCAACTAGAGTCATAGTCACACCATTATTTAAACAAATGTTTTTGAACTTCCTTAAAAGACTGATCCTTAGGTTAATGAGTGTTGTAAAATGCTTATTGTTTGAGCAAACGGGTTGGCTCCACCTACTGACATCTCTTCCGTAAACACCACAGACAAGCATCATGGGTACTGTGAAAATACAAGTCTCACAGAGGACACCTAAGATGTTTTTGCTCTTGAACCATGCTGGCCATTCTCACAGGTCAAGACTGGCCATCTTTCCTTTAATAAGGGGATGCGGTTGCTGTTTAGTCGCTAAGTCATTTCTGACTCTTTCTTGGCCCCATGGACTGTAGCTACCAGGCTCCTCTGTCCATGGAATTTCCCAGGCAAGATACTGGAGTGGGTTGCCATTTCCTTCTCCAGGGGGTCTTCCTGACCCAAGGATCAAACCTGCATCTCCTGAATTGGTGGGTGGATTCTTTACCACTGAGCCATCAGAGAAGCCCTTAATAAGGGGATACCCTTATTTAAAATGCCCTAAATTAAGTTGCTTGTAAAAATAGATGGTTGCCAATTTCCATTGCTAAGAAAATCACACCCAAATATATGAAAAGCAAACAAAGGCAGGTAGCAGGTGAGAAACTAAAAGCAATTGGGTGGGTGAAGCTTCAAGGAAGTCTCAGTCAAGGTATGGAAGGAACCTCAGGAATGCTCTCCACAGGGGGAGGGTGAAGAGAACACCGACTTACCTCCCCTCCTGGACAACTGCCTCACTGAGAGATGCTTCTTTGTTTACAGGTTCGAGCAGGTCTCCAGTAGGATCTATCAGAGCACTCTTGTAAATGGCACGAGATCTTTATGATTCTAGTTAATAATGTGATTGCACAATGACAACAATCAAGTATTAAAAACACACAAAGCAGTGAAACTGGCTCCGTTTGAGCAGCTTTGTTAAAAATCCCTTCGACCGACAGTGAGTCTCACCAGCGTGCAGTATACCCACGAAGTATTCTTTATACAGCTGTCCTCTGTCCCCATGGGAGGTTCTAGATTGAGACTGGGATGGCGATAGATAGATTTCTTCCTCTTATACTGTGTGTGCTTAGTCAGTCATGTCTGACTCTTGCAACCCTATGGACTGTAGCTGGCCAGGCTCCTCTGTCCACGGGGATTCTCCAGGCAAGAATACTGGAGTGAGTTGCCATGCCCTCCTCCAGGGGATCTTCCCGACCCAGGGATCGAACCTGTGTCTCCTGCGACTCCTGCATTGCAGGTGGATTCTTTACGGCTGAGCCACCCGGGAAGCCCAGATAGATAGATAGATAGATAGATAGATAGATAGATAGATAGATAGATAAACAGGAAGATAGGTAGATAAACGGAGATGATAGACCAGGTAGGTAGATAGATTTTAATTCCATAAGTGATTCTGGTGAGCTCCCCACTACTTGTCTTAAATGCTAAGTGGCTACATCACTCAACTGCCAGAATAAATCAATTCATGGTTTCTATGTAAGTAGGAACACACAATCCAAGACACACCTCAGGCTTTATTTCAGCCAGTTTATTCCTTTGTCCTCTTATTGAACATGTATCTTCCTTCAGATGCTCCACTTGGGGATGAACTTATGAAGAAGACAGCCCTGTCTTTTGGCGCGTGTGGCCTGGTCCAAAGGGTAGACACCCAGAGGAGCATGATAGCATACCCGGCACATGTGGGAAGGCGGGGGAGAGTGTTCATGGCAATAGAGAAAAGAGAAAACTCATTCTATCCTGAGAAACTGCAGAAGGATCCACAGAGGCGGGGACAATGGAGTTGGGACTCACTCAATGAGGAGGTTTTGCAAACTGGTGAGGGGGTGGCCATGATGGGGGTTCCACACAGAAGGGTCAGCATGTTTAATGATGTGTGTTTTGGGGGCATGCTGAAAAGTACAGGGTGGCCAGACTACAGTCTGTGAGAGAGAGGCGGGTGGGGAGAAGAGGCAGGAGGCGGAGCACGAGGGGCCGTGAGTTGGGGGGATACCAGGAACATGGTGCAGGGGTGACATCACAGGCAAAACCGGGATGGGGGCCCCTGGGAGCCTCCAATACTAGATGCTTCATTTGCCAAAAAAAAAAACCACTCAGAGCTTAAAATCCTCTGCCATACTTTTTCAAGTTATTCTCATGACCATATGAGATAATTAAATTCAATATTATAAGAGATGATTTTAATGAATTTTGTTGTTTCCCTTAAGAGTTCTATATTAAGCTTTGTGTAAAAAGCACCACTTATTAACCAAAATACTCAGAAAAGCAAATTACTGAATCACCTCCATGCTTTAATATTTAAGGTCATGGTCAGTTCAGAATGATCTGAAACTCACTCTGGTGTGTTTGTGTGTGCATGTTTGGAGGGGGGACTCAGGTGGACAGGACCTATTTCTCTGTGACTAAAAAGCAGGATGCCTCTGGTGAGTGGTGAGTCACATAATACGGCAATCAGAGCATAGGTGTCTAATAGTGGCTCTGACCCAGCCTCTCAGCACAGATACACAGCTGCTGCTGCTGCTAAGTCGCTTCAGTCGTGTCCGACTCTGTGCGACCCCATAGACGACAGCCCACCAGGCTCCCCCGTCCCTGGGATTCTCCAGGCAAGAACACTGGAGTGGGTTGCCATTGCCTTCTCCAATGCGTGAAAATGAAAAGTGAAAGTGAAGTCGCTCAGTCGTGTCCGACTCTTGGCGACCCCATGGACTGCAGCCCACCAGGCTCCTCCGTCCATGGGATTTTCCAGGCAAGAGTACTGGAGTGGGAGATACACAGTTAGGGATGGTTAAACTGTAGCTGTGCTCTTTGGGGTCTAATAATGCACCTTTTCTATTAGATAAAACTTGACAAGGGATGTTTAACATCTCTTAATAGTTAAAACCCACATGTAAAGTCTCACCAGAGAACATTTCGGCAGCTCTGGTGAATCGTTACTCAATATTTAATTTGCTAGGGAGACACTGGAGAAGGAAACAATCTTCCCAATTAGGAAGACTCTCCACACCGCCGTCTTCAATCAGGTCCACATACTCCCAGAGGACGGATTATAGAAAGCCAGGACTCAGCTTGCTGCGCTCCTCTCCTGCTGTGTCTCCCAGAAGCAGACCTTTGCCTCTTCTGCCCTAATCTTTCAGCTGTTTCCTCGGAGGCCTCTTCACCTGGCCAGCCTCACAGTTCACCTGGAAACAGATAATTCTCAAGCACAAATCCTCAGCTAGACGGGCCTACTCTTTGTGGGAAGAAAGAGGGAGGTGAGGAAGAAGAAGAGGGGAAGAGAGAGGAAGGGGTGAAGAGCTGGCTGCGGACTTCTGCAAGGTAGCGATTTCTATGAATAGATGTCTGTAACAGTCATTCTCATCTGGTTGCCCATTAGAATAGCCCGAGGAGCTTTTAAACAAATCCCAGTATCCAGGCTCCACTCCAGTGATGTGATCGAATTTGCCCAAGGTGGGGCCCAGCGATGGATATACTTTATGAGCTCTCCAGGCACTTCTGGATGGCCGCAGTGGAGAACTCTAATTCTTTAACTCTTTGGAGGACACAACAAATGTCCATGATGTGTCAGCTGCCGTTCAAGATGCTTAAAGACTGGGAAGAAAAGCCTGAAATGGGGGGTCATCTCAGAGAGACTACCAAGAGCTACAAAATTGTGAGGTGAGTTCTTTTATTGCTCCAAGACAAGGCAGGGCCTCGAGACCTGCCGGGAAGACACACTGAAGGTGGGATGTGTGCTGGGCCTTGAAACAAGAGCTGGGTTTTCGTCAGGTCCTCTCTCCTCATCCCCACAGCCACACCACAGTCTAGACCCTTCTCAGCGGATTTCACTTTTAGGGGGTTTCCTTTCCTGCTTGTCTCCTGTCTGTCCTGCCCAGGGTTATGCCTTGAAATCAGTCCTGTCTCACTGCTGTTCGTTGTTCGGTCTCTCAGTTGTGTCTAGCTCTTTGCAACCCCACTGACTACAGCACGCCAGGCTTCCCTGCCCTTCACTATCTCCCACTGTTTCACCAAGACTCTGCCCAAAACTTACTGGTAAAATAAAAGCCAAGCCTGCTTGACTTTTCCTGCTAGGCCTGAGGCCCCTTTATGAACTTCACAGCACTGGTCCCAACCCAAGCATTTTATCTATTCCTTCTTAACTTCTGCTTCCTCTGCTAGAATGAATTCCCATGATGACAAGCTCTGTTTCATTCATTCATACCCATACGGACTGGCATAGGGCCTGGCATAGAGTGAGTAACCAGGAAATATTTCCTGGATGTAAGGAAATAAGAGTAACTGAGGAACTTCCCTGGCAGTCTAGTAGCCAAGACTCCACCATCCAATGCGTGGGGTGTGGGTTCAATCCCTGGTCGGGCAACTAAGGTCCCACATGCCATAGAGGTATGGGCCATAATTAGGAAAGAAAAACAAAAAGAGTGACTGAATGGGAGGAGGAACAGCTATTCAAGGTGGGGAGAACAAGGGCAAGAAAAGGGAACATGCCTGTGTGTTTGTGTCTACAGAAGAGAGAGTAGGACAGCCCAAGGGGAACAGAGGGTACTTCAGAAATGATTAGCAAATCACGTACTGTCCGATAGGTCCTTATAGCGACAGATGTCAAGGCTTGAACTTCATACCTGTTAAGGTGTAAAAACTGCCCCAGGACTGAATGATCCAGGACTAGAAAAGGAAATCATGTTTCTAAAGCACAAAAAGTAGTGAGACATAATTTTAGTTACTGTATATAATCAGAAGATTAAATATTTGGAAAAAATAGGCTTATGTGAGGAAATTCAAACTAGTTTTGGGGAGATAGATAACTAGATGTTAGAGAATTATCTTCGATTATGCTATTATTCAGAGCTACTTATCAAAACGTTGCAGATACTTTATATCAAACAGTAGGAAAACCTGCCAATCTCTTTGAAACTATGGCTTCTCTTGACATATATATTAAAATTTAAATAAAGGAGAGTACTATTTCCCAGCACATTTTTTCAAATCTTATAGTGGCTCACAGGGAAGTATAGAATTTGAAAAGAATTAATGTGATGTAAGATCTTGTTGTGCACAGGTGTAAAAAGAGATGTAACCACGGCTATTCTGTGACCTTCTCTCTAACCACTATTTCACTGAAAGAAAATGAAAGGGTTGAATTCCCCAGTTGTCTAGAATAATGTCTCTGCACTTTATTTAAATACCACTTAAAATTATTTCATGCCACTTTTCATAATTTCTGTTAATGATCCTAATATTAGCACATTCTTCAAGTGAAAATTTTGAATACCTTTTTCATAGTGCTAACAAATTTCACTGGTGGACTCTATCAAAGAGCATTCTATTTTACAAATTGTCATAACTGTATGAATGTTTATGAAAAAAACCACTTCAACTATCTTTTTTCTTACCCATGTACTGACTTTTGGAAAAGGGAATGGCAACCCACTCCAGAATTCTTGCCTGGAGAATTCCATGGACAGAGGAGTCTGGCAGACTATGGTCCACGGGGTTGCAAGAGTTGGACACGACTGAGTGATTCACAAACACACGCACGCACACACACACACACACACAGACTTCTACCAAATAAAGTGTATAGGCAGAAGGTCATCTTTGACCCTGGTGTTTAAAAAAGAATTTCCTTTTGGAAAAATTGCCCTGCACTTATTAAATGACGGGGCTTCTCAGGTGGTGCAGAATCCACCTGCCAATCCAGGAGAAGCTGAAGACTTAGGTTCAATTCCTGGGAAGATTTCCTGGAGCAGGAAATGGCAACCCACTCCAGAATTCTTGCCTGGAGAATTCCATAGACAGAGGAGCCTGGCGGGCTACAGGCCATGTGGTCACAAAGAGTCGGACACTGAACACACACACTTAAATGACATTTGACTTATTTTTAAAATATTTATCATGTGCATACTGCATCCCAGGTATTGTACTTGATGCTATGGAAGACATAAAATGAAGAATTCTCACTCTCAAAGCAAAATGAACAGAATGCATACTGCTAATGAATAATGCTAAATGACAGCATAAATTTTGATAATGTCAAAAAGGGTTGGACTCAGGTTTATAAATCAACTATTTATTGAGTAAACTCTTACTTAGTCTTGGTTTCCTCATGTATAACTTAGAGAAAATAACATTTACTTACAACCGGATTGCAAGAATTAATAATAACAGTTCAGTTCAGTCACTCAGTCGTGTCCAACTCTTTGCAACTCCATGACGGCAGAACGCCAGGCCTCCCTGTCCATCACCAACACCCAGAGCTTGTTCAAACTCATCCAACCATCTCATCCTCTGCCCTCCCTTTTCCCTCCTGCCTTCAATCTTTCCCAGCATCAGGGTCTTTTCCAAAGAGTCAGTTCTTCACATCAAGTGGCCAAAGTATTGGAGTTTCAGCTTCAGCATCAGTCCTTCCAATGAATATTCAGGACTGATTTCCTTTAGGATCGACTGGTTTGATCTCCTTGCAGTCCAAGGGACTCTCAAGCATCTTCTCTAACACCACAGTTCAAATTAATTATATAACCTATATAAAATAATTAAGTTGGTGCCTACAACACAATAGGCATTTAAAAAAAGTAAGCTCCCTTCCTTTGAAGACATTTGACATTTAGTTAAATAGGATTTGCCTTTGTTTTATATGTTCTTGATATCTGACTTATAAAACAGAACTCTGAAATTAACTTTTTACATATAAAATCCCCGTCATCAATCTTTAATAATTCATGTGAAATGTTAGTTTGGATAAATAAAATCTGCACATTGCTCCTAATCTCATAGATGTAATTGAATCCCACTCATTTCCAAAGCAGGTTTGAGTCCTAGCTCCCTTTCCTTCCTTATTTCATCTGATAGTGATGTTAATGAGCAGAGAAGTGCCCCAAAGCCTAGAAACAAGGAACAAGAAGAGAAATCCTGGACAGAACTGACTCAAATATTTAATTTCTAAAGAATCAAGCATCGATATTTATACAAGTGAATAGTTTGCTAGTTCCTTTAAATGACTTCTATATTGGGAAACAGGAAGTTGAGAAGAATTCAGTTAAGAATAAGATGATAATGGACAGCAAAAATGAGAATGAAGGAAATTTAACAGTGACCCTCAAATCTGAGTTATACACTTTGCAACTAGGCGTCCCCAGGAGAACCTATAGTTAATACAACTGAGAAATGCTGCCATTTGTATTCCATCTCAGGAATTCACAATATATAATAGCACAGGCTAGAATTTACATGTCCATTTTACTAGCATGTTTAAAAATCTGCTTAACATTGTTAAACTCAGCAATTCTCAAAACTGTCCAAATACTAAATTCTGTGTTTCTGCATGTGGTTGTGAGCACAGGAAGGGGAAGGGGTGAGACTTTATTAATATTCTGTGGAATTAATAAGCAATGTCATATAATTTAGAAAATGTTAGATTATTGATTTCTCCTGTCTGCCACCAAAATGTATCCTTGCTGGTTCTTTGTGTCTTCTTCACCCAAGAAAACCATTTGATGAGAATTCCTGTTTTATCTTATAGATATAGAAATATTAGAATTTGTTTTGCCTTTGGAAAGATGAGTGGTTGCAAAGGAAACAAACTCTCAGAACTAATATCAGTGATCTGAAAAACAAAAAACTAAAACAAAACCCAAAACTTTGTTTTAGAAACCAAGACTTTGTTCTGCTTCTGCCAAGAAACTCTTAAACCAAGTCTGCCAGTTCATTCTTGAGAGGCCAAAGTTATTGTACAATTAGAGTTAAAAACTACTAAAATGACTCTTTTAGAGTACTTTTATGTTTTAACACAAATCTATTTTTCCATTTGGCATTTTTGTTTTAAAAGACAGGAATTTCTATAATAATATTGGCATTTTGCAAACAGATGTTCCAAAAAGCAGATTACTTATATTTTAATCTCTCCCTTAGAAATAAGTCTTTATATGAATCCTGGGTGCTCTTAGAAGTATTTATTTGATAAACTATGAAATGCTAAATAGCACCATAAATCATGATAAATTCAAAGGAAAATGCTATAAGTTTTATAGCTAATAAAATGTTCAATCAGATGGTAAAGAATCTGCCTGCAATGCAGGCAGACCCAGCTTCAATCCTCGGGTTGGGAAGATCCTCTGCAGAAGGGAATGGCCACCCACTCCAGTATTCTTGCCTGGAAAATTCCATGAACAGGGGAGCCTGGAGGGCTACAGTTCATGGGGTGGCAAAGAGTAGGACACGACTGAGTAACTAACACTTATATCAAGAGCATTTCAGAGAAGAAGAATGAATTTTTTTAATTAAAAAGGAAATATGTTCTATTTTTTATTGTTTGTTCCCCTACATCAAGGTTGATAATCAAAGAATCCACTCACAAGTGCATATATAAGTGTATATTATATTGTGCTATGCTTAGTCGCTCAGCCGTGTCTGACTCTTTGTGACCCCATGGACTGTAGCCTGCCAAGCTCCTCTGTCCATGAGGATTTTCCAGGCAAGAATACTGGAGTGGGTTGCCATGCCCTCCTCCAGAGGATGTTCCCAACCCAGTGATCAAACCCAGGTCTCCCGCATTGCAGGCAGATTCTTTACCATCTGAGCCACCAGGGAAGCCCAGGAATACTGGAGTGGGTAAGCCTCACCCTTCTCCAGGGGATCATCTCAACCCAGGAATTGAACCGGGGCCTCCCGCCTTGTAGGTGGATTCTTCACCAGCTGAGCTACCAGGGAAGCACATATATTATATCATATATATGCAAATATATGCATGTATAATATGTAGATATATATATGTATATAACATTGTATTTCTAAAAAGTGTCATGGTTAACAGAATTATAAATACTAAGACAAGACATCATTAAAGCAGGGGATTAGAGGGGAAAGTTTTAATTGCACCAGATAGTTTTCAAACAGACAAATGTCCTAGAAAGCATTCATCTTAAAACAAATTAATTCACATAAATATTTGCTCCATTAGGTAACCATTCTCCTGCATCACCTTCTTCAGTTCTTCAGGAACTTAGTGATAACAGGCTGAGTGTGAAGGTAAATTCTCCTACGGAAGTTTTGAACCAGTTAGAAATGAAATGTCTTTGTGCCTACATTTTCTTATATAACAGCCTGGCCTTTACCTAATTTATTTCAGTGCTTAGGGGTATGTTTCTCTGGGCCTGGTCTTATCTCCATCTGTGTTGAAAAGATTTTCAGGAAGCATTTGAAAATCTCCTTTTTCTCTACTATACCACAGGGTCTCCCACGAGGTGTGTGGAGAAAAAACAGGATAGCATTAGTTGCTCTCGGGTTCACTAGGCTGAACTAAACAAAGCATATGCAAAATAGAAAAGATTCTAAATTGGCAGTAAAAAACAAGCAAATAATCCGGCATTATCTCAAATCCACGCTTACTAAGGAATTATGTATGTGTGTATGTGTATATATACCTTTGACTGTATTAAAAAGTCATCATAAACAGTTACTAAGACTAGTGGGTCACACAGAGGTGTTTCAAACCCAACAATTTCAAGATGGAACTCATTATTTTTCCCTTAAAATTCCTCTTGTGTTCCTACAGTACAGGACTATGGCTTAGTTTCTCAAAACTAGAATCCTCAGAGATTTTCTAGTTTTGCCTGCCGTATCCACTCATCACACTCTACTGATCTGTACCAAGCCATCCCTCAATCCTACCCCCATGGTACCACCCACATCAGTTTCCAATCACACTCTTGGGACAGCCACCCGACTGGCCTCTGCTGCAACTGCTGCCTTTCCACACCACCACTGCACGGCTTGAGCCGCCCTACTAGAGCATTTATTTGTTCATCAAGCAGACCTGCTTCAGTTTTTCTGATGGTTCTTTCAACAACCAGCATGCATTCAACATTGCCGTAATCCAGCCATTGTTAACAAAACCTTTACATGTGTTATCTTATTTCTCTTCATGACAATCCTATGTGATGGGCACAAATTATTATTGGCACTTATAGATGAGCAAATCAATGCATACAGATTTTATATAGCTTGTTCATGGTCACTGGGAGAGCAGACGGCAGAACCAACGTCCATCTCAGATTATCAGACACTCTTGACGGCTCCATTATAAACCTTCCTTCAATCTGGTTCCCAAACAACCCTCCAGTCCTTTTTGCAAGGAGATCATAGACTATGAACCTCTCACATTCAGGGATTGTACATCAAGGATCAGAAGACCTTCAGCCACTGAATAGGATGTAAGATGAGGGCTTAGGGCTCTCGGCCATCTGCCCTCCAAATGAGTGTGCCTCTTTCGACACACATGGTCACAGAAATATCTCGATTCCAAGCAAGGAAAAATTAGTTCACACGCGCTACAGAACTTCTTATACTACTCTGCCCCCCGCAAAATGCAGAATCAGATTTCAAGCCATTGCTTTTCAGAGGTTAATCACACACAACTAATCAGCTTTGCCTCAGCATCTCTCTCCACAAATCATTCATTCATGACAGTCATTTGATGAAGGCCAGGCAGAGAGGAAGGCAAGGAACACAAGTGCAGGGACAGAGCAATGTGGACTGAAGATGTGATCACAGGCTTGTTTTTATAAAAACGACCATCCTTCTGAGTTGTTACAGAATTTACATGAAGAGATAGTCATATGAAAAGGAAAAAAAAGAAGAAAAGGTTAGATATTGTTAAGGCTGCCCTGACATATTCCACATACACTGTTTGATAAATATTTTATTGTTATTCCAGGAAAAGCTTTTAAAGGAATACATAAGCCAGCAATTATGGGGAAGGGATGTCTCCTGCTCAGAGATAGTAGGAATGTCAATTCTTGCTGCTGAGGAGAGGGTGAACACACTCACCCCTGGCAGACTTGCTGAAATGAACATTTATTCATCGAAAGAGCCAGAAGTCCCAGGCAGCCATCCTTTCATATTTGTTAATTATAGAAAAAAAAAACACACACAAATATCTCTAATGCAGCCTCTGTGTGATCTGAATAAATCAGAGGCACTCAGCTCATGTGTAGTAATTGTTGCGCTTTTTTTCTAACAATTATCCAAATCCCAACACAGAAAGCCTTTCTGGAAGAAAGCCTGACTCCTTAGAGCTGATGGTCCAATCGACAGGACTGGTCTTCAGCTCTTAACTGCTGGCCTCTGTAATCAGGGCCTGAACCCATCTCTGATGGGAAAAATTTAGGCAGACAACATCATTATCTTGTTTAAATTAAATGGGAGAAATTGCAGTATTCCAAGTTAATTGGGTATTTTGGTATGATGTTAAAGATATTTTGAGGGTTTTTTCTTTTTGGCCGCTTACCAGTACCATCTCAAATGCCTTCCTTATAGTCAATACAATTTATTGAAAGGGGGTGTGTGTGTGTGTGAGAGAGAGAAATGAATGTTCACATTGCCCTCCTATAAGACAGGCTGCTTACATCATCGTGAAATTACCAAGAAAAGTGATCAGTAGCAGCCAATTCACCATTATAAGAAAGAAGTTATTTCTGAAATATTTAAAAAATGTTACTTAAAATCCTGTTATTCCACTCATAGGTATACATATCCAAATCTGAGATTCCACCTAAAATTTGAAATGATATAGAAATTGCAGCTTTAAAAGTCACTTGACACAGTGCATAAATATTCTTAAACATGTCAGGAGCAGAGGTATTTTACGAATGGCATTTAAAACCATAATGAAGTATAAAATTGTGACAACACTTATCCTCCTAAGCTATGGTTAGCCAAAAAGTAAATCATAACCTTTAGCAAATTTTTAAACCTACAAAAAGTCTGCTACAGTAGTTTCTTTCTTTTTCGTAAATGGCCTTTAAATAAATACATGAGTCAGTTAAGAAAAGCATTTGCTTGAATTAAAGTGATAATTCTGCCAGGACATCAGTATAATTAATTGTGGGTGGCAGGAGTTTTAAACGAGGTTAAATTAGGGATTTTGGTTTATTTATTTATTTTTTACTCACTCTCCTGCTGTAACTAGAAAAGTTTTTGGTTGATCTTGAAATTGTGACTTGTCATGGAATATCATATCTATATGCTTTTATGATAAGCACTATGGCAAATTTTTTTCATGATCAAGATGGGGGAAGAATGCATATGCATCAACCCAGGCTCTTCCTCACTACTACCACTACTATTACTACCGCTACTATACACACAGGCGCGCGCACACACACACACACACACACACACACCCTAATATGTGTTTCTTTCACAACCCTCAATGTTCATCCCAAATCATGTAGTGTCCCAATTTATTTCCATGCTTTCCATGTCAAATACAAAATTATCTTACAGAGTTTTACTCCTGGTAAGTGATTTCACAAAAGATCTCAAAACACTCTGTCTTCAAAATTTTCTGCTTGCCTGCAATAACTGTGCCAAGCCCTGAAACAGCTACATTTCATAAACATGTTTTCCAAAAAAATGGGGGGGGGGTGTCTTACTGTGTACAATGTGTCTCACATGGGGTATTATTCTCTTAGCAGAGCTGACCGCATCTCAGGAGCTATAGGCGTTGCTGTAAAACGGCCACCAGCAGAGGAACTGAACTAATACCCTTCAGGAGGCAGAGGATCCATAACACAGTAGGGAGAATTCTGCCTTAAGTATCAGTAACCCTGAAATAGGAAGTAATCCCATAGTGTCTATCATCTAAAAGTTCAATATAGCAAAGGCAAGAGAAAAAGTTCTGCCTGAGAAGCAGTTTTATGCTAATCACTTGATTGGCATTAGAATACTTCTGAAGTCATGCATGTCTAGCTGTCAAGTAAAGACGTTAAAACCCAACACATTATTAAAAGGTGCGTGATGCCTGTACTCTGAATTTAAAATATTGGACGATCCTAAGACATTTCCTACATTGCATCTAACATGAAGACTAAGCATCGGACACAAGATTTCTTCTACTGTGACGCTCTACATCTTGTAACAGTGAAAAAACATTTTTGTTCGGCTCATTAACACCATCTACCTTTTTTGCCCCCACCTCCTGCCCTTAGTACTAGTTTTATCATTCACTACATGCCCTTTTCACCCACTGTTCTGAGCACAAAAGAATCAAATAGCACACAAGCCTGCAGCCGAAATAACAGTGCAGTCTTCCAAAAGGTGAATGTGGAATTACAATCCGCGTTCCCAATTCCTGAACTTGAAAGCAAACACTAATTGCTTTGTGGACAATGCAGCAGGGTTAACGCATTGTATAGCTCCCGGTCCTGAACCTTTCCGGGCAGAATAAGACCCACAAATAGGCAAACCTTCCGCAGCAAAGGATGGAGACAGCAAACGAGCCCCAGAGGCTGTGAAGAAGGACATGCTTGCTTTACCTACCGGTATTGTCCATGTCTCAGGAGGGACGAGTTCTGGAGCCTGGCAGCTAGGAAGCCTGGCTCCTCTCCTGGCTAACGAAGCACCCTGCCCTTCTGCTGATGATCAGCCCTTGCTGGCACACAGACCACACTTCATGCACTGTCTGCAGGAGACACCGCCAGGAAATTTATATCTCCAAGGATGACAAACAGCCATTAGCTCCATTACGGGCTGATTAAGAGCGACCGAGCCTATCAAGTGGGGACTTGAATCCACTGGGGTGTTCACCTCTGTTCCAAGCAAGGGAGGGAAAAAAAAAAAAAATCACTGCAATGTGGAGTGTATTGCACATTTCCGAAAAGCAGTGCACACACTACGCAGAGCACAGTGCTTTTCCAAAAGATGCCAGAGCAAACGTGAATAGGAAGGGGCACAGATAATTAAAAGGTAAAAAGAAATCTTAAAAAAAAAATGCAATAAATTTCCTTCGTGGGGGACTCATCTAAACCTGGTCCAGCCTTTATCACCGACATCACTGGATGACTGGGCAACTTTTCCATTTAGAATTTTAAAGTTTATTTTCGGTTATTGTTGTTGCTGTTGGGGGTTGGCAAGGAACAGCAGATCCAGCATTCTAAAATAAAGGCTATCTGTACTAGTTCTGCTCTGCATACGTGCTAATAAGGTAAGTATTTTCATTTCATTTTGGTTATGTTTTCGTGTTCCTATTTCTGGTCAGAATTTCTGCCCACCTGTGTTAACAGAGAAATTCAAAGGGATCTCCCTAAATGTCACTAACAACAGAAGAAATAATTGTCAAAAGATGCCAGGGGAATCCTATAGTCTGTTACAATCTGTAGCCATCAAAGTAACAGAAATTTGACGATCAAGAAAAATGCAGTTACTAACACAAGAAAGTCCATCTCACTCCTTTTCTTTAATTTGGCTATATAAAGATGACCCTCAAAGCCACCAGACACGGCACTGCTTCCTCCAGGGTCAGGGTCTAAAATGGACGGAGTGCTGAAGCGACCACGGGCCATGCCCTGAGGCTGTTGTATTAGAATCTGGGGAGAGCACAATTCTGTTTGCTGTATTTTCTCAGCTATAGGAAAAAACTAGAATGGCCTCATTTAACCTATGAAACAATGACTCCATAGTATAGTAAGGCTCTACAGGTTCTTTATTTTCACAAGTTTTCAAAAAGCAGTTGGAGTGTTATCAAACCGCCTGTATTGTTAAATTTTAAAAAGCAATTCATTTATTTAGTATTTCTTGATGCCACTAGAATTCCTAGCAACAAACAAGTTGCAAATTATTTACAATCTGGGATTCTATTTCCACAGTTTCTAAGTATTTTTGTTTTTAATGTCACCAAACTTACTTATAGATTTGAGGTTTCTGTACTGTTTAGGTGATATACTTCATTTGTGATAGAACATATATTTTCCTCAAAGAAAAGTTGCATTTCTCAGTGATTTTACCCTGAGATTTTTATCCCCTTTATTTTAATTCTGTCACACTAATTGGAGGATATATCACTAGATTAATTTCAGAAAACCATTCTTCATATGTTTTTGAAAATTGCTTTGATCCCAGAAGACTCAAATCACTGTGGCTTCCATAACTCATCTACCTGCCCTGATTAAGACTGTCAACTATCCAGAATGAGTGTTGTCTGTAGAAAATCTAGGGCAAACTAACCATTAAAAAAAGAAGAAGAGTTAGGGAAATACAAAAGCTAAATGAGAGAGAAGGTATATTACGAAGTTTGAGATTTTGGTGAGGAATAGCTCAGAAGTGTCATCGATTCGTCATGCATGCTAACTGATAGGAATATATTCATATTAACTCTCAGGCTTCCCTGGGTGGCTCAGTGGTAAAGAATCTGCCTGCAATGCAAAAGATGTGGGTTCAATCCCTTGATCGGGAATATCCCCTGGGGCAGGAAATGGCAACCCACTCCTGTATTCTTGCCTGGGCATTCTTGAATGGACAGAGAAACCTGGAGGGCTGCAGTCCATGGGGTCACAAAAAGAGTGGGAGACAACTTAGGAACCAAACAACAAGGCATAAACATATAAGTATGTACAACCTAATCACTTTGCTATATACCCGACACTAGCACAACACGATAACTCAACTATACTTTATTGAAAAATAAATTTTTTTTTAAAGTTTGTTTTGTTGGTTATTTGAAAAACACTTTTTCTTGTAAACACTGATTAGGTTCTAAGAACAGACTATTAAACTCTGTTTAGCTCATAATGTGGTTTACATAAGATCCCACAATCTCTTATACACAATGATAAAGTCCAGAAAGTTCTGAAAATCTTAATTGTTTTTAAAGTTTGGCTCCAAAATGCACTTGGGGTCACAACTGACTGGGCTATTTAAAAACTTTACAAACCCCACTTAGAGTGAATAACATATTTTGCTTCAGAAAATTTAATGTTACAGGTATGGCAATCTGTCCAGACACTGCTGGGGATGATATATAATATATAACATATGTTATATGCATTCTCCTACCTTTTTAAAATGTAAAAATTTTGAATTTGGAAACACACCTGATTCCAAGGGTTTCAGATGAGGAACTATGGTCCTTCACTACATTTTTGCAATTTAAAATAGTAGAAAATAACCTTTTCTACTATCTTACTCCAGGATTATCTTCCTTATTTAGGAGCTCACAGTCTCCCTCCCTCACCTGCTACGTGCTTGATCCTCTCTAACTACTGATGTCATAAGAGATAAACAAGGGACAAGCAACATAGATGTCAAGAAATAATGAAACTAACGTTGCGTGACTATTAAGAATCAGGCCAATAGGGAAGTCTGGGGGAATACACGTGTACATATGGCCGAGTCTCTTTGCTATCCACCTGAAACTATCATGATATTGTTAACCAGCTATACTCCAATATAAAATAAAAAATTAAAACCGAAAACAAAAGCAAAACAAAAAACCAATCAGGCCATTTAAAAACTGCACCAATTGCTAACGACTCATCAGCTTCAGGTATCCCTGCTCTTGCCATCAGTACAAAACTGCCCTGACCCAGAATCAGAAGACGCCAGCTTAACAATGGAAAAGCACGGTGAATGGAACATTTTCCTCAAGCTCCAGAGAGAACCCAGTTGCTCCACTGATTTAATTCAGACCCACAATATGGTCTAGTTGGGAAACGCCCGAATACAAAGCAGGCCCTTTCTAATTGTCCTGAAGATACTGTATGGCATAGTAGCAGTATCAAAAGGAGTAATGCTACACATCAGGTTTTAAGATAGATTTAGTTCCTGTTTTTACTAACTGTCCCATTGTCTCTATTCCTCAGCTTTCTTAGAATCAGACTCATTTGTTTGAGCCCACTCATTTGTTGAGTGGTAATCTGGAGTACCTGCATCCAAAAAAAAAAAAAAAACCAACAACAAATCCCACCCTCCTTGCTCCCGCACTTGCAGAAAGAAGGTTATAGCCTACCTGCAGGGTTTTGTAAGAACTGTTTGCCTGAGATGGGTTGGGAGGTGTTTGTGACTCCAGGCCTGGACCGCCACCAATGGTATCCAGCACCTTCAAATGTATCGCCAAGCGATAACACCTGGTGATCACCTGGCTAGTATCACATCTTTGGCAAGAAAACAGAACAAGCTTCCCTGGTGGCTCAGTGGTAAAGAATCCACCTGCCGATGCTGGAGACAGGAGTTCGATCCCTGGCCTGGGAAGATCCCACAAGCCATGGAACAATGAAGTCCGTGCGCCAAAGCTCTGAGCTGGTGCAGAGTCAGAGCTCCACAGCAGTAAAAGCCGCCACAAAGAGAAGCCTGTACACCACAACTAGAGAAAAGACTGGGCAGCAACAGAGCCCAGCACAGCCGAAAATAAATAAATGCAATTGTTTTAAAATCAAACAAAACTCTATCAGCCTCTCTCTGTTTCCATTTCAAAGCTGTCTTGGTTTCCCAGAGAAGTTCTCTTTATTTGACATTATTTCTTCACCCGTCACCCAGTTTTATTGAGATATCATTGATAAAGCACTTAGTTTACAATGGACAGCATAATGCCATGCTGGGCTTATTCGCTCAGTCGTGTCCAACTCTTTGCAATACCCCATGGACTGCAGCCCACCAGGCTCCTCCGTCCATGCGGACTCTCCAGGCAAGAATACTGGAGTGCGTTGCCTTGCCCTCCTCCAGGGGATCTTCCTAACTCAGAGGTGGGACCCAGGTCTCCTGCATTGCCGGCAGGTTCTTTACCATCTGAGCCCCCAGGGAAGCCCACAGAATAATGACCTACACATACTGCAAAAGGATTATCACAATAAGTTTAACACCCATAATCTCATATAGATACAAAAGAAAAAAAAATGGTTTTTTTCCTGTGATAAGAACTTGTGATCCACTCTCTTACAACTTTCAAATACACCACACAGCCAGATTAATTATAGTCAAAGACTGTACTTTACCTCCCAGGACTTACTTATCTTATAACTGAAAGTTTGTACCTTTCATATTGTTTCATATTATTTCTCAACTTTCTCAGCAGGCACTTTCATGTGCTGGGGACATAGGGAAGAAATGGTGT
This sequence comes from Muntiacus reevesi, assembly GCF_963930625.1. Taxonomy (NCBI): domain Eukaryota; kingdom Metazoa; phylum Chordata; class Mammalia; order Artiodactyla; family Cervidae; genus Muntiacus; species Muntiacus reevesi. The sequence goes on from NC_089251.1 coordinate 178,184,958, forward strand.
CAACCACACTCTATTCTGACTGGAATGTGAGCCCAGGTGTACCAAGAGCTGTTCAAATAAAGACAGTGAAGAACTAGAAGCAGAAAGTCTTTTCCAGGAGGTCTAATAACTCCAGAACTATAGGCTTCAAATATGCTTTGGCTTTCAGGACTAATTGGGATCCTTCTCTACAATGTTAAACTTTGTTCCTTAGAACAGAAGAATTAGAGAAGAAATTTCCCAGGTCGTAATGCTGCTTGGCTCAGCAGATCTCTGGGACACTGTGGTCAGCCTGTCATCTCTTGATTCATCCAAAGAAAGAAGTACTGAAATATCAACTACCAATTAGGAAACAGTCAAGCTTGCTTCCAGTCCCTCCTGGAAATCTGTTCTGAAAAGATTCTTGCCACTGCTCTGACAAGAACAGCTGTGGGACACAGATAGTTTTGATGAATAAAGTGCTTGGATTTATAACTCTCCTAAGTACTAAACCCAATCCTTGAACTATTAAAAAAAAAAAAAAAAGTTCATAGGGTGAAGTTCTGCAACAGATATTATTTCCAGGAAGATTTGGGCAGAAAAACATTAGACATTTATCTAATGTTACATTATCTGGATTTTAGGACAATATTTACTTGACACATATATGTTTTTTATTATTCCTAACCATTCTCCTTTAGAGATTTCTCTTCTACTGTAAGGTGAGAGTGTGGGGAGGGGTCTTCTGAATGATTGTTAACTTTCGCTTTTCCTTCCTTATACATGATCCTTAGATTATGACTTCCATTCACACAAACTTTAATATCATCTAAATGCAGAGGACAGGGAACTTTTCAACAAACTTAGAACTTCAGCTGGCATCTAGACCTTGATGAGCAATAGCTGTTGCTATTCAGTCGCTAAGTCATGTCTGACTCTGCAACCCCATGGACTGCAGCACACCAGTCTTCCTATCCTTCACTGCCCCCTGGAGTTTGCTCAAACTCATGTCCATTGAGTCGGTGATGCCATCCAGTCATATCATTCTCTGTTGCCCCCCTCTCCTGCTGCCATCAATCTTTCCCAGCATCGGGTCTTTTCCAGTGAGTCAGCTCTTCACATCAGGTAGCCAAAGGATTGGAGCTTCGGCTTCAGCATTAGTCCATCCAATGAATATTCAAGGTTGATGAGCTATAACTACCAGATAATCTTCTGACAGTTTGGACTTTTGGTCCAGAACACCAAAGACATAGTAATGTGTCAAACATTAAATAGCTAAGTCGCAGCTGGACTGGAGAAGCCACATAACCATTTCCATGAATTAGAAAGGAGCGGAAAGCTCAAAGCACTGACAGCTTCCGCTGAGCCGTGCTGCGCTCAAGGGGCAAAAGCAGGGGCCGGAGGCCAGGCGCTTGGCTCCCTTGTGGGGATGGATCAAAAAGAGCTCCACTTGAGACAGGAGGGGTCAGAGTCAGGCTCTGCTTGAAAGGGGCTCCTTGACTCAAGAAAGAAAGTTTAAAAATGGCTGTTGACTTATTTCCAGAAGCCAAGACTTTATAAAGCTTGGGTGGGTGGAGAGAGGATAAACCCTCACAAGCAAGAACAAAATAAGCTTCATGCTGTCTCCCACAATATGAGATCTGCAATATCCCCTCAAAATAGAGCCGGAGCCCCCAAAGTCATTAGGAAGTGCTGACTCTAGACTGGAGGACCAGAGGAACGAGGTGGAGGCAACTTCACATCATAACACTATTAGAGAGGGAAAGAGTTGAAACCAAAACCAATGAGGCAAATAATTTTTAAAAAGACCTTCCACTCGAATGCACAAACTGAATTCCAAATATTTGGAATTCCAAAAATCCAAAATTTGACAAAGCAAGTAAATAAAATAACCAATAAAATATGATTTCAATATTAATAATATCAATGCCATGGAGGTCTCATAAAGATTTTTTTAATGACCCTGTTTATCAAAGAGACAGTGAAGGGATGACCTCTATCAAAAACAAATAGGAAAAGAAAACAGGTGGCTATGGGACAATAATAGATGGATACGGAAAATAACTTACAGGAAATCTTGGAAATGAAAGTGAGTCATGATACTCAGACCAACAGAGACTTCTTATCATCAATGGCAGGTGCCAGAAGACAAGAGGCTGAAAGAAAATAAATGTCAACGTTGAATTGTACACCCAGCTTTACTACTGCTCGTGACTAAAACATTGATACATTCCTAGATACAGACACAGAAACTAAAAATTACTAAAAGGATGCAATTTAGTGAGATGAAAAGTCAACCCAGAGAGAAGGAACAGGATAAAAAAAATAAAGAGTAATAAACCGATAATGTGTATTTGCATATTTAAATAACTATTGATTATGAAACAGTAATTTTATAATTCACAAAACATCTGCAAAACAGAAGTCAAACAGGATGAACATAACAAAATAAGGGGAGATGTTTCATGAGACCTTAAAGTGTGAAAAGAAAAGAGAAACAGTGAATAACTTTAGATTTAAATTTTAAATTGGTAGATAAATTTGTAGTTATATATGTTTTGTAAAAATTAGGAAAAACCACTAAAAGAACAGAAATAGTTTGGTTACTTAGCTCAAATCTCTAAAATCAACTGAATTGCACACTGGGGAGGTACAAAGTGGTCCCACTGTTTTGAAGGAAGAAAATACTAAAACGTCTATTAACATTGCTTTTTGTATAAAAGATAAACTATAAAGCTATAATGATATTTAATATACAGATTTTCTTGGCACTTTCACTTTTCTGTATGTCAGACTTGAAACATACTGTAAATAGTTCTATATAAAGTTGATGCAAATTTAGGAAATCAAATTCATAATTTGGTTTTAAAAGCCTTCAAATGAAAAATTTTAGTGGATTTTTAATTTGCTAACATATAATTGTGCAACACATACTGATTAGCTTTCAAGAATAACCAATGACAACAGGGGAGAAAGTCATTTACTAGCTGAATTTTGACCAAGATCTCCGCATGAAAAGTTGATGGGACTGAATCACGATTTAACAAGCTCAGTCAATGATGCACTTTTTCAACTCAGATATCTTTTCAACTCTGATTGCTGTTAAAGCCAGGAATCACAACAAACTCATTGAGAATCAAATAATGGACTTGCTAATTTCTTGAAGTATTAAACCAAGATTTTTAAAAAAATGATCCACACTCAATCATTGCCTTCATTGAAAATAAATAATTTTGTCCTTAAGACTTTTGCCTTATTAATAAATTTTTATTATTTCTGAAATATCAGTGATTTCACCTTGATTCTGGCCTTTAAAATGCTGTGTTTTAAATAAATAAATTAATTAATTAATTAAATGCTGTGTTTTTATGCTACATAATATACATGATATATCAGGATTAGTATAGAAGGCTAAAAAAACGTGTGTGTTAGTTGCTCAGTCATGTTCAGCTCTTTGCGACCTCACGGACTGTAGCCCATCCATGGAGTTCACCAGGCAAGAATACTGGGGCGTGGACTGCCATTTCCTCCTCCAGGGAATTTTCCTGACTCAGGCAGGAATCGAATCTGGGTCGTCTGCACTTCAGGCAGATTCTTTACCATCTGAGCCACCAGGCAATGAACATAACTTCTCAATTACTAAGCACACATACATTGAGAAAACATGCTAATTTTGTTCTGACTTAGATTACTATAGCACCCTGCTTGTCAGGCATCTGCAGCACAGACTCTGCCCCTGCAAATTCTGTGTGTTATTCCTAATTCTTCTCTTTGTTTGTTTTTTGACTTTGTTGTTGTTTGTTGTTGTTGTGTTTGATATCCTGCTGCTGTTACCATGCAAGAAATCTATATATCCTTTTCTCTCTGTTGGTCACTGAACTTCCAGATGCCTTTACTCTCCTATCACTCACTGGATCACTTTTATTTCTTCATTCAAGGAATTATGTCCTTCTCACCTTGTCTATATAAAACTTTCCCCAACAACCTAGGAGCACATGAAACTTGTGGCACTCTACTTTTGCAGATTACCACACAAATTATAATACTATTTGGCTTGCTTAGACTAATATTTTACTTAATTCATTTTTAATTCATTTTAAGTAAAGATACTGGATATAGTTCCATGTGCTATACAATAGGTCCTTGTTGGTTACCTATTTTATATACAGTGGTATGTATCAGTTAATCCCAAATTCCTAATTTATCCGTCCCTTTCCCATTTCACGTTTGGTAACCATAAGTGTGTTGTCTACGAAAAATTTCTTTTAAGGCTGCCGGTTTATGTCTCAATTTGCCTAATAAAATGTTTAAAGCTAATCTTTCATGCTTCACAAAAAAAGAAATCTCTTAGTCTTCAACAATACTCAACAGTGTTGATATGAAAATAAGCATGGTAGAATTTCTGCCTGAAAAGAGACATATGAGCCTCTTTCTAAATTCCAGGAGAGAGCTACCTTTAAAAATTATTTCTGAAGGGAGACTATCTTATAATCTATTAAGTTATAGCAGAATGATATATGCTTACCATTATGCAGATCGATGTATTTATCATTTTAAGGATTTTTAAAAATAGTTTTCAGGAACTTTCCACCTACTTTATTATGGCCAATTCTCAAAAAAAAATCACTGAATCGGCTGCAAAACAACCAGGTCATTGGAATGTAGAGGAAGACAACTGTCTGATCGGTACTGAGCAGTTGGCAAAAGACAGCTCCTGACTCCATCCATCAGCCAAAAGGGTGGCTTAAAGGGCAGTTACCAATGCTTGTGGATGCGCTGACTGTTATAAAAACAAGCAAACAAGAGGAAGAACTGACTCAGAATCTGCTCCAGCAATATACAGCCTCAAGTTCTGCCCATAATTCACCACTTAACTGAAAGCATGATGAGTGCCCCCTTCAACTAGAGAGCAAGTTCTCTCCAACTAACAGATGGCTGGCAGGTGCTGGCAGGTGGCTGGCGGGAGGCAGCCTGCCACCCAAACTGACAGAGATGATTGTCTTTGTCAGGCTTGCAGAAAGGGTCAGACTACTGTTTTCCTGGATTAGCAATCAAGGGCTATCAAGTCTAATAAAATCTGGCCCGCTAACATGATGCTTTGGCCAGATCAAACTCCAGAATCTAAGATAAGTCACATGGTCTCAGTTTGCCAAAGTCGCCACCACTCCCTATTGTCTTACACTGACTTGCACACACCTTTGTGACCTGTCTCTTGAAAGCATCTGTGTCTAAGCCAGCAGAATGGATTCATGACCTCTCAAATCCTTTCCTGAACCATAGTTTTGTAAAGAAAGGGTGGGATATTTCAGCTATTTATACAGCTTGGAGACGTGGATATGTTTCAGGCTAGATCTAAATGAGCTGTTCCTACAGGCTGGCACAGGAAACATCACTTTGCAACCAAAAAGTGTTCCTTCATGGGATACCTCTCTGGGATTCATGCAACAAAGTGCTTTGGGCTCTGCATGACTTAAATTAAATGGCTAACATTTCTTGAGTGATAAAGTGTTTCTTAACTTGCATAATTCCTTATTAAACATATTCTGATGACATCTACTGCAAGACAGAAAGGAGGGATCTGGTCATTCTTCCTCATAGCTCTGAAAAAACAGTACTAATGCTGCGCAATTATCTTTAGAATGAATACGTGACTAGGTAAGTGATGGGTAGAAATAAATACTGTGGTCCAGGCACATTCATTACACTAACAGGCGAATCCCACCATGCCTCAAAAGCACTGGTCACTTTTTTTCACTCAATCATCAAATTCTGCCTGATCTCTTTAAAGGGCCCAACAAAAATGTGGTCACCTCCTTCAAAAGTACACTTTGGCATCTATTAGTAAAGAGTTGGTAAGTACTGATATGTACTTAGTCTTCAGATCAATTGGGGCAATGATTCTTTTTCTCTATGCTCCTTCTATCTTCTCATCCAGGCCCTCATTGAGGAGAGCAGCAGATGACCTGAGTTTTTCATATAAACCCAGGACACCTAGAGCAAAGTGCTAAGTACACAAGGCGGTATCAATAAATGCCTGACTGATTGAGCTGGGGACTGTTCTCTGACTCTCCCCAATAACATAATTCTTCTAAGGGAGTGAGGGATAAGATCCCATCTGAGTTTAATTATTAGGGACTAGTCTCATGTGTTTACTACTTAACCCACTAAACTTGGCACAGAGAATAGTGAGAAACACCAGCCGTCTAAACAGTTCTAGAAGGACTCACTAGGACCACAGGAAACATCTCGCTGCAATCTTTGAGGTCTGGAAGGCCGAGTGATTCCTCCAAGTTACTTAGAAAAGTTTCTGGGAGCCATCGGATAAAAAAAAAAAAAGCAAGACAAGGAAGGGCACTGGATAACAATCAGGGTTTAACCAGGTTCTGAAGAGCAGCAGGGAAATGGGCCAAGACGAGGAGCCCATGCGGTTGTTCTTAGAAAAGAAATGAGCCATCCTATGATTGTCTGCTCTACCTGATTCATGGTGCTGCTTCCAACTTGCTCTCTCCATTGTCTTTTCGTCTGTATTAGCTTCCTGTTGCCACTGTAATAAATCACCACAAATTTAGTGGGTTATAACAACCTAAATTTATACATACAGTTCCAGGGGTCAGAAGGGTGAAACGAGGTTTTATGTGGCTGAAATTAAAGTGATGACTTGACTGGCCTTCTGGAGGCTCCAGGGGAGAAAGCACTCCTTGCCTCTTCCTTGGCTTGTGGCTGTGATCACTCTAATATTTATTTCTGCTGTCCCGTTGCCTTCTCCACGCCTGATCTTTTTGCCTCCCTATTATGAGGATCCTTGTGATTACACTGAGCTCAACTGAATAAATCAGGAAAATTTCCTCAACTCAAGATCCATAACTTAATCATGACTGCAAAGTCCCCATTGAGACTCAGGAGACCCGGGTTCAAAGTAAATTAGTTAAGTTTGATGATGAGTAGACTCTCTTACTACTTCTGCTTTATTGATTATGCCAAAACCTTTGACTGTGTGGATCACAACAAACTGTGGGAAATTCTGAAAAAGATGGGAATACCAGATCACCTTACCTGCCTCCTGAGAAACCTGTATGCAGGTCAAGAACCAACAGTTAGAACCGGACATGGAATAACAGATTGGTTCCAAATCAGGAAAGGGGTACGTCAAGGTTGTATGTTGTCACCCTGCTTATTTAACTTATATGCAGAGTACATCATGCGAAATGCAGTGCTGGATGAAACACAAGCTGGAATCAAGATTGCTGGGAGAAATATTAATAACCTCAGATATGCAGATGACACCACCCTTATGGCAGAAAACGAAGAAGAGCTAAAGAGTCTCTTAATGAAAGTGAAAGAGGAGAGTGAAAAAGTTGGTTTAAAACTCAACATGCAAAAAACAAAGATCATGGTATCCGATCCCATCACTTCATGGCAAATAGATGGGGAAACAATGAAAACAGTGAAAGATTTTATTTCTCTGGGCTCCAAAATCACTGAAGATGGTGGCTGCAGCCACAAAATTAAAAGACGCTTGCTCCCTGGAAGAAAAGCTATGACCAATCTAGACAGCATTTTAAAAAGCAGAGACGTTACTTTGTCAACAAAAGTTCATCTAGTCAAAGCCATAGTTTTTCCAGTAGTCATGTATGGATGTGAGAGTTGGACTATAAAGAAAGCTGAACGCCAAAGAATTGATGCTTTTAAACTGTGGTGTTGGAGAAGTCTCTTGAGAGTCCCTTGGACTTCAAGGAGATCAAACCAGTCAACCCTAAAGGAAATCAGTCCTGACTGTTCATTGGAAGGTCTGATGCTGAAGTTGAAACTCCAATACGCCACCATCAAGTTCTTGATGCGAAGAACTGACTCATTGGAAAAGACTGACACTGGGAAAGATTGAAGATAGGAGGAAAAGGGGATAACAGAGGATGACATGGTTGGATGGCATCACCGACTCAATGGACAGGAATTTGAGCAAGCTCTGGGAGTTGGTGATGGACAGGGAAGCCTAGCGTGCTGCAGTCCATGGGGTTGCAAAGAGTGGGACATGACTGAGTGGCTGAACTGAGACTCTCTTAACTTTATAGAATCTCTGCAAACTGGATAATTCTCAAACACACTCTTAAATTCTTTAAAGTAGTATTTTGAGCACCCCCAGGAGCCATCACTTGTATCATAAATAGTTGGAACATGGGAAACTTCCAAGGAATTTGAAAGGAACAAACTTCTAAGTGAGACTACCTACAACCCACCTATTCAGAAACAGGGTGGTGGGGGGGAGATACAGAATTAATGTTAAAATAGTAACATCAGCCTGCAATGATTCACCAGTGTGTTTATCTTTGGAGGGCTAAATTAAGTAGAACATTCTGGCAACATTCTTTTTCTTTATTCTAACAGCATTCTTTCTCTCTTTTAAAAACAAGAACAACAAAACAAGCTCTGGTCCTCTTCATGAAAGCCTTATGCAGGACTCTGTTCCTTTGAACTCTGGATAAAGTTTGAAACTTGTAATTTAAAATGTGAATGCCAAAATAACATACATGTGGAACTTCACAGTTAGCATTGCTTTTCATGATCCCCTGCGATGTCTGCTTTGGGCACACCTTACAGCTTGCTCTGTGAAAGTGTGAACTAAAAATATGTTGGCTCATCAGTCATTTGAGTCTGGAAACATTTAAATAATTAAGCTCGAAAGCCAGTCAGTACCACAGAATGCTATGACCCCAGAGATGTCCTGGGCCCTGAGGGTTCCACATCAAAAGATTAAAAAAATATCCCCCAGCCCCAAGTAAACGTGGCATAAAACCCCTCTATCTAGTAAATGTAGCACAAAACCATTTTCGTTTCGTGCCAAATAAAGTTAGAATATCAGAAGCCCATCACCGACTCTCCTTTTTTTTTTCCGCCTAATTACTTTCCTGTGTCACTTGACATCCTTACCCTCGTTCATGTATATTTCAGTGTCCATCATCTAATTGGACTTCTTACTGAGCGACATCATTCTTTGTCCGTCTATATTTTGCATCAAATGCGTCACACCTTATACAGGCTTCTAAATGTGTTCTTACTATAGGATTCTAAAATTGGCTTGCTTCTGAAAATCTGAATTGAAAATGTAACAGAAAAAAAGACCAGTTTTAGGAAGCTGTATGTTATTCTTAAAATCATTATGCAATAGTCTTCCTTTCAGAACTTCTTCCCCTCAGTCCCTAAATGATGTCTTTGCAAAGAAAGTCCGCTAAAACCAGCAGGCTGGAAGAAAAGAGCCCCAAGTCAAATGTCCCTACAGACAGAGTTCTCGCTACTGACAGCCTGGGGGATGGGAACACCCAGGGACCCGTGTTCTACTGTAGCGGCCCCAGCACAGGGTCCCTGCACCGGAGCAGGGGCCGAGCCTCACCTGCCCAGGAGTGCAGGCTGTCGGCACTAGATGGGTTGGCGGCTGGCTCCGGAGAAAGCCTGCATGCTGGTCTGCTGGATCTGCCAAGGCCAGTGCCGAGGCGGAAGCCCAGGCCTGCTCCCCAGCCATCATCATCAAGTCAAGGGCTTTTCCTACTTTCCTTCCCCCAAGACAGCACCCAGATCCACTTAGAAAAAAATTACGGGGGTTCCCCCTGATATTCATTGCTGCCCCGTTCACATAGCCAGGACATGGAAACAATCTAGAAGTCCATCAACCGAGGGATGGATAAAGAAGATGTGGTATATATATATATATATATATATATATATATATATATATAGTAGAATATTACTCAGCCATAAAAAGGAGCGAAATAATGCCATTTGCAGCAACATGGATGGACGCAGAGACTGTCATACAGAGTGAAAGAGGTCAGATAGAGAAATATTATATAATATTGATTATATGTGCAATCCAGGAAAATGGTACAGATGAACTTATTTGCAAAGCAGAAATAGTCACAGATGTAGAAAAGAAACTTACAGCTATCAAGTGGGGACGGAGGAGAGGGCTGAACTGGGAGATTGGGATCGACATATAAACGCTACTGTATATAAAATAGATAACTAATGAGACGCTACTGTATAGCACATGGAACTCTACTCAGTGAGACCTAAGTGGGAAGGAAATCTAAAACAGAGTAGATACATGCATATGCATAACTGATTCACTTTGCTGCACAAGCATGCATGTTAAGTTGCTTCAGTCGCGTCCAAACCTGTGTGACCCCATGGACAGTAGTTCTCCAGGCTCCTGTGTCCATGGGATTCTCCAGGGAAGAATACAGGAGTGGGTTGCCATGCCCTTCTCCAGCGGAATCTTCCCAACCCAAGGATCAAACCTGGGTCTCCTGCATTGCAGGCAGATTCTTTACCAACTGAGCCACCAGGGAAGCCCAGCAGAACTAACATAACATTGTAAAGCAATTCAGGTGCTGCTGCTGCTGCTAAGTCTCTTCAGTCGTGTCCGACTCTGTGCGACCCCATAGACGGCAGCCCACCAGGCTCCCCCGTCCCTGGGATTCTCCAGGCAAGAACACTGGAGTGGTTGCCATTTCCTTCTCCTGTGCATGAAAGTGAAAAGTGAAAGTGAAGTCACTCAGTCGTGTCTGACTCTTAGCGATCCCATGGACTGCAGCCCACCAGGCTCCGCCGTCCCTGAGATTTTCCAGGCAAGAACACTGGAGTGGGTTGCCATTTCCCTCTCCTGTGCATGAAAGTGAAAAGTGAAAGTGAAGTCGCTCAGTCGTGTCCGACTCTTAGCGACCCCATGGACTGCAGCCTACCAGGCTCCTCCGTCCATGGGATTTTCCAGGCACGAGTACTGGAGTGGGGTGCCATTGCCGTCTCCGTAAAGCAATTATACTCCAATCTAAAAAGAGAAGGGAATTAGGGGTGTTCAGTCTATGCCAACCCCTGTGTATTGTTTATATCCAAGTGAATATTTTCATCAGTTCTAAACACAGGCATTTGTGTTTGAATGGGATTTTCAGTTGGCACAGTCCTAGAAAGAGGGCAGCATTTCCCTGCCTTGTGACAGAGGGGTAATTGGAGAGGCCAAAGGGATCTGGGGCAGGGCTCCTCATGTCTGGGTCTGAGTGCGGCACTGGGGTCGCATCTGCCCTCCTCCTGGCCTCCCCCTGGGAAAGCCTTCACCCCATCTGGCCCTCACTGGTCCTGCACCAGAGGCCCTCGGAGATCACCGCTGAGTCCTTCCTGAACATATAGCCGCCTTGAGTCTGCGGCTTCTCTGTGGCCCGTACATGCTGCTCTGGGTGCCTGGAAAGTTTCTGTTTTTCTCACATGATTCTGGGCCAGGGAGAGACTGCCCCGGGCCCTGCTGGCCTCACCCGCTCATTCTCTGCTCTCGTGGGGCAGGAAGCTTGGTGACACACTCCAGCAAGTGGCCCAGGACACCAAGCAGATGTTTTGTTTTCTTTATCAGCAGGCTTTATGCAAGGTCCCTCCAGAGTGTTCCAAATGTGTCTCCATCTGTCAGCCTCAGTGATTATCCTCAAGGAATTCTTTCCAGGCTTTTATCTGATGCCAGGCCCAGGCTTTGGAAACTCAGAAGTCAAGAATTGACCTCACTGGCCTCTGCCTTCGGCTGTCACCCTTTCCTAAGGAAGTGAAGGCAGAATGCCCCAGCTGCCTGCACCAAAGGCGATGTTGCAAGGCACAAAGAGTTACAGGATAAGAGAAAAAAAAATCTGCTACTATTTCAAAATACTATCTCCAAAACACACATAAAATTAATATAAGAAATGCTGTCCTTGGTCTACAAATATGATGACATTGGCCAATCAGCCATAGGATATGGATGAGTTTTTCTGGGAGCAGGTATGGATTTGTTCCACTTTGTCCATGGCCTCAGCTCACCCACCTGGTCACATGCCCTAGCAAGATGCTCCCCTGGGTCCAGGGGACAGGATGAGGCCACACAATGGAACAAATGTATCCACCCACACCAAGACATCGTAACAGACTGTTCTCATGACCAGTCTCTCCCACAGTAACCTCAGCAAATAAGACACAAGGCTTTTTCTCTCTTAGATCTTCAGAAATAGCATATAAGACAGCTTGTTCCTATAACTGACAAAATAAGCAAACACACAAATAAGTACATAAACAGAAAGTCGCTGAGCTCCCAGAGTGCATGCACACCTAAAAGGCTTACTGAATGGTCTTTGCTTGGGCGTATCTCCTTCCTTTCTGTTTTCAACAGCGCCCAGTTGTGATCATAGATGCCTACTGACTGTGCAATCTGGAATACTGTAATTAGCTGTCTAACACCGATTTTCTATTAAGGCACATAAATAACATGAGGGAGGTGAAATGCCAGGCCCCTCTCGAATAGTGTCTTAAAATAACAGAAGGAAGCAACCACATGCTGATAGATGCTGGCTCCCAAAGTACATTTAAATTCAGAGACTGGCATTTGCTGCTGAACAGTTCAACCAGCTCATCAGGACTCGCGTGAAAACAACGATCCTATGAATGTGGGTCCTTCACCCTCAAAGTGGTGAGTTCCTGAAAGGCATCAGCAGCACGTGAAAAGTTTTATGACTATAAGACCAAATACAGGAAAGATGCCGCAGTAAAAATCAGGTTTGTAAAAGGCCTGTAGATGTCAATGAACATCAGCCCACCCCAAATTCCAATTCTTATGTGAATCTTATTTACTTTCAAATAAGTACATTTTCTTTAATCACTTAAATACTGGTAAGTAATTTTAAACTCTGTCACCATGAGTTTTAATTGTTGAGCACAGAGTTTTAGTAACTGTAATATTCTGAAATAACCTGGGCATGGTTATTATATTTTTAAATAGATTGTTGGATTAGGTTACAAACACTTTGCTTAGGAATTTCCCATCTACTTTGATGAGTGAGAGTCATTTGTATTTTCCCTTCTGGCTTCAGAATGAGCTGAGCTGTATTTCACTGTTTTCTGTAATATGAAATAGCTTGTCTAAGATTGGTATTAAGAGTTGAATTGTGTTCCCCAAATGCATATATTGAAGTTCTAACCCCTAGTACCTCAGAATATAACTGATTTGGCAATAGGACCTCTAAAGAGGTGATTAGGTTAAAATGAGGCCTTGAGGCCTTAATCCAATCTGACTAAAGTCCTTATAAGAAGAGGGGATTTGGACATAAAGAGACACCAGGAATGTTCACACATAGAAAAGGTCTTGTAAGGACAGAGCAAGAAGGTAGCCATCTGCAAGCCGAGGTTGAGAGGCTTTAGTATTAGTCGCTCAGTAGTGTCCGACTTTTTGCAACCCCATGGACTGTACCCCACCAGGCTCCTCTGTCCATGGGATTCTCTAGGCAAAAATACTGGAGTGGGTTGCCATTTCCTCCTCCAGGGGACCTTCCCAACTGTACATCAAGGAGACTTCATTAATGTGCCTTAGAGGATACCCCAGGTTAACCTGTTATAGAAAACTGCCTCTTGAGTCTTTGAATTCTATACCAATTCTACACCTCTGGTTGGCCGATTGCTTGTTTCTTTATTTAGGTTTTAAGGTGAATGACCTGGAGCTATTTGTTTCCATCAACCTGACCGAAAATCTAAAGGCACAGCTGAAATGTCTATTTTTCTTGCTATCCTCAGAAGAGACTGCTCCACATCTACTCTATGATTCTCATTCTTTTCAGCCTTAGAAGACATCAATTCTGCTCACACCTTTATCTTGGTCATCTAGCTTCCAGATTTGTGAGAAGATAAATTTATGTTTAAGACACCAGGTCTATGGTGTTTTGTTACAGCAGCCTTAGCAGACATACAATTAGAATGACTTGTTCCTTGAAAGTTGAGTTGAACTCACTAGGTAAAAGCTTTTGGGTCCAGGGAGACATTTTGATCACTGATTTAAATTAGTTAATAGTTTCAGGACTTTTCAATATTCTAGTTTTTCTTGAGCCAGTTTTGGCAAGTTAAATTTTTTAGGAACATGTATGTTTCACCTATTTTCAAGGATGTGTGTTCATTTGCTTAGTCATGTTCAACTCTTTGGGATTTCCAGGTGGCGCTAGTGGCAAAGAAACTGCCTGCCAAAGCTGGAGATGTAAGAGACAGGGGTTTGATCCCTGGGTCGGTCAGGAAGATCCCCTGAAGGAGGAAATGGCAGCCCACTCCAGTATTCTTGCCTGAAAAAATTCCATAGACAGAGCAGCCTGGCGGGCCATGGTCCATAGAGCTGCAGAGAGTTGGACATGACTGAAACACCTTGGCACGTCCAACTCTGCGACCCCATGGACTGTAGTCTGCCAGGCTCCCCTGTCCATGGAATTTTCCAGGCAAGAACACTGGAGTGGGTTGCCATTTTCTACTCCAAGGGATCTTCGTGACCCAGGGATCGAACCCATTTCTCTTGTGTCTCCTGCATTGGCAGGCAGATTCTTTACCACTCTACCACCTGGAAAGCCCATTTTCAAGGTTATAGAAATCAAACTGTTTATTCCACCCTCTTGCTACCTTTTAATCTGTGCAACCTCCATAGATATACCCCTTTTCATTTTTACGACTGTTTATTGGGTATTTCTTCTCTCCCTCATGGATATTCCCAGGTATGTCATTTCTATTAGTCTCTTCATGGAGTGAAACTTTGGTTTTATTGATCCTTGTATATTAGTTTCTGTTTCATGAATTCTCATATTTATCTTTATTATTTCCTTCCTTCTGCTTTCTTTGGGTTGATTCTGGGCAAGTCTTACTCTGAGAACTGACATTTGGGATATGTAGTATAAGTCAGTGGTTTTCAAACTCTGCTGTGCAAGACCCTGGGATATTCTTGGGAGGTAGGTGTCTCAGAGGCTGCCATCCAGGGTTCCTCTCTCCTACCCACTCCAGTTGCCACCAAGAAAGCTCAGCTGTTTTCATCAAAGTAACCCTGGGAACTCCCTGCTGGTCAAGTGGGTGGACTCCGCACCCACCGCAGGACGTGCAGGTTTGACTCCTGGTCAGGAAGTTAAGATCCCTCAAGCTACATGGCAAGGCCCCCCCAAAAAATCAGCTTTGCTCTACTTTTATCACTCTTACATGTAGAATTTCCATAAAATTGGGGGGGGGGACGGTTGCATCTTCTAAAAAAGAAGATCTTTTTTAAAAGTTTGAAAGCTACAGAAGAATTGAGACAAGGAAGTGTATTTCTAGTACTTATAAATACACATATTCCTATTGACAATGTAGTGAGTTAATATTAAAGTACCAATTTATAACTAGGGAAATCACCCCACGTTTGTCAATGCCAGAACCCTTCTAAATTGAGATCCTGTAATTCTATCTGTACTTGCAAGATCAATGACCTTAAGTATAAAAGGCTTTGGAAGATCCTTCACAGGCCAGCAGTGTTTAGAATCTGTGCTGAGTATTAGCTAATCTTTTACTCTAAATATCCCTTGAGGTAAAGTTCTATGAGATGGATGAAAGAACAGTATTTCTCAGTTTCAAAACAGACAATTTTCTTGCTTTCAAATATTTCATTAGTTTGCTGAATATGTCTATGAAAAACTCTCCCAGCTTTTTCCTCGACTCTAGACTTAATCTTTTAATCTTGCATGAGTTGTTAACAAGCTTTTGGTAAATTATCCTGTTGTAGATCAGTGCCATAAACAATGACAGATGAGTTAATAACATCAGATTGTATTTCTTAGTGTAAAAATTTGGATAACATTAAGTCATTTAATATATGCCTTTGATTCCACAAGCAGAAATAATTTATGGGCTTATCTATATGATTTGGCATAAATAGTCTATAAATGTTTCTCTTATGTCTGTATCTCATTTTATTGTTAAAAATTAATGTGATGGGTTCTTAGAAAAACAAGTTAAAAATTAAAATACTGTAGAACAGTACTGAGTCTTAGCTACAGCTCTTTTTTTACACTTGCAGATAAGTAACTTGATTTAAAATTAATAATAATTATCATGTCTTTCCACCATGGCAAATAGATGATCACCTGCCTTCATGCAATTGATATGGATTTCACAAACTAGGAACAGTAATTAGCTGAACCTGCTAGCTAATTACCATCAGGAGAAAAAAAGACTCAACAATAACAAAAATCTCAACTGCTGCTTTAGACAATCTTTAATATTGTAGTAATGGTGCTAAACACCATTAAATATGGGCATTCTTTGAGAGCTTGGGAGGAAGATATGTTTCAACTAAAGACTTCCCTGGTGGCTCAGATGGTAAAGAACCTGCCTGCAATGCAGGAGACCTGGGTTCGATCCCTAGGTTGGGAAGATCCCCTGGAGGAAGGCATGACAACCCACTCCAGTATTCTTGCCTGGGAAATCCCATGGACAGAGGATCCTGGCAGAGTATAGTCCATAGGGGTCGCAAACAGTCGGACATGACTGAGCAACTAAGCCACCACCACCATGTTTAAGCTAAAGAAGTACAATGGACCCATGGCAGGTCTCACAATTAGACAAACCACGGCTCCTCTGAGCTCTTTTATGCCCTTAAAATTACCCAAAATAAGAACTTCTTTTCCATTCTGTATAATGCAGAAGGCTCAGTTCTCATCCAAGCATATGATAAATGGGTTTCCAAGGTTTATGTTCTGTTTTAACAACAACGACAAAAAACAATCTGTCCTTTCCATG
Organism: Muntiacus reevesi; assembly: GCF_963930625.1. Taxonomy (NCBI): domain Eukaryota; kingdom Metazoa; phylum Chordata; class Mammalia; order Artiodactyla; family Cervidae; genus Muntiacus; species Muntiacus reevesi. The sequence continues at coordinate 178,201,485 of NC_089251.1, forward strand.
AAGTGCTAGCAGTCCCAGCTTAATGCCCTGCTGTTGGGCTCATCAAATATTCTGTACCTGCATAGCTGCCTTGCATCAAATTACATAAGAAGCCTCATTCTTCCACATCACTTTGGGGGCAGTCACTCGCATAGCTCATTCACTCATAATCATTTGTTGAGCACCTATGAGGTGTCAAGCCCGGTGACAATCAGGAAAGACTGTCCTCACGAAGCTTGCTTTCTAGTCCTGGCTGGGCTTCTTCAGGGTCCAGCATCCCCAAGACGATGCCTTCAGCCTCTGCACTGCCCCTGAGCTGCAGGGCGCCCCTGGAGCATCCTGCTTGGTACGGGCTCTAAGACTCTGATTCTGAATCCAATCCCCGCTCCCTAAGCCCGAGGTCAGCAGGGAACCTAGTTCCCTCTTCCCCATGCTTTGTCTTTGTCCTATCTGGTATCCCAGTTTCTACTTTAAACAGAGGTTTTTGCCTGGGCTAAATCATTCTCACCCTGACTTGAAAGTCAGCTTCCGATCCCTTCTTACTGGCTGGAATCCAGCTCCAGCAGACAGACCAGCTTCCTGACAAGGACCGCTTGGCAGCGCTTCCAAAGTCCCCCCGGCCCCCAACCCCTGTCCATTTCCCGTCACAAGGCTTTGCCTGTATCTGAGTGCAGATGAAGTTCTACCCAGCTGAGCCCCAGTCTCAGTCCCTGCAGCCCATTAAGATTCTTCCACTGGTTTCCCTCTGTGCCCGGGTCAAACACGGGAGCCTGGTTCTGCCCATCCACCCTGCCTTAATTGCTGATTAGAAACTCACAAGTTTCCCCTACTAGAGTTACGACAGCCAAGCCTCGAGAGCTGAGCTTCCTTCACGTGGACCAGACAGATCAGACTTTTGATGTTTGGAGGAGAAAGCCAGCGTCTTCCTTTCCGCAGCTCCCAGTCGTACGCTCTTCTCTCCCTTGGGGCTGGGGTCCTAGTCTTTACCACCTGTCCATTACTCGGTCCCAAAGAAAGAAGCTCCTCCCCCCAGCTCAGCCACACCCTCTCACCTTGGACTCACCCCTCCCAGGGAGCCGTGGTGGATATGATCATCTAGAGTCTGACAATCTCTGGGCCAGCAGTGCACACTTGCTCATTTCTTACGTTGAGAGGTAAAGATTGGCCAAGGCTTGTTGAATAATTGTATCAAACCCTATACATCGTTTGAACCTCTTAAGGCCTTCCAGGATGGACGAAACTCTGCCTTAGTGTCTCCAGGGAATATCATCAAGTAAAGCCAGCAGGTTCTGATGCCATAACTAGAGGTCACATGATGCTTCACTTGTGTCAGAACGAAACGCTTATTCCATTCTTTACCCTTCTCCCTCCAAAACTCAGGACTTGATCTTTCCTTTAAGTCGTAGCTGGGACCAACTTGTGTTGTACAAGAGAGGGATCCGGATGCCTCGTCCAGCACCCTGAGATTCAACCTCAAGTCACTTTTCCATTCATCTCTCTTCATATCTTGAATTTTCTGGTCCCAGCCATCATCACTTAACTGCTGTGAACCCAAAAGCTGATCCATCTGAACCCAAGTTCTAATAGTTGGCCCTGAGGCCAAACCCCTTTCTTAATTACGTCCTTATTACTGTAATTTCCAGAGCTGATAATTCCATTTTGCTAATTCTCCACCCAATGGTTTTAAATCTGAATCCAGAAGCATGTGTACTTAGCACATGTTAAATGCAAAATAATCATTAATTTGTCAATTGATTTAAAAATACCTGGGCTACTATAATAGATGGTAGGCATCAAACCCAGAGAAAGAGTAGCCAGAATTCACTCAAATAAGGACTTCTGGGATTCACTCAAGTGAGAACTAAAGGGCAAGGACTGTGTCTTTTTAAAAATTTATTTTATTGAAGTATAGCTGGTTTACAATGTTGCCTTAATTTCTACTGTACAGTGAAGTGATTCAGCACTTATACATTCTTTTTCATATTCTTCTCCATTGTGGTTTATCACAGGATTTCTTTTTTTTACTTTTTATTTTATATCTGAGTATAGTTGATTTAAAATGTTGGGTTAGTTTCAGGTGTACAACAAAGTGATTGAGCTATACATAAACATGTATCTATTCTTTTTCAACCTTTTCCCAATTAGATTGTTACAGAATATTGAGAAGAGTTCCCTGTGCTATTCAGTAGGTCCTTACTGGTTATCCATTTTAATATAGCAGTGTGTACAGGTTATTCCCAAACCTCTTAACTACTGAGTGAAGCTATATGCGGAATCCAAAAAAAAAAAAAAAAAAAAGATACAAATGAACTTATTTACAAAACAGAAATAGACTCACAAACTTAGAGAACCTATGGTTACCAGGATGGAAGGGAACGGGGGAGGGACAGTTAGGGATTGTGTGCTACTGATTGACTTTGGCCTCTCTACCTTGGCACCGTGCCTGGCACCCAGGATACTCTTTACAGAGTGAGAAAGGAATGGACTTACAGATGGCAGGCACTGTCAGAAGACTCCCTGAAGCTGCCTGTCTGTCTCCCTGCTGGCCCATTAGCTCTCCTCCTCCAGGATTTCCCACTGCCACGCAATGCCAAACTACTCTGACCCACAGCCACCTCCTCCGACCTTCCATCCTTCCGAGGATGTTAACTGTGAGCCAGAACCACTCTCTGCGGTTGGGGTCATAACCTCCGGAAGCTGTGTGCTGTCAGCCCCCTGAACTGACCGAAGCGCCATTGTAATGTGCATGCCTCCCACCTCACCTCCAGCCCCTCATTCCCACCCCGTTGCCGCAGCGCAGACGACTGGGCTGAGTCAAACTGTGCATGCCCGGTTGGCACCAGCAGCAATCCAACAGTCTCCCCCAGAGGGTCTTCTCTAGCCTCCATGGCTTCTATTTCTTCAATTGATCCTCATGGAACACAATTTCAGAAGATTTCAGGATTCTACTTTGCATCTTCTAAATGAATTTTCTTCTACATGACATTCCTATGGTGTCATATGCCAGACTGAACACTACAGATACGATTTTTTGGTAACAACCATCGATCTCCATCCACAAACACTGACTGAGAGCCAGCTAGGTTCCAGGTGCTTGTGACAGGCCAGCAGATAATAAACTTCTTGCTAGCAAGGGCAGGGTTTACTACTTTCCTCTCTGCATGCATGCTAAGTCTCTTCAGTCAAGTCCGCCACGCTATGGACTGCAGCCTGCCAGGCTCCTCTGTCCATGGGATTCTCCAGGCAAGAATACTGGAGTGGGTTGCATGCCCACGTCTCTTATGTGTCCTGCACTGGCAGGCAGGTTCTTCACCACAAGTGCCACCTGGAAAGCCAACTTTACTTTCTATCTCACAGCTATTACAGTGCTGGGCTCCTGCCCACAATCACTGTTACACGGAAAGGAAGACAGAAGACAACAGTCTGTTTCCCAAACAAAGTAGGAGCTGCAAGTAGGTGTGATGGCGTTACCTCCATATCACTGTTGCAAAGCTGGCACTGAGGGGGAAGGGACATCAGGTTACGGAATAACCAGAGCCCCATCAAGCTGTTTGAGGAAGCCTGCTTCCCTGGTGGCTCAGAGATTAAAGTGTCTGCCTGCAATACAGGAGACGCAGGTTCGATCCCTGGGTCGGGAAGATCCCCTGGAGAAGGAAATGGCAACCCACTCCAGTATTCTTGCCTGGGAAATCCCATGGACGGAGGAGCCTGGTGGCCTACAGTCCATGGGGTTGCAAAGAGTCGGACACGACTGAGCCATTTCACTTTCCTATCCCTCCTGTAAATTCTTATGTAAGCTGGGTCTAGGGAAATTACTGCAACTCAAAAAAATCAAGCCTTCTCAGCGAAATTCCTTTTCCAAATAAACAAGTTGAGGATGATAATAACAAGTTGAAGATGAATGATAGACTTCAACTCTCATCCTGAACCAACCCTAGAGCATACATAGGCTCCAGAAAGCCCAGCTCTGCCAACAGTTGTTCCCTTAGGATGGTCCTGGCTGTCAGAAGCCACTGACAGATCTATAGGCCGGATGCTGCTATGGAACATTGAATCTACAAAATGATCCATGATTGAAATCAAAACTTGCATGAGAAAAACATCCAAAAAGATCCATAACCATGTCTGATTATAGCTGATGGTACAGAGTGGCTCTCAGAAAGAAAAGACAACCCACCCTTCTCCAAGGAGCCCATTAATACCAAAGCATGGGGCTGCTTTGCTTGGAATGAGGCGCTTAGATGTTCAAGACTGCTATCTTTTTTCTGTGCAGGAGAAACTGCTTACAAAATATCCTCAACCCCTCATCCCAGGTTCTGAGTAAACTATTAAAAATAGTAGCTAACATTAGGATAGTTCCTCAGTGCCCTGTAGTGAGCTAAACTTATAACCCTCACAACAACTCTATGATGAAGGTACTATTATTAGACCCATTCTACAGATAAGAAAATTGAGTCAGAAAGATGTACCAGCTTACCTAGGATCACACAACTAGTATGGAGTACAGTACAGTCAGTATTTGAATAGAGGCAACTGGATGACAAAGCTCACACTTAACTATGATGCTCTCTGTGTTAAGCTCCATAGTAAAAATGTCTTTTATATCCTGCCAGTCTCTTTGGCTTCATTTGATTCACACTATAATCTCCTTGAGGTCAGGAATCATGTCTTTTAAAAATCTGTATCCACAATCTTTAGCAGTGTTTGAAATGTATTAAGTTTCCAATTCAATCAACACTTGAACCAGCAATCCTAGTCCTGGACACGTATCTGGAGAAAATCATAATCTGAAAAGACACATGTACCCCAAAGTTCACTACAGCACTATTACAACAGCCAGGACATGGAGGCAACCCAAGCGTCCGTCAGCAGAGGAATGGATATAGATGTCATACGATGGGGTATTACTCAGCCACAACAAATAGGGAGATAATGCCATGTGCAGCACCATGGATGGACCTGGAGATTGTCATTCTGAGCCAAGTCATACAAAGACCAACATCACATGATACTGCTTATATGTGGAATCTTAAAAAAAATGGTGCATACAAACTCACAAAACAGAAATAGAGTCATGGATGTATAAAACAAACTTATGGTTACCACGGAAAGGGGGATGAATAAATTGGGAGATTGGAATTGACGTATACACACCACTATATATAACATAGATAGCGAACAAGAACGTACTTCTAACAGCTACTCCATACTCTGTAATGATCTATATGGGGAAAGAATCTAAAAAAGAGTGGATTATCTACATACGTGTAAGCGATCCACTTTGCTGTGTAGCACAAGACATTGTAAATCAACTCTACTCCAATAAAAATTAATTAAAAAATAAAACTCTGCCATATGACCCAGCAATCCCACTCCTGGGCATACACACCGAGGAAACCAGATCTGAAAGAGACACGTGCACCCCAATGTTCATCGCAGCACTGTTTATAATAGCCAGGACATGGAAGCAACCTAGATGCCCATCAGCAGACGAATGGATAAGGAAGCTGTGGTACATATACACCATGGAATATTACTCAGCCATTAAAAAGAATTCATTTGAATCAGTTCTAATGAGATGGATGAAACTGGAGCCCATTATACAGAGTGAAGTAAGCCAGAAAGATAAACACCAATACAGTATACTAACACATATATACGGAATTTAGAAAGATGGTAACGATGGCCCTATATGCAGGGCAGAAGAAGAGACGCAGAAGTACAGAACAGACTTTGGGACTCTGTGGGAGAAGGCGAGGGTGGGATGTTCTGAGAGAACATTGAAACAAGTATACTATCAAGGGTGAAACAGATCACCAGCCCAGGTTGGATGCATGAGACAAGTGCTCAGGGCTGGTGCATTGGGATGACCCAAAGGGATGGGATGGGGAGGAAGGCGGGAGGGGGGATCGGGATGGGGAACACATGTAAATCCATGGCTGATTCATGTCAACATATGGCAAAAAACACTACAATATTGTAAAGTAATTAGCCTCCAACTAATAAAAATAAATGAAAAAAAAATTTTTTTAATCAACATTTGTTGAGTGAATGAATCAAGTTGTGTCACCACACAGATTTGTATCTACTGCTTTCTACCTTAGGCAGGATTCACTGCCTTCCAGTCAAGAGGTGCCTCTCAGCTGTGTTATCACCAGTTCCACAGTACTTGTATTCTATAGACCTCTTTACATAAGTTCTTGCCAAATTCCCTCCTTCTGTGATTAAGCAAAGTGCAAACATATCATTTCATCACTTGGCAACTTTAGGATAAATCTCTGAGAGTGTAAACCAATGTTCTACCAATCTCAAAAGTGAGAAAGGATTGTATTTTCTTTATAGATCGTTCTGTGCAGATATAATCTGAAGATAGCTGCTAGCATCCATTTCTGTAATCCACCTTTATATGATATGACAAGTGCTTTCATTAGCTCAATCACTGTTTAGTAAAAAAAAAAAAAAAATTCAATCTTCTCAACTCCTAGAGACAGAAGGATTGCAAAGGAATGTTCTCCATTGCTACTATGAGTCATGGTTGAATCATTGGTAACTAAGTCGCCCATATTTTGACTCTTATGGCTGTAAATAGATGATACAAAATTACATTCAAAGACAGGAACAGAAATTTACTAACTCCTAAGTTCTCTGAGTTTCATACTCAAAATAGAAAGAATCAGTACAGTGTTTCTAATTTAAGTGTGTGAATTCTGACTGCATGTTTTAAGTGCATCAGGGTTAGAAATTACAGTCTATGTATGTGAATAAACTATTATTTTTATACTTAAATTCTTTGTAGACTTTTCTCTTTTAATGCAGCCGAACCTTCAACAAATTTTGGCAAGGCTAATCATTTTCCTATGCCATTTCTGCCACTGCTAAATACATCAAATACCTATGTAAACAGTGCAAAATATTTTTATTTAGCTAAATAATTTAGAGAGCTGAACCCTGCCATATTTGGCAGGCATTTTTTGATTTTGCTTTTATTCCTAAATGTTGTATTGTAAGCACATACTCATGTCACTAAAACTGTTAATGAATATGAATAATATCCTATAATTTCTATCATTTGCTTACTTGTTATCCTATTCTTGAATATGAAGGATATTCAAGTTTTTTTTTTACTATTCTAAGTAACACTATGATGAATATCATCATACATCCATATCTGATCCTTCTTTGGTAAAAACTTGCAAGGAATCAAGTTGTTAAATAGAAGATAATGAATGTTCTTGAGGTTTTTCAGTCAACAGCCAAACTGTGTTCCAGTTACCTGCCATGGCATCAAATTACCTGCTTTCTCTACCCCTGCTGGTATCTACTGTCTGTATCTGATAATTAGAAATCTAATTTTATGTCATATTATGTTCTTTCTGTTTCCCTCTCTTTGTGGCTTATTTCTTAGTGCGTTGTTACTGTCGTTTGTGAGTGCACGGTCAGCGAAGAATCATGGGGATGGCATAAGCTTGGGCTGAGGTTCCACTTGCAGAAGGAGTTTGCTCTGGATTGTGCCAGTACCCCAGTGGAGTTCCAATCTGGAACAAATTTAAGTTATTTGTTTGGCTAAATAAGTGGCATAAATTCTAGGCCCAACTTACATGAGGATGGGACTATGGTTATAGTTATACTATGGTTACACTATAGTTATGGTTATACTATAATTATACTATGGTTATAAAATTTTATAGGTGGCCTTTTTCTATCCACAGTCTAAGAGGAAAAAGGTAAATTTCCTTGTGGGCTCAGTCACTCAGTCACTCAGATATGTCCAGCTCTTTGTAGCCCCATGGACTGCAGCCCACCAGGCTCCTCTGTCCATGGGATTTTCCAGGCAAGAATACTGCAGTGGGTTGCCATTTCCTCCTTTAGGGGATTTCCTGACCCAGGGATCAAAGTCGTGTCTCCTGCATTGGCAGATGGATTCTTTACCACTGAGCCACCTGGGAAGCCACTGTTAAGTTTCTTTATCCACTTTTAAATATATATACTTAAAAAAAATTTATTTTGGCCACACTCTATGGGCATGAGGGATCTTCCCCGAACAGGGATTGAACCCCTGCTTCCTGCAATGGAAGCTGAGTCTTAACCACCAGGGAAGCCCTCCTTATTCCTTTTAATGACAGTTTTTTCCCTCTAAATTTCCCTCCTACTAAGGGTAAAACTCTTTGTTTAGGATCTATGTGACACACCTAGGCATTAAAACCCAAGGCTCAGGTGCCAGTTCCTAGGAGACTGCCTTGCCATCCCCATGTCTAATTGTCTAGATAAACTGCATTCATTTAAAGGGGTCTCAGTGCTCCAGCAGACAAGGTGAGAAAGGCTTGTTACATTCATCTTCACACCCCACCCTTACTTTCCAGGTCAATGAGAAACATCAACTCAGTCAGTAGCAGGACACCAGATGACCTCACCTCTGTCCACCTGGAGACCAGAGAGATTCCCCCAAAGCCTTCAGATGCTGACAAAAGCCCTGAGGTCAGCAGTGGCTTGAGTGTCTGTTGATCATGGTGTCGTCCAACTCCCTCTGGCTTTGCCTCCATGACTTTGAAATGTCACCTTGACATTTAGAGGGATGTATCTCATTCTGGGCTTCCCTGGTGGCTCAGACAGTAAAGAATCCGCCTGCAATACAGGAGACCTGAGTTTGATCTCTGGGTCGGGAAGATCCCCTGGAGAAGGGAACGGCAACCCACTCCAGTATTCTTGCCTGGGAAATCCCATGGACAGAGGTGCCTGGTGGGTTACAGTCCATGGGGTCTCGAGAGTCGGACATGACTTAGTGACTAAAATCAACCAACCAACCATCTCATTCTGACTCCCTGACGGGTATTCAGGGTTATCTCTGCCATGTTGCCAGAAGTGGCCCCATCCATCATCTCTAGACCTCCTCTCACCACCCCCCTCCCACGCTCCAGAGTTGCTGGCATCCTGCTCACGGTTCTGTCTCTACTCCAAGCCGTCTCATCATCCTGGGCCCTGTCAGCATGGCTGTGGGTGATCCAACCAACATCTCAGCCTCTCAATTCCTTGAATTTCTCACTTTTAATGATGTTTATTTTCACCTTCTTTCAGTCACCTGCTACGGGCCTTTTCCACCCCACCAGTGACACCACCTTTACAAATGTGAATTTCATCATGTTCCTCTTGACCCACGATCTCTTATATTTCCAATTCTCTCATCTGGTTACTTCCTTGACATCTCCTCCAGTCTCCCCTCTCCTTCCTATTCAGTTTACATCCCAGAGTCCATACTTTACACTCTCCACCCACTTTGCCCAAACACGTTTCAGTGGCACCTGCCTGAACAGCAGCAAACTCAGAGGGATGCAACAGGCTGCCTTTTTCACACTTTCCCCCTTGAGCTTATTGGAAAACCCACATAAACTATGTAGATGGTGCCTCTTATATTCAAGTTCTGTATCTGTATCTAAACTGCTCAGCAAGGCTTTTAGATCTCCATAGTTCATTCTGTCTGCCATGATATACAACCATCATTGCAAAACTTCTCCAGGAAACTGTGACTCCCTCCACAGCCCTTGACAAAAGGACTGTCCTGCTTCATAGGAGAAACGGACGCCATCAGAGAACTCCTCAGCCTTCCTGCCACCAAATTTCTACCTTACCCCACCGTGGCAGGCAGGCAGCCTTGTAATGGTCTCATTTCCCAGGATTCACACTCCTGTACAGTCACCTTCCTTTGAGTGAGGGCTGGGCCAAATGACTCCATTGTAATGAACAGAGTTCAGCAGAAGTGACTGGATACATCACTTCTGAGGGTGATAACAAGGAGTGACCTTCACCTTGCTGGCTCTCTCTTGCTTTCTCTTGGGCTCACTCGGCCATGTCTCAAGCTGCCCTGGGCAGAGGCCGATGGGGCAGGAAACAGAGGGGTGGAGCGCCGGGCCAGGAACTGGGATCCTCAGTCCAAGGGCTCACCAAAGACAAAACCCTACCAACAGCCTGGAGAGCGAGCTTGAAAGTGAATCCTTTGTGAGTTGAGGGTGGAGATGCTACAGTCCTGGTACCTACCTGGATTGCAATTTCAGAGGCTCTCTGAGTCAGAGGACTCAGCTAAGATGCCTGGATTCCTGACCACAGACGTAATCACCGCATTGTTTGAGGCAGCTACACCTTGGTGTAATTTGTCGTCACACAGCAACAGACAAGGAATACACACGCCCACTCTGCCTTCCTGCCCTGCAGCAGTGGGAAAGGAGCGTCTCCCAGCCTGGGAACATTCCACCACCTGTGGGAGAGGCCCTTTTCCTCTCCCAGGTCCCAGTCTGTCCCCCACAAACCAGCTCCTCCTCCAAGATCACGCCTGACTTGTGGGCTCCGCCCGCCGTCTCATCACACGTGTCCGCACGCCTCCTTTAAGAGTAGAAACCCAGCGAAGACAGGAGGCACGCTGCTCTGGTTCACTGATGTACCCTCAGTTCCCACAACCATGCTTTGAAGGTGAAAGGCTCTTCATAATAATTTGGTGAATGAAAGTACCAGGAATGGATATTCACTGAGTTTTTGGGGATAGTCTGTTTCTTTCTTTTTTTTTTTTTTTAGTCCTCAATCTTTATTTTTTTTTCCAATTATTTTTATTAGTTGGAGGCTAATTACTTTACAATATTGTAGTGTTTTTTGCCATACATTGACATGAATCAGCCATGGATTTACATGTGTTCCCCATCCTGAACCCCTCTTCCACCTCCCTCCCCATCCCATCCCTCTGGGTCTTCCCAGAGCACCAGCCCTGAGCACTTGTCTCATGCATCCAACCTGGGCTGGCGATCTGTCTCACACTTGATAATATACACGTTTCGATGCTGTTCTCTCAGATCATCCCACCCTCGCCTTCTCCCATGATAGTCTGTTTTCTTTGGTGTGGGTTGGCACTGCCGTATCACTTGTTTAAAGCTTAAAGATGAAAATCTAGTTTGAAACTGTACCCACGACGGTCACCTGCTGAAATGGGTGCTCTGGCTGCGCTGTTGGTTTTGGAGTTTTGTTTTGGTTGTGCCACGAGTCAGGCAGCATCTCGGTTCCCCACCAGGGATGGAACCCTGAGCCCCCTGCAGTGGAAGCGTGGAGTCTTAACCACTGAACCACCAGGGAATTCCCACACATCTATTTTTTTCAATGAAAAGAATCCTCTCAGCTTTGTCATTAAATGAAGAGGCCCATGTCAGCCTCTTAAGGACAGTTCCTAAGTCCACACAACTACTTCTCAGGGAGTTATAAGAATTTGATTTAAAAGCACTTCAGGAGACAAGAGGGCTGCAGCACGCAGTTCCCTGGGGGGCGCCCTTCAGAATCAGGTCCCAGGGGCTCCCACAGACACTCTGTCAGCCTCAGAGCAAAGACAAGAGAGGAACATGTCTTAGTATTGGAATATTGTTTTTTTTCTTTCTGGCCGTGCCACGTGGCATGAGAGATCTTAGTGCCCCGACCAGGGATGGAACCCACGCTCCCTGCAGTAGAAGCACGGAGTCTTAACCACGGGACTGCTGGGGAGGGAATTCCCTGAATTGTTGTTGATGCTGCTTTCTACTAAAGACAGCCTCCTGCCAAATGGAAACATTTTCCTCCCTTCAACCAGGTCATCTGTTAGCCAATAACGCCCCCTCATGCAAAATTTTAAAAGCGGGTCTCTTTTCTTCTTGGCAGTTTCCCAGGTGGCACAGTGGTAAAGAACTCGCCTGGCAGTGCAGGAGATCCAAGAGACTCAGGTTCGATTCCTGGGTCAGGAAGATCCCCTAGAGAAGGAAATGAGAACCCTCTCCAGTATTCTGACCCGGGAAGTTCCATGGACAGAGGAGTCTGGCAGGCTATAGTCCATGCAGTCACAAAGAGTTGGACACAACTGAGATTCAGTGTACACACAACTGTGAGAATGCAAAAAAAACTTTCCTTCTTGGCAGCTTCCAAGCGTGCCAAGCAGTGTACAGGCTGGATTTCGGGCCACACTCTCCCCCAGGGTCAATGCTCTTCTGCAGTGAACCACCTACACATCCTTACATTGCCACCCTGCTCAACCCTTCATCCAGGGAAAAGCCGACTTGCTCTCTTGAGTCCTGGGCTCCCTTGCTGCCGCTAAGAAAGTCAAGGGCCAATAAGAGTTGAATTACAATAGATGATCCAAGAAGTGGGGGGATAGAGAATGCTGCTTCGCACTGAAGAGGGGAAGGGGTAAAGCTGGCTAGGATTTCCCTCCTCTGGGGAAGGCAAGTCTGGGGGTGCATCTCCAGCAGCCACAGGGCCCCCCATCCCACATGCAATGGTCGGTGAAGGAGCAACAGTGATTGTGAGCAGAAAGAGCAGAGAATAAGACTTCTCCCTCGGCTGACCCACAGGAGTGGGAGGGGGCTAGGCAAGCAGTTGACCAGGGCAATCTCCCCGGTGTTGGCAAACCAGTGAGGGGTGGGGTGTCTTAGACCAGACTTAAATTAATGTAAAAAGATAAATAATCAGACTTTACCTGTACAGTATAACATTATATCTGTACCCAGATTCCCCACTAACCTCCCATGTATCCCTTATTGCTATCTGTACTCCTTAAGCCTTTGCTGAGGTTCTATTTGTGGCTCAGATGCTAAAGAATTCCCCTTCAATGTGGGAGACCCAGGTTCGATCCCTGGGTCAGGAAGATATCCTGGAGAAGGGAATGGCTACCCACTCCGGTGTTCTTGTCTGGAGAATCCCCATGGACAGAAGAACCTGGCGGGCTACAGTCCATGGAGTCACGAAGAGTCAGACACGACTGAGAAACTTTCACTCATTCACTCACTGATTCATTTCATATTTAAGCTACTTAAATAGGTATTTCAGGGCTTTCCCTGCATCTCTCTTCTCTCACTTCCCCTCCACCTATTATACGATTGCCAGATTCATCTCTTTACATGAAGATTTTCATGAAGACTTTCAGGATATCACTGTGGTACCCAAACATTTCCAACTGCTCCCCACTTATTAGAGGCTGTAACTCCAAGTTATTCCCTGGGTTCAAAGCCTTGTCCAGTAGGATTTCAAGGTATACATTCTGTTTCATCTCCCATTCTCCTAACCTGTGATTCCAGCCAAACTGAAAATTCACCTGGAGCTCTCTCCTCTTAATGCTTCTGCCCATCCCTTTTCTTCTGGTTGGGATTTCTGACACTTTAAAAAAAAATAATAATAATATCTTATATAACCTTTAACATATTAATGGTTAAATATTAATATGAAAATTTTCCCTTCTCCCAAATCCTTTCCTAACTCCTTCAGCCCCTAAAGTATCTTCCCATCCTTTATATTATTTGTGATCACAATTAAATTTTCCTACATTATGCAATAATTTATCTTAAAATGCTGAGGCTCTTGACTATGAGTTCATAGGGGCAGGAATGAGAGCAATTGTTTACCATTTTACATCTTAGATCCCCTAGAGTAAGAAATGGCAACCCATTCCAATATTCCTGCCTGGAAAACTCCATGGGCAGAGAAGCCCGACAGGCTACAGTCCATGAGACTGCAAAGAATCAGACATGACTGAGTATGCATGCACTCTTTATGCTGCCTAGTATACCGTTTTGCACATAAGCAAAGTAAAATGATTCATGGATTGAGTCTTCCTTTTACCAGAAGATCCACTATTAACAAAATTCTTTATGGATTTAAAGTATGACTTTGAAAATAAAAAAATTTTTTTTGTTACATGCCACTCAACTTCTCACAAAAAAGTTCACTTAAATCGCAAACTCTGAAAAGTGTGTCTTAACAAAATTAAAGGATATAAACACATAATCTGATATCAAAGCTTTTTGTTTTGTGTGTTTCTATATGTGTGCATGTGTGTTACTGAGTTTGAAGTATAGTTTCTCTACAACATAAGCTGTGGTGGAAAATCTGGCCCTCTGTGAAGAATGTTAGGCTGCTAACTTTAAAAAGAATTAATATTACCTGTTTCAACTTATGTTTTAAAACCGAAAAGCTGAATAGTAGAAATAAACTTCTCACTGGCAGCGCTTTAGGTAGTAATGAATACTCTTCTGAAAGTTCATAGACGTAAAGTCTGTTAAACATTTTTGCTTTCAAAACAGCTCCTTTTTGAATGAACGCAACTCGGCAAGCTTTCGTTTACAGGAATAGAAAATTACCCTGTGGCTTGTAAAATATGTAATCCAGGAAACGCGGGAGAAGGGGCACCCTTCGAGAGCCAGATCAGGAGATCCCAGTGTCATTCATACAGCCGCCTTCCTCACTAGTCACATCCTGGCTGTAATTAAGAGAATCAGGCTCGGGGTGCAAATCCTATCACACAAAGAGCAATCTACTGGGAAGACACCAAGTTTGGAGACGCTCCAAATGTCTGGCCAACGTAAAGAAAAGCCCTATTGGATGGACAGGTTTTATCATCTACGTCAACTATGTTGGATACTAATAGAAAAGAGATCCAATTCTGCCAAGGGCATTGGCTTCCTCGGACATATCTCATTCCAGAAACATGATTATGCCCTATTAACGGAAAACAGGGACCCTTTAAAAGTTCCTACAAACTTTTTAAACAATTGTTCACAGCCTGGACACAGACTCCTTTTTCTAAATTGAAAACAAATGTCCACTTAGAAAGACTCAATGTACTTAAGAATCAATTGTATTCTGAAAACAATTTACCCCAAGAGCGACTGGCTTTTTATTTTAACAAAACAGTCCAATAATGGTTTTAACGGTTGGAAGATAAATAAACATTTAGTCGTTAAAAACAAAAAGTCACTCATCTAAAATTGGTTCTCAAAGATGATAGTATTTTGCAAGAGGAGAAAACTCAAAGAACAGCATTTACAGGTACTTCTGTCTTTTCAGTAGAAAAGCTATTAAGTGCAAACAACAAGTCTCCTTTGTGGCTAACATTTGCTGATCTGTATAACCACTATGCCATCTAGTGGCTAAACTTCAAACAGCAACTAAGGAGAGATTTTTCTGCAAGCCCATCTATCTGAATGCCATCTTTTAAGATGGTGTTTTGAAAGTAGTTTATTACTAAGAATATAAAGGACGGATTGTTTATATATGAACTATTCTGCACCATAAAATGTCCACGTGTCTTAGGAAATTAATATTGGGTTCCTATAAAATGTCACATGAAATATGAAAAGACATTTTCTAAAAAATCACAGGTAAAGATAGGAGTAAGTTAACCAACTTATATTTTAAGACTTTTTGTAAATGACAAAACTAAGACATCTTATTGAACTGTGGCTAGGAATTATGACATTCATAGACTCTAAAGTTAAAATGGGGGAAAATACTGGAAGATATAAAGTCAAACATAAAAATAAGAAAATATATGCAAGAAAATAATTTATTGGTTGGAAATGTTTTCAGAGTTGTCAACGATTATTTATATATTCACCTAATTATAGCTCTAAACTATGTTACAAAAGGATATTTTGTTGGAATTAACTAGCCAAGTAAATATTGAGAAATCGAATCTGACCTTTATATCTAGCCATTCTGTAGAGATAAAAGAAAAATCCGGCCAAATTTCACAGGTCCCTATTAAAAGCATTATTTTTTACATTTGGGAAAGGAGTTTGCTTTTTTGTTAACAGCATTCTATTACTGAAAAACAAATGGCAGAAGGCCAGCTGCTAGATTTAGAACTGAAATGAAATATCTGTAGGAGACAGTGCCTCATCATTCGTAGCTCTTCTCAATATTGCTATTGAAGAGGTCCTGGTTTGTTTGAAAAATATTTACATCAAATTTCCAATGCAACCAACTCTATGAACTGTTACTTTTTTTAATGTCATTAAAAGAACATAACAATAATTTGAAATTTTAAACATGTCCTCAAGAACCATTTTATTATGAATACTTATAAAACGATTCAACTGAAAGAAAATGCATATGATCATAAAAAGGAATTTCAAGTAAACTCATGTCTTTCCTAAGGTGAAAAAATATATCTATAATTTTTAAAAACTAAATTTTATAGGAGTTTGTATGTTGAGAGAGATAAAAGCCACTTATGGAGCTGAAAGAAGACACAGGCAGATCTCATTGTGTAGCAATTTATTGTGCTTCATAGACATTGTGTTGTTTTTTTCTTTGTTTTGTTTTATAAAATTGAATTGTTGCAACTCTGAGTCGAGCAAGTGTATCGATGCCATTTTTCCAAAAGAATTTGCTCACTTCATGTCTCTAGGTCACATTTTGGTAATTCTTGCAATATTTCAAGTGTTTCATTATTCCTACATTTGTAATGATGATCTATGGTCAGTGATCTTTGATGTCACTACAACACTCATTGAAGGCTCAGATGATGGCTAGCATTTTTTAAACAATAAAGTGTTTTAAAATTAAGGCATGTAAACTGGTTTGCGTATATATGTAATAAAACTATTGAACACTTAATAGTGTGATGCATGCGTGCTCAGAAGCTCACTTGTATCTGACTCTTTGCGATCCCATGGACTGTAGGCCGCCAGGCTCCCTTGTCCATGGAATTTTCCCAGCAAGAATACTGGAGAGGGTTGCCATTTCCTCCGCGAGGGGCAATTCCTGACCCAGGAATCTCACACTTAATACACTGTATTGTAAACATAAAGTGAAAGTGTTGGCTGCTCAGTCGAGCCTGACTCTTTGTGACCCCATGGACTGTAGCCCGCCAGGCTCCGCGGTCCGTGGCATTCTCCAGGCAAGAATACTGGAGTGGGTAACCATTCCCTTCTCCAGGGGATCTTCCCAACCCAGGGATTTATTTTTATTTTTGGCTGTGCTGGGTCTTCGTTGTTCTGCGAGCTTTTCTCTAGCTGTGGCGAGCAGGGGCTACTTTTTGTTGCAGCGTGCGGGCTTCTCATTGCTGGGGCTTCTCGTGTTGCAGGACTCAGGCTCTAGGGAGCATGAGCTCCTCAGCTTTAGAGCACAAGCTCAATAGTTATGGTGCATGAGCTTTAGTTGCTCCACAGTATGTAGGATCTTTCCAGATTAGGAATTGTACCTGTGTCTCTGGCACTGGCAGGCAGATTCTTTATCACTGAGCCACCAGAGAAGTCCTGTAAACACAGCTTTTATATGCAATGGGAAACTGAAAAACTCCTGTGACTCACTTTATCACAATATAAGTTTATTGTGGTGGGTTCTGCGGCTGAACCCACAAGATCTCCTGAACTTTAAACATGAACATTGAAAGTAGGGTGGAGGGCAGACCCTGAGGTGACCCATGGTGATTTCCCATCTCCTGATGTCCACGCCTTTGCATCACCCCCCAATGCTTGGGTGAGAATCAGACCTGTGATTTGTTAGCCAGTAGAATGTGGCAAAGTGGGTGGGGTGTTATATGTGGTTATATGGTGTTATATAAGACTGCTTCAGCAGACCCGAGCAAGAGAGCCTCCTCTCTGGGTTAAGGAAGTGAGTAGCCAGGTTGAGGAAACCCACTGAGCAGCCTTTGATCAACAGTCAGCAAAAACCTGGGGTCCTCAGTCATACAATCCCAGGAAAAGAATTCTGTCAACAAGGTGGATGAGCTTAGAAGGAGACTCTGCCCCAGTCAAGCCTCCAGGTAAGAACACAGCCCACTGACACCCTGACTGCAGTCTGGCAAGACCCTAAACAGAGAACCCAGTTGAGCTGTCTCATGCTTCTGGTTCAGAGAAGTTGTGACTTGTTTTAGCTGCAAAATTTGTGATAATTTGTGATGCAGTGATATATCAGTGGCATGGTAAACAAAATTCACAATTCTACAAACACATATGGAGAACTAGATCCAGATCTGAGCCTGGCATAGAATAGACCTTGACAGCATAGCTAAACGGAGGTGCTATGCCTATATAAAGATCAGAAAGGAAGGCAAGAGTTTAATGCCTAGTTCCGAGAATATTATAATCTATTTGAAGGAAAATGGACATGCAAATAACTCTGATAAATAACTAAAATAAACTGTAACACAGGTACAAGCAACATGACAGGATGCACCGAAAAGGGTCTATATCAAAAGAAACCTGTGCAAGTTACAGAAAACTCAAATTTTTTTTAAAAAATGGCAAAGCAAAAAAAAAAAAAAAAAGACTGGGAAGGAATTCACAAAACTGAAGTCTGGAGGTAGGGCTGGCCTCAAGCATAATTTCATCCACCCTCAGAAAATTTCTAGGCTCTTCCCTTCTAAGTTTGTCACTTTTACACTTGGGCAGGCTGCCCTCATGTTGACAAATAACAACCACAGGGGTCACACGGTACCATGAAATACAGAAGTTTCTCTTTCATAAGCCCCAGTGAAAGTCTCCATGCATCTCTTTGGCCGGATTGAATCATAAACACATGCACCCTTCAGCCAAGCTCCATGCCATAGCCAATCAGAGTTCAGCCCTGGAGCAAAGAATGAGTCATTCCCTTTAAACCACACAGATGATAATGCTGCATAGAGGTGCTTCCTCCACAGGAAAATATGAAGGTGGGAGTCAAAGGAAATCAATGTCAAGGCAGTCACCAATCAACAGGGATCACGGGGCCCCACTAATTCTGAGTTGGGAGATCATGGATGTAACACATAATGAAATACAACTGTATTCAGCATGAAGGGTATAGAACACTGCATATACTAGGTTCCTAACAGTTCAATAAGTATAAAATTATTTCAAATTAAAATGTGAAAAACATTTTATTTTGTACTCTGGATTAGACAGATAAGACCAACCATCCATAGTTTAAAAACAAACAGGGCTTGTTTAATGTGACAATAAAAAATAGACTCATAGGAGTAAGATTTGTGAATTTCGAAAGGAGCCGCTTTCCGCTTTTAGAAATCAATTTCTATAAGAAACACACTCTTTTCAGAAGAAAAAAAAATAAGGTTAGGTTTACACTTGATGGAGGCATTTAGACCCTCTAGTTTCGGGCAAGAAACTTTCCAGTCCACTTCAGTGTTGAGCTGTATATATTGATTGAATTGACTACAAAATTGGCGCAAGGGTCAGAGAAACAGAGATGCTATACAAGGAATTCAGCAAAGGGTGGAGGTGTCAGGATAAAATATGAGGTGAGAGGAATTTATGCCAGTGAAGAGCTAAATTGCAGAAGAGGAATGCCAGAGAAAATTTATATGAGAGAGAAAAGAATTTTTTAGCAACAACAACGTTTAAAAGCAAGGAAAAATCTAAAACATATTGACTCTGTGGTTAGGTGCAAAAATGAAATGGAGAAATAAGAAAGCATAGCAGAGCTTTTGGTGAAAACCTTTAATTGTGTGGCTTCCATTCTTTTCAACCATATAGAACAACACAGAATATGCTTTTCTGTAATCAGACATGCTGGCAGGTTAAGTGTTTCATGAATAATTGAGTACTAAATATGGTAAGAAAATATACAATATCTCCTACATAAACATTTCACAAGGTAAATACCATTTTTCAAAGAATATGAATAGAATGCTATAAACATAACATTAAAATAATACTGAAAAAATAAGGCCCCTAGTAGAAGTGGCTGATTTCAGGATGGGGACAGAGAACACAAGATGAGATTGGAACATTATATGCTGCCAGGAAATAAGGAGGTGCTTTAAACAAATGATGGGGACAGGTCAAAAGGATGTAGGAGCCAACTGGAATAAGCTCTCAATAGCCAAATATGCTACAATTTGGGCAACAAAATAACAATAGTAATGGACTATAATACAGAATAAAATAAATATTCATGAGTCTGTGCTTAAGTCACTTCAGCTGTGTGCAACCCTTGGTGACCCTATGAACTATAGCCCGCGAGGCTCCTCTGTCCATGGGATTTTCCAGGCAAGAATACTGGAGTGGGTAGCCATCCCCTCCTACAGGGGATCTTCCTGACTCAGGGATTGAAAGTCGAGTCTCCTGTGTCTCCTGCATTGCAGGCAGATTCTTTACCGCTGAGCCATCAGGGAAGTCCATTTGATGCTAATCACTGGGTGTCAGAAATGAAAGTTTCTCTGTCCGGTGGGAATCTTCTTTGACAGAAGTGCCATCAAGTAATTTATCTATACAGTTTCCAACCCTTCAGTCATTTGAATACCACCTCTCCAATTTTTGCCATATCTGCATGCCATTATACTTTTATCTACTGGATTTTCCTTTTCAAATCTCTCCATGTTCTCCAAGGTTATTTTATTTTATTTTTTTCTCCAAGGTTATTTTAAAAGAAATATTTATATAACTACTATGAATGGAAAATGGGAATCACTTGCTGTAAATAGAAGCAAATTATAAATGTAAATAAATATCTAAAATACTTAAAAGTCTATCTATATCCCACATAAAATTATCTCACATACCACTAGTGGTATGCATGCCACAGTCTGGAAAATACTTTGGTACAATCTAAAAAATGTAGATACATCAAAAGTTTAAGGATTTACTATCCACGCAGAGGAAAGACTTAACAATCAAAGAATTGGTTAAGGCCATTTTAGAGACAGAATGTGCAGCAGTCAGGAGAGATTAGATTGTGCCACAATAACAAAAAGTCCCCAGGTCTCCTTGGCTTGATGCCGCCTAAATTTATTTCTCAATCACAGAGTCCACTGTGGGGACCTGATCACTCTCTAAGGAAAGTGTCCTCACGTGGTGACTCAAGGTCAAAGCCGCTGGAGGCTTTACCATCATGTAGTTGCAATTTCCTGAACTTGTGACTCTCAGTTTATGAGGTGAGATAGGGAAGCCTGGAGAATTAGGTACATCTGAGCATCTCACTGCCTCAGCCCATAAGCGACACATTTTTCAGGATTAATCACAGTCCTGCCCAGATGCCAGAGAGGATGGAAAGTGCACTCCTTTCTCATGGATGGGAGTGAGCACTACGAGCCTCTACCAAATATGGGTTGGGAAGATTAAGAGACTGGTCCAGAAGAAAACAATCTCCAGGGAGAAATATATCTGGGAATAGGAAGAGAGAGACCAGCCAAGGGAATAGAACCGAACGGATAAGAGGTATTGTCAGATCACATGTGCGGCTCTGATGAATAAAGCCTAAAATGTGCCTGGGGATCTACTGTTCTATAGAAATAAGAGATGGTATTATTCACCTCTTCAGTGATAAGAGAAATAGAAATAATCACCATACTTACAGGTACAATTTTCCTCTGCTTATGGATTTTAATATAAAATACATGTATTTTATTTTTTAAAGACAATTTTTTATTAAATGATAGTTGCTGTATATACAACATTATATAAGTTACAGGTGTACAACAGTGATTCACAATATTTAAAAGTTATACTTCATTATAATCATTATAAAATGCTGGCTGTATTCCCTGAGTTGTACAATTCATCTTAGTAAAAGCTTACTTTATACCTAATAGTTTGTACTTCTCACCCCTCAACCCCTGCGCCCCTTCCCTCTCCACACTGGTAACCACTAATTTACTCTCTATATCTGTGAGTCTACTTTTGTGTTGCTATATTCACTAGTTTGCCGTTTATTTTTTAGATTCCACATGTAAGTGAGATCATCCAGTATTTGTCTTTCTCTGACTCATTTCACTTAGCATAATGTCTTCCAAGGTCACCCAAGTTGCTGCTAAATCCTCTGCTTTTACCTCAATTCAGGTCAACACAGATCTGTTGGAATCTTACAATGTGTAAGAAAAAAGCTTTGCGCAGTGGCAGTATCATAGCCAATGAGGTTTAGCCGTTAAAAAGAATTCATTTGACTCAGTTCTAATGAGATGGATGAAACTGGAGCCCATTATACAGAGTGAAGTAAGCCAGAAAGATAAAGAACGTTACAGCATACTAACACATATATATGGAATTTAGAAAGATGGTAACGATGGCCCTATATGCAAAACAGAAAAAGAGACACAGAAGTACAGAACAGACTTTTGGACTCTGTGGGAGAAGGCGTGGGTGGGATGTTTCAAAAGAACAACATGTATATTATCTATAGTGAAACAGATCACCAGCCCAGGTGGGATGCATGAGGCAAGTGCTCGGGCCTGGTGCACTGGGAAGACCCAGAGGAGTCGGGTGGAGAGGGAGGTGGGAGGGGGGATCGGGATGGGGAATACGTGTAACTCTATGGCTGATTCATGTCAATGTGTGACACAACCTACTGAAATGTTGTGAAGTAATTAGCTTCCAACTAAAAAAAAAAAAAAACTATCAAAAAAAAAAAAACAAAAAACAATGTGTAAGAAAAATTTCCACACTCTAAGCCCATTCATTCTAAAATATAAAAATAATTTTATTTCTTTTGTCCATGGGAAGTCCATGGGAAGACTCCATATATCTTCATCAGAAACATGTGAGAGTCTCAGCTCCATTTATAAAGAAACCAGAGGAACAGTGTTTCCAGGATGTCCCACATTTTGGATTTAACGCTTCTCCTATGCTTTAGGAATTTCCCGCTACTTCTACATGGGAGGGAGGGAATGAGCATGACCAGGAACATCTTCCAGAGAGTGCAGCCGCGGGAGCCCAGACCGAACAAGGACCTTCTCTCTCCTCAACTGTCAGGCACTGGCTTCAAGGAGTGAGTCTCTCTGAGGATTAGGAAGAATGAGAACTTCTACATCATTTACTGAACCTACATAACCCAAAAGCAGACACTAGCACACTATTTCTGAACATCAATTTAGAGTGTACAAAGGCCCTAGAAGGGCTTCCCTGGTGGCTCAGATGGTAAAGATTCTGCCTGCAATGCAGGAGACGCGGGTTCGATCCCTGGGTGGGGAAGATCCCCTGGAGACGGGAATGGCAACCCACTCCAGTATTCTTATCTGGAGAATCCCACGGACAGAGGAGTCTGGCAGGCTACATGTAGCCCACGGGGGTGCAAAGAGTCAGACATGACTGAACAACTAACACTTAAGACCTATAACATCATTCTTTCATTTCATCTCTGTAGCAGTCCTGTGAAATAAGAACTACTGTCTCCATGTAATGGAGGATAAAACCCAGAGACGTTTGGGGCTAGGCCTCCGGTCGCATTTCTAGTTCAGGGCAAAGCCAGGCCTGCGATACAGCCCTCTTGACTCCAGGTGTTCCTCCGGCAGATTTATCTCTCTGCCAAAAAAGAATTTCTTGGCTATTATGAATGTTTAAAAAAACTAAAGGAAAATATGTCATAACAGTAAAGAAGTGTTTATGATGTCAGGGTGAAGGACAGAGTAGGCCTGTCTATGTGATTCCAGTTCTGTGAAAAGATGCACAGCAACTATGCCAAAATCCTCTCCAGGGCACTGCGGGCACAGTGGGACATGCTGAACCCATTCGAAAGGGCAGGTTAGACACTTGGGGCTTCTTGGTTCATATTTTCAAGGGCCCCTTCCTTTCTCTCCATCCCGCTCCCCTAGAACAAACCTTAAACCTCAACAGCTCAGAGAGATCCACTGTCAGGTCAAAAACGCACAAACCACAAGGTCACAAACCACAGGAGGGAAGTTCAGTCCTCAGCTCGAGTCTGTCTGTGCTCAGAGGCCCAGGTGGACCCACTCAGGCGAGGACTCTCCCTGGAGCAAAGTGGCATTTGGAACCCTGGCACAGAAGCCTCTATGGAGAGAGTGATGCAGAGGAAAGGTCTCTGTTCTCATCTCCAAGTGGGAGCTCATGGGAGGGGAAGGGGAGCATCACAGCTGGGTTGCCTATCTAGATCTTTGGGGCTTTTCAAAAGCCAGATTCACCCAAACCACATCTGCCGCTTTCAAAATGACTCCAGAATACTTTCTGCACAAAAGCCACTTTGGTGCTTGGAGGCAATGAATTTAAAGAAGTGAAAGTGTTACAGTGACAAGAAAGAGCCAACTGACCTGGCAGAGACAGAGTCACGTCCACGGTGTGCGGACTAGGAGGAACATCAAACCAAGTGTGTGTCTGCGAGCAGCTTTACAATTAACCTCAGGGTGTATCTCACAAGGAAATTCTGAACCAGAATGGATCAACCTCATCTGGATCCTGATTCAAACCCTCATTTATGAGATGACTGGGGAAATCTGAACACTGACTGAACAGTTAATGATATTAATGGTAAAAATTTTTAGGGTGATAATGGTATTGTGGCCCTGTTTTATTAAGA
Organism: Muntiacus reevesi; assembly: GCF_963930625.1. Taxonomy (NCBI): domain Eukaryota; kingdom Metazoa; phylum Chordata; class Mammalia; order Artiodactyla; family Cervidae; genus Muntiacus; species Muntiacus reevesi. Next base: position 178,225,482 of record NC_089251.1, read on the forward strand.
GTCCTTATTCTTTAGAGTTACCAGATATGACATATGGCACTATTTACAGGGAAAATGAAATGATGTCTGGAATTTACTTTAATATAGTCCTGAGGTGGGGGCGGAGTAGGAGTTAGGCACATAGAAGTAAGTTGGCTAAGAGTTCCAATTGGGAATTCCCCTGTTGGGAATTCCCTGGCAGTTCAGTGGTTAGGATTTCACACTCTCACTGCTAAGGGCCCAGGTTCAATCCCTTGTTGGGGAACTAAGATTCCAAAGCCTAAGATCGTGTAAAGCTGAGTGGCATGGCCAAAAAAAAGAAAAAAAAAGTGTAATTGTTGAAGCACAGGTGATGGGTGCATGAGGAATCTACTTTGGGCTACGTTTAAATTTTTCTAAAAGATAATCTCAAAAATAAAAGTCTACAGGGTTTTCAGGGTAGCTATAGCTTCTGTTTCACTAGCCTCTCTTCCTCTTTTCTAGAAACAGCCCCTCCCCCTTTGCTGTGAGAAACTGCCCCTCTTCTGGGTCTCTCTGGATCCCTGGGGGACCGACAGCTACCAGCCACATGACACCAGAGGCCCCATCCAACTTTGCCCTATCAGAGCCCTGGGGGGCTTCCTGTGTGGATCCCATGAGACAGAAGTTCTGTCTTTTCTCTGGGTTTTCTCACTAAGATCATTTAAATCTGGAGTTCCTGGCAACCACACGCAATCCTGAGGTGGCAGAGAACGAATCTGTCTGAGACACCCAGGGCCAAGAGAGTGGGGCTGAGGCAGGTTGGAGGGGGGAGGAGGGGAAAGAGAGAATAAGAGATATGCAGACAGCTTTTCAATCCAAGGATCCAGTGTCCAATTCCACCTGATGTCCACTTAGGGCATTCCAGTGTCCTAAGTTGTGGCTGAGCGCCAAAGAATTGATGCTTTCAAACTGTGGAGCTGGAGAAGACTCTTGAGAGTCCCTTGGTCTGCAAGCAGATCAAATCAGTCAATCCCAAAGGAAATCAACCCTGAATATTCATTGGAAGGACTAATGCTGAAGCTGAAACTCCAATACTTTGGCCATCTGATGTGAACAGCCAACTCAGTGGGGAAAGACCCTGATGCTGGGAAAGACTGAAAGCAAAAGGAGAAGGGGGTGGCAGGGGATGAGATGATGGTTAGATAGCATCACCGACTCAGTGGACATAAGTTTGAACAAACTCTGGGAGATAGTGAGCGACTAGGAAACCTGGTGTGCTGCAGTCCGTGGGGTCACAAAGAGTTGGACATGACTTAGTGACTGAACCAAAAAGTTGTGGGAGTCACTGAATTCTCCCATAAGGGCTTTAAATGCCAGAGGTTTACTCTAGCCTGGGTCTCTTACCAGAACTCCAGACTCAAATAACTTTGCAGATGTAACTAACTTCAGGATCTTGAGAAGGGAAGATTATCCTGAATAACCTGGGGGAGTCCAGTATAATCATAAATCTCCTTATAAGAAGGAAGGCGTGAGGATCCGAGAAAGGGCAATGAAGTAAAGGTTGAAGTGGTGCACTCAGCAGATGGAGGAAGGGGCCACAAGTCAAGGAATGCAGGCAGCCTCTGGAGTTGCCAGGAAGCAAAGTCTCCCCTAGACTCTCCACAAGGAACAGACCTTAATTTTAGGACTTCTGATCTTCAAAACTATGCAATAATAAACACGTGCTGTTTTGCTACTGAGTCGCTCAATAATGTCTGACTCTCTGCCACCCCAAGGACTGTAGCCCATTAGGCTCCTCTGTCCATGGGATTTTTCAGGCAAGAATACTGGAGTGGCTTGCCATTTCCTTCTCCAGGGGATCTTCCTGACCCAGGGATTGAGCCCACGTTTCCTGTGTCTCCTGCATTGCAAGCAGATTCTTTACCCACTGAGCCATCGGGGAAGCCACACATGTGTTGTTTTAGCCTACTAAATTTGTAGTAATTCATGACAGCAAGAATAGGAAATGAATATACCAATATCTGCTCACTATCTCCCCCGGGAAGTCTAATAGGCACGTCTAGCTTGATGTATCCAAACTGAACACTGATCTTCACCCCAAGCCTGCGACACCCACAGCTTCCATGCTTTCCACCTAAAGCAACTCCATCCTTCCATTCACTGGTTAGGACAAACACCTTGAGCCATCTTAGACCCTCCCACCCGCCATATCCTCTCCATGGGAAGTCACATTAACTCACTGCTCCAAGGCTTTGTCAACACATCTGTCTCCATAATGCTCGCCCTGACCACCCTACTACAGCCACCTGCTCCCACGTCCACCACCCTTGGGCATTCTCAAGTTTCCTGCTCTACTTTTCCCCTTTTCTAACACATTATAAAATGTACTTACGTATAAAGTTTATTCCTTATTTTCTGCATTTTCCTGCTACAACCTAAGCTTCATGGGGGCTGAGAACTTGATCTTGATTTGATTCCATGGTATATTCCAAGTACCTAGAATAATGCTTGGCATCTAGTAGGTGCTTACTAAATATGAGTAGAATGAGAGAATGAATACATGAAAGCTGATTTTTGTTCTATTCCAGCCACTTCCCGTCAGAAAACTTATACACCTCTATTGACTTAAGTTACCATTCTCACTAGAAGACTTTGCTAATGGCGACGAATGTTTTATACCACCCACCTTTGGAGAAAGGGTGAGCATCTCTACTTGTCATCACTGTTCATGCATCTGGACAAAAATACCAATCAATACATTTCCCATTATACTTCCCACATATAAGGACTTGCGTTTTGCTGGGGTTGCAGTTGTTATTTTTAGAGCCTGTTACTGTTTGTGACTTTGCCATTTAGGTTCTGCCAAAGCCTCTGCTTCTGCTTAGCAACCTTTCCGAGAACTGCCATTTGATCATATACCAGGCACCTTCTCGGGGCATCTCGCCCCTACGTGATCCAAAACACCACCACGGTTCTCATCATCAGCTCTGATGTGCCTCCTTGCATCCGGCACAATTCACCTCTTGTTCTCTAACTCTGTCATGAAGGGGAATTTTACACTCCCTACTCTAATGAGATCCCATAAATATGCATGAGTTAAAAATACAAAATCCAAGCAAAAGATTTATCTGGCGTAACAGAGGGTTCTAATCCCAGGAAAATAAAAATATAGCCACTAATCATGTTATAACAGCTTATTTAGTTTTCATTCTTGAAGATTATTTGAATATATATAATATTAAAACATAGATTTAAAAACTAAAGTTAACCAAGTAAATTAATTTTCTAAGGCATTTCAATGCCCCAAGTTTGAGTGATCTCAACTTACTTGCAATAACGGCTCAGAGAAGTAGTTCAATTTAATGTTGGGAAAATGTACTTGCTGCCGATATGCAGAAGAATAAGAGAATACGATGTGGACTTTGATGAAATCCTACTAACTTCCCTAAAAATAGTGTCAAGAGAAAGAACACAGGTTTTCTTTTCTTGATAAAGAGTCTGTAGTGAGTCATATCACATTTAACTGGTCTACATAAATTTGAACTATTTTGCATTTGAGTCTTTGGAGAATTTTACTGCAAATTCTCCCATTTATTTCTTCCCTATTCATTACCTTTGCTTTAATTGTGGTAAAACATACATAACATAAAATTTACCACTTTCATATATATTATTCAGTGGCTTTAAGTACATTGTTGCTATTGCTTAGTTACTAAGTCATGTCTGACTCATTTTAGACTCCAGGGGCTATAGCCCTCCAGGATCCTCTGCCTCTGTCCATGGGATTTCCCAAGCAAGAATAGGAGAGTGGATTGACATTTCCTTCTCCAGGGGATCTTCCCAATCCAGGGGTTGAATCCATGTCTCCTGCATTGGCAGATGGGTTCTTTACCACTGAGGTACCAGGGAAGCTCGGCATTAAGTATATCCCCCACTATTTCCAGAACTTTTCATCATCTCAAACAGAAACTCCATATCTGTTTTCTCCAACCCTTAACAACATAAAATCTACTTTCTGTCACTGAACGTGCCTGTTCTAGACATCTCATGTAAATGGAATCACATATTTATTCTTCTGTGTCTGGTTTATTTCACTTACTATAATGATTTTTTTATACTGCTTATAATCTGCTTATTTTATTTTAAAATATTTTAGAACATTTTCATATTTAAATGGCCTTATATAATTTGATGTTTTTATCATACTTTGTTTTTAAATTTTGATTTGAGACTGTTTCTAGGTTCATTCATGTTGTAGTTATGTATCAGAATTTTATTACTTTCCATGGATGAATAATATTCCGTTACATGTATCCACATTTTGTGTATCCAGGTACTCACTGCCTTTTAAAAAAGATTGTGGGTGATTTGTTTTTAACATTTTGAATGCTTTTAATTTTTTTTCTTTCCAAACCAGATAATGTGACATGAAGATGGGATAAGCAAATTTCAAGAGAGGACCATTATCCTTGAAAACTCAGTCACACTGAAGAGACAGCTGAATAAACAGATTAATGCTGCATAGTGCAGAAGCATCGTGATGAGGCTATGAGACCACAGGTGGGAGGAGGAGGCAACTCTGGCCAAAGATGCTAAGTAAGTGTCCAGTGAGGCAACAGGGTCTGACCAGGGTTTTGAAAGATGCGTGGAAGCTCTCCCTCAGAAGAAGAGGAAACAGGAGGCCCTCAAAGCCCAGAGAACCACATACGTCAACATGGGGTGAAAAGAGAGGGCACGTTTGGAGAACAGGACATAACAGAGACCTGGCTGCATACCTCAGAGAGACAGCAAAGGAAGAGAAAACTGCTCCCGAACCTCAAGCAGTGGTGGTCCTGAGGGCGGTGAACACCAGGAGTAACGTGTCTCCTCAAACGTCATGAGCCAGTGGAGTCCAACCCATTTTAGCCTCACAGCTCCTTTCTCCGGAAAGCTGAGACCTAAACCTTGGGGCCTGATGCGTGCCCACCACAAAATGACTTCCTGAAGTTCTTCTCCCTCAGCCTCCCTCATTGAGTTATCCATTCAACTCATACGATGAAGGGGAGGACAGCGCAGCGTGGAGAAGCATGGGGCTGGGTGTAAGTGTCCGGCTGGGGAGGCTGGGGTGGAACCAGCCCCAGGCCCTCAGGTGAGATGCGGCCAGGCCCTCCTGGGAAGGCACGCTGAGAACAGAAACCCTACATTCTTACCACCCGCCCCACCGAACTGACAAAACACGGCCTTGTTTCAGGTGCATGATTCTGTCTTTGCCTGGAACCTCCACAAAAACCATAAGTGGGTTGAGAGCAACTCCTCCCTCTGTTTACATGAGTAGTCTATAAATGTCACTTTCTCAGAATTACAGAATGAATCTCAGAAGAGTTATGAAACTCCTTTTAAACAGTATCCAGTCATAAAAAAAGACATGCTACAAACTAATAAGGTTTCATCTTCAAATTAGATAAAAATGTTTTACATTCATTTTAACTTCCATATGTAATCAAAGTAAGAGTTTGTAAATAACAGAAGGACAACTTCTGGTGAGTCATTTTCCTTAAGGACACTCCTTCCTTCCTATCTGGTCTGTGTCTGATTTGAGGTCGCCCAGGCCTTGTCAGCGGAGAAGGCAATGGCAGCCCACTCCAGTACTCTTGCCTGGAAAATCCCATGGACGGAGGAGCCTGGTAGGCTGCAGTCCATGGGGTCGCTAAGAGTCAGACATGACTGAATGACTTCACTTTCACTTTTCACTTTCATGTATTGGAGAAGGAAATGGCAACCCACTCCAGTGTTCTTGCCTGGAGAATCCCAGGGATGGGGGAGCCTGGTGGGCTGCCGTCTATGGGGTCGCACAGAGTCAGACACGATTGAAGCGACTTAGCAGCAGCAGCAGGCAATGTCAGTGAGGCCCCCTTATGGAGAAGTGGGCATGAAGAAGCAGGGATTACAGCTCTGTAGCATTCCTGGACATCCGAGAACACGTCGGATGTCCAGGAATGGAGAGCCTGAGGGTCTTCACACCCACTGAGCTCAGAGGAATTTGCAAGCATCATGTGGATGCCCTGGCTGAACAGCCCTGAAACAGGCCCCCATGACTGATGAGCCACAGTGTCCCTAAGCGCTAAGACTGCTATCACAGAGATGGGGAAACTTGCTGGAGGATGGAAACCTCCTGAGAGGCACACACACCATGCCAAGGTCAGAAGGAGGTTAGCCCTGCTGCAGCTCCCGCCTCCCTCCAGCCCTGGCCTGTGTCTGGGGTGTGCTGGGCTTGGGCCAGGCCGGCTGCCAGCTGAGCCTAACTGGTCCAAGACTGAGGAACCCATGCCGGCAGCCAGGTTCAGGAATCTGGCCAGATCATCACTTAAAACTCCCCAGAGTTCTAACTGTCCTAAGCTTGGAATTCCTATCAAATCTTGACATCCCTCTCCTCCCCACTCATCACACACACACACATGCACACACACACACACGCACACACACACCCCTGTGCTCACTCATGTCCCCTACCTTGCATTTTATATTTCTCATGGTCCTTCGCCTCCATCTCATCTGTGTACCCACACTGCTCCCCTTGCCTGGAACAACCTCTTCTCCCTCACCTGGTAAGCACCCACTTAACCCTTTATGACTTAGTTCAGGACCCATCACCTCCTCGGGGGGGATCTCTCCAGACAACCCCAGTCCCCATCGGCCTCCCCATGGCAGCCCATACTGCAGCACAGGGCAAGGTAATGGAAGTGGACTCATCAGAGGTCTGTTTATGCCACAGAAATAAGCTCCGAGACACACAGACTCAGGACATCCTATTCATACTTGTGCCTCTAGCACCTTCCCCACAGTAGAGGGTCAGTCAGAGCTGATCAAATAAATAAATGGATAACTGGTAGAATCAAAGAGAGAGCTCAAGACAGGTGGCCTAAATTAATCAGATTAATCATTTTTAATTGGCTACTAGTCACATGATTTACAGAAGAATTAGCCTAATTTAAGATGCAAAAATTCGCACTTCAGTTTCCTTTTTCTTTTTTTGTTCTAAGACATGGGATCTTAGTTCCCCCACCAGGGATTGAACTGGTGTCCCCTGCAGTGGAAACACTGGAAGTGCAAAGTCTTAACTACTGGACCATCAGGGAAGTCCCTTGCTTCACTTTCTAATCAGTTAATTGACTGATTAGATCAATCAGAACTGCAGGGCTCTTTTTATAGATAAAAATTCTGCAACATACTCTTCTCCCAAATCTCTCTCCATAAGTAGAATTATTTAAGGGGTTGATTTTAATTTTTAAAACCCAATGAATTCTATTTTAATAAATAATATAATATTTACTAAAAATATTTTAAAAATCAAACATTTTCTTTACATAATTCCTATACACATAAGAACTCTACGTTTGGAACATTTTCATAACAATTCTCATAATCCCTGTTGTATTTTTTCTAAGTACTGGAAAGTAACTGGTAACATTTGTTATATAGCAAAGACGGGGGGAGGAGGAGTTATCTTACATACTCATGAATGAATTATATTCAATTCCTTCCTCCATTGTCTCTTCCTACTTCAGACCCAGGAAGAGTGAGGGGTGGGGGTGGGAGAGAGAGATGTCAGGATAGAGTTACCACCGATATACATAGTATTGCAAACTAATAAATTACCCATGAATCTTCCCCTTCTCCCTTCCTTCTGTCATTTCCTCAGTAGGATCAGTGATTATTTCAAAACAGGCTGGTCTCACATTAGATCCAGGGGATGCTGACTCTGAATTCATAAGGGTCCAAGAGATGTGGGTGGAGCTGACCCAGTAGATCAGACACAAATAAAAAGCAGATGCCTGCAAGGAGGATGTTTCAGCAGCCAAGACCCAAAGCGACCCCAAAGGAACAGAGTACAAGGACACTTGCTCTCTCACCTACATATTACAGTGGGGGAGGGTCTTCACACCATTTCAGGAAACCTTCACAGACCATTAAAGTTTAGGTCATTCCCTTTTTTTTTTTTTGGCCCAGCAACCCTCCAGCCCACCCCGAATGTGGGAGGAAGCCAAAGATGGGCTGAGAGGGGCTGCAGGATACTATCATCTGCCAAGCAACCCTTTCTTTCATTGGTCTTTGTTTCAGGTCTCCCTGCCCCCGAATGAGGGGGGAGACACCTAACCCACACCCAGGCATTCCGGTTGCTCAGTCATCGGAGAGACGTTTACACACCCTTCAGCCACCTGGTCACCATTACTGGGTCTACAGTTTGCAATGAGGTCCTGGAATTTTCTTCAAAGGGCTAAAAAAAACAAACAAAAAAAACCTGTCCACTCAAAGACCAGCTAGGAAACAAATAGCCGACCCTAGATTTTGTAAGAAGATCTCTACTTCTGTGCAATATAAAAGTAGCCTCAATCTACCTTGGAAATACACAATCCGCCTACACATCCTCTTAAACCTTCCTCTGCCTAGAATATTACTAAGAAAAAGATGAGAAGAATAAGTAAAACAGTGAGCTTCCTGGTCTCTCCATCACGTGGCCCCCAAAGTGAAAACGAACATGAAAACATTTAACATGGTCCTTATAATAGATCTGACAGTCAAGACTTCTGTTTTTAAAACCTTACCATTATTACACGTGAATTGGGAAACTGAACATTTCTAAAACTGATAGAACATCATTTATACCATAAAAGGAAGAAGTAGGTGAACAGGAGATTTGAACATGTTGGAGAAAAAAAAGGTGGATAACTTTTATTCTCCCTATAATATTGTTATATGTAAATAGAAAGAGTCTTTCACATTTTGATTGTACAGTGTTTCTCTTCATTCCCTTTCAGTCTGTGGGTTCCCAATCCAGGGCACAAATAAAGACTTTGGACATGAGGTCACAAAGAAGATGCCCCTGGGGCAGGAGAGTAGATGGACCTACTGGAGGTATGGAGGGAGACAGCTCCCACTCGGGGTGGGGGTCTCCTGAAGCTGGAGAGGCTGGACTGGACATGAAGGACCTTCTCCATCCTTTAAGTGTGTTTCTAGGAAGGAATGAGAAAAATTAAAGCAGTACCCAGGAAGGGTGCCTCCGGTAGCAATGTACAGACTATGCTCATGGATGGAAGATGGTTTCAGCTTGTTCCATGGATCCTTGGCCTGAACCTTACCTGTTTAAGAACATGGTTGCCTTATGTTTCTGCTTACAAGGTATCACCTTTCTGATTCCTTCAGAGTCCAGGCAAAAGAAATGACACATTTCCAAGGCTAACACAGGGGAGGGGAAGTGAGGAAGGGCAAGACATTGGCGCCTAGAGCCCTGAGACAAGAGTATCAGGTGGAAGAGGTGGCCAAGACAAAGCAACTAGAATTTCTGAAGGTGATAGGGACAGAGTAAAGGAACAAAGCAGGTGATTGAATAATTAGTCCCACAAGGAGATTGTAAGTAAAGAAAAATGTATGGGAGGCCCCTGTAAGTTACAAATAAATCAAGAAAGCAGGTTTGCTTAACCACTAAGCCAAGCAGGCTTTCTCAGCAATAAAACCATGCAACAGAAGCCTGAGACATGCCTCCAAATAATAAAATAATGGTAGCGGGAGACCTATTTCCTGTCCAGTGAGTCCAGTGAGTTAATGATTCCTAGGACACGCTCCTCTGCACACACTAAAAACAAAAATATAAGGAAAAGTTGACATTATACTAAAACCTGAAATGATTTATCATTTTTAGCACATGCTACCACTTTTTTGCTCATTTTTATCGTGCCATGACAGTCCTGACTTGACCATATAGGGACAAGAGAACTCCTTGGCCTGACATGGAGAAGGAACTGACGATGCAAGCATGATGCCTACACAAGGAGGAGGAAGAAGGTGGTCTTCTCCCCCACCCCACTTTCCCTTTGATTATAAAACTGCAGCTCACTAAGTGCTCGGAACATGGCATTCTCTTGCCCAGCTGCTTGTAAGCCTCACAAGCATCCTAGTCTAATAAATTGCTTCTAATCTATCACTTTGGAGTAGGAAGTGGCAACCCACTCCAGTATTCTTGTCTGGATAATCCCATGGATGGGGGAGCCTGGTGGGCTGCAGTCCATGGGGTCACAGGGAGTCGGACACGACTGAGTGACTCACAGACACACACACATACACGCACACAGGCAGTTGTATGGAGAAGGAAATGGCAACCCGCCCCAGTACTCTTGCCTGGAGAATCCCATGGACTATGGAGCCTGGCGGGCTACATTCTATGGGGTCGCAAAGAGTCAGACACGACTGAGCAACTCACACACACACACACACACACACAATCTACCACTTTGCATCTTTCTGAATTCTTTCTGCCCTGAGACATGAAGAATTGGAGTTCCTCAGAGCTCCCCTCTCCCCAGATGCATTTTTTTCCAGTTTCAGAGGAGCTGGAGCAGGCCTTGACAGCCAGGCCAGTTATTGAACATCCAGACCCTGTGCAGTAAGCAGGAACTATCTCACTATCAGGTTGTATCTCCCACTGCCCACCTGCCTCTGACACTTCCATACCCTTCTCTTTCCTCCTCCTCCAATCGCCAACCAAGATGCCCACTCCCACAGATGTGGGAGTGTAAATTATCTGATTATCTAGTATGATGGCAGCAGTCTAGACTTGGAATCAGAAGACCTGGGTTTGAAGCCACTTGGCATTCACTGGCTGTATGACCCAAGGCTATCTCGCACTTCTCTCATCTGTCAAATGGGTTAAATGAGAGTCAAAGAGAGACTGAAATTATGAGAATCAAATATGTTAACAGTGAACTTCTCTATAATACTACAGTTATGATGATGATCAAAGTAATTTACACACTGACCAATGTGAATGACCATTAGATGGCCCTGCTCCTTCAGTTCACTCAGATGTGTCCAACTCTTTGCAGCTCCATGGACTGCAGCACGCCAGGTCCCCCTGTCCATCACCAACTCCGAGTTTACTCAAACTCCTGTCCATTGAGTCGGTGATGCCATCCAACCAGCTCATCCTTTGTCGTCCCCTTCTCCTCCCACCTTCAATCTTTCCCAGCATCAGGGGTTTTTTCAATGAGTTAGTTCTTCGCATCAGGTGGCCAAAATACTGGAGTTGCAGCTTCAGCATCAGTCCTTCCAATGAATGTTTAGGACTGATTTCTTTTAGGATGGACTGGTTGGATCTCCTTGCAGTCCAAGGAACTCTCAACAGTCTTCTCCAACACCACAGTTCAAAAGCATCAATTCTTCAGCACTCAGCTTTCTTTATAGTCCAACTCTCACATCCATACATGACTACTAGAAAAACCAGAGCTCTGACTAGATGGACCTTTGTTGGCAAAGTAATGTCATGTTTATCTTTAAAACGGAAAGTTTGTCAAATCAGATGAATCTCTTATTGGTGCACTCCGCTCAACCAATTCTTCTGGCCCCTTTAAGGGAGTCTGGGGTGAGTCAGCCCTTTCATTCCTACCTTATTTTTATTTCAAAGACAAACATGGCTTCCAGGATGGAGGAAGATAAGCAAGCATCATTTCCATTAGTTCTTGGCCCACTTTTTATACCTGGCACCTGGGTGCATTGAGGCTGCCCAGACCAAAAGTCCATACTTAACATTTTGAAATAAATAACTCTAAGGACTAAAGTCTGGGATGACCTGAGATTGGCTGATTGAGTACCTGGCGTCATAAAATTCTGTGTTGAACAGTCACAAATCAAAGCTGGGGAATTGGTAATTATCTACAGAGAACAGAAACCTGCCTGAAGTCCTTGAAATCTGTTTCTTCATTCGTTTCTTACACATCTTGACTTTTCACTGTCACTTCTACTACTAACTTCCATGTAACACTACAAATGGGTCTTCCCAGGTGGCTCAGAGGTAAGGAATTCACCCGCCAAGAAGACACAGGAGATATGCGTTTGATCCCTGGGTGGGGAAGATCCCCTGGAGGAGGAAATGGCAACCCACTTCAGTATTCTTGCCTGGGAAATCCCATGGACAGGAGCCTGGTTGACTGCAGTCTGTGGGGTTGAAAAGGGTGAGACATGAATAAGCACGCATGTGTACAATACCACAAACAGGTTAATTAGTAAAATATGTGGTTCCCTTCCTTCCTCCTCCTCTCCTTCCTTTTTCCCCTTTTTCCATGTTTTAGTAATTGTGAAATATCAGCTTAAAACATCAGTTTAAAAAAACAATTAAAAAAACCCTCACTAAATGTCAAGTTTTCTACATTCTTTTGTGCCTGTGATTATATTATGTGACAAGAAACCATCTCGAGGTGATAATTAGATTTTATCTGTGAGTAATGGTGGCAAGATGGGAGTAAGTGGGAGTGTCAACATGTGACAAAAAAAAAAAAGACAATCCACATGATTAGCTTGGAAAAAAATTACTCAAACAGGTGGCTGGGGTTACTATCTAATCGAGGAAAATTCTGACCCTTCGATGAAGTGGTCAGACATTTTACTTGTCCCTCTATGGCCAGAAATTCAGGAATGTAGATTACAGCAAGACAAAAAGCAGAAAGTAAACTGATAAATGAAATGTTCAGTATTTCTGTTGGTGATCATCATCATAGAGAACAAGACAGACCAGAAAGATACCTCCCACTTCTTTTTTCCCACAAGTTTTCACAGATGGTTATATTAGCTGTTTCCAAACTTACACAGGATCTGGGGCTGGAGGCAATGAAATTTAGCAGCAGTGCTGGTGTAAAAAGTGATAAGGCTTTGGCTCCAAGTAACACCTCTCAATCTGTCCAACAACGACAATAGAAAACTTGCTTCAGGCAGGCTGGTGTCCCACATTTTTATTTGCCCCCAGAAAAATGTCCTGAATTTCACAGCTGTTCACGGTAACCTGACCTGATTGTACATACCTTCTCTCTGTTTTCCCACTGGTTAAATGAAGTTATGCAAAGGCGCAGACAAAAGCAAAGCAGGAAGCCTCCCACACTAGAAGTGGAAGATAAGAATCACAGAAGCCGGAATGGCTTTTACTGAAGGGCATTTCAAAGCCAGTGGAGGCATATATGGCATATTTGTAAATCTTCCCAATGTGTGTATAAACATATACTTTCACACATCAAGACTAGATCTGTTCCTGACCCAGAGATCTGTTCCTGATCCAAACTAGATCTGTTCCTGACATCTGAGAACAAAGTGAAAGCAACCAAATCATAGAAGATACATATGTCCAATGTATGCAACAGATGAAGGAGTATTACCTGTAATTAGCAAGAGCTAAGAGCTAAGACGTAACGTACTAGAAAAACAGGAGGAGGAAACATATAGGAAGATCACAGAGGGGAAAAAAGTACAAATGGCTAGTGATATAACATATCTGCTAAGTACAGCAGTGATCAGAGTCAGATGGAGAAAATACAAATGGCTGAAGATACAAAACACCTGCTAAGTATAGCAGTGATCATAGAAATGTAAAACTAAAGACCATCTATCCATCTTTCTGAGCCAGGAAGAAGTAGAAAACATGAACATGCCAATCACAAGCACTGAAATTGAAACTGTGATTTTAAAACTCACAATAAACAAAAGTCCAGCACCTGATGGCTTCACAGTCTAATTCTATCAGACATTTAGAGAAGAGCTAACACCTATCCTTTCGAAATTGTTCCTAAAAACTGCAGAGGATGGAAAATTTCCAAACTCATTCTATGAGGCCACCATCACCCTGGTACTAAAACCAGACAAAGATACCACAAAAAAAGAAAACTACAGATAATCTATCCATCTTAAACTAGCAAAAGCTAAAAATGTTGGTCGTTTTCGGTCCTGGGGAGGGTGTGGGGAAATGGGTGCTCCCACATTCTCCTGGGTGTGTACATTTGTACAAACTTCAGAAGAAAATATGTAGCACCTATTAGATTTTAAAGACTGATCACTGTTGATTTGGGCATATTCTCATGGAAATAAACCCACATGTTCAGAAAGACATACATGTCCAAGGTTCACTGAACATTGTTTGTAAAATCAAAAGCACAGCAGAAAATGCAATGTTTATCAACAGGGAAGTGCTTATCCAAAATATGATAGAGCTAGACTGAAATTTTATTCAAACTTTAAAATGAGAGAAAATCATGTACATTGACACAAAAGAATGTTCAAGAAACTTTTGACTACAAGATACAGTTTGCATAGATTATGCATACATAATCCCAAATTTGTGAAGAAGAAAAAAAATGATTTCTATATATTCGCGTGTATTTCTACAGTAGTAGTCTAAAAGGACACCAGCTGAAAACAGATGAGGTTGAGGGTATGTGAGAGAAAACTATACTTCTTTCATTCATATCTGCATCAAGAATGTGTTATGCATTTTAGTGATGGAAAAAATATAAACTGATTTTACTGAGGCTGGAAAAGTGGAAAACAGTTATTTTGGTACTTCTTCAATCTCAATGTGAATTGCTGAGGTTAGATGAGGACATTCTAAAGGTCATTGATTAGTTCAGCTGCTTTCACATAATATTAACTTTAGAAGGACTTCCCGGGTGGTTCAGTGGCTAAGACTCCAAGCTACCAATACAGGGGGCCTGAGTTCAATCCCTAGTCAGGGAACTAGATCCTATGTCCCACATGCTACAAGTTCGTACTGGAACTAAAGGATCCTGAGTGCCACAACCAATACCCAGTGCAGCCAAATAAACAAACAAATATCCTTTAAAAACACTGACTTTAGAGGGTCCACTAATTTGCTAATTATTCTGTCAACTTAAAAATATTCAGAACCTAAAAATTGAGTTATGTTTTATTCGGCAGGAATTTTTAGGACTTCAAGCCTGGGAGGCAGCATTTCAAGTGACCCTGTTCTGAGGAGGTTGTGGGTGGGGAGCGGGGCAGAGGAAGGGGAAGCCAGGTTACACAGATGTCTTGCAACAAAGGGCAGATATTCTGAACTCAAAAGATTATCGTCGATTAAAGGAAAACCATGTGTCCCAAGTTAAGGCATTTAGTGCTTTTCTACATATAGGCTTCCCTCATAGCTCAGCCAGTAACAAAACCTCCTTCAATGCAGGAGACCCGGGTTTGATTATTGGGTGGTGAAGATCCCCTGGAGAAGGAAATGGCAACCCACTCCAGTATTCTTGCCCAGGAAATCCCATGGACAGAAGGATCCTGGCAGGCTACCGTCCATGGAGTCACTGAGTCGGACACGACTTAGCAACTAAATCATGTGTGGGAAGATGCAACAGTCTGGGCTCACTGCAATCGTTCCTCTGATATGTACCCCAGCTCTCTGGGGCCGGTATCCTGATGTCTCCATATCATTAGTTTCCTCCGGGCTCACCTAGGGAGTGGCCACAGTCTGATGGCTGCTAGGTGGCAGGTATTTGCTTTCTGAGTTCCCTCCGGGTTTACCAACTCACCATCCAGTGCTGACTGCAATCACTGGTGACTGTGGCATTCTTTGTTTACTAATATGGCAGGAAATATTCCATTTATCACCACCCATTAACTAAGGGAGTGGAAAGGAAGAGGCAGACACCCCAGCCCTGTCAGACCTGTGGCCTCACTCTTCATCAGATATTGGTACAAAGCGGCTGTCTCCCCAAGTCCACGTTCCACATTTACTTCATCAGATAATTTGGAACCCCTCTGCCCGAGTCGCCCACTAACTTACCATCTCACCCAGAGAAAAACTGACATCAGTGAAACACTCTATAGAGGCCCATGGCCTGCTATTGCTCTTCCCAACTCACTCTATCCTTCAGGTCTCTTTTCTGTTCCACAGACGCAGAAAATAGCCTTACCTCTGAGCCTTCACCCTGTCCATTCCCTCTGCCCCTCAGGTATCTCGCCATCACTTCTCAGAGCTTTCCCCGGTGGTGCCTTCTCAGTGAGGCTCGTCTTGACTATCATATCTAAGGTCGCAATCTCCACACCTCCACCCTAGTATTCCCTGTCTGTCCCTCTTACACTTTATTATCACCACCTTTTTTATTTTCCCAAGAGAGTAGATTTAAAAAAAATCTATTTGGCTGCACTGGCCAAATAGTTGCAGCGTGTGTGCTTAATTCAAAACACGCAGCAGGCAGGTTCTAGTTCCCTGACCAGGGATCAAACCTACGCTCCCTACATTGGGAGCTTGGAGTCTTAACCACTGCACCACCAGGGAAGTCCCTATTATCACCTCTATTATTTTTAAATTTATTTCATTTACTGTCTCTCTCCAGTGACAAAGATTTTCTCCATGATCAAACTTTAGCCAGGCCCCTCTGAGCCCTCTTCCTGACTTGGCCTCAACCTTAGCCTACAGACATTTAATAAAACACTCACCTAGTTTCTAACAGCTCAAGGACGTCCCTGCTTCCCTAGGACGACCCTAGTCCCCCTTAAAGTGCCTGCCTAAGAAAACTCAAGGCTGCCAAAGAATTTACTGTTTGTTCCAACCAATCTGAACATAGGGCCCCCTGACTTCCAGCCTCTGGTTGGGGGAAGATTCTGAGCAGTAATATTCTAGGCAGTTGGGAAAAGAGTCCAGGATGGTCAGAACTCAACTTCACTTTGTACAGAGGTGACTGGGTGTTTTAAAGCAGGGTTCCCTAACCTCCCAGATCTAATGCCTGATGATTTGAGGTGGAGCTGATGAACTAAAAATAGAAATAAAGTGGAACTTCCATAGTGGTAAGCAATAAGCACCAGCAAACAAGCCCAAATGGGTTTCACATGCACCAACCCCCCTTTTTCACACTTTTTGTGATTTTTTTAAATTTCCCAACTCTACTAAGCCCCTGCCTACCTCCCGCCTTGCTCCCTCCTCTTCCTTTAAAACTGCAGTCCCTAACCATCTTGGCACCAGAGACTGATTTCATGGAAAACAGATTTTCTATGGACTGAGGTGGGGGTGATGGTTTGGGGATGATTCAAGTGCATTACATTTATTGTTACTTTATTTCTATTATTATTACATCAACTCCACCTCAGATCATCAGGCCTTAGATCTGAGAGGCTGGGGACCCCTGCTTTAAAACACCCAGCCACCTCTGTACAAAGTGAAGTTGAGTTCGGTCCATCCTGAACTCTTTTCCCCATTGCCTAGAATGTCACTGCTCAGAATCTGTATTGGAGAAGGAAATGGCAACCCACTCCAGTGTTCTTGCCTGGAGAATCCCAGGGATGGGGGAGCCTGGTGGGCTTCCATCTACGGGGTCGCACAGAGTCAGACATGACTGAAGCGACTTAGCAGCAGCAGAATCTTTCCTTTCAACTTTAACTAGCACCAGGCTTTGTTTATCTTTAACATTCCCTGCTGCAATATAGGCTCCAAGGGCTGGATTTTGTTTTCTTACTGGCACATGGTAAAGACTCAGTAAATACCTGCTGAACATCATTGACGGATCAATAAATGTGCATGGGCTTGAGTCCTGAGGGCACATTTCCAGGTTGGGGTAAGCATGTTTAAGCATTTAGATTAAATACAGTGCTCACTTCACTCCTTAAATACCTGGCAAGTGACAGGTGTCTGACTCTCACAGATCATTCCAGTCTTCCTATGCTCCCTACACTTGTCTGATTTATTGTATTTAATCCTGATAAAGCACCATCTTCTACATGCTTTATATCCTCCATAAATGAACACAACCGAGCACTGAATACCATGCTAATGAGTGGTTACTGAAAGGGACCATGTGAAAAGTATTGCTTCATAGGAAGACTTTTACTCTGGGTGGTTATTTCCTCCACACCCCACCCTTTATTTCCATCCGTGGCGCTGGTTTTGAAACTACCCTTCAACCTAATTCCCCCTGTGCCTCTCTGGGTTTCCATTCCCCCAACTTCAGTGAAAAATGCTTTCACTGTGAATTCCAGTAACTTCCTTCCAATCCAATGAGGTCTTTAAAGTGTTGATTCTTTAGGTTCTCGTAGGTGATCTGAATACTCCTAACCTCCCTCACCATACCTTTCTCCCTTATCCTACTCACTGGCTTCTCACCATTTCTAGGTGCCTGCAAGTTGTCCCAACTACAATCTATCACTTCCAAAACGTGCTTTATATGCAACAACTGTAAGTGAGGCATTATGGAGATTACAAAAGTCTAGAACGCAAATGCTGCACTCAAAGAGAAAGGAGACAGTCTATAGCTCATGAGAAGTTCGAGTTTATTGCATACTTGTTGCTTTAATTATTGGTTGGGACTTACCTGGTGGTTCAGTGGCTAAGCCTTTGTGCTCCCAATGTAGATGGCCCGGGTTTGATCCCTGATCGGGGAAGCTGATCCTACATGCCGCAATTAAGAATTCTCATGACGCAACTAGAGATCCTATGTACTACAATGAAGATGGAAGATCTTGTGTGCCACAATTAAGACCCAGCACAGCCAAATAAATGTACCTTGTTAAATATTTGTTGAATGAAGTGGTTACATAGGAAAATTCGGGCATTACCCAAGGCAATAATAAACTGTCACATGATGGACACCATAAATCAGAGTTCTCCATTAGAGCTGTAGCTTCTCCCCACTGTTGTACTTCTTATTTCTGAAGGGTATTTTCTGCAGGATTGTAACATCAACCACTGTTGACAAGCCCAATGTATCTTCTTATCACATCCTCAAATCTGCCTGTTATCCAGCGTCCTCATGATTCTCAGAGGCACCACCAACATTCTGATTCTCAGGTGCATCTTAGTATCTGCAGTCTCCTTAGAAGGAGGTCCATTCCCAGCCCATCAGAGCAGAAGTTCCTGAAGCCTCCCTTCCTTCTCAGGTCTATGAGAAGCCTGGTCTGGGAGTCAATAACCTCAGCTCCAGTCCCCTTCAGCCCCTCCCTCTTCTCTAGAAAAGGCACCACAGAGACTGAGAAATGAGGAATGAAAAGTACTCCACAGAAGTAAAGCTTTTCAAAAGTATGACCTAAGTGGATGCATGGATGGGGGTGGGGGGGATGGGAGGACCAGTAGGGAGGGGATATGTATATATATAGAGCTAATTCACTTTGTTATACAGCGTTGTATGTAATATACCTCAATTTAAAAAAGAAAGAAAAAAGTATAAAAGAAAAGAAAATATAAAAGCTGAATAGCTTTTACTCTTGTCTTTTCATATTTGCGGTAATGCCATCTCAAAAACTGGATTCGGGTCTTGAGTATCAAGTGAATAAAGTGTTCTAATGTTAAGTTAAAAAAAAAAATCCTGGATTAAAGTTTAAAATTCTAGGTCAAAGGGTACAAATTTCTAATAATCATTTCACAACACAAACCTCAAACATTATGTTGTACACCTAAAACTAATACAGAGTTACATGAAAATTACATCTCAAAACAGATTCTATCTCCATCTCTTCATCCTACTATCTGAAAACCTGCTAGACACTAGACACAAAAAGCCTTTACAGATAAAATTCCAGGAGCCAATTCACATGGGCAGTCTTGCAGCAAACTATCCTGCAAGGTGGAAGTTCTAAAGGCTCCCTCTCACTAAATCTTTCAGCGTTTCCACCGACTATAAATAATGTATAGTCAGGCTTACCAAACAGGAAAGCCAGACCAGACTTTCAAGCAGCACAGAAGTTTCCATGGATAGAACTGTAAGCTACATTAGTGCTAGAAGGAATCCATCCTTAAAATAGTTGACAAGCTGAATGAAAGCTATCCACGGAGGCTTGCTTCTCAAAGTGAGGTTCATGGACCACCAGCGTCAGCCAAACTTAGAAGTTTATTTTAAAAAACGCAGAAGCTTCATCTCCACCCCAACTGAATTTCAACGAGATCCTCGGTGATTCATAAGGGCAGTAACGTTTGAGAAATTGAATACTGTAACCCTGTCACCTAAGTCAAATGTGGACACCGGTGACAGCTCGGATGCACTGTAACATCACCCCTTCTAGAAGAAAATGCTTCCCGGCGGGGCTGACTGGGACTCTACATTGTTTGGGGCCTGTCTTTGTTGCCTGTTGACTATGAACAGGGCAGCGAGGTGAGGACGGCTGAAAAACCACAGCCTGGGATTAAGAGCTTCCTTGCTGATGCCCAGGGACCAGCTGAATCATATCAAGACACCTCCACCCGCGTCCTCAGTAAGAGTTCAACACAGGTGAGCGCCTGCAAACGTGATCAAGGCAGGACCTGGAGCAAAAAGAGTAGCAGGTGAAGGATGTGCGGGAGCGCAGAAGAGAAGGCAGGCGTGGCAGCCACGCCCACAGCGGGAAGCGGGATGGGGGGGGACTTTCACACACGGGCTGTGATGTACAAGGTAGGTTTTTCAGCATCAGAAAGTTCAAAACACCTTGTTTCTCCTTCTGCAGCTGTCTGGCAGCTGCTGGTGCCTCCAGTGTATTCCCATCTTGCCATCGCCTGAGGCCACCGACATTTTCCAGATCCCAGCCCTCTGGGAATTTGTCAGCTGCCTAAAGAGACATCATCCCAGTGAAAAATTACCCACTTTGAGGATCTTAGTTCACTAACCGGGGATTGAACCAGCATCCCCTGCATAGGAAGCATGGAGTCTTACCTCTTTACCTCTAGTGCCACCTGGGAAGCTGATATTCCATGATAGGTTATTACAAAATATTGAGTATATTTTCTTGTACTACACAGTTAATCCTTGTTGCTTATCTATTTTATTTATTTATTTGGTTTTTTTTTTTTTTTTGCTTATCTATTTTATATATAGTACTTACATCTGTTAATCCCTTATTCCTAATCTGGAAGATTCCTAGTGGTCTCCATCCACCACACTCTTTTTCTTCTTTCCGACCTTAACAGGCATTAGCTTTTCTCTGTCGCTTCCCAGAAGCCCAGGAGTTCCTCACCTTGATAGTCTTATGGTACACTGAGGCAACTGTTGGTGGGTTTCCACATTCTAAGCATCTCTAATCTAAGAACCACCCTCTCTATACCTTTAAGAGTGCATCCCACATGATGGATACAGCTAGTGATGCAAATGAGTACCTGGCCCAGGCTGGGCATTCGAAATTGGGGTCCAGGGACGTTGAGGAGTCTCTGCTCTCCCTGAAGACAAGTGAACATAGACACTCTGAGGAGGCCTGTGCTCCTAACAGCAGAGAAATCTGGTATGAGAGGATGCATGGATGGATGGAGGCATGAATGGACAGAAAGATTATAGATAGACTGATTGATAGATATGGCCCTAGAAAGAAAAAGTGATGGAAAGATAAAGAAACAGTGCCTTTCTTGGCCACAGGCAACTTATCAGTTGCTGGTTCTAGGTCTTCACAACACACAGCTCTGTTTATTGGTTTTGAACAGCTCTTGGATCCTTATACAAACAGAAACTCTTCTTTCAAACAAGGGAGTCTCTATTACTGGCTATGGAAAATTGTTCATTTTGAGCAAATCCTTGCTGTCACTTAATAACCCTCTCATTCATGTCTTACTGAATCTCTCCCACAAATGTCACATTGTCTTCTTTACTTCCTCAGCCTCAGAGTCACTATATCAATGGTCCAAACTGACCTACTTGGTCAGCACATATGACCTCGCATGAAGTATTACTATAAAGTCATACAAATGACTTAGATATCCATATGATTGTTATTCCCACCAAAATAATCATACTGGGAAACTATAAATGTATTCCCACAATGTGGTCAATACCCCAGCCATTTCTGGAATGTCTCTTCAAATCTTCCTTACTGACAGTAAATCTATGTCTCATGATTTTTAGAAACAGTTACAATTGTGCTGTAATCGGGGCAAGTGGATAAAATGAAGGATCGAATATTTTAATCATAAAGTTTGTTTTCCCCAATAGAATCCTAATTGAAATAAGGATATCTTCCATAATTGGAATAAGCAGATGACAATTCTAAAAGACAATACACATGTGAAGTCACACATGTTTTGTGCTGTTACATTTGTTAAATATAAATCACATTCTTTGTCATCATCACATCTTTCTGTACCCTTCATCCAGAGGAGAGAAATCTAAGATTTATAAAGCCCAGTAGGTTGGAGAAGAGGGGTTTAATGAATGTTTGTTACTGATGTTTAGGTTTCTTAATTATTATCTAATTTAAATGAGACCTGTAAAAAAATAGATGCCATTCAGGTAGGTAAAAATATACATGAAGGCAAACGATTACAGACCAACCCTAACTGCCTGAATCATGGCCATAAATTATATGTCACATACTTAAAATATGTGAGCTGCCAATCAAAACTGAAGCATCGTACCAATGATATTCCTGCCCTGGTCGTAGCCCTGAGCTCTGGAGATAGATAATGCATTTTTCTTCAAGTCACAAGTTTCTTCCTGTTGCGAGGGATAAGCAATAGCTACTTTTTCTCAAGCTTTCACAGAGGCATCGAGAAACTGCTAAGTAAGGGATATAAATGTCAAGTTTTAGCCAATAGGTCACACAGTGAGCTAGATCTCAGAAACCCTTCTAAGGGCAAGCCATGCAACCCACTTCTCTGTGCAAATTTCAGCTAGTGTGATCAAAGATAATGAGTCACCGGTAGAGGATTTCAAAAACACTAAAGCTGCTTCAGGGTTTTCTTCTTGAGCTTTGCTGTAACTGAAACTACATTTGTACTTTGAGACAAGACAGGGCTATGGGGCATGAATTCAACACATGACTCCAAGATTGAGTAGTTTTAGGTTAAAAGATCAAGCCTCGGTAATGAAAACTGAAGCACGCTTGTCTGAAAATACTGGATCCCAGAATCCCATTAGAGTGAATTCAAATGTGTTGTTTATACTAGAAACATGAAGTGTTGGGTAGACCTTAAAATAGACAACTGCTTGAGGCTTGAAAATGATCTTTTGATAGAAATAGATGGGTATTCTGATGATCTTGCTCAGAATAGTATTTATAGAGTAAAACGTGACTGGATTTCTTCCCTGGTGGTAGAGGGTACATATGAGTCATTTTCTTTGAGGGGCGATGGCTGTGCGCTAGGTCTAATGGGGTAAGGACAAGAGTGTGAGCTTTGAAGTCATCAAAATGTATCAGTTCTACCTGCGGGACTTGGGTGGATTGCTCCATTTTTCTGAAACCAGTTTTGTTATTTAAAACGTGGCGCTGAGGGACTTCCTCGGTGGTCCAGCGGTTAGGACTCCTCGCTGCGCCGCATGAGGCACAGGTTCAATCCCTGGTTGGGGAGCTAGGATCCTACATATCACGTGGGGCAGCAAAAAAAAAAAAAAAAAAAAAATGGAGCTGATACATAGCGATGTCACAGGGTGGCTATAAAGACGAAACGTGATAGCGTGTGTAAATAATGCAGGACTGGTTTTGCCTGAGCGTTCACTTCCTTCTCAGCCCTCCTGCCCACACTCTTGCATGCAACCCCCTGCAGGGAGGCTGCAGACTCTGGCTTACTTGGGCTCCATCAGCACCAGCCCACGGCGGGACTGACATTCACCATCTTCCTTTCACAAGCTACTTCTATGAAGATGTTGTGAAGCAAGGTTTGCACGATACTCCCAAGGAAACGCTCCGTGTCTCACTAACTGCTCTTCGAAAACACTCTGGTTGCAGAAAGCAACTCAATACTGTAAAGCAATTATCCTTCAATTAAAAATAAATAAAAAAAAACACTCCAGTTAGAGTTTTTGTGTGCGTGTTCTAAGCCTTAGAGAATCATAACTTCTATCCAACTTTCCATTCATTTTTTTAAAAAATCAGTTTGCCTAGTTTTTTGATTTACAACTTCATGTTAAAAGAACTGACTTTTAGGGACTTCTCTGGCAGTGGAGTGGTTAAGACTCTGCACTTCCAATGCAAGGGGTTCAGGTTCGATCCCTGCTTGGGGAACTAAGATCCCACGTGATGCATGGCCTGCCTAAAAAAAAAAAAAAAAAAAAAAACGGAAAGAAAAAAAAAACCACACTAACAACAGCCTGACTTTTAGGGAATACATGCATTAAGTCTATAAATATTTAGTAAGCACCTACTGTATACCAGGCCCCATGCCTGGCACTGACAATGAAAAAAATCAATAAAACATAGTTTGTTTTCAGCGCTGTTACAGCATGAGGAAGGACGCGCAGTTAACGCACCACAGTAAGTCCTGTGATGGACGCGGGCCTGAGGTGCCACCACTTACACGACACTTAAAGTGCAAAAGCACCTTCACAGTGTCAGCCTCCCATGAACCCTATAGGCTGGGTGTCACCATTACTAATCGTTTCCAGGTCAGATATAAGGAAGCCCAGGGGAAGGAGGGGAAGTAAGCGGACCAAGATCACACAGATAATAACCGTGATTCTGGGTCTCAAATCTCAGCTGGCTGTGTCTTCCCCACCACTGTCCCTCAGAGTCCATGTCGGCATATACTCCAAACACGCCGCCTATTGAGCCGGCAAATGCCTTACAAATGTCACCAGGACTGTTCCCCAGGAAGCATTCAGACAGAGGAAGCTCTTGTGCTCTAGACTTGGCCCAGACCCTAATCTCCCTTCTCTCCCCCAGGACCCTACTGAGAGCTGAAGGAACTGCTGTTTTCTGACGATGCCGGCTTCTCTCAGGCGTGGGGGCTTTTTCTCTACTCTTTCCTCTTCCCAAATACTCCTCCTCTAGTCCACCCAGCTCCACCTTTCTGTTCCTTCTCCTGCCTGGAGACAGTACAAGTTTCACCTCCTTCAGGAAGCCCTTCCTGATTACCCTCCTTCAAACCATTTCAAATAGCTGAGTCTTCTACTTTCTCCCCAAGGCCCACAAGGGGCACAAGTCATAGCTCAGACTATTTGGCACTGCAGTCATCTGTTCATTTGACTGTCTTCCTCTTCACTTTTCCTCAGGGATGTCTTTGCAGCC
Source organism: Muntiacus reevesi (assembly GCF_963930625.1). NCBI lineage: Eukaryota > Metazoa > Chordata > Mammalia > Artiodactyla > Cervidae > Muntiacus > Muntiacus reevesi. The sequence continues at coordinate 178,250,109 of NC_089251.1, forward strand.
TCTGTGTTGAGCCCACTAGCTGTTTGTTGACTAAATGAATGAAGGAAAAAAATCAAGCTATGCCCCCTGGCCTAGCATCCTCCCTGCAGTGGCTGGGCTCAAAGCAAATCCACAGCTTTGCCAGCAGTCTCAGAGCTACCACTGAACCACTGATGCCACCAGAGCTTCCCCAGGTTAGGGATAATTCACTCTCTGTGCCTCCTCTGAAAACAAGAACAACAATCATGAAATCACCAGTCATGCTCTGAGTACAGACATGGCTGGTAACAATGCCTTAGACCACTGGACCTGCCGCTGTCTCTAGCTGGCCACAACCTTTCTGCTTCCGATTTTGCTCCTCAAATTGCAGAGCCCGCATCTGCTCACCTGTGTGAACTCAGAGCCTAGAACAGTGATGGCACACAGCAGCCTTTGCCTTAGGAAATATTTGAATGAATGAATGAATGAAATATTGAATGGAGGAAGGAAACTTCCCTGCCTTGGTTCTTCCTAAGCGACCTTGATGGCACTATGTCATCACTTCACCCTTCAGGCCACCACTGGCTCGAGTTCGCGTGGATGTTGGATCAAGACAGACAATGGCTTCATGACCTCTGTGTGACCTATGACCTTTGACTTCAGACAGTGGATCTTTTCTAGAGAATCTGAACTAAAAAATATGAAGAAATTTTTCCAGGTAAATATACAGATGAGAGCTAAGAGGAAGCAAAGGTTAAGTTGCGGAAGGGGAGGTAGAAGCCACGACACGTGGAACTGGACGGATGAGGAAGCACCCGTGAGGAGAACCTGTTCAGATTAGGAAGCAGAGAGGCCGAGAGAAGCTGAGTGTCAGGGGGGCCCTGCCATCCTGAGGAGGCGCTAGAAGAGAAAGAGGAACTGGTCACAGGGCCGCTCCTGACCGCTCTTCTCTGCTCTCAGCTTCAGGTCTAGTGCAACCGGACTTAACAGGCACGTTCTTACCTAGCAGGTGAGAATGAGTTTTAGTGTTTCAGCCGCTGCTCCAGGCTAACAGGTGATGCTGAGTTCTAAAATGTGCTAGCCGTGGGTACAGGCCCATCTCAGCTTAGAGGGTGTCTCTGTGAGCACTGGATAAAGGCGCCCACTTGGGGATGACCAGTGGTCAGCTCCTGGCGAGATGAGAAGCCCGTCGCCCTTGCACAAAGAAAAAGGTTCCCTTCCTGGGGGCAGTGAGGGCACGCAGGTCTGCCCCAGGACCACACAGCTTGGCGAGGCCAGCCAGGGCTGGGTCTTGTCTGCCCTGCCCTTCCCGGCAGGATGGCTTTACTCTCCAGGGAGAAGGCAAGGACAGAAATTGTACCCAGAGCCAAATGGTCTTTGTTTGGTAAAAGAAACCACTTTGAGTTATGTGAATGGCAAGTGAGCCGGCATCCATTGTCCACTGTGATGGGGCCGAAGAGTCCCCTTGGGATACCGCCCCCTTCCCCCGCCGCTCGAGCATGGCATTATGCTTTGGAAAACAAAGGCTGAGCATGCAAACACCAACTGGAAGAGTTAGAACCTCAGAGGGCAGTGGGAGGCACTCTGGGGGCACCGGCCAGGGGTGAATAACAAGGACTTCTCCCCCAGTGGGACAGCTGACCATCGACTGCAGAACCCATCTTGGATAGCAGCACCCCACGGCAGTGGCCGTAGGTATGGGTGCATGGAACATCCAGGATGGCTAGATTTCTCGCTCCACTCCTCACTGAACACGCCAGGGATAAAAGGCTTAAGAGAAAGACACTGGATCTGCCATCTTCCCAGGCGGTGCTAGTGGTAAAGAAGTCACCTGCCCATGCAGAAGACGTGAGAGATGCGGCTTCGATCCCTGGGTCTGGAAGGTCCCCTGGAGGAGGGCATGGCAACCCACTCCAGTATTCTTGCCTGGAAAATCCCATGGACAGAGGCATCTGGGGAGCTACAGCCCAATAGGGTCACAAAGAGTCAGACACGACTGAAACGACTTAGCACGCATGCACACACACCTGTATACACCAGGACGTAGGGATGCCAGAGGAATGAATCAGGTCCTGCAAGAGATGAGATTGTGTCTGGACACCAAGCTGATAAAGTGGTCCATCTGCTCATCTCTCCCTTTTGGAGGTGGTTCAAATGTTCTTTGTTCTGTGCAGCCCTACATTCAAGACTAAGAGTCATCACTTGCAGACCAAACACCAAGACCAAGTACCAAATACCTCTTGGTACTCCTACAGCCTGATGGGCATAGTGCCTGGCACACAGTAGGTCCACAGTCAGCACTGGCTAACAGCTTACAATAGGAATAAGCCCTGGGCTGTGTTCTAAGGTTCTTTACTTACTAATTATTGGGCTTATCAGAAAAGAACATCAGAACCCACTGAATATATTAAAGTTTCCAATGCAAAAGAAGATTGACCTAAAAATTAAAAGAACATCTGTCCATATACCATGAAACCCTTGTTTGGGCATTTTTTAAAAATGGAAAAAACACCACTTTATTTACAAAGCAAATACTATATTTTTAAAATGCAAAACTTTTGTTGAATTCCAGAACTGTGAGTTCAAAACCATAAAGCAAAAACAATCTGTTTTCCTAACCTCAATAAAAGGACTGATGGATCAATTCCAGTGTTACTTCAGTTATATTCTTTAAGTGTACTTATTTGAAAATATATGGCTTTCTTCACACATTTTGTGTGGATTTTAAAATTGAAAACTAGAGTTTTTGCTGACAAAGCACATGCATCTTTATCATGTAAAAAATCAACTGTTCCAATCACAAGTTAAATAAAAGCCACCGAAGCTTGGACAGAAATCCAGTAATAAAGCGCAAACAAACAAAGTGGATTCTCTTGTGATATCTCCATGGAGTCAACAGAGGGAAAGCACAGAGCTGGTCTTTTTAAAGTGTTGTTTGTATTGGACTGTCTCTTATCGGCATGGTAGGAAAATTTTCGAGTTTCAAGTTTTTACTATTGTTTCGTGGCGAGAAAAGCAGGAGGAAGCAGGGCTGGGAGGTGGGGTGACAGGATGGCTGGGGATGACAGAGTGAGGTTCTTCTCTGACAGCCCTTGAAGGACACTTTGCAATCTTCCCCTCCCTGCCCTCCTCTGCCCCTCCCAGCCACACACCGCTGCAAAGTCCCCACCCGCTCAACACTCTACCGAGGACTCACCCCGGCAGATCCCTCATTATGAGAAATGAACCCTTGGGAATAACTTACTGACAATTAGAAGGAGAAGGGGACAACAGAGGATGAGATGGTTGGGTGCCATCACCAACGCGATGGACATGAGTTTGAGCAAGCTCCGGGAGTTGGTGATGGACAGGGAAGCCTGGCGTGCTGCAGTCCATGGGGTCACAAAGAGTCTGACAAGACTGAGCGACTGAACTGAACTGAGCTGAGATCAAGACAGGTGGACCAGGGGTTAAATGCAGGGGTCACAGGTTTGATCCCTGGTTGCAGAACTGAGATCCCATATGCCAGATGGTGTGGCCAAAAAAAAGAAAGGCAGTGAGAAAAGCCCCCTGGGAGGGGGTAGCAGCAAAGAAGAATACCGGTAAGATTAAACCAAATTCTTCCACCTTACGCTCGCCCAGGCCAAGCCCTTCTCACAGTATCACATGGCAGCAAGCCATACTGATACACAGGCCATAGGTTCTTCTCAGACCCTGCTACACACTAGAGTTACCTGATGCCAATTAAATCAGAATCCCCGGAGCTGGGACACAGCCATAAATTGTTCTGTTGTGATTTTGCTCGTGGTTCTGCTTTCTTAACTTTCCAAGAGACTCCTAGGTGTAACCAACTTTGTGGCAGAGAGAAATGCCTCTCAAATATTAGGTCTCCTCTAACAACCTGGGGACCTTGTGAAATGCAGATTGAGGTTAAGGATATCTGGGGTGGGGTCCAAGATCCTGAGATGAGGCCCATGCTGCTGGTCTGGGGCTGGCTCCTTTCCGGCCACATGTGATCTCACATGGGACACTGACCACTTGTGCACCCACAACTTCTGGGGGAGGGCCTCGAATTTGGACTACCCTACCTCGGTCAAGGGGTGTTATCACAAGGGGTTGTAACCTTCCTATTGCGCCTCTAAGACAAGTCAGTTATCAGCTCTGTCATCTAGCTGATTCTCCATCCATCTAGCCTGGCTGTATGTGTCAGTGAGGGACCAACTCATTCATTTTGTCTCTAACTCTTAAGAAATGCAGGGAACTCCTCATTGTGTTTGGCCTATTCTTAAAGAAATTCAAGGCTCAGTGCTGAGGATGAAATTTACAGGGAAGCTCACTCTTTCACACCATGGGAAAGATTCCTGGGGAGCTGGGGATGAAGCAGCTGAAATCTGTCACTTCCTAATATCCTTTAAAAGTATACAGAATGCGTAGAGCTCTTGGAGACAAAATAACTTTATAACTTGAAGTCCACAGTTCACACGATGGGCACTTTGCACGCTCATATTTAAAAGGTTCTTGTTTTGCTGTTTTTAGTTGCTAAGTCATGTCTGACTCTTTTGGGATCCCATGGACTGTAACCTGCTAGACTCCTCTGTTCATGGGATTTTCCAGGCAAGAAAACTGGAGTGAGTTGCCATTCCCTTCTCCAGGAGATCTTCCTGACCCAGGAATTGAACCTGAGTCTCCTGCACTGCAGGCAGATTCTTTACCACTGAGCCACCTGGGAAACCCCAAAAGGTTTTTACTGCCTCTTTTCTGTGTAGGCCTTGATTTCCATCTATGAAAATGAAAAATGGTGATACACACTATGCTTATTTTATTTGCAGTCACCAACTGGACACATTTTCAGTTTCCTCTTTACAGTCATCTGAACAGTTAATCTTTGTTCAAAAGAAAAAATCAATCAAGATTATCCAGGAGTCAAGTTCAGTCTGGCCAAGACATAAAAACCAGGAGGAAAAACACATTCAGCTCAATACTTTTCACAACATGAATTTGGCAGAAGACCCTTTACAACACATCCCATAACCTACATCCCACCAGTTAAATTTAAGAATTCTGACTGGCTTTATCCAAAGTGATCTGCAAAGTCAGATCAACAACATTTTTGATGTTTTCTACCTATACACATGGTAGGGTAAAAACTTGTATTATCATACAAGAATAAGAAAGAGCGGTGGAATGGAAAACAGAGGTAGGTGGCCCATGGAATGGAGTCAGAAACATGGAAATGTGCCTTTGCTGAAGGGGAAACTAGGTTTCAGCTAGGAGTCAGGTTGCCTTAGCCCTTCAAGGCCTACCTACCCATCCCGGCCAACCCCCACCCCCTCCGCCCCCACTCAAGCACAGAGCCTGTGGGGGAACCTTGGGGAGGGCAGTGTATAAGATCTGACTGTCGCTGCACCATTGGTAGTTTCAGCATCAGTCCTCCCAAGACTGCAAACCAGAAGACAATCTACAGCAACTTAACAAGTCTGGTGGACTTTCAAAAACCGTTCTGCAGTTCTTAGGATTAATGCTTTGTTGCAAAGCATTTTAAAAATTATTAATTATTTAATCCCCCTAACCTCCGCATGTGGCAGTTCCACACTCTGATGCCCACTTTAAATACCGAGATATGAGAAACGAGGTTAAGTCATCTGCCCCACGTTACACACAGCTCGGCCCTCGGCCGGGTTCTGCCCGGCCGGTGCCAGGAGATGCCCCCCAAGCCGGCGGGCCCGGCTTACCGCAGAGATGCCCGCTCCAGGCTTGGTCAAACGGAGAAGGATCAGTGATCCAACAGCACGACCAAACTCTGACCACACCTGCGGGGGCGTTTATATCCCAGGTCCTCTGACCAGCAACTCCCCCAAAGAAGGCTTTATTTCAGAAGCATGAGCAGTTGGAAGGGTTTTCAAGACTTGCATGTTAACCGTAACATGATAGGCGTCCCCCACCCCCCAAGTGAGAGGACCGCACCCTTCCGAGGGACCAAAGTCGCCCTGAAGACCGAGAGAAGGTTCCTCTTCCCGATGGACAAGCCTAAGAACCAGAGTCGCCGGTGCTCCCGGGAGCCGCACCGCCGCCGAGCCCGCGGGAGGGAGCGCTTCGCATCGCGGCGGGTGCACCTCGCCCCGGAGAAACACGCGACCACCCCGCGCACCGGCCGAAGCCGGGTTGGAGCATCTCTCTCCGAGGGTACCGGAGAGGGGCAGCGACAGAAGGTGGGGAGGGGGTGGGGACGGGGCCGCTGGGAGGGTGAGGGGTTCAGCTTCGCCCAGCCCCGACCCCCCATCCCTCCTCCCCTCCCGCCGCCAGTGCCCGCGGACGCCCCGGGCTGGCCGTGTCCCCATCGCAGCCACCTGCCCGCGCCGGCCCTCCGCCGGCCCCCGGCGCCCGAGCGGCCCTCACCTGATCCGGAGATGTGGACGCGGAGCGGGCGGCCCCGACTCGAGCACGACGACAGGTCGCTCTGCGAGCGGCCGCGCGGGCTCGGGTCCCCCGGCAGCCGGCGCAGAGCGGGCGCCGGCGGCCCGGCGGGCGTCTCGGGCTCGGGCACCTCGGCCGCCGCCTGCCCGGCCGGCTCTCCCGGGGGCTCGGCGGGGCTCCTGCCCTCCTCGGCCATCGGCTCCCGGCGGCCCGGAGCGCGGGGTGGGGCCGGCGCCGCGGACCGCGCTGCCCGGCGTGCGGCGACCCCGAGGCAGCGACAAGGGCGGGGAAGGCTGGACGCCGGGCGCGGAGAAGCTGGTGGGGAGGGCGGGAGGAGGAAGAGGACAGAAAAGTTTGCACAGGAAGGAGCCGCCTACAGCCGGCTCTCGCTCCCGCGGGCGAAAGCCGCAGGGCTCGGAGCTGGGCCGCTCTCAGTGCCCGCGAACCTGCCCGCTGCTCCACCCCCTGGGCCGGGGCACGGCCCTTTGCAGATTGGCGGCAGGAGGGTCCCCTCGGGTCATACCCAGCTCGCAGGCCTGAGATTAGTGGAGCCAGGGCGTCAGGAGCAGGGGATGCAAGGTCAAGGTTAACAAGACTATTTTCATGGGGAGGGACGGGGGCGGTGGGCCGGGGTTGCAAGGAATGCCAGGCACACACACTTGAGCGCCCTGTGATGGAATCGAAAGGCTCATACCCAGTTGAAGGATGCCAAACTGCCAAACTGCAGCACCAAAAGACACTGGACTTGTTGGTGGGCTCGTGACCCATCCTGGAGACCCTTAAGTCAAGGCCACAGACCTCCCCTCTCACCCCTTGCCCTCGAAGCCCTCTCTGCCTCCCACCTTTGCCCACATTCCTGGGTTTCTGTCTCCTGGGTAGACCCATAGGTCATGTTTAAAAGGCCAGGCTTCCAAACAAGAAGTGAATGAATGAATGCCTACTGGAAGTCTGCCTCAAAGCTTTGCAGTGGAAAGACGGGGTCTCCCAGCAGCTGTCGACTGGAAATCAAAGTTACCTCCGTGCCTTGTAGGATTGTGTGAGATGGGCAATGGAGATCTTGCTGATTCAGCTGGTGACTTCACAACGTAAGCTTTATCAGTTTTATGATTATGCTCCCACGTTGTGACTTGCCCAGAGCCAGACCCAGCTGTCACCATTCCTGAAAGCTCATGGCAAGGGGCGAAGTTCCCTGGGTTCACTTATGGGCCATAATGAAGCAGCAGGCAGAGAAGGAGATGGGGGAGGGGAGGAAGAGTTAACACAGTTAACATTTACTGGCACCCACACCCATATGCCAAGTGCCTTGTCAGACACTTTGCACATATGATACCTTTTAGTTAAAAAAAAACAACTCAGGCAGAGTTGGTGAGAGAAAGGGGGGGGTCTAAAGTGAGGGGTGCAAGCTAGAGAGGTACATTAATACCCACAAAGGGCTTTGTAGTGACTCGGTCATAATAATAACAGCAGCTTGCCCTTTGAAAGGGTTTTCACCTATAATTCTCAGAGCAACTCGGGGAAGGGCATGATTATCCCAGTGTTGCTGTGAGAACGCTCCAAAAACAGGTCCATTTCCACCAAGTCAGTCATGCTTGTCTGTCCTGCTCTAAATATCTCCTATTTCCCCACCTCCTTAAATTTACACAGCTTCAAGTGTTATTGCCTCGATCGATACCTTGTGTAGTTTAGGACAGAAAAAAAGATGCCTGTGCTTCAGTGCACCAACGTGCGGTGTTTCAGCAGATAGGTCTTTTGGTGGGATTGAAAGGGCCGTGGGAAGGATTTGCCATTTTCCCATGTAAATGACATTAGATTATGAAGCTATTTCTCATCATCGTTTGCTGTCCTGCATATGGTCTTACCCAGTGATGCTGTCTGTATCCCGCTGGTCCACTTTCTCTGGTTAGCTCCCCTTGCCAGCTGCTTTTCTTCTGGGGCACATCAGCCTCTTTGCTTGTACTTGGATCTCACCCCACTGGATTCTCCCCTTTGCTCACAGTATGGGCGCCCTCACTGTCCTTCCAGGCCTCCTGCTTAAACCCTTTCGGGTTTATCCTGTGTGCCATCCCTTTTGATGCTAAATAAATGAATTACTGAATATCCCAGAGGCCTTCCCTAGTGGCGCATTAGCAAAGAATCTGCCTGCCAATGCAGGAGATGCGTGTTTGATCCCTGGATTGGGAAGATCCCCTGGAGAAGAAAATGACAACTCACTTCAGCATTCTTGCCTGGGAAATCCCATGGACAGGAGCCTGGAGGGCTACAGTCCATGGGGTCGCAAGAGAGTCAGATGAAACTTAGCGACCAAACAGCATCAACAGAATATTCCAGAACACATGAAATCTTCCCTTGTTCATTAGTCAGCAGTTAATCATTTCAACTTTCACTTAGTCATCATGTGTTGAAGTGTTTCTTGAGGGCCAGACACTGGGCCAGGCACCACCATGCTTCTAGAAATAGTAGCATCTACTTGCTAGTCCCTGTTCTTCCAGTCCCCCTTCCCCATCCTCATTCCATCACCATCTACAGTGTGACTTCTGCCCACGCTGTTTGCATGAGCTTCTTTGGGCACCATAGCTTTTGAGCACTTAGTTACTGACTGGACTGGGGACCTCTCAGGTCTGACCCCTGCCACAGCTCTTGACACTCTGGACCACTTGTTCCTGATTCTGTGTCCCTAGTTTCTGGGACACTTATCTTGCCTTTCTGTCTCCCCTGCTGCCCTCCTCTCAGGATCTCTTTTTTCTGTCTCTTCTTACCCACTGCTCCCCAGGGGTCCAGCATCAGCTCTTTTCTTTTCACACCTGACATATTTTTTCCCGGGAAACCTTACCTTTAGCTTTAAACTGGCAGGAGACACCTCGCAAGTCTCTTCCTCAGTCTAGACTGGTTTCCTGATCTCTAGATCCCAATATCCAAGAGGGCTTGTCTTCTTGGAGTTTCCTTGACACTTAGCAATCTTTGTGCCCAGAGCCAAATTCTTCCTCCTCCATGAATGTGTCTGTTCTGTCCCTTCTCCATCTAAAGTAAATCTCTCTAGGGTTTCCAGCCTGTGTTCACTGCCATGTCTTCAGCTTGAAACTTCATCTTCTCCTTCCCTTTAAAGCAAGAGTCTCTGCCTCTAGGCTCACTTTCTTCCACTCTGCTCTCTTTCTCATTTATAGAATGATCTTTCCAACATGCTCACAAGACTTTGCTGCACATTTACATCCCTTCAACACAAGAATCCATGCCACGTGTTCAAGCGTCTGCTCCTCCAAGTGGCATATCAGGGCTTCTACATTCTGCCATTGCTCCTCACATCCTGCTCTCTGGTGTCCAGACCTTATGAAGCTCCCTCTTCCTCTTCTAACAGTAACTTTGCACCCCCGTTTCCTCTGCCTGTAGCATCATCCCCCACCTGCCCTAACTTTGTCCCACTCACGTACCATCACGCATCTTTGGAGCCTCAGGTCAAGTGTCTCTCCATCCACGAAGCTTTCCTGATACCGCCCTGAACTCAGAGCCAGGCAAGGGCCCTTCCTGAACAGTGCCGTAATGTTCCATGTGTATCTCTGTTAGCTTCCTTTTCACACAGGACTGTAGTTGTTGGGGTGCTAACCTATCTCCCCAACTCTCTGTGAGCTGCCTCAGGGCAGGAAGTACTGTAGACTCGGTTTTGTTCTCCTGGCACCCGCTGTGTGTTGGATGAATGAATCAGCTAATTGAGTCTATTTGAGGAAACAAACATTAACAAGTAATTCCCTGGCAATTCATGGAAGGTGCTATGGAAACCCACAAGAGTAGGCACCTAGCCTGTCTGAGGGGGAGGATCAGGGAAGGCTTCCTGAAGGAAGAGGCACCTGAGATGCCCAGGCACCCAGGATGTGGGCAGGCCTTTGAAGGACACGGAAGCTTGAGACAGTGGGGCTCCTCAGGGTGCTGTAATGCTCCTCAGGAGAACAGGAAGGGGAAGTAGCTAATTTCTGAGCCTGAAAAGTAGACAAGAAGAGGATTAGGACTCACTTTTCAAATGCCGTTATGTCTGTGCAATCCTGAAATAATGAGACCTCATATTTATTAAGGGCGTTGTTTATTTCCAGTTTTGTTGATCTTATCTCACTCCTTGTATAAGATTTCAATTTCCTTAGCAATGTCCCTTGGCACCTAGGACAATATTCTGACCAGAACTTAATAAATGTAAGCTATTTGACAGACTGATAAAAAGAGGGGAAGAACATTCCATTTTTCAAAGCAAAAAGTTACTTGGTGTTATTACTTTATTTGTTTTGCTCTTTTCATTAAATATAATTTCTGAAGGCTGAAAATAAAAATTGAAGATGAAAAAGGAATTAATTTTAATTACATATTCTAACAGCAGTTTAACACACCAAAATTATATTTGTTTTACCCTTATAAAAATTATGATTTATTTAAGATTATAAATGAAATGTATTATAAATGAAAGACATAAATGAAAATGTATTGACTAGTTTGGTCTGCCTATCTCTGCTTAGTACACCCTGCTGTCAGCAAGAGCACATGGATTATTATTATAATTGTTATTTTGTTGTCTTCTCTTCCCCCAACATATATACAAAGCTCCACTGATTGGACAGACTTAATATATAAAATACACACACAAATACAGTATATATGTTTCCTTAGGAAATACCATTCCAAAATACATGGTATTAGAAATAGTGTCTTTCATGGACATTATTGTTTTCTTATTACAGGTAGATAAAATCTCCATGAGTGAAAAAAAGGTAACCAAGGTAATATCAGAAAAGAAGTGGCAAAGATCAGAATGGATGATACAAAGTCAAAATGAAATAACAGAAAGGCAAGGAATCCAGATAATAAAGACTTGGTGCCAAAGGAAATGAGGGGAAAGGACCATAATATACTGAGAGTAGGTCTGCATTGTCTTGTGAAAGTCGCTCAGTCTTGTCCAACTCTTTGCAACCCCATAGAGTGGAGCCCTCCAGGCTCTTCTATCTGTGGGATTCTCCAGGCAAGAATACTGGAGTGGGTTGCCATGCCCTTCTCCAGAGGATCTTCCCAACCCAGGGATTGAACTCAGGTCTCCCACATCGCAAGCGGATTCTTTACTGTCTGAGTCACCAGCTCTACATTAAGATCACATTAAAAAAAAATCAAGAAATAGGAAATCAGTTTTGATTACCTTTAAGGTTTCTTCTGGTATAGGGTTTGATGGTTTTACAAAAATTTTTTATTTGGATTTATTTTATTTCATTATTTTCTTAATGTAGTTGTCTTATTTATTTATTTTGGCCATGCTCTGAGACATGTGGGATATTAGTTCCTGACTAGGCATCCTGCCCCATGCAGGGAAAGTGGGGAGTCTTAACCACTGGCCTGCCAGGGACATCCCTGGATTCATTGTAAAATTGAAGGTGGAGATGAAATTGTTTTATGAGAGAGGCCAAAGTTGGTCCATAGTTTTGAATCCCAATTACCGTTTCTCCTTAGGATACTAGGTTGCTTGCTTTAAGGACTGGAAAATGTATATGAAGTGCTGAGTGCAATGACTGGAACTCAGTGAACTAAGACATCGGGATATGCATTATATCTCTTTATTTTCATAAGTCATATCCGGCTCAGCTCCGTCCACAAAGGTTACCTGAAAGACATTTTCCAAAATTCCTTCCTACTCCTTGGATCAAGCAAGAACTTTAGTGCTTTTGGATTTACGAAGATAGGGGCTATCCCGATTCTTAGTCCAGTGGCTGCCAAGGTCAACCATGACTTCTTTGACCTAGACTCCAAGGTTTCAGCCTGTTGTGTTCAGGACATCTAATATCTACAGAAGCCGCCCCTTCCGTGTCCTGACTCCTTAGAGACTGTCAGAGACAGTAAGGTGTCCGTCACTCAGATGTCAAATGTCCCAACCCCGTTTTCAGTGGGAGTGGAAGGGTCCAGCGCACCTGAGGATTAGGTCCTTGTCAATTCAACTGTCAACTCAAACCAGTTGTTGGTGGGAATGCAAGAGGGCTCAGCCACTTTGTAAACTAGTTTGGCAGTTTTCATAAAGTGAAATATACATTTACTCTGTGCCTCAGCCCATTCATAGGCATTTGTCCAAGGAAATGAAAACTCATGTTCGTGCAAAAACCCGAGAGCAAGTGTTTCCAGTAGCTTTCCTCACAATCTTCAAAAACTGAAAACAACCCAAATAAATACATCCACCCAATGGACTAGTACTCAGCAATATAAATGCATGAACTACTGGTACATACAACATGGAAGAACCTCAGAGTCGTTCTGCTAAGTAAAATAAGCCAGGCTTACAGGGCCTTGCGCATTATTGTCCCACTTCAGTGACATTCTGGAAAAGGCAAAACTATGGGGACTGAAAACAGCAGTAGTTGCCAGTTGCTGGGAGCAGAGAGAAGGGAAGACATTTTTTGTCTGAGGGAACTCTTCTATGTCTTGATTGTAATGGTGAGTAAATAGCTGTCTTTGTTGGAAAGTCATAGAATTGTATGCTAAGAAGACGGAAATTTATTGTGTATAAATTATTCCTCAAGAAAGAAGAAAAGGGAAAAACCCACCAAGTTTCCTTTCCTTTTGGGACAATTCAGCCTAACTCTCTTGAATGGCAAAGGCTTCCAGCAGAGACTGGGTTGTTCTGTGCTTAGAAATGTCTCTGGTCTGGAAGCCTTGTCCTCACATACAAAAAAGTTTTTTTAAATATTAAAATGTTATCCTATGGCTCCCAGGAAGCAAAGGTCTACCCTTCTGGAAGGGAGACAAAATTCTTTTTTGTACCTTCTTGCATGGAGATGCACCATGCATCTCCAGCTGCATGGTGGTGGGAGTGAGAGGTAGAAAAACCAAAACAATTCAAACAAACAAGGGTAACAACAAAAACCAGAGGTTGGTGTGGGGGTTGTCTTTGGGACTAGGTGATTTTTGGTTTGTTTGCTTTTAAGCTTGGACTTCCAGAAGGGGGAGGAATAGATAAAAATTACCTTTATTCTTGGATGCGATTGCCCTGCAGAGAAACAAGACAATGTAACTTCTCAACCGGTTTTCTGTTACATTCAATCTCTGAAGAGCAACTTGCCTCCCAGGTTTGTTCTGAAGGCTGAGTCTGTTGGAATGAGGGGTCAGGCTTCTGGGAGCTCACCCAGGACCAGGGAGTGCAGCAGGGGAGGCTGAAAAAGGAGACTGACAAACAAGGTCCTTTCTCACAGAAGTAATACTTTGAAGGAAATTAATCAGGGGATCTGATAGGAAGCAGCTGGAAGAAGGGCTCCTTTGTCTAGGATAGTCGAGGAAGGCCTTTCTGAAGATGTGACCTTAGTACAGATTGAATGATGAGGCATCCAAGGGACCAAGAAGGGCACACGCATGCCTGCATGCTCAGTCGTGTTTGACTCTTTGCCACCCTATAGACTGTAGCCTGCCAGGTTCCTCCTCTGTCCATGGGATTCTCCAGGCAAGAATACTGGAGTGGGTTGCCATTTCGTACTTCAGGGGATCGTCTCCCCCCAGGGATCGAACCCATCTCTTCTGTGTCTCCTGCACTGACGGGTGGATTGTTTACCACTGTGCACCCAGGGACCCCACCAAGAGCACAAAGGATGTCATTACAGCTGAGTGAGCGAGTGAGTGAGTGAGTGAAGTCGCTCAGTTGTGTCCGACTCTTTGCAACCCCATGGACTTTAGCCCGCCAGGTTCCTCTGTCCTTGGGATTTTCCAGGCAAGAATACTGGAGTGGGTTGCCATTTCCTTCTCCAGGAGATCTTCCCGACCCGGGGATTGAACCCAGGTCTCCTGAATTGTGGGCAGATTCTTTATTATCTGAGCCAACAGGGAAGTCCATTACAGGCTGAGGGACCAGCAAATGTAAAAACTCTTCTGGAAGAATGAGCCACAGGAATGTGGCCAGGAATGCAGGGATGAAATGAGCCAAGTTGTCCAGGATGCAGGCGGGGGATGGAGGGTGGGGTAAAGGTGACCTAGAGAGGGAAGAGGGGTTCAGACCCTCCACTAATCCAAGTGGAATGAAGTTAATGAAAGTTTTTCATTAGAGGAATGACATGCTCTGAATTACATTAAAAAGAAATTCTGGATTTTTTTTTTAAATGGAAGTATTAATGAGTTGAGGGCTTCCCACGTGGCCCTAGTGGTAAAGCACACACCTGCCAATGCAGGAGACATAAGAGATGTGGGTTCGATCCCTGGGTCGGGAAGATCCCCTGGAGGAGGGCATGGCAACCCACTCCAGTATTCTTGCCTGGAGAATCCCATGGACAGAGGGGCCTGATGGGTTATAGTCCATAGGGTCGAAAAGAGTCAGACTCAACTGTAGCTACTTAGCATGCACATGCTGATGAGTTGAGGATTGAGGGAGAGGGGCGGTGGTGAGGGAAAAGTAGTGATCCAGGGCTCACTGCAAGATTTTGGGCTTGAAAAGAAGTGGTAAAATTAGCTGGTTTTTTTTTAAGGAATAGAAATGAGGAAGCCTTGTTTTATTCAATATTTTAAAAATAAGATAAAGCTATAATAATTAAAATAATTTGGTGCTCATTTATCAAGAGTTGTTAAGACTTATTGAACATGCAGAATGCACCAGGCATCCCTCTGAGTGCTTTGGATGTATAACATACTTAATTCTCACAAAAAAAACCTACAAGACAGGGACCTACTAGCACTATTTTAAGGGTGAAAAAGGCACAGAAAGGGTAAGTAAAATGTCCCAAATCCAAAGCCGACAGGTAGTCTGGCTTCCAAACCCATGCTCCAACCACACATTCCAAACCCTGGCCAGGCCAATGGAACAGAATGTGGAATCCTAAAAAGTCTCAAATGCGCCTACACCTTGGTCTATCATACACGTACCATTACAAATCAATGGGAATTAACCCAGGAGCAGTGTTTGAAATTTTTCCCAAGTGTATGGAAACTACTACTTAAATTTTCCTTTGGCACATTCACTAATACACTAAATAAAGATGGGTTAAAGAGTTAAATGTTCAAACACACGCATGCACACAAAGCATAAAAAGTTAGAAGAGACTATGAGATAGAAAAGCACTGTTTAGAAATGAAAGTAATGGAAGAAATCAAAAGGAAAAAATCAATAAGTTTGACTTCATAAAAATTAAAAACTATAATGCAAAACAATTAAGAAAGTAAAAAGTAAATTGCCTTCCAGAAGTATTGTATCCAATTTACGTTATGGTTCACAAGATGTTGCTTGAGAGGACCCATCATACTTTGCCAGCATTGGCCATAAAATTAAAAAAAAATTTTTTTTTTCTAAATTGACAAGAAAGAAAATGGTAAGCATCTGTTGTTACAATTAGCATTTTAAAAGTCTGGTGTCTTCAGTCACCTGTTTGATATCTTTATTGCACTTCTTGTTTGTGAAATGGTTGTGCATGCACTTTCTCTGCTTATCTGCAGGAATTTTAGCCTTATTGATTTGTATGAGCACTTTATCGACTTTTTTTTTTCATATTTGTAGAAACTGTATCTACCCACTTCATTGTTTATCTTTCAGTTTCTATTTTATATTTTTTTGTGAGGTTGCTTTTGTTAATGGAATATTCTTTTCCTTTTTTTAAGACAGTTTTTATGTGTACAGGAAAGCTATTGATTTTTATATCTTTGTAACCTAGCACCTTATTGAACTCTTTTTAGCTTTAGGAGACTTTAGCTGATTCTCTCTTGGGTTTTGGGGGTCTATAATGATAACATCTGGGCTTCCCAAGTGGCGCTAGTGGTAAAGAACCTGCCTGCCAATTCAGGAGACATAAGAGACACGGGTTTGATCCCTGAATCAGGAAGATGCCCTGGAGGAGGAAATGGCTACCCACTCTAATATTCTCACCTGGAGAATCCCATGGACACAGGAGCCCAGCAGACTACAGTCCATAGGGTAACAAAGAGTCAGACACAACTGAAGTGACTTAGCATACACACAATGATATCATCTACAAAAAGAAGGGAGGGATGGATTGAGGAAAGGAAGAAAGAGGAGGGTATGGGGATGTTTTCTCCTCCTTGCTAGTAATAAAACTCTTATTTAGGCTTGATATGTTATTTTTTTAGCCAGAATTTCCAGTAAATTTGGTAATAACAAATATTTTTTTTTCTTAATCCAATGAGAATGTCTCTGGAATTTCACTCTTAAGTGTGAAGTTGGCTTTTCATTTGATACATAGTATTAATAATTAGCATATGAATATATAATCACCCTTCTAAGTTTTTTTAATGATATCCTTTATTTCATTTATTCAGTATTTATTTCATTAACAATGTGTACCAAGCAGTAAACATTCTTGGTTTCTTATTTAACTCAGAACAAGATATAAATTAAATACTACTTACCAGCCTGAATGGGAGGGAATCCCAAGGGAGAAAGTGTGCATGAGCCCTTCTAAGTTTTTTTAAAGCATTTATTGTGGCAGGATATTATTCCTATCTACCAAAGCAAAATTTTTAACTTCATGCAGAAAGCACACTAGTTTGAGGGCAAAAAAAAAAAGTCTTCCTCAACTTTATTCTCTGTGTTGTGGACAATTTTTTTTTGAGTCTCTTGATTTTCCTTTGGGCAGCATTCCTTCTCCCTTAAAATATCAACTTCACTGAAGTTTAATTTACATACAATACATTGTGTCTATTTCATTGTATGATTTGATGAATTCTGACAGGGGGACACGCAGTGCAACGGCCAGTCAAGATACTGACAATTTCTATCACGGCCAGAAAGTTCCTCCTGCTTCTCTGCAGTCCATTTCTCCCTTTGTCCACAGCCCTGGGCCACCACTGATCTCCTTTTTTGTCATTATGAATTACTTGGCATTTTCTAGAATCACCCCCACATCTAGAAAGGTACATGTGGCCCCTTGAATGGTAAAGAAGCTTGGCTGTATTGAAGGTAGCCTCCTCTATGGAGCCGTGGGGTCTCCTGGAAGCACTGAAGATAATCCTCCTTCAGAAAATAGTGAGTAGCTCTGAGTCAGTGGTCAGAGATGGTTAATTAGACCCTTTGTGTCTTGAGGGTTTACAAGGAAAAGTGTTCCTACTCCACAGAACAGATGTTCCTAATCCGTAAGGGCCAGCCTCCCGAACTAGCCATGACCCAGTACATCCAGAATTCTGGAGCAGGCTATGTGCTTGAACCGAAGGAACTGAGCTCAGAGAGGAGGGCCTCTAGGTGCTGAGAGCTGACAGTGCTAACTATAAAGACCTGGCACTTTGAAAATCCAGACACAGACCCCTGGGCCCTCTGGGTGATAGCTACACATGCAAGTCAAAAGAAGGGATCCTGGAGAGCTACCACTTGGAAAGCCCACGAACCAGGACCCTGAGAATTTAGAGCGGTCCCATGGGCTTTGCTGATGGGTCAGTAGGTTAATAATCTACCTGTAATGCAGAAGAGACAGCAGATGTGGGTTTGATCCCTGGGTTGGGAAAATCCCCTAGAGGAGGGCATGGCAGCCCGCTCCAGTATTCTTGCCTGGGAAATCCCATGGACAGAGGAACCTGGTAGGCTACAGTCTGTGGGGTTGCAAAGAGTTGGACACGACTGAGAGGCTAAGCATACATGTGTGATTAATTTCCAATTGCTGCTGGAACAAATTAGCACAAATTTAGTGGCTGAAAACAGCACAAGTCTATCATCTTATAGTTCTGGAGGTCAGAGTCCAAAACAGGTGTCGGTGAGCTAAAATCAAGGGGTTAGCAGAGCTGTGTTCCTTCTGGAAGCTCTAGGGAAGGATCCATGTCCTTCCATATTTCAGTTTCTAGAGACTGTGAGCCTTCTCTGACCATTGACTCTCATTCATCTTCAAAGGTAGCGATGACCAGTCAAGTCTTTCTTATGATGCCATCCCTCTGGCTCTGACTCTTCTGCATCCCTCTTCCCATTTGAGGACTTTGTGATTACACTGCGCTCATCCAGATAATCTCAACCAATTTCCTTCTTTCTTTGTTTTTGGCCGTGCCTCAAGACAAGGCACAGCCACAAGATTTCTGCCAAGAAGATAAGTAGCTGTTGAGACAGAATTGATACAAACAAGCAAAATACTGTGAACGAAATATCAAAATTTTAAATAAAGACAGGACCCAGCCCTATACTTAAGGAAGAAGAAAGAGTAAATGAAAAAAATTCTGTTGTTCTGAAGATGAATCCATACATATAAGAACAAGTTTCAACATTTTACACAAAAGTAAGGCAACCCTGGGAGTTCCTCATTTATTATGTTGCTCAATAGCTGATATAAAAGGATTTAGCTATGGATCTTGCCTTCAAAAACAAGCAAGAAAATTTCATAGTAGTTTTTGGAACACTGTACTGAATGTTCCATTTTCATAATTCCATTTTCCTTGCTAATGAATAGCTACATGGTTCAAATTGTCAATTTCCTGTGGAAAAAATGAGAAAATACATAAAATATAGAGAATAAATCTCATATGGATATTCGCGGGAGACTTGTACTTTTTGGAGTGAACATTTGAGCAGCTCTGTGATCAGATAATGTGGGCTTAACTGATCTTTACAGAATGGCTGATGTTCTCAAGGCATCAATACTGAAGGATGACGAGACTGTGCTATGAAGAGAGCTGGGATGTGGCCCCATCTAGAGGCTTCCAGAGATCGCAGTCATGTGTGTGACACCCGCCACCATCTTTATTTCTTGATAAGAGATTCTACAGGTAACAGTATGAGGAAGGGGTCTCTGCTTGCTGCGTCTGTCGGGCACCTCATCTCTTCCGATGACCTCACCACTGCATACACTGGCTTCTCTATTTTGACAAGTGTGTCATGCTAGAATCTTCCATAGCGATACAGGTTTCACCTATGCAACCTCACATGCAACTCCGGTCATCTTTGTGACCCCATGGATGGTGGCCCACCAGGCTCCTCTGTCCATGGGATTCCTCAGGCAAGAATACTGGAGTGGGTTGCCATGCCCTCCTCCAGGGGATCTTTCCAACTCCAGTGATCAAACCCAAGACTCTTATGTCTCCTGTGTTTGCAGGCAGGTTCTTTACCACTAGCGCCACGTGGGAAGCCCCATCTTATTAGAAGGTCAGGACAATTCTTTCTTAGACTCTGCAGGACTGACTCTTGGTCTCCTGAGTGTCTTCAGTTACTCAAGTGAATAGTCCTCAGGGCTTTAAAATGGGTAAGATCCTCTGCCTGTCTCTGTGAAAATTACTGGAGGCCTCTAGGGTCTTCCTTACCCGTCTTCAGTTCAGTTCAGTCGCTCAGTCGTGTCCGACTCTTTGCGACCCCATGAACCGCAGCACGCCAGGCCTCCCTGTCCATCACTCATCTTACCCTTAGGTCACTACTGAGAATACCTCCACCCCAGTACTTATTTTCCCTCCACCACTCACATGCTCCACACACTTCTCATAACAGCACCTCTGTGCTTCTATCGTGGCTCACCTCTGTGGTTTCCTTCTCTCTTCACCCCGGACCCTGCTTCTGGAGGGCAACGGAGTTTTCTGAAGCTTCTTCAGGGCTGGCTTTGCATGCTGGGCCCCTGACATAAAGGTGCCTAACAGCAACACCCATGCTGTTGGCCTCTGTCTGAAACACATGTGCTCCCGCTGCCTGTCTACCTAATTAACTTACTCGTGTTTGAGAGATCTCAGTTCTTAATTTTAATTCCCCAGGGAAGCCAGACTAGATTGGGGTTCCATGCCATATGCTGGCACAGTATTCTTTATTTCATGGTATGTACCGAAGTTTGCAATATTATATCTGGGTCATTTGTTCAATGTCTGTATTTCCCACTAGAGACAAAGTCATATGAGGGAAAGAACTGTCCGTTTCCTTGTGGCATCTGCTGGGCCCAGCTCAGTGCCTGCCACAGAGTTGGGGCTAAGGAACTATACATTCACCTAGTGAAATAAAGGTGTCATGACTAAATGAATGAAAGACTGAATAGAGTAATTCTTTAATATACTAACCAGAGTCCAATAGCTCTCCTCAGTTTAGCATGATGGTCAAAAACACAGGCCCTAATCAATTTAGGCAAATTCTTTAGCCTTTCTGTGCCTCTTGTACTCATCTGCATAATGGGTATAATAAAAATGCCTTATGAGGATTTAGGACTTCCCCTAAAGGCTCAGCAGTAAAGAATCTGCCTGCTATGCAGGAGCCGCAGAAGACAAGGGTTCAACCCCTAGGTCGGGAAGATCCCCTAGAAGAGGTCATGGTAATCCACTCGAGTATTCTTGCCTGGACTATCCCATGGACAGAGGAGCCTGATGGGTTACAGTCCATAGGGTTGCAAAGAGTCAGATACGACTGAAGCAACTTAGCATGCGTGCACCCATGAGGATTTAATAAAACTATATATACATACATAGATGGGTCGATCGATTTATAAATAAATAGATAGAGATATAGGTAGATAGAGAAATATCTGTGTATGTATCTTTAAATACTTAGAAGATTGCCCAGCATATAGTTCTCACTAAACAGCATTTTCTAACACCTTAAAACCCCCCTCCCTGTGATCATGGAATTCTCATGGCCACCACATTCAGCCATTGCTATTCTAGTACACTTACCCTGCCTCACATTAGTATTGATGTTTTATCTAATCTCTCTGTATATTTTTAGTGCTCATTACTCTGTGTCTCTATGTTCTCCAGGCTGACTTATCTATCAGAGTAGTAGGCACAGTGCCCAGGACCATCATACTCATAGAGACCCACAAGAATGTTATAGCTTCTTCTAAAATCTGAAGGAAGAAAAAAGAGATTTTAGACTAAAGAAAAATGTTTTAACATATAATATTAACATGTTTGCCTTTATCCCAGCACAGCCATAACACATAAGCTTTATTTATCTATTTTATGGAGGAGGAAGGGGCCCATGAAGGCAACAGTACCCAGGCCCCGGGAAAGTCAGAGTTCAGCCTGACACCACGCACCAGAACCTTCGCTCTTCAGTGAAAAGAAATTAGAATAAAAATGCTTGTGTGACACTGCTATATGTAAAATAGATAACTAGTGAGAACCTACTGTACAGCATAGGGAACTCTGCTCAGGGCTCCGTGGTGACCCAAGTGGGAAGGAAATCCAAGGAAGAGGGGATATATGCACACGTAGAGCCGATTCACTTTTTGGTGCAGCAGAAACTAACACGACATTGTAAAGCAACTCTACGGCCATTCTTAAGAATGCCTGACAGCTTTCATGGGCCATCTGAGTCGTTCCTGGAAGGGCAGGCGGCTCCTGGAGAAAGCACAGCCTGGTAGGAGGTGATCCTGCTGTTCTGGTCTACCCTCCAAAAGCAAACACGCTCAGCGAGTGCCCAGCTGCAGAGGAGACTCCCCTCATGGCTCTCCTCTCTCTCTTCCTCAGCCCTCCCACAGCGCCCCATCCAGAGGTTTCCTGCCCGCACTCACCTCTTTTCCCATCTCCCCCTCATTCACTCTCCTCTAACCCGCCTGGCAGGCTTGCTCTAACATACTCTCAGCCTCCTCTTGGCTTTCAGCATTCTTCACCTCTCAGATGCGCCTCTGCACTCCTCACATTGCTTTGCATCTTGAGCGCTGCCTCTGGGCCCCTCTTCCCCATCCCCCTCGTCCTTCTTGCCACTGGTTGTTCTTACATGTTGTCGGCTTTTCTTCACTTTGTTGTTCCTTTTGACTCTAATTTCAGGCACTCTTCATTTCCTCTGCTACATTTTTAATTTACTATTTTTAAAGACCTCCATGCTAAGTTCTTCTTCTTTTTTAATGTCTCCTTTCTTCCTTTTGCCCACTCCTTTTTCAGTTTTCTGTTATTTTCTTGCCTTTTTTTTTTCTGCTTCCTCTTCCTCTGAAGATGTGGTCCATTCCCTCCCACCTCACCAGGGGTGTGGAAACTCCACCCTCTGCTCTGACCCACGGAAGACCACAGGAATGGAGACCCGATGTATGGTAGAGACTTCTTCCTGAACTGGTCCTCCATGCACAGATGCTAGTCAAATCATTCATTTTTTCAATGAAGACAAGCAGATTGCATATTCTGATGCTTGACCACATTTCAGGGTCATAAAATTACAGGGGCCACCCAAAGCCATCCAGAGGAAATGTGGTTTCTTTGTTTTGTTAATAGTCAACCTGTTTGCCTTGCAGACCAGCCTATCCCTACCCCCATGCCCTCAATACACACAGTAGTTGGTTGGTGAGCAAAATTACTTGTTCATTCTGGATTACAGGGAGACAAATCCTGTAAATTAGCCTACTTAGGAAATATTTAGACTTCCTTTTGGGTAAAAAGGGCTTCCATGGTGGCTCAGACGGTAAAGAATCTGCCTGTAATGCAGGAGACCCGGGTTCAGCTACCAGGACTAAGCGCCACTTCAGAGAAGACCAGAGCAAGGCAGCCTTTTCAGAACCAGCCGCCTCTCATCCTGTCTGTTCACCCAGGAGCCAGGTCCAGAACTCAGGTTCCCAGGGGCTTCCAGTCGTGTCCACAGTGAATGGCTGTGCATCCCACTGTCCCACTGAAGAATGTTACCCCAACACTTTCGAACCGTAGTGCTGGAGAAGACTCTTGAGAGTCCCTTGGACGGCACGGAGATCCAACCAGTCCATCCTAAAAGAAATCAGTCCTGAATATTCATTGGAAGGATTCATGCTGAAGCTGAAACTCCAATACTTTGGCCAGCTGTTGCAAAGAACTGACTCATTGGGTCATAGTGGACATGACTTAATGACTGAATAACAACGACAAATCCCAACACTAAGCTCAGTATCTCAGATGCTTCTCCACCCCTTGCTCCTCCCTCAGCTGGCAGGCTTAGGCGCTCTCCAGGCACTAGGAAGAACTTGGAGCCCCTGCTCTTCTGGTCCCCGAGTGCCAATATTTGTCCTGTTGACGTTCCTACATGAAGCCTGAAAGCTGCCATAATTCATGATCTGGTCTCTGTCGGGACTGCCTCAGTTCTCAGTGATATGCTGGAGTCCTCTAAGATACGGCTGTGAACCCCAAATCTTTGGCACAGAGGCCCCAGAGAATGACAGGAGTCAGATTTCCTGTTAGGTTCTCTGCTACTTCTGGGTCCTGTTTACATCAGGACTGGAGTATCAGGGTCCCCCAGGAAATCTGAAAACAGCACCTCCCTCCCTCTAACAAGGCTCCATCTAGTTCAACCTGCCTGTTAGGCTAGAGGCTTCCTCTCGAGTCCTAAGTGGGAGTTAGGACAGAAATGTCCCTCTTAGTCACCCCTTATTTATCTGACCCATATAATGATACTAGGCTACCCTTCAGTTCAGTTCAGTCGCTCAGTCGTGTCCGACTCTTTGGTTAGGTGAGGCTTAACATGTGCTTTGCGTGGCTTAATTCTCAGAACAACCCTATGAGGAAGAAGTACTATTATTGTTCACATATAGCAGGTGTGGAAACTGAGGCACAGAAAGGCTGGATGACCCCGCAGGACCACAGAGCCCTGGAGAAGGGAGCCTGCATGAGCCTCCTGTGGCTGAGTGTGGAATCCATGCTCTCAGACTCTGTGCTATGCTGGTCCCCGCCCGGCTCTGAGACCCCTGGCCTCTTCCCTTCATTCCTCCTTCTAATCCCTGCCCTCAGGCCAGGAAAAGTCCAGATTTTATTTCCCCAGGTCACATGCTGTCTCTACCACGAGGCCGGTTCATTTACCATATAAAGAATGGCGTGGGTTTTCAGTTTGTTTTGAACGCTTTACTTCTGCGTTTCCAAGAGAGAGGCTCCATGCAGATGTCAGCGTGGGGCAAATGTTTCACTTCTTCCATTGTCCACTTCAGAGAAATTCTGGAAACTGCCAAGACTGGTTTCTGGCAGCCACCCAACTCCCATCTGGAGATCCAGAATGTATCCTCGAGAGCCCCACTCAGACATCAGCTCCAGCCTCGGCAGTCCCT
Source organism: Muntiacus reevesi (assembly GCF_963930625.1). Lineage (NCBI taxonomy): Eukaryota > Metazoa > Chordata > Mammalia > Artiodactyla > Cervidae > Muntiacus > Muntiacus reevesi. The sequence goes on from NC_089251.1 coordinate 178,274,330, forward strand.
GAGGCTGTCAACAGCACGACTGCTTCCTCTGGCGGCAAGAGATGCTGGCCACGGCTGGCTGAGCTGCCTCTTCCTACTGGGAGATCAGGAGCAGTGATCATGGTTAGCACCCCGAGTACCAGCAGCTCCCCAACACGTGGCTGCGGGCGCTGGTGGCTCCACCTGTTGCTACAAGGGACAAATACTTGACCCTTCTACTGTCTCCACCTGCTGCCTCCAGGTGACCTCAGACAAATGGGATGGGATTGGGGCCCCTTAACTGTGTTGCCCATTCAGGCCCAAGGCTTTCCAAGATGAGCCAAACACACTTAAGACATCTGTTGTTTCTCAGATACATGGATTCTCTATCAAAACCTTTAAATACAAAGCTTAAACCCTAGGTGGTGGTGTTCTATTGCTCAGTTAGCAGTAGCTTTAAGTGCTAAGGCTGTAGCTTTGTAAAGCATTATCTTATAAAATGGGACATACAATCTCGCCAATAGTGACCATGTTCTAAAATGTTTCATCCTCTCAGTCATTTAAAAAGTATATTTTGAGTAGCATCTCTTCATTTCCAGATAAATCTATTTCCTATTAATTCCAAATCCTTCATCAACGGTTCCCATCTGGCATTCTAGGATTCTTATGTTTCCTTAGGGTGCTAGGGAAAGTTGCATCTATTTTCAGTATTTCCTACAGAAATTGTACTTTTTTTGATAAGGTTGTATTTATTAACTTAAAAAAAATGTTCTTTGCTTTATAGTGAAATGATAAATGACCCAGTGGCATTTATGCAGATCAGAAGGTCCGATTTGCAGTCTTTAACTGAAATATGTGCTGTGTGCTAAGTTGCTTCAATCACGTCCGACTCTTTGTGACCCTATGGACCATAACCCACCAGGTTCCTCTGTTCATGGGATTCTCCAGGCAAGAATAGTGGAGTGAGTTGCCATTTCCTCCTCCAGGGGATCTTCCCGACCCAGGGATCAAACCTGCATCTCTTCGTCTCCTTCATTGTCAAGCGAGTTCTTTATCACTAGTGCCAAAATACATGGAAATGTAAATAATGTATTACATGAGAAAATACATTTGTCTGGAAGATGGAAACTTTCAAAAGGTGAGGTTCACACGGGCAAAGGATGAATGATGAGAAGACCGGGCCACATGTCTCGTCACCATGGTTATGTCTACTGTCCCTCTAAGAGTTCACAATCTCCTTGTCACTGTGAAAAATGCCTTTTACATTTGTTATGCAAGTGTCTGTTTAAAGGGATGTCAAAGCACAGTGACTAAAGGTCCATTTTTTTGTTGTTCAAATGTGCCCCGGAGCTTCAAGGGGTCACTGAGGCACTAGAACATTCTAGGATCAAAGACTAGAAAATAAAAATGATCACCCTACTTTTTCACTAGCTGGGGCTACTGCACTTGGTATGATGTCCAGTGGATTCTCCGATTGTCTTTTCCAGGATAAGCACACTCTGAAAAGTCTGGGAGGCCTCCGGTCTGGGAAACCATCAACACTGCCTCAAGAGGGTAAATGCCTTTATACCTGGGGTGACAGGTGGCTGCTGCTGCTCCCATATCTTTGCAGAGAAAGGAAAATGAAGGCAACAGCTACTTCGTGTCATTTTCTTCTTTGTGCTTTCATAATACTTGTTAAAAGGAAACAAGCAGCCCCAAATGTAGTCACCTGTGCTAAACCCAACCAAGACTTAATGTCAGCTAATAGCAGTTTCAGCCTCTCTCAGGAGTAGAGTTTTAAATAACTCAGTCTGAAATTTCCTGGTCTGCACGAGGGAGGTAATCTGCTCCAGACCCCCTGCATTCCCATAAGGCAGGGTTCCCCAACCCCCAGACCATGGTCTGTTTTTGGTCCATGGCCTGTCAAGAACCAGGCTGTATAGCAGGAGGTGAGCAGTGGACTAGCCAGTGAAGCTTCATCTGTGTTTATAGCCGCTCCTCATCACTTGCATTCCCGCCTGAGCTCTGCCTCCTGTCAGATCAGCATTGGCATTGATAAATTAAATGTAATGTGCTTGAATTGGGCTTCCCAGGTGGTGCTAGTGGTAAAGAACCCGTCTGCCAGTGCAGAGGATGTAAAAGATGTAGGTTTAATCCCTGGGTTGGGCAGTCGCCAAATCATGTCTGACTCTTAGAGACCCCATGGACTGCAGCACAAGAGGCTTCTCTGTCCTTCACCATCTCCCAGAGTTTGCCCAAGTTCATATCCATTGAATCGGTGATGCCACCCAACCATATCTAGATAGTTAGATATTCTCAGGAACTGATTTTATGATCCTAATCCTTGCATCTCTTCATAGCTAGAAAATCATTAAATCCCTTCATGGTGACATCAGCTCCTCCTGGTGAGCAGAAAACCTTTTGAAAAGTAAGGGCTTGATTACACTGAACTCCCCCTTCACCAAAATCTTATATATTGACCCACTGCCTCTTCTCCCACTTCCACCAGGGGTTCCCTGGTGGATCAGACGGTAAAGCATCCGCCTGCAATGTGGGAGACGTGGGTTCGATCCCTGGGGTGGGAGGATCCCCTAGAGAAGGAAATGGCAACTCACTCCAGTCCTCCTGCGTGGAAAATCCCATGGATGCAGGAGACTGGTAGGCTACAGTTCATGTGGTCACAAAGAGTCGGACACAACTGAGTGACTTCACTTTCACTTTCACTGCCTCTTTGGAGCAGTCTTTCAGAGCTATTTGAGGTGTGTTTCCAGGGCTGCAGTCCTCATTTCTCCCTCAAATAAAGCTTAACTCTACACATGGACATCACCAGATACTCTATATTGGTATCAGATTGATTATATTCTTTGTAGCCGAAGATGGAGAAGCTCTACACAGTCAGTAAAAACAAGACCAGGAGCTGATTTTGGCTCAGATCATGAACTTGTTATTGCAAAATTCAGACTTAAATTTAACAACATAGGGAAAGCCTTTGACTATGCTAAATCCTTTGAGTGTGTGAATCACAACAAACTGTGGAAAATTCTTAAAGAGATGGTAATACCAGACCACCTTACCTGCCTTCTGTAAAACCTGTATGCAGGTCAAGAAGCAACAGTTAGAACCAGACATGGAACAATGGACTGGTTCAAAATTGGGAAAGGAGCATGTTCCCTGATAGCTCATTTGGTAAAGAATCTGCCTGCAATGCGGGAGACCTGGGTTCGATCCCTGGGTTGGGAAGATCCTCTGGAGAAGGGAAAGATTACCCACTCCAGTATTCTGAGTTGGAGAATTCCATGGACTGTATAGTCCATGGGGTTGCAAAAAGTCGGATACTACTGAGCAACTTTCACTTTCATGTCAAGGCTGTATACTGTCACCCTGATTATTTAACTTATATGCAGAGTACATCATGAGAAATGCCGGGCTGGATGAACCAAAGCAGCAATCAAGACTGCTGTGAGAAATATCAATAATCTCAGGTATGTAGATGACACTACCCTTATGGCAGAAAGCAAAGAGGAACTAAAGAGCCTCCTGATGAAAGTGAAAGAGGAGAGTGAAAAAACTGGCTTAAACCTCAACATTCAAAAAACAAAGATCATGACATCCAGTCTCACCACTTCATGCAAATAGATGGGGAAACAATGGAAACAGAGACAGACATTATTTTCTTGGGCTCTAAAATCACTGTGGACAGTGACTACAGCCATGAAATTAAAAGACGCTTGCTCTTTGGAAGAAAAGCAATGACAAACCTAGACAGCGTATTAAAAAGAAGAGACATTACTTTGCCAACAAAGGTCCATCTAGTCAAAGCTATGGTTTTCCCAGTAGTCATGTACAGATTTGAGAGTTGGACAATAAAAAAGGCTGAGCGTCGAAGAATTGATGCTTTTGAACTGTGGTGTTGGAGAAGACTCTTGAGAGTCCCTAGGACTGCATGGAGATCCAACCAGTCCATCCCAAAGGAGATCAGCCCTGAATGTTCATTGGAAGGACTGATGTTGAAGCTGAAACTCCAATACTTTGGCCACCTGATGTGAAGAGCTGACTCATTTGAAAAGACCCTGATGCTGGGAAAGACTGAAGGCAGGAGGAGAAGGGGATGACAGAGGATGAGATGGTTGGATGGCATCACCGACTCAGTGAAGATGAGTTTGAGTAAACTCTGGGAGTTGGTGATGGACAGGGAGGCCTGGCGTGCTGTGGTACATGGGGTCGCGAAGAGTGGGCCACAGCTGAGCAAGTGAACTGAACTGAACTGAACGACCGAATAACAACAAAACTTAACTCACAACTCTTCACTTGTGTGTCTTTTTTAGTTGAGAGAGCTTTGGCTGGGATTGAAGCCCATCTGAATTGCGATTTCAACCTTGGTTAATCATTCCAAGTTTCTGACTTCAGATTTCTTAAGCATTCATTTCACTGGTTTCATCTGTCTTAGGTCAGTGTTTTCAATTGCAGTGCTTCTCCAAGTTTGGTATTCAGACCAGCAAAACCAGCATCATGTAGAACTTGGTTAGAAATGCAAATTCTGGAGCTCCAACCTGAATTGAGAACTTGTGGAATTTCACCCGATACAGACTCCAAGGTTGACAACCACGGTTCCAAATACACTCTGGACCTTGGCGGGTGGGAGCGGGGTGTACAAAGCAGAGGCTGAGAAAGATCTGGGTTTTTCGGTGCCACCCGCTGGATGGTCCGCCTGCGGCGTCCGCATTGGGCTCCGGGTTCACGATTCCACCCAGGCTTCTCTGGGCGGTTTCTGGAAGCGTCCTGCTGCTTGAGGGGAGAGGCGCTCCCACGGGTCCCTGAACCAGACTAGTTTCTTCTCTCTCTCGAGGATAATCTAGGAGGTTGAGAGGAGCAGGCTCAGGGCAGGCTCTGGGGTAATCTGGCCTCCTTAGTTATGCAAGAGAGCGCTGCAGGCCTCCTGGGGCCATTCTGCTCCAGGGCCCGAACCGCGGCCACTCCCATCCCAGCGGGGAGGGTGCCTTTTTCCGAAGGCAGCTTGGTCAGGTGACCGTGGCGGCTCTTAGCCGGGGACGCGGAAGGACGAGCGCTCGGAGGCCGCGGGAGAACGTTCAGGACGGGGACTGCGAGGCCGTGCGACCCCCGAAGCTGCCCGGGCCGGCGCTCGCGCTGCTGGTCCTGCTGCTTCTGCCGCCGCCGCCGGGTTCCGCGGGCGGCCCCGCGCCCTTCGACCCGACCTGGGAGTCCCTGGACGCCCGCCAGCTGCCCGCCTGGTTCGACAAGGCCAAGTTCGGCGTCTTTATCCACTGGGGCGTGTTCTCCGTGCCCAGTTTCGGGAGCGAATGGTTCTGGTGAGCACGCCTCCCCGTCTCCTCTGATCCCTCCCTCGCACCCCACTGGCCTGCACCCGGGACCCAGACCTCCAGCCTTTGCGCGTTTGTTTCGTCTCTTAGTCAGTTTCACCTTATGCAGTTTGAGCCGCGCTTTGCATTTCCGGGTGTTACGTTCATGTTCATGGTTTTACTGGGTAAGTGGTTGGTGCTGGGTGAACGCTGAATTTTTCTTCCGTAGGACTGCAAGAGTCAGACACTTGATGTGGCTCTGGCTTCTCAGCTTCTTGGTAGTTGTACGTATCAGTTGTTCTTATCACTCTGTAGCCACCGCCAGAATAAAATAGCAGAAAAGTAATGGGCTTGTGTGGGGGTCTAGGAGGAAGCTCTGGGCCTAAACTGTCCTTGTCCTTTGAACTTCAGACTTGCTCCATGGCTCTTCTGCTGCTGCTTGTCAATTGTCAAGTTGTTCTGCCACGAGGCAGGGTTTAAACATAAATTCATGGGTATGTGAGACTTCTGTTCATCTGGGCATTCACTGGCTCTTTAACCTTAAAATGTTACCACATGTAGCCCAAGGAAATATTCAAAAAAAGATTCTAGAATATTAACCCTAAGAAACTCCAATTATTAACAGATCGCTATGTGAAAAGTTATGAAGAAAGCTAGTGGAGGTGGCGGAATTCCAGCTGAGCTAGTCCTAAAAGATGGTGCTGTTAAAGTGCTGCACTCAGTAAATCAGCAAATTTGAAAAACTCAGCAGTGGCCACAGAACTGGAAAGTGTCAGTTTTCATTCCAGTCCCAAAGAAAGGCAATGCCAAAGAATGTTCAAATTACCACACAATTGTGCTCATTTCACATGCTAGCAAGATTATGCTCAAAATCCTTCGAGCTAGATTTCAGCAGTATATGAACCAAAAACTTGCAGATGTACGGGTTGGATTTAGAAAAGGCAGAGGAACCAGAGATCAAATTGCCAACATCCGTTGGATCTCAGAGAAAGCAAGGAAATTCCAGAAAAACATCTACTTCTGCTGCACTGACTACGCTAAAGCCTTTGACTGGGTGCATCACAGCAAACTGTGGAAAATTCTTAGAGAGACGGGAATACCAGACCACCTTACCTGCTTCCTGAGAAATCTGTATGCAGGTCAAGAAGGAACAGTTAGAACCAGATATGGAACAATGGACTGGTTTAAAATTGGGAAAGGAGTATGACAAGGTTTATGTTGTCACCCTACTTTTTAACTTATACGCAGAGTACATCGTGAGAAATGCTGGACTGGATGAATCACAAGCTGGAATTAAGATTGCTGGGAGAAATATCAACCGTAGATACGCAGATGATACCACTCTAATGGCCGAAAGTGAAGAGGAACTAAAGTGCCTCTTGATGAAGGTGAAAGAGGGAGGAGAGTGAAAAAGGTGTTGAAATTCAACATTAAAAAAACTGAGATCATAGCATCTGGTCCCTTTATGGCAAAGAGATGGGGGGAAATGGAAACAGTGACAGATTTTATTTTCTTGGGCTCCAAAATCACTGTGGACAGTGACTGCTGCTTTGAAATTAAAAGATGCTTGTTCCTTGGAAGGAAAGCTATGATAAACCTAGAGAGCATATTAAAAAGCAAGAGATATCAGTTTATCAACAAAGGTCCGTCTAGTCAAAACTATGGTTTTCCCAGTAGTCATGTATGGATGTTAGAGTTGGACCATAAAGAAGGCTGAGTGCTGAAGAATTGATGCTTTTGAATTGTGGTGTTGGAGAAGATTCTTGAGAGTCCCTTGGATGCAAAAGATCAAACCAATCAATCCTAAAGGAAATCAGTCGCAAATATTCATTGGAAGGACTGTGGCTGAAGCTCCAATACTTTGGCCACCTGATGTGAAGAGCTGACTCATTGGGAAAGATCCTGATGCTGGGAAAGAGTGAAGGCAAAAGGAAAAGGGGGCGGCAAAGGATGAGATTGTTAGATACCATCACTGACTCCATGGACATGAATTTGAACAAACTCGGAGACAGTGGAGGTCAGGGGAGCCTGGCATGCCGCAGTTCATGGGGTTGGAAAGAGCTGGATGCAACTTAGTGACTGAACAAAATGTGAAAAGTGGGCTTGCTGGTGGGTCAGTGGTAAAGAATCCCCCTGCCAATGCAGGAGACACTGGCTTGATCCCTGGGTCAGAAAGACCCCCTGGAGAAGGAAATGGCAACCCACTCCAGTATTCTTGCCTGGAAAATCCCATGGACAGAGGAGCTTGGCGGGGTCTCAGAAAGATTTGGACATGACTTAGCAACTGAACAACAGCAACAACCTGTGAAAAGTGGTGCACAAAAAATTGTTCTTTAGATTTTACCTTGAGAGCCATACCTTTACAGCTTTAAGTGTCTCCCATCTTTCTTGATTAAATACTTCAGGTATGTTAAGTTCTTCAAGATAGAAATGTTACTACATATATATGTATGCATAATACACATACATACACATAAATAATATATTCCTAAGTAAGATAAGAAACAATGAATACTTAAACCTACATTATACTATATACATAATGTACAACAAATTTAATTCATATAATATATATTCCATATGACACCTATAAAAAAAACACCCAGTGTGAGAGTTGTGAATTAAGTTTTATTTGGGGCAAAACGAGGACTGTAACCCAGGAGACTGCCTCTTGGAGAGCTCTGTGGAACCGCTCTGAAGAGGTAAGGGTGGAGGTCAGTATGTTGTTGAGTGGCTAAGTTGTCTCCTACTCTTTGCGACCCCTTGGACTGTAGCCTACATTTGTGACCCCACATCCTCTGTCCATGGGATTTCCCAGGTAAGAATACTACAATGGGTTGCCATTTCCTTCTCTAGGGGATCTTCCCGACCCAGGGATCAAACCCACATCTCCTGCATTGCAGGAAGATTCCTTACCGCTGAGCTACCAGGGACGCCGGAGGTCAGTATATATGTCGTTTTTTGGTGAAAGGGGGTATATGCAATCAGCACACATTTTGACAGAAGGTTACTGCTTGTCACCAGGAACGGACGTCTCCCTTAATGATTTTAGTACTTTTCTAGCTATGAGAAACATGCAAGAAATTGGGCTCATAAAATCGTCTCCTGAAAATATCTGACTATCTGAAAGGCTGTTCTGGCAGTTTTTCCTAATCTCCACCCTGTCCTTTCAGGGTGTATTGAAATTCAGCAACTATACTGGCTAACGACTTCGTTCTTACAGAACCAGATGGCAAGTGACAGTTTTTAGTTGGCTGATACATTGCAGAGTATAAATTATATATTGTATTACACTGTAAACATTGTACCACTCTCTTTAAAGACGTTGACTTTCTGCAACCAGTAACTTTTCTTATTCAGTTAGGCCAATTGATGTAAAAGAACTGCATAAGCTATGAAGTACTATTCATATACTCTTGAAATCAACTTCTAAAATATGGGACTCTTTCTTTCCATAACCTGTATTACCAAACATATTTGCTTCAGGATATTGCAAATCTTTCTTTGCAAGTTTTGTGCTGTGAGGCATTTTGAATTTACTTTTGAAATGTTTCGGTTAGCAAGGTGTTGCGGTCCTTTAACAGACCTGAACCTGGTGGTCCGGAGCCGACGATAAGAAAGTGAAAGAAGGGAAGAGGCTAACATTCCCTGGGTTACGCTGAGAACCAATAAAGCCCTAGGACAGGGCTCACATAGGCACAGGGCATCCTCTCGAAGAGGTCTTGAAAGCCCGGGCAGGAAAGTGAGCGTGGCAGGCGTCCACACTCCAGAGAATCAGCCAGAAAGAGAGAGAGAGAGAGAAAGAAGGACATGGGGACCCAAGTCTCTAGTGGGAAAAGAGTGCTTTATTGAACTCTGTGTGAGTATATATACTGTTTTACAAGATAACTTCTTCAGGTAAAGATCAAAAGACCAGACTTTACTAGTTACCAAGGAAACAAGGAGTAACAGAGGTCATAAAACCAGAAGACAATCCATTTCAAAGAAAGAGGGTCGTAAATAATCACTTTTACCATATGGAAAAGCTAATGAAGGAAATCCTATGCATGCATTCCATCTCATGACCTCAGTCCTGGGAGCAGCGTGCTGCTCTGCTCCTTCCTGTTAGCAGGAGCTGATAATAACAGGAGGCTCATGAGCAACAGGAAACAGCACACAGCAGTCCTACAGTTAAACATTCCCTGACAGCAAGGTACATACATTAACAGATTTCTTCATTTTATATTGTGTGTGTTCAGTTGCTCAGTCATGTCCAACTCTTTGTGACCCCATGGACTGTAGCCCACCGGGCTCCTCTTGTTTTCATGGGATTCTCCAGGCCAGAATACTGGAGTGGGTTGCCATGCCCTCCTCTAGGGGATCTTCCCAACCCAGGGATTGAACCTGCGTCTCTTATGCCTCCTGCATTGGCAAGCAGGTTCTGTTAACCATTAGCACCTTTGTTCACCTGGGAAGATTAGGTAAATATACATTTGATGCTAGGAGAGGATTTGATGTTTGTTAGTTGAAACTAGTGCTCTGCACAAAACAACTAGTTTTGAGTCATCTTATTCTTTGTAATGGTTACCTTCTTATTTTCTACAAATGAACACAAAGTTGTTTGTTTTGACCTGGAACAATAAAGGTAATTCTCATACAAAACAGAGTATATTTTTGATGGTCTGAAAGTGCAATAACCCTGTAGAAGATTCTTAATTATCTATAATTTCTGTTTTTACCTCCTCTAAATCTCTGATCTCACTTGATTTGACCTGGGGCAGTCAACAGCAGAGATGAGTATATTTGACTATCCTTAATGGCAGCTCAAAAACAAATATAAATGGTGGGCTGTTTACTGTAAGTGCTTCTTCTCATCTCTATTACTATGAAATTTGAGAAGTGACTCTACACTGTAATAGAGAATGCAGGTTCAAATTAGATGTGCCAGGAAAAAAATAGAAATCTCTTCTCTTTTAACTTTCTGACTCTTCCAGTTTCTCTTTTGCAGTTCCATTTAAAAGATAAAAATGCCTCATGGATCCATTAGGATACTTGTACTTCAAGATATAGAAAACTCAAATAAAAGGTATAATAATAGGAGCGTATTACTATACATAATAAGAAATTTAGAAGTACTTGGCTCAGTGATGAAATCAAAGTCCTGCGCTCTTTGTCATCCTCAGCCTGTTGACTTGTCCTGCCACCGTCACATGATGGTGGCCAGGCATCACGTCACACAGCCTCGTCCAAGGCAGATTGTGTCTCTTTCTACTAGAGAGGAGACCATTCCCAGAATCTCCCAAGTTGGCTTCTGCTCCAGTTCCACTGGCCAGCATGGGTCAGGTGTCCATGTAGTAGCTGTGATAGAAGCTGGGAAAGTATGTATCTGACTCTTGGGCAGGTAAAGAATAGTGCCTGTGACACAGTATGTCCTTCAGCAAAGCCTTCCCAGCAGAAAGAAGCTCCTGGTCATCTTTGAGGATCTAGTGCTGAGTATGAGTTTGTTCATCCATTAAAAGCACTCTTATGAAAGGAGTAGTGAAAGAAAGAATAGAAGATGGGTCCGAGGGGGCACTTGCACCTGTTTCATGACCATGGGCTTACTACCATGTTTATATAAAATGTCTATCTAAAAATTTGGCTTTGAGGATTTCCCTGGTGTTCCAATGGTGAAGATTCCGCATTCCTGGTGCAGGGGGCCTGGGTTCCATCGCTGGTCAGGGAACTAGATCCCATATGCTGCAACTAAGAGTTTGCATGCCACAACTAAAGATCCTGCATGCTGTGACTAACACCCAGGGCAGCCAAATAAATAAATACGTAGTTTTCTTTTTTTAAGTTATGTTTTCAATGTTGTTTTCCTTCTGAAGCTCTGCTTAGGCAGTTGAGGCCCCACTGCTCAGAATAAATGCATATAACCAGTAATCCTTGAAGAGTGAGTCAGTATATTAAAACAACAGCATTTTCTTAATTTTACTGCCATTTCCTCCCCCACTTTCCCTGCTAGTGAATATAATACATTTGTGTTATAGTTTATGCACTTTGTTTTCTTTTGAAGACTTCATCATTTATGTTACAAAGGACTAATTATGTATACTCCATATTGCAATCTAAAAGTGAAGAATTAAGAGCAAATGGGAGACTGGTTTGTCTAGAATGTTCTGGTTGATCAGCTGAGTAGAGTCACAGAGGGATAGATGGAAGACCATGGAAGCTCATGGAAGCTTTCGTTAAGTGAAGTCAGACTAAATGGGGAAGTTAGGAAGGGAATCTTAGTGACATCTGAATAAGGGAGAATTTTACTAAAGGGAGTTATAGTTGACCCTCGAATAGCACAAGTTTGGTCTCCTTTTATGTGTACTTTTATCAATAAATATATAACTGGTCCTCTATATTCAAGGGATTTGCATCTCTGGATTTAACCAACCTCAGACAGAAATTTTCATCTATGTTTGCTTGAATCTGCAGATGCCAAAACTGTGGATATGGAGGGCAGACTGTAGTATGCCATTTTATGTAAGGGACTTGAGTACTCACAGATTTTGGTATCTGCTGAGAAACGTGGGACCCATTCTCTATGAATACTGAGGGATACCTATATTTCAAGTGTTTATGTGTATGCCACTTATATGCTGTTTCCTTCATCCCCTTAGGTGGTACTGGCAAAAGGAAAAGATACCAGCTTATGTGGACTTTATGAAAAATAATTACCCTCCTGATTTCACATATGAAGATTTTGGACCACTATTTACAGCAAAATTTTTTGATGCGAACCAGTGGGCAGATATTTTACAGGCTTCTGGTGCCAAATACGTTGTCTTAACTTCCAAACATCATGAAGGTAAGTAAGAACAACATCTGCAAACACTGACAGTGGTTATAAATGTGAAGTAGTTCTTTTGGGAGAAGAAACTAAAGCAAGGTCATCCACATGAAAACAGAGTTTTCTCTTAGGAGCAATCCGAAGTGGCTTCTGACATTTGCTTATTATTTAAGAGATCACATGTTTCACCCAATTAAGAAGCATTAAGAAAAAGAAAAAAGGGAGCATTAAGGATGCAGAAAGATCATACCCTCAACGTTTAGAAAAAAATGGAAACTGACTGCATTTTGTTATATGCATAGTTAACAATTTCCAAGTAACGCAAGATTTGAGTAAAGCCCTTTGGAGGGGGATGTGGTTTGCAGGTCAAAGTTTACAACTGAACTGTATTCTTTCCTTTTTCTTCTCACCTCTGTAATGCATTCTGGGAAGGTACCCTGGGGATTATTTGCTATTGTCTTTCATCATGACCAGCATACAGGGTGGTGCTTTTGGCCAACTCTTGTATGTATGACCCAGTTGAGGAAAGTTTGCTACTGATGAAAATGACGCGGGCCACCTGAAAGGAACAGGATTGCAAGGCTGTAATGGTGCCCAGAAATATCAGCGACAGTGGAAGAATGTCTAACAAGAAACAGGGTGGTTGAATTAGGGTTCTCCAGAGAAATAGAGCTAACTGGAAGTGTAATACGCATAGATTTATCATACGTAAATGGTTCATATGAAACTGACTCATGCAACTATGGAAGCTGAGAAGTCCAGACCCAAGACAGCCAGTTATAAAGTTCCAGTCTGAGCCCAAAGGCGTCAGGAGCAGGAGAGCGGATAATATAAGTACCTGTCCAAATCTGAGTTAAAAGGCAGGAGAAGACTAATGTCTCAGCTCAAAGACATACAGAGAAAACATTTTTCCTTTTTTTTTTTTAAATTAAAAAACAAAAGACACCACTCCTTAAATTTTCCTGCTTTTGTTTTTCTTTTTGGCTTCAATGCAAGGCATACAGGATCTTAGTTCCCTGACCAGGGATTGAACCCATGCCCCCTGCAGTGGAAGTGAGGAGTCTTAATCAGTGGATCACCAGGAAAGTCTGAAGAATTCTTTCTTAATCAGCCTTTTATTCTATTTAGGCCTTCAATGGACTGGATGAGGCCCACCTCATAACCATTTTATGTGTCAACTTGCCTGGGCCACAGGGTGCCCAGATATTTGCTTAAACATCATTAAAAAAAAAAAAAAAAGAACCATTAAAGTGATCTTACATTAATAGAATAGAATCTATCCATTACCTTTCCCATCCATATCTACAAGATCAAGGAAACATCAGCATGTTATTATTATTTCAACAGCATGTTAATAATTAGATAGTCTGGACCCCTCTGATGGTCCAGTGGTTAAGATCTGTCTGCCAGTGCAGGGGATGCAGGTTCAATCCTTGGTCTGGGAAGGTCCCACATGCCTCGGGGCAACTAAGCCAGAGTTTAGAGCCCTCAAGATGCAACTCCTGAAGCCCATGTGCCCTAGAGTCCAAGCTCCACAACAAGAGAAGTCACCTCAATAAGAAGCCTGTGCACCACGATTAGAGAGCAGCCCCCACCAGCCGCAACTAGAGAAAGGCCCGTACATAGCAACAAAGACCCAGTGCAATCAAAGATAAATAAATAATTAGATGATTTATTTGCATTGGAATAAAAAATTTTGTCTCATTTTCTGCAGCGGTGGGTGGGGGGTTACAAGGGAAGAATGAAAACCCAAAATAAGGAATCATCTTAGGATATTTTTCCTTTTGGTCACAGTCCAGTGGCTTAATGATTTTTTTCCTGCAGATGTTTCTCAGGCTGAGATGGATACTTAGGACATGTTGATTTCCTGATGCCTAGAACTTCTCCAGGCTATATGGCACAGAGTGTTACTTAGCTTATTTAAAAACACTGCAAAACAACGCTTAATCACGCTGTGAGGACAAATGATGTAGCCCACATTTATATACTTTCTAGGACCATATTGTTGGAAGTTTTCATGTCTATGCAAGAGACCCTGCTGAGTCCAGTTAGGCTGGAAGACCACCGTGTGAGCTTCTGGTGGTGCTACTGAACCGAAGACCCAAAGTGGTTTTAGCACCGCCAGACATAAGGGCCTTCCAAGTTGAGACATATGGAATAAGACTTTAAATATCACTGACTGTGCTTTGAAGCTTACCTCAAACATCTTTAGAACCAGTGTGAGCTCTTTTAAAAGTTTCTTCAAAATGAATCCAAAGAGTGTGTCCATATTAGACCTGTCCTAATTTATGAGAGTAAAGTATTAACCAAACACCTTAGGTATGTCGGTTCACAAACATTGCTTTGGATTTTAGTAGGTCAGTAACAATGTATTTATGTTCCTAGGTCCTAACTATAAAGATTTTGAGGCTTTTATATTATTCCTTAAGTAGTTTAGTTTACATAGTGCTTCTATGGTTTTTATATAGAAAAGCCAGCAATCTAAACACAAATTCCTTTTAAAATATGAATTATTTCAAAGTGCTTATGTAATGGCATTCTTCTTATCCATTTAGTTGGTAGATAATTCACTTTTAGGTAATTTAAAGCACAATATCCAAGCTTATGATTTTAGAGTAGGATGAGATTACAGATGGTGGGTACATTTCAAGTGTAGAACTACTGGGGAAGAGTATCTTACCCCCACCTGGGTTAAATGAATAATGAGGGTAAAGGAGATTTAGTACGGAACATGAACCGTCAGTGTTCTATGAATCATACTATAATAAAATAATTCTAAAACCAGGGAATATAATCTTTGATTTAGAAGACAGGAATCATGCAGGAGTGCATCTATGGTTCTTCCCTGTAAGTAGTCATAGTCATTGTTTAGAATGGTAGATGTGGAAGATGTTCCCATCTCAGCTATGATCTGCTAATGTTGATTGTGATTTTGTACTAGACCTTGTGCTAGCCATTGACTGAGGATATAGCAGGGAACACTGCAGACATGACACTGTCTCTCAAGGAGCTTATCATCTGAGAGGGAGAATACCGGAGATAGATCAGGCTATACAGACCTTATTTTCTTGGGCTCCAGAATCACTGGCACCCCATTCCAAAAGCTATGGTTTTTCCAGTAGTCATGTATGGATGTGAGAGTTGGACCATAAAGAAGACTGAATGCTGGAGAATTGATGTTTTCAAATTGTGGTGCTGGAGAAGACTCTTGAGAGTCCCTAGAATTGCACGAAGATCAAACCAATCAATCCTAAAGAAAGTCAGTCCTGAATATTCATTGGAAGGACTGATGCTGAAGCTCCAGTATTCTGACCACCTGATGTGAAGAGCTGACTCATTGGAAAAGACTGTGATGCTGGAAAAGATTGAAAGCAAAAGGAGAAGGGGCCGACAGAGGATGAGATGGCTAGATAACATCACTGATTTAATGGACACGAATTTGAGCAAACTTCGAGAGATAATGGAGCTTCTTGTCCGGTAGTTCATGGGAGTCACAAAGAGTTGGACACAACTTAGCCACTTGAACAACAACAACAGTGGGGTACCCCGAGAAGTCCTTTAAAAAATCTTGCTTCTACTTTGTTTAAATTCTCATTTGTTAGGGACCTCTCTGGTGGCTAACACTCAGTGCTCCCAATGCAGGGGGACCAGGTTTGATCCCTGGTCAGGGAACTAGAGCCCACATGCCATAACTAAGAGTTTGCGTGCTACAACTAAGGATTCCTGCATGCCACGACTAAGGCCCTGTACAGCCAAATAAATAAATAAAAATATTTTTAAAATTCTTGTTTGTTTCTTGCATGAAAGCAAAATATATACTAGGGAAAAAAATGGTCATAAAACAGAAGTTTGTAGAAACAGTGATTTATATGTCACGCATACTGCCTTTATAACTTGGTGTTGGTGTAGGTGCACATTGACTAGAACAGAGTTGATATGCTTACAGAGGCTTTTAATATAATGTTTCAGGCTTCACCTTGTGGGGCTCAGAGTACTCGTGGAACTGGAACGCAGTAGACGAGGGGCCGAAGAGGGACATCGTCAAGGAACTTGCGGTCGCTGTTAGGAACAGGACTGACCTGCGCTTCGGGCTGTACTACTCCCTTTTTGAGTGGTTTCATCCGCTCTTCCTTGAGGATGAATCCAGCTCGTTCCAGAAACGACAATATCCAGTGTCTAAGATGCTGCCCGAGCTCTACGAGTTAGTGAACAAGTATCAGCCAGAGGTGCTGTGGGCAGATGGCGATGGAGGGGCCCCAGATACCTACTGGAAAAGCTTAGACTTCCTAGCCTGGTTGTACAATGAGAGGTGTGTGTGCTGCTAGACTGCTGTCATGACATTCCTAGTACCTGTATAACATTAGTTCTTGCTTCTTGAAATGTTCCCCTTCAGGCTTGTTTGTGACATGGGGAGAAAATCATTATAAATAATGCATATTAGATATTTACTCAAAATATCAAGAGTTACAAGAACACTGGAAAATTCTTAACAAGAATTAGGTAGCAAGAATACTGGAGTGGGTTGCCATTTCTTTCTCCAGGGCATCTTCCAGATCCAGGAATCAAACCCGTGTCGCCTGCATTGGGAAGTGGATTCTTTACAATTGAGCCACCTGGGAAGCCCTAAGAATTACAGATCAGGAGTCAAATATAGCTCAACAGTCTGATTTTGAATTGAGACTAAACAAAAATTACAGCATCAAGAACTCTGAAGACTAATTTTGTAGGTCCCCATTTTCATCACCTCTCTGGGGCAATGCTGTTTATCCATCACTGTTTCTCATGATGCACTTTTCAGTTCCTCTAATTGCTTCTTCACATCCTCTTACCTTTGATAATCTTTGCTGCTTGGACGTCACCCTTGTCTGTCTCCTCTTTTCCTTCATCGTCAGCATTTCACTTCTTCCTGTTCTTTCCTTTTGTTTTCTAGCATGTTCCAGGCTGCCCCATTAGAACAGGGAGTTCTGACTAAGCCCCTCCATAAGGCTCACACTATATGGACCAAATTGGAATCTGTATCTCGAAAGTACCTGGTATTGTGCTGTGAAGTTAGGGAGAGTCCTGCTTGTGTTTTCTGGGCCCACAGAGGATGCACAGACAAATACTCTGGAGAGCTCTTGGTACATAACCCCGGTTTCTCTAGGTACTCCTTTCCACAAGGAAATCCTGGGAGTCCTCCACTTCAGTTTGTGAACCAAAACGATCCCCTCTAAATGGAGCGGTGCAGGAGGTACCACCTGCTATGATGAATAATGTTGTGGGAATATTTCATGCCACAGTGAATTCCATCCATAACAGTCGACTTTGCTGAGATCTTTCAATATTAGGCACAACTATAAGAGAAAGAGACTAGGGGAGAACTTTTAAATAATAGTAAAACTCTTTTAAGTGCTGTGTGTGCTGGGCATACACAGGTGTTTTACATAGATTGTGTCAGTCTCTTAGTCGTGTCTGACTCCTTGTGACCCCTTGGACTGCAGCCCGCCAGGCTCCTCTGTCCATGGGATTCTCCAGGCAAGAATACTGGAGTGGGTAGCCATGCCCTCCTCCAGGGGATCTTCCCGACCCAGGGTCGAACCCATGTCTCCTGCGGTGGCAGGGGGATTCCTTACTGTCTGAACCAGCAGGGAAGCCCAAGTGCTGTTCTATAACAGATGAAGAAATTGATTCTTCAGAGGAGTTAGGTAATTTGCTCTAGGACAAGGAGCTTAGCAAGTAACAGGCCAGGACTATAACCTCCTCAGGTCTAGTTTACTTCAAAATCATGGGGTTTGTATTCTGTTCAACTACGGTTATTTTCTAAGCGTGGATTTCAGTCAGAGCTCTTTTCAGTGACATTGCTTTTATGTAAATTTTTTTAAACTTTTTGTTTAAATAAAAAACAATCCTCCTTTTCATTTCAGCCCGGTTCGGGACACAGTGGTCACCAATGACCGTTGGGGAGCTGGTAGCATTTGTAAGCACGGTGGCTACTATACATGTAGTGATCGTTATAACCCAGGACATCTTTTGCCACATAAATGGGAAAACTGCATGACAATAGACAAGTTTTCCTGGGGCTACAGGAGGAATGCTGGAATCTCTGACTATCTCACAATTGAAGAACTGGTGAAGGTACAGTAAAATGTCTGGTGACCATTATGCTAATATTCATAATCGTGTACATGTGTGAGAATTATGTTTTCTGAACTGTATAGCTCAACAGCCTGTAAACACAGGACATGACTCCTTTTTTTTCTATGTGTGTTTTGTTCTCTTAGATAGTGATTATTGATGGAATTGTTTTCTTCCTCTAAGAACTATATTTATTCTTAATTTTTAAGCAACTTGTGCAAACAGTTTCATGTGGAGGAAACCTGTTGATGAATATTGGGCCCACACGAGATGGCACCATTTCTGCAATTTTTGAGGAGCGACTGAGGCAAATGGGAATCTGGCTAAAAGTCAATGGAGAAGCCATCTATGAAACCTACGCTTGGAGATCCCAGAATGACACTGTGACCCCAGATGTATGGTAAGTACTATTTGATAGAAGAAGGCATTTAAGATTTCTCAGAAATAAAGAGAACAGTATAATAAGGAGGAAAATGGATGAATGCCCACCTATACAAAATATTTTATTTTCTTAAAATCAGCATATTTTAAACACTTATTATTTATCAAGTTGAGCTGAAATAATCTCTAGATTCCTCCTAACAGTGGAGAAATTTTAGGGAGAAATAAAATTTCTTACAAAAATTGTAGGTCATTCAGAAAAATGAAAAAAAAAGTACTGGGTGGTTAATCCAAAAGAGACTTTTGGTTTAGTCAGGTAAATTCTAACTTTGCAGGTGTTATATCTCATCAAGTTAGCAGGAGGTGCCAGAGGGCAGGAAAAATATATTCTAATAAATCTAAACCTGGACTTTCTTTAAAGTTAATTATCTCAACTGGCTAACTTTTAACGAGTATCTCCTATAAAAACATATGGTGGTTTCTGTTGTAGGATCTTAACATACACAAATAAGAGCAGTCCCCCCTGGTAGCTCAGACTAAAGAATTCCCCTGCAGTGCGGGAGACCTGAGTTTGATCCCTGGGTTGGGAAGATCCCCTGGAGGAGGGCTTGGCAACCCCCTCCAGTGGAGAATCCCCTTGGACAGAGGAGCCGGGGGGCTGCAGTCCATGGGGTCACAAGGAGCCGGACGGGACTGAATGACTAAGCACAGCACAGTATTAGTGATGCTCTAAAAGTTCACCTTGTCTCACCACCAACGTGGGTATAGCCAGATCACGCATACACCCAAAGATTAGACTAAACAATCTTCTTTGAATTTATGACTTAAATTGTCAGTTCACTGAAGAAAATAAAAGTAAGGCAGCCTACACAGAAGCAGCTAACTGTAGAATTTTAGAATACTGGATCTGGGAGAAGCCATAATGAGAACTCAAAACCATTTTACAGAGGCTAGTTTTAAATTTGGTTTTAGAATTTGCTTCTGTGTTTATATTTGACTATGAGTCTGTCTGGTCTGGGACTTGCCAATTATTAAGCATTATTCCATTAAGTTTTCTTTCAGTAAGTAAAGATAAAAGTCACACTCCTTAACAATCCCTGGGCGGTTGCCTGGCTTGCCTGCACCGAGCCCCGGTTGCCACTCTCCCTGGCTCATCAGAGGAGCTCTCTCCCCCGGGTTCGTGTGTGTTTCCCCTCCTTGCTGCACCTTTAGGTGGCCATCTAGGCTCCCAGGGCCATCTTTGAACTCCTTTGAGAGTTTAAGCCCTGGCTCACCGTTGCTGTCCCTGGAACGTAGTTAATGATAGTCGCTCCGTTGTGTCTGACTTTTTGCAACCCCATGAACTTGGCCCACCAGGCTCCTCTGTCCATGGGATTCTCTAGACAAGAATACTGGAGTGGGTTGCCAGAACTACTCTTCGTATATAATTCTGATTGTCTGTATTCACAGCTCTTCTAATTGGCTGGCCCCTCAGTTCTTAGGCTTCCCGAGTGAGGCTAGTGGTAAAGAACCCACCTGCCATGCAGGAGACTTAAGAGATGCAGGTTCGATCCCTGGGTTGGGAAGATCCCCTGGGGGAGGCATGGCAACACACTCCATCCCATGGGCAGAGGGGTCTGGCAAGCTACAGTCCAGAGGGTTGCACAGAGTTGGACACGACTGAAGTGACTTAGCAGGCATGCAGTTCTTGTACTTCCTTCTTTCTAAGGATCCTGTCCCCTTCTTTTGGTCGTACCTTAGACCTTGCATTTCCAATATCTGTACTCCTTTCATGATCTCAGTCTGAATCATCCCACTGTCTAACTCCCTCCTCTTGTATTTCAGTTCACTTCAGCTTCCAAACAGCTCGAGAGAGTGGAGGTTGAAACAATCATTCATGGCCAGTGATTTAATCAATAGTGACTAATGAGGCCACCATAAAAAACCAAAAGAATGGGGTTCAGAGAGCTTTTGGATTAGTGGTGGTGCCGGGAGAGCGGGGCACCTGGGGAGGGTGTGGAAGCCCCGGCCCCTCCCCACACACCTTGTCTATGCATCTTTTCCATCTGGCTGTTCCTGAGATACATCTTTTTATAATAGACCTGTAATCCAGGAAGTAGAATTCTGAGAGCTGCTCTAGTGAATTAGCTGAACTCAAGGAGGGGGTTGTAAGAACCTCCAATCTCTAGCCTGTGGGTCAGAAGCCCACATGACGATCCGGACACATGACTGGTATCTGAATTTGGGGAAGGGGCAGTCTGGTAGGAATAAACCCTGACCCTTTGGAATCTGATGCTGCCTTTGGGTAGATGGTGTCAGAATGGGGTCGAACTGTAGGACACCCAGCTGGTGCCTAAGAACTGCCTGGTGGTATGGGAACTTTTCCACCACACCACACACTACACTGGGATTGGGGTCAGAATCCTTTTGGGTGCTTTTTATTGCTACCATGGGGCTATTTTTCCTTCCCTCTATTAAAGAAAACATTGGTAAACATTTACTAAATGGAGGTATCTCTGGAAGATAATTCTGAACCTGACCCATAAATAATGAGAACTATTGCTATGCATTTTTTTTTTAACCAGGTACACATCCAAACCTAAAGATAAGTTGGTCTATGCCTTATTTCTCAAATGGCCCATATCAGGACAGCTCCTTCTTGGCCAGCCCAAAGCTACTCTGGGGGCAACAGAGGTAAGAGGGAATTTTGCTTTTAATGTTCCTTTAAACTGCTGACTAGAACACCCTGAGGAAGACATTAACTTTTAACTTCAAGGTGAGCCTTATATGTATTGCATTTACATCTCACAACAGTAATTTTAAAATGAGCTTTATCAGTGGCAATGTTTGGCAAAAACTGTTGAAAATTTTGTTTCATTCCCCAGAAAACCAAGCCTATAAAACAGTTACATCATCTCCATGCTTATCAATTAAAATATCTTCTCCATAGTCATGCTGTGTTGTTCAGGTTCACTGCATGCATCCAAAAATGACTCTTTTCATAAAACTGGAGTTCAGATTCTTCCCCGACATCTCACCCCAGAACACATCTGAATAAATGTAAGATGTCATGGCCCTACTATTTTAAGTTCTTAAAAAATTTGGAGAAGGTTAAAGGTTAACCTTCCCTGCTGGCTCAGCAGTAAAGAATCTGCCTGCCATGCAAGAGATGCGGGTTCAACTAAGGGTTTGACTCCTGGGTTGGGAATATCCTTTGGAGAAGGAAATGGCAACACACTCCAGTATTTTTGCCTAGGACATTCCATGGACAGAGGAGCCTGGTGGGCTATATTCCATGAGGCTGCAAAGAGTCAGACAGGATTGAGCGACCAAACAACAATAACAAAAGGTTAATCTAACAGTTGTGGCCATCAGCTCTGGCAGTGAGTTCATTTTAATATATTTTGTAACTTATTTTTAAGAAAATAAAAATTTTCTGGGAGATGAATTGTCCAAATTCTTCTCCCTAAACCATTTTTCTGTGCTTCATTTCTAACACTTCTGGCTGATCTGGCAGAAAAGGAGATAAAGAGTTAAAATATGATGTTTATTTTTTTTCAAATCTTATGTTTAGCTGCAGCTTAGAGGCCTGGGCATAACATTATCTTTTTATTTTATCTACGTTCTCTTTGTTGTTGTTTAGTCGCTCGGTCATGTCCGTCTCTTTTGCAACCCCACAGACTGTAGCCCACTAGGCTCCTCTGTCCATGGGGTTTTCCAGGCAAAATACTGGAGTGGGTTGCCATTTCCTTCTTCAGGGGATCTTTCCAGCCCAGAGATCAAACCAGCTTCTCCTGCATTGCAGGTACCTTCTTTACTGCTGAGCCACCAGGGAAGCTTTGGCCGCCATTAATACTGTTATTTGAAAGTCCATGGGTTTTGTTTTTGTATTATTCTACATGATAAGCAAAGTTTTCTGGTTCAGAATAACCACAAATATATAGAAAACTACTTACTTAAATTCATTTTCTGTAAGACTAAAGATATAGAACAGTTACAGTAATAATTGATCACATGTATGTACTGTTGATTAGTGGGGGTTATTGGACCATCTGGGGAGGAAGGGTGGCTGGATAAGGAAGGTGAGCCTTTCCCCGAACATCCTGTGTCAGAGCCAGGCAGGTCTTAGTTGTGCAGATTCGTTCAAGAGTAATTTTCTCTCCTCTGACACTATTCAGTCTATACGATTCTTCCTCAAATCCTGCACACTTTCGAGAGTATTAAAGGAGCAAGAGATCCAAACATACGTTTGGATCATAAATTAAAGCAGCTTCTAAATTAAAGTAAAAACAATGAATGAATCTCCTGTCTACATTGCTCTTTAAGAAATATCAACTGCTTCCTCCCAATACAGTGAGGAAGTCAGAGATACATATGGAGACTTTTATATGTATGTTTTAAATTTCAGGTTAAACTCCTGGGACATGGACAGCCCCTTCACTGGACACCTTTGAAGCAAAACGGCATTAAGGTAGACCTGCCTCAGCTAACCATCCATCAGATGCCCTGCCAGTGGGGCTGGGCTCTAGCACTAACTAATGTGACCTGATCTGCAGTAGAGTGCTTCCTGACGCAGTTACAGCTAAGACTAGAATGTATGTCAGGTTTCTGTAACTATAGCACATGGACAAAGCAAATGTAAAATTGGCCAAGAATTTCCTAAATTACCCACATAACTGTTTTAACTCTCCAATGCACTTTGCTATTTCTCTTCACACTGAATTTATTTCCATGTGTGAATCAGAGGTGGGGACTTTGTTGTAGTGAGAAATTGGTGGTGGTAAGGACTGAATCATGTCTAATGCCAAATTCACATTTTGAAACTCGAAGCCTCAGTGGGGCTTCCCTGGTAAAGAATCCACCTGCAATGCATGGGACATGAGTTTGATCCCCGGGTTGGGAAGATCCCCTGGAGAAGGATTGGATTTGAAGATTTTAAACTAGGGTTAAATGAAGTTGTCAGGGTGGGACCTTAATCCAATATGACTGGAGTCCTTATAAGATGAGGAAGAACATGGATGGAAGACCATTTAAAGACACCGTGAGAAGGTGGCCAATTGCAAGCCAAGGAGGCCTCAAGAGAAACCAAACCTGCTGAAACCTTGGGCTTTCAGCCTCCAGAACTGTGAGAAAATAAATGACTGTGGTTTAAGCATCCTATCTGTGGTATTTATGAGAACTCTAGCAGACTAATAAGGGCCTCCCAGGTGGCTTGGTGCTGAGGAATCCACCTGCCAGTGTGGGAGATGCTGGTTCAATACCCGGGTTGAGAAGATCCCCCGGGGAAGGGAATGGCTACCCACTCCAGTATTCTTGCCTGGAAAATTTCATGGACAGAGGAGCCTGATGGGCTATGGTCTACGGGGTTGCAAATGAGTCAGACACAACTTAGTGACTAAACAACAGCAACAAAGACTAATAGCGGGTCGTAGGTATATAATAAATTGGACTTAACGTTTATGCTTACAGTAACTGTCTTTTTATAAAAAAATTTTGTTTTTTTCTTCATGGTAATAAAACTGATGTATTTACTATATAGATATTTAAAAATATACAGAAATGCCTAAAGACAAAATCACTAAGGTCACCATTATTAATATTTTAGTATTTATTCTTCCAGGGATTTTTGGGCGGAGGCAGGTGAGGGTGTAGGATTGGAGGTGTGGGCTTATTTTTGTAGGTGGGCTAATTTGAGGTCCAATTTAAATGAATAATTTTTTTTCCTGTATTTATTTGCCTTTAAGCAAATTTAAGTTGAAAACCTATCTGAAAATTATTGTCTATTCAGATCTTCCCTAAGAATGACACAAAAATACTGATATTGATGTAAATTTAAAGAAACACTGATTAAAGAACTCACTTCTCTTAACAAAAGATGTTCCACAAGGTTAGATCTTTAGTTGAAGTGCTACAGGCTCCATTTTGTTACGTTAATCAAATGCAGGTATCTCATTGTTCCCTGTAGACACTTCCAACTACAGAGGGAAGTAAAACACCATTCACATTTATTTTCGAAAATCATCTTGAAGTTGAAAATATTTTTAAAAAATTATTCATTGCTGAAGTTTCTACAACTACCAAAATTTTAAAACCATTCTAAAGTATTGACATGAATAAGTACGTTTAAGTGTTCTAAATCCCAATTACCATTTTATTAGAGGTCCAATACGGACAGATTTACATGATCCCCAACACTAGACTAAGAAAAAACAAAAAAAGGGAAAAAACTCTGAGTTAGAAGAATCTTAACATAAAAGTGAGGTCATCTGAAGCAAATAGTTTTGAGACTAAAATCTTTCAGTCATTTAAATTCCTACCTTATCCATAATGACCTTTACAAATAGAGAATATAGAGGGGAAATGGAGCTATTTAAGTAAATTATAATTAGATATAGGGTTTAGTTAATGGGTGGCTATGAGAAAGCTAAATGATAAAATACAGATCAGCATTCAGGGGTGCTGATAAAATGCTTTGCTAATAACCATATATGCAACAGAATGAGACATCAAATTTAAGTTTAACGTATATCTTGCTTATATGTGAAATATACTCTAAGTGGGACTTGTAACAAGGATTTTAAAATAGTCCATCAAATTCTTAGAATTATCATTGGTATGAAGGGCAAGAATTATACTAAGGCTAATTAAAAATCAGATCTCTCATTACTTATTTTAAGCCAATAGTGCTGTTAGGTAGTTAGAATAGGAAACAGGAGTCCAGAATGGCGGTGGCTAAAAGATAAGAACAAAGGCAATGGCACCCTGCTCCAGGACTCTTGCCTGGAAAATCCCATGAATGGAGGAGCCTGGTAGGCTGCGGTCCGTGGGGTTGCTAAGAGTCGGACACGACTGAGCGACTCCACTTTCACTTTTCACTTTCATGCATTGGAGAAGGAAAGGGCAACCCACTCCAGTGTTCTTGCCTGGAGAATCCCAGGGACGGGGGAGCCTGGTGGGCTGCCTTCTATGGGGTCACACGGAGTCGGACACGACTGAAGCGACTTAGCAGCAGCAGCGGCAAAAGACAAGAAAGCGAAAAGCCTGTGAAAATAGAACAAAGGAGGGTCCGAGGACCAGAGTGAGGACCTCAGGTAGAACAAGCAACACTCCTGGCTAGCCCAATTTACACAGGGCAGGCCCAGGGGGAGAAAAAAACATATAAAAAGAGGAGCCAAAGGGCTGGGGGTCTCTCTCTCTCTCTCTGCCCCCCACGCGCTGGGGTGCTCTTCTCTTCCTGTCTTTGGGTCGACATACCCTCACACCTCGAAGATGGATTTTCCTGCTATTATCTAAATAAAATAGAACTGTAACACTGATTTGTCTAAGAGCTACAACACCGTCCGTTCGAGACCTGAGAGCTGTAACACGCTGAGGGCTTGAATGTCCGTCACTCCAAACCTTTGTTGTGACGAGACAGAACCGAGGAGCATGCACTGTCCTGACAGTTCTTATCCCCCACAACTGATTCTTTTCCCAGAGTCATTATACAGGCACAAAATTGACGTGTTTTAAATTTCAGTAACATTGGATTTTTCTTTAATAACGAGAGAAATATTGAAAGCGAGCAAAACTAGATTGTTAAGACTGGATATCACTTTAATAAGATTTTATCTCATTTTCTTATGCATGCCATATTGAAACAACACAATTACTTTAAAAGTTCAGACTAATCAAATAAATATGAATTAGGGCCACAGAAAACAAGACAGATATTTTGCTTTCTGTTCATTTTTTATTTTGTAGGTAAAAGACCAGGTTACATAAAAACCTTCCTGTCTAACTTGCAAACAAATAATTGTTCATATTGAATTTTTAGATATACACAGTAACAAACATATTTATACAAGTTTGAAGGAGAAAGTATAATTGTTTTAAGTAATCTCCGTTTAACCAACTCACTAGAGTAACGGATGCTCTCCATTTTCTTGGGAAAGAATACTAATTGAGGCCTGGGCAAGATGCAGACTTTCAGTTAGCTGGCTTCTGTCTGGCACATGCTTCACCCCTGTTTCCACTTGCTGCAATCAATTTGAAAGTGAAAAGTGAAAGTCGCTCGGTTGTGTCTGACTCTTTGCGATCCCATGAACTGTAACCCACCAGGCTCCTCTGTCCATGGAATTCTTCAGGTAAGAATACTGGACTGAGTTGCCAATTCCTTCTCCAGGGGATCTCGCCGACCCAGGGGTTGAACCTGGGTCTCCTGCATTGCAGGCAGATTCTTTACCATTTGAGCCACCAGTAAAGCCCATGTAACAGGATATGTTTAACACCAGTTAGCTGAGGTTGTTACTGCAGTGGGTTGAATAGTACTCCCCAATAAATCATACCTACTCCAAAGCTCAAAAACTACTCAAAAGGTTTCTCCAATAGCTCAGTTGGTAAAGAATCCGCCTGCAATGTGGGAGACCTGGGTTCAGTTCCTGGGTTGGGAAGATCCCCTGGAGAAGTGAAAGGCTACCCACTCCAGTATTCTGGCCTGGAGAATTCCATGGACTGTATAGTCCATGGGGTCACCAAGAGTTGGATACGACTGAGCGAACTTCACTTTCATTCAAAAGCTCAGAATGTGATCTTACTTAGAATCAGTGTCTTTGCACATGCAATTAAGAATTAAGGTAAGTTCTGAGGTAAGATCATAGTGGACGTGGGGTTGCAAACATGTAGATGACCACATGAAGATAGGGAGAGACTGGAGTTATGCTGCTGAAAGTCAAGGAATATTTGGGGCCACCAGAAGCAGGAAGAGTCAAGGAAGCTTGGAAGGATTCTTCCTTGGAGTCTGCAGAGGATACCTGGCCCTGCTGACACCTTAATTTTGGGTTTCTAAGCACCAGAATGATGAGAGAATAAGTTTCTGTAGTTTTAAGCACACAGTTAGTGGTAATTTATTACAGCAATTCTAGGAAACTAACACAGTTACCAAACTGATTATGTTTGGTAATTTATGATAAATTTATGTTTTTATCATGTTACATAAGCAGATGAAATGAGTGTGAAGAGTTGTCGTTTCTGTGAAAACCAAGTTGAATACTTTGGAAAAGCTAGATGAAAATCTGTTGCTTTCTCCATGCTCAATTTGAATGTATTGGTTAATTATTGGTAAAACAGTTCTAAAAGACTGGACAGAAATGTACTAAAAATCCACAAGTATTCTGTGCCCATATACAACTATATAATGTAACACATATGATTTGTATAAGACAGTCAGAGAACGCTTATAAGCATACCTACATTGTAAATAACTGGCAAATAAAGATGACTTGTACTTTAAGTTAAAATATCTAAGAATATATGTTATTTTAAAAATGATATCCTGTTTTAAAAGACTTTTTGCATTAACCAAACAACTAAGAGGTCCAGATAAAAGGGCTCCGACTGTTCAATTAGAACACAAATTTGTAATGTCTAAGGCCACTTAGCTTCAGATACATGTGATTTTTTTTTTTTTACCTTGTCATCTCTACAACTGCCACAACTCTACAGATGCAGATGATTCCAGGTGATAACTTTCTGATGATCAGCAGTCTATCCTTACAAAGTCACATCTGTTCAGTCTCAAAATTTCCTTGCATGAAATCCTAGGTTAATTTTGCTGCAAGAGATGCATGCTCTATTACACACACACATTCACTCATTTTCCAAAATACAGTTTTCCACCATCCTATTAGAAATTACATCATTATATTCTGACAGATTTTGAAAAGATGTGTTCTCCTCTCTACTTTCACTTCAGTTCAGTTCAGTCGCTCAGTCATGTCCAACTAAGTCATGTCTAACTCTTTGCGACCCCATGAACCGCAGCACGCCAGGCCTCCCTGTCCATCACCAACTCCTGGAGTCCACCCAAACCCATGTCCATTGAGCTGGTGATGCCATCCAACCATCTCATCCTCTGTTGTCCCCTTCTCCTCCTGCCCTCAATCTTTCCCAGCATCAGGGTCTTTTCAAATGAATCAGCTCTCCGCATCAGGTGGCTAAAGTATTGGAGTTTCAGCTTCAGCATCAGTGCTTCCAATGAACACCCAGGACTGATCTCCTTTAAGATGGACTGGTTGGATCTCCTTGCAGTCCAAGGGACTCTCAAGAGTCTTCTCCAACACCACAGTTCAAAACATCAATTCTTTGGTGCTCAGCTTTCTTCACAGTCCAACTCACATCCATACATGACTACTGGAAAAACCATAGCCTTGACTAGACGGGCCTTTGTTGGCAGAGTAACGTCTTTGCTTTTTATTATGCTCTCTAGGTTGGTCATAATTTTCCTTCCGAGGAGCAAACATCTTTTAATTTCATGGCTGCAGTCACCATCAGCAGTGATTTTGGAGCCCAGAAAAATAAAGTCAGCCACTGTTTCCCCGTCTATTTGCCATGAAGTGATGGGACCAGATGCCATGATCTTAGTTTTCTGAATGTTGAGCTTTAAGCCAACTTTTTCACTCCTCTTTCAGTTTCATCAAGGGGCTCTTTAGTTCTTCACTTTCTGCCATAAGGATGGTGTCATCTGCATATCTGAGATTATTGATATTTCTCCTGGCAATCTTCATTCCAGTTTCTGCTTCCTCCAGCCCAGCGTTTCTCATGATGCACTCTGCATATAAGTTAAATAAGCAGGGTGACAATATACAGCCTTGACATACTCCTTTTCCTATTTGGAACCAGTCTGTTGTTCCATGTCCAGTTCTAGCTGTTACTTCCTGACCTGTTTCTCAAGAGGCAGGTCAGGTGGTCTGATATTCCCATCTCTTTGAGAATTTTCCACAGTTTATTGTGATCCACACAGTCAAAGGCTTTGGCATAGTCAATAAAGCAGAAATAGATGTTTTTCTGGAACTCTGTTGCTTTTTTGATGATCTAATAGATGTTGACAATTTGATCTCTGGTTCCTCTGCCTTTTCTAAAACGAGCTTGAACATCTGGAAGTTCACAGTTCACATATTTCTAAAGCCTGGCTTGGAGAATTTTGAGCATTACTTTATTAGCGTGTGAGATGAGTGCAATTGTGTGGTAGCTTGAGCATTCTTTGGCTTTACCTTTCTTTGGGATTGGGATGAAAACTGACCTTTTTCAGTCCTGTGGCCACTGCTGAGTTTTCCAAATGTGCTGGCATACTGAGTGTAGCACTTTCACAGCATCATCTTTCAGGATTTGAAATTACATCATTATATTCTGACAAATTTTGGAAAGAAGTATGTGTTCTCCTCTCTAGTTTGACATCTGCTTTTGTCTTTTCTTTTTTTTTTTTTAATATATTCTAGGCATAGATTCCCTAGCAGTTGGCTTCAGCCCTTACCTGGCCTTAGAAAAGACATTACAATTCATTTTCTACCTTCTCCTATTTAGCTATATGTTGTATGTTGAAGGAACATAAAACAACATAAATGATGCTACTGAAAATATATTTAATATAATGATGATATGATTAATTTCTTTCTGTCCTAGTTACCCATATAAAAAACTACATATATACTAGAACAATGAATTATTTCTTTTTAGAAGGAAATGATATTTTTCTAAACAAGTAAGTTAATGCATCAATTGCTTGTTAAAAAAATGAAACTTGGAAAAAAAAAAAAAAATGAAACTTGAAAACCAGTGTAATCTCCAAAAATAACAACAAAAATGCTACATATGGGACAAATAACTTAATAGCTGTAAAGTATCAACTCGATAAAACCATATTTTACTAAAATATTTTATTGTAATAAGATTCACTGTGCTCAAAATCAATACAAAGTAAGTTATAATTATTTACATACAAATAAATGAACCTATGTACAGTAGTTAATAATAGCTGAGTAAACAGCATCAACACAATGTTGGCCTCTAAATCAGTATGTAGTTTCCTAATGATTGCTAACAACGGTAAAGAAAAAAATTGCTGATCATAGCTGTTCCTTCTTATTTTTGGCCGTGTTATGACATGCAGGATTGTAGATTCCCTGATCAGGGAACAGGGATTGAACCCGTGCCCCCTGCAGGGGAGCATGGAGCCTTAACCACCAAACCACCAGGGAAGTCCTAATCCTAGTTGTTAAATTAACTGATTTCTATTAAAAAAGAAAGTTCTCAACCAGGTATATTTAAGACAAAGTCTTTATCCCTTTGAAGATTAACTGGAGAAAAGTCTGATTCTCTCCTGTATACTGCAGTCCAGTGAACTTTAAGTCTGGTGAACTTTAAATAGCATTTTTTCCAAACTTTCTGTCTACTTCCCAAACAGATTTTACCTCAGTATTAATGTCAAAGAATAAAGTATTTACATTATTTGACTTGGAACTAATATCCATGATGTAACAAATTATTAACAGTTCTGATATTTGCACTGTATACACTCAGATATGCCCACAAAAACCAGTCTGTTGATGGCTTTAAAAAAATATATTAAGATGCCAAATAAATCTATTTTATTATGAAGACTTTGATTAAGAATATATTTTTATTAGACATTATGGTAACAAATCATTACCCTATATATAGTTGATTTATTCAGTGCCTTTTTTTTAAAAAAGTAACTGAATCCCATTGTAGCTGTTCTTGAAGGAAAAAACCAATCATTTCTCCAGTTGTTGAGGAGTACTAAAAGCCTCGTACACATTAGCAGCGAAGTCTTTCACTTGCTCCATCATTAACAGATCCTAGCAAAGACGAGAATAAAACATTACAGTTTGTAAAAAGAACAGATAATCTGAATTCATTTCTGCAATCAAGCAACAAATTTAGTTCAAAGTTTTGTGGCATTAAGGCCAAAAAGAAAAGCATTTAATGAAAATAGTTCCTTTTATAATAAATTCCTGGAGATATTTATTAAGTTCTTGTATGAGAAACAGTGGGTATGATAAGCATTCAAACGTGGCTTGTCAAGATGAACCGCTTTAAGACGAAGGCAGAGACTTTTATGAAAATGGACAAAGATAAAGTATAAATGCCAGAACTCACAACTTTTCCCCCTCACACTAAGAAGATCCAAAATAGTCTTCAAATGGATCTGCGTGTGAGTGTCAAATGCTGGATGAGAATCTGTTGAATAAATGATTACAACAATACATACACACATACATAACAACCACACAAATATACCTGAGAACAGGGGTTCTTAAGGGATTTGTTAATGTAGATAAAAAAAAAACTACATCTTTTTTTCACTAACCTTTAACTGAAATCTAGCATTTCTTTCAGTTGTGTATGTAAGCAACAGACAGCAGAACTTGAGTTGGCCTTTAGCAGAATTCAGACATTTTTATATCATATGATAGATAAGCTGCAGAAGTTCCATGAACTGTCATTTTATAAAGTATTTTGAAACTATGCAGTTGGTTTTCGTTAAACCTACATATTTTACAATATACACTTACAGGCATTATTCTGAGGTGTCCACAGGGTTCCCCAGAGAGTGAGGATCCATGGCCACAGAAACCTTATGTGCTTCACGCTGCCCGGTGAGCGGCAGAGAAACAGGAAGTGAACCTATCCTTGATGTTCTTTCTTAAGCATCCCAAAATCCAGGTGAGCTTAGCAAGTTTTCATCTCACAAATTCATAGCTACATTCTCTGAATACTGCATGGTACTTTAACCCACAGAAATCGTAATTAAAAATTTGGTGGAAGGCTTGTCAATTAATGGTCTAGTATATAAACAATCTACATGCAATGATACTAAGAAAATGTGTTAATACTAAGCACTAGTATCAATGATGTTTGTACCTTTTATTTTCATCCTCAATTATAGACTTTAATATAGAATGTAAATTATTTAAGCACCAAAGCTGGTGTTGTATTAAGTGTGTGTTAGTCACTCAGTCACGTCCAACTCTGCGATCCCATGAACTGTGGCCCACCAGGCTTCTCTGTCTGTGGGATTCTCCAGGCCAGAATACTGGAGTGGGCAGCCATTCCCTTCTCCAGGGGATCTTCCCGACCCAGGGACTGAACCTGGGTCTCTTGCACTGCAGGCAGATTCTTCACCATCTGAGCCACCAGGGAAGCCCTGGTGTATATATTATGCTACTCATCAAGATGAACAGCTCACTGATGAAGCCAGAGATTTTTATGAAAATGGAGAAAGGTAAAGTTAAGGTTTAAATGCCAGAAGTTACAACTATTTTTTTTTCTTACACTAATATGCACATAAAAATTAAAAGAAAAAATATTTAAAACTTAAGTGTTCAAAAAATTTTGAGCTAAAATTAAACTTAAAATTAAATTAAGTCACATGTGAAGGATAAGCCAATGACTCTATACAAGAGAAAGGAAGAATTACAACCTATAGCCTCATGGCTCTTCACGTTCCCAAGCAGAAAACCATAGAGATACTCTAATTTGAGATAAATATTACTGAGAAGATACTATCTTTACACTTAGGCCTAGAGTCTCTCTCTTCTCACTGCACATTATGGCAGTAGTTTGGAATTGAGGTGTATTGTGAGTAATTTATTGCTCGTTATACAGTTTCCAAGTTTGCAAATAACTTGGAAAAAAAGTTTGGATTCAAAGCTGTTCTTTTAGTAAAATCAGTCTTATTCAATGTATTCTATTATAAAATGCTTTCCTAAGAAAGGAGATGGAGTTATAGGGAGATGAGTGAAAAATTTAAATAATCTACTGAGTATGCAGCTTTTAATGAACAGATTATGGGTGCACTATTAACAGTTATACTTATTAAATATTTAAATGCTTTACTTTCCTACAAAAATGTTTCATTTTCCCTCAAAATCTGACGGACTGGTTCACTGATTTGCCTCAAGGCACAGCTAATGCAAAACATTACCACTGTCAATTCAGCTGACCACTAGAATATATCTGGACTAAAATGCAGTCTGTCTAGCATGTGTTGTACTGTAACATGGAGAGAGGGATTCCCAGCCTCATAAAAGTGTCATGATATTATACTCTCATGGGGCACTCGACTGTACTCTACATGTGGCTTCAAGTTTTTGGTTTCTTTGAACAAATATCATAGAAGAGAAATGTAATTTTATGGTAGACAAACAGGACCACAACCAAAAGTACAGTCTGTTTTTAATAACCCAAGATCTCCTCTTACCTGAACAAAATGACTAGGCGTTTCACTGCAAACTGAGTGGATCTGTCCATTTATTATGGGAATTATCTTAGCTAAAGGCAGGCTGACACTGGAAAGACTGAAAAATCATCACAGTAACAATTACTTTCTGAAATTATCTTATAGGAATTTAATGTTTAATTATAAAAGAAATAGTCATTGAAAAATATTTAAAAAGAAAATAAAGACCAAACCTAATTTTACCATCTAGAAATAACAATTATAATTGACATCATAGTTAATTTCTTCCAGTAATTTTTTTATACATATCTATACTTTTTGGGTGTTTTTAACACCCAGCTATAACCTCCCAAGCAACACTGTTTTGAATTTTCATTCACATGCTATAATCATTCTTTCCATCTCATTAAAAGTTCTTCCAAAGTATTTGTCTGTTTTTTAATAACTATATAGTAATCCATCCTCTAGCTGTGACAACTTATATCATCAGCTCCCTATGGTTGGGCATTGAGTTTTTGCCTACTTTTCCTTAATATAAATAACCCTGTATTTACAGTGAATTAATGAGTCGAAGGGTATGAATGCCTTTAAGCTTTAAAATGTATATTGCCAAATTCCCTCTGCTTCTCTAACAGCATGAGAGGATACCTGCTCTATCATGACTCCTTTCTACATCAAGCATTTCTTTACTCTTCATGTGTCTGATAGCTAAAGATGATTATCTCATAGTTTTGGTATGTATTTCTCTTAATTACTAGCAACGTCAAATAGTTAAGTATAATAAACACTTGAGTCCTACAGGAGTGATCATGAGTACTACAGGAATTAAGAAAAGATTGAAATGGCTGATACAACTGCAACATAATTTTTCTAATTCTCTAGTGTACAAGATCAAGTATTTGTTTTAAATAAAAATTCTTATCACCATTCAGTAAATAACTAATACTTTTGCTAGATAGAGATTATAGTGAAATTTTCTTGACTGGAGCACCTTAATTTGGAGAACTTACTGAGGCTGAATTATTTTTGAGAATTTAAAGAATTGCTGCAAAAGATTTTAGGATGACATTTAAATTGCTTCTGAAAATAAACTTTATGACCCTAAGCATTCCAAATCCTCAATGTTAACTGCAAATTATTCCTTTTTGTATAATAAAGAGTGGTCCCAGCGAACTGGGCAAATAACCTCTTGCTCTATGTATCTGAGAATTAAAACAGGCATTGCACATACATACTGCATATCAGGTACTGTTATCCCTAATTTTAACAGATAAGTTTATAGTCAGTTAACATTGATTTAGTACCTATTATTTTCTCAATTTAATACAAAAAAACTGTAAAAGAGTGTAAGTCCTAATAGATTCAAGGTGCTCATGCTGAGATGATAAGAATAAAAGAAAGCCATACGCTATCTTTTGGCAGAGTGAATCCATGACTTAGTAATTATGATTAAAATCACTATCATCTGTACTATCTAAACATTCCTAATCCTACAAAACTGGCTATAGAACTAGGACATAATTCATCAAATGGGAATCTAGAACAAGAATGTCTGGTTGAATTATGAAGGCCAATTATAGCTTATAGTACTGGAATAATGTAAGAGAAAACATTAAAACTTAAATAACGTTTTCACGAAGTTTTGTATTCTAAAGCGTTAAATTAAAAAAGCCTCAATAAGTGAAACTGGCCTATGGAAAAGTAGTTTCACAAGGTAAGTACTTGTGTACAGTGGCAAAATTTTAGAAGAAATAAACATTTTAATACTGAATACTGAAAGAGCTCCTCCTAATGAAGGAGTCATTGGTTTAACAGAGTTTAATTTGTTGAAAAAATAAACATTCACATTTGTCATCTGAGATTTTTTTTCTGTTACCTGGAACAAAAAATAAACATATCCAAAAGCACTGTTTTATCAGAAGTCTTTAGACTGGTGACATTCTTATATGTCTTCTTACCTGTTCATGGAGCTACCATGCTGCAGGTCTTGTTCAGTAGGTCGAAAGAACTCCGCCATGTTGTCTAGCAGTCTACTGAACCCTCGGTTCAGACAGGTATTCAAAACTGTACTAAAATCTGGACTACATAAAACAAGATGATAAATTACCTTTTAGATTTTCAATGGAAAAGGACAAAAATTTAATAACCATGTGGCCACCTTTGACAGCCATACCATTTCTAGTCACAATTTTATAAACTAAAACATTATAAAAATATATCAAGGAGTCCATCTTAAAAGTTAAGCATAAAAAGAGGGCTAATTATGTAACACAACACAGTGAGGATGTTTGCCCATTTTGCTAGATTTTCTTACATTATCGGCACTTCATAAACGTACTTTTATAAACATCAGTAATCATTACTTCTCTTGAGGAAACTCTTAAAAAGGAATCTTCTTCTAATCACTTTTATACTCTATCATATCATTCTAGTGAGAGAGAATATTTTGTTAATGTGTACAGATGAGGAACTGGACACTTGATGCACGAAGAAATTTGTCCTAAGATATGCAACTAGTAAATATAGAAGCCAGAATTTGAACCCAGGCCTTTCTGACCTTAAAGGTCAAGCTCTTTTTGCTATATTATTACCTCACAGAAACTCTTTGATACGAAGAGTAATTTATATGCTATCAGAGTTAGAAACTGCCTAGTTAAACAGCTTTGTTCTGTCTCTGACGTGTAGAAATCTCAACTCAATGCATGGCAGTGTGGCTGTGGGGGGCTAGGGCTATAAATTTGGGAATTATTAACATACAAACAGTAAAGTAATGGGAGTAAATAAAATTGCTTGGGGCAGTTGAGGATGAAAAAAGAACAAATACCTGAGAAACATTAGTATTTAAAGGAAAGACAGGAGTAGAGGAACCTAAGAAGGAATGATCTGAGAACTGGGGAAAAAATTGGGAGTCTGTCAAGGCAGCCATAAGAGAAAGAATTTCAAGAAAGCTTTGATTAATAGCGTTGTCAGAGAAAGGTCAAGAAAGATGAACGCTACAGGTTGACTGGATTTGACAGAAGGACACTGATGACCTTCTAAGGTTTCATGAAGTGATCTGAATAAGAAAAGAAGT